>NC_082653.1:46816786-48066786 GCF_028023285.1 Balaenoptera ricei | reverse complement strand
GCAGGAACTTTATTCAGTAGCATTTCATGAAGACAAAATTCTGTTCGATCAATCACAGCTCTGATATAAAGTTTACAAGGAACAGAATTCCCTAAAAACTAGTTTCCACAAATTTAAAACTAAATGGGTATCCATATGGAAAAATAAGGACTTTAAAACCCCTGCTTTACACCATACACAAAAATTAATTTGAGATGGATCATAGATCTATGCATTAAAGCTAAAACTATAGGGGCTTCCCTGGTGGCACAGTGGTTAAGAATCCGCCTGCCAATGCAGGGGACACGGGTTCAAGCCCTGGTCCAGGAAGATCCCACATGCCGCGGAGCAACTAAGCCCATGCGCCACAACTACTGAGTCTGCACTCTAGAGCCCAAGAGCCACAACTACTGAGCCCGTATGCCACAACTACTGAAGCCCACGCACCTAGAGCCCGTGCTCCCAGCAAGAGAAGCCAGCGCAATGAGAAGCCAGCGCACCACAACGAAGAGTAGCCCCCGCTCACTGCAACTAGAGACAGCCTGCATACAGCAGCAAAGACCCAACACGGCCGAAAATAAAATAAAATAATTAAAAAAAAAAAAAAGCTAAAACTATAAAGCTTTCGGAATAAAACACAGAATATTCAATAGCTTTAATTTCTTATGTTAGAAAAGAAGGTACAAAATTAAAGTAGGACAGAAGAAAGTTTTAAACAGTTGTCTGCGCTGTATAAGAAACTGACTAAGCAATTAAGATGGCTTAATGGAGTTTACTCCAGAAAATATTTTCTCCATGAAAATGATCGATATTTGTATAATTCCAATGAAAATATTTGTGCTTATTAAGCACTGAGTTAAAACTTCCTTGAAGACACAGAGACCAGATTAAAATAAGGTAAAAACATCTTTACAACCGTCCACAACTCTTATCAGAAAAGCCGACTCAATTCCATTTCTTTTAAGTCAGAAACTTACATTTTATTTTCTTTGACCTCACCACGCAGCTTGCCGGATCTTAGTTCCCCAACCAGAGATGGAGCCCGTGCCCCCTGCGGTGGAAGCGTGGAGTCCTAACCACTGAACTGCCGGGGAAGTCCCAGAAACTTAATTTTTTTTAAAAGAGAAGAGGTACACCCAGGCAGCAAAGCCCACACACACCTTTGGGATCGTGATAGAAGAGGGGGAAATGTGCCTTTTGCTCGTCCTCCTCACCCCTCAACTGAAGCATCTTCCCTCGGATGGTCCAAAGGCCTCCCTCTCTCCTATTCACCAAGGAAACCCCCACCAACGGCGACATCTGCAAGTTCTGTTCTGGTTTAATGGAGCTTTTTCTTTATCAGTGTGTGCTTTATTCCAAGATCTTTGCTTTTTTACTTGAAGTATAGTTGATTTACAATGTTGTGTTAGTTTTAGGTGTACAGCAAGGTGATTCAGTTATGTTCTTCTTCAGATTCTTTTCCATTTTAGGTTATTACAAGATGTTGAATATAGTTCCCTGTGCTGTACAGCCGGTCCTTGTTGGTTATCTGTTTTATATATAGTAGCGTGTATCTGTTAATCCACAGATCATTTGTGGATTAATTTATCCCTCCCCCCCTCCTTTGGTAACCATAAGTTTGTTTTCTATGTCTGTGAGTCTATTTGTTTTGTAAATAAGTTCATTGTGTCATATTTTAGATTCCACATATAAGTGATATCATATGATATCTTGTCTTTATCTGGCTTACTTCACTTAGTATGATAATCTCTAGGTCCATCCATGTTGCTGCCAATGGCATCAATTTATTCTTTTTTCTGGCCGAGTAGTATTCCATTGTGTGTGTGTACACACACACACACACACACACACACACACACACACACCACATCTTCTTTATCCATTCATCTGTCAATGGAAATTTAGGTTGCTTCCATGTCTTGGCTGTTGTAAATAGTGCTTATGAACATAGGGGTGCATGTGTCTTTTCGAATTGGAATTTTCATCTTTTCTGGATATGTGCCCAGGCCTGGGATTGCTGAATCATATGGTAACTGTATTTTTAGTTTTTTAAGGAACTTCCCTACTGTTCTCTACAGTGGCTGCACCAATTTACATTCCTACCAACAGTGTAGGAGGGTTCCCCCAAGATCTTTGAATTAAACATTTGATAAGATGATGATAAACAGCTTGAAGTTCTACTTGCTTTGGAGAACTCATGGTCATCTTTCTGAAGCTCTTCTGGTCAAAGCATATTTGACGGAAGGGAATATACATCTATCCACCTGCTCAAGAAGAGGGGACCCTTATTGTCAGGATACAAGATGCCCTGGACCCTGGCACTGCCAGGCCTGGTGGGAAGTACAAAGCCATCAGCCTGAGGCTGAGATTCAAGACTCTCCCCTCCCCCATCCCCCCCACCCCCGTGGTCCAAAGGCTTCTCATATCTGCTCACTCAGGGTATCTGCTCCTCATCAATTAAGCTGGCATGTGGCTCACAATCCAGCTTTCACGGGTAAGCACGTACCCTGTGACTCTCAGCTCAGAAGGTTCTCCCTCATCTGAGAACAGCCAGTGAATTACTAGCCTGGGTCATATGACATCGCTGGGTCATCCAGTCAGCTGAGAGAACCGAATGGGCAGAATCACCGCCCTCTGCACATCAGGCAGGAGCTGGGCACGGCAGGTGCTTTACGAGGGGTGTGGTAGGTCAGGCAGGGTGTCTGGGTACAGAGAGCAAACCTGTGGGCACTGCTGAACTGGAGGAGCTCACATCCCAGCCAGAGAGAACCCTCCAAGCCAGCCAGCCATGGCCATGCTGGGATGACAGCTCACTGTGACAGAGAAGCTAGACACCCACATTTTAGGCAAAATGTCCAATTTTTTTGAGCCACCAGGTGTAGCAGACACTGTCAAGACCTTCCCGTATCCCTTGGGCGTTTGGCATTTCCACGCATGGTGGCCTGATTTCCAACTGCCAGCTTTGCCCAAGGGCTCTCTTAGGCCCCAAGAGCCCACTTTGCCGGCACCAGGGGTATGTTGGAGGTGCTGGTGACCCAAGGCCCCCTGGGGGGAGTCAGAAAAATACCCCTCAGTTGGGACTACCTGAGCCATGGTCTACACTGGCTCTCAGAGTTCCCAACCCAGTCACCCACACTGATTGCTTGCTTGGTGATGCCCTTTGTACTGCTGCCCTTCCTCCCCTGTGTCACATCCCCTCTGCCCGACCAGTGTGTCCTGAAGTCACCTCTCATAAACGACTGCGACATGAATTTTTGACTCGGGGTCTCTGGAGACTGTTTATTCAAATTGTGAAAAACTGTGTTACTTCGTCTATTGTATCTGCAGTGTAGACTCCATCCAAGAGCCGCCAGGTTATAAACCTCCAGTTAAAATTAACCACCAGTGTCGACCCTTTTACCATCGTGGCCAGAGAGCTTTGGGAAGGAAAGCTCTAAACTCTGGTGCTCACACGTTGACAGTAAACCTGGGGGAGCCCTAGAGGGTGTGGCTTCCCTCCGTGGTGTCCTTCGGGTTCAGGGCCGATGCAGCTTGTGGGGCTTCTTCATTGTACGTGTGGTCTCTGCGCAGGAGTGCTGGGTGTGACAACTGACTATATGGTGCTTTTCAAGTGAGGAAGTTAAAAGACACGTACTTCTGAGAATGACCTTGGGGGTCACCCCCCTCCCTTCTCAGCCCTGTTCCAGGCGGGCAGAGTGCAGCAGCCCTGAGGCCTGAGAAGCTGTCATCCTGCAGGGACAAGGAGAAGGAGGCGGGAGGCTAGCTCTTGGATGGCCGGAGGGGTAAAATGAGGGCATCGGGTGGGAGGTAAGAGAGGCAGTTTCCCATCCGAGGGAAGGGGGAACTTCCAACAGCAGAGCTGCCCACCTGTGTCCAGGGCACGTTCATTGCCTTTGGTGGAGACATCCACACCCGGGCTTCGTGGGCAGCGGCAGAGCTTCTGCAGCGTCTCTGTGAGACATCTGTTTTCCAAGGACGAAAGGGATGGACCTCCCCTGGAGTTTGTTCCAGGCCAATCCTGTGAGTGGCAGAAATGCACAGTCTCACCTGTGAGCACCTTCCTAAAAAAAGAAGAAAAATTATTTTATTATCCTTGGTTACTCTTGTGAAAGTCAAGACGAAGAGCATTGTTCCTAATTCTATTTAAAAGCAGTTATCGAGGAAGGGGCCTGGGAATACAGTTCTTTGCTTCTGATTTCTTACTTCCCACAAATTAGTTCTCTTTTCAATGAAAAATGTTTATGATCTTAAAAATACTTTAAAAAGTTTAACGATTGAGAGATAATCGGTGCTGGGCAGTGATACAAGACGCTCAAAGAACGAATTTTAAATTTACATAACTTGAATTGTCAAGGCAGAGGCTGGAATAGAGAATTTTCTATTCAACTTGTAAAATCCGTGGTCATACAAAGATAATTATGAAAATATTCAGAGACCTTGCCTGGATCCAGACACAGAACCGCCCCACTGGCTTTTACCTCTTAGTAAAGACGAAAAGCATTCAAAAGAGGTAGGACCTGCCATCCTCGGAGCCAATCAGGGACCCAGGCAAAAAGGTGACATGCCTGTCTCAGGATTGGCCTCGACCTAACAGGTCCCCAGGGGTGAGTCACTTCCTTTTACTTCAGTCAGTTTGGCTGTAAAATGATTATGAGCTCTTGTTTACCAAGAAGTGAAGTCCACTTTGCCTCGCTTTATTCAACTGCTAGAAAGAAGAAGGAAGAACAGAGTGATTAGAAAGCTTCTGTGGCCGACTTTCACAGCAGCAGGTGATGAGAACCCCTGTGACTTGAACAAGGCGAGTCTCTTTTAAATCAGACTTGGGAGTCGTGGTTGCCCATGTCAGTGTTACTGCTGCTGCTTTGTGGGTTTGCTCTTGTGACCTGAGGCAAATGGAATAGGAAGGGTATAGGCTGACTAAATAAATCCGGGTGGACGGGGGAGGAGGAGGAGATCCATCTCAGATGTAGCCTATCTTGCCCAGATTTGGCAAGCTGGAATTTCGAGCAACAGCTGGGATTTTGCCAGTGACTTAGCTCCGTGGCTCAGTGAACTGAAAACCAGGCTCTGGGTGTTCCAGCCCCGTCGGCCAGCCCACAGCCCAGGGCCAGGTGGCGGTGCCCCAGCGCTCCCAGCGGAATGGGCTGGAAGGCCGGCCGGGAGCCATCCTGCTCAGCGGCAGTCCGTGCAGCCTGGCGCCCAGCCGGACGACTCAGTGAGTCCTGGATGCTGAAATCTCAGGACAGACTTCACCTCAGCACTCGCTCTTGGGGCCACATGGAAGCCACTGCGAGCCTCCCTCCAAAGTGGCCGAGCCGGGTGTTGGGGGAAGAGTCAGGAATATTCGCTTCCTGCCTTTGTCCTTTAGCTGGACCGCAGCGACCAGCTTCGTTTACATTCCTTCAGTGCTGTTATTGAAAAGGCTTGGCAGCTCCAAAGTGCTTGCAGTGTCCTTTAGTCCCATTAGGGCTTTTTTTTCTCTCTCTCTTTTTTTTTTTTTTTTTGCTAGCTTTCAGCTAGCATCTGGAAAGATCCACTGGATGTGCTAGGCTCCTTTTTCGAGAATCCGCTCCACCGTTCGGGGAAACCAAGCAAGAAGCAAGCTTCCACCGTATAAGTCTGGAGGAATTTTACAGCCTCTCCAACTACGGTACCTTTTCTGTTTCTTGGTCCAGGCTGTTACTGGGGTGGTTTTAGGATGAAACTACCGGTGTAACCTAACCCTTTGGGGGGAAGGGTAGGAACCACAAGTGGAAAGAAAGTGTCCTTATAAATTGTGTTAAATGTCTGTCTGTGTTGAGCTGGAGTGTCAGAGGCTATGCTTTGGGAAGGACTATTGCTACGACAGGAAAGACCTGAAACCCAAACTTCTTTGGGGCCCTTAAGAACTTTATTTTTAAGAATTAGAACAATGTGTGATGTTCTGTCCACTTGGATTTCATTCTGTGGGAAGGGCCTGCCGTGGCCCTTGGCCGCCTGTCTTTGTCACCTGCTCTCATCTCTATCCTGGAGCAGCCTTCTGAAGAAGCGGGGATGCAACCTGCATCCTCTGGAAGAAATGTGATGGATCTGCCGGTCTCGCACAGAATCCAAACTGGATGTTTCCTTGAGGACCACTTGAGGTGGAAGTGTTCGTGTGCAGTTTTCAGGCAGCTAATTAACGTAGTAAACGCACGGATTTCCAGACTGCTCCATTGTTATAGGCAAAATTCCCTCCCTGTCCTGGCTCATCAGAAAGGGTTTGTACTCGGAAAATTTCTGAACAAAACAAAGGGACTTAGGTCTGGATGAGGAATGAACGGCTTGGCTCTCCCCAAGCCGTCCCTTCACTGCTATGCCATGTCAAATTCCTTGCCGAGACAGCGTCTGGAAGAAAAAGAATTACAGGCATTAGGCTTGGTTTCAAGAAGTGTACTTTTTTATTTGTGTGCTTCTGGGTTGAAACAGTTAATCATTTGTTCCCAAGGTTACAGTGTGGTTGTGGTTCTGCTGCTTGTTCTGAAGACAGCACCGTATTTTCCTTCTGGAGTCACTCCAATCCGTGGACTTCGCTGATAAATGATGAACTTCAAAGGGCTTGGAGCTGGGGCTGCATTCAGCAGCTGAGCCCGAGAATGTGAATCTCAGAGTCAGCAGAATCGCAATAGAAAGCTCACCAGTCATCTCAGGAGGTTTTGGAAGGGTGACCTTCATCCCAATGGGATGCCAAGTGAGAAGAATCACAGGGAAGATACCTCTGAACCTTTAAAGGGACCGAGCCACGGAGAAATGACTCACATAGGTGACGGCCCCAGAGGAAGGGGTGGGTGCGCGCTGCGTTCTCATTTTCCGAGATGGAATTCCACTGGTCATCACAGCCCACTGCGGATGTGAAGGGAGGGGCCGATCTTGGGGCAGAAATGTGCCTGTCTCCAAAGATCCTTGCTTCCTAACGTATGCAGTTCTCTGCAAAGTCATTATGCTTTTCCACTTGTTGAAATGCCCTTGAGTGCTGCTGCCTCTCTGTTCCGCAGCTAATAATGAAAGAGCCTCAGCAAACTGGCAGCGGCTACTGTGGCTTTGGTGCCTTCCCGCTCTACCCCTGCAGCTGAACCCCTTTTAAGATCCCCAGACATGTTTTCATTTAATGTTTCCTTTATCGTCCTTCCATCAGGCTGGTTGTGGTTAGGACCAGCCACATCTTGTGCAAGTTATGTGAGCGGGAGGGTGGTTTCATAATTGCTCCTGGTCCAGGAGGATGGTTCGGGGATGCTCCCCCAGGTATCCTCTCCATGCATGCTGGCCGGGGAGGGGCCAGCTGCGTGGGTGTGTGTGTGTTTTATTTACAAGTGGACATGGAAGGCGTTGCAGCCAGGAGGGAAGATTATTGGGTTTTGATGCTCCAGTGAGGGAAATTCCAAGCTCAAATAGCCACAGTTATGATTCAGAATCATATCATGCCCTTAAATTCCTCTCCATGTTCCAAAGTCCACTCCCCTCTTCCCCGGTTATCCTGGAGCTGTTTCTTAACACAAACGGATCTCTGAAAACAGGGACACAGGATTTCATCCCAGTTTTTGATTTCTTTGGAGAAAATAGAGGGATTTATTCCCAGTGCCCTTGTGTTGACCTTGCCGGAGGGAGAGGGCCAGCCAAGCTCATAATGACCTCATCCCATTTCTGCAGGATTTCCTGGGACATGCAGGCCCTCACTCTTCCGCTGGCCTTCTGTGATCAACCACATTAAGTCCATGAGCTTTGGAGCAGATTACAGTGACATCTAACATTGTCCCTTTAGGACTTGAGCGTGAGGTCAAGCAAACACACAGAGCAATCATTATGCTTTCCGCAGTCCCAGGGGGCTTCGGCGTCAGCTGGAGGAGCGGGAGGGGGGTAGCGGGCAGCGAGGTGGGGCTGAGTCTAGGAACTGTGCTGTCTGTAGCAGGAAATCAGCCTGAAAGGAGATGGAAGGGCTTTGGTGGGAAATAAAATGGCACTCTGTTGTTGATGGAAAAAGATCTTGGCAGGACTGTTGTTGTGAGTGTTCTGTGGCTTAGAAAGGAATTTCCTACAGGCTGGACTAACCATTACAAATGTCTCTACCTTCAGGAGTCCCAGGCGTGCAGTAGAGTCTCGCTGCGGGAAATGTCAGCTTGGACCATGGGCGCCTGCGGTCTGGAGAAGCGAGGAAGTTTCTTTAAGGTAAAAGGAGGCCTTGATTGGGGTTGCTAACGGGCATCTCACTTCCCATGCTGGCTGCACGGAGAGCTGTAGGGCTGCAGAGGACGGTGGGGGAAGCCTGCTCTCTGAGCCAGCTCTGGCTGGGGACCCTGCCTGAGCCCAGCTGTGAGCTATTCCCAGATTTTACAGGAGGTCGGGGCTTTTGTGAGTCAGTGTGCTTCCAGACAGGCCCAGGACCCAGGCATGGGGAGATGCCACCTGAGTGAGACAGTTGAGGCATCCTTTCTTTGTCAACTGCCAACCTGGTCCTTTTTCATCTGGACCGTTTTTGATGGAAGCTGGACTTGGCATTCTAGTGAGTCGGCTGTAGGCTCCTGTGCTTTTACACTTGGCTTGATTCTGTGAATCACTTAAGTGCTCATTAAAAAAAGAGAACTACACACAGATCCCTGGGCCTTACCCTAAACTGACTGAACGTTTTTGCTGGTGTATTTTATCAAACACCCCAGAGGCCTGAGAGAACCAAGGCAGCCTGATTAAGACTGGACCACTTTTCTGCATGCCTTTTGATGTCAGTGGGAGACCTTGCTAGCTTAATGAGATGAACTGCTCAATGGGTATTTTATATACTGTGTGTGTGTGTGTGTGTGTGTGTGTGTGTGTGTGTGTGTGTGTGTGTGTGTTTTAAATTAAGACCTGACAATCGTTTCTAATGTACCCTTGGGAATTGATTTTCTTCTTATGGTGTTTGCTTTGCATCCTCTCACTCACCCTCAGAATAATGCAAACTCATTGTAGACATTTGGAAAATACAGAATCATGTAAAAGAGGAGGGAAGTGGAGGTGAAATGTGCATTTGAAATCTGTCATAGGCTAATCATAGCATTTATATGCTTCCTGTTTCCAAGAGGCCAAACCTGATTTATTCTGTCAGTTGTGGGCTCCAAAAAATCCATCAGAAGAGCCTGTTGGTAAAGCAAAGCCAAGTTGATTCAAGCAACTGCTGTCAAGGAGGGCATCGCCAGGGCACAGGCCTATTGGTGTCTAAGGTCAGGAGGCATCTTTATAGGGTTTAGAGGTCCAGGCCCAAACCCTTTAAGCTGTGCTTCTCAAGGCAGAGAATCGACTGGGTTTCAGCAAAGTTTGTGATGTAATATAGTTCAGGATGGGTGGATACAGCAAGACGAGGGCCTTAAAGGGAATCTTGGTGAGTAAGCCATTGATCAGCAAGCTGTTTTCCCAGGTGAGCAAACTGTGCCAGGACAGATTGTTTTGTAGGAATTTCCTGCCGTGAACAGCAGAGTTATTTATTGGTTTACAATAACTTCCTGGAAGAAATACTTAAGTTGTGTTGACACAGATGGTCTCGATTCTCAGTCCTAAGAGTTAAGCTTTGTGGACGCAGCCATCTTAGTTCGCAGCCCGTTTACTTGATTTGAATCAAACCTGTGTAAAATCCACCACTGGAGGCACAAGAGGGGCCCCTCAAGCCTCCCGTGGACCAGGCTCCTGACTCCTCTTTGGTTCCTGGATTCTGTCTTTCGCTGAGATATTCATTTCATCCTGGTGGACCCAAACCCCCCTTCTCCCAAGGCACCGCCTACATCAGCCTAAATATTGGATCGTCCGTAATCACCACCTTATGCTCAGGAAGTGCAGTGGAGCTGAATCTCACCTAGTAGTTAGATTTTAAAGTCCCAGCAAAAGGAGAAAATGGAATAGAGTCCAAACTGCCTTTGAAAATTCCTGAGGAATTTGTTGGACCCAATACTACCTACTGTTAAGTCCAATGTAGCCAGTTTTTCCTGCAGTCCTGGGAAAAATCTTTTTTTTTTTTTTTTTCAGTTGAATAACAGGTAAAGTAGTTAACTTGTATTTCTGGGCCATGTCCTATGAAAGAATCCATCAGACAAGAGGTGAGAGGCTGCCTGAACCCACGGAGGGCAGGTCTGCTTCTTCTCTCCTGAGTCAAATGCCCTTGAGGAAAATGTGTGAAAGTGGCTGGAACTATATAACTTGGTGTTGTCTTTTTTTTTTTTTCTGCAGAGCTTAAATTGTTTCATTTATTCATTAGGTGCTCCAAGTGGATGATATAGTTACCTTATACTTCTTTCTCTCTTCTTCTTTATAGACGTTGTTACTCTTTACTATGGCTATCTTGTAATTAGTTATTATGGAATAATAATATCATTCATTATTATAATATTAGATAAATAATATTGTTCGTTATTATTAATTATTCCACAATTTAGGCATGCAGTTATCCATAAGGATGAAGGCAACTGCCCCTTGGACATTTAATACTGACTCCTTGGAGGCTCGTTGTAAAAATGGTTGCCAGGGTAGCACTCAGGGTTGCCAGGGTAGCACTCGGTTGCTGAGATGGGCTGTCCCTCCGCACAGCCCTGGACCCACTGGCTCTTCGTTTACTCATCATGCTTTTTTTTTGACTCACATTGATTGAGCACCTGTGATCAGCCAGGCTCTGTCCTAGGCACCAGGGAGAGAAAAGCCAGAAGCCATCCCACTTCATGGGGCTTTCAGTCTGGTACCAAAGAAGGATATTGGTCAAATATAATATTAAACCCATAATAACGAATTATAAGAGAAAACAATGCTTCGTGAAAGAAGTAAAAGGGACTCTGAGGACAGATGACCTGAGTGGGGCCCCAGCGCAGTCTTTCCTAGGAAGTGGCCTCTGCTGTAGAGCCAGGGTTGAATCTAGGGACTCAATGAACCTCTTGTGTCCCTGCAGAGCTGCCCTCCACACACACCAGCGATGCCCTACTTCCAGGTAGGACCACTTCATAAGGTGTGGGAATTCGTGGTTACATTCTTGGCTCACAGCTGAATTCCACATGTTGATTATCCCTTTCTTGGTTATTAGGGCTCACATGATTTTGTGCAAAGCGTGGGTCATTGAAAGACAATCAGCAGACCTCTTTTTCAGCGTCATCTTCCCCTATCCAGTGTGTGCTTTTAAGCCAGAGTTGCTAACCATGAGCAGCGAGCCTTGATTTGTGGTTTCGCATCTGTCCTGGCTCCTGGAAATGACCCAGATGAGTTGCAGGACGCAAGGGTCCTGGGTAAGGTGGATGGTCTGAGCATTCTAGGGTAATTGAGAAAGCCCCGGGGTTATGGTGCTCGTGGAGTCTCTTCCTGGAAGCCTGGCCACAGAAATCCTGTGCTGGACAAACACATGGTCCACAGCCCTTCCCAGCATCATTGCTAATGTTCCTCAACCACCCGTGAGAAAAGTATCTTCCTGCCCTGCAAGGTCTCTGTGAAAACATGTGGGGGCCGACAGGTGATGCCCTAGACAAGGCAGCAAAGTTATCTGCACCTAATCATAGAAGTGGACACGGAGAGCTGTCAGATTGCAAGGCTGTGTTGTGTGAAAGAGACAGTAAGAAAGGCGTCATCTGGGCTGGAAGAGTTCTAGGTGGTCCTGGCTGAGGGCCGAGAAGCTCAGCATCATCTTGGAACCCTCCTTTTCCTGGATTCCCTAGCTTCCACAAGCCACCCTTCCCCAACCCCATCCAGGCGCCCAGCGCTGGCAGATTCCCCTCAAGTCTTCAGGATCCACCCCTCCTTCCCTTCCCTACATCCAGCTCCCTACTTAGGGTCTCGCTCTTCCCTTTGTGGGCACTGCAGATGATGCCCAGAATCTGTCTGCACCACCTCTGAATGTGGTTGGTTGGTCGGTTGGTTGGTTGTTTCTTGTCAGTCATTCCATCCATCTGAGTTGCCTGCTTGCAGACCCCGGCTCCGTGCTGCACCCCGGACCAGGTCTGTACTCTTCACCTTGACATTCGAGGACTTTCAGACGGTGCTTCCGCCTTCTCCCAGCTCTTTCTCCACCAGTCTTGTCCCTGTGCCCTCACGGGTCTGCCCCTGTAGCCCAAACCTGCTGTGTCCCTCCTCCTCCCCACCTTCCACCCCTCCCCATCAGGCTCCCAGCTGCCCTTCCAAGCTGGTGTCGACCCCCTTTATCCATTGACAACGGAGCTCCTGTGGGCTGAGCGGGTGTCTGCCTGGTGGTAGAAATGTCACGTAGGCCTAGCCGTGGCCCCGGCACAGTGCCCGGAAGTCATCCTCAATTCACAGCTCGAGCACTGCCACGAGGGATTCGTTCTGTCTTTCGTTGCCATGTCCGTGACCCCGAGGGGGATCCTCTTGGAGCAGAGAATGGTGCGGGAAGAGGACTGGTGTGATCGCCCCCCTGAGCAGTTCTACGTATACCTATACCATTCTTTTTTAGATTCTTTTCCCATATAGTTCATTACAGAGTATTGAGTAGATTTCCCTGTGCTATACAGTAGGTTCTTATTAGTTATCTATTCTATATATAGTAGTGTGTATATGTCAATTCCAATTTCCCAATTTATCCCTTCTCCCCCCTTTCCCCCCGGTAACCACAAGTTTGTTTTCTACATCTGTGACTCAACTTCTGTTTTGTAAATAGGTTTGTTTGTACCATTTCTTTAGATTCCACATATAAGCAATATCATATGATATTTGTCTTTCTTTGTCTGACTTACTTCACTCAGTATGTCAATCTCTAGGTCCATCCACCTTGCTGCAAATGGCATTATTTTGTTCTTTTTTTATGGCTGAGTAATATTCCATTGTATATATATATACCACATCTTCTTTATCCGTTCCTCTGTCGATAGACATTTAGGTTGCTTCCATGTCCTGGCTATTGTAAGTAGTACTGCAATGAACATTGGGGTGCATGTGTCTTTTTGAATTATGGTTTTCTCTGGGTATACTATGCCCAGTAATAGGATTGCTGGGTCATATGGTAGTTCTATTTTTATTTTTTTAAGGAATCTCCATACTGTTCTCCATAGTGGCTGCACCAGTTTACATTCCCACCAATAGTGTAGGAGGGTTCCCTTTTCTCCACACCCTCTCTAGCATTTATTGTTTCTAGATTTTTCGATGATCACCATTCTAACTGGTGTGAGGTGATACCTCATTGTAGTTTTGATTTGCATTTCACTAATAATTAGTGATGCTGAGCATCTTTTCATGTGCCTCTTGGCCACCTGTAGGTCTTCTTTGGAGAAATGTCTATTTAGATCTGCCCATTTTTTGATTGGGTTGTTTGTTTTTTTGTTATAGAGCTTCATGAGATGTTTCTATATTTTGGAGATTAATCCCTTGTTGGTCGCTTCGTTTGCAAATATTTTCTCCCATTCTGTGGTTTGTCTTTTCATTTTGTTGATGGTTTCCTTTGCTGTGCAAAAACTTTTAATTAGGTCCCATTTTATTTTTGTTTTTATTTTCGTTACTCTAGGAGGTGGATCAAAAAGATCTTGCTGCGATCTACGTCAGAGAGTGTTTTGCTAATTCTTCATAAGAATATTGCAAAGCATACCTGACATCAGTATTCGGTGTGTCTTTTCTTTCTTCCTAGATGCTTACGCCTGGAGAGGACTTAGAGCAGTGCTGCCGCATAGAAATACAAAGTGAACTGCAGATGTCATTTTAAATGTTCTAGTAGCCACATTTAAGAAAACAAATGAGCGAAATTGATTTTTAATAATATATTTTATTTAACTTAGTATATCTAAAATATTGTCAGGTCAACATGTAATCAATATAAAAATATTAATTGGATATTTTACTTTTTTTTTTTTTTTTTTAGTACCACGCCTTTGAAATCCAGTGTGTATTTTACACCGAGTGCGTCTTGATTCAGGCTAGCGGCATTTCAAAGGCTCCACAGCCACATGTGGCAGGTGGCTCCTGTATTGGGAGAGTGAAGGCTTATGCTTTGTCTAGTCTATACCTCCTCCTTTCACAGATGGTGAAACTGAGGCCCAGGGAGGTTGAAGTGCCAGGGGCTGGTTATTAGTCCCCGGCAGGGGTGGGAATTGCACCTGGCCTGACTTTCTTATGTGGCGC
This sequence comes from Balaenoptera ricei, assembly GCF_028023285.1. Taxonomy (NCBI): domain Eukaryota; kingdom Metazoa; phylum Chordata; class Mammalia; order Artiodactyla; family Balaenopteridae; genus Balaenoptera; species Balaenoptera ricei. Next base: position 48,052,731 of record NC_082653.1, on the reverse strand, counting down.
CCCACCCCCATCCCATGTAGCCTTCCTGAGGGTTCCACTCTGATCGCTTCACCCTTCTCCAGAGAGGTCCCCCAGGAAACCACATCTGAAGAGGTCATGGGGACAGTGGCCTCTTTCTGGAGCATTGGTTGGCTTTTTCTTTGGATACACATGCATACCTTTCACCATCTGCTCCAGATGCTTCCAGGACACAGATTGCACACCCTGCACCCCTACCCCTGCCCTGGGCCTGACTTTCTAGGAATGCCCTGAACGTTTTGGACAGCAATTCCTGTTCGTGTTTCCAAAAAGCAATGGATTTCATGGTTTTATAAGGTAGTTTCCCAGCACATTTTGGCCATCCATTTCTGATATTAAATGTTGCGTTTTAGGCCACAGCACAGTCTCACTTGCTTCAAGGAACTTTGCCTTTTAAACATCAGGAGTGAAATAGATTCCCCCAGGTCCCCTCAACCACGTTATTTCTACAGGCTTACTTGTAACTCTGAGTTTTTATAATTAGGAGGATACCAAGAAGGAAGATGTAGGTTTGAAGGACTCTTGTTTCAATGTATGATTTTCAAAAAATTAAATCATGCAATATAAAATGAACATCTCATACAATATAAAAGGAACATCTGTCAAAGCTTTATTCAAACCATGCATGAATCCAGGAGGCCAGTGTAAAGCTGTTTCAAAGAACACTTGGACAGATGATGTATTTGTAGTTGACTTAAAAAGTTATTCTGTAATAAGTTTGCTAAGTTCAAGTCAAAACTGGTGGTAGTACTACAGGGCAATAAAACTGTGTCCTTTGGGGTTATCCTTTTTTTTTCTGAACAGAAATCTCCAGGCTGTCTTGTAACTTCACAGTGCCTGAGTCCTTCATTAACAGCACAGAGCAAAGTCAAACACAGGTACCCCCCTTAGATAATTAAATAATCTTTAGGTGACCTAGTTAAACAGTGCCAGAGCATAACAATGAAAGGATGTACTCAAAGCAAAAGAGTCTTCCACCTGGAAATTTCAACACTTTCTAATAAACAACCCTTGGGTGAAAGGGGAAATACATACTAGAATTGTAGAATTTCTATTAAAAAAAAGAAGATAATCAAAACACTACCTGTTATAATCAATGGCATAGATTTAAGACAGCAATCAGAGGAAAATTCATAGCACTAAACACTTTATCAGAAAAGACATGCCCCACCCAACTGTTTGCCTTATCTGTAAATTTTAAACAGCACTGTTAACAATTAACACTGAAATGACTTATTCCCTACTGCTCCTACAACCCTCTCCTTCCCTTGTCCCCAGATTTCTCCAACCAGGGATTGTGTCTTAAAAGAGTGAATTTTATCAATGAGGTTGTAGAACTGAGGGATAGCTTGTTCTAAGTTGATTGATTTAAATACCATCAGAAGGCAAACTTCCTGTTCACAACGAATCATGGATGTATTAATAGCATTGACTTCTGGCCTCTTTTCAATAATGTGGAGTCCTCATGTTGCTGTTTTGGCTATTGCTCTGATACCTAAAGTCAGCTGACGGAAACCTTTTTTGTGTGCTGTCACCATCAGGATCGCCAGACTAAGGTGAAAGGATGGAGGCCCGTTTCCCAGGATAATATTCTTTCAAATGTCTGTAGGTGGTAAACAGAAAACCACCTTCACAGCAAAATCTAAAGCTATATTATCTATTGCTGTGTAACTCATTGCCCCAAACCTTAGTGACTTAAAGCAACAAGCATTTATAAGAGTCTCTGCAGGTCAAAATCTGGGTGTAGTTTAACTGAGTGCCTCCAACTCAGGGTTCCTACGAGATTGCAGTCAAGTTGTGGGCCAGGCTGCAGTCTCATCAGAAGGCTTTATTGGTGGGGAACCTACTTCAAAAGTCACTCGGTGGGTCTCAGTCCCTCGCCACGTGGGCCTGTCCACAGGGCTGGCCTCAGGAAGTGGTGGCTGGCTTCCTCCAGGGTGAGTGATCCAGGAGAGACCAAGAGAGATGAAAGCCACAGTCTGTTAAGAACCTAATCTTGAAGGTGATACCCCATCACTTCTGCCACATTCCATTCACTAGAAGCCAGTCAAGTCATCCAGCCCTCACTTAAGGGGATGTCATTCGAGCGTGTGAATGACCAGGACTTGGGGCACCGGGGGCCTTCATAGTGACCAAAACATAGGAAAACAATCTAGTCACAAATTCAGAAACCTACAGGGCCAGACCGAATGATGGGCAGTGCGTGAGTGGGCCTGGAGTTGGCAGGTACTTTGGGTGGGGTCCCCTCCAGGAGGGGAAGGCTACTAACGCAGTCCCAAGCAGATGCCATCACAAAAGAGTGAATGTGGGTCCTCTGATTCCTCTGATATTCCAAGAGAGACCGGAAATCCAGATTTTTATGTAAGAGGATCCCAACTTTAAAAGTACTGGAGGATGGGACTTCCCTGGTGGTCCAGTGGTTAAGACTCCAAGCTTCCCCTGCAGGGGGCATGGGTTCGACCCCTGGTTGGGGAACTAAGATCCCGCATGCCACGACGTGGCAAAAAAAAAAAGAGAGAGAGAGAAATTAAATTAGAAAGTATTAAAATAATAATAATAAAAGTACTGGAGGATGAAAGAAAATGCATCAAAGGGCTGGTTCTGGCCTCTGGGCTCTCAGTGTGAATTCTTAATCAGTTCTCTTAATTACCTGTGTTAGTAGGCAGGGAGATGAGACCATCGGTGTGGAAAGCTCAGCCTCCTAACACCACCGGCCCCCCAGGAGCTCCGGGGCTGTGCAAGGGAGCCAGATGCCCAGCTTCTGTTTCTCGTGGGCATCTCGTGCTCAGCAGTGACGGAGTCTGTGAGTGCCAGCCGAGCCCTGGGAGGCAGGCTCATCCACAGATGCGCTGAGGGAAAGCAAGGAAACGGGCAGCAAGTTCCTTCAGGGCTTAAGACGGTGCCTGGGGTTGGCCCACGGTCGCCACAGTGCTCAGGGACCTTAAGTTGTAGAGATTCCTCCTCCCACTTTTAGGAACAGCTTTGGCTAATGGGGTACTGAGAGCCCACTGTCCCAGGTAGAAAGGTGTCAAGGGAGGAACTAATGTGGGATAGCATCTTCTCTCTCCTTTGCCTTACCTTCTAAAAAGTAGAATGGCCTGTCCAAAAATACCTCTCCCACCTTCCTGTAACGCCAACTGGAGATTCCTTTGAATCAGCATGTCCTGGCAGAGTGTCAAATGATGTCATCAGTCATTCACAACTTAGTATAAACTAGGGCTTTCTGAACCACTAGCTGAGATCAGCCCAGAGACGAAATTTGAATTCATGTGCATTGAGGAGGAGGGGATGGAAAAAGGTAAACTGGGATCTCTGAGGGAAGGACAGGACTCAGGGACCCACTGTAGGTGGGCCAAGCAGGGCAGGCACCAGTCACCCAGAGTGGGGAGAGTGTCAGGAAGTAGTCAGTGAAGATACAGACAAGCACGCCTCCTGGACTGTCTCCAAACACCATTGCCCTGAACCTGGAGGCTGGGTGGTTCCAAGGGGCCCTTGATTAGGACACATCTCCCTTCACCACTCAAAGAAAACTGGTTCTCTCCTCACAACACTTCTCACACTTAAGGTGTGGACTTTGTCCACACCAACCACTTCTCCAACTCTCTCTGGACACCAGTGGGGTGTCCTACAGTTTAATTCCATTCTAACACTACCTGGAGTCAGCACAGACCCCCAGGTTAAGGGCTCAGTCCCTCAGGACTGCCCCCCACTTCAGGTGCCAATCGCAAATAGTGGGTTCGCAGGTCACCCACACTTCTGTCTGGCTTGTCCTTAAGTTCAATACAGGCAGACCACGGAGATATTGCAGGTTTGGTTCCAGACCACTGCAATAAAGCAAATATCACAGTAAAGCGAGTCACACCAATTTTTTGGTTTCCCAGTGCATATAAAAGTTATGTTTACGCTATCCCATAGTCTGTTAAGTATGCAATAGCATTATGACTAAGAAAAAAACAATGTACACGCCTTAATTTAAAAATACTTTATTGCTAAATTTTGCTAACCATCATCTGAGCCTTGAGCGAGCTGTAATCCTTTTGCAATAGTAACATCAAAGATTGATCATAGATCACTGTAACCAATATAATTATGACGAAAATGTTTGAAGTATTGTGAGAATTACCGAAATGTGACACAGAGACACGAAGTGAGCAAATGCTGTTAGAAAAATGGCGCCCATAGCCTCGCTTGATGCAGCGTTGCCACAAACTTTCAATTTGTAAAAAAATGCAATATCTGGGAAGCACAATGAAGCAAAGTGCAATAAAATGAGGATAATTGCTACAGTGGCCACAGAACTCAGGGAAACACTTTATTTACTGTTACCAGTGTATCATAGAGGACATTATAAGGGATACAGATGAACAGGCAGGGCAAGATCTAGAAGGGTCCCGAGCAAAGGAGCGTCTCTCCCTGTGGAGTTTGAGTGTGTTACCCTCTCAGCTTCACCAACCGGAAGCTCTCCAAACCCCTCCATTTAGAGTTGTTATGGAGGTCATTGTGTTGGCATGTTGAGTAAATCATTGGCCGTTGGTGACTAGGTCAATCCCCAGTCCCTCTCCCTTCCTGGTGGCAGGGTGGAGGTGGGGCTGAAAGTGCCAACCCGCTAATCACGTGGTTGGTTCCCCTGGCAACCAGCCTGCATCCTGAAGCCTTCTAGGGGCTTCCAGCCACCAGTCATCACTGACTTAAACTCAGACATGATGGAAACTGGTTTGCATTGAATAACGAAAGGTGCTCCCATCACTTCTACCACTCAGGAGATTCTGAGAGTTTTAGGAGCCTGGACAAAGACCGAAAATATATATATTCCTTATGATGTCACAACAGCACAGGTAGGACAGGCGTGGTCGAGAGTCTGTCTCTGCAGGGAGACAAACCTGGTCTCATCTCAGTTCCGGTACCTACTTCCCATGTGACTTTGAGCGACTTAACTCTCTGGGCCTATTTCCTCATCTGGAAATTGAGGATAAAGCCACCTGCCTCCCTCATAAGGCTGCTGTTACACGAATTCAATGATATCACCCCTAAACGCCTGGTACACAGTAGAGGTTCAGAGGTCGCAGGGCCCCCGAGCGCCAGGCTCTACACTTGGCCGGGCTGCATCCCGCTGTGAACTTGCACTGGTTCGTTTGGGGTGTGGGTTTCTTTGCAGGGACTGGACTCTCCTTCAGACAGGTGAAGTCGAGCGGGTCTGGGGAAGGCGTTGCCCTCACGTTTCCGTTTGCTCAGCTGTTAAGTAAGGGTATTCCACGGGAAGGACTTCCTTCCCCGAAATTTCATGGATGAGAATCCCTGTGGGTTCCTGTTAACATAGAAATTCCCAGGCCCGTCTCATATCCATAAACCAGAACCTCCAAGGGAGGGAACGGAAACCTCTGGCATTAACAAGGGCCCTGGTGATTCCTGTTTTTGGAGCCGCCAGAAGACACCGATTCACCAGGTAAACCTGTCAAGGTGAGATGCCCGAGTCTGTGTCTCTGCATTTGCCTGCATTTTAGGAAGTAATTGACACGTGAAATGTGGTCCCCAGACAGACGGGCAGTGTCGGCATGCCCGGAGTTTGTTACCGAGGCAGCCTCGACTAGTGGTTCTCAAAGCGTGGTGCCAGCTCCCAGCGTCAGCTTACCTGGAGACGTCTTAGAAATGCAGGTTCTTGGATTGTGGAATGTGGGAATCAGATGATGGGGATGGGGCCCGTGGTCTGCGTTTTAACAGGCTCGCCAGGGGGAGTCAGGTTGGAGAATCACCGCTCTAGGTCTTAGATTTGAATGACTAAACAGACTGATACAAAACAACATAGAAATGGCTGAATTCTGGGCTTGTCTCCATGTCCCCGTCTGGAAAATGCAGTGACATCACCTTCCCAGTGGAGTTGTGGGTTCAGACATGGTACTTTGATGATTGTGCCCACTCACTCTCTGCAAGCCTTGGAATGACTGCCACCGTCTGATAAAATGTTCTGGATTTTTCTGTCTGCGCCCTCACCCCACGCCCACGTTTCATTCGCTCTCTCAAGAGCAGCTGCGCACAGACACTGAGGCACCTGCCCCAGCCCATGTAAACCAGAAGCCAGATCGCCCACCAAGCCTCCGACACCTGCCCACCGGTGCTCAGATATTCTCTGAGCTGAGGTTCAGAGATGTGGGCTCCTCCCCTCTCCCGGGAAGGCTTGGGGGAGGTGAATTTTTTAACTCTGTTGTTGGTCTACACGGCCGTTTGCCAAAGGAACCGAAGAACAAACAGAAGCAGCATGTCCTTTGCTGAATGCCTGGCATTTTGGCAAAAACTACCATCTTGTTGCCACTTCACATGCACAGCCCGCCTTCCTCCTCATTCAACTACTTTTAAAAATGTATGTTTAGTTTCACAAACACTCTTCCAGGCCTGTTCCAAGCACTTTCAACCCATTGAGTTATTTAATCCTCACACTATCGTTATGCCCATTTTACAGGTGGGGAAACTGAGACCGGGAGAGGTTACAAAACTTGCCCAGGGTCACACCACTTGTCAATTCTGCGGTGGTTCCCTGATGACTGGACTTCAACTTGGAAGGAATTTTGTAGAGATGGGACCTAGCACCCTCGGGGCCTTAAATTGTCGACCTTGTGCCTCGTCCAGTGCTGAAATGAGATACTCCCCCCACACCTCTTCCCAGGTTGCGGTCCCTGTATTGGACGCTGGTTAACTAAGATGTGAGCCTGACTCCACTTTCCCTGCTTGTCACCCCTAGCCTGTCCTCCGCTGACCACTCACAGATATCCCTTTCGGACGACCGCCTCTCAGAGTTTCCTGCCTCAGAAAGTGGGGGTTGTTCTTTCTAAAGACCCCCAGGAACACAATCTGCATCAGAGTCAGGGTTTACTAGCCGCTGCAGCTGCTGAGAACATACTAGAAGAACCCTCAGGCAGAGGACTCTCAGCAAGGGGGCATCCGGAGGCGCCTAGTATAGGATTTGGGCTTATTCTAAGGAATTAGGTTGCAGATTGGCAAATAAAAATACCGGACACCAGCTGGATTTGAATTTCAGATATAGCATAAGTACATCCTATGCAATATTAGGGACATACTTATATTAAAAAAATTATTCATTGTTTATCTAAAATTCAGATTTAGCTGGGCACCCTGTCTTTTATCTGGCAACCCTGAAGGAGGATTGCAGTGTCATCAGGAAGTGAGGGCAATCCTGTAATTGGGCAGCACAGTGAGTTTTATCCAGAAGGCAGGAGGGATGGAGGGAGCCAAGGCGCCAATGCTACAGAAGCAACCGACGCCGTGTGTCAGAAGAGGGGGCCGTTTAGTCATATTTGTGGTCTGAGTGTCTGTGCTCTGTCTTGTTTCAGACCTGGCCCCTGGCAGCCTTGTCGAATTGGTGTGTTGACATTCTGTGTGTGTTACTTAAGTTCGGGTGGAAACATGCCACTTCTCGTTGAACTTCCCAGTTCGGGGCTTGTTTCAGTCTCCCGAAAAGCTGATGGCTGAAGATGCAGATCTTCTGGGTTCTGGTCCGGGACAGCCAGTCCAGTCTAGGCCGCTGGTTCTCTGGACATACTTTTGGTTGTTACACCTTGGGTGGAGGTGCAGCTGGCGGGCTTCCTATCACACACAGGCAGCCCCCAGAACAAAGAATGATCTGACCCTAAATTTCCATTGCGCTGAAGTTGAAACCTCCTGGTCTGCAATGTCAATTAGGAAATAACCCATTCCTGGGGTTTCTCTGTCTCTGGGGCAGGTCTTCCAGAAGTAAAGAAAGCAAGAAAAGTGTGAGTGTAGTTAGCACCCACTGTCCTGAAGTAGTACCACCTGGGTCTAGGTCAGCACCTGGCCATTAATAGTAGGTGTTCAATAAATATGCTGAATGAATGAAAAAGCGTGTAATGCATGTATGTGTGTCTTACCCATATATCGTTCATTTCTTCAACCTGTATTGATTCAGCACCTATGGTGGCAGGGCCAGTCCTGGGCACTGAGTGTGCGGTGATGGGGAAGCAGATAACGATCAGAGAAACTTGAGCTTGAAGGACAGACAGGTAGGAAGGGCTGAGGGGGGAGGGCTTCTTGAGGAGGTGGTGTTTAACCTGAACCCTGCAGGAGAGAAAGAGGCAGGGAGAAAATTATTCCCAGACAAGGGGGAAGCACACAAGCCGGGGATCAGGGCCTGAGTCTCTGAAAGAAGAACAGGGTGGCCAGTGTCTGGGCGGTGGGAGACGGGGGTGGGCATGAGGTAAGGGCCCAGGGTGGGGCGGGGAGTAGCCAGGGCCATCGTGCTGACTGGGTGAGGACCTGGGAATCATTCTTAGTGCAGTGAAGCCATGAGCATTTGGGGGAGAGGGAGTGACATGATCTAACACGTGTGCAGCCCTTGGAAAGCTTGGCGACAGCACCCTGTCTTTAATCCGTCAACCAAGAAAACCAGAGCGCAATTCACATCTTCCCTGGCGCCCGCCCCTCATAGGGTGCAGAGCGGGCTTCCCACCCAGCACAGCTCAGCTTACTGGTCAACCCACCTGTGTCCCCATGCCCGGCCGCTCCCTCCAGAAACATCCCTTCTCCCCTCTCCCAAAACGCCTCCCGAGTCTCCCCATCACCTCCGGTTCACTCTGCCTCACCCTCCACCTTCTCATCTTTATTGTGCACGTCGTCTTGGCCCGTCTGGAGCCGTGGACTTTGTGTTTTCCTTCCCTGAACCTTCTCAGAATCGGCCCTGCAAACGCTGGACCAGAGCCAGCTGCCCCTTGAAGGCAAGGAGTTTAGGAATGTTGTGAGGTCTCGGTGTGTATTTGTTGCTCAGGCCCGCCCCAGAGTTTTTGAAATAACTCCTGTACCTGAAATGTGCGGAGTAGACTGGAGGGCAGACACCCAGGCAACCGGATAGTCACTTAGGGCAGAGTCAGCAAACTGCCATCCTCAGGCCAGACCCGGCCAGCACCTGTCTTCATGGTGGGGACACAGACACACCTGGTCATTGAGGTACTGTGCACGGCTGCTTCCATCCCACGGTGGTGGAGCCCAGTTGCTCCAGAGATCGTACGGCCTGTGGAGCCTAATATATTGACCCTCTGGCCCTCTGTAGGAAGAGTTAGCTGAGCCCTGACTTGGGAGATAATTGCATTTTGCAACTGAATTCTCAAAGGCAATCTTGAGTGTGGGTAGCAGCGTCTCCAGTTTACAGATGAACACATGGCAGGGCCACTAAGGGCCTGGTCTCCAAGGGCATGGCCCATGCACTTTCCTGAACCACATTCCCTGCCTCCTATAGGTCATCAGAAGTAGCCAGAGTGAATATACCAGAGCTCTCAAACTCTGGTGCCTGCAGGGGCCAGGTGCATAACCTAACCCAGTCGAGCCCTCCCAGGTGCAAGTTGGTAATTGAGCACTGACCTTTGGCCTCAGTATTGGCAAACAGTAGGGAGTGGTGGGGACTGAGGCAAACCGGAAGCAGATATCCTGTATAAAGAGGTCAGCATCACCATGGCCCAGAGTTTTTCAGTTTCAAGAAGCTAGAAACCTAGATTTTTATGGAAACCTCCTGATTTTTTTGTATGAAACATCATTATGTTTAAATGCTGAACCATTTTAGTGATAAAAGACAGGACAAGCCCACGTGAAGCGAGTCAGACAAAACATAGCCGAGTGTGTCCAGAGGCCTCCAAGGACTTCTGATATATGACATCCACGTTGGAGGGACTGCCAAAGCCATCCTCGGGAAGGGCAGGTCCCTAACGAGATGCCAGGCAGCTGGGAGTTGCCCTGCGCTCTAACCAGGGGAGCCTCCGTACCAGCCTTTAGCCCTGGCTTCTGGGCAAGCCTTCAGCTGGGCATGAAAGCAGCTTCAGACTCCACTTATCTGCAGAGGGAAGGAAATGTCCAGGAACCAAAAAGGAGACAGACGCAGGAAGGCTGAGCTTGGAATGTCCTGGGGAGCCCCAGGGTCTGAGATGAAGCTGGCAAGTTCATCCTGGGGACAGCCAACAGGAGCTTCCCAGGGGTGCACACGTCAGCCTTCTCACATGTAGCAAAGCCCAGTATTACCTCCAGTGCCTCAAAGATGTGCACCCTTACCTGGGAAAAGACTCGTGGGAAGGTCATGGCTCTGCAGGTCTAAGAACCCTGTCTGCCAAGCCCTGTTGCTCCGTTACCACCTGCTTGATGTGGGACAAACTCTCCAAACCTCAGTTTCCTCACCTGTGAAATAGGGTTACGAAAAGCCCCAGACCTATCACACTGGGATGATGTGAGGATTAAATAAATGACATGATGGGTGGTAGCTGCTGTTGGCTGAAGCTGGCTGACAAAGCATATTTCCTTACCTGTCCTGTGACATGTGACGTGGATGTCCTGAGACTTCCCCAGTTAGGACGGCTTCTGTCTGTCCTTCACCCGTCACATCCATAGAGCTACCGCCTCAAGGCCTGACAAGACTCATCTAAGAAGCATCACGCTATGTTCTGTGCATAAGAACTTCAGAAAGACTTTGGACATCAGAGAGAGGGGGAGACTAACCCACTGGTAACTAGAATCATGGCCCGGGAGGAATCGCTCATTGCGGGGCATGCAAGTGAATGAGAGTTGGGGATAATTCAAGGAGCCCAAAGACGTCATCATTTATAACTAAGGCTTCAAGTTCAAAAGTTCAGAGTTTTTCAGAATCAAACTGGAGAGAGAGAAATGACTGCCAGGCCGAAGAAGGTAACGCTTCCTTTCCATTCGGAGAGATTCGTGGTCATTTGATGAGCATCTCCTATTTGAAGGAGCTGGATTTCGGGCTCGAGTGGCGGAAAAAAAATCCCCACAGGGAACACTACGCCTGCTCTCAAGTTTTTGCTAGTAATCTACTAAAGGACATGAAACACCTGTCCCCAGTGCGGCCCATTCCAGAATCTCCCCCCTGAGCCCCCCTCCCTGTCTCCTTCACCCCTGCCACTCACCCTACGGTGCTTTCCTGCCCTACCCCAAGACCACACTAAATGCCTTTAGAGTTTCCCAAAGCCTGAAATATTCTGACCCACCACCACCATTTGTATATAATTTAAAATATTTTTTTATTTTTCCCACGTGACACGCAAGTTAACTGTATGATGAAATTAAAATGCTTCCTTCCTGGAAGCCTTTGACAGCCGAGTGCTGGGCTCAGCAGCCTCCACCCACCACCAGCTGGGGCTCTTATGGCCACAGATGTGCGGGCACCTTCCCTATGCTGGTTCCCATTCATCCCCCCACCAAGTGGTCATCACCCCTTTTACAGAGGAGAAGACTGAGGCTCAGGGAGGTTACGGTCTCCCCCATGGGTCCCCCAGGCGGCAGGAGCCCAAGCTGGCCTTCCAACCAGGGCTGTGTGGTTCTGGGGCTCATCAGGAAGCTCGGCGGGTCTGCCTGGGGACCCCTGAACCTTGGCTCGCCTGGGGGCTAAGCAGGAGCCCCGGTGAAGGGGCCCAGCTCGGTGTGGTCAGGGTGCCCAGGGGCCGCGGCACAACCAGGCCTTGGAGCCCAGTGGCCTGTGCAGGAAGAGGTGTGTCGGCCACACTTCCTCTGACTAGGGGTCCAAGCGTACTTGGACGCAGATTTTGAGGATGAGGAACAGAGCTGCCTGAGCTTTCCAAAGCAGAGATTTCCCAGCAAGAAGAGTGTGCAAAGTGAGCTTTGGAGATGAGCTGGGAAAAATTAGAGAAGTGATTCCTGGCAGCCTGCTTTGTTTTTTGGGTTTTTTTCATCTTTATTGGCATATGATTGCTTTACAATGTTGTGTTAGTTTCTGCTTTATAACAAAGTGAATCAGCTATACATATACATATATCCCCATATCTCCTCCCTCTTGACCCTCCTTCCCACCCTCCCTATCCCACCTCTCTAGGTGGTCACAAAGCATCGAGCTGACCTCCCTGTGCTATGCGGCTGCTTCCCACTAGCCATCCATCTTACATTTGGTAGTGTGTATATGTCAATGCTACTTTCTCACTTCGTCCCAGCTTCCCCTTACCCCCTGTGTCCTCAAGTCCATTCTCTACGTCTGGCAGCCTGGTTTTCATTCTTAAGTACGTTGTTTTAATTCCCCCCCAACCCCGCCCTGGGGGTAGGGGGTGAGGGTTTTGAGTGATATGATTTCAAATTTACAGCAGAGTTGTGACAATGGCACAAAGGATTCTTTGTATTATATACTGTCATGTATGTTATATAATATCACATATACATGCTATACAATTTCAAATTTCCATAAAAAGTTGCAAGAAGAGTTCAAGGGCCTTCTATATGCTCACAGAAGTCATCTGGCCATAGACAAGTTTCTTGTCTGAACCAAAATGCTCAGATCCAAAACCAGGCGAGAGCTTTCGGGCATTGCTTGTAGGCACCAAAGGAAGGCATGAGGGGTTGGACCCAGCTCTCTAGCTCCGGCCCCGACCTCAGGCCTGCAGGTCGATGCTCCTGTTTTAAGACCAGCTCTTCCCTCCTGGAGGGTCTCAGCCCAGCCGCCTGGTTCCAGGAGGCTTGTCCAGCATTGGGAAGATTCCCGGTATCCTGGGCTGGAATGGTCACTCCTAACCATCTTGGTGGGTGAACATCAGGCTGTTCTCCATCCTGAGTGTTTGGTGTCATCAGGAGACAGAAGACGCCAAGGTGTAGGGACACATGACTGCGGGGGCTGCATTTTATCCCGGCATCAAGAGGCCCTGGGTCCGTAGGTGTGGAATCGGTGGACATGCTCTCCAGAGGTCACACCTCTTCACATCTCGGACCCTCTGGGGCTTTGCTTCAGACGACCGTTACCTTCTTAGGGGACCCCAGGGTTTAGAAGCTGGAGCTGAGCTATTGTAGCTTATTTCCTCCAGAGACGGTCCCTGTAGCATAGATCTGTAAAAAAGACAAAACAAAAAAACTCTGAAACCCTGTTTTCTGACTTTTATGGATTCTGGTTTTTAACTGTGGTGAAACATACATAAAATTTACCATTTTAACCATATTTAAGTGTGCATTTCTGTTGCATTAAGTATATTCACATTATTGTGCCACCATCCCAACCATCCACCTTCAGAACCTTTACATCTTCCCAAACTGAAACTCCGTACCCATTAAACACTCACTTCCCCTTCCTTCCTCCCCCTCCCCAGCCCCTGGCAACCACCATTCTACTGTCTGTCTCTATGAGCTTGATTATACCCTAGGAACCTCATATCCGTGGAATCGTACAATGTTTGTCCTTTTGTGACTGGCTTATTTCACTCAGCATAATGTCCTCCAGGTTCACCCATGATGGAGCATGTCTCAGAATTTCCTTCCTTTTTAAGACAGAACAGTATTTGATTATGTGTATAAACCGCATCTTGTTTATCCATTCATCCGTTGATGACCATGCGGGCTGCTTCCCCCTTTCACCTATTGGGAGTAATGCCGCTATGAACGTGGGATGGATTCTGCTTCTAAAAGTCTTTAGTTCTCTTGCCCTGAGAACGAACATTAAAACGTCTCTGATAGAGGAACGTCACCCACAAGGTACATGAGCATGTTGTGTTGTGGGGAGCGTGTGCTGGGACTGAAGTTAAGCCTGAGTCTCTTGCAAAATGCAGCTCCTGGTGTCTGCCAGCTGGGGTGGGGGCCGTGCAGTCTGCTTGGTGAGCAGAGGGGCAGCAATGTGACTTAGGGCCAATTAAGGTTGTCCAAGTCACTCCCGGCTGTGGCCACTCACCAGGCATGTGTTTCCTGTGACTTTTCTCTGTCTTACCTTCCCGGTCACATTGTAAGCCTTTTTAGGGGCAGGGACAATGTCTTACACGTCTTTCAGTGTCTTTTTAGCCCTGTTCCCCAAAGGTGGCCGATCTTCAATAAATGTGTGTTGACAGCGCCTCTCATTCCAAATCTGCTATCTACCCGCGCTGTGCGTGGACATCTTTGGTGTCCAGATATGCCAAATATGTACTTTCCCACCATCAGAAGGACTTTTCAACAGCTGTTCTCTTGTTTGCAGCTGAGCAGCTGAATTAAGTTAGTGAATGGAAGTCTTAAAACAATTCGAGTTGATTCACCTATATATATACGTATATATTGGTTTTGTCCTCAGGGCTCTTGGACCCCTAGAACCTTGCTCCGCGTCAGCCGAGGAGTTTGTTGAAATGCAGAATCTCAGGCCCTACCCCAAACCTGGGAAACCAAGACCTGCGTTTTTGACAGGATCCCCAAGTGATGCACGTGTGCTTCCCGGTTTGGGAAATACTAGTCTGGGGAATATTATTCTGCTAGTTTCATTCTGAATGATAAAGAGGGTTGCAAACCTCTTTATCAAACTTGTCCTGTTTGTGTAGAGGAGAGACGAGGCCAAGCTAGCGCTGGAACGCTGTGCCCCATTCTGGTCACTTAACCTAAGCAGAGTTGCAAGAATAGTCCCGCGTATACCTGTTACCTGGGAACATTAGGGAGGGACCAAGGCACCCAGCTGCCTCAGATGGAGGAGGTAACCTGAGAGGCCTTGCTCTGAATTTAGAGCGAAAAGAACCACACTGGTTGGGGTCCCCAGAGGCAGGTTCAGAGACAGGTTATGAACGCCAGCAGTCTGTTTGGGAGGTGCTCACCAGAAGCTCAGGTCGGGGCGTAGGGAGGTGAGACAGAGAAGGGAGAACAGCCACTGGGGCTCAGTCCTGCTGAGGGCCTTGGGGAGACTGTATAGTGATCATCAGAGCTGTCCCTCCGGGGTGAGGGGAAGCTGGGGTATCTGTGCACGGAGCCCCTCCTGCTCTGACCTCATCCGCCCACAGCATCCTCAGCCTTGGGCAGAGGCGTCCACGTGCTTGCAGTGGAGCCTCAGGGAGCAGCGACCCTGGGAGGTACGGGCGGGGCACTACCTGTACCTGCTGCCTGTATCCCATCTGAAGTTCTGGGGTGCCTCGGCCGACAGCTACATCAGAGCGCCAGGTCCCGATGAGGAACAAAGCCTTTGCATTTCAGTAAGTTTCAAAGCCTCAATGATTCATCGCCTCCGAGTTACTAATCATCTTCACGAGACTGAAAATGACCAGACTTTACATTGTCTTACAATCCAAAGTCCCTTTTCATAATCCCTCTGCCTTCTTCCTTCCCTAAATTAAATATATGTGCTCAGAGGATGTTGTCATACTCAATTTACAGTAAAAACATTTTTAATGATCGATTTCAAATTTTTCATCTTCGTGTCGCAAGTTGGAGATTCATGTCTCCTCTCCTGTTACTTTCCCTTTGAATCCTTCCTCCATTTCTCTTTTTTAAAAAAAATTAAAATTGAAATTCCAAATACGGCAGTTGCTATTCCTAGGGGCCATGTCAGCATCTCCTGAAGTCAGCATTTCCTTAAGAGTTTCTGTAGAACACGGCTCCTCAGAAAGTGTCCTCAACAGAGTCTTAAAGATCAGAAGGGCTTATAAGCGGAATCTAAAAAACTAATAAGACACGTGAACTTATTTATAAAACAGAAACAGACTCACAGACTTAGAGAATGAACTTATGGTTACCAGTGGGGGAAGAGTGGGGGGAGGGATAGATTGGGAGTTTGAGATTGACATATACACACCACTATATATAAAATAGATAACTAATAAGGACCTACTGTATAGCACAGAGAACTCTACTCAATACTCTGTAATGGCCTATATGGGAAAAATATCTAAAAAAAAAGAGGGGATATATGTATATGTATAACTGACTCACTTTGCTGTATACCTGAAACTAACAAAACATTGTTAATCAACTCTACTCCAATATAAAATAAAAATTAAAAAAAAAAAGATCAAGAGGGCTGTGGAATCCTACACACTCTGTTCTCTTCCTGGAGACCCTCACTTACACCGGCTTCTTAAAAGGTTCTGAGGAGTCCACGTGAACTTGTTTAATCGAATGTTTAACCCAGTTTCATTGGCTATTTCCAATGTTACTGGAGCAGTAACTCTTTTTTTGAAATCATGCCTGTTCACATCCCACACTGCTAGTGTTGGGTGAAAACCATTTGAAGAAATGCCACTTGAAACGTTCTCAGTGCATTTGAAATTAGTAGCACTGGGGTGGGCTGAGCAGAGGCAGTGGGCACAGGAAAATTACAGCTCAGATTTTGCACTGGTTTTTGTAGGTAGGAAAAAAAAAAAGAGAGGAAACTTCCTTACGTGTAACTGATGTTTTGGAATGAGGAGTGACTCTGATTCCATACTGAAGTTACCCCCTGGCCTGTAATTGAGTAGACTTGTCAAAAAAAAGGTGGGCTGTGTGGGTGAGTTACAGCTCTGAGTGTCAACCTGGCCTCGAGGGGAGAGGAACATAAGGCATTAGCTCAGGCCATGACAACTGGCAGAGTATCCCATTTCCTTAGTTTTATCAAGGCCTGCACCAACCAAGTGGTATATTGTTGGCACTTCCGTTTGGCAACTTTTAGCACCTACTGGCAGACTATCATATTGCCAAACCCAGGAGCTCTGAAGACTTGTCTAACTGCTAGGCTGTTAACTCCAGGCTCTGTATGAATTCTACCCGTCGAACTATTCTTTTACTTCTGTTTTTCCCAAAGAAGATAGCTATTTTTCCTATGGAAAAAAAAAAAAAAAGCTATTGCAGAAAAAATTCTTAATGTAAAGAAGAACGAGAATATCACCTATATTGTACCCTCTTTAATTGCTCCACGTGGAAATGAGCCGTGAGAGAATCTTGATGCTGATGAGTCCAGAATTTTGCTTTCTCTGTTTGTAATTCTATTGTATTACATTAATCCGTAGATAAATATATTACATAAATGGGCTCAGAGAATACATACCACTTTTTTTCCCACTGAATAACAGGTCTCTGTATTTATATACTGACATATCAATAAACATATATATGTGTGTGTATAAATATGACAGAATCACCATTTTAAGGGCTGTATAATATTCCAGTATCTTGCTGTACCACACTTTTAAGGAGGCCACTGTTATTAGACACTTAGTCCTTTTTCCATTGTTCATGATTATAAATGATGCTCCCAAGAACCTTCTTGAACATATACCTGATTGCTTCTTTGGATCAATTCCTAGAATTGGAAATGCTGAATTCGATAGTTTGCATACTGAGTTGCAGATATATACATTCAGATTGACTTCCAGAAAGGGTGAGTCATTATTTCTCCTCCAGGGCTTATAGAAAGCCCTGTGCAGGCAGCTGCTCAGTAGGAAGCTGGAGATGGTAAAAGGGAAGTGAATGTGACTTAGATATTTATGCCACCGCATTACGGAAAGGCTAAGGGGGACAGCTGGCCGTCACCAGGAGTTTGAGCCAGAAGAGGCGTTAGAAATCCATTGATGTATTGAATGCTTGAGGAAACTGAAGTCCAGAGAGGTTAAGCGACCTACACCCCTCACCCTATACACACACAGGGCCAAGGACCCACAGTCGTCAAGTCTCTTAGAATGGATAGACGTGAAAAACATAATTCTCATACAAATACGTAGCGAGCGTGTGTCAGAGATTGATTTAACTCATTAAGGAGAAAATCAACAAGTTATTAAAGCCAATCACAGATGGCAGAGACTAGTAAATAAAGAGTGGGCCAGTTGGTCCCAGTGTCCAGACCTGAGGTATCCTCCGGATCCCTCCCCCTGCCGGTACCTCAAATGGCAAACCATTCACCAAGAATTTTGTATCCAAGGCCCAAAAGTTTGTTACTGAAGGTGATGAATGCTGACATGGAGGCATTTGGTGCTGAAAATCAGGTGGAACTGGAGGAAAAAACATGACTTATTAATCAAGTGTTGGAACTCCAACACACTCTTGAAGATCTCTCTGCAAGAGTAGATGCAGTTAAGGAAGAAAATCTGAAGCTAAAATCAGAAAACCAAGTTCTTGGACAATAGATAGAAAACCTCATGTCAGCTTCTAGTGTTTTTCAAACAACTGACACAAAAAGCAAAAGAAAATAAGGGATTGATATCCTTTATGTCTTATGGAATTGCTGCTGATCTTTTTTTCTTTAAAACTTGGATAGATTCCAAGAGTTATAGTACTTTTGTTTGTGGCTTCACTGAGTATTTACGAAGATAATGTCGGATCTAAGCAAAATTAAGTGCGTAACAGAAGACTTCCATGAGTTTGTGTATTAATGTTAGTCTACGAAAATGTGCAAACGTATTGTAGAGACTTTATAATTAGAAATGCATATATTTATGAAACTTGAAAATGAATGTTATATCAAATTTGCTTTGATTTATAGGTTTAGCATTGTCTTTTATTATAGGCATAGTTAGAGATACAAGAAAATAACCACCGTGTTGTGAAAAAGTGACCAAGATCATGGACTGAATGCACAACTTTATATACCCTGTCCACCATCGTGTGCCTCTTCTCCATTTGCTTTCTTCCCATTTTCCTTCCCCTAAGGAAAAAATTGGTTTCACATTTGTAAAAAGTAATCTTAGTTAATCATCTAAGAGAGTAGCCTGAACTCTGTTGAAACTTAACCAAAATAAGATACTTTCTCAGTTTAGGGCTTATTTGTTATATGTAGTAATAAGATAGGATAGTTGGTTTCTGTTTAATCAATTGAAAACGGGGGCTATAAAGATGAAGATTTTTCTTTGAAACTGAATTATCGTACTGGGAAGATTTGTCGTTAAAAACTTCCTTTGCACAAAATAATCCACTTGATATCTGAAAAGATGAGCTCTGGTTGTGTGTGTGTTTGAAACAGAAAATTTTGAGGAAAAATAGAAATAGGGTAGGAAAAGTATTCAGTACTTGGTAAGTACTTGTAACCATCTCCAAATGTTTTTAGTCCGGATTTGTGTTATCTCTGGCACAGATTAGATTTGGGGGGGGGGGGGGGGGAATATATAAGAAAATGGATTAAGTTTGGCTAACCTTATATGTAAACCACACCTAGAAGGGAATAAAGTTTGGTCTCAGGTTTATTTGCAGTGCCCAGATGATCAACTTTGCAAAGTTCCTTAAAAGTGTATTAGTATCAGAATCATGAATAAAATGGGAGAGTTTTACATGTATACTAATTGATGCTTTCTCAGTATTTTATCTACTTCTCCCAGAATTTTCTGTAAACCCAACTACTGGTTTGCAGAGTTTTAGTCATTTAACAGTTTTTTAAAATTTAGTTTGTAGATTCCATTTGGTAAAGAAATCAGTATCAGAAGTAATGTTAAAATATTAAATAGGAAGAGAGATCCACTAATATAATTTATGGTTATTAAATTTAGGCTAATCATGGAATAATCTTAATGGTTGTATTGGTGTAAGATTTGATGACTTTAGCTGTATGAATATATAATAGTCATACTGAAAACATTTTGCATCCCTTTGTGACCTAATTTTCAAATATTTAAAGTTGTGTTGCCATTATGCTTTGCTGTTTAATAAAAAGCTGTTTCAAAAAAAGAAAGAAAGAAAGAAAGAGTGGACAAAAGTATTTTATCTTGAACCAGCTTTAACATCTACCACTAGCCAGCTTTGTGTATCTAACTTTGCAAGGTTAGATATGGGCTTGATATTGGCGATATGCAACCATTTTTTGACCTTCCAACACTGCAATTTTATATAATTCAGCCTAACACAAAACTGGCTCAACGTGGACAGGGCAATAAAACCAAAAACTTTAGGGTTATCTTTTCTGCCAAACAAATATCATTTGCACCATATCAATCTTCCACAAGTTCTGCATCTGACTTTACAGAGTCTGAGCCTTCATCAAAAGAAAAGAGTTGAGGGAATTCCCTGGCTCTTCAGTGGTTAGGACTCGGCGTTTTAACTGCCGGGGTCCCGGGTTCAATCCCTGGTTGGGGAACTAAGATCCCGCAAGCCGTGCGATTCAGACAAAAAAATTAAAAAAAGAAGAGTTGAACAAAATGAGATCCCAGGCGACCCTTAGGCAGGCTTGTTAGATGGTGCCCAACTAGGACTTTGAAGGGAACTTTTTTTGCTTCAAGTTTTGCATAGTTTTCTTAACTGTAGGAACAACTTTTGTGGCTGAACCAATGAGTGGGTGTACAAGGCAGATTGCAGTGGTGAACCTACCCACACTGGGATTCCTCTGAACGCTCGAAGGCTGAAAGAGCAGCACATTCGGGCTTTAGCTCTAGTTTCCCATGCGATCGGCCTCCCAGTTTCCTTTTTCCCAGGACCTGAGCAGAGATGCCTGCTCGCTGTGTGGGAATCTGCTCTGGCCAGTCTTCCAGCCTCTGACTTTGTAGAGCACCTCTCGGGAGACTGTCACACCTGGAGGGGGCGCCAGGTGGAGCCCAGGAAGCTGGAAGGCTGGCTGGTCATCTGACCGCACCTGTTTTGTAAGTTCCAGGATTGTAGTCCCACGCAGCATGTTTGTTACTAAGAAGACAGCAAAACAAGGCACTAACAATCGACCAGCACAACCTCAGGCCCTTCCACTTGAGCTCCATGAAGACAATTGACAGCGCATTTCAATTCTAAGATGTACTGATTTTCAAAACTTACCATCTCTGAAGTTATTTGTATCCTATAGTCAAGGGTGTGTTATAATTGGTGGATCTTTTTGTTTTTCTTGATGGTGTCTTATAATGATAGTATCTTAAATTTGATGGAGCACATTGTATGTCTTTCTTCTCTGTTGTTGACCTAGAGTACTCTATATATGTTTCTTTTTTTTTCTTATTTTCCCCCAGCTTTATTGAGATATAATTGACATCCAGCACTGTTCAGCATAATGATCTGACTTACGTACATCATGAAATGATGACCACACTAAGTTTAACAAACATCCATCATTTCATATAGGTACAAAATAAAAGAAAAAGAAAAAAGATTTTTTTTCCTTGTGATGATAACTCTTAGGATTTACTCTCTTACATTACATCCCAGTGCTTATTTATCTTATAACTGAAAGTTTGTACCTTTTGACCACCTTCATCCAATTTCCCCTCCCCGACCCTCAACTCCCACCTCTGGTAACCACAAATCTGATCTCTTTTTCTATCAGTTTGTTTGTTTTTGAAGTATAATTGAGCTACAAGACTAAGTTAATTTCTGGTGCACAACATAGTGATTCAGTATTTCTGTACATTACAAAATGATCACCACTGTAAACATTTCTTTAAAATCTTTTTAAAATATGCAAAATCAAGACTTCAGACGCAAATGCTGAAGCCAGGGCTGTAGAAACATTAGTGCCAACTCTTAGAAAGAGCTTTGTGCTTCTGTCGGTTAGCTTGTTATTTCACCTTAAAACACAAAGCCACGGGCAGTGATATGGCAATATCTGTGACATCTGAGGTCATTGAAGAATCTAACGCAACAATGGCCTCGGACAACTGACAAAGTAAATCAGGACCTCAGCCAAATGACTGTTTCAAAATACACCACACTGGCTGCTTCCATGTTTCATATGTGGAACTACACTCTGTGTATCTTTATTTTCTAATGAATTTATTTATTTTATTTTTTTATTTTTGGCTGCGTTGGGTCTTCGTTGCTGCGTGCGGGCTTTCTCTAGTTGTGGCGAGTCGGGGCTACTCTTCGTTGTGGTGCGCGGGCTTCTTATTGCGGTGGCTTCTCTTGTTGCAGAGCACGGGCTCTAGAGCGCAGGCTCAGTAGTTGTGGCGCACGGGCTTAGCTGCTCCGTGGCATGTGGGATCTTCCCAGACCAGGGCTCGAACCCGTGTCCCCTGCATTGGCAGGCAGATTCTTAACCACTGCGCCACCAGGGAAGCCCCACTCTGTGTATCTTAAAAAAAATTTTTTTTTCCAATGTAACTAAATTTAAAGTTATATCAGTGTTTGCTGTGGAGGATCATTTCAAATATAGTTAAACTAACAGACAGCTCTGGGCTGGGCTTCTAGAAGTGGCACCGATTTACTTCGCATATTTGGGCCTCCCCATGTTTGGTGGCAAGTGTCTGGCAGGGTAGAGCCAGTGTGGGTCTCTCTTACGAGTCGACAGGAGCAGTTTACTGTTGAGTCGTTAGAGAGGCCGTGTTTTAAAGCCAACGGCTCCCGCTCGGTGAGAACTTAATCACGGCTCAGAAGAGGACTCTGCGCTCTGCATGTGGAACCACGTCGGTGCGTTTGCTGGTGAATAATTGAAAACTCTTAGGCGGCACCTTTGCAGTGGCTGCCACAATGTCAGCTACTTCCCCATGGTGTCCAGCTGAGGCTCTAATGGTCGGGCTGGAGCCCCACCCACTCTGTGTCCTGATTTACCCCTGGTCTAGAAGGAAATGAACAGGGAAGTTACCAAGAGGAAGGCGGAAGAGGGACGAGCACCCATTCATTCAACAAGTCCTGGGCCCTGGACTGTCCTGAGTTCAGAGGTCTCCACAGGGCAGAAGGGCACCGTTCCTGCTCTGCAGAACTTACATCCAGGTGGGAGCCATTCGAGAGAGCCTCTGGCTCCAGGAGGGTCCCAGATGCAGGGCCATCAACCTCAAGTGGTGAAAGAGGGCGGCCAAGTGGGAAGGTTGGGGGCATCTTGGGTCAGTGTCTCCAGGAACAAACCCAGAGCTGAAGATTTTCGTGAAAGTGGCTTATCAAGAAGTGCTCCCAAGAGAAACTCATAGCGGAGTCGGGCAGAGAAGGTCAGCAAGGGTCCAAGTTCAAGCACAGTCCCCTGAGGGTAACTTTGGCTCCATCTTAAAGGAATAGAGGTGAGGGATCTGGAGTACTTACACCCCAGCGCCCATCAGTCAGTGGTCCAGAACTGACTCTGAGGGCCCTTCTGGGTCTCTGTGCACCAGACAAAGCAGGTTCCGTCCTCCGACGAGGGACTTGGGGCTGGCCGTGGAGGGCCAGTTCCCTTCCCCTGAAGGCGCTGGGGAAGCACCTAATGTGTCTGGCGGAAGCACTGGTCTCGGGGGAGGCCACTGTGCAGCCTGATGTTTGCAGGGCTTTTCAGATGTGGGGAAGGCCCAAGAAGCTAAACGCTACCGAAGCCTGGTCCCTCGATGAGGTCCTGCAAGGAGTACCAATGCACGTAAGGGGCACCGGTACTGATTGGGTCTCCCCGAATTTCAAATATTTCTACCCATTCAAAGTACATCCATGCTGGACTTCCCTGGTGGCTCAGTGGTTAAGAATCTGCCTGCTAATGCAGGGGACATGGGTTCGAGACCTGGTCCGGGGAAGATCCCACGTGCTGCGGAGCAACTAAGCCCGTGCGCCACAACTACTGAGCCCGTGTGCCACAACTACTGAAGCCCCCGCACTTAGAGCCCATGCTCTGCAACAAGAGAAGCCACCATGATGAGAAGCCCGTGCACCACAACGAAGAGTAGACCCTGCTTGCTTCAACTAGAGAAAGCCCACGTGCAACAACAAAGACCCAACACAGCCAAAAATAAATAAATTTATTTTAAAAAAACAAAAACAAAGTACATCCATGCTTATCAGACCCCTAACAAGCACCGTGGAATGTAGGTGCCCAGGAGGACATAGCACGTGGAGGTCTCCCTCATGGGCATTGCCGCAGGACCTGCGTCCCCAGCAGATACAATCAGCCAGCACATCCTGCATCCTTAACCACAGCCCGTACTTCTGGCACGCCTTAAACCAGACCTCTCACTTTTCCGTCCTCCGAGGGTGGTGGGGTACATCGCTAAGCCCTCTCCCCACGGGCAAACACTAAAGGTGCCCATCTGCTGCGGACTTGGCCTGCAGCCCCTCCTTGGACTCTTAAACAGCCCTGAGAAGCAGGCCTCAGAGTGTCCTCAGTTCATGCATGAGAAAATTTAAGGGGTCAAATTATTTCCTCAAGGATGCCTTGCTTGAATTAGCAGAGCCAAAGGAATTTGAAGCCGGGCCTTTAGCCAAAATTCTGCTTTTAAATATTCAATTATTCACTTGTGTTTGTTTCTTCTAAATACTGCTATTTACTACTTTGTGCTAAAAACAGAAAGTTACTCGTGTCAAACCATTCACTTAACTCAGAGGATGGGGAGGGGGTGGATTGCTTATTAGCTTTTCCTCTACGTGAGTGTGTTGGAGATGGGCTGTATTTTTTTTTTAACTCCGAAGGAGAAAGTGGAATAAAAAGGTAGTGTGTGTTGTTTTTTGGTAAACGGGAAGGTTCTGATTGTGGTTAAGGGGCCGTTTGGATCAGCAGGGCTAGTAGGGACTGTGGCATAAATACTGTGGCACCCTTTGGCTCTCCATTTGGAATGAAAAACCCAGGGCAGAGCTCACGCCTTCTGGTCCACCCCCAGCCTTTGGGCAAATTGAGGAAAAGCAGCCTTCTGGGCACATTCTTTGGTCTGCAGAAGGCACCTTGGGGCAGATGTAGGCATCCCAGGGCCAGGGTTTAGGGACGGGGGACGGGGGGCATGGGTAACCAGCCCTGGCCTTACTATAGTCATCTCCTCACCTCCTCGTCCTGACTTCACATCACACTCAGAATTAAATCCAGATGGATGAAAGGCCTGCAAATAAACAAATGCATCATATGTAAATAGGAAAACTATGTGTGTCTTAGCATAAAACAGAGGAGACTTTATTACTTCAAGGTAAGGTATGTCTTCCTAGCAAAGTTTAGTCAGCAAGAACCATAAGGAACTTTTGATTCTATCAACATTGAAAGTTTAACGAAACGTAAAGGACAGAGACGCAGGATGAGAGAAAATCTTTTAAATATTTGAGACAATGGATTCATATCCACAACTTACACAACTTAAGAAAAATCAAGAAACCCCAAAACGGCAACAAATAAATGAACAGGCAATCCTTCCGAGGAAGAAATACAAATAGACAACAAAAATAGGTAGGGGAGAAAAAGTTGCCACCCCAAAATATCTCTTTGGCATGCAGATTATTTGGAGCTGGAAACAATCACCCAAAAGACTCAGGAAGGGGACTTCCCTGTGGTCCAGTGGGTAAGATTCCACACTTCCAATGCAGGGGGCCCGGGTTTGATCCCTGGTTGGGGAACTAGATACCGCATGCATGCTGCAGCTAAGGATTCTCCATGCCGCAACTAAGGAGTCTCCATTGCCGCAACTTAAGACCCGGCACAGCCAAAGTAAATGAATAAAATAAATATTAAAAAAAAAGACTCAGGAAGAACCTTTGACCTTCCACCTAAACTGCCTAAAAGAATGCAGATAGAGGACCTGTTCCAGGAAGGGAGCCGTCACCATAAATACCTCTAATATGAACGAGGTGGTGGAAGGAAGTCTGTTCATACTCCTCTCTGGGTCCCATTGTCTCTGCAGGGCCCAGCAAACCTTTGTTTCCCAAACATCTGCCGTTCCATCTCATGTGAACTGCCTTCCTCCCCTTTGAAGCCCCAAACCACTATCCCAACATCCTCTTTTGTCTTGAGCTGAAGGTGGTATATAAAGGTTTTGGCCATTTTGGCGAGTTACTCAGTTCTCCTGGGTCTCTGCCATGTGTACATGTTATTAAACTTTTGTTTGATTTTCTGCTGTTACTCTGTCTCATTTTAATTTATTTAATTTATTTTAGTTTTTAACTCTTAGACCAGCCAGAAGAACCTAGAAGGGTAGAGGAAAGTTTATTCCTCCCTGACGCATATAATCTGGGCAAAGCACATTAAGACAATAAAAAGCCACTTGGACTCATCAGATTAGCCAAAGCTTAGAAGTCTGATACCAGCAAACACTAAGTGAGGTGGATGTTTTCAAAGAAGGTGGAGGCGTTTAGCTGGACACTGACCCCTGGAGAGCCACGTGGTACCACCTCAACCTATTACGTGCCTAGAACCTGGCATTTTCTCTGAGGTTGCACACAATACACAGGGCTGTTCATTACGGTAAGGATTGTGACAGCAACATATTGGAAACGACCTAAACGTCTATCAAGATAGAATGGATGGGACTTCCCTGGTGGCGCAATGGTTAAGAATCCACCTGCCAATGCAGGGGACACGGGTTCAATCCCTGGTCCGGGAAGATCCCACATGCCACGGAGCAACTAAGCCCGTACACCACAACTACTTAGCCTGCACTCTAGAGCCCATGAGCCACAACTACTGAGCCCACATGCCACAACTACTGAAGCCCGTGTGCCTAGAGCCCGTGCTCCACAACAAGAGAAGCCACCATGACGAGAAGGCCGTGCGGAGCAACGAAGACCAATGCAGCAAAAAAAAAAAAAAGATAGAATGGATACATGGTATATTCCTCCTGCATGGTTTATCCCTCTGGTGGAAAACCATTCCCACTTAAAATGAATGAACCAAGGTTTCGTGTATCAACATGGATAAATCCTACAATATTTCCTTGGGTGAAATGAGTGTAAACAAGCTATAGGACAATACATCAGTACGATTCCATCTGGTAGAAAAAGCACACAGTGATAACATTCAAGAGTGATACACACAAAACTGATCGTTGTGGTTCCCTCTGAGTAGGTGGGATTATAGGTGTTAGTCAAGGGTGATTATAGGTGTTAGTCAAGGGTAATCTCAAGGGAGATTAGTTTTGTTTGTTTTTGGCCTCGCCATACAACATGCAGGATCTTAGTTCCCCGGCCAGGGATCGAACCCATGCCCCCTGCATTGGGAGCATGGAGTCTTAACCACTGGACTGCCAGGGAGGTCCTGAGGGAGATTAGTTTTAACTATGTGGACTAAAAGAAATGCACAACCTAAAAGTTGAGAATTATGTTTTATTCGGTGGACATACTGAGGTGATAACTCTGAGGGACTGTTCCAGAGAGGTCAGGGAGGAGCCAGATATATAGGAGTTTTTGCAAAAAAGAACAAGTAGTCTGAACATCGAAAGATTACTGTTCATTAAAGAAAAAACAGACATCTCAAATTTATGAATTTAGCACTTTCCGTTGGGAAAGATGCAAGAGTCTGGGCTCATCGACATCATTCCTTGGTATGCACCGTAGCTATCTAGGGACACTATCCTGTTTTGAGTCCCCTCAGGGTGCACAGTCAGGGAACTGCAGTGGCTGCTGGCTTGATGGCCCTGACATCCTTTGTTTACTGATATGACAGGCAACACTCTTCATCCACAACTACAATAATCCGTGTTTTTCATGGGAATGTATTATGTTTGTAATTTTAATTAAATTTCAAAAATGTAAATGCAAACACGCTTTGGAGACGTGACACACACAGAGTAAAAGCAAAACAAAGAAAAGGGCAAGGTTCTGAGAGATGCTCCAACATTATTCCCCAGACACTCCTCTGCAGGTGAAGGGAAGCAGCTTTCATTACTTCTTTGTTTCCATGGTGACGGTTCCTGGGGGCAAAGATCATTTGAAAGTTTGTAGGAAGTCCATTATTTTCCAGACTGCTTCAGAAAAACTCCAGCATGGGGTGTGCCCGCAAGACCAGGGGGCCCCTCCAGCTCAGCAGAAGCAGACAGGAAAGGCAGTTGTCAGGGTCAATGGTTGTTCATGACCTGGAGCTGGGTCTAATCCCACTAAGCTGATAGGATTGTAAAGGCCAATCACACCCCAAGGCCAAGTTGATGCACTTGGGGAATAGAAATTCCGTGGCTAAGGGCCAAGCACTTGACTTTTCCCACACCCTAGGTTTCAAGTCTTCATCTATCAGCGACACATCCTTTTCAGAAACGCGGATAACATTCCTGAGTTGGTCCTGGAATTCCAAGAGCGCTGTATCAGAACTTGCTCTATAAGTACTTTCTCGTTTTATTTTTTACTTAACCTACAAGAGAATTTTTCTCCTTTTATCTAACCCTAAAAGAAAGAAAACAAGATTTGGAGTCCCTCCCTTTTCCCTCCCTCCAGCCTGCCCTGCAAGCAGGGGTGACAGACAACAGCTTCTCTCCAGGTTGGTGGGGGAAATTGACATCTAGCGGGCAGATCTCGAGATTAGAGACTTCTGGGCAAACAGGCAGAAGGCGGGTTGGAGTCTGCGAACACTGGTCTTTTGTAGATCCAGTCGGCTGCTGGGGATGAAATGGCCTCTTTGAAGGCTGGGAGGTGTGTGAGTCCGTTTTAAGTGTCACCTTTATCAGCTCTCTGCTTCCTAGCAGGTCACCATTGATATAAAGAGAGAATTTAACTAGGAAGAGAATGCGAGAGCATTTAGGGGCATGCTGCAGAATGTTTTAATCTCATCATCCTATTTAATCATCCAACTCTCTCCGCCAAAGCATCCAGGGTCCAGGGATGAGGGGGCCCAGGTGGGTTCAGGACTCAGCTGGCAGGAGGCCAAGGAGGGATTTGAAGGCAGGTCTTTCCGAGCCCCAGCTGGGACGCTCACCACCCCTCCTTGCTGCCAGACCCCCCGGGAGTGGCCGCAAGCTGGCTGCCTCCACACTGTGCCCGCCTGCTGCTGGAAGTGTGGCCCCGAAGGTGAGGTTCCCGCCGACTGGGACGTTACCCAGAATGATTACAGAGTGGTCCACATCAGTGTAGACTCCTGTGCCAGGCTAGAGCCCGGCAGGTCCCGCCTTGTCCAGGCCGAGTCCTGGGTGTGATGTCGGGAAAGAACCTGGGACTTCCCGAGTTCTTCTCCTGCCCTTGGCCTGGCTGCCGGAGAGTGTGAAAATCGCCTAGGTGAGCACTTCCTGTGCTTTGTTTTGGAGCCCCGGGGTGCTGGCTTTCTGAGCAGAATGAGGGAGGGACCCAGAGACCCAACCCCTGGCTTGGTCCCCCTGTGGCGGCTGCAGAAGGGCCCGTCCTGCTGGTAAACCCCTCTCCTTGCTTTGGGAGGCAACACACCAGCCCCGTCTCCCCAAGGGGCACGGCGGACACTGGCAGTGCCCTGGCTCTATCAGGGCGGGCTCTGCCGTGCCCCGACCGTGTCACTGCCTGTGGAGCTTTCTGGAGAGATCGATCACACCTGATGTGTTTTGGTACAAGAACTACTGTCTCACCAGCTCAGTGCCCTGAAACCTGATGGCCCATCTCTGGAGATGATTCACTGAAGAACAGCCGTTTGGCTCTGTTGCCTCCTTCCCAGGTGTCCACGGCATGTCCTGGGCGGCCTATCAGGGTTGTGGACAGAAGCGCTGGCTTCCCAGCTTGGCACATGCTTGGGCAGCCCCCTTCCCCCTTGTAGGAATTCTCGACAGGGACCAGGATGTTGGGGTTTTGGGTTGTGTAAGTGGATTTGGAGAAATTTCGATGAGGCAGCACTGACTTGGATAAAGCGCTTACGCTGAAACCACTGTTGACTTTAACGTGGGAAAAGGCTAAAACTTAGGTTCAAACTGGTCCCCTTTGGTGGGTAGTAAGTTATCTCTGTTTGCCCTCAAGGCATGAAATCTGGAAGAACATGAGAGCATGGGGATGAGGTCAAACATCTGCAGGAATTAAAACCAATCACACACACACACACACACACACACACACACACACACACACACACACACGTGTATCTGGGGACAATGTGGGGAACAGCTCAAATCCCATCAGTGACACCTGGGCCGACCTCAGGGCGCGGCAGAGGTTTCAGGATGACTCTTGCTGTTGGAGGGGCCTGGTGGGCGTATAAACAGGTCACTCAGAGGCAGGCCTGGCTCTGGACCCCTACCCTCTGGTCCATTTGTCGGGTAAATCTGTGCCGTCAGGTGGATGAGTTGGGGTCGAAAGGGATGGAGGGGCTGAAAAAGCCCTCATCCGGCCTGAAGAGCCCCATAGCCATCCAGCCATGGGCAACCTCTGTCATCATCCACCTTTGTGTCTTGGGATCACCACGCCTCCCTTCTGCTTTACAGATAAGCAGTGTTACCTGTGATTTGCCATCCGAGTGCTGCTGAGTGACAACCACAGTTTGTAGTGTGTGTTTGGGACAAAACAGCCTGGCCGGAGCGGGTCAGCTGCTCTTCCTGGGGAAAGCCATTGGGATTTTGACATTCAGATCACAGTTGTGGCTGTGAAGGGGACTGAGGGGGGAGAGGCTGAATGTGCTGCAGTGGGAATCTTTCCTCCGAGGTTTGCCCGAGGCCGAGGCTGGGCCTCCCCAGGGCAGGCCTGTCTGTCCTGTGTGTCCCTCATGGGCTGTGTGTGGCGCTCCTGTCCAGGGCCCCAGCCACGGCCTAGAATGGGAGGGGGGACCCACCAAGCTCACCCCACTCCTCCCACCGTTTTAGTTCCTCCTTTTTCCATTTTCATACGCATCCACCCTTTTTCTTATTTTCCTAATAATTTTGATGATGAAGTCGTTTAAACATACAGAAGATCACACAGGATACTAAAACACACATCACTAGCTCCGTCAGATCTCATCATTTTGTCATTTTGCTTTAAGAAATGAAAAGTTGCCAGAGGTTGAGCCCCCCTACCTGTGCTCACCTGCATCCACTTCTCTTCCTGAGGTTTAGGATGGTGACCCTGTACTTCATCTTGGAGTTGTCTTTATTTATGTGTATATCTACAAACCCTCAATAGTACAATTTTGCCTGGTTTTAAACCTCGTATACTGAATGT
Source organism: Balaenoptera ricei (assembly GCF_028023285.1). NCBI lineage: Eukaryota > Metazoa > Chordata > Mammalia > Artiodactyla > Balaenopteridae > Balaenoptera > Balaenoptera ricei. The sequence continues at coordinate 48,022,392 of NC_082653.1, read as the reverse complement.
AATCCTTTTCAACCTTTTTTGTTTTTGCTTTTATGAAAACTTGTTTGAGCTTTTATGTCTATATATGTGTTGATGCATATAATCTGGTTCATTAATTTTAACTGCCACGTAGTATTCTATCCCTCCATTTATCCATTCTCCAATTGATGGACATTTAGGTGCTTATAATTTGGTTTTCTTACAAATGGCAGTACAGCCAGTATTCTTCTCAAGGTCTCCCTGCACGCACGTGCACGAGTTTCTCTCGTATGTAGTACGTATGCAGGAGGTGTGTGTATCTCCAGCTCTACAAGATACTGCACATCACTCTCCAAAGTGCTCTCCAAACGCTCCTCCAGCAACACGTGAGGGTTTCTGCTTTCCCACGTCCTCCAGTATTTGGCATTGTCAGACTTTTTAATTTGTGCCACTGGACTGTGTGTAAAAGATCTCCTGGTCTTCTCTCCCAAGGCCCCAGTGCTTCCAGAAGCTCCACCTACAGCCTGCGCCCCAGTCACACATGAAGGGGATGGACTTGGCTGGTCTCCTGTCTCCTGACCTCTAAGTATTGGGAGTGCACAGAGCCGTTTGCTGGGGCCCCTTCTCTAACTTCCCCGCCCCCTTAGGTAATCTCTCCTTGTCACAGGACTTTGAAACACTAACACCTATTCCAGTGACTTCCAAAGGTACAAGTTGTTCCACCCGTAATATCAAAAGCCACTTAATACATTTAATTGATGGCCAGTAAGCAACTCAGTTAAAACTTAACCTACGCAGTGTCCAGCTTGATTTCTTCCTCAAATCTAATCCTTCCCCATTTTTTCCCATCTCAGTCAAGGGCACTGTCATCTCTCTAATTGCTCAAGCCAACAACTTAGGAGTTGTCCTTGATTCTTCTCTTTCCCCACCGCCACGTTCAGCCCATCAACTTCTATTAATTTCCGTGTCCAGTTGTTCCTGGATTTCCCCCCTTCTTTCCCCCTCTTCTAGAAATTCCCCCAAATTTCTAATTCCACTGCTACCACTTTGACCAAAGCCACCATCACCTCTTGGCGGGACCATTGCAGTTGCCTCCTAACTAGTTTTGCTGCTTCTCCTTACAAACCATCTCTAATCCACAGCCAAGGGGATCTTTTTAGAACGTAAAACAGGTAAAATGCCATTCCCCCACTAAAGCCCTCCAATGGTTCTCAGTTGAAAACTCAAATCCAAGGATACCGTGGTCTAGAAGGCGGACAAGGTCTGGTCGCAGGCAGACTGCACCCTTCCACATGCCTCCCTAACCTCTGGGACTCTGTGTGGATGGCTCTTCCCTTGATCTTTTCATGGCGCCCTTGTCATTCAGGGCTCCATCACTTCCTGGAAGACCTGTCCTGACCACCCCGCCATAGCTAGGGTGGCCCTTTAGCTGTTTCCTACAGCATCACTTGATTCTCTTTTCATTCTGGGACGTCTCAGTGCTCAGTGCTCTGATCTGTGTCCCACCAGAATATCATCTCCATGAGGATTGTCAACCCTACTCTACACTTGCAGTGTATGGCAAGAAGTGGGTAGCCATAAAGTTATGAATGAATGAATGAATGAATAGATGGACGTCAACATTTTGGAACAGTCTCTAGGCTCAAAATGAAATTTCTCCCTGAGTCTGGGTGGTATGAAAGCTGCTTGAGGCAAGACGACACCTGTCTTTAGCCAAAACAGTGATTCTCAAGTGTTTTATAAATCCTAGGACCCCTTCACACTGTTAAAAATTATGAAGGGCCCTACAAACAGCTTGTGTTCATGTGTATTATATCTACAGATACCTGCTGTACCGTAAGTCCCCTACATACGAACCTTCAAGTTGCGAACTTTCAAAGATGCAAACGTGCGTTCGCACGTCCAATCACATAAGTTAGTTCGTGTGTCTGGTGTACATCGTCATGTGCGTGCATCCTCTACAAGTGGTTGTGCTTTTGTGTACTTTACAGTACTGTATAGAGTACAGTAGTACAGTATCTTTATTTCAAGCCCAGGATGTCCGGAAGCAAGCGTAAAAGCAGCGGTATATAGCCAATTGTGTTAGTTGGGTACCTAGGCTAACTTTGTTGGACTTAGCGAACAAATTGGACTTACGAACACGCTCTCGGAACGGAACTCGTTCGTTATGTAGAGGACTTGCTGTATTACAAAATAAATGAAGAAAAAATTTTAAATATTTATTTTAAAACAATAATCGATTACATGTTGACATAAGTAACATTTATATGAAACAATTAACTACATTTTTAAAAAATGGACGAGCAGTGACACTTTGAGAGCCTCTGTTCCACACGCGCAGAGCCTGGTTAACACCAGTGAAGATGCTTTTTTTTTTTTTTTTTAATTTATTTATTTGTTTATATTTATTTTTGACTGTGTTGGGTCTTCACTTCTGTGTGAGGGCTTTCTCTAGTTGTGGCAAGTGGGGGCCACTCTTCATCGCGGTGCGCGGGCCTCTCACTATCGCGGCCTCTCTTGTTGCGGAGCACAGGCTCCAGACGCGCAGGCTCAGTAGTTGTGGCTCACGGGCCTAGTTGCTCCACGGCATGTGGGATCTTCCCAGACCAGGGCTCGAACCCGTGTCCCCTGCATTGGCAGGCGGATTCTCAACCACTGCGCCACCAGGGAAGACCAGTGAAGATGCTTTTGAATGAGCAGATGGGGGTGCTCAAGAATTCACACCAAACTTCAGGGTCAGATGTAGCCTCTTCCAGGCATGTGGGCGGGGAATGCGAGCCCACACAAGTCTTTTCCAAGAAGAGGACACATTTGCCCATCTCTTCCCCCTGTGGCCCCCTGACTGCCCACTCACCTGCTCCCAGCCTCACACAACCCTCTCTCTTCCCTTTCCCCTAACAATCTGCTCATCAAAAAAAAAAAAAGAAAAAAGAAAAAAAAGAAAGAAAGCAAGCAAAGAATAAGACGAGAAATAAATTGAAAGCCATTGGAAATTGATTTGCCAAGTGTATATATCTTTGAAACAGGCTTCTTTCTGTAACCAGTATAAGGATGGTATACATTTTAACCCAGGGCATCCTTTAGGAGTTTTCACTTTGGCAATATGAATTTTGAGGCCTGGTTTTGCCAAGATTTATTTATTCCTCTTTGTAGTCATGTTGAGAAGCCAAACTGGGTGTCAATATTTTTTTCTTAGGGCAATACCGAAACCTAAGTTCTTCCTCTTTCTAAGAAGCTGCTCCCTCCCTCTCTATTTTTTGCCCCCCAACCCCGGGCTGGGTAAAGGAAATTCACAAAGCCAGGATTTAAAAAAAAAAAAAAAAAAAAAGGTGGTCATCTCTGTGCTCCTATTGCAGCGGCTGAAGCTGCCCAGCTCTGCACACGCCTCTTCCACTTCCTGACGTCACACTATTTTTGTCTTTGAATAGCTTATTGACACAATCGCCTCGGAGATTGGAGAACTGAAACAGGAGATGGTGCAGACAGATGTCAGCCTGGAAAATGGCCTGGGACCCACAGAAGCCCACAGGTGACCGAGGCGATTAGGCGTCGGGCGCGTGATGGGGGCGACGTGAGCCTGTTTAGCCATGAGGACTGCCGTTCCGGTCACCCCTCAGGTTTGGGAGCTGGGGGTGTGGTAGCCGCTCCAGAAGAAGCTCTCTGTAGGAGATGGGAGTGGCCTAGGAACCAGTTGTCTGGGTTCCCGTTAATCCCTGTGAAGGCACTTGAATTTTACACCTTCTCCATTCCGCCTGGCATCAGAACCTGGAAAGCTAAAGTTCTGTCTGTCACATCCACCTACTCACAATGATGGAAACCGTAACGCAGTGGGATCCTCCGTGTGCAAAATAGAATTCAGTGTAGCCCGTGTCAGTCTCCAGAAGGTTTAAAGGGAGCACAAAAGAGGATGGACTCGTTTTGCATTCTCAGGTCAGAAAAAACCCCAGCCCCTTCCGTGGCCCTTAGCCTGACATGCGATCCAGCCCAGCGTATTGGAAATCGGATGTGGTTGTGAGTGATTAAGGAAGGCACTGGTTAGATGTGTTATAATGTGTGCACATTGCACGTGGTCTAGGTAGGTAGCTAGGGACTGGCTTTTTCTGCAGAATGGGGGTGCAGAGGTCGGAGTGGGGGGGCAGGCTGGAGGAGATCCCCCAAACCTCTTCCAGCTCTTGGAGGCTCTAGCTCATTTCTAGCAAGAACAACAGAGCATAAGCAATACAAAAACGGCACGGACACTTGGTGCCCCGGAGGCCAGATTCATTATCAGCTTCCCCCTTTTCTCGGGAAATGAAGTCGAGGTTGCCTGGTGCAGGGCAAGGGTGAGATCTGCGGAGTTGGTTTTGCTTGCAAGTCATGAGACGGGCAGGAGGAGTCCTGCAGAGGCAGGCGAACCAGGTTCTGGTTATCCAGGCAAGTTTCAAACCAGCCGGACTTGTTCCTGCCGTGGAGGAGGGGAGAGCTGGCAGTCCCCGCGAGGCACCCTGCAGCTGGGAGGTGGTACTTCCACACCCTGCGTCTCTGGAGAATTTCCCCCTTAGCTGTGGAAAATTCTCGTGCCTGCCATTTCCTCTCCTTCCTACAAAAACGACGGAGGTAGACCAGGTGGTCCTCCCCGTGGCATTCTGTGATTCCCCTTGATCTCGGTGTGAACAGCTTTGGTGGTTTCATTTTTCTCCCCATAAACTAGACAAATGCACAATGATCTTTGATTAGAGATTTTCTGCTCCATGTTCAGAGTAGTTCCAAACTCCCTGGAACTTTTAGCCAGAGGATCTCTCTTTACCCTTAACATCTCCTTTAAGCTTTTCAAATTTAAGAATGACTGTAAGCATTCCACCATACCTTTTTTTTTCCAGGTTAATGTCAGTTATTCTTGAATGCTATGTTGGTTAACACTGAATTTATGAATTTTAAAAGGCGTTTTACTTGGTTTTTTTAAAATGGGAATCAGAAAAGTCAAGATTGTCTTTATTTAACGACGTACATGGTGTTTACCACGTGCCAGCCACTGTTCTAAGTGCATTGCAGCTGCCAACTCATTGAGTCTCCTAATTACCCTATAAAGGAAAGCTCCATCATGACCCTCGTTCTGCTGATGTGGGACCCCTGTGACATGGAAAAAAAGCCAGCCTGAAGAGGCAGTGGCTTCTGTGCTGGGGTCTCTCATTGATTGTTTGGAAGTGTGGAACAGTGACTTTGTTTTAATCCCTCCGTTTTGCCCAGCAGAGAAGTCAGGAGAGCCAGATGACAGGGGCGGGGTATGATGAGGAGCGCTCTGAGTTGTTTCCAAAGTGAAGGCAGAGCAGAGCAGAGCTGCGGTCACAGGCAAACAGCAGCTCAGCCTGGCACAGAGCAGCCCAAAGGGCAGACTAGAGGGAAGGAGCAGGAGTGGGGGTAGCAGAGTCGTCTCAAGTGAGACCCCTGTAGAGAGAAGAAGCAATTGCCCACCATCCCCCCATACCTGGGCTGGGCACGTTCTGGTGGCTGCAGGGATGCATCACAGTCGTCTTCCTTTGTGGCATCGTCCTCGGTGAGGTTGCGTGTGAGCTGCGATCTAACCTCACCTGCCCCAGACACAGTCATCAGGAAGTGTCCGGGCTTCCTTAGCTTGTGGAATGCGAGGTTAAGGGCCAAGCTGGCGCCCTAGGTTAGGATGCTGTTCCCCACCTGTGGTGGCTTTTGGTTGTTCGTCTGTGGTCAATATTGAGATGAGCTGGAGATCTTTAAACCTTTCCTGGTGTCATGAACCCCTTCGCAGGATATTTTAAATGCATGATATAAAATATGTAGGCTGACAGGGGAAACAGTTGTATTGGGATACAAGGATCAGATTTTTAACATGTGTGATTTCATAGCATAGGTACTTCTTTACTGACACGTTAAAAAGCCAAGTGAGGCTGTGGGTCTAGGAACTGCTGTCGTCTGGAAACAGAGATGAGCACACATGGTACTTCTGCACCGACAGTGAAGACACTTAGGGCTGCTGCTGGTGACAGAGTCTCAGGGGCTGAGAGAACTACTGGGATTTGTTGCCTATGTTCGAAATGGGAGGAAAGTAATTTCAGAACCAGGTTAGTGAAAGTAAAGATATCCCTTTTTTCCATCCAGTGGTCAGCTCCCACCTCCTGTCCCCTGCAGGGACACTTGTGGGCTTCGGGGACACCACGCTCCCTGGTTTCCTCTCACCTCACCTGCCACCGCTTCTAGTGTCCTGGCTGGTTCCTCCTGGTCTCCCTGCCCTCCTGACCCTGGAGTACCCAGAGGCCTCTACACTGTCCCCTTGTCTCTCTGAGTAAGTGCCGTAGTGTCCACATCAGAAAAATGGGGATAATGGCGGAACTTTACCTCCGAGTTGTTAGGACCATTGAGTCAATAGCTGTAAAGGACTTATTATTAGCACAGTGTTGGCATGTGGTAAGCGCAATATGTTGTCTACAGAGAGATCTCTAGGGTAACATCGTGTGCGATCTCATCCAGGCTTGTGGCTTTGATCCTATCCGTATGTTGGTGATTCCCAACTTGTATCCATCCCTACGCTGGTCCTCTCTTGGAATCCAGATGTTTGCATCCAGCTGCCCACTCAGCCTGACCTTTGGCATCTCAAACTTACAAAGACCGAGACTGAGCCCTCGGTTTCCCTTCACAAACCTGCTTCTTCCCTGGTCTTCCCCATCCCGGTAACCTGCCTCCAGGTGTTAGGGCCTTGCATCAACCCTGATGCCTCTTCTCTCATAACCGCCTTCCCCTCCCCCTCCGGATCCTTGCAGCTCTACCCGTAAGATAGACCCAGGGTCAGACCACCCCTCACCACCACTGCGGTAGACCCCTGCCTGGTGCCTCTGCTTCATCATCACCGACCCACCTTCTCTGGGCTGTTATCTAAGCGGCAGAGAGGATGCTCTGACTTTATTTCCTCTGAATCCAAGTCACGGCACTCCCGTTCAAAGCCCTTTAGTAGTTTTCCATTTAAAACCAAAATCCTTCAGCCCTGTGGGATCTGACCCCTCCCCACCCTCACCGGCTCTTCTTACAGTGTCTTCCCCTCCATCTGTCTGCTCCAGTACCCCGGCTCCTGGCCAAGCAGGCTTCTGCCCTCCGACCTTTGTACCTGCTGTTCCCTCTGCCTGGAATGCCTTTCCTCCAGGAAGCGATCACCCATGGACCTTCCCTTCTTCTGTCCCCTTAGCTGGCTTTATCTTTTTTTTTTTTAAATAAATTTATTTATTTTATTTATTTATCTTTGGCTGTGTTGGGTCTTCGTTGCTGCACGTGGGCTTTCTCTAGTTGTGGCGAGCGGGGGCTACTCTTCATTGCAGTGCACGGGCTTTTCATTGCAGTGGCTTCTCTCGTTGCAGAGCACGGGCTCTAGGCGCGTGGGCTTCCGCAGTTGCGGCACGCGGGCTCAGTAGTTGTGACTCACGGGCTCTAGAGCACAGGCTCAGTAGTTGTGGCGCATGGGCTTAGTTGCTCCGCGGCATGTGGGATCTTCCCGGACCAGGGCTCGAACTCGTGTCCCCTGCAGTGGCAGGCGGATTCTCAACCACTGCGCCACCAGGGAAGCCCCTGGCTTTATCTTAATTTGTAGAACGTGTACAGACCTGACATAGATTCACTTGCCTAATCATGTGTCTTCTGACTCCCAGCACTAGAAAGTAAGCTCTGTGAGAGGAGGGATTTGGTCTGTGTTCAGTGCTGTGTTTTCAGTGCCCAGAATGGTGTCTGGCATATGGCATACACTCAGTAAATGTTTGGTGAATGGACAAATGACAGATGCCAGCCCCTTGGAGATTCTAAAAGTATTCAAGCCTCAGAAGCCTCTTGCAGAAACAAGATGTCACGCTCGTAAAGCAATTAGGGGATCCCAGCTAGTGCGTAAAAAAATAAAAAGTTGAAGATGTGTGATAGGCCTTAAGCTTCCTCCCTAGCAAAGCAGAGGGAGGGCCCAGAACCCCTTCTCCCTATGTTCCAGCCATGCTTCCTCCATCAGTTCTGAGTTACGGGCTGTTGTAATGTTTACCAATAAGGGAGCAGCTGATTAGCTCTGCCCCAGGCCCTCTGCTGGTGTTTTACTGAAGAGAATCCGGGAAGCCGGGAGGAGGATGACGGGTTTCTTGTTGATGCTCTCTCCAAATGCTGCAGCTTATTTCCTCTTTCTCCCCACCTCTTTCCCCCAAAGACTAGAGTATGGGAAAAATAAAGGCTTTTACTTTCCCCTCCTTCCCCCGTGATTTCCCAGTCCCTTTTCAGTTGGGGGAAGAGTGTCTCTGGGCAGGCACGTCACCAGAGCTCCACCCGCATCCCCACCTGGACTCATCACCTCTGGACTGAGGCCCATCTCTAAAGATCCCTTTGTCCTCAGGTAGAAAGAGGGATCCAGCAAAACAGCTTCACAAAAAGAGTCTCCGGCTGGGTGTGCAGGCCCCCTGGGGATCCCGGCTGGACCAGGTCACGATGGCTGTCGCTGCCCCTGTGTACCGTCTTATCCTCCTTTACCCCCCCCCCCCCATTCCTGCTGTCGCCTCACTGGGACACTCCAGCCCAAGTGGATGGCTGGGGGCGCCCAGGCTCCTGAAACTCCACCCCCATCACTCTACACCCCCAGTTCAGACACACAGAATTCAAAACTCCCTTGGCAGCCCTGCCCAATGCCACGGGGTAGCAGTCGTTCCCCACCACTGGCCACTTCTGGAAGGTTCTGTGTCCCTGGGGAAGTTGCAAGCTTCTTAGCAGCTGTGCAACAGCATTGATAGCAAAACCACAAGACACTCAGACTGCCCGCCCCTGGTACCGCCCTTCACTTCTTCACTTGGCTAGAGGTTGGAACACAAGCTTGGAAGAGGAGAGTGGTGGCTTACAGTCTGGGGAAGAGGCACAACCAGGGCCTGTTAGCTGCCCTCTGGCTTCTGAATGAAACCCTCTCGCATTTAGTGCTGCATTTCAGAAAGTCCCACCAGAGTAAAACAAGATGAAGAAAAAGCACACACATCAGTTCGCAGTTAGATGAGTTGTCACAAAGTAAACACAGCACAGCACCCAGATCAAGACACAGAACGTTCTCAGTGCCCCCCAGGGGCTCCCTTCTAAACACTGCACGGCAAGGTAACCACTTTCTATTGCCATCGATTAGTTTTGTCTGTTTTTGAACTTTATATGACTGGAATCATACAGCATGTATTCCATTCTGTGACTACAACACAAGTTGTGTATCCATTCTACTGTTGATGGGTATTTGTGTTGTTTCCAGCTTGGGACTATTTTGAATAATGCTGCGATGAACATTCTTGTGCATGTCTTTTGGGGAACACATGTGACATGCTTCAGTTAGGGATATGGGAGTGAATTGTTGGGCTGTAGGATGCTTATATATTCAACGTTAATAAACGGTGCCCAAGAGTTATCCAAAGTCATTTTGTCAATTTGCACTTCCACCAACAGTGTGTGGGAGTTCTGAATGCTCTGTTCTCATCTATACGTGCTATTGGCTACTTTTTCAATCTAGCCATTTGGATGGATGTGTGGGTGTAGAGCTTCTGAAACCATGACGGATGAAGGCAGGTGTGATTACCTGTATGTTGTGACTCAGTGCTTATCTCAATGCTCTGGGAGTCAAGAAGTGGGGACTCTCCAGTTTTTCTGTTTTGTTTTGTTTTTTATTTTATTTCTGGCTGCATTGGGTCTTCGTTGCTGCGCGTGGGCTTTCTCTAGTTGCGGCGAGCAGGGGCTACTCTTCGTTGTGGTGCGTGGGCTTCTCATTACGTTGGCCTCTCTTGTTGAGGAGCATGGGCTCTAGACACACGGGCTCAGTAGTTATGACACACGGGCTCAGTAGTTGTGGCACACGGGCTTAGTTGCTCCGCGGCATGTGGGATCTTCCCGGACCAGGGCTGGAACCCATGTCCCCTGCATTGGCAGGTGGATTCTTAACCACTGCGCCACCAGGGAAGCCCTGACTCTCCAGTTTTAAAAGAGCATCCTTTTACCATTTTCATATGTCTAGATTCAAGGCTAAAGTCCTGGGGAATTCTGAGCTGACAGCCAATTCATTGGGTGATATTTATGAAACCTGTGAAGTTATGGAAAGGATTATTTGGGGGAGGGGATGAAAAGAGAAAATAATCCAGAAATAATGAGAAAAAATATGTACCTTTTATTATTTCTATTTCTGCTTATGAATCTTAGATCATAAACTTGCAGCAGAAAAAAACTGCCAACAAAATTCTCTCCATCTCTTAGCTTCTTTTCCTTTACTTTGCTCAGTACTTACATGCAGAAATATTTAGCATCTCATGAATTGATTTGACCAAGGCCATTGGTTGCATCACAACTAAGAACTGAATGTGCCCAAATCTGATACAGCTACCTTGGGCATTTAAATTCTTCTTTTAAACTCAGAACACATCTGCCTCTAATACAGTTTCCCATATTTAATAAATACATGTCCTCAACATCGGTAACTTCAAACACAGAATTTAATGTGACTTCATATTATTCCTTTCCATTTTTTTTCTCTTGAAACATCACATACAGACTGACTATTCTTCTCTGATTTATAGCTACTTCTGCTCTTCTGAAGATCTTGGAGAATGTATTCATGAGGTCATTTGGAAGCAAGTTCAAGTCATTGGATGCAAAACTCGCTTTGCATTTTGTCTCCTTGCATAGTGTCTGTGTCGTGTGCAGTGTTAGCCAGCAGAACAAATATTTTCCTCTTTTGCCATATCTGGAAACCTGCCTGTACCTCAGGCCATTCGTTCAGATGCTGTGGCATCTGAGGGCAGGCCACGCCTAGAACCAGCCACACCTGTCGAAAAGGTTGGTTTGCTTCCTGCAGCAGACACAGGAAGCTCACAATAATCATTTGCTACAGAATATTAGGTATGTCTTTCAGTATCTTAGGTCCCTTCTAAAAAATGTTTGCTGTCATCAAAGTTTATGGCTCTGTCTTACACATGATCTATTTCTAAGAATTGTTAATGCACATTTCCACTAATTCTAATTTGTCAGTGCTTGCCTGTTCACATTCTTTCTCAAAGAATATCTGATGGCAAACAGGATAGAGAAGCTCTTTGACTCGGGTTGAAAACAGTTGAAACTCCATTTGTCTGAAACACCCCAAGGGACACCATAGACACAGCCCCTCTTTCCTTCAGTGGAAGCAGGACAGGTGGGGTGCTTTGGAGGGACATAGCTCTGTTCATAATTAGCAGTAACCGTTTTGCCATAAGACATTTACCTATCATGCTCATCGAGGATATTCTTTTTCTTTAAAAATATTTTATTTATTTATTTGGCTGTGTCAGGTCTTAGTTGCGGCACGCAGGTTTTTCGATGACGCACGTGGGATCTTTTGTTGCGGTGCGTGGGCTTTTCTCTAGTTGTGGCGCATGGGTTCCAGAGCACGTGGGCTCTGTAGTTGTGGCACGTGGGCTCTCTAGTTGAGGCAGCGAGCTCAGTAGTTGTGGTGCGCGGGCTTAATTGCCCTGCGGCATGTGGAATCTTAGTTCCCTGACCGGGGATCGAACCTGCATACCCTGCATTGGAAGGAGGATTCTTTACCACTGGGCCACCAGGGAAGTCCCAAGGATATTCTGCTATGACTAGCTTGATCAATTTGCCCCCAGTTCCTTAAGGTGTTTCCTGATTTCAAGGCACCACTACTGTTTGGAACAGTGTGTCAAGGAATTCTATGAGGATTGACCAACTCTTTGCTCACACTGTTACCAATGTAGCAACAATTAAGTTCAATTTACAGAAAATATTTCTTGAGTGGGTGCTATTTGCTAAAATACCTATAAGTCTTCAGGGGAGCCTGAAGAGTTACCCAACTTAAGGGAGAAAGAATTGTAAACAAGTATCATATAATGGAATGAGGACGTAATAGGGGACTATGCCAGATGTCCTGGGGACCTTGGGGATGATGCAGATAATTCCAGGTAGGAGGTGGTTTTAGGAAAGATGAAACTCAGCCTTAAAGAATGAGGTGAGCAAGTGTAAGTACAAGTTCCCCAAACAGCTGTTTTGCCCATCTTGATTGGAGATATTGGGGAAGGTTTTTAAAAAGAACATGTAAGATTTCTTTTTTTTTTTTTTAATTTTTATTGGAGTATAGTTGATTTTAAATGTTATGTTAGTTTCTGCTGTATAGCAAAGTGAATCAGTTATACATATATCCACTCTTTTTAAAATTCTTTTCCCATATAGGTCATTACAGAGTGTTGAGAAGAGTTCCCTGTGATATACAGTAGGTCCTTATTAGTTATCTATTTTACATATAGTAGTGTGTATAAGAATTTCTTTTTTGATTAGCAAAGTAGAACATGTACATTGTGGAGAAAGCACAGTGCAAAAAATAAAAATAAGTATTACCATGAACCACCTCCTGAGATAGAGCCACTTCTTTTTTTTTAAAATTAATTAATTTATTTATTTATTTTTGTCTGCATTGGGTCTTCGTTGCTGCATGTGGGCTTTTTCTAGTTGCGGCAAGCGGGGGCTGCTCTTCGTTGCGGTGCACGGGCTTCTCATTGCAGTGGCTTCTCTCATTGTGGAGCACGGGCTCTAGGCGCGCGGGCTTCAGTAGTTGCGGTACGCGGGCTCAGTAGTTGTGGCTCACGGGCTCTAGAGCACAGGCTCAGTAGTTGTGGCACACGAGCTTCGTTGCTCTGCGGCCTGTGGGATCTTCCCGGACCAGGGATCGAACCCGTGTCCCCTGCATTGGCAGGTGGATTCTCAACCACTGCGCCACCGGGGAAGCCCTAGAGCCACTTCTGATTGCTTGTTGGCTATTTTATTTCTTTGCCTGGGTGCGTATCCCGCCAGTGTTTTCTGTGCATCCAAGTGGTAGATCGTGCATGATTTTCGCTGACTTACGAGGGCGTTTTGGATCATCCTGGAAATGCACAGTGTGTCCTAGAAGTTGATTCCATCTTTGTCGGGGGCTGGCGTCCCTGCCCACACTGCACTTGGGCACACAATTTTGACAGTGGCATCCTTTGGAGTTGGATCTATCTCGGCCTTTACAGACCCTGGCTGGCTGCTACGTTGGTAGTTGACTCTGCCGCAAAACATCTGCTCGGTTAGATGCAGTGGTGATTTAGTCCAGCTCGGAGACAACAGCGGTGTGACCCAAAGGAGAGCTGCCTTTCCGTGAAACCCTGCACTGGCCGCAGCCCGGGCTCCAGGGTCAGCGGGCGAGACCCAGCCGGCCTGGCTTCTGCTCCTGTTTTCAGCTCCAAGGGTGCCCAGGACAACAGGTTCTTTGTTCCTTTCTTAGTTTTACAGGAACGAGTGGAGGCCCCTGCCAGCTCTGGCCCATATCTGCCCTTTTCATCTCTCACTGGAGAGATGACGGCAGGAAGTTCATAAGCAAAAAAAGTCACCAAATCCTTCTCCTCTTGTGAAAATGGCAGGGCCTCCTCCCCGAAGGGGAAATGTTCCCTTTTCTGTGCTGTTCTCTCCAACTGGTCCTCAGTAGATGGAGACTTTTCACAAAAATCCTCCTACCACGTGCTTTTAGAAATCTTTTTGAGGAAGTTGAGGCCTCCTCCCCCAGAAAGCAGCAGCCCTTGAGGAATAAAGCCCGTGACCCAAAATCTGTTCATCTTTTTCCTTGCAGAGTTTAAGGGGACAAAAAGGCCTTGAGGAATGAAAATATCGATTTTCGTGGTATAGGGAAACTGCACAAGTCAGGACTGGGCCCAGTGCTATCAATTTCTAGCGTTTTGACCTCAAAGAAGGAAATAAACTATTCAATAGATGGCCTCTAATTTCCCTTAAACTATTCAATAGATGGCCTCTAATTTCCCTGGCAACACTGGCAGTGGTCCTTACAAGAATATCCCATCCCCCAGGCCTCTGCCCATCACTTTTCCCATCTCGGGTCGGGGGAAGTCCGAGTTTCCTCCACTCACCTGGCTGTTTCTCTGCTATAAACCAAGAAAGGAGCCATGTGTAGCCAGGATGAAGTAGGGCCCCCTTCTCCTCCAGACTGCAACACTACAGAGGAGGGGTTTTATTCAGCTTTGCAAATTCTAAAGAAATGTTTACACAATTGAAAGTGTTAGGAAGTCATTGGACAACAATGGTGTTTCTGAAATTACATTGGACTACACCTAGTAGTCATTGGACTACTAGGTGTTTCTGAAGTTAAAGATTTTCTGGGAAATTTTTGTTTGCTGTATATACGCATATGTGTGTGTGTTTAGCAAAATTTGGAATTGGTCCTTTTGCCAGAAATTTTTATTAGATGGCTCTCTTTGGGATGAGTTGTTGTTTTCTCTGTCTCTCTACAGAGGAGTCTTTTTCTGCTAACATTTTTCTAGAACCTATTGATGTCCTGATTCATCTCCCACCAAGCCCGGCATCTTGGCCACTTCTTGGTATTTGGGGTGTGTTTGGATTCCTTCTGATACATCGGCAAGGATCTACTGCTCCAAGAGCAAGGCCAGGGTGGACGCAGGGCTCCGACTTCTGTCTGGTCCTTAATTCTGAAGACAACCCTGCCCTGGCCTCTTGTAGCTGGAAGGCTGAGCCCTCTGGAGGGCCGTGTCCGGGTGCATCTTTCTTGCCTTTGCAGCTGGTTGAGGTGACATCATGTGAAGAGGTTCTGTTAGGCTGGAGTGAAGCTAAAGGCTCAACACGGGCAGAATGAGGAAGGGAGGCTCCCCGAGAGGGAGGATATGCCTGGAAATTTCAACACAAGAACATCAGGAGAAGTAGCTTTTCATCCTTACTTTTTTCCATCTGGAGGTTGAGGATGGCAAGCACCAGAGTCCAGGCTGAGACTCGACCCTGATGATAGACGGAGAACACCCCAGCTAGAGGCACCTGCCGGGAGCCATCCTCAAGAAGGCTCACATTTTTTTTTTTTTTTTTTGACCGTGCCACGTGGCTTGCGGGATCTTAGTTCCCCGACCAGGGATGGAACCCGGGCCCCCTGCAGTAGAAGCGCAGAGTCCCAACCACTGGGCCGCCACAGAATTCCCTGTAGAATAGTCTTTGAATAGTCTACAGTGAAAAGACATTGCCTTGTTTCTTTTTCTGAATTTCTAAAAATTAGGAGAGAATAAGAGACATCCTGGAAACTACTGAACAGAATCTACTCGTAGTTCTCAAGATGTTCCAGGCTCTTCTACTCAGCTCTTTTCAGATTTCGTTTGTTTTAGTAACAGATTCCTTTTTTCAACAAGAATCTGTCTTTAGAGATGGGGAAACTGAGGCTGGAGGACATGCAGTAATGGGCCCAAGCCTCACGGTTAAAAAGAGTCAACTGAGGCTTTGATCCAGGTCTGACTACAAATGCTCTTCCCCCGAAACCACTGAAGATCATGAGGCTCGGCGGACCCTAGGTTCGGGGTCCACATGCCTTCCAAAACATTGCATCTTGATATTGCCTCATTCACATGTGCGGGAAGTGGTTGGGTTTGATTCTGGGTAAATGAGAATCCATTGATAAATGAATGGTACATCCCCAGGAGGTGTGTGCATGAGGTTCCCACTTTGGGTTTTTCCTTTCCTTTACCAAAGGTAGCTTTCCTGCCAGGAGGATCTCCCGATGCCTCCTGTGCTCAACCAGCTGGGGCACATCCGGCCACTTTGGTTGGAATTCTAAGTCTCATCCCCAGTGGTGGGGAAGGCATTCTGTATTTGGGGGCCTTGATTGGAGAGCTCAGCACCAATGCCCTTTGTCTGGCAGGTGTGGAAGTACAATTCTAGACCAAAACTCAGCAACGACTTTTACACCCAAAGCCTACCCCTTGCTGCTCAATGAGAGGCTGGAGGGGGTGTCCATGAGGGAAACACACGAGCAGTGAGGACAGAGCTGCTAAAAGTTTGGATTTGTCGCCCTGGAAGGATTTGGGCTGCTTCTTTTCTCGCCCCAGGCCCTGAGATGGCCAGAGGCCAGGGGGCTCTTGCTGGCTGTGGTGATTTTTGCAGCTGTAGGGGAGGAAAACTTTCCTTTCTACCCTCTTGCTTCTATAGCTGATCTAGTAATTAAATCGACATAAGACCTTAACAGGAGAAAAACAAATTTTGTACGTAAAGGGGCCCCAAAGGCGTGAAACCCAAAGCCGGTCAGGAAAACAAGGCTTCTGTGCCATCCTGAGCTAAGAAAGGGCTCGG
This sequence comes from Balaenoptera ricei, assembly GCF_028023285.1. Classification (NCBI taxonomy): domain Eukaryota; kingdom Metazoa; phylum Chordata; class Mammalia; order Artiodactyla; family Balaenopteridae; genus Balaenoptera; species Balaenoptera ricei. The sequence continues at coordinate 48,006,309 of NC_082653.1, read as the reverse complement.
GATCTGGGGCTTCAAAGAGGAGAAGACAGTTCACAGGAAGGTGAGAGGAGCACGTGTTGGCAAACAGGTGTCTGCGATGCAGAGAAGTCTTTCTGTTATGGAAGGTCGCCTTTGCCAGTAGCTCTCTTCCTGGCCAGGCCTCTATCCAAGTTCTTTCAAGCAGTTAAGGGGAAGGCAGCTCTCTCTGAGTCAGTTGGGCTGAGTCTTCAACTTGAAACAATCCACTTGCTAAAGTGGCGTATTTTGGGGTGGCATATTCTGCTTCCCCTCCCCACCCATTTCCTGGTAAACACAGAGACAAGAACCCTTTGTCTCCTGAGACAGGAACCAGTGGCCAGATTCTATTGTCGGGGCCTGGCTGAGGACAGGCCTGAGTCAGAGGATGTGCAGTGGGGACCCAGGCGGAAGCTATGGAGACCCAGGGTCCCCCACTTCTCTTTGCCCACTGAGCTTCTCCCCTTTCTCCCTCCCAAGGAGTCAACCTCCTACCCCATCCCCGTCATGCCCAGAGCAAGCATTTATTCCACGCCTGCCCAGGGCTAGGCCTGAGTATGGCCAAGGGATGAAGTCAGTCTAGAAAGACATACGTGTGATACAGAGTAAAATGGGGTGAGCACCCCAGAGGCATATAAACAGTGGGTGAAGGAATTCAGCACAGCCGCAGGAGTCCGGGTCGGGGGGTGGGGCACTGGGGACAGGATTTGAGCCTGGTTTTGATAGGCGGGTCGGAGTCAGTTATGGACACTCAAGGACAGCTTGAACGTGGGCAAGGAGGGGGCTGAGCAGGGGCAAATAGATGCTTTTATCAGGATGACCTTCCCCCTTGAAACTAAGAGAAGGGTTTGTGAAGATTAATACGGAAAAAATATTCTTGTCTCATTTGAACTGTCTCAGCCCAAGCTTCATTGATTGTGCCACGATTTTTCACTTATTCATGTACCATCTTTACTCTTCATCTACCTCATATTTTTCCTTAAATTGACTCACTTGTTACATTTATTTTAAAATAAATTTAATAAGCCAGTCATGAAAAGACAAGTGCCACGTGATTCTACTTTTATGAGGTATTATTTATTTATTTATCTATTTATTTATTTATTTTATTTTTTGGGCTGCGTTGGGTCTTCATCGCTCTCCGCAGGCCTTCTCTAGTTGCGGTGAGCGGGGGCTACTCTTCATTGCTGTGTGTGGGCTTCTCATTGCGGTGGCTTCTCTTATTGTGGAGCACGGCCTCTAGGCACATGGGCTTCAGTAGCTGCGGCACGTGGGCTCAGTAGTTGTGGTTCGTGGTCTCTAGAGCGCAGGCTCAGTAGTTGTGGTGCATGGAGCTCAGCTGCTCCATGGCACGTGGGATCCTCCCGGACTAGGGCTTGAACCCGTGTCCCCTGCATTGGCAGGCGGATTCTTAACCACTGCGCCACCAGGGAAGTCCCTATATGAGGTATTTAGAGTCGTGAAATTCATAGGGACAGAAAGTAGAGGGTGGTTTCCAGGGACTAGGGGGAAGGGAGGAATGTGAGTTACTGTTTAACAGGTATAGAGCTTCAGATTTGCAAGAGGAAAACAGTTCTGAGCATGAATGGCTTTATTGGACGATTCTCAAATCAGGAAGCCTCCCATCTAGCCAGGAGAAAGGCGCTCCCTCGAGCTGCAGAAAAGGAAAGGTTTTTTAAGGTAGAGAGGAAATGGAAACATGAAATTATTAGCAAAGAATTCGTTGTTTTTGGCAAGGTCACCCTCCTAAGGGAAAGGAAGGGGTCTCTCAGACTGAATATATTATTAGTGCTTACAAGGAAATTTCAAGCTGACTGGTTAAAGGTCACATTCCTGGGGAAGGTTGAAACCGTACTTAGGTTAGGTAGTAAGTTTTGATGAGCTCAGCACAAGTGACTCCATTTGGGACCTGTTGTTTCTTTTTTAACAGTACTGATGGTTGTACAACAATACGAATGTATTTAATACCACTTAAAAATGGTTAGGATAGTAAGTTTTATGTCATGTGTATTTTTCCACAATAAAAAATGGGGAAAAAAGTAAATATCCCCACCATAATTGGGAATTACACTAAATACATGTAACTATTATATTAAATACTGGACATTAAAATAAAAACTGTGCTTCCATGTACTACCTTAGTGTATCCAGCACTCTTTTGGAATTACTGTCAACTTTTAATAAACCATTGAAAAGTTATAAAATATCAAAATTATTCTATCCTAACAGGTAGGGTTTTGTTTTGTTTTTGAGTTCTTTGCTTTGTAGCAGGACTTCAGCTCTTTATGTGAGGCAAATAGGCAATGAGATGAATCTTAAGCCATAATTAAGTCCTAGGCAAAAGCAACTTGGAACCTTGGGCTCTGCCCTTGTTTTTTGTTTGTTTTTGTTTTGTTTTATTGACGACGTTAGCATCTTATTGATAATAGTCAGCCCCATCTGTTTCTCTTGATTCATCCTCTGACTGTTTATTAGGCCTTTACAGTGTAAGCAAGGAAAAACTATTAGTTTTCTTAAAGGTCTGGAAGGTCCACTGGTGACTTTCAGGGAACCAGCCCTCGGGCTGCAGGAAGAGCTCTGAGTCTTCCCTGAGAGTTATCTTTGCTGGAAATCCAGGTAGGGCCTGGGAGGTAAGACCCAGGTAGAGCCTGTCTCTCACCCCTTCAGATCCCACAAGGCGGCCCTTGTGAATTACTCAGCCCCACATCCAACGCCAGAATTGGCCTGAAAAGACCAGGCACAGCGGGCAGGGTACTGCTTCCATGAAGAGAACTGCCTTTTGTAAAGCCTGATAGAGGAGATCGAGGGTGGTGCGTGGGGCAAGGAATTGAGGAGTAGGGAAGAAGGGGACAAAGGCCGAAAGCCAAGGTGTACTTTAGGGGGTTGTGATAATCCTTCCTCCAAATAATCCTGCAGACTTAGTCATCCACATGTCTCCACATGACTCAACTTACAGAGCCCACTAGTTCTGTTAGTAGAGGCAAAGCAGAAAACCTAGTTAAAATATAAGGACGGCTTTTCCATGAAGGAGATTGCAAAGGTAGTGAATTCCAAGGTAGATGGGATAGGGTTTGTGCAAAGGTGCATTGTTCTCTTCCATGCAAACACACAGAGCGAGCCAGGGAGCCATGGAATCTGGTTTGGGAGCCCACCTTATATATATATCATATAATTATATAGATATAATTCCTCAGGGCACTTGCCATTCATTCTACGAGAGGTTTTCTGAAGTTGTTAATCGACTAAACCTGTCTCTTTTCTCATTGAACTGTGATATGACACTCTGCTCTAGAAAGGAAAAGTCTTAGCACATTTAAAATATTTAATTGAAATAGCTTTTGTCCTTAAAAAATAATCAAGTACATCTTATCGTAGGTGTTGATATAAATTATCCATTTAAAAAATGTAGTTGTTCAGCTTCATGATGTGTTTCTAATGCACACAGGAAAGGTTTGGAGGGCTTTCTGTTTTTTCTGTATACTTGTTTTGTCCCCATGTCCTGACTGAGGACAGAGCCCTCCAGAGCACTGCACTCGTGCTGAGACCCATTCGCCAGATGGACGTGTGCCACCCTTGTTGAGAGGAACAGTTGGGCATTTTGCCTTGTATCTAGTTCCCTTAAAGTTCATTTCTGCTATTCGACAGCTGAGCTAGGATTCTTGTATACAGAAGGTTGTCGAGTGTATCGACTGCACTAAAACAACTTCACATCAAAGTTTCCTGTATTTTATGTATTGCTTTCTTAATTGCCTGTCTTTATTTGAAAAAAAAAGACTTAACTGTAAAGTAATGTGTTGTTTGGGCTGGAGCTGGGGAGAGGGAGTGGTGTACTGGGAGGGACAAGGGAGCCTTTCTGAATATACTTTGGTTTAGACCCTGGACCTTAGAAGCTGCCTCAATGAACTGGGCCGTCCTCTGGGGTTCTGGATTAGGAGGACAAGAAAGCATCCCTTGGGGACACTGCTGCAAGTTTGTGGTTTCTCTGAGCTGAATCTGATTCTGTGATCAGGTCTTTCTGCCCGTCCTGCATTAGGATGCACGGGCTGCCATCACTTTTTCTTGCACCTGCCTAGGCTACCAACGCCTGGTCCCGGGAATGACGGGAATACAGCCAAGTGGAAAGGCCACTCACATCCCACACTCTGAAGAGTCTTAAATTGAGTGTGACCAGAATGTTAGAGAGCCCTGCCCCCGCCAGAGCGCGTGTAGTTGCCACCCATCTGCTGTAGAGCCCTGAGGCCCGGGTTGGTTGGAATGGGAGCACATACTGTCTGAGTTTTCCAGTGTTTGTTCTCTGCCCCTGGAGGCACCTTAGGTTTGTGGGGCATTCTGTGCTTTGCCCAGTATTTTCACATGTGGGTGCAGGTCTCACTGAATCCATAATTGAGCTTCATCTCCTCATGAAAGTGGGCCTAGACACTTGGAAATAGTAGTAATAGTTGAATAAATAAATGAATCCTATGCTCATAAAAGCCCAGTGAGATGCTATATATTTTCCCATCCCATTTTCCCCAACCTATTATTTTGAGAAATTTCAAATTGCAGAAAAGCTGCAAGAAGAGTACTATTCACCCATACTCACCAGTTGCTGAAATTTTACCACATTTTCCTTACCTCTATATTTTTCCCTTTTTTTGAGGGGGTGGAAGGGCATGAGGGGCTGATCATTTGGCACTTAATTTCCAACATTTTCACACTTTGCCTCTAAATTTTTCAGTATGCATCTCATGCATCTCTTAAGAACAAGAACATTTTCCTACAAACCATAATAAAGCTATCACAGTCAGGAGATTAAATATCAATACAGTGTTATCTAATATATACCCTTTTCAGATATTCCCAATTGTTCTTTTTTTTTTTTTTTAAGATGAAATGAGCCTAGCTCATTTTTTTTTTTTTTAAGAAGAATTTTTTTTTTTTAATTTTATTTATGGCTGTGTTGGGTCTTCGTTTCTTCTGCGAGGGCTTTCTCTAGTTGTGGCAAGCGGGGGCCACTCTTCATCGCGGTGCGCGGGCCTCTCACTATCGCGGCCTCTCTTGTTGCGGAGCACAGGCTCCAGATGCGCAGGCTCAGTAATTGTGGCTCACGGGCCTAGTTGCTCCGTGGCATGTGGGATCTTCCCAGACCAGGGCTCAAACCCGTGTCCCCTACATTGGCAGGCAGATTCTCAACCACTGCGCCACCAGGGAAGCCCCCAATTGTTCTTTATAGCTGCTTTTTATTCTGAGGCCATATGTGATCAATTCCGTGCACTCAACATGGTTGTCACATCTGTTTAGTCTCCTTTTATCTACAATAACCCACAGTTTCTTTTTTTAAATAATCTTTCACCACACTGACATTTTGAAGAGCTCAGGCCAGTGGTTTTGCAGAAGTCCCTGAATTTGGATTTGTCTGTTTCCTCCCATGTGGATTCACGTTAAATACATTTGGGGGCCGGAGGACTAGGTGGTGTTATAACCTTCTCAGAGCATCAGAGGTCAGAGGTACCATGTCAGGTGCTGGAGATGTTGACCCTGATCGCTTGGTCAGGGAGATGTCTCCTAGGTTCCTCCACTGTCAGGTCATCTTCTCCTCTTCAGGATAAGGAATCCATGGGATGATATTTTAAGGCTGTGAACGTTCTGTTTCCTAAGTCTTTCATTAGCATCCATTCATGAGATGTTATTTGCCACTTTCAGACAAAGCTTAAAAAGGGATCTGGCCAGGTCTCAGGTGCCAGCCTTCCCACTGTGACCATCTCCTGAGTCTCCTACTCCGTGGTTTATCTTTTATAAGCCACTCATCCTTTGCCCACCTTCACAATTTGCATGCAGACATCTGTCTTAGAAATCATGGTTCTATTCATCTCATCAGGTTCTTTCTTGGGTTGGATTCTCTAGAAACAGAGCCAGAGACAGGGCTTATAGGATGGGATGGGGAGGAAGCCAGGCAAAGATGTGGGGTCAGCAGGGGTGTCGCCTCTGCCTGACCCCTCAGGGAGCTCTGAAGTGGGACTAGCACCCCAGACGCGTCCCACCTTGAGGCAAGAAGCCCTGTCCTACACTCTGTATCAGTGTGTCCATGAGCAGTGCGTCTGCTCCCAGGGGAGGGCATAGCTTCCTGGGTTGTCCAGAGAAGGGGGCAGATGTGAGCTTTTGGCAGCCAGCACTCGTAGCAGCAGGGGCATGGATGCCCGATTGGTAAAGGGGGTCTAGGCGGGCAGGGCGCCAACAGCATCCACTACAGTTTCGGTATTTCCCTCATTAGTTCTTTCCCAAGGCTTGTCCCCGATAAGCGGGACAAGCATGAGCTTAGTCATTTGCAAAGACAAGGTCTAATTTATGGTTGCTCCTTATGAGGCCCCATGAATCTTATTCACCGCCTTCCTGTCTGGGCTGTGGTTTTTAAAGGTGAGGTCGGTTGTCAGAACAGAGACTTTATAGCTTCTTTTTTTGGGGGGGAGTAGGGATCTCTCTCACTCTTATATTTCTTTTCTTTTTTTGTTTAAACATCTTTATTGGAGTATAATTGCTTTACAGTGTTGTGTTCGTTTCTGCTGTATAGCTTCTTAACAACTTGAGCAGGATGGGCCCTTCTAAGGAAGGAAGAAGTGTCAACTCTCAGCACATGAGTGTCAGGATTGCCGTGTTACAGGTGGTAGAATTTGGTCTTGGTAAAATATCACCAACTTGAGACGGCAGGGCTGAAATATGTCTTTATTAGAGTTCCCAGAACTCTTTCAATGGCTTGTTACTCGTCTCCCCTCCCCTCCAAAAAAAAAAAAAAAAAAAAAAACCTAATTGGGTCTGAGTTCAAGTGCATATTTTGCTCTTGGGTCTCAAGCACGTGCTACTCAAGTTCTGGGATTGGCAGCATCAGAGTTACCCCAGAACCTGCTACAAATGCAGAATCCTAGGCCTACCCCGGACCTGCAGAATCAGAATATCTGGGGCTGAAACCAGGAAGTGTGGCTTCACACCCCCCAGGAGATTTCTCACCCAGGCTCAAGCGCTGATGCAAAGCAATGGTCGTAAACTTGGCTGTGCCCTGGGGTCTCCTGGGGAACCTAAACCATTCTGATGTCTGCAGTTCTGCCCCAAAGTGTCTGATTTGTTTGATCTGGGGGTGCAGTCTAGCCATCAAAAAGATTGAAACTCCCCAGGCGATTTTCATGGGCAGCCAGGGGTGAAAAATCACCGCTGTAAAGTTGCCTGCATTACCTCATGGGAAAGGAATTTTAACACCAGCTTCATTTTGAAGAGTTTGTTCCTAGAGCTGCAAAGATTCACTTCAAAATACCTGAAGGCCCTGGAATGGCATTTCCAGAATGAGGAACTGCCCTTTCTGGGCACAGATGGTCCCATCTGGAAAACTGCAGCAGCGGTAAAGAAAAACACTCACATATTTGAGAGCAGAGGAGATGTAAATCTTAAATGGGAACACGAGATTCTTTAGATCTGGAGCAAGTCAAGAGGTGATGGAGAGGGTGGGGGGGTGGTCTCTGGCGGCCCTCGTGCTGTCATCGTGGGCGGCTGTTTCTGAGCCTGCACGCCCCAAAATGTTCACTTAGGTGGGCTTCCTCTTAGGGGTGGAGTGGTCCACGTGGGGGTGACACACCTCCTTTCCCCCCCTCCCCTTCATTCAGACCCACCACCTGTCTTCGTCACTGTTAAAGCCTTCCTCCAGGCCACACATTTGGGTCTCTTTGAGTGTAGACATTTGAAGATGTTGTGTACCCCACCTGAACTTGGCCGTGCAGACGTGGATGGTCAGGCCTGGTGGTCCCACTGGCTGTTCCAGGACCATGTTGATGACCAGCTCATGGAGACCACTGAGCGTGGTAGAGGGGAAGACACCCCAGAGCTTAAGCAGCCTTGGGCAGGGGTCTCCACCCTCTCTCGACAGAGGCCCGCCCTTGGGCAGGTTCCTCAAGCAACCTGAGCCTCCTGGTTGTCTTTTTGAAAACTGGGATCCTGGCACCTCCTTTCAGGGCTACCGTGAGGAATAGATGAGAAAATATTTATAAAGGTTTGGCCAACAGTAGACACCACGTGGATACAAGCCATCCCGTGTTCACGATCTCACCTGTTACTTGCAAAGTTGGAGGAACACCAGAACTCTTGAATTTCTACCTCTGCCATTTCATGGCTGTTTATTACTCTGGACAGCTCAGGAGCTTCTTGGGGCTCAGTTTCCTCATTTGTAGAATGGGGATTAAATACTCAATAACAGGGTTAGGGTTGGGTGCCAAGGGAGATGATGGACATCAATATGGTATCTTTTTTTATAAATTTATTTATTTTTGGCTGCGTTGGGTCTTTGTTGCTGCACGCGGGCTTTCTCTAGTTGTGGTGAGCGAGGGCTACTCTTCACTGCGGTGCGCGGGCTTCTCATTGCGGTGGCTTCTCTTGTTGTGGAGCACGGGCTCTAGGCACGCGGGCTTCAGTAGTTGTGGCACGTAGGCTCAGTAGTTGTGGCTCCTGGGTTCTAGAGCGCAGGCTCAGTAGTTGTGGCGCACGGGCTTAGTTGCTCCGTGGCATGAGGGATCTTCCCGGACCAGGGCTCGAACCCGTGTCCCCTGCATTGGCAGGCAGATTCTTAACCACTGCGCCACCAGGGAAGTCCAATTTTTTTTTTTTTTTGAGATCTTATCACATGCCATGCAATTCTGTGGTTTTCAGTATTTCACAGAGTTGTACAGCCATGAGCTCACCTCATTCCAGAACATTTTTGTTACCTCGAAAGAACCTCCATTCCCACTAGCAGTCATGATATACCCCACGCCGCTCCCCATCCCCGGCAACCACTAATCTTTCTGTCCCTATGTTTTTACCTAATCTAGATATTTCATATAAGTAGAATCAGTACACTATTGTGTCCGGCTTCTTTCACTTAGCATGGGGTCTTCAAGGTTTATTCATTTCATAGCATGGATCAGTGCCTGATTCATAAAAAGAATGAATGACTATAATGGCTGAATAAAATTCCATTGTATGGATATATCACATTTTATTTACCCATTCTTTAGTTGATGGAGATTTGGGATGTTTCCACTTTATGTATGGCAATTATGAATAATGTTCATATGATTTTATGAATAGCACAACACACCATTCAACTGTGGGTTTCTATTGGAAATAATATAGTAATGAAAATGAAAGTGCCTGGAAAGAAACGAAATCCAGTTCTTTGGGTACAAAATGAGTGTGTGTGTGTGTGTTTGCTTTTAGCGCTTGCCTGGTCGTGCTTTTGACTTCACGGTTACCATATGGAATTTAGCATTTAGGGTGTTTGGCTCAAAGTAAGAAATGTTCTATGGCAGAAGACAGAGTAGACAGCATTTAGGATGTTTAGAACCTTGTGAAAACTGGGTTAGAAGTAGAAGGTTGGGTGTGTTGAGTGTTGTTGAGTACTGTCTGTAACGTTAGAGATGAAGAGTGAAATAGAGCTTGGTGTCTGCCCCCGGAAAGCTTTCAGCCTGGAGGGGAAGGCAAAGGAGGTGGTGATGACAGGACGGCCCCGCCTAGGGGACCGAGGGATGCTGTCCTTGTGCGGGAGATCGTGCCGCAGTCGTTTGACCGCTGCCAATTCTCTCTCCTAGCATGGTGAGGCACAAGGACGATGGCTACTCCGAGGAAAAGGATGTGAAGACCTGTCCCCGGGACTCTGGCTACGACAGCCTGTCCAACAGGCTCAGCGTCTTGGACCGCCTCCTGCACACCCACCCCATATGGCTGCAGCTGGGTCTGAGCGAAGACGAGGCGGCAGGAGTCCTACGGGCACAGCCTCCGGGGGTAAGACTCAGAAGCGGGAAAGCATGTGGAGGCGGGCAGGGCTGCCGCTTCCTTAAAGAGAAAGACGTGGAGTTCCAGAGAGCTCTTCCCAGCCTGCAGGGAGCACAGTTCCCGGTGTGTACCTCGTTCCAGTGCAGAGAAATTCTGGAAATTATGGAGGCAGCTCCCAGGAGCAGAGCCCTTCATGATTTGTCTTTCTGCCTTCCTCTGCCCGGTGACCATGTGTACGCAGGTCTGCAGGATAACCGGGCACCTGGGTCCTGAGGAGGGGCCGCTGGCTGGAGGCCCTGGGCCTGCCTTCTGGAGATCTGACGTTGGGGTTGAGTCTGGTTGTGGGATCCTCAGTTGCCCCTGTGGTTTTCCTTTCAGTATGAGCCTGGGAACCCTGCCAGGGCCCAACCATCCAACGTGGGACCCAATCTTCAAAAGTTCCATGTCCATAGTCTTGTCTGCTCTGGCTGTCAATGTGATCCTCCTTTCCTTGGATTGTCTCAGGGACAAATCAAAGTCCAGTTGGGTTTTTTCAGCTCCCCCCTGCCCAAGACCAGTCTAATCTTACTCAAGCCCATTCCATGACGCTATAGAAGTTTCTCAGAAAATGTTATTCAGTGATGGGTAGGTATTTCCTGTGCTGTCTGACATGGTAGCCACTTGCCTCATGTAGCTATTTAAATTACATTAATAAAATAAAATAGAATAAAAAATTCGGTTCCTCAGTGGCATTAGCCACATTTTAAGGGCTCACTAGTCCCAGGGGTTGGTGGCTACCATATTGGATGGATAGCACAAAGTAGTGACCATTTCCACCATCATAGAAAGTTCTACTGGACAGCGCTTGTGTACAATGTCTACTTCCAAAACAAGGATAAATACAGTAAATCACAGATAAAATAATACTGGAAACAACACACAACAAGAGATAGAAACTAAGAAATAGATGGAGAGGCAAGGAGAAAATTCCTTCAGTAGCTGGCTGAAGAATGTTGTAACAGTTGGGCATAAATTTTTAAGTTTCCTATCAGCCAGAGCTTGTCAGTTATCACTTTTTGACTTGTGAGTCTTTGTTTCTCATCTGACAGAAGCAGACAGGACTAAGTCCTCTGTTGGAACACACTCAGGGTGACAAGCACAGTATTCGATCATCTCGGCAGAGAATTCCTTGGCCAGCATGCCGGGTTGTTGCCCTTGGTTTTGGTCGATATGATCAGGACCCCCTTCTGTGAGGCCCCCACTTTTTTCAGGTTGAGTTGTCTGCTCCTGTATTTCTGCAAAAATTCTAAAGAGGGAGGTTGCCATGTTGCTAGGCAACAATTCCCCTCCCTGCCCGTCCCCGCTCCTGGAGTCAGGCACGTCCATTCCTGCTGAGACCTGATGGGGAGCAAGTCAGGCAGAAGGTTCTCCACCTACCTGAGCCCTGGGCAGGACCTGCCTGATGGGGTGGAGCAGAGCGAGGGCAGGGTGAGGACGGGAGAGGCCACGGTTCACCAGGAGAAGTGAGGATGCTGAAGAGAAGGAAGGGCAGGTGTGTGAAGGAGAGAGATTTGAAAGACCAGCTCTGGTGGCATCTGGTCCTTGGGAGGCCACCATCCCTGATTCATCTACAACCTAAGACAGTGGCCGACAAACTGTTTCTATAAAGAGTCGGAGTGTCACTATTTGGGGCTTTGTAGCCCATACAGTCTCTGTCACAGCCACTCAACTCTGCCATCGTAGGGCAGCCATAGCCATAGACAGTACGTAAACCAAGAAGCAAGGCTGTATGTCAATAACACTGTGTTTGTGAAAGCAAGCAGCAGGTTGGATTTGGTCTGTAGGCCATGCTTTGCCAACTGTTGACCTAAGGTTTCAGATGTTCAGGAGATACAGCTTAGAGGTTGTGCCCTCCCTGACCCCAAGGCTCAAGGAGATCCCACCTCCCTAAGGGAGCGATACTTCTTTCCACCAACCAGCAGCTACCTCCCACCAGTACTTTGGGGCTTTTACTCAACACGATAGCATTGAGGAAACACCTGCTTAAGCTTCAGGGTGACCCAGAGCCATTGACTCCCAGAGCTGGCAAATTTTTTGGCTGCCTCCCTATGGGTGCTGGGAAAAAAGAGGGAACTTAAGATCTTCCTGTCTCCTTACCAGATACCCAATTCCCGTTACCCCTCCTCCCCAAAAAATATCTTAGGAGCTATTGACTGGACATCGAGAAAGAAATGAAGATTAGGTGGACAAAATAAAAGGCTATAGAAAAGCAGGAGAGAGTAGGTATCCAAAAGCAGAGGAAAGAGAAGTAAGTAAAGAAACAGGACAGGATGGGATCCTTGGAGAAGGCTCATGTACCCCAGGAGGGAACAGGGACGCAGCGGATCACCACCCTGCAGACTCCAGGGAGTGCCATTTGATTTGTTGTCTAAGTAGATGGCGCCCCCTGGAGTTGTGCAGTGCATGGCCTGTACAGCAGTATGCGGCGTACTCACCTCTGCAGTGACAGAGGATAGGATGGTCTCCTGAGATCAGCACCGGGAGTTAGGTGGGTTTAAACATACATCTAAATACACTATTTGGAACTGGAGGGAGCTGTCACAAAGTGAAGCGAGTCAGGAGTAAAGTTAGGACCACCAGGCTCAGTGTTGGCTGTGGCGAACCTCAGAGCCCAAGCTACCTGTCTCCCAAGGGAAGTTGCTATTTTCAGCTCCAACGGATGTGGCCATGCCTGGTCTTGCCTTATCATCTCATTTTCCAAGAGAAGCTAGACATTCGGATTTTAATGTGAAAAACAAAAAACCTTGTGCTTTTTCCCTGTTGGCAACAAATTCAGATTTCTGTCTTAAATACACCCATAAGCCAAATTAGCCAAAGAACTTCTAATTCACCACCTATGGCTTAGCCATGTTACCTGTGTCTAGAAATTTAGGGTTCGTCAACCAGCATGCCTTTATCAGACACAGGCTAGAGAATATGTACCGTGAGCTGTAAAGCAGTCACCAGACTGAAAATGCTTTTGCACACTTAGCCTCATGGAGAAGGTTCTGTCAAAGGGAACGTGGGATTCTCCTGAGGCCGGTTACCAAAGAAGGGCATCTGTGGCCTGCTTGCTCACCACCCCTTCCCATGGCAGCAGTGTTCTGCCCTAAGCCGTGTAGTTCGGCTACGAGAGGGGTTCCTCTCATGGGTGCTGGGTGTGCAGGAGATCACATGCCCAGGTGCCAGCCTTTGAGATGTTTCCTAAGCTTGAATTCTTTTTTTCCCTCCCCTAGATCTTCCTGGTTCGTAAATCCACCAAAATGCAGAAGAAAGTCCTCTCCCTTCGCCTGCCCTGTGAATCTGGAGCCCCACTCAAGGAATTTGCCATAAAGGAAAGCACATACAGTAAGTGGTCAACGGATGGTTAGGTGCCGGTGACACGAGGGCCTGGGGTCTTTGAGCAAGTAGAAGAGGAGAGAGGCTGCACTTTGAGACGGACAGACGTGGGTCTGTGTCCCAGCGCTATCGCTTGTCCCCAGGATGACTGGGCAGGTAACCTACCCTAGGAGCCTCGGTTTTCTTATCTGTATAGTGTTAACAGTTCAGTTAAACAACTTGTGTGCAAGGTTCGCATTCTACTGCCTGGCATATGGCAGGGGCCTAACAGAGGCTGGTTTCCTCGCCCTCTTCCCAGTTATGCAGGGCGTGGTCCCCAGGTTTGCTGATGACTAAGCTGCAGGGTGGGCTGCACCACTGAGCCTTTCTATGGGCTCTCACGCCAAAGAGTGTGTCTGCACAGCTCTGTGAATAGTCCCTGAAGGGGACATGTTCCCTCTAGGCCATCACTGTCCAGTGTGCTATGAAAGGCAGCTGATCGTAGGCAGAATCTAGCCCTTTGGAAAAATGGACTGGCTGAAGTTTTGGAGGGATAGTGGTCAGGGGTGTTGGTTTCTTTCTGCCGAACCACGGTCATTGGAAATCTGAAATCTTGGAAGGCCAAGTTTTCAATGGAAAAGGGAACAAACAGTCCTGATGTCCTGCCAGGCCCCCAGTAGTAATCAGAAGATGGACCTACACCCCCAAGGGGAAGGCTTCACTGAGCCACAGGTGAGCAAGCTGAGGTGTGAAGGCGAGTTTGGATGCTGGTCAACTGTCCAATAAGATGATGGAGACCAGGTTCTCGTTATAACCTGAGCAAGCCTCAGTCCCTGCCTTTGAAGGAGCCGAAGGTCCTGAGACCAATTTCAGGGCAGATACTGGCTTCCACTCAGCCCAGAGTTCATAGTCTTGCTGAGCCCAGGAGTCATTAACTGGGTCTGGAGGAGGTGTTTCTGGAGCAGCCTCTCTGTGATGTATGACTGGCCTCAGGTCCCGTGATGTTTTCCCTCCAGGCCTCTCCCAAGGTCCCTGGCTTCAGGGAAAAGCTTCCACGTGCAAAGTCATCTGAGCAGTCACTGAACCTGGCTCATGATCCGCCGGTTTATTTACATTAGGAGGGAATCAGAAGGTAGATTTCAAACCCACCATCTGAAAGGCAATGAATTAAATATTAAATGAAGAATGGTGATTCTGAGTTGGCTTTTGAAGCTCAGCTAGCCAAGAAGTAACATATCTAAGTGGTTTTTTGTTTTTTGTTTTAATTATATATTTACTTTTGGCTGCATTGGGTCTTCGTTGCTGCACACGGGCTTTTCTCTAGTTGTGGCGAGCGGGGGCTGCTCTTCGTTGCGGTGCGTGGGCTTCTCATTGCGGTGGCTTCTCTTGTTGTGGAGCACGGGCTCTAGGCGCGCAGGCTTCAGTTAGTTGTGGCTCACGGGCTCAGTAGTTGTGGCTCACGGGCTGTAGGGCGCAGGTTCAGTAGTTGTAGCACATGGGCTTAGTTGCTCCGCGGCATGTGGGATCTTCCCGGACCAGGGCTCGAACCCGTGTTCCCTGCATTGGCAGGAGGATTCTTAACCACTGCGCCACCAGGGAAGTCCCCGAAGTGGTTTTTAAATCCTTTCTAACAGCCAAAGTTAACCATGATAAGTTAGCCTGCAAATCCCTCCTTCCCCTCCCGCAATAAGTACAGTTAGTGTTTGTACTTTAAACTTTTCTTGTTCACCTGAGGTCCCTCCCTGGCTGAACAATTTTCCTCCCTATTTTGTAAAGACTTTTATCACTTCCCTAGTCCTCTCCAGGTGACTTAAAGTGGCTGAAAGAGCTAGTCTGAGCAAAGCATTAACCTGCCTATGACTGATTACCACCAGGCCTCAGTCCCACCGGTTCCCCTTCCCGGCCAGGGTCTACCTTCTCTGCAAATTGAGGTGCACTGAGAGAGGAAGAACTGGCTTTAAAAACATAAGATATTTTGTCATAACATCTGGACAGTGTGTTTCATAGTAAGTACCACCTCATATCTGTGTAGACTTCTTTCACGTTACTCCCTTTTTTAAAATGTTTATTTATTTACTTATTTGGTTGCGCCGGCTCCTTAGTTGCAGCATGCGGACTCTTAGTTGCGGCATGTGTGTGGGATCTAATTCCCTGACCAGGGATTGAACCTGGGCCCCCTGCATTGGGAACGTGGAGTCTTACCCACTGGACCACCAGGGAAGACCCTAAGTTACTATATTTTTTTAAAAAATTGCACTTCCCACTACTATCCTTCTGGGAGACGAGGGAAGTACAGTTATGGTCCATTTTACAGATGAGAAAACCGAGGCTCAGAGAGGTTAACCTACCCCAAGTCCATTCCCTTTTACTTAGCTCACGAAATTGTGGTGCACATGTGTGAGTGTTTCTGTTTCTGTGTCTGTCTGTCTGTCGCTCACGGTATATGTGTGGAGGTATAGATGTGTTTGGGGTGCTACAGAAATAGTAAGCGAAATCATACAACGTAAGCAAGTAATAAGCAAAATAAATGAGGCTATGGAAGGGAGAGAAACTCGTCTGATTGAGGAAATGAGGAAATCTTCACACAGCTGAGGCTCTTTGGAATGTTGCTGGAAGAATGGCTGCAGGGGTGGCATTTCGGCAAAGAGGGAGTGAGGAGTGGTTGGCAAATACGTGAGTTTTTGAAGTCAAGCCGCTCTCTGTTCCATCATCTAGAAGATGTATGAAATGGCACACCATCTTGCCAGAATATTTCCTGCACGCTTGCACGCTTGGTGGTGGCGGTGGGAGTGGGTAGGGGCTAAGTAAATGAATTTTAGAATCTTTCCTACAGAGTTGAAGTCAAAGCTGATTTATGAGAACCCCGTGTTATCCTCCAAGCCTCGAGCTCCTTCTCTGCCTTGTGTCTGTACCAGAAGTGGCCCGTTTTGGCAAAGAGGGTTGTGACCCAGGAGGTCCGGCCCGGGAGGGTCAAGGGCCGGTGGGGCCTTGGTGTCCCCCGAGCCCTGTCTCCTGATGGCCTCTCACTTCAGCCAGTCTGGCCCCTTGACCCTGCCCAGCTTTGCGTCCCAAACTTTAAAAAAAGATAGCTGTGTCATTTGAGTCTGCGCTGGTCTGTTTACCAGGCACTGGAGCACGTGCTCCAATGAGTCAGGGGCCAGACTTCTAGGCCCCCAACCCCTCCCCTGGCCTGTGTCTGGCGACCGCACAGCTGGTTCCCATCAGCCGTGCGGGAGTCGGTCAGGGAGCACAGAGATGCTTCTGCCCTCGCAGCAGGCAACATCCAACATTGAGGGCCTTTCCTTTCCCAGGATGCGCTCAGGGACACTCAGCTGGTTTCCAAACTCTCTCTTTTCCAGCCTTTTCCCTGGAAGGCTCAGGAATCAGTTTTGCGGATTTATTCCGGCTCATTGCTTTCTACTGCATCAGCAGGTAAGGCCTCTTCGTCTCCCGATTTCAAGCCCCTGCTAGGCGTGTGCACTATCACCGGCCCCCAGGTTTCTTGATTCGTCCCGGGCGCAGGGCTCTGGAAGGCTTGTCACCTATTGAATGTCCCTGGAAGGATTGGCCCCTGAGGTGAAAGGGTCACCAGGCCCCCTGTGCCAGGCTTAAGATCAGAATAACTAGCCCAGCCCCTCTAAGTGTAAAATAACACGCACACGCAGAAAGGGACCCGTGATGCAAACGTGTAACGTTTAAAGGTCCCTGATAATGTTTCTGAAAAACCCCCAGTGGATGCAGTTAATCTAGAAATGTGGTTCCTTCAACCAGCCCATAAATCTTGCATCGCTCTCCTTCAGGCCCGCTGGGTACCCCTGTCTTTTTTGTAACTAAAGGGACTGTTTCAATCTACATGAAGCCAAGCCCCAAATCCCGATGTTAACAAGTGTCAGGAGAGTGCAAGTTGGGGAAGGCTTTCTTCTTTCTTTCTTTTCTGTGAGCCATCCCAGTTTCTCAAGTCAGGGTTCTTTCCATGAATGAGGCTCAAAACTCATTGTCTGCAGGGGTCGATGTTGCCTCCCCTCAGGTAGCCTGGCTCAGTTGGCCTCCTTGGCTTTTCTTGTGCATCTGTCGCAGCCTATAGAGCAGAGACGGGCTAGATCCTTGGGGGTTGGGGGGAGGGTAGGCACCAAGCTGTCCACTCCTGGAGGTCCCCAGGCCAGGCCAGCCGAAGCTGCAGTCAGTGGCCTGACGGGGGAGGGCACTTCCAGAGGGGGAGCCCAGCGGGAAGAAGGGGGGGCTTCCTCCAGAATGGGACCAGAGCCCTGTGAGTGCCCTGCAGGGGCCGCCACCTGCCAGGGTGTGGGCAGGAGCCCTCACCTGTGCGAGGAAGTCTGCTCAAATCTAGGAGGCCAGTGCAGAAGCCCTCACATCCCCAGGGATGCACACCTGCCCTGGCGTGAGCCCGGCAGCCCCTGGGAGTGACTGTCAACCCTGGCATGACGGTCAGAGGTGAGGCTGGCCGACATTTACACATTACAGTTTGCTTCTTGACGAGCCTGCCGTTGTTGTGAAAGATCATTCCACCTATAAAACAGGATTTGGCAGCCATGCACGAAAGATACCATCTCTCCCCTCGGTGGTCACTGTAAACTAAGTGCCGCTGTCTGGAGTCGCTTGGTGACTGAAGGGGACAGAGTACCTACAAGCCTTGGTGACCCACAAAGCATGATGCCAACACAAGATGCTCACAGGCAAATCCCTACGTTGACATTTTGTGATTAATATTCAGTCTCCTCCTCTTTAGAGATATGACATATAGAGTAAAAAAAATTAAAGAAATAAATCTAGCTTATGCATGCATTAAAACTCTTGAGTGAAACGTTTATACAGAAGATGGCTTTATTTTGTCTGTTATGCAAGTTTTAGAACCAGGGTTAGGTGAGAAGGAGGCGCCCCCTCTTTGTGTGTGTGTGTGTGTGTGTGTGTGTGTGTGTGTGTGTGTGTGTGAGAGAGAGAGAGGAGAGGCTGTGTCATGCCCTTGGCTGGCACGGGGGGGAGAGTACTCACGCACAACATCTAATTTTCTAGTAGATCAAAGCCTAAAACCACCCATTAGTGAATGACAGGTGTGGTTTCCTGTCATCTCTCATTAAGGAAAACCCAAACCAATTATGCAATATTTAGGCTCTAGGTACTGCATTGGGCAAAGTAAAACCTTAAAATAAACGTAGGTTGGTTTTGTTATGTGTGGCTTTCCTCCCAATTGCCTAAAGAAAGTTAGGTTTTCATTCAGTGGGTACAGCCATGGAAATACAGATTTGCATGATGCTTTGGTGTTACAAAATTCTGGTCTCAATAGTCTTCATTTAACATTATAATCAGGGCCATGGCCTCTCCTGGGTCCGGCAGCAGCTCTTACACAAACGCCGCATCCCCTGACGCTCCACCTGCTTCATTCAGAACAGATGCAAGTGGACGAGGTGCTCACAATGTTTGGGGACAGATGAAAGGGTCTCCTGGAAGCAGGAGGTGACCCGGGCTTAATACCCCAGGAAAGAGGAGCCTCCCAACTGCCAACTCCTAGCATTTATGTGAGCCCTCGTGTAACAAACCTTAGTAACAAACCTTACTAATTTGTTATTCATTGTCAACAGCCTCAAGGGTTCCAAAAGTCTCCAGTCATCCAGATTTAATCTGATTCAGCCTACAGTGTTGCCCAATCTTACTGTAAACGACTAGTTGTTTTGTATAGTTATTTTCTTCAGTGGAAATCTTCAGGTCATCTTGTGTTGACAAAACACAGGCAGGAGCTCTGAGCTTTGTCCTCACGTTCTCCACCCCAGCCACGGGGGTTGGGGTGGGGGTGGGGGTTGGGGATGGGGGTCTCCTTGCTGTTCTTCATACATGCCAGACCCTCTCCCACCCCAGGGCCTTTGCACCTGCTGCTCCTTCTGCCTGGAATGTTCTTTCCCTCATAGTTTACTTCCTGGCCACCTTTAGATCTTCAGTCAAATGCTACCTGCTCACGGGGCCTTCCCTGGCCAACTCTCACACTTGAACCCTCTTTATTTTTCCCCTTTTGTACTTTACTTTTATCCATGGGGCACATCCCCTTCTCGTGTATTCTATGAATTGCTTGATTGTTCTCTGTCTGCTGGCGTCCGCTGGAGTGAAGCTCTGTGCAGGTGGGGACTTTGTCTGTTTTGTTCCCAGCACCTGGCACATCACAGATGACCATAGACTTTGCTGGATGGATGAATGAATTCTTTCTTTGTAACACCAGTACCACCACTGAAAAAAATAAGTCCTTTTCTGATAAGTCACCCTTGTCATTGCATATTCA
This sequence comes from Balaenoptera ricei, assembly GCF_028023285.1. Lineage (NCBI taxonomy): Eukaryota > Metazoa > Chordata > Mammalia > Artiodactyla > Balaenopteridae > Balaenoptera > Balaenoptera ricei. The sequence goes on along the minus strand of NC_082653.1, from coordinate 47,986,925 downwards.
TTCATCCATTTATTCAAAACACATTCTCTCCCTGTCTGTGTCAGGCAAGGCCCTGTGCTGAGCCCCGTGAAGATTTCATCAGTGCTTAGAGCATGATCCTAACCCTTGTGCATGAAGATGAACAAGTGCTTTTTAAGTCTGCCTCTGCCCTTTTGGAGAAAGCAGGAGGTCATGATGGCGACGCTATGCCCTGGCCGCAGCAGGACCCTGGTGCCAGCCCAGCTCCTTCCTCTTGGGCCTGCTGGTCCGTGATGCTGCAGTGCATGTGTTTCCTGGTCTACACATGGCACGATGCTGCTTGGGGGCAGGATTGTCACATGAGGTCCTTTAGATTTGCCTTTCTGCTCAAAGCATGGCCCAGGGTCAGGGAGCTTGACAGAAATGCCCAACCTCCGGCCTCCCCCAGACCTGCTGAGTCAGAGTGCAGCCTCACAAGACCCCCCCAGGGATTCAGGTGCACTTTACAGTTAGAGAAGCACTACCTTAAGACTCAAGAGGGAGTTTTGTCCCCAGCACACAAAGGACAATGCATGGGCTGTAGCTGGAACACGTCACAAATAAAACCAACAGACATTCATTGAGAATCTGCCGTGCGTAAGGCAGTGGGGGTAATACATTTTGGTTTAGGATCACACATTCCTGCCCAGGGAGTCGGGGCCCAACATTCAAAGCATCTAGCAAATCAATACCTAATGTGTTATTTGTATGATGGATCCACCAACATAGTTAGCGATTCTGATATTAACTCTAGATACGGCTTAGCTACCCAGGAAGGCAATTTGGTCCTCGCTGCAAATACTGAAACCATGCGGGCTTGTCTCTCAGCCTGTCCTGCGTGTGTTAACACAGGCAGGAGTAGTGATCCCACAGTCCTATCAGTAAAGACGAGTCTGGTTGGGTATGCTGTGATGTCTGTGTAGGACATCTGAAATAGTTTAAGCTATAGACAAACAACGGGGACCTACTGTATAGCACAAGGAACTATATTCAGTATCTTGTAATAACCTATAATGGAAAAGAATCTGGAAAAGAATATATACGTATAAAACTGAATCACTTTGCTGTATACCTGAAACACGTAAGTCAACTCTACTTCAATTAAAAAATAAAACAAAAATAAATAGTTTAAGCTAAAATATCTCTAGGATGGAAATGAAAGCAAGAGACAGAACAAGACATGTAATTACATGTATTCTCTCTTTTGAAAAATCAGGGACGTCCTGCCGTTTACCTTGAAGTTGCCTTATGCCATTTCAACAGCCAAGACTGAGGCTCAGCTTGAAGAACTAGCCCAACTGGGACTAAGTAAGTGGGTGCCCCTGCCCAGTTTCTCTTGACGTGAATGCATGGAGCAGAGCCAATGGCAGATGATACATCGTTGCATCAAAAAGCAACCCTCATCTCCACGGTAGAACTCCATGAGGCCCTGAGTCACACCTTCTGAGAGTCTTTTTCTAAGTAAAACGTCCGACCAGCTCTCAGAGGCAGGTGCTGAGTTTGCCCAAGTAGCCCACGAATTCTCCCCACATCTCCCGTCGATGAGTTTGAGCTCCCCAAAATTCCAAGTCTTAAGGTAAGGTGAACCTCTGTCATGGGTCCTGCCCTTCTGTGGCATCTTGCTGGGGAAAGGCCGTGCCTGATGGACAGGGAAAGCCAGTGCAGGCACCTCCCGTGCATGAGTTTTATTCTAGAGGAACACACGGTGTTGATGGCACTTCTGTGCTTTGAGGAATTTGACGTGCAGGCTTCCAGAGTAACATCTGTCTCAGTTCCTCTCTTGCTCAGTTCCGGCCCTGGTGTTCTGGGCCACGTCCTTTACACCGCTCTGCATCCTCACTCCAGCCAGCTGGGCACTCGCTTCCCCTCCTGCCCTTTGCCAATGCCCCTCAACCCAGCCCCGTGGCGGACGGTGGATGGCAGGGGCTCAGGACACACCACTCCCCCAGTGTCACTTCTTGGTTCTGTTGCCCTGGGGAACCCGTGTGGGTTTAACTTTCACAAAAAGTGTTTTCCTCCTCGATGAGAAGGGGAAATTCTCTTAAGATTTTGGGGCTTCAGTCTTCAGATAGACGAACAACGAGGCCATAGTATTTGAGTTTATATACCAGTATATAGTATTTGAGTTTGGGATTCTGAAGTGCAAGTACCAGGATTTCTAGGACCTAAGAAACTGTGATACTTGACCCAGCAAATAAGAAATATATGTGTCCCTCCTTTGGCCAGTTTGCCCCTAAATCTAAAGAACTTGTTCTGAAGTGGGTACCATTGCCAAGAGAGCCTACAAAATGCATAGAGAAGCCTGGAGGTAGATTCACATTCCCCTCTGAAACTTGAATTGTTTCAGAAGAATTGCCACATGCATCTGAGGCCTGTCTGACGGGCAGCTGGGTTTCACGAGTGGGAAATAGAATCCAGGTAAAAATATCAGGGCCGCATAAATGGCCCTGCTGAAAAGTCACGCCATCTCTGCCACCGAGTTTTACACACCTTTGGAGAGAGTTTAAAACATTTCCTGAATTTAAGGTCAGATCATCAACTAGATTACAGGCCTCTCGAGGACATGCACCAGGTCTCCGTTTCCTCGGGTGACCTCCATCCCCAGGACTCCTGGCTCGGTGGTCAGCCTGCTGTGTGTGCTTCGTGCCAGGGCTCCAGGACCGAAGTATCAGGGACAGCACTTGTGCCCTTCAAAGATCAAAGCAGAAACAGGTTGCTCTGGTGGTCACTCACCGGAAGCAAATAAGGTCTCATTAATAGATATTCAATGTGTAATTGTCAATGTGCACCCTATCCATTTCGTGAAGAGACAGCGCTTTAAAAAATTCTTTACCTCATTTATTTGTTTGTCCAACTAGTCTTTCTGGAGGGTCCGCTATGTGGCAGGCCCTGTGTCCCACAGCAAGGGTTCAAAGATGCATAGGGTCCTTCCCTGTCCCCCACTCCCCAGGTTTAGTCTGTATGGGAGGAACACATAACACGGGAACTAAGTGTTCCACGTTTGTAAAGTCTTACAACGGTGGCAGCGGGACTCTAAGGAGGACACAAAGGAGGCGAGAGCTGCTGTACACTGGCCGGTAGAAATAGATGCAAGGCAAGCCAGTGTGTACCTTTAAATTTTCTAGTAGCCACATGAAAGAAAATTAAAGGTGCAATTAATTTTTACAATTTATTTAATGTGATATCTGCAATGTTATTTCAATATATCATCCCTATTTTTTAAAGTATTGATCAAATATTTTTACCTTCTTCTTTTCATGCTAAGTGTTTGAAATCCAGTATGTATTTTATCCTTATAGCACATCTCTATTCAGGCACTAAATTTTTGTCAGAAATACATGGATCTGTATTTAGATTTCGTTACATTTACAATTGAAAAAGTAGTTTCACATAAAGTTTCACATACTTGAGAGTTTCCCAGTAACCGAATTGAGTGTCAGTTTTTACATTCAAATTGATTTACCTGAAATAAATGGAAAATGGAGCCCCTCCGTTCATGAGCTGGATTTCAAGCGCTCACTGGCCACAGGTGGCTGCTGGCTCCCCTATTGGACAGCACAGACCTAGAGGGAAGGAAGGATGAGAGAAAGCGGGCGACACAAGTCAAGGTCAGGCACGTTCACAGCACAGACAGGGCAGGACCAGGGCTCCCAGCCTCAGCCTCTCCCCAGGCCCCTGTGACCAGCCATTCTGGGCCCTCGGGAAAGAAACACAGTTTCAGCAAACACAACAAGGCAGAAGTGTAGATACAATAACCTATTCCAGATGGAAATTACAACAGGTGTTCATCACCACCACCGCCTCCCTCGATTTGTGTGGAAAACAGACCCGTCTGTCAAAGGGCGCCCAGGCAGTAGGGCTGCGGTCAGCGATGTGCACCACTCCAAAGAGTGCTGGATATCAATAGCCAAGGCCAGGAGGTTGTAGGATTTGGGAAGGATGGGCAGCAGACAACAAAGATGGACGGGCGAACTTGCACTTAACCTTTGCATGAGCTGGCTGTCCCGTTTTTTGCTGATGGGACCCATAAGTGTATTTTTCCTCCCTTTGGGTTTTAATGCTGAATGTGTCAAACCCCAGGCAGATTGTGTAACGTCCGCCAGGCCCAGCTGCTGGTCCTGCCCGTTAAAGGGGAACTGCGGGCCCCCTGCGGAGGGCACCCCGGGAGAAGGAATCAGAAAGGAGGAGGACTTGGTCTTTGTGGAGCAAGTAGGGAGTCCCATGGCCTTTTCCGGGCTCGCACTGTAACCACCCCAGTTCCTTTTTCCTCACCTGGGGAAAGGCCTGGCCGGCTCAGTGACACGGCCAAGCCATCTCTCAAGGGCTTTGAAGGTGAAAAGCCTCCGGAGCCTTCCCACGAGCCGGCAGCTGGGCCTGGCAGCATTTCCACCCTTTCCAGTAAAGGAATGCAGTTAAAAAAAAAAAAAAAGAGAGAGACAGAGAAAGAAAGAAAGAGAGAAAGAAAAACACCACACTCCAGTGTAGCAGCGCCTCCCCTTCCAAAGCTGTGCATTGCCAGGCAAGCGTGATTTTTTGTGAAGGACTGGCCGAGTGCACTGTATTTACATTCTTGTGTTCACTGATAATGACTTTCAGATTTTTGGAGCTCTCCAGCTGACAACAAACCCCCAAACCCTCCACCTCCCCATAGGCCTCTCTCCTCCGACGGTGTGGGTCCTGCCTCGCGTCAGCTCTGCCTTATAAATGGAGTGCATTCTATAAAAACCAGGACGCCCTCGGAGCTGGAGTGCAGCCAGACCAACGGAGCCCTGTGCTTTATTAATCCTCTGTTCTTCAAAGTGCACAGCCAGGAGATCGGCGGAGGCCCGAAGCGGCCCTGCACCCGGACTCCCCCCGACGCGAATGGCACGGAGAGGCCTCGGTCCCCCCCACCCCGGCCCCCGCCCCCCGCTATTAATAGTGTGCACGGCAGCCCCCAGCTGTCCGGGCCCGCGGCCCCCGCGAGCATGCCGGAAACCGTGGCCCATCACCAACACGGCGACGGAGCTCGGCTTGGAGCGAAACCAACCCCCGTCCCTCCGCCCCGGCTCAAGAAGCAGGCGTCTTTTCTCGAGGCGGAGGGCGGCGCCAAGACCTTGATCGGCGGCCGGCCTCGCCCGGAGCCCGCGGCGGGCCCGGCCGGCGGCGCAGGTGGAGCCCCGGCGGCGGCGGTGGAGGAGGAGGAGGCCCCGCGGGATTGCACAAGGGCCCGGCCCGCCGCCGCCCCTGCATCCCCATCCCGGGCCCCGTGGCGCGGAGGCCGACAGAGGCTGAGTGACATGAGCATTTCCACTTCCTCCTCCGACTCGCTGGACCTGGACCGCAGCATGCCCCTGTTTGGTTACGAGGCGGACACCAACAGCAGCCTGGAGGACTACGACGTGGAGAGCGACCAGGAGACCATGGCCCCCCCCATCAAGTCCAAGAAGAAGAGGAACAGCTCCTTCGTGCTGCCCAAGCTCGTCAAGTCCCAGCTCCGCAAGATGAGCGGGGTGTTCAGCTCCTTCCTGACCCCCGAGAAGCGCATGGTGCGCAGGATCGCCGAGCTGGCCCGCGACAAGCGCACCTACTTCGGCTGCCTGGTGCAGGACTATGTGAGCTTCCTGCAGGAGAACAAGGAGTGCCACGTGTCCAGCACGGACCTGCTGCAGACCGTCCGGCAGTTCATGACCCAGGTGAAGAACTACTTGTCCCAGAGCTCGGAGCTGGACCCCCCCATCGAGTCGCTGATCCCCGAAGACCAAATAGGTGAGTACCCACCTTGCCTTTAAATATATATATATATAATCGCTTATATGTGGAATCAAAAAAAAAAAAAAGGCCCAGATGAACTTATTTACAAAACAGAAAGAGGCTCACAGACAGAAAACACACTTATGGTTACCAAAGGGAAAAGGGAGTAGGGATAGATTAGGAGGTTGGGATTAACAGATGCACAGTGCTCTATATGAAATAGATAAACAACAAGAACTTACTGTATAGCACAGGAAACTATACTTAATATTTTGTAATAACCTATATGGGAAAAGAGGCTGAAAAAGAAAAAAAATATATATATCTATATATCTGAATCACTTTGCTAGACACCTGAAACTAACATGACATTGTAAATCAACTATACTTCAATAAAACTACAACAAATATATATATATATATATATATATATATATATAAATATATATATATATATCTGTAGCCTGGCAGGACAGCGCATCCCGTGTTAGTTCTCTTGGAGGGAGTTTTCTCTGGAGTTCAAAACAGCAACACACTGCAGCCCCTGGGCTGATTTGAACTGGAAACACAGCTTCTTGAAGGAGACTTCACATTATACCTGACTTGGCTGCTATGCGCCAGGCTTGGACATGTTTGGGGTGGGGGGTGACCGATGGGAGCGGCAGATGGGTCTGTTCAGGGATGGAGCTTGCCTTCTGAGGGTCCGGTTGCCCACCTGATTTTGTGCTGTGTGTGTGACACGACTGTTGAGGGTCTCCCGAAGGTGCGTCTCTGCAGGTTGTGTGCAAGGAAAAGGCGTTTTTGCTGTCTTCTGAGAGGCGGGGGGGGGTTTGCGCTGCTTTGGTTGGGAAGTGCCCTTTTTACCCTCAGAAGAGGGCAGAGCCCATGGTGTGCTGCTGGGTGAGTTTCCACAGGGAACAAGCCCCAGCTCAGCAGAACATGACAGCATCCAGAGCCCCCTGGGACCCCCACCTTGTCCCCCTTCTCCCCAGAGGGTAACCACCTTGCTGGCTTCTCATCACAGAATTCAGTAAGTAGCACTGTTAGGGAGTAGGCAAAAAAAAAAAAAAAAAAATCAAACGGACAAGTTGGTTTGTGTACCTTTAAACGAAGTAACATATTTGGAGGTCACATGAAAGGTGTTTTCTCCAAAGTCAAGGGGAAATACTTTCTTTATAACCTCGTTGGAGGGCTGAATTGCTAGTGGTTACTTTGGCCAAGGGAAAATTGAATTTGGCAAGCCATCCTTTTTTTCCAGGGCGAGAGTGTTAAGGGATTTTTTTTTTTTTTTTAACTTCAGAAGATTGACTCTGAAAGGCTAATTTCAGAGACCTCATTCACTGGGCAGCAGCAGCCAAAAGAGCTACCAAACATTTCCAGGCAGTTCATAAAGCAAAACCCCAATTTCTCTTTCTGATTGGGTCCGTTTGACGAAAGTAGTAAACAGTGTGTGGTAGCAAGTGGTGTCTCTCTGTCTCTCTCTCCTTCCTTCTCCCTGTCCCTCCCTCTCTCTCCTTTGGGTTTCAGCAGCTTTTTGATTTTCTCACAAAGGAATCAAAGCCTTGTTTGTTTTCCTATGGCTTGTGCCTGGGTTGATGGGGCGTGGTTAGAGCTGGGCTGCTGGAGAGAGCGCTGGAAGGAATGTGCCCCAGGATGTGCCTTAGAGATGGAAACGCCTTCGGGACAACAGAATAGCCACCCAGGCCCCCTCTGTCCCCGCCCCCCAGAGCCTGCCTCTCCGAGGAGACCAGCTCAGACCCCGAACCGGCGGGAGCAGCTTCCTCTGCGGGCGCTGATGTCAGCCCTGGGCTATGTGGCCGGCAGCGCCAACCAGCCCACGGAGAGGAGGTTCCTCCCTGGGGAACCAGGCCTTCCCTTCCTTCCCCGCCGGTGCTGTGAGCACCAACCAAAGCGCCCGTCCCGGGACGCTCTCCTGCCAGCTTCTTTGTGGGTGAAGTTCAGAGAGGGTACTTGCTCTTGGAGCACCAAATCTCCTTTTCTCCAAAAACAAATTTGAATTTGGCCAGCAGTCTTTGCTGCAAACACTTTGCTGCTCCGGAAAGATGCAGCTTTCCATTTAAAATCTAAGGTCATAAGGAGAAGGGAAGCTGACTTCTAGGGCGCCCCTGATTTGAGCCAGGCCGCCTGTCCAAGCGATGGCAGTGGGTCCTGGCCTCAGCCCAGTGAAGCAGGCATCCGTGTGCCATGTAGCAAGGCAGGGCTCTGCCAGGTGGAGCGGGGTGTCCCAGGGCCACGCCGGCCAGGAATTAGCCCGTGCAGCTTCTGAACTTCCTTCTGTCGGATTCCAAGGCTTACCCGCGGTGGAGGCAGCTCAGACCGAAGCTGTCTATGGAGGTGGAGGTGTGCCCAGCCCGAGCACTGCCTCACTTTTTTATTGGTTCGTTTTGGTTGCTTAGGCTTTTGCATTAAAGCAGACACTTCATCATATCTGTTGCTTCCCCAATGAAACCATTATTCTGTTTTGAAAAGTGCAGTGAATGTGCTGGGCTTTTGAAATTAAGAGGAAGGCGAGCCAGAGCAGAAGGTGACCTGAGGAACTCATCATGCGCCCAGCTGGAGGGAAAGATGTGACCCTAATTATTAGAAAACCAATCCCCTTAAATGTGCACATTTAGATTAGGACCCTGGCAAGAAAATGGACTTAGTCTAATTGTCTGCTTTACATATTCCTAAATGAAGGGCTCACTAGTTTACTAAAAACTTGTTAATACAATGATTCCTTTAAGCCTCATAACCAACTCAAGGTTGGTACATTTGTGTAGATTCTGTTCACGTTTTGCAAATTCAGGAATGGAGGCTGAGCTGTATATAGTGACTTGCAGAAGGTTATGCTGCTGGTAGGTAGGGGAGCTTGGATTCAACCCCCATCTCCTCTCGGTTGTCTGCTCATTCCCACCAATCTCACTTCCTCGGAGGTTGTAATTCACTTTGAATGGATTCACTTGAATGCCACCCCCAGAATTCTAAGCCTCAAATTTGTTCAGAACAGGTGTCTACTGATGCTCAGAAGTCTTTTCAAGAATGCCAGTTGGGTTTCTCTGCTTCAGAAAAAATCTAGTCCTGCCCTCCTTTCCCACAGCTTCTGAGGGAGAGAGCTCTGAACTAGGAGGTGGGAATGTAAAGCCTAGATTTACAGAATTCCATCCTGAAAACAAGGAAGTTGGAGGAGGTATTTCACTGGTTTAACCCACGTATTATTAGTGCCATCATTCATATGCGAAAAATAACCATGTGAATGCATGGATATATGCGTTTAGTGTTTGGATACAGTGCTAATCTTCTTCAGAGAGCGGTTCTTCAGTTGCATAGAGAAAAGCCAATGAAAAACCCGAATCGCTCTCCCCCACTGCCACTTTGTCCATGTGCTCCTGTCCCAGCCCTGTAGGTCAGCACTTTCTAGGTGAGAATAAAATGATAAACAATCTCAAAGATGAAAAACTACCAGTCTAAATGGTTGTGCCCTATCGTGGAGAATTTGAATTCTGTTTAGACCTCTCTTTAAAGCACTGCCACGCAAAGCCCTGACATTTGGAGGTTCTTCAATAAGAACCTCTTGGTTGATTGACATCAGCTTTGCTCTTCTGATTGGAGGATGAGATGAGTTCCCATGAGAGCCAGCTCTTTCTTGATTCCAGGGCCACATATTGTGTTTCCCTTGTGGGGACCTCTCCACCCCTGACTCTGCAAAAGTGGTACGTGGAGTGACAAACAACTGCTTTAACAAAGTGTGTAAAAGACCACTTGGCATTTTCCTCAAAAGCCCAGGATCGCTGACTTCATGGACAGAGTGAGGTGTACTCACCACCAGTGTGTCCAGCCCTGTAAGGTACTGACAAGTGCGACATCACTTGTTATCCCAACACGTGCTCCTCATTGGTGAGTTGTCACATCACACCACTCTTGCTTCAGTCTCTTTCAACCAATGCGAGAACTTAGTCCAAACTTGCTGGTCGTGAAATCTACACTTTGCAGAACTTGTTGCATTTTTGTGGTTGTGTTTTGATTTTTTTCAAGCAAAAGAAGTTTTACTTCTGATTTGATGTTAATCTTGGGAAATCCCTCTGTTTTCAAGTCTTGTTTCAAGAAAAACAAAATTTTTCCAACTCCAAAGATGTTAGTAATCCCAAATTTTCTATTTCATTCAAATTGCCCACAGACGATCAACAAAGATACAAAAAAGCCAACTGTATTCCTAAAAGTCAATAATGAAAAACAAGACAATATATTGTTTTGCTTTCTTTAATGGCTGTCAAAATGTGTATTTTCTCTGAAGAGCATTTCAATTATTTGAAGAAAAAGTATCCTTAAACTCGATTCCCACATATTTCAAAAAGAACATCAATTTACTTGTGTGTGTGTGTGTGTGTGTGTGTGTGTGTGTGTTTAATAGAGAAATGATACTGAAATGTGGTTAATCACCAGAGAGCATAGCATGAATAAGAAAGGAGATCTGAAATCATTCCTTGGGTGTTAAACAATTAAAACTACTTTGCTTCAGATTTTTTTTTTTTTTTTTTTTAATGAAAGTTGTGGCCAGAGAGGCATATTGGCGCCAAGTTGAGATTAAAACCTTGACTCTGACTTCTGATCTAGTCCTTGTGTCCATATCACCTGCAAGGAGTCAGTCTCTTTGTACGTTAACAAAGGGTAGAGAGAAGGAGACAGACAGACCTCTGGCAGCATAGAAAAAGAATGCCTATAGTATTTTTGAAAATTAGTTTAAATAGATAGAAGACCGCAGCAAGAAGCCCCTCTTATTCTCCATGGGGCATCATTTGTCGTCTAATTTTTACTTCAGGGCGTCAGCATTGGGTTCATTATGTCATATCAAGTAAAAGAAGGTTCACAGCCCTGGAGTTAAGAATCTCTGCCCAGGGGTCTCTGCCTCTGTGATGCTCTGAGCAAGGGCACCGTCAGAGAGCTCTGCTCTCGAGGTGGGGAAGGGGGACGGCATCACAGAGAGTGAGGCACATGGAGGTGTCTGTGCTGGCGTGTTTCCCGACTCTGTCCCTGGAATCCACCGTCTCGAGAGAGAGAAGCACCTCCCTGGCAGGGAACGACCCCCAGGCAAGAGAGGACTCCACATGGGAACTGAGAGCAGGAGGCAAGGCACACTTGAAGGGCCAGGCGGACTGAAAGGGAAGCAGCAGAATCTTTGACACGGTTTCCATTACTCTGCTCCACGAAAAGGATGGCTCTGATTGGCTGTCTTGGTGAGACCAGCCCCCACAGAGGAGCCCTCATCCTCCTGGCCTCATCCCAGCCTTGCCTGATTGGCCCAGCCTCCCGCCACGGGCACGCCGTCCATGCGGGAGGTTCTCACTTATCATCCAGGCCCAGGGGGCTTCTTTGAGAAACCGGAAGTCACAGCCCACCGCCTCTGTTGAGTAGAGAGTATGTATCAAATGCATCCTGTGTTTTTAGTAGAACCAAGTGACAGCCTCCACAGTAGTTTAAGAACACTTTTATGCAGAGGATCCCTTAAACCCCCTTACTGCCTCGGGAGACCCCGTTTAGTATCCTCGGGTTTATAGATAAGGAAACAGAGCCTAGTGCACTCAAGCCAGGATGCACGTAGGGCCGAAGCCAACTCCTGTGGAGGCCTTCCTGCCCCTCCTGTGGCGGCCACCACACCAAAGGGTCCTCCCGTCCACGTGACTCCTCAGTGATGGTGTCAGCCTGGATCACCAGCCCAAGGCCGAGCTTGCCAGATCTCTGCCGTATAAAAACGTCCCCCCACCCCGGGACTTCCCTGGTGGCACAGTGGTTAAGAATCTGCCTGCCAATACAGGGGACACGGGTTCGAGCCCTGTTCCGGGAGGATCCCACATGCTGCGGAGCAACTAAGCCCACCAACCACAGCTACTGAGCCCACGTGCCACAACTACTGAAGCCCGCGTACCTAGAGCCAGTGCTCCACAACAAGAGGAGCCACCACAAGAAGCCCGTGCACCGCAACGAAGAGTAGCCCCTGCTCGCCGCAGCTAGAGAAAGCCCGCGCGCAGCAACGAAGACCCAACACAGCCAAAATAAATTAAAAAAAAAAAAAGTACTCCCCTTTCCATACTCTGTTCTTCGGAAGGAGGCCCCTAGCACTGTCCACACTCAAGGGACGAGGGTAGAATTAAGTCCCACCTCCCTGAGGCCGGAGGGGCTGCATAAATTATTTAGAATTGTTCTGTAAGGAAGGTGGGTCTCTTCTCCACTGCCTTCATTTTTAACAAACTTTTACTAGAAGGCACTGAAATAACTCTGGTGAATTTCGTCCATAAAACATTGCATGAATGTAGCCTCTACGTTTACAGAATGCCCTCCCTAGAAGCCCACCAAAACGAACAAGAGTATACGTGAATGATCGACCCCCACCCCAGTGCTTGTCATTTTTATTTTGGTCCTCTCTGCTGGGCTGGTGGGATCTTCCTTTAAGTGATAAAGCATCCTTTATCATTTATTATTTAAGGGCCGAAGGATGCCTTGCTGACAGTCCTTAAAGCAAACCCAGGTTACAGGACATCCCTGCGGGGGCCTCTGATGGCTGCCCCACGCCCGAGCAAGGGGCTCATCACTGGAGTCACACTTTCTGGATTCTGCAGGGCTACGGAGAAGAAACATAGTTTTCATGTAGCCACCCCAAGGAAGGATTTTCAGTTCCATTCAGAGGTCACTTGTGGAACACAACGCTACGTGTGGGCCTTGGGCTCAGGGCTGCAGATGGCTCACCCCACCCAGGTCTGGTGTGCAGAGAGCTTCTCCAGGAGGGAGGTCCAAGTTTGCTCTGCGCCGTGCGTTGCAGACGCAGCAAAGAGCCCCGAGGATGCAGCAAGGGGGACCCGTGTGGGGGGGCAGGCAGGCAGGCGAGGCTTCCTGGGGATCCCTGTCATCGGGGAATGTGAGGAGCCTGCCGGGCACAGGGAACAGTGTGAGGAAAGGCGCAGCGGGCCGTTGGCTGCAGCGAGAGCGTGGGCTGCTCATTCGTGGGGATGTGGCGGGAAGCAGGGATGGAGGGCAAGTCAGGGCCCATCCCTAGAGCTGCCTGAGCCTTGAAGGTGCTGGAGAGCATTTCAGAGAGACATCGCCCCAGGCAGGGTAAGAGTCACACTCTTCAACCGTCGCTCCAGCCCAGGTACCCGCCAGTCAAATCAGACACTGGCCAAAAACACCTGAGGATCCGTGTGACAGGCCGGGTGCCAGGGGCCTGGAGTGGGCAGACACAGGGCAGGGGCAGCAGCGTGACCCAGGCCCTCTGCAGCTGGTTGACCAAAAAGTGTTGGTGATGAGTTAAACCCACCCTTCATCCCACACGCTTGCTCATCTGCAGTGGGGCTGGGGGCTGTCTGTTCCCATCGCTCTGAGACACACAGCTGCCCAAGACAGCCGGCTCATCTGTGGTTTTGAGCTGTGAGATGGGGTCAGAATGAGGTAGTGACAAAGCACTGGGAGTTTCGGGGCAGGAAAACCCCGAGGGCCAGACTTCAGATCTTCTGTCCTTGTACCTGTAGATGGGAGGGGCTGCGGAAGAGTCGGAAGACAGGAGAGAGAAAGGTGTACACTTGTCCTTTGGTATCTGAGGGGGGTTGGTTCTAGGACCCCCGTGAATACCAAAGTTCGAGGATGCCCAAGTCCCTTATATGAAATGGTGTAGTATTTGCATAGAACCCACGTACGTGCTCCCTGTACTTTAAATCATCTCCAGATTGCTTATAATACCAAAAACAGTGTAAATGCTATGTAAATAGTTGACCACGTACAGCAAATTCAAGCTTTGTCTTTTGGAACTTTCCGAATTATTTTTTCCAGAATATTTCCATCCACGGTTGGTTGAATCCACTGATGTGGAACCTACAAATACCAGGGGACTGACTGTACAGGAAACCAGGCGACTTTTCTATTCATCAAACCAAGTAAACCACAGTTAATACAGAAAAAAACCAAACCAAACCAAACAGGCCTGAATCAGTAATCCTGGTGTCCTTTATCAAAGGCGTACACTTCACCGTGGAAAGGAACAGAGGGAACTGGTGATTTTTGCCCACTTACTAAGTGTCAGGTGCGTACGAGGTGCTCATTATGTAGGTCTCCCCCAGTCCTCCCGACAGTCCTATCAGGAAGCTGTGAGTGGTCCCATTTTACAGATGAGGAAGCTGAGGCCTGGAAAGCTCATCTTCTTCCCTCCAGGCCGCAAAGTAGAAAACCGCTCGTTTGGAGTTCACATCTGACCCGAGGGCCACTGGGACACAAGGTGGTCTGTCTGCTTTTCATAAGTAGTTTGTGCAGAGGGTTAGACAGGTGCTCCTGTGGCTGCCTGAGTGTCCCATCTCAGCTCATTGAGAAGGGTGAATACATTTCCCAGCTGAAAGGTAGGGGGTGGAGGGGGTAGGGGGTGGTTTAGAGTAAGTGCTCAGGCTGGACTGTGGTTTTAAGTCCCAGCTCGGCTGCTGCTGAGCTGTGTGTGCTTGGTCACGTGTCTTAACCTCTCTGTGCCTCCGCTTCTTCACCTGCAGTCGGGTTACCAGACACCATTGTGCCCACCCCACTGACACTCACTCCCCTGCTGGATTTCCAGCTGCCAGCACCTGCAGCATTTTCCCGACACTTCCTGGTGCCACCAGGGCGGATGGAAAGGCTGGGGGATTAAAGCCCACCCCACCCTGGGGAAGCCACCCTCAGGCAGGGACTGAAGGAAGCAGGTGTGTGAGTCCCCCAGCCGCCTCCCCTGGGGGGCCAGCTCTGAGGCAACCCTGCGCTGCATCTCCTCCCAGTGGTAACTCGGCATTGGCCGCCTCCCCCTTGCCTGCCTGCCTCCCCACCAAATCTGGTACCAATGCTTCCTGGACTCCCAGGGGAACCACTCAAATCCTTTTGTGTCTGGGTGGGCTTCTGGGAGACCTCAAATGAAGACAAATAGGGGTTATGTACTCATGTCAGTGGAAGGGTAGTTTAAAAACGTGTAAAGTACATAAAAGTGCTTGGAATGCACTGAGTCGACATCAGCCCTGATCTTTAATCCAGTTGTGTGGCCAAAGGAAACTACGTTAGCACAGAAAGAAAGAACCAGCTCGTTTTGCCCTTCCTGTACAGAGCAAGGCCCATTGTGCCACTTCCTGGCTTCTTTGCAGTAGGAATGACCAGGTTCTCCACCGTCCAGGGAAAGTCATTTGACTGCTAAGCCTCGTGTCCATCTGCAAAATGAGGATGGCACTTATTCCTCATCATAGGGCTGGAGCAAGGGCTAAGATATAGCTCGGGCATCCGTACAGCCCCTTGTAACAGGAACTGTGCAAACAGACACCCATCAATATTAGGGATGGTAAACGTTTGCATTTCACAGTTTGAGTTCCCTACAAAAAAGGCCCACCTCTTGCCAAAAAACATTAGCTTCTATTTCTTCTACTTTACTTTCTCAAAAGGATAATCAGAATGCTAGAACTTGAATACACCAAGAGGCGGTATGACCTAACTTCATCTTTGATCTTTGTCAAGCAGGTTGCGACCTGCTTCCTTTTGGACATCATGTCGTTTAGACTCTGGGTCCTGTTAGAGTCCCCGGAGAATGTTGAATATTATTTTGTTTTATTTTGACAATCGGTCAGGTTCAGAGTGCTACTTCCGTCTTGCCTGCCATGGGCGAGGAGTCGATGGCGGTTCAGAAGTTCCAGGCGGTGATGGTGAGAGAGGTGAGGTGAGGTCACATGGCCAGAGTCACTGAGAAAGATGGAGACAGGCGGGCTGCCAGGCCGCCTCCTCGCACCCTTTCTAAGACTCGTGCCTTCTCTGGACTTCATCTTCTGGGCTCTCACTTCCCCTACGGCAGCAGTGGGTGAGCAGGAAGTGTTCAGACGAGCAGCTGAGTGATCCTGTCCTGTGATGGTTCCCTGTCTCAAGTCTGACTTTCTCTGGAATCTGTGCCGCTGATCAGAGTGAAGTAACAGACGTTAGGCTTCTGTCCTCATTCCTAAGAGGGGGGCGATCACTTCACAGCACCAGAGGCCGACACATTTAACTCTTCCTATAAATCACTGTGTTGGGTCACACTAGGGCAGGGAGCTCCAAGCCAATGCCCCTTAGTATTCCCCTCTATGGGTGAGCTTTGGGGCCAGTTGATAGGATCTCTATAAATATTTTCAGCAAATGTATTTCCAGTTGGTGATTCAGTTAGCAATTGGTTTCTCATATTCAAACTGTTGTAGCTCAAACAGTTCTCCAGTATCTTCTTGTTTCTATGTTTGTAAATAAACACAGTTGACATAACCAGAGTTCTTGGGTTTGAATCCTGGCTACCCCTCTTGCTACCTGTGTGGCATCAATCTCCCTGGGTATCAGTTTCCTCACCTATAAAATAAATCATGGTCCTCCCGCCATGGGTTTTGTTGGAGGATCTGAAAAGTCAGTGCATGTAAAGTGCCTACAACAGCATTATTCTTGGGTTTAAAGCAACCGGAGATGGTAGAAAGAAACAGACAGTAGTAATTTATAAGCCACGTTGACCGATGTGTTCTTACCTTTTGTTCTGAGCTAGCCCACATTCTGAAAGATTTTCTGTTCCTTTTGTTTCCTAAAATCATTCTTCCCTCTTGCTTCATGAGCAGAACCTTTTTTTCCTATTGGAGAGAACCAGTTGGATACTGGGACCCTGTCATTTGGCCTTTTTTTTCTATTCATCACGTTTATTAAGGATTTGTGGGGGTAAAGAGAGGTAGTTAGGAATAAAGTCCTGAAAAAGAATGCAAAGAGACCAGTAATTTCTAAATTATGGCCTTTAAAAAATGTACTAAGTTTGTTTTTGTTTTTTTCATTTGGGGTTTTAAGGGAATGGGCACATGGCAATGGGTTGTAGGTTTCAACCCTCCTAGCAGATTTCCACAGCCCCATTTGCTCCTAAGAGTGGAGTTTATGGCACAAAGGCCAACGTCCCTTCCCTGGGGACAAGGATGAGTTGCTCAGGGGACCCACTCAGCCTGCTGATGACGAGCTTTCTGCTGTCGTCCCCGGAACAGCACACAACCTTTCGGAGATGATTTGTGCGCATGCTCTGGCCCAGAGGTGACCAGCCTTGCTCGGAAGTTAAAAGTTGCCCTTGGGGTTCAAGGTCTCCAGGCGTTTTCTGTTGGTTTGATTTATCCACCTGGTTCTTGAGGTTTAACTTATATCCACAAAGTGTGCGAATCTCGAGTGCTCAGCTTGACAATTTTCACACCTGTAGCCACCACCCAGATCCAGACATCAACTGTCTCCATCCCTCCAGAAGTGCCCCCCCCCTCAGCCCTGGTTATTCCTAAGGTTGACTGCCATCCTGACCTGTCATCATAGATTGGTTCTGCCTGCTCTTGAACTTATGTATAAATGACGTGCTAAAGGAGACACTCTGCTGTGTCTGGCTTCTTTCACACAGATTGTATCTTGCAGACTCAGCCAGTTGTATCTGGAGCAGCAGTGTGCTCTTCCTCACGGAATGAATCTTCTGTTGTCTGAATTCCATTTTCTGAATTCCACTGTGTGAATATATCCTTGCATCCATGCCACTGGGATGGGCCTCGGGTGGTTTCCAGTTTTGGACTGTTATGAGTAACACTGCTGCCAACATTCATGTGCATCCTGGTTAATGATTGACATGACTTTCAACCCCCTTGGTGACCTCGTTCCTGCAGAGAGGTCACCAGGAATGTAGCTTCAGAACCTTTCGATAGAGGAATAAACTGGTGAACGTTTATGAAACACCATGAACTTTAGAACTAAGAAATGATTGACTTTGAAAAGCAGGATGATTGGTTGTATGGCCTTGAGAAAGCCATTAGGCATCTCCAAGCCTCAGTTTCCTCATCTGTAAAAAGGGCATAATAGTCGTATTCTGCAAAACTAATAGAGGTATTGTAAAAATTAGATGAGATAATGATATAAAGTACTTAGATAGAGCCTAGCCCAACTGAGCCTAGCCTAACATTAAGCCTAGCACTCAATGTTAATTGCTGTGATTGACTTTTCATCATAGTGACCATTTGGGGTGAAGTCAAAGATGCTGTATGACTTTATATAAGTTTATTAACACAACATAACCAATGCAAACCAAGTAATTTTTTTTAATTAATTAATTAATTAATTAATTATGGCTGTGTTGGGTCTTCGTTTCTGTGCGAGGGCTTTCTCTAGTTGCGGCAAGCGGGGGCCACTCTTCATCGCGGTGCGCGGGCCTCTCACCATCGCGGCCTCTCTCGTTGCGGAGCACGGGCTCCAGACGCGCAGGCTCAGTAGTTGTGTCTCACGGGCCCAGTTGCTCCGCGGCATGGGGGATCTTCCCAGACCAGGGCTCGAACCCGCGTCCCCTGCTTTGGCAGGCAGATTCTCAACCACTGCGCCACCAGGGAAGCCCAGTAATTTGTTTTAATGCCAGATGTGAAATGAAAATGCTGTTCTGTTTTTCTTCTTACTTCATAACCTCTTTTGCTTCAACCTTGATTTCTGTGGGTATGTCTGGTTTAGATTTCTCTCTGTCCCTGATCTTCTAATAATAGGTGATAATTTGGATTCAGTGTGATCTGAACTATGTCAGGAATTCCAAAGGCCAGAGAGGTAACTCGGCTATTTCCATGGATCTGTGGGCTTCCAAGATGAAATCACATCCAAGTGTCATATATTAGGTGTGGTTGCGACCCGTGGAGCTTTGATGAGAATGTGAAACATTTGAGATGGAAAAGCGGGTGTGGGAGAAGCAGAGAGCTTCTCACGGTACAGACCATCTTCAGACCAGACCTCCAGATTCATGGTCCTGGTCATTGTACTGTCAGCCAAGAAAGCTACTCCACTGGGCAAAACCATTCCAAGAAAGAGGAAAAACTAATGCCTCCCACACCTAAAGGTGTTTCCTAACTCTGAACAGAAGCACACTTCAAGACTTTAAAATTTTTTATTTTGAAGTCATTTCAGACGTACAGAAAAGTTGCAAAAAGGGTATGAAGAAATCACGTCTGCCCTTCACCCGAATTCCCCAGTGTTAATGCTTTGCCACACTTGCTTCATTCCCTGCCTTTCTCTCTGTTTACACACACGCGCGCATACACACACACGAACATGCACACACATGCACACATTCCCTTTTATCTAAACCACGAGAGCGGGCTGTAGGCATTGTGTCCCTTTATCCCAAAATACTCAGTGGGTATTTTCTAAAAACAAGGACATCGTGTTACAAACCTGCAGTGAAATTAACTTTCAGGGAAGATGCATTCTGTGAAAAAGAGCACAGAGCTGCTCCAGACACAGCTGGCTGAGTCTCCAAGATTCAGTCTGTGTGAAAGAAGCCAGATTCACTGTTAACAATATTATCTAATCTGCAGACTTTATTCAAATCTCATCTAATGCCCCACTCATGTCCTTTATATATAACAAATGACATAAAGACTTTTTATGGTCCAGAATCCAATCCGAGATACCATGTGTATTTAACTGAATTTGTTTTCGTCAGGAAATATTTTAAGGGAGCTGGAAGGCTTGCTATTAGCAAATCCTTCCTTTAACATAACACATTTGCTTAACTGTCCACTGGACCCTCAGTGGAAGGACTGGGTCGAAAGAATGTCTTCTAGAATATTCACCTGTGCTTATGGGTGAGGAGGTGTAAAAGCAGTTAAAGCCAAGTGTACTTAATTGTATGGACTGCATGCAAGAGAGACTGTAAGACTGTTAGGGAAGATTCATTCTTCCTGGCTCTACTGAAGAGAAAAGGTTGGCGCGTGAGTGACGTGGCGCTAAATTTTGGCTGGTTGGGTGTGTAGTTCGGACGCATCTGCCCGATAACCAATGCACTGAGTTGCAGGTGTCCATTCCCAGAAAGCAGACCTTGCATTTCTTCATTTTTCAGACGATGGTCACAGTAGCTGTGCTTTCTTTGGCAGATGTGGTATTGGAAAAAGCCATGCACAAGTGCATCCTGAAGCCCCTGAAGGGCCACGTCGAGGCCATGCTGAAGCACTTCCATGTGGCCGACGGCTCATGGAAACAACTCAAGGAGAACTTGCAGCTCGTGCGGCAGAGGAATCCACAGGAGCTGGGCGTCTTCGCCCCCACCCCTGACTTTGTGGACGTGGAGAAAATCAAAGTCAAGTTCATGACCATGCAGAAGATGTATTCACCAGAAAAGAAAGTCATGCTGCTGCTGAGGGTCTGCAAGCTCATCTACACCGTCATGGAGAACAACTCAGGTGAGGCCACACCGTCCGGGCTCTTGGCCTCACGATGGGGCTGGGACATGTCAGGCTTTCTGATTCCCAACCGCTCTTCCTTTCAGTTTCTTGACTTCACCAAGTGGCTCACAAAAATACAAGTGTTACTCTGGTGTCTGGCAAATTAGTCCACGTGCAACAAACAGCACCAAAAAAGTAAGCGGAGGAGGGCAACAAGATTTTTGTACGATGTCAGATTATAAAAGATTTAGTTCAGGGTAGTGGATACAGAGTCAGTCTTGGGAGTCTGAGTTCAGATCCTAGCTCTGCGAATGGGTTCATTAACTGTGGGGCTTTGGCCACGGTAATCAACCTTCCAAGCTGCGGTTCTGCACCTGTCGTGGGTATGACCCCATCCTTCCTCCTAAGGTGCAGATTAGATGGGACAACGCATGCATAGCCCCAAGCATGGTGGAAATATTTCTGATTATTCCTGTTGTTACTACATTTTGGCCAGTGAGGGTTTGTGTCGGTGATTTACAGCATCTGTCAGAAACTTGGAGCATTCAGCTATAATGTGGCTTCATCATAGCCATTTCATTGGCTCTCCCTTCTTTGCTCCAAACTGATGCAGTGTAGTAGGAATTCACATAAGTCAGCCCTCGGGTTTCCCCTGCGCTGCTCCTTGTCGGTGCAGGAGTGACCCTGATTCATGGGTAGCCATGAGCCCTGCAGTGCTCCAGGTCTTGGGTGAGCCTTTTTCATTCCGTGGATGGTCACAACTTTTCCTCTGAGTGTAATCGCTTGATGCAGAAGCAGCGGAGAGAAAACACAGGCTCTGTTACCCATGGCTGGAGGAGGTTGCCGTGTGCAAGCACTTCGCAGATTGTTAGGCAGAGACGTTAACACACGCACTCCAGAGCTGGGGATGCTGATGAACGGCACCTCTGCAGTTTGAAGCACGCTTCACACGCAAGAAGTGTACTTTCTGGAGTCCGTGAAATCGTTTATAAAACGTCCCCCAAATTGTATCTGCACAGGATTCTGTTCTTCTCAGGCACAGTTTCTCAGTCCCAGCACTAATGACATTACACCTGGAGAATTCTTCATTGTGAGGCTATCTCGCTTCCTGTAGGAAGTTTATCGGCATCCAGATGCCATGAAAAATGTCTCCAGACAAAGCCAGACTCCCCTGGTGGGGGTGGGGGTGGGGGGGCAAAATCACCCCTAATTGAGAATCTGCATTGTCATAAAAAGTAGCAGTAAAGACTAAACATTTTTCGCCAGATATTAATCGTATATATCTATTCAATGTACACTGAATGAGTACATTTAGCTCACATTGAAGACAGAGAAGGAACAAGTTATTCCTTGATCGAGTTTGGTTCTGTCACTAAGTTTTGATTACTTTGCACAGAAAGCAACAGGAAACAAGACACAAAGGAGTAACAGCATTAAGTAGACACTTCCGCAAATGGTTTATCGTGTCACTTGCTAAAAAGTTTAAACTCTTTCAAAGTACTCTTTAAACTCTTTCAAAGTTCTATTGCGTAGGTTGATGCAAATCATGGAAATGGGGAGATTTCCATGATCCTGTGTTCATTGACTCAAACATCCATTCTGAAATTGTGAGTTAAGGTTGGTCTCTGACGTGGGCAGTGGGGAGAGGCCCAGGCCCTGTAGGATTCCAGAAACACCCCTCTCTCTTTATGAATAGCTCACTTCCCCAGCATGACTCCTCGCTGTCTAATAAAAGCAGCAAGTAGGATATGAAAGGAAGAAATGTTGATAAAAATATCCCCGTCTGTCTCCCCCTTTCTTCCTACTCCAGGGAGGATGTATGGAGCCGATGACTTTTTACCGGTCCTGACCTATGTCATAGCCCAGTGTGACATGTTGGAACTGGACACAGAGATTGAGTACATGATGGAACTCCTGGACCCATCCCTGTTACACGGAGAAGGTAACAGGCTTTTGAAGAAGTGGGAGGATCTGGGGTGCTTTTCTTCGGTTTCATTTTCTTTTTTTTTTTTAAATTGAAGTTCACGTGACATAAAATTACCATTTTAAAGTGAACAATTCAGTAGCATTTAATACATTCACAACTGGGGGCAATCCTCCACCTCTTTCCAGCTCCAAAACATTTTCATCCCCCAAAATAAAATCCCAGGCCCATTTGGCACTTCTGTGGGTGCTTTTCTGACATCTTCAGGGTTAACGGCCATTTTAATTTTGTTCATTTATAAGAATGTGCTGACTTTTTTTTCGGATTACAAAAGTAATACATGTTCATCGCAGAAAATTTGGAAAAGTCAGAAAAACACCCAAAAAATGCAACCCTGCCATAGTTATACTTCACCCAGGTTGGTTAAGTGCAATAAAAAATACCGTTCAGTAGAATAAATGCAGTTTTTTAGAAGAAATGGTTTCTTTGATTCCAAGGGAAAGCTATAAACTTTCTTTGGAGAATAATTCCACTGCCGGCACAACCGCCCGCTGTCAGCGAATCAGACAAAGCCCTGTCTTTTGTTTTCATCTTTATTTTTTAAATTTGGTTTTCAAGACGAAAACAGCATTAATTTCCTTTTCTATTTAAAAAAAAGAATCTGCTCATCATTAACATAAAACTACAGAGGAGTAAAATCTGGGCGGTTTGCTTTCGATTTACTTTGTCCGTTCAGTCTCCTTCTTGTATCCACATGTCTTCGCGGGAATTCCTCTCCTTACACATTTATCACAGAAATAATTGGGGTGTTTGTCACTGTGACGCACAGGCTTGGAATAACTAGGACTCTTGTGTGACCTTGTCTTCTTAAAGGGGAGCAGATCGGAGCCTATTCATCCTGGTGCATTCTGACGGTCCATTTCCATGTGTCCCTGTTGGAGCCCAGATAGACCCTGAGTGATGAATTATTGCATAATATTTTTTCTCTCCAGTGAGTTTTAGTCTGGGCTTGAGTAAAAAGGTCCATCCACGTGCTGATGGGATTCCCCAGGGAATGCATCATCCCAGGATTTTCCCTGGAGGAAACTGCAGTGCAGTGTCACCCCCGAGTGTGTACATTCGTTCACTAAGTCCCCAGTGCCTGGCTTTCGTTCAGAGTGTCTGACCTCCAGGGAGCCCTGAGGGTCCCCCTTCCGTCCCTGTAGGGACAACGCTGACTCCGGACCAGTGATGAATATCTTCATCCTGTGAACGAGCCTCTCCATCCCCTTTACCTCTCCCCCATTTATCTCCCCTCATTAATATTCACGACGCTGAGGCCAGACCCTCTGGCCAGACCCTCCCTGCCTGGAGCATTCCTCCCCTGCTCTGCCCTGGGATTTCCAGGAGGGGAGAAGCACGTGGCTCTGTCCAGGGACCAAGAGGAAACATGCATCTGTCTCTGTCCCATGCTTTCCTTTCTTCCACTGCATTATTATTATAATTTTATATGCATCTGGGATTTTTTTGAGCTTCAATCATGTTTAATTCTAGTAAAAAGTGTGCTGAACTCTTGGGGCTTTGGGGGAAGGGCATGCCAGTTTCCCTCAGAAAACTACCATTCTGCTGCTGACAGAGTGTGCTTAGGACAAACATACGCTTACATCATGTGGCCTGAGGGTCGAGACAGCCACTTCCTGCCACCTTTCCCATCGTTTCCCCGGAGCGAGGCACTGCCCTGGCCACTATGTCGGTGACAGATGGGCGGGTGGCAGTCCTCAACTCCAGGAATCACAGAGAGAGACAAGGACCCAGCTAGCAAAACTACAGCGCATCCAGCAAGCTCGGGTTTTCAGTAGAGCCTGCATCCACTCAGCCGTGTCCTGGTTTCTCTGCCGTCTTCCTGGGAAAGCAGGGCGGCCCCGTCGGGCGGCCGTGGTTGCAGACCAGGCCCGCCCCTCAGACCGGAGCTCTGCAGTCTGGGGGGAAGAGGCAGTCAAGCAGAGATGCACTGCCGGTCCAGCCCTGCATCCTGCCCTACTGCCCAAAGCCCTCTTTGGTTTGTGGGACGGCAGCCCACATCTGTTTTCTGCTGTTTAAGCAGGTAGTTTCATTTGCGGAAAAGGCGTCATAGAATCCCTTTTACGTGCACAGCCCTGCTGGCAGGGTTAGAGTTTTGCAGAAATTTAAACCTTCCTCTAATTGCATCCACATGTTTCAAAGTGTGGTCAGTTTTGTGCTTCCAGCATTTGGAGTTTTCTCCATAGCGGCCTGAACTTGGAGCCATGGAGTCTAAAATTTGACGTTCAGAGGAAACAGTCCCCTCCCAGGCTCAACTGTCATGGTCCCTCCAAGTCTGAGCTCCAATCCTGACACCTCCGCAAGCCTCTCTTAAGTATTAAGTCCATATTGGTTTCTCCTGAAATCCTCTGTGTGGCATTGAAATTCCACACTACTGAGTTTCCCACTCAATCATGTGATTTGTTAATAGGGAAAATATTTAGTAAAAATCAGCCACTCAAAGCGCTGTACTCCAAATCTCTGCCAGTGACCTGAAAGCCACAAAAGTGTGTTTCTTTCTCAGTATGAGTCACAGGGGGGCGTTCAGTTCGTTTCTTAGATGGTGGACCAGTTGCCATCTTGAATGTTGTCACCTGTTGACCAGAGAGAAAGTTCTCCAGGGTCTTGTGTTAGCAGCTAAATACTTTGGCCAGGAAAGAGATACTTGCAGACAAAACTCATTAAACCACAACTAACTTCTGGTCCCTGCATGAATAAACCGCCAGTGTCCGTTTTCTTTAATACATTTATAGAGCAGGGACTCTGATTCTAATTTTTACAAACCCACCCCTGCTCTGTACCTGGCTCATGGTGGAGATTCCATAGGTATTTGGACAAAGAATGTCTCTCAATTGATGATGTGCTGTGCCCAATTAGGGAATTTGTAATAAATGTTTGGGGCGCCCCCTAGTGTTTCTCTAGCATACAGCTTACAAGTTTCAGGAAGGCACCTAATTATAGTTCAGGACCAAACTGTGAACACATTTATGTTTCTCAGAGTGTTGTAAATCTTTTTAACACTCCCCCAAACATGGACATCGTTCCCAAATGCACCAGCAAAGGGGCATCACTTGCTTTTCCTTGTAAATTACTCTTTCCTGCATGTCGTGTTATGAGAGTCCCCAGGTAAGGGTAAGAAAGGGAATCAGAAGGGAGAAGTTATTTTGAAGAATCCATATTATCGTGAGTACACATGTATATTGTGTATTCCTTTCAAAGTGTATAGTTTACTCAAAATTTAGAAAAGAGTAATTCCTAAAGGAAAAGCCCCAAAGCAGGTGTTGCCAGAAGTAGGTGGATTCCTATTCCTGTAGTAAAGGGTTCTGGCCTCAGAAAGGTGGACCCTGCCGTCCTCACACGCCTCCCCTGCATCAGACCCCAGCACCCTGACCTTTTCTGGCAAAGCATTTTCCAGATTTTCCACAATTGCGCTTAGATAATAGAGATTCTGTGTGTCTCACCCGTTGGAATGGAAATTCCATCAGGGAAAGCAGGGCGTGGTCCGCAGTGCCATGGGCGGTGGCCCAGGCCTGGGTCAGCCGTACACCCATGGAGACGGATGCAGGAATGGATGGGTTAGGATGTGCTCTCATGTGATCCCTCAAGGAAATGTATGTGGAAGAGAAGGAAAAAATGCCGAACCGGACCTCCAACTCTGTGGTCCCCCAACTGTTGTCCAACTGGTAAATCCCTGGAGAACTCATTCTTTCCACCCTTTCCAGGAGGCTACTACCTGACCAGCGCCTACGGAGCACTTTCCCTGATAAAGAATTTCCAGGAAGAGCAGGCAGCGAGACTTCTCAGCTCTGAGGCCAGGGACACCCTGAGGCAGTGGCACAAGCGGAGGACCACCAACCGGACCATCCCCTCAGTGGACGACTTTCAGGTACGTGGCCGGCAGTGGGGACAGACTCCTGCTGCTTCCTTTGTCCTTGGGAAGCAGAGCTGGCTCACGGCGCACACAGCTCAGGGCACCCGAGGGCCTCCCTTCGTCGGACCATCTGGTGGAAGAGGGGTATTTTAAACCACCCTCTGACCTTGTTGTTTCACTTCTCTGTTTTCCTTAAATTAAAAGAATATGTATATATGTGTGTGTGTGGATTTGGCCCAAGTTTTGCTGCCCTTAAGAAAACAGAGTCAAATTAGGGCAGGATTTCCTCCAGAACGTTCAGCGTGGATACTGACCACCTGAGCTCACAGGAAGCCAGAAGGAAGGATGCTCTCAGCACAGGTGGCAGATGGGAGACTGGGAGGTGGAAGCAGCCGTGTGAGGCCCTGCACTTGACCTGGTCTCTCTGAGAAGAGGGACGCCTCTCCTTTTTCATCTCTCCACCCCCCCAAAACAGAAGACCCCAGCATCCCATCAGCAGCGTCAGCTCTGGCAGCCGGTCAGGGCCAGAGTTGAAGAGTGAGCAAGCATCTGGGCCAAGTCCTGCCTGGATCCCCTTCCAGAATTTTCTGTGCCCCTGGGCTGGTCCCTGGGAAGGGGAGTTCCCACAGAGCTTGCTTCCTAGAGAGGAGAGAGGCAGGTTGAGGCTATAGAAATCTTGACCCAACACAGGAACTCTTGATTTGCTCACAGTCTATGAAATGATGAGTAAGTCTGCAGATGTCTTCAGATAATATTTCAAAAGTTTCAAATAGGATTGTAAACCCCGACCGTGCTTTGTGTCCACGTGCCACGTGGTGTATTTCCAAGCAGGACAGATTTGCTCCATGTCCAGATTCACCTTCCTTGCCCTTCTTGCCTTTTTAATGCTCTGAAAACACTCAAAAGGTACATTTGGTTTAAAGCCGCCCATCGTGGAAAGGCAAGGTCAGCAAGGTTTTCTCCAAGATAGGAGTGTTCCCAGAAATTCCTTCCCAGGTGCATAAATCTAAGGAGCAAGAAGGCATCCTGTGCGCCCCCCACCCCTTGGATTGTTGAAGAACCATCCACGTGTTGAGCGATTTAGCATCCGCAGGCCCTTGGAATGTGGCGACTGTTGGCCATCTGGGGAGGGGTTTCCTAAGGCCACACAGCCTCTGGGGAGAAGAACGGAGGAAGAGAAAGAAGAAGGGATAAAAACGCATCCTTCCACCTCCCCACCTGCCATTAGCCCCTTCCGCCGGTCCCCTCTCTCCATCTGGAGCTTCTAACCTAGAACCCCCAGAGTCCCCGCCTTGTGCACACCCCTCCCCACTGGCCTCACTCACCTCAGAGATGCACATCTTCTAAGAACAGACCCAAGATTGGAATTGTCAGCACTCAGCTTGGCTGTAGAAGCCAAAGCCAGGAAGCAAAGCTGCACTTGGAACTCCTAAGTCAGGGTCACAGACACACACATCTGCTCACGCTGGAGAGGCAGCACACCTCACCTCCGTGGTCGAGACACCAGAACGCTGGCCCTGCCGCTCACTCGCTGTGTGGCCTTGGGCAAGTTCCTTAACCTCTCTGTGCCTCAGTTTCGTCACTGGTCAAACAGGGATAGTGTAGGCCTCCTTCACAAGGTTTTTTTTAGGAGTCAGTGAGTAAATGCATACCATGTGCAGGCCATGTGCTGAGGGGGTGGTATGGGAGAGGAGGGGTTGGTGAAACCGGGCATGCGTGTACCCAAAGGTGCCCTGAAATGTTCCAGTTCAAGAGCGTCGGTGTTATCATCCGTGTGCAGGGTGCACTGGCCTTCCCAAGAGCTCTCTTTTCTATCATCTGAGGAAACCCTCAGGGTAACCGTGTAGGACCCCCGGCAGAGAGCCCCACTCCCCGTTACTCCTGAGTAGGGCGGCCAGATTTCGAAGAGGAAGATGTATTTGTTTTCTGTCTGAAAATCAGATTTAACTGGGCGTTCCCTATTTTATCTGGTAACCCCACTCCTGAGGAAGTAGAACTGCAGAATGACCCAGGGCCACAGACTGTCAGAGGGCCGGGCAGGAGCCTGGGATGCCCCGCACCTCGTCCGGGCCCCGGGTCGGTTCTGTTCCGTGAAGCCACTCGCCTGGTGCTGCTTGCTATCCGGGGCCTGCAAACACCCCCCAGCCTGCAGCCCCCATCTTCACGGCGCCACCCTGCACCCCGGTGCGCCCTGCATCTCCCAGGCCTTTCCACGGAATCCACAAGCCCTGCCGACTTTCCCACACAGCACTCAGAGCCACCTTGTGTTGGGTTGAACCATGTGAAATTGCCAGTGGGGGAGGGGAAGGATGGTCAACCGTCCGCGGTATCTCGTGGTCCAGCCTAACGCCATCAGCCCTGCTTAGGCTTCGTAAAAAGGACTCCAAAGCGAATAGAGCGTGTGCTCTTGTGTCTACATATGTTAACGTGTCTCCTGCTCCTGACTCCTGGCTCTTCTGACGTTTGGTTTGTTTTTCAAGCTGGGAATAAAGCCGGCGTCAGATCTGGTTGACACTCTTAACCAGGGATTTCTCAGCCCAGCTTTATGAGAGGGACTGAAAGGTGAGAGCAGGGCTGAACGGACTTCCTCCTGCATCTTGTATTGGGGACGAATTAAAGTCCATGCAGTTGTCCCACCATCCCGTTTCACATCAGCCTCTTCCCCTGTACTTGGGGGCCTCGTGTCCTGACCCTGGACGTCCCGGCGAGGCTCACCCGTGAGGCCTCTCCCTGGCGTCCCCCGGCTCACCTGCGCCATCTCGCTTCCTCTTCTGACGCCACCCCTGCACCTCTCTTTCCACCTGCAGAATTACCTCCGGGTCGCATTCCAGGACGTCAACAGTGGCTGCACGGGAAAGACCCTCCTCGTGAGGCCTTACGTCACCACGGAGGACGTGTGTCAGCTCTGTGCCGAGAAGTTCAAGGTGGCCGACCCCGAGGAGTACAGCCTCTTCCTCTTCGTGGACGAAACGTGGCAGCAGCTGGCAGAGGACACGTACCCTCAGAAAATCAAGGCCGAGCTGCACAGCCGGCCACAGTCCCACGTCTTCCACTTTGTCTACAAGCGCATCAAGAAGGATCCTTACGGCGTCATCTTCCAGAACGGGGAAGAAGAGCTCACCGCCTCCTAGGAGACACGCGAGGCTTCCCAGTGGTGCATCCAAAGAGGGGAGTTAGGAACCTGGCCCCTGGCTTCCACGTGCTTGTGCTTGAAAAGCAGTCACCTCCTTGGGGACCGCTCGGTTCAGTGACGGAGCCATCCACGGGCCGACTTGGCCGAGGGCACCTTTAGCCACGACGCCCAAGCACAGTAGCTGAGGTTCATGAAACAAACAGTAGGATCCGTCCTTCAGAGATGGAGAACTGCATCTGATGGTTCAGGTGTCCCGGGATCGTTTGCTGCCTACCCCCAGCCAGGTACTGGGTTGGCTCACGTGTATGTATGCGTACTGAATAAACATTTAAGGTACAAGCTCTTCTCTTGAGTTCAACAGCAGGCGTTTGACAAGACTGTCCGATGCGGTGCATCAAGGACCTCTCAGTTCAGTGGGTGCCTCCATCCTTTCCTTCCTTCCTTTCTTCTTTCTTCTTTTTTTTTTTTTTTATGAAGAGCCTTTGCGTTTTTATATATTTCATAGAAATTTTTATAGCAGTTGCAGGTAAACTGTCAGGATTGGTTTTTAAAATATTTTTGTAACTTTAAGATATTCTATAATTATGCATGTGATTTTTAACATTTAATATGCAAAAAGAAATCTCTTGCTGGATTTGAGAGTATTGCATTTTAAAAGTCTCTCTTCTGTAACTGGATGTTTGGGCAACTTTGTGGGGAGAGACTGCTGGGTTTCTTACAGCGATGTATTACTGACACTGGCCACAGAATGCCTTTGGAAATCCGACGTACTGTTATTACCTTGTTCACGCTCAGTGGTATCGCGTTGTTTTGTGTTTTCACCAAGTAATGCTGGGGATCAGGAAAGAAATGAATGTAGAGAGAGGTCGAGAGGGAAATACAGACTCTAACAGAGGACTAAGGGGTGGAGTCTGCTGGTTCAGGCTCCTTGAAGGAAGTGGGAAAAGGAGATAAAAGGAACCACCTATGCTGAAAATACTGTAAATATGCAGTGAGATTTGCAAAATCTGTCCCATGTTATTTGCTTTCGGAAGCAATTTTGAAAACCCCACGAGGGAAAAAAAAAATAAGAACACCACTTTTTTATTTTCCTTTTCCACATAAATCAAAACTAACAGCATCAGATTATTTTGGGCAGAAACCACGTAATGTGAGTTTCACTGAGTTAAATAAATGCCATTTGGAAAGGAGTTTGCAAATGCACCAAAAAGCCAATCTGTGTTGTAGAATGTGTGGCGAAGTTAAATTTCTGTTTTACGAAACCTGTTTGGGCGGGGGCTGGGGGGGGCGGTTTGCACAGAGGATGAGGGTCTCGTATCAACGTAACGAAGGTAGTTACAAAAACATGTTATTGTACTGTGTAAGGATGCGTAGTCATCTAATTTTGTTGGCTTTGTACCTTGTACCTTTTTAAGCTTTTGCTGTACATGTGGAACCCTCAACACATACTGTGTTGTACTTCCTTTTGTAAATGATTTTTTTAATGGAATTTTGCACATAATACATTGTAATACTGTACGATAATCATGTGTGAAAATAATTCTTGAAATATTCTTCAGTTGTCTTTTTCCTTTGAGAAGCAGAATGTGATTATGCACCAGAGAATGTTATGTAAATCTGGAACCCACACCAGTGTTTGTGGTTAGATAATCCATAGAGAGGAAACAGAAAAGTTGAAATTTTTTCAGCAAGCTCATGTTCTGACAGAAGCAGAAGGAGAAGATCGTGTTCTAACCTGAAAGGATTTGGTGTTATCTGGGACAGTCCTTGGCTGAGCTGGACCAAGAGAACATCACAGCTTATCAGAAGAGCCCTGCAGACACCCCGCCCTGGTCTTTTTTTTTTTTTTTTTTTTTTTTTTTAATGTAACCTCCGAAGTGCCCCGGCTGAGAGTTCAGGGCTGTGTCAAAATCAACAGGGCAGAGGCTGGCCTCTTCCTGGTGCTTGGCAATGGCTTGATAGGTCCTTGTTGACTGAACGAACTTTCTAACCCGTCAGTAGGATGGATGCTTAAAGATCAGAACTGTGGCTGAGCCGACTGCCTGCTTTGCATATTTACCATGAATTCAGAGTGACAGTTCAGTCCCTGTAGTTTAAGATCATCACACTCTCCTTGTCCTCCAAAGTCAGTACACTGCTGACTTAAAGCGGGTCACTGTGCCTGAATGGGAGACAGCCGGAGTAAACTTCAGTGAGATCAAAAAAGGATGCTAGTGTGAGCAGAAGAAAACATCACAAGACAGCCCCTGATTTTGTCGTTGGGCAATGTTTCCATGCTAAAATTACAGCTTCACATGCGTCTTCACTTTTTTCCCCACGCCGACATTTCTCACTTCTCAAATTGCCAGGAAACAGATTTTGGGGCAGTTTGGAAGGAATAAGAGGAGAGTAAAAATATACATGCTGGGTGGAGGGAGAGGAAAATGTATTTCCAAATCTAAAAATATAAAAGTTGAATGCCAGCCAGAGGAAAGGATTTCTTTTTTTTTTTTAATGTTATATGCAGTGCCAAATATTCTCTCCTCGGGGACGCAGAATAGAAATAGAAACTGTTCGAGTAGATCAGTATCGTGTGGAAGTTACAACTTTAGATCTGTAAGGAAACACAGAAGGCAGGAAACCCAACCATGAATGCTTTCATTCATAAATGCGGCTTCACGTCTGCCAGGCATCTCTTACCTCCATCTTTAAGAGACTGGAAATGAGACAGCACTCTGATTATCAACAACAGCACTGCCTGCTTACTCCCTAAAGTCTGAGAGGAAGGGCTACGTACATGGGACACGGGTATTCTAATCGCCTGGCAGTATCTGATGATAAAATCCTAAAAATCATCATTTTTCAAACCATGTTTGTGATGGTGAATTTGGGACCAAAAGTGTTGTTGGTCATTTAGTGAACCCTGATCAAGTTGGAAATAGGAGAAAATTCACATAACATGGCAGAATCCTAAAGGGATCGTAAAAAAAATAGAAGAGATGGAGGGAGGAAGATCTGGTGCTTGTCTCAGAGAACACGCTCTTATTTGAAAAAGATGTTTCCCTCCAACGTGGAAGGATGGGTGGCATTTGGCACAAACATTTCCCCCATGGACTGACTTTGTCAAGAAGGTATGCAGGGGAAGTTTATAAAAAATTATTCAGAAAGGTCTGGGCCAATACATTTAATAAAGTAGTAACAAGGGTCTGCCCTCAGACCCCCACAGAGCAGGCACGTGTGCAGGGGGGCAGCTTCGATTGAACTGGAGGGTGGGGGGACGGGAACCGGACAGCTTCTTGTCTCTCGATGCTAATAAGCTAACCTTCCAGAGTGGAAGTTGCCTGAATTCTGAAGTTCTGTACGTAATAGACATTTAGAATATCATCCTAAGAATGAATCTGAGTATTTCCTTCCACCAAACGCAGATCTGCTGTGGCGGATCCTGGACTCTGTCAGCCTGGAGGGGGAGGCGCTCAGGGCCCGTGGCGGGGAGAGGGACAGTGGCTGGGGTAGGCGGGTAGCGGGGACGAGGCCGGGCTCAGCTCGGGGCTACGGTTTCCTCCCTGGCCCGCATCTCTCAGCCCCCATGGCCCCAGAGGTGACAGCACCTCTGCAACCAGCCTGCCCTCGGGCCCCTGGGGAATACATCACCTCACACAGCTGAAGGCAGTTCCCCCCCCCCCCCATTTAGCTCCATTCCTTCCCTTCCCTCCCCCAGGACCCTGGGGGGCAGGTTTTAGGTTTTAATGAGGTGGGCGGGCTCTGGCCTTTCCCTGAGGTCTGTCCACGATGTGCTTCTCCAGTTCTACCAGAGATGCAGGGTGAACCAGGCGCCCCCACCTACACCCCGCCCATCCGCTCTGTCCCCAGGGCTCAGTGTCCGCTGGTCCTATTCCCATCAGGTTCTCAGCTTCGGCCGCTTCTTCAGCTCACCTGCAGGCCTTTAAAACCCCGAAGGCCAGGCTGCCCAGACCATCAGAATCTCTGCACGTGGGACCCAGGCAGCGACTTTTACTGAAACTTCCAAGGTGATTCTACTGTGAAATCGGGGCTGAGAAATACCAGGATAGATCAAGACACAGGTCTTAGGAGAGAAACACACCTGGGAGAGGTAAGACTTTGTCTACAGCCCCTAACGCCTAATCGATTACAGGTTCTTGGTCTTAGTCGGCTGATTTCAGCAAAAGACCATGGAAAATGTACTTGTAGCAAGGCACTGTTCCATGGAAATAGGAAGCAAGCCACATAGATGATTTTAAATTTTCTAGTAGCCACGTTAAAAAAAAGAAGAAAAACAAATGGGTGAAATCAAAAGCACTATATTACAGTATTACTAGTAATTTATTTTAGTAATCTATTAGTAATCTATTTTATTATTTAACCCATGCTATCCAAAATATAATATTTCAACAATTAATCAATCTAAAACATTAGAGGTATTTTACATTAATTTTTTTCCATCGTCTCCAAAATCTTGTGTGTGTTGGGCACTTATGTCACGTCTCAGTAGCCAGATGTCAAATGCTCAGCAGCCACGGGTGACCGGTGGCTGCTATATGGGAGAGTGCAGTTCTAGCAAATTAACTAGCAATGATTTAAGAAGCTGAAAAATACAGTTATCGGTGCATATAAAATAAAACCACGTCACACATAAAACCACTCCTCTACCCACAAAATGCACACATGCACACTGTCAAACAGGCACCCCTTACCGGCCAAGGTGCTCATGGCACCTCCCTCTTGGCGCCTCTGAGAGCCACAAGGCACTGAATTAATCCATGTGACGTCTTGGAACCCAGTACTCCACAAGCACATTGAATATTTGTCACTATTATCATGAGACAATCAACTTCTTCGAAAGAAAATTTTCCACCGCTGTTGTTTGTTTCTACTGACCCGTTCACGTTTTTATCTGCTGGCAAGTTTCTTGTGAAAAAAAGAAAGACAAAAACAGGTACTAAGGTTTAATATATATAAACTATATATATCAATATACATATTATATATATTAACTATATATATCAATATATATTATATATATTAACTATATAAATCAATATATATTATATATATTAACTATATATCAATATACATATATATATTAACTATATCAATATACATATATATTAACTATATATATCAATATACATATATATTAACTATATATATCAATATACATATTATATATATTAACTATATATATCAATGTATATATTATATATTAACTATATATATTATGTGTATATTGTATATATTAACTATATATGTTAATATATATTATATATTAAATATATATCAATATACATATATATTAACTATATATATCAATATACATATTATATATATCAATGTATATATTATATATTAACTATATATATTATGTGTATATTGTATATATTAACTATATATGTTAATATATATTATATATTAAATATATATCAATGTATATATTATATATAAACTATATAATGTATATATTATATATATTAACTATATGTGTTAATGTATATATTATATATATTAACTATATGTGTTAATGTATATATTATATATATTAACTATATGTGTTTATATATGTGTGCATATATGTGTGTGTATATATATATATATATATATATATATTGGGGTGGGATGCCCAGTGTGGGAGGATTAAAAATAAAGTGAATGCCATCCGTTAACTTTGTTGTTGATGATGGTGGTGATGGAGGAGTACAGGTGTGAACTGGGAGGATATTCCCAGTGTTCCCTACTGGCCAAGAGCCTCAGCAGGGCCGTGGCCAGTGGTGACTATTGCCAAGAGGGGGAAAAGGGAGGAGGGAGGGAGATTGCAGCGATGGCCAGAGTGACATCCTGGGAGGAACCGGCTCTGCCCCGAGGGTGGCTCCAGTAGCACTTCCCAGAAAGGAATGATTACTTAAGTAAAAGTGTAATTACTGTCAGTGATTATTGCCACAGCTTTTCCTCTTTCAATTTTATTTTTTACATTCACTTATTCATTTAGATATTTATATATACGTCTATTATTTAACTGGATTACTCTTAAATACAATAGGCTTTACCAAAAAGAATAAGGTGTGAATTGATGTGATTTTCCTTATCTCTGATGTCTGTGCTTCCTCTTTCCTGCCGGTTCTACAAATTTTGAGAGAATGGACTCAGATTGCAGTTTTAGTCAGTTTTATCTTTTTCACTCTGTTTCTTCAGTCTACTGATACACAGTCACGCACAGAACAGAAATGCATCGACAATGAACTGAAAGAATGAAAAATTGCAAAGAAAAATAAACTGCCCAAGACTCTTTAACCAATCAAAATTAAATACACGTGAACTAGCTAGGACACTGGAAAACTTCTGCTTTTCACAAGCACGTGGAAGTATAATACTTGGCAAATGGCAAAATCTCATTTCACAGATAGTTGAAGATTTTGCTGCTGAAAATACAATCCATGGACCAAGCATAGCATCTCCCGGGAGCTCATCAGAGTCTCAGGACCCTCCCAGACTTACTGAATCAGAATCTACATTTTAACAAAATTCCCAGATGATCCACGTGCACGTTACAGTTTGAGCAGTATTAGTTCAAGGCATATCTGGGTTGAGGGCATTTGTGCAGCTGATACAATTAAACTTAAGCTGCTGCTGTTAAATCTCTGGAGGAATGGAGCTTGTGACGCTAACTAAAAAAAAGGCATAACCTCACTTCAAACCACCTACATGATCACAAAAGGCTTAAAATGCAGATGTCAGGAAACAAGTGTTTATCTGATGATGATTTATTCTTCTTGCTTTTATAGGGAAAAGAGACCTGAAAGGTAGGGGGAAAGACTTTGAAAATGAGGTGGGGTTGAAGACAAATACAGTGATTTTGCCAGGCATCTTCTTCTACCTCCAGCTATGTGAGGCAAACAGAAGCTGAGTCAGAAGGTTCTTTCTGTCTGGGCCAGCTGCTCTCACATGTGTACACGTGTGTGTGTGTGTGTGCATGTGTGTGCAGGGACATCATCATGTAGTCTGGATAATTAACTAGTCACACTGTCTGCACGTGATATTGGAAGTTTATGGGCTTTTTTATTTTCTGAAAGGACAGCCAACTTTCTTTTAAAGGCATTTCATTCCCTGAGAATCTATTATCTACAGGGCCATTTTGCTCATCGACTTTGAAAAGTAGGGAAGAGAGATGTAATTAAAATATATTTGGTGACTAAGGAGTGAATTGTTTAAAACATCTTTGGACTTGCAGGCGGCGGCTGCAAAGGGAAAGTGCTGTGGACCCTGCAGAACCCTTGCATTCCTCCGGACAGTGATTCCAAACAATCCTGAACCCTCCTATGCTTGCAGTGTTGTTTCATGCACGTGGTTTTGCTCTATCTTTTTCGGGGGGGAAGGGAGGATTTGTTTTTACAAAATAAACACCACATCAAATATTCCCAAGTGTATAATGAAGCAGCAGTTCCTGTCCCCTCCCCCAATCCCATTTCTATTTTTAAAAATATTTTTCACTTAATGTACAATCCTTTTTTAAAAATATTTATTTATTTATTCATTTGGCTGTGTCAGGTCTTAGTTGCGGCACGCGGGATCTTGCTGTTGCAGTGTGCGGGCTCTCTAGTTGTGGCGCATGGGCTCTAGAGCGCACAGGCTCAGTAGTTGCGGTGCGGGGGCTTAGTTGCCCCATGGCATGTGGGATCTTAGTTCCCCGACCAGGTATTGAACTCCCATCTCCTATACTGGAAGGTGGATTCTTAACCACTGGACCACCAGGGAAGTCCCCCAATCCCATTTGTGATGCCTCCCCCTCTAAACAACTCCTCCAGCTCCATCTGCCATTATTTATCTGCATATTTCTTTAAAAAATGCTTATACTGTTGCTTATTGATTTCTTTTCCAATATTAGACATTATTTACTGAGTCCATACTATGGAAGGTGAGAATTTAATCTTCTTATACCATATACATAGACATGCAATTTTTCTCCACCAATCTCCCCAAATAATTATATACCATTTTGGGTAAATTCATGTTTTTTATTATGATGGCAACGTAAATATTGTTCAGAGCTAAACTATAATGCACTTGTATTTCCTTTTTGTACAACTTTTTGTTTTTCTTGGAGTTAAGGATTGCTTCCATTTTTATGGTTTGTTTACTTTTAATGTACCTATTACTAATTCATTCTCAACCTCTACTCCACAGCTGAGAAATTCCTTTCAACATGATCTAATAATTCAGAATAATCTATCATTTCCTTTTATTTTTTTCATTGACGTATCCTTCCTAGAGCTGTCCTCCTGTTGTAATGTGGGTGGGCCAGTTGGTTTCTAGGACTGTGATAGAACTGTCTTCCTGGGAATTCTCCTTACCATTATACAGAGTCAAATGGCCTATATCCTATTTCCTGGATCCTTTTTTTCTCTTTCTTCACTCACTTCTTTGTTTTACTGGAGCACATTATTTAGAAGAATTGAAGGTGAAACGTTTGAGGCTTTTACGTATTCTTCTGATTCTTCTATCATTCCTAGTGCTTGATAGTTTGACTAGGTCGAGAACTCTGTTAGAAATTTCCTCTCAGAATCTTTTTTTTTTAATTAATTTATTTATTTATTTATTTATTTTTGGCTGTGTTGGGTCTTCATTGCTGTGTGCAGGCTTTCTCTAGTTGCAGTGAGCGGGGGCTACTCTTCGTTGTGGTTCGCGGGCTTCTCATTGTGGTGGCTTCACGCAGGCTTCAGTAGTTGTGGCACGTGGGCTCGGTATTTGTGGCTTGCGGGCTCTAGAGCTCAGGCACAGTAGTTATGGCGCACGGGCTTAGCTGCTCCGCGGCATGTGGGATCTTCCCGGGCCAGGGCTCGAACCCGTGCCCCCTGCATTGGCAGGCAGATTCTTAACCACTGCGCCACCAGGGAAGCCCTCCTCTCAGAATCTTGAAGATTAGAAATAATTTTTTTTTCTCTTGTCATCTAGCTTTCAGAGATGCTGGTGTCTGACATCACTTGATTTCTAATCCATGCATATATGAATCTCATCTCACTTTATACCATTGGATCGTCTCCTTCCACCTTGACTGTGGGCCCAGCTAGAGGACTCACCTTGGTCAAAAGGACTCTAGTAAACAGGGTGCAAGTGGAGGTTTGAAAAGTGCTTGTGCATTGGGCTGGCCCCTTCTTGCTGCTGAGAACCCTTCCATCACCCTAGTGAACAGAACAAACTAGTTTCCTGGAAGATAAGAGATTGTGTGGAGAGAAGTTCCAGCCATCCCAGGACATCCCAGACACGTGAGCGAGGCCGTCTGGGATGATACAACTAACAAGCATCCAGCTCGGACCAGAATAACCACCCAACCAACCCACGACTTAAGTTGCTAGGTTTGGATGATTCATTACACAGCAAAAGCTAACTGATACACTTCCCTTCCATTTTCCAGAAGCTGTTAGAAGAGTCTCCTTATCCCTGCTGTTCTCAAATTTCAAAGATGTGCCTCGATGTGGATTTTTTTTTTTCATCAGTTGTGTTGGAGACTCAGATCTCTTCCACTCTCTGGAAACTCATATTCTTTAATTCTGAGAACATTTCTCATATTTTCAAAATTATTATTTCTTCCCATCTATTTTCTCTTTCTGGAGTTCCTATTATTTAAATATTGGACCTGAAAACATGCCCCATTGGGTTAACAGAAACTGGTGACTAACAGAAATTCTTGAGCTTGTCTTACAGAACAACAGATAAGGGAACAGCTTGTTAAAAACCCCTCCGCTTGTGACCTGCCTTCACTGACCAAGCTCACCTTAATTATTTTTTGGCTCCCTAACTGCCCCCTATAGATAACACCTTTGAAGTAGGGGTTGCTATAGTAATGGGGGCTTAAGTTGTTTTCCAGGAACTTGGAGTCGGCTCCAGTGCAGTTGAAGCTGGGTAAGACTGGTTAGGAATGCCCACCCTAAAATTTGGCCTGCGCAGGTGTCCAGTGAAATATATCTTGACATCAGAGGACTGAAAAACTCCACCCTCAGATCGTGCTAAATGCCTCCATTTTTTTTTAACAGGCATCCCGTGGAAAAGCATGTAACCCAGATACACCTGCACACAACACCGGTTACCTCACTTTTTCCCTACCTCCAGTCACCTTTTCCCACACCTAAGACCACCCTGCTCCTTTATCCCATAAATATCTCAAGCCCTTGCCTTCGGGGAGGCAGATTTGAAATTTGTTCTCCATTCTCCTTCCTTGGCTGCCTTGCAAAGAAACCTTTTCTGTGTGACAAACCTCCATGTCTTAACGTTTGGCTTGCTTCAGGTCAGGCAAATAAACCTGGCTTGGTAACAGACCTACTAGATTGCACTCCTATTTTTTTTTTCAAGCTTTAATTCCTGCTTCCTGTCTCTATGTCTTTTTCTTATACTTTCTGGGGTATTGCTTCAATTATTGAATTTTTAATTTATAATAATAACATACTTTGTTTCTGAATGTAATTTTTATAATATTTAGTTCTTTTTTCCCTGCATGAAATACCTTATCTGTCTGTGAATCTTAGTTATAGCATTATCTTTTTAAAAAAATCTCTGTTCATCCCACTTTTTTTTTTTCTGTTTGTTTTATTCTGTCTTTTGGGTTAGAGGCTGTACTCAGATGTTCAGTGGCTTTTGATTACTCATAGTTTTGGGGGGATTTTTGTGGGGTTTTTTGGTTAATATTTATTTTTCTATTTTTTTACTTTTTTATTTATTTTGGTTGCACCGGGTCTTAGTTGTGGCAGGCAGGCTCCTTTGTTGTGGCTTGCCGGCCCCTTAGCTGCAGCAGGCAGGTTCTGTAGTTGCGGCAGGCAGGCTCCTTAGTTGCGGTACGCATGTGGGATCTAGTTCCCTGACCAGGGATCAAACCTGGGCCCCCTGCATTGGGAGCACGGGGTCTTATCCACTGTACCACCAGGGAAGTCCCGATTATTCATAATTAAATGTAAAGCACCACAAAGCTTCTTGGAAGCTGTGTATATTGGCAGAGTTTGTGAACTGGCGGCCCTCCCTTTAGGGTGACCATGTTGCAACCTGGTCATTTTATTGGAAGGATGAAAAATGTGAATATCTATGAGGCTTTTCTCTTGGGTCAGGCGATTTCCCCAGGAAAAGTTCTCCAGTACCCTACTGGGGGGTTGCAGGGTAGGGTTAAATCTCGCTGCCAGCATTCTGGGACCTACATAGGGCAGGGTCAGTGAGCCAGCTCTTACTTAACCCCGATTTCCAATGCAGTGGTCTGGAATGTAGGGGACACGAGTTCGATCCCTGGTCCGGGAAGACCCCATATGCCATGGAGCAACTAAGCCCGTGCGCCACAACTACTGAGCCCGTGTGCCACAACTACTGAAGCCCACCCACCTAGAGCCCTTGCTCTGCAGCAAGAGAGGCCACTGCAATGAGAAGCCCGCGCACTACAACGAAGAGTAGCCCCCGCTCGCCACAACTAGAGAAAGCCCGTGTGCAGCAATGAAGACCCAACACAGCCAAAAATAAATAAATTCATGAAAAAAATCATAATAAAAAACATTAATTTATCCAAAATGTTATATAATTATTTGGGGAGATTGGCAAAGAAAAATTGCATGTCTATGTATATGGTATAAGAAGATTAAATCTTCCCCTTCTGTAGTATGAACTGTGCTCTGAGAACTTGCTTCCTATGCCTCTCCAGGGAGTAAGGCTGTCCTCTTCTCCCTGCCGTTGTCCCTGCCTTGTCTGAATCCTGAGCCTCAGCAGATTCTGCACTGGGAATCCATTGCCTTGCCCCTTGGCTTTTCGTCCTGTAGTTGCTGAACTCTCAGCTTGCTTCTGTCTGCTAAATGAGTTTACTAGTGTCTGTAACTGTGCGGCTAGTTCTCATCGGCTCTTGTCTTCTCCATTCTCTTTGTTCTTATGAATTTATGCCTTTAACAAGTTTTTTAATTCTCTTTTCTTCTCATCTTAAGTGAGGTGTTGATAGGAAGCTCATGTGTGCAGCTCAGCTTGTTTCACTGAAACCTGTAGTCAGCTTTTCCTATGAATGGTGAGTGCTGTTGTACAAGCTAGTTACCCAAACTAAAAATAATTGATTACATGGGTGGTTGGAGTCAATGCATCTATCTGACCCACTTATTTTATAAAGAAATAAATTTTTTATCTGAAGACGACTACCCATCCCAGCTGTTTCATTGCCAAGCACATTGCCAAGGATTTATCAAAATGTATACTTACTGGGCACTTTGTCTTTTCCACTTGATCTGAAGGAAAAGAAACAGAGTAGCAAGGGATGAAACGCCAAGCTCTTTGCTTGTTTAAGTGTCAGAATGTTGCCACGATGAATGATGGATGAGAGCCTGGGTCAGCACTATTTACAGAAAAGCACATGATGTTTTGTCTCAATGAGCAGGAAGATGTTTCCTGATAAAATGTGGTAAAAGCTTGTCGTTTTTTCCAACTAAGCAGTAAAAGGAAGTACACAATGTAAAATGATCAATGAGACGCTCTGAGTCATCAGTAACATAGGAAAATGTGCAGCTAGGACACGAATGGTGTTTTTTCTGCAGGTTAAAAATAAGATTGAATGCGCTGAAACAGAAAGCAATAACAGCATGGCCTAGGAGCCCAAGTAACTATGGGACTCCAAGGCATTTAAATGTAGTTCGTGCTTTTTAAATAAAGTTACTGAGTGGTGGGGGACAATGAGGTAAACCATGGTGATTCTATTTGCTTTAGAGTCAGGTTTATTAAGGTATAACTTACATACAGTAAAATTCACTCTTTTCAGTGTACGTTCTATGAATTTTGACAGATCCATTCAGTGATGGAGTCACCACTGTGATCAGTCCCATAAAACTCTCCCCTAATTTCCTTCTGTTCCCCAACCCCAGCCCCTGCAACCAATGATCTGTTTTCTGTTCCTGAAATTCTCTCCTTTCCAGTTTATCATATAAATGGAATCATACAGTAGACAGAATTTTGACTCTGGCTTAAATATTTCTGTACAGGTTTTTGTGGGAACATAAGTTTTCATTTCTCTGGGATAAATGCCCAGGAGTGCAAGCTGGGCTTAAATGGTAGTTGCATATTTAGTTTTTAAAGAAACCACCAAA
This sequence comes from Balaenoptera ricei, assembly GCF_028023285.1. Classification (NCBI taxonomy): domain Eukaryota; kingdom Metazoa; phylum Chordata; class Mammalia; order Artiodactyla; family Balaenopteridae; genus Balaenoptera; species Balaenoptera ricei. The sequence continues at coordinate 47,944,957 of NC_082653.1, read as the reverse complement.
CTGTTTTCCAGAGAGGCTGTGCCACTTTACATTCCCACTGGTTATGTGGAAGTGATTCAGCTTTGATTTTTTTTGTAAATTTGTGTTAAACTGCTGAAACTGTCAAAGATTTACTCGGGTTAAAACGTATGCACTTTTAAGAATGTTTTCTTTCTGGAAGTGTCATGACTAATCTCACTGCAATAAACAAAACTAAGTCACTCCCAAAAGGGAAAACAAAAATCATGCTGGCCTTACTCTTTTCCCCCAGAAACTTTAAACACCAGGGAAAAAATGGAATAATGATGTTTACAAAGTTCTTGGCGGGGAGAGAACATGGGATCCATGAATATCCAGCCAATATTCTAATCAGGCATCTCACAGACTAAGGAGCTCTGGGAACAGAGCAGCAGCCCCGCGGGGCCCCTGGAAAACAAAGCAAAGCAAAACAAAAAGAAAATACTGTAATGAAATCCAGCCAAACCATAAACGAATCGAAATGAAGAATGGAACGAGAAAATTGTAATAAAAAAATGGCAGTGCGCATTACATCCACTCAATTATAGACGGAAATCAAACAACTGGAGGATGTGTAGTTGTAACACAGATGTATATATAAGTTCTGAAAAGTAACAATAATACAAGCAACATAATCAGGAGACTAGGGCAGAGCAGACAAAGATCATTACAAAGATCAGTATAGCTTTCATTACAAAGAGACAATAGTGCCCTAAATGGAAACTTACGATAAAAAATACTTTGATCTCAACGATTTTCATTAAGATGTTGAAAACACATATACTATATATGACGTAATATAATATATATCTTAGGCATTAAAGGAAACTTTTAGGTACCCTTATTTCTTTGGTAGTCAGTAATCTATTTAGTTTTAACTCAGTTCATTTGGAAATGACCAAAAAAAAAAAAAAAAAAAAAGACTGGGTGTCCTGCCAGGTATACTGCGCAGTGAATACTAACCAGCTGTACATCTATTTATAAATACATTTCAGCATTCCTGATTGCTTTGTGTGGTTTAAATTCTCCTTTGAACCGATTGCGACATCTTACTGGTTCTTTCATAATGAATGAGTTGAAACCTTTGTCATGTGTTCATTTCATATTTGTATGAGAATCACAATTTTACCTTTTCTAAAAATTATCTTTTAGCATTCATTTAATGTAGCACATTGAGGGCAGTTGGTAGTGGTGGGATGAATTGGGAGGTTGGGATTGACATGTATACACTAATATGTATAAAATGGATAGCTAATAAGAACCTGCTGTATAAAAAACTAAATAAAATAAAATTCAGAAAAAAATAATGTAGCACTTTGGGTTTTGCTGATAGGAAATTGTCTCTGAAATTTCTCCCTGTTGAAACACCTGGCAGGCAGGTGAGTTTACGTTGTCAGTCTGCCCTCCTGGAGCATTTGTAGAAACCTTGGACATGAGTTTGTGCCCCAGGGACTGTCACATGCCTCTGTTTGGGGGCTTTTGGAAACAGTGCCTGGAGCTGAGCTTGGACCTTGGTGGGGGGGGGCGTCTTTCTTGGGGGGCCTGCCTACTTCCTCTGTCATCGCTCTCTCTACCTGCCCTGCCTGGGCCACACATCTGGGCAGGAGCTGCTGAGATTCCTGTGGGGCAAGTAGGGCCCCAGGGCAGTTAAGAGCTGTGAGGGCTTTGAATTTAGACTTCAGTTATGTGGGTTGGCTTGACCTCTGCAACCTGTCTCCCAGGACTTTACCTTTATTGAAATAACTCAAATTTTCATTTGAAAACTGCTATTCCATTCAGTTATTTGAAAACATAGCATGAATGGAACCATTTGGGTATGCCAAGCCACTTTTTAACCATACATTTTATGAAATCTAAATACAGAACAAGAATTTCCTATGACAGTTTAGCTCCTGGATTGAAATATGCTGCAAATGTAAAATACACACAAGATTTCAAAGACTTAGCACCAAAAAAAAACAAAAAAGCAAAACATTACATTAGTTTTTTTTTTTCTACTGATTACATGTGAAATGATATTTTTGATATACTGGGTAAAATAATATATATATAATTGCAATTAATTTCACCTTTCTCTTATGCTGTGAAACATGATACTAGAAAATTTGCGATCACATGCATGGCTGTCATCACTGGGACAGGCCACTCTGGACTGTGAATTCTCCCATCCCCCTCCGCTTCCTTCCTCATTTGCCAGGCGGCACCAAGTGGTCCTGAACCCCGCTTTTCTGCTTTGGGTTCCTAACCCCTGGCAGCGTCTTGTCTTCTTCCCGGAGGATCACTCTGCCTGCTTTCCCCTGTCACTCCAAGGAGGGGTTTTGAAATTCTGAGAGGGAAGACCCCCGACTTTACAGGCTTTCCCGGCTCTGGCCGCCAGAGGGCGCTGCGTCGCCGCCGCTGTTGCTAAGCAAGTCTTGGCCCGGAAGCAGTTTCCCATCCCGCCCCGCCCCGTGACTGCCGCGCACCAGACGACTTCCGGTGGGGTGGGCGCCGGGTCGCGGCGAGCAGGCTCCGGCGGTGGGGGCGGGATGACCACTCTCCGGGCCTTCACGTGCGACGACCTGTTCCGCTTCAACAACATGTGAGTGAGGCGCGCCCGGGCCCAGCCGCCGCCGGCGCGTCCCCGGGGTCGTGGGGGGAGGGGGCCGGGCGGACGTGCGGACGCCCCGCTGACCTTGGCCGGGCGGCCGTCCCCTCGCAGCCCTGCGCGCGGTGTGGGCGCTTCTCGGGGGCTGGGGGCGCCGGGCGGCCGTCCCCTCGCACCCCTGCGTGCGGTGTGGGCGCTTCTCGGGGGCTGGGGGCGCCGGCCCGGCTCTGACCCCCGGCTCCGGCCCGCGTTCCCCTCCGGGCGGCGGCCGTAGTGGCGAAGTTACCTTGTATCCGCGCGGGGTAGTACTGTGGCCCCGTCCAGGGCCCGGCGGGTTTGCGCGTCTCATTACTGTGCTGCGCGTCCCGGCGTGGGCACTGCTGTGGGAGGCCCAGGGCATGCACGTTCCTTCGTCCGAGTTAAGTCAAGGACTGTGACTTGCAGGTACCTTTTTTTTTTTTTTTTTAAGTTTTATTATGAAAGTTTCTATCAACTTAAAAAGTTGATAGAATTTTACCGTGAACACGTGTAGACTATCAGCTGGACTCTACCGTTAACATTTTGCTACATTGGCTTCATCACATTTCTGTCCACCCACCCATCCATCCATGCACCCACCAATCCCAGACCCACTTTAAACACCCCGGGGCAGTTATGTGAAAACTAGGGACCAGAGAGTTCAGATTCAAGTGTCAGGAGGATGGAAAGAACTTGAGGTGAGGTGGCTAGAAACATTCAAAGAGGGGCTGAGCCTTGAAGATGGGTAAGTGTTGACAGGGGTGAGGAAGGAGGTTCTGGAGGAGGAAGCAGGTGCGGGCGTGGCCGACACCTGGGAGGTGAATGATGGTAGGAGCGGGTTTCTGTAACTCAGCGGTCAGAGAAACTGGTGAGACTGGACTTCTGCTCCACTATTGGGGGAACTTTCTGTGGGGCCTCTCCCAGTCGGAGCAGTGTAACTAAGGCGACTGTTGAGGGCTCGCTGTGCCTGGCGCTGGAGTAACCCATTTCCTCCTGACAATTCTGTGAAGTAGGTGCCCTTCTCATCCCCGGTTTTGGTGTGAGTAAACTAAGGTCCTGAGAGCGCAGGGGAATGGCCCAGGTGGTAGAGCCCTGCGTGGGAGTGGGCGGAGCAAGGAGACTGATCAAGGAGATTGGCTCCAGGCGGGTGGTTCTTAGAGTGGTCCGTGAGCACCGGGAACTTTTTGGAAATGCACGTTCCCGGCCGCCCAGGAGCCTGAGCTCGCCACCACAGAGCTGTGTGCCGCGGGCCGGCTGGAGGAGGTATACCAGGCAGGTGAGCCATTTAGGTGGTCTTGGCAATGGCCCGGAGATGATGGCTTGACAAAGGCTTGGGTTTGGGAAGTGTAGGCCCTGGAGGTGACAGTGTGCCTTGAAGCTTCAAGAATAGATGAGACAGGGGCTTCCCTGGTGGCGCAGTGGTTGAGAATCTGCCTGCTAATGCAGGGGACACGGGTTCGAGCCCTGGTCTGGGAAGATCCCACATGCCACGGAGCAGCTGGGCCCGTGAGCCACAACTACTGAGCCTGCGCGTCTGGAGCCTGTGCCCCGCAACGGGAGGGGCCGCGATAGTGAAAGGCCCGCGCACCGCGATGAAGAGTGGCCCCCACTTGCCGCAACTAGAGAAAGCCCTTGCACGAACCGAAGACCCAACACAGCCAAAATAAATAAATAAATAAATAAAGTAGCTATAAAAGTAAAAAAAAAAAAAAAGGTATGCACATCTTAAATTAAAAAAAAAAAAAAAAAAAAAAAGAATAGATGAGACAAAGCCTGATGGAGAACCAGTTTTAACCGAAGACCTAGGAAGGGTCAACACTTATATACGAAAATGAATAGAGTAGAAGGAAAATAAGCATGACCATTTATTTATAACAAAATAATTGATTTCCAAGAATCATGTAGCTTGTGAAGTCTTCTTCAGAATATGCCAATAGGGGAACTCCTCTCCCTCCTCGTTTTCTCCTACTTCTCACTTTGATTAGGGCACTTCCATCAAGAACTCCGAGAATCACTGGAGTAGGGTGTTGCAGTAGTAACTGAAAGAAGCAATGGATGTAGAAACGTTGCAGTTAATTTAACAAATATTTTATTCTTGGTAAAATGTTTTATGCCTATTGTGCACCAGTGCTGAAGAGACAGTAGTGAACAAAACAGAAAAAAAATGTTATCTTTATGGAATTTACAGTTTACTTATTTAAATTGGCTGCGCTGTGCGGCTTGTGGAATCTTAGTTCCCTGACCAGGGATTGAACTCGGACCCTTGGCAGTGAGAGCCGAGTTGGGGGAGTCAAGAGTCATAACCACTGGACCGCCAGGGATTTCCCGGAATTTACAGTTTAGAGGGGAGAGTAAGATAGAACTTAGCGTTCAGTACAAAGGAAAAAAATGTGAGCTGGAAAGGGAAATAGGGAGTGAGTGGGGATTTGGCTTTGGGTGAGGTGTTCAGCGAAGGTGTCACTGCAGAAAGACCTGCAGGGGAGGGAGCCTGTGGGCACTGGGGGCAGGAGACTTCCAGGCAGAGGGAGTAGCACGGGCACAGATTCCTGTTTCGGAGGAGGAGGAGGCAGCGGTGCTGGAACAGTGAGTGTGGGGGTGTGAGAACACCAGGTGGGATCGGAGTCAAAGGGCTCGACCTTGGAGAGGCCAGCATAGGACGTAGGTCTCCGCCAAGGGCGCTCAGACACCCAGGTGGAGAAGTCGGCTGGGCATCCGGACGTGGGAGTCTCAAGTTTAGGTCTGGGCTAAAGATAGAAATTTCGTAGTCAACACCATGTGGGTGGTATTAAAACCAGGTGGCTAGGCACTTCTCTGGCAGTCCAGTGGTTAAGACTCGACGCTCCCGATGCAGGGGGCCTGGGTTTGATCTCTGGTCAGGGAACTAGATCCCACACGGGGCAACTGAGATCCCGCGGTGCTGCAGCTAACACCCAGTGCAGCCAAATAAAAACAAACACAAAAAACCAGGTGGCTAGGTGACATCAGTGATGAGTGAGTGCGGACAGGAAAAACGAGGTTCCAGGAATGTGCCCCAGGGCATCACATGTTAAAGGAGGCACAGTGGTCCTGTGAGGTGGGAGGAAAGCCTGATGGTGGGTCTGGAGTCTGAGAGAGGACAGCAATCAGGAGGACGGAGCACTGAACTGTGTCAGGTCTGCCGGTGGCTAAGTGTGCAGCACGTTTATACATTTCTTTCAGGGGAGCAGAGTCCTGGGTCCCGAGAGGTGGGGGGATCTGCTCACCAGCACGCCAGGCCTGGGTCCAGGAGAGCAGGTGGAGTGTGGACGCAGAGGCTTAGGGTGGGTGGGGTGGTGGTGGGACCTTGGTGAAGCTTTCTTCTTACTGCTGTGTCTTCTTCTTGAAATTGGAAGCAGCTGAGATGGAAGGGGGAGTGTTGAGGAGACAGGAGAGGGTATAGAGTAGTCCTGAGAAGCAGGGGAGAGTGAGTCCCACATGGATTAGTGATTCTCCAGGTGTGGCCAGGGGCGCCTCAAGATTGTTTTGGGGGTTCTGCAAGCCATTTTAATGATAATACTAAGGGTTTTGTTTTGGGGTTTTTTTTGCCTTTTTCATTCTCATTCTCTCACAAGTGCACAGTGGAGTTTTCAGGGTTTGTGATCGTGTAATAGTAAGCATAACAGGCACCAAAATTAGAAATCAGCTGCCTTCTATTAAACCAGACATTAAAAAGATCTGTAAAATTGTTAAAACAATTCCATTCTTGTCACTAAATTTTTGTTTTTGAAAATAGTGACTTTTTTGGTTTTAAAAAAAAGTTATTCATATTAATGTATAATTTATTTTTTAAATAAATGTTTTAAACATTTAAACATCAATAGATGTAACCCACATAAACAGAAGTTCTTGGGGTCTTCAGTAATTTTTGAGTGTAAAGGGATTCTAAGAACTGCTGGTCTCCAGAAATGCAGTGTGACTGCATTGTTAAGGGTCCAAAAGAAGAGTTTGTGCAAGAGGAAGAGTTGAAGGTAGCTATTTTTGGGTCTGGCAAAATATTGGTTCCATTAATTGAATAGGAAAGTAAGGGGCAGAGTTCTTTGTAGACAGAGGCAGGTGTGCATTTAAGAAACGCTGATTCGGGAGTGTTGTGATCGGGCGTGGCAGGCGCTCAGCAGCCCCAGAGCCAGATCAGGAGCTTTCCTCTGGGAACAAAATTGAAAGTATGGGAATGGGGGCCGTGGGGGGCAGAAATGTAGAAGAGTGTCGAGCAGAAGCCTGAGTGGTGAGACAGCCCGCATTTGGGGGGGGGGGAGGGAGGGAGGAGGAGGAATTGGCAGGGAGGGTGCTTGTCAGATGCTGCAGGGCTAGGGTTACTACCCCCATCTGTGATTGACACGCCAAGTTGGTCCCCAGTTCCGGTAACAGTTTATTGCCATTTAGAAAATGGAAGGTTTTAGGGACTTCCCTGGCAGTCCGGTGGTGAAGACTTGGTGCTCTCACTGCTTTGGGCCCGGGTCCAGTCCCTGGTCCGGAACTAAGATCCCACAAGCCGCTTGGTGCAGCCAAAGGGGAAAAAAAAAAGGATTTGATGATGTATTAACTATAAAGTAACTTGTAAAGAAGAAGCAGTTGAATGAAAATGTACAGATGTCTTTATAGTGGCTGTGATGATGGCTCATCATGGTCATTAGGTAAATTAAACCATCTTTCTTAGCTGTACAGTTGGTTTTAAAGTTGTGGATTTAACATGTTTTGTTTTCCCTGTGCATGTTATTTTTAGTTGTAGTCTCCTTATTTAAACTGGTTTTGTAAACACTGCTTACTGTTGATATTTCTCTTGTTTCTTTTAGTAATTTGGATCCACTTACAGAAACTGTATCCTTTTTTAAAAAGTTAAATGAAGACTTACTAAGAGTAAGGAAAATAGAGGATCAAAGGAAAAAATAGACTGGAGTGCTGAAAATGTTTAAAACTTGGAGGTCAGGAAACATAAGCAACATTGAAAGCAATTGAAAATAAAAACACTAAAAACCTGGGAACAAGAGTTATCTTACACCTGTTGACAAGCCGCTAATATAATGACCTCATAAATCAAGAACAGTACAGTCCCCTGCCCACCCTGCCCCTCAGTAGTAAGCATAGCTGTGAGCAGCAGAAAGCGGTGACTTCAGCAGGAGGGGCTATTCCTGCCTGATGTGAATGAGTCTAGAGTGGATGAGCAGTCCTGGTGGCTCTGTGACGTCCCCAGCGACCAGGCTCGGCAGTGGAACCACTCTCCCATTCCCGGGTGTTCCTGGCGTCCTGCCCAGGTGGCTCCGAGCGTACCGCATCCCAGCCATGTTCCTGGCAGGAGGATCAACAGAGGGGAAGGTGAGTGTTTCCTTCCCAGACTCCCAAGGGTACCTCTGGGAGGTGCCACGCAGCCTTCTGCATCCTGTGGACCCCTGCCTCGTGCCATACCTGCCTATCTAGAACAGAGTGTGGAATGAGCCTGATTTACATTGGGGCGTGTTGCTAAAGTGAAAAAAGGACTTTGGCTAACATTAGCAGTATTTCTCATGCTCCCCACTAGAGACACGGGCAAAGGTGTGTGAAGTGAGGGTTTTCTGACCCTAACATACAACCCCCACACTCTCAGGAGCGTGAAACACAGAGCTGGACTTCCGGGTTATGTGCCATGTCCACTGTAGGGTAGGAGGGTAGTATTAATTGATAATTTAACAAAGAGGGCATACAGGATGCTATGAAAATACTAAGAAGAGTTCGGTCTCACCAGTTAAAAGACATGCAGATTAAAACCAAAATGAGATACCATGTTTTATCTATCAAATTACCAAGGATTTCAAGCAGTGATAAAACTCAAGGCTAATGAAGGTGAGGTGAGGGGAGCAGTCTCATAAACTGCGAGTGACAGAGTAAATGCTAGTCTTTCTGGAAGGCACTTTGGTAATGTAATACCTAGTAATTCAATGTCCTGCAAGCTGAAGATAATAAGAAATAGAGGCAATTATGTCAGGGGTTGGCACACTAATGCGCATGGGCCAGGTTTGGCCCACTGCCTGTTTTTGTAAATAAAGCTTTATTGGACACAGCCATGGTGAATAATGTACATATTGTCTGTGCTCTTCTCCTTGGTTTTCACAGTTTTTTTTTTTTTAAATTGAAATATAGTTGATTTACAGTGTTGCGTAAGTTCAGTAGTTTTTTGTGGTAAGAATGCATAACAAGCTAGAAATAGAAGAACCTTTCTTAATTTTCTTTTGGTAAAGGTTTGATATTAAAAACCTTCAGTAAGCATTATACGTAAGTGAGACATTAGATTCGTTCTCTTTAAGATTGGATGTAAGATGAGAATGCCTACTGTCACTACTGCCCGTTACCATAGTTGCAGAGGAACTGACCAAAGGTATTGGAAAGAAGAAAGAGGTGAAAGAAAGTATAAGGATGAGAAAGGTAGAAATAAAACTGTCATTATTTATAATTGATAATACTCATCTATCTAGAAAACAGAACAACCTATTAAGAATAAGCGAGTTCAGCAATGTTAGAACCAAGATCAAGTTTTGAAAAATCAGTAGCATTTCTGTACACTAGTAGTAGAAATCAAGAAAATATTTTTAATTGAATACTTAAAACATGAATACCTACTTAAAGAACATTATGCATAAAACTAAAAAGTTGAAAGAATGGAAGCAGATTTTTTTTAATATCTAAAACTGACAGGAAGTGAATAGCTAGAATATATAATGAATTTTTTTTTTCTGTTTTGTGCCGTTTTCTTTTTTTTTAAATTTTATTGGAGTATAATTGATTTACAGTGTTGTGTTTCAGGTGTACAGCAGAGTGATTCAGTTATACATATATTCATTCTTTTTCAGTCTTTTCTCCTACAGGTTATCACAGAATATTGAGTAGAGTTCCCTGTGCTATACAGTAGGTCCTTATTGGTTACCTATCTTATATATAGTAGTGTGTGTATGTTAATCCCAAACTCCTGATTTGTACCCCCCCCTCCCCTCCACGTTTCCCCTTTGGTAATCATAAGTTTGTTTTTGATATCTGTAAGCCTGTTTCTTTTTTGTAAATAAGTTCATTTGTATCCGTTTTTTAATTAGACTCCACATATCAATGATATCATATGATATTTGTCTTTGTCTGACTTACTTAGTATGATAATCTCTGGGTCCATCCATGTTGCTGCAAATGGCATTATTGTCTTCTTTTTTTGGCTGAGTAGTATTCCACTGTATATATGTATACCATATCTTCTTTATCCATTCCTTTGTCAATGGACATTTAGGTTGCTTCCATGTCTTGACTATTGTAAACAGTGCTGCAGTGAACATTGGGGTGCATGTATCTTTTCAAATTATAGTTTTCTCCTGATAAATGCCCAGCAGTGGGATTGCTGGGTCATATGGTAGTTCTATTTCTAGTTTTTTAAGGAACCTCCATACTGTTCTCCATAGTGGTCGTACCAATTTACATTCCCACCAACAGTGTAGGAGGGTTCCCTTTTGTCCACACTCTATCCAGCATTTGTTTGTAGACTTTTTTGATGGTGGCCATTCTGACCAGTGTGAGGTGATACCTCATTGTAGTTTTTTGTTTTTTTTTTTTTTTTAGATTCCATATATATGTGTTAGCATACAGTATTTGTTTTTCTCTTTCTGACTTACTTCACTCTGTATGACAGACTCTAGGTCCATCCACCTCACTACAAATAACTCAATTTCGTTTCTTTTTATGGCTGAGTAATATTCAATTATATATATGTGCCGCATCTTCTTTATCCATTCATCTGTTGATGGACACTTAGGTTGCTTCCATGTCCTGGCTATTGTAAATAGAGCTGCAATGAACATTTTGGTACATGACTCTTTTTGAATTATGGTTTTCTCAGGGTATATGCCCAGTAGTGGGATTGCTGGGTCGTATGGTAGTTCTATTTTTAGTTTTTTAAGGAACCTCCATACTGTTCTCCATAGTGGCTGTATCAATTTACATTCCCACCAACAGTGCAAGAGGGTTCCCTTTTCTCCACACCCTCTCCAGCATTTATTGTTTGTAGATTTTTTGATGATGGCCATTCTGACCGGTGTGAGATGATATCTCATTGGAATTTTTTTCTTTTTTTTTTTTTAAAGAGAAAAAAGGCTTTCTTAAATCTGGAAAAAGAAAGCACAGAAGAACCAACAATGTTTCAAACAAAGTCACAAAAATTATCATCATCATCATCAGTTCACTCAGTCCCATGTAATTAATTTTTTTTCATCTTGATCTTTTGTTAGCACTTTTTTGAATTCATCAGTTTTCCATTAGAGTTATGAAAATACTTATTCATTCAGTTCAGCAGTATAGTCAGTTACCAGAAACCTGTACTTGTCAGAGTCTTTTCCATGAATTCCTTGAAGATGAAACCCTTTATAGGAACATTTTTGCAAAAGCATCAGAGTACACCCAGAACTGTCTGTAAATGACAAAAGACTTAAAAATGACCACGGTTTAAAATTTGATGAAAGTTCATAATAATGCAATTGACAAGGAAATTTAGTTATTTCTGAGATATACATTTTAAAATAATAACTAGAATTATGACTTATAACATTATACCAGAACATATAAGATTTTTAGGAATTTCATGTAATGTGTGAAACACTTATATTAACATATTTCCATACAAATAACCCAAAGAAAGTTTTAGTAATAGTTGGGTTTTTTTAATTTTTAAATTTTATTTATTTTTTTATACAGAAGGTTCTTATTAGTCATCAATTTTATACACATCAGTGTATACATGTCAATCCCAATTGCCCAATTCATCACACCACCATCCCCACCTCCCCGTGGCTTTCCCCCCTTGGTGTCCATACGTTTGTTCTCTACATCTGTGTGTCACCTTCTGCCCTGCAAACCGGTTCATCTGTACCATTTTTCTAGGTTCCACATACATGCGTTAATATACGATATTTGTTTTTCTCTTTCTGACTTACTTCACTCTGTATGACAGTCTCTAGATCCATCCACGTCTCAACAAATTACCCAATTTCGTTCCTTTTTATGCCTGAGTAATATTCCATTGTACATATGTACCACAACTTCTTTACCCATTCATCTGTCGATGGGCATTTAGGTTGCTTCCATGACCTGGCTATTGTAAATAGTGCTGCAGTGAACATTGGGGTGCATGTTTCTTTCTGAATTATGGTTTTCTCTGGGTGTATGCCCAGTAGTGGGATTGCTGGATTATATGGTAATTCTATTTTTAGTTTTTTAAGGAACCTCCATACTGTCTCCATAGTGGCTGTATCAATTTACATTCCCACCAGCAGTGCAAGAGGGTTCCCTTTTCTCCACACCCTCTCCAGCATTTGTTGTTTGTAGATTTTCTGATGATGCCCATTCTAACTGGTGTGAGGTGATACCTCATTGTAGTTTTGATTTGCATTTCTCTAATAATTAGTGATGTTGAGCAGCTTTTCATGTGCTTCTTGGCCATCTGTATGTCTTTGGAGAAATGTCTATTTAGGTCTGCCCGTTTTTGGATTGGGTTGTTTGTTTCTTTAATATTGAGCTGCATGAGCTGTTTATATATTTTGGAGATTAATCCTTTGTCCGTTGATTCGTTTGCAAATATTTTCTCCCATTCTGAGGGTTGTCTTTTTGTCTTGTTTATGGTGTCCTTTGCTGTGCAAAAAGCTTTCAAGTTTCATTAGGTCCCATTTGTTTATTTTTGTTTTTATTTCCATTACTCTAGGAGGTGGATCAAAACAGATCTTCCTGTGATTTATATCAAAGACTGTTCTTCCTATGTTTTCCTCTAAGAGTTTTATAGTGTCTGGTCTTACATTTAGGTCTCTAATCCATTTTGAGTTTATTTTTGTGTATGGTGTTAGGGAGTGTTCTAATTTCATTGTTTTACGTGTAGCTGTCCGGTTTTCCCAGCACCACTTATTGAAGAGACTGTCTTTTCTCCATTGTATATCCTTGCCTCCTCTGACATAGTTTAGTTGACCATAGGTGCGTGGGTTTATCTCTGGGCTTTCTATCTTGTTCCATTGATCTGTGTTTCTGTTTTTGTGCCAGTACCATATTGTCTTGATTACTGTAGCTTTGTAGTATAGTCTAAAGTCAGGGAGTCTGATTCCTCCAGCTCCGTTTTTTTCCCTCAAGACTGCTTTGGCTATTCGGGGTCTTTTGTGTCTCCATACAAATTTTAAGATTTTTTTTTTCTAGTTCCGTAAAAAATGCCATTGGTAATTTGATAGGGATTGCATTGAATCTGTAGATTGCTTTGGCTGGTATAGTCATTTTCACAGTATTGATTCTTCCAGTCCAAGAACATGGTATCTCTCTCCATCTGTTGGTATCATCTTTAATTTCTTTCATCAGTGTCTTATAGTGTTCTGCATACAGGTCTTTTGTCTCCCTAGGTAGGTTTATTCCTAGGTATTTTATTCTTTTTGTTGCAATGGTAAATGGGAGTGTTTCCTTAATTTCTCTTTCAGATTTTTCATCATTAGTGTATAGTAATGCAAGAGATTTCTGTGCATTTAATTTTGTGTCCTGCAACTTTATCAAATTCATTGATTAGCTCTAGTAGTTTTCTGGTGGCATTTTTAGGATTCTCTATGTGTAGTATCATGTCATCTGCAAACAGTGACAGTTTTACTTCTTTTCCAATTTGTATTCTTTTTATTTCTTTTTCTTCTCTGATTGCCGTGGCTAGGACTTCCAAAACTATGTTCAATAATAGTGGTGAGAGTGGACATCCTTGTCTTGCTCCTGATCTTAGAGGAAATGCTTTCAGTTTTTCACCATTGAGAATGATGTTTGCTGTGGGTTTGTCATATATGGCCTTTATTATGTTGAGGTAGGTTCCCTCTATGCCCACTTTCTGGAGAGTTTTTATCATAAATGTTGAATTTTGTCAAAAGCTTTTTCTGTGTCTATTGAGATGATCATATGGTTTTTATTCTTCAGTTTGTTAATATGGTGTATCACATTGATTTGCGTATATTGAAGAATCCTTGCATCCCTTGGATAAATCCCACTTGATCATGGTGTATGATCCTTTTAATGTGTTGTTGGATTCTGTTTGCTAGTATTTTGTTGAGGATTCTTGCATCTATATTCATCAGTGATATTGGTCTGTAATTTTCTTTTCTTGTAGTATTTTTGTCTGGTTTTGGTATCAGGGTGATGGTGGAGTGTTCCTTCCTCTGCAATTTTTTGGAAGAGTTTGAGAAAGATGGGTGTTAGCTCTTCTCTAAATGTTTGACAGAATTCACCTGTGAAGCCATATGGTCCAGGGCTTTTGTTTGTTGGAAGATTTTTAATCACAGTTTCAATTTCATTACTTGTGATTGGTGTGTTCATATTTTCTATTTCTTCCTGGTTCAGTCTTGGAAGGTTATAACTTTCTAAGAATTTGTCCATTTCTTCCAGGTTGTCCATTTTATTGGCATAGAGTTGCTTGTAGTAGTCTCTTAGGATGCTTTGTATTTCTGCGGTGTCTGTTGTAACTTCTTTTTCATTTCTAATTTTATTCTTTTGAGTCCTCTCCCTCTTTTTCTTGTTGAGTGTGGCTAAAGGTTTATCAATATTGTTTATCAAAGAACCAGCTTTTAGTTTTGTTGATCTTTGCTTTTGTTTTCTTTGTTTCTGTTTCATTTATTTCTGCTCTGATCTTCATGATTTCTTTCCTTCTGCTAACTTTGAGTTTTGTTTTTCTTTCTCTAGTTCCTTTAGATATAAGGTTAGATTGTTTTGAGTTTTTTCTTGTTTCTTGAGGTAGGCTTGTATAGCTATAAACTTCCCTCTTAGAACTGCTTTTGTTGCATCCCATAGGTTTTGGATCGTCGTGTTTTCATTGTCATTTGTCTCTAGGTATTTTTTGATTTCCTGTTTGATTTTTTCAGTGATCTCTTAGTTATTTAGTAACGTATTGTTTAGCCTCCATGTGTTTGTGTTTTTTATGTTGTTTTCCTTGTAATTCATTTCTAATCTCATAGCATTGTGGTCAGAAAAGATGCTTGATATGATTTCAGTTTTCTTAAATTTACTGAGGCTTGATTTGTGACCCAAGATGTGTTCTATCCTGGAGAATGTTCTATGTGCACTTGAGAAGACAGTGTAATCTACTGTTTTTGGATGGAATGTCCTATAAATAGCAATTAAATCTACCTGGTCTATTCTGTTATTTAAAGCTTGTGTTTCCTTATTAATTTTCTGTCTGGATGATCTGTCCATTGGTGTAAGTGAGGTGTTAAAGTCCCCCACTATTATTGTGTTACTGTCGATTTCCTCTTTTATAGCTGTTAGCAGTTGCCTTATTTATTGAGGTGCTCCTGTGTTGAGTGCATATATATTTATAATTCTTATATCTTCTTGGATTGATTCTTTGATTATTATGTAGTGTCCTTCCTTGTCTCTTGTAACATTCTTTAAAGTCTACTTTATCTGATATGAGTATTGCTACTCCAGCTTTCTATTGATTTCCATTTGCATGGAATATCTTTTTCCATCCCCTCACTTTCAGTCTGTATGTGTCCCTAGGTCTAAAGTGGGTCTCTTATAGACAGCATATATATGGGTCTTGTTTTTGTATCCATTCAGCAAGCCTGTGTCTTTTGGTTGGAGCATTTAATCCATTCACGTTTAAGGTAATTATCAGTATGTATGTTCCTATGACCATGTTCTTAATTGTTTTGGGTTTGTTTTTGTAGGTCCTTTTCTTCTCTTGTGTTTCCCACTTAGAGAAGTTCCTTTAGCATTTGTTGTAGAGCTGGTTTGGTGGTGCTGAATTCTCTTAGCTTTTGCTTGTCTGTAAAGCTTTTGATTTCTCCATTGAATCTGAATGAGATCCTTGCCGGGTAGAGTAATCTTGGTTGTAGGTTCTTCCCTTTCATCATTTTAAGTATATCATGCCACTCCCTTCTGGCTTGTAGAGTTTCTGCTGAGAAATCAGCTGTTAACCTTATGGGAGTTCCCTTGTATGTTATTTGTTGTTTTTCCCTTGCTACTTTCAATAATTTTTCTTTGTCTTTAATTTTTGCCAATTTGATTACTATGTGTCTCGGCATGTTTCTCCTTGGGTTTATGCTGTATATGGGACTCGCTGCGCTTCCTGGACTTGGGTGGCTATTTCCTTTCCCATGTTAGGGAAGTTTTTGACTATAATCTCTTCAAATATTGTCTCGGGTCCTTTCCCTCTCTCTTCTCCTTCTGGGACCCCTATAATGCGAATGTTGTTGCATTTAATGTTGTCCCAGAGGTCTCTTAGGCTGTCTTCATTTCTTTTCATTCTTTTTTCTTTATTCTGTTCCACAGCAGTGAATTCCACCATTCTGTCTTCCAGGTCACTTAACCGTTCTTCTGTCTCAGTTATTCTGCTGTTGATTCCTTCTAGTGTAGTTTTCATTTCAGTTATTGTATTGTTCATCTCTGTTTGTTGTTTTTTAATTCTTCTAGGTCTTTGTTAAACATTTCTTGCATCTTCTTGATCTCAGCCTCCATTCTTTTTGTGAGGTTCTGGATCATCTTCACTATCGTTATTCTGAATTCTATTTCTGGAAGGTTGCCTATTTCCACTTCATTTAGTTGTTTTTCTGGGGTTTTATCTTGTTCCTTCATCTGGTACATAGTCCTCTGCCTTTTCATCTGTCTGTCTTTCTGTGAATGTGGTTTTTGTTCCACAGACTGCAGGATTGTAGTTCTTCTTGCTTCTGCTGTCTGCCCTCTGGTGGATGAGGCTATCTAAGAGGCTTGTGTAAGTTTCCTGATGGGAGGGACTGGTGGTGCATAGAGCTGACTGTTGCTCTGGTGGGCAGAGCTCAGTAAAACTTTAATCCACTTGACTGCTGATGCATGGGGCTGGGTTCCCTCCCTGTTGGTTGTTTGGCCTGAAGCAACCCAACACTGGAGCCTACCTGGGCTCTTTGGTGGGGCTAATGACAAGGAGGGCTCACGCCAAGGAGTACTTCCCAGAACTTCTGCTGCCAGTGTCCTTGTCCCCACGGTGAGCCACAGCCCCCCCACCACCACCTCTGGAGGAGAACCTCCAACACTAGCAGGTAGGTCTGGTTCAGTCTCCCCTGGGGTCACTGCTCCTTCCCCTGGGTCCTGATGCGCACACTACTTTGTGTGTTCCCTCCAAGAGTGGAGTCTCTGTTTCCCCCAGTCCTGTCGAAGTCCTGCAATCAAATCCCACTAGCCTTCAAAGTCTGATTCTCTAGGAATTCCTCCTCCCGTTGCCGGACCCCCAGGTTGGGAAGCCTGACATGGGGCTCAGAACCTTCACTCCAGTGGGTGGATTTCTGTGGTGTAAGTGTTCTCCAGTCTGTGAGTCACCCACCCAGCAGTTATGGGATTTGATTTTACTGTGATTGAGCCCCTCCTACCGTCTCATTGTGGCTTTTCCTTTGTCTTTGGATGTGGGGTATCTTTTCTGGTGAGTTCCAGTGTCTTCCTGTTGATGATTGTAGAGCAGCTAGCTGTGATTCTGGTGTTCTCACAAGAGGGAGTGAGAGCATGTTCTTCTACTCTGCCATCTTGGTTCCTCCCTCCCTCATTGTAGTTTTGATTTGCAGTTCTCTGATATTAGTGATGTAGAGCATTTTTTAATGTGCTTTTTAGCCATCTTTTTTTTTTGGAGAAATGTCTATTTAGATCTTCTGCCCATTTTTTGATTGGGGGGTTTGTTGTTTTGATATATAGCTGCATGAGCTATTTGTATATTTTGGAGATTAATCCCTTGTCAGTTGCTTCATTTGCAAATAGTTTCTCCCATTCTGTGGGTTGTCTTTTCGTTTTGTTTATGGTTTCTTTTGCTGTGTAGAAGCTTTTAAGTTTAATTAGGTCCCATTTATTTATTTTTGTTTTTATTTGCATTACTCTAGGAGGTGGATCAAAAAAGATACTGCTGCAACTTATGTCAGAGTGTTTTGCCTGTGTTTTCCTCTAAGTGTTTTATAGTGTCTGGCCTTCATTTAATTCTTTAATCTGTTTTGAGTTTATTTTTGTGTATGGTGTTAGGGAGTGTTCTAACTTCATTCTTTTACATGTAGCTGTCCAGTTTTCCCAGCATCACTTATTGAAGAGACTGTCTTTTCTCCATTGTATATTCTTGCCTCCTTTGTCATAGATTAGTTGACCATAGGTGCGTGGGTTTATCTCTGGGCTTTCTGTCCTGTTCCATTGATGTGTATTTCTGTTTTTGTGCCAGTACCATACTGTTTTGATGACTGTAGCGTTGTAAATATAGCCTGAAGTCAGGGAGCCTGATTTCCTCCAGCTCTGTTTTTCATTCTCAGGATTGCTTTTGCTATTAGGGGTCTTTTGTGTTTCCATACAAATTTAAAATTTTTTTGGTTCTCGTTCTGTGAAAAATGCCATTGCTAATTGATAGGGATTGTAGTTGAATCTGATTGCCTTGGGTAGTATAGTCATTTTGATAATATTGATTCTTCCAGTCAAAGAGCATGGTATGTTTTTCTGTTTGTGTCATCTTTGATTTCTTTCATCAGCATCTTATAGTTTTCAGAGTACAGGTCTTTTGTCCCCTTGGTAAGTTTATTCCTAGGTGTTTTATTCTTTTTGATGTGATGGTAAGTGGGATTGTTCCCTTAATTTCTCTTTTTTGGTTTTTCATTGTTAGTGAACAGAAATGGAAGAGATTTCTGTGTATTAATTTTGCATCCTGCAACTTTACCAGAATCATTGATGAGCTCTAGTAGTTTTCTGGTAGCATCTTCAGGATTTTCTATGTATAGTATCATTTTATCTGCAAACAGTGACGATTTTACTTCTTTTCCAATTTGGATTCCTTTTATTTCTTTTTCGCTGATTGCCATGGCTAGGACTTCCAAAACTATGTTGAATAAAAGTGTTGACAGTGGACATCTTTGCCTTGTCCCTGATCTTAGATGGAATGCTCTCAGCTTTTCACCATTGAGAATGATGTTAGCTGTGGGTTTGTCATATATGGCCTTTATTATTGTTCAGGTAAGTTCCCTCTATGCCCACTTTCTGGAGAGTTCTTGTCATAAGTCGGTGTTGAATTTTTTCAAAAGCTTTTTCTGCATCTTTTGAGATGATCATATGGTTTTTATTCTTCAGTTTGTTGATGTGGTGTATCACACTGATTTGCGGTTATTGAAGCATCCTTGCATCCCTTGGATAAAGCTCACTTGATCATGGTGTATGATCCTTTTAATGTATTGTTGGATTCAGTTTACTAGTATTTGGTTGAGGATTTTTGCATCTATGTTCGTTAGTGATAGTGACCTGTAATTTTTTTTGTGTTATCTGTCTGGTTTTGATATTAGGGTGAAGATGGCCTCATAGAATGAGCTTGGGAGTATTCCTTCCTCTGCAGTTTTTTGGAAGAGTTTCAGAAGGATAGATGTTAACTCTTCTCTAAATGTGTGATAGAATTTGCCTGTGAAGCCATGTGGTCCTGGACTTTTCTTTGTTGGAAGTTTTTACATCACTGTTTGAACTTTAGTACTTGTGATTAGTCCGTTCATATTTTGTAGTTTTTTCTGGTTCAGTCTTGGAAGGTTGTATCTTTCTAAGAATTTGTCCATTTCTTCTAGGTTTTCCATTTTATTGGTATACAGTTGTTTGTAGTAGTCTATTATGATTGTTTTTCTGTGAGGTCAGTTGTAACTTTTTCATTTCTGATTTTATTGATTTGAGCCCTCTCCCTTTTTTTCTTGATGAGTCTGGCTAAAGGTTTATCCATTTTGTTTATCTTCTCAAAGACCCAGCTTTTAGTTTCATTGATCTTTTTTGTTGTTTTCTTTGTCTCTGTTTCATTTATTTCTGCTCTTCTCTTTATGATTTCTTTACTTTTACTAACTTTTTTTTTTTTTTTTTTTCTTTTTCTAGTTGCTTTAGGTGTAAGGTTAGGTTGTTGAGATTTTTCTTGTTTTCTGAGGTAAGACTGTATTGCTATAAACTTCCTTCTTAGAACTGCTTTTGCAGTGTCCCATAGGTTTTGGATTGCTGTGTTTTTGATGTCATTTGTCTCTAGGTACTTGATTTCCTCTTTGATTTCTTCAGTGATCCATTGGTCGTTTAGTAACATATTGTTTAGCCTCCACGTGTTTGTTTTTTTACAGTTTTTTTTTTCCTGTAATTGATTTCTAATCTCATAGCTTTGTGGTCAGAAAAGATGCTTGATGTGATTTCAATTTTCTTAAATTTACCGAGGCTTGATTTGTGGCCCAGTATGTGATCTGTCCTGGAGAATGTTCCATGTGCACTTGAGAAGAGAGTGTATTCTGCTTTTGGGTGGAATGTTCTATAAATATCAGTTAAGGCCATCTGGTCTAATGTGTCATTTAAGGCCTGTGTTTCCTGATTGATTTTCTGTCTGAATGATCTGTCCATTGATGAAAGTGGAATGTTAAAGTCCCCCACTATTATTGTGTTACTGTTGACTCCTCTTTTTATAGCTGTTAGCATTTGCCTGATGTATTGAGGTGCTCCTATGTTGGGTGCCTATATATTTACAATTGTTACATCCTCTTGGATTGATCCCTTGATCATTATGTAGTGTCCTTCCTTATCTCTTGTAACAGTCTTTAAAGTTTGTTTTGTCTGATATGAGTATTGCTACTCCTGCTTTCTTTTGAATTCCATTTGCATGGAATACTTTTTTCTGTCCCCTCACTTTGTCTGTATATGTCCCTAGGTCTGAAGTGGGTCTCTTGTAGATGGCATATATATGGGTCTTGTTTTTGTATCCATTCAGCCAGTCTGTGTCTTTTGGTTGGAGCATTTAATCCATTCACGTTTAAGGTAATTATCAATAAATGTTCTTACTGCTGTTTTAATTGTTTGGGGTTTGTTTTTGAAGGTCTTTTTTCTTCCTTTCCTCTTGTTCTCTTCTCTTGTGATTTGATGTCTATCTTTAGTGTTGTTTGGATTGCTTTTTCTTTTTTGTGTGTGTATCTATGGTAGATTTTTGGTTTGTGGTTCCCATGAGGTTTTGATATAGCAGTCTGTATAACTACAAGATTGTTTTAAGTTGCTGGTCTCAATTTCCAGTGTATTTCCAGTATCCTGCATTTGTACTCTTCTCATGGTTGCTGATTTTGATACCATATTTATGTTTGGATGGTTTCCTGCCTTTATGTTTGCCTTTACCAGTGAGCTTTCCCATTTGTAATTTTCTTGATTCTAGTTGTGGCCTTTTCCACATAGAGAAGTTCCTTTGTTTTGTTGGGGTTTTCACAGTTTGAGTAGCTGCAACAGAGGCCATATGCTCCACACAGCCTTGAATATTTAATGTCTCCTTTTTTGTTTGTTTTCTTTTTAAATTTTTATTGGAGTATAGTTGCTTTACAGTGTTGTGTTAGTTTCAGGTGTACAGCAAAGTGAATCAGTTATACATATACATATATTTTCTCTTTTTTGGATTTCCTTCCCATTTAGGTTACCACAGAGCATTGAGTAGAGTTCCCTGTGCTGTACTTTATTAGGTTCTCGTTAGTTATCTTATTTTATACATAGTATCAATAGTGTATATGTCAATCCTAATCTCCCAATTCATCACCCACTCCCCCCACCCCCCAATCTGGCTCTTTATAGAAAATGTTTGTTATTTTGTTAGCCCCTGAGTTATGTCAGTAACAGCAGTAAAAATCAACTATAGATACATGCAACAACAGGGCTACGTATCAGAAACAAAGTTGAGTGGAAAAAGCAAAAAAAACCCAATTTTCATTTGTATTTTAAAAATTATGACCTATTAAAGACTTCTCCATGTTTATAAAAAAGTAAAAGGATTTTGAAGAATTCTGAACGACAGAAAACTTTTCACTGTATATAAGGGAAAGTATTAGGATGCAAATCAATTTATGTGGTGTGCTTCCTGTTACACTTAAAAGTTTTTGGCAAAAATCCCATAATCCAGGTGAGGCCATGTTTCAGAGTAACCTGCCAGGGCTTCTTGGTCCATGAGCTTGAGCCAGGGGCTCCTCCAGTAGCCAGAGAAGAGATGGTTATGATGTCAGTGGCTGGATGGCAGAAAGACTTGTTGGCTGCCATGTTAAGGGTTATGTTTGAAGAGACAGAATAAAGGCAGTCCTTCAGAGGAGAGTTTGAAGAATTTACACTGAACAGATTTTCCAGGAAGTTTAAAAAAAATGGTTGATGGTGTCCCCTTATAGAACTGCATCAGCAAGCTTATACTAAGAAGGACAGGAATGAGTACAAGTCAGCAAGGACACCAGGGTTGAAGAGTTAAGTACTGAGCAGTACTCAGGCATTCAATTTTAAGTCAGCTTTTTTTTTTTTTGCATTACTAGAAATGGAGACCTTGAATTGGTGGAGGGGAAAAACTGGGTTTGTTAAGTAGCCTCTGGAAATACTTAAGTTTAAAGTTATTTTCACTGTCCCATGGCTGAAGCTAATGTAGGAACTAGTCATTAATTTCCCAGTGCAATTATGGAAAAATAAACATTCTGAGCATGTGCTGTTTGCCAAGTGCCAGGGATAGAGGGAACATGGCATACGTGTTCTAAGGGGAGACAGTAAACGAGTAAGAGTATCAGGTGATTATCGATAAAGTGCTGTGCAGGGATCTAGACACATTGGCAGCAGCAGGGAGACAGACTGTAGAACTTGGGAGCCTGGTTCTCTGCTGTCTATTGGATGCTACTGTCTCCAGTCACATTTGAGTTTATATATTCAGGCAATTTTCTTAAAAATTAGTGCTAACCTAAATATTTCATCTAATAAATTGATTATAGAAGTCATACATATGGCTGGGGATAAACAATATGTTTTAAAGGAAACTTCGAAATACCCCTTTCATGAAGAAATCTGACTGTCTATTACTTTGCATCCTCCTTAACAAGACTCTAGTATGGAATTCCTTTTTACTTACAGTACCTCGCCCACTGGCCAGAGTACTTCATCGTTGCAGAGGCCCCTGGTGGAGAGTTAATGGGTTACAGTAAGTATAATACCACTAGTACTTTTTTGGATAGGCAGTTGAGATTAAAATATAGGTTTTAACTGATTATTTTAGATTGATCACAGAACTGGAAGTATAATCATGATGCCCATAATTTTATTTCCTTTTCAACCATTTGACAGCTCACTGATCCCTTCTGTTTTAGGTACTATGCTAGGCCCAGGGGATACAGCAGTGACCCAGACAGACTTGGTTGCATTGCTAACAAAAATTTGAGCTGTAGATTGTCTGTTATGTGTACATGACACACATACATACCCACATGAAATGTAGATATTTTTAAAAATACATATCAAGTAAAAGCATTAATAACAATTAGCTAGATGACTTTTAAGTATTACTTGAAGATCAGAAGTTGGTCATTAGTTTCCTTTATTATCATGTACCAAACAGCCTTTCTGTATGTGTAAATCCTCATGTTTAGTTACTGGACGTGATCTTTCATTGGCAGTCATGGGCAAAGCAGAAGGCTCGGTGGCGAGGGAAGAGTGGCATGGGCATGTCACAGCTCTGTCTGTTGCCCCAGAATTCCGACGCCTTGGTCTGGCTGCTAAGCTTATGGAGTTATTAGAGGAGATTTCAGAAAGGTAGGCACCTGCTTTGCAAATGATTTTTGAACTCTAACCATTTGAGTTTTCTCTTGGTGAACGTTTTATCAGATTTTTTCCTTCAGATTGAATATCTGTCATGATGCACAGTTTCATAGGAATTTCATTTTCAGCCTTTAATAGTCCTTACAACAATTCTGTCACATATTCAGAGTGATATTATTGTCCCTGTTTGGCCACTGAGGAAAATTGAGGCAAAGTGAGTGACCTGCCATAGGCTTATGAGCTGGGTAATTGGTGGAATCAAAATCTAGCCCTCAAGGTTTCTGTTAGTGTTCTTGCCACTGTGGCAGGTGTTTCCAGATTCTCTGTTAACACTGCTGTCCTTGGCATCTCAGTAATTTTTTCATAGTGCCCTAGGCTAAAGAAAAGCGTAGTCTTAAGCAGCTGTGTCCCAGCAAGCTAGTAGCTACTCGGAAAAAACAAACTGAAGGAAAAAACTATTTCCATTTCACTGTAAGTAACTGTGGTCACTTCCTAATGAGGTGTGTGCGCCTGCTGGGCGTTGCGTGGCTTCTCAAACCTTGGAACCAGATTCTGCAGAACTGCCAGCATTCTTGTTTCATGTTGATTTCCATGTGGTCCTGGGGTTTTTAATCACAGGAACTGCCAAAAGCCTGGCTTCGGGAAGATACTGTGTCAGTCACCAAAAGGAATATAATGTGATGATATGATGTGTATTTGTGAACTATATAAAGCTAGTAGTTTGCCCAAACATTTGAAATATGCACCTCCATGAGTTTGAGAACTGCAAACATTGTGGCTTTTTTCAGACCTGTTTTATGTATCAAACAAACACTCACTATGTGTTACTTTTATTAAATCCACTCACTATGTGTTACTTTTATTAAATCCATTAAAGTGGAACATTAAGGAAGTAACCATGGCCTGAAAACACTGAGCCAAGTCAAGGGCAAGAGGAACCTGAGCTCATTCTTAATTTAGCTGAAAAAGTCTAGTCCTTAAGAACTTAAAAAATTCTTCCTAGAGTGAACACAGAAGAGGAGAAAATCTTTAGCAAGATTGTAGTTTACACACATTGGTTAATGGCATATCTTGTTGAAAACAAGTATTTGGCATTATCATGTATAGTTGACAGGGAGTTAGGAACTGTGTTCTTCTAATTGCACATCAGATTTAATGTATTTATAGGATAGACCATCTCTTAGAGTAGAAAACCACTATGCTCCCTTCCCTTGCAGTTTCTAAACTTTCATTACTTTACAGTAGTTGCTAAGATTTAAGTGACCTATATTTGTATAGGGGGGGGTGTGTGTTTGTATACATATATACACACATACATATATACATGTATTTTTAATGTACAGATTAAATGTGTACACTAAAAATAGAAACAGTATATAATATCCAAAGAGAAAAATAATAGAATAATAAAAATCAATTCAAAAGACGAAAAAAGGAAACTAAAGTAGCAAAACAAATAAAAAGCATGACTAAGGTGGTAGCAGTGAATCCAAATATAATTGATAAATACAACAGTAAATGTTAATGGACTAATGACTCCAGTTAAAAGACAAAGGCATTATGCCAAGTGAAGTAGGCCAGTCACAGGAAGACACCTAAAGTAGTTAAATTCATGAAGAGTGAAATGGTGGTGGCTGGGGAAGGGGGAAATGGGAAGTTACTAAAGTTTCAGTTCAGCAAGAAGAAAAAGCTCTAGAGTTTGATGTATAACATTGTATACCTACACTCAAAGATAGTTTACATTTAAAATTTATTGAGAGGGTAGATCTCATGTTAAGTATTCTTAGGACAGTAACATTAAAAAATGATAGACTGTCAGAACTGTATTCTATTTACAGGAAATACGTATAAAGTTAAAGATACTGAAAGATCGAAAGTAAAGAAATTTTTTACATTATCATGCAAATTCTAACCACATGAGGTGTGCTTAAATTAACAACAGTCACATTATAGTTCAATAATTATGAGAATAAAAAAGGGTCTGCATACTGATAAGAGTTAATCAGGGAGATGGAATAATTAAAAATTTTATGTACCCAGTGACAAATTCAAAGTAAAAATGCAACAACTGACAAAACTACAAGAATAAATAGACAAATCATCATAATTAGAGATGTGAACATGCCTCTTCCTAATTGTCAGGACAATCAGAAATTGATTAAGGGTACAGAACAGGGGTCAACAAACTTTTTCTGGGCCAGACAGTAAACGTTAAGGCTTCACAGGCCACCTCCAGTCTCTATTGCTTTCATATATGTACTTTAACAACCCTTCAAAATTGTAAAAAACCATTCTTAGCTTGAGAGCAGCATTAAAAATAGGTTGCAAGCTGACCCCTGCCTTAACTAATTTCAGTCAGTAGCCAGAATCTTTCCACAAAGAAAGCTATGGCTTCTGTGGCAAATTTCACCGACAATTTAAGAAATAATGACACTAAGTTTACTTTTACACACAAAAAGGGAACAATCACAAAACCTGACAAGAGACATGAGGAAGGAAAATCTCATGACAGATGCAAAGTCCCAGAAAATTCTTAGCAAAATGGATTCAGCAATTCATGAAAAGGATGACATATCAGGGGAAGTTTGTTTTAATATTAGAATGTATTCTACCAGTTAATAGGCTGAAGAAGAAGATTTTTTTATCTCAGTAAATGCAGAAAATGCTTTGATACAATCCAGTGTTCACCCTTGATAAAAACTGTTGTTAGCAATAGAAAGGGAAAACTTACTTACTTAACCTGAAAAGAGTATTTACTGAAAACCTGTAGTAGAGATGAGTGGTGATGCAGTGAGTGCTTTCCGGGACAGGACAGGACAGGATGCCTAAAGTCGGCGTCTCTTCAGTAACTTACTGGGAATCCTCTACCATACAGTGAAGCAAGAAAAATAAAAGTTAGGATTGAGAAGAAACAAAACCGTTATTTTGGATAGATAAGATAGTACAAATAGAAAACCTACAGGAAGGAATCTACAAATGCTTAGAATTTTAATAAAAGTTAAGCTAAGTTGTTGTTGGATATAAAGTTTTAGTATAAATTAAATGGCTTTTCTACACAAACAGTAACATTTAGAAGAGGATGTGATTTGCATTGGCATCAGTATATTAAGCCCTTAGGAGAAATCTAACAAAAGCTGTGCAAGACCTCTCTGAAGTTTATACAACTTTACCCAGAGACAGTACAGATGACCTACCTAAGTGGAGGGAGGAACTGCCTCTGCAGCATAGAGTTACCCGTCTCTACAGTAGACAGCTAACTGATCCACAGAGTCAGCGTAACTGCAGCCCAAATGTCAAGTCTTTTCCGTGCGACTTGTTGATTTTGAAACTTGGAATGGAAGGAGCCCAAAAGAGGTAAGACACTCTTGAACAACAAAAAAGTGAGTGGAGTTAATTGTCTAGGCTAGTGGAACAGAATTTGAGATGCAGACTCAGGAACACATAGATTTAGACACACCTTGGAGGAGGCAACTGCACATCAGTGGTGGGGAAGGATACACTTTTCCAATAAACGTGGTGGCACCACTGGATATCCATATGGGAAAAGATTTTTCCCACATTAGTACCTTATCATACACAAAACCTATATGTGAAGAGCAAAACTAAAAAGCCCTTAGGAGCACCTTCAAAGGAGAGTGTCTCCATGACCTCAGGGTAGAAAAGAACTTCTCAAGCCCTAAAAAGTGCTAACTGTAAAATGAAGGTTCATATATTCAACTTCACTACAGTGTGGTAACTTTGTTCATCAAAAGATACATAAGGATAATGACAAGTCACAAATTGGAAAAAGATTTGCAAATTGGGGAAAAGACTTGCACCATCCTTTACACAAGGTTGAATATCCAGAATACAGAGAGAACTACAGGTGGGGGAGAAAAATAAAAAATGTGTGAAAGACCAATAAAGACCATACAGAATGAGAAATCTAAATGGTTGACACAAATATAATCAGCCTTGTTAGTAATCAGAAATGCCAGCTGAAACTGCCCTGAGATGCCACTGTATCATAAGACTTTCAAAAATAAATATGTCAGCTGCTCCAAGCCACCCCTGTGGGGTGGAGTCTACCCGCTCCTGTGGGAGTGTCAGGTGGCACACGTGGGCTGGGAGACAGGCATTATCTGATAAAGTTGAAGGTGTCCCTGTGAGCCAGCAGTGACACTCCTAACTGCAGACCTTAGATATCGTACCACGAGACCCACAACAAAAATACTCGTAGCAGCATAGTTGATAATGTATAGGACCACAGACATCTCATAGTGTGTCCATACAGGGACACACTAAACACAGGGAGGACGGACAAGCTCCAGCTGCCCCGGGGCTGACTCAGTACCGACTGAGAGGCGAGTCACTAAAGAGTAGATGAAGTATGACTCCATTCAGGTGACGTTCACAAACAGGAGAAATTAAACCAGAACAGGTGGTAAGTCTACTGCATAAAAGCAAGGCACTGATGATCACACGAGTCAGGACATGGAGACCTGGGTAAGAAAGGGGCTGTCACTGACCAGAGGGACCCAAGGGCTTCAGAGCTGTGACCAGTGTCCTGTAGTTATACAAGGCCACATTGGTGCTTTCTTCAAAACCTTTAATTTGTGCATATGGGTGAAACTATTGTATGACTAATTGGTAAAATGAACATATCAATTACTATAATATCAAATACACAGTAATTTTTTAAAGCCAGGTAACAGAATTGTGGTAAAAAAAAAAAAAAAGCTTTCTTTAAAGTTTATCTTTTAAGAAAACCTGTAGGTTTTGAAACGTTATAGAAACGAAGTTATCTTTTTGTACTGCAAAATAATTGCTATAAATCCTCAGCAGTATAAATTGCTAACATGATGTAATCAGCTGCAGGGTTCCATAGTACCATCCTATGAATAGTAGTCAAAGTAGTTTTAAAAATTATGTAAGTATTATTTTCAAGGATTTCTCCTATTCTAATTTTTTTTTTTTTTTTTTTATTACAGAAAGGGTGGATTTTTTGTTGATCTCTTTGTAAGAGTGTCTAACCAAGTTGCAGTCAACATGTACAAGCAGTTAGGCTACAGTGTGTACAGGACGGTCATAGAGTACTATTCGGCCAGCAACGGGGAGCCCGACGAGGATGCTTACGGTGAGCTCCCTTCTGGGGTGGTGTCCCCAAGAGGAAGCCGAATGTCTGCATTCATCCTGCAGAGTGAAATCCTCGGCTATTTTAATACACTTAAGAGAATCATATTTAAAATTTGAGCTATAATATTTAAATCTGCTTTAACCTGCCCTTATGAACCTACCACTGATTAACTTACATTAACTAACCATTGGTTAATTACTGTCAATTATTGTTTTACTGGTACAGACACATTATTTTACTAAGGTTCTGTCAAAAGAACATTTGTAGGAAGAGCTGGATCCCAGCTGGGGTTTGGTGTACTCGCGATTGAGAGTCTCACTTATAAATACATTTCTCTTAGAATATGATAGAAGTAGGGGTAGGGGACAAAACCTCTTATAGTTTTTTTTTTTAACCTATACACTTTAAATTTGATATAAAATATTCTGATATTTGGGTACTTACATTAAACTTTGCTTCCTAACAGATATGAGGAAAGCACTTTCCAGGGACACTGAGAAGAAATCCATCATACCATTACCTCATCCTGTGAGGCCGGAAGACATTGAATAACCATGAGCAGTGGTTCTTAGGCTGATGATGCTCCAGATATTTTATGGAAAATATTATTTTCATTAGATGATCCTGGAGCTCTATTAGGAGAAAAGGGAATCGTTTAGATCTTAAAGACTTCAAGAAAAAAACAGGTTATAAGCTTATTTTAAGTCTTGTTTCCTGTTAGCAATATCATACCTTCTAAAGCTGTCCACTGTAATAAAATTCAGCCAAAAAAGGCAGCTAGGTCAAAAGGAAACATTCCACTGTTATGGTTCATAATGTAATATTCATGGTATGCTGGGGAAAAAGCTTGCTCCAATCTCCTCCTAAATTCTGTGCCTGAGAACCACTGCGGCATATATAGTTTTTATTTTGTATTGAACTGTTAATTGAAGCTTTAAAAGCATATATGAAGAGTGTAAATCTAAGATGTATAATAAAATGCACTGTTGACTCTATGAGTATTTTCTGGAAGTGTGTTGGTCATTTATAAACCTCAGGTTATCAGGATTGGAGAAGGTCATCATTTAGGGTATATGTTGTTTCCCTTACATTTTTCATTTATATACAAAGCATTGTTTAAATGCTTACTTGGACAGTCCCTGCCCAGCACACTTAAGCGTCCTTCTTATTGCAAAGTTCTTCCCAGATACTTGTTTCCATACTGCCGGTCTCAGGTCGTTTCTTTGTCTAGTCTCACAGTGCTTTGCTTAAATCCTGCCTTTCAAAATACAAAAAGATGCTAAAATAAAGGGGAAAAAGAACCTAATTCCCAAAGAAAGGCCATGTAATTAGATCACAGGCTAACCACATATTTTCTTGTGTAGTTTTCATCGCATGCAATATCTGAAAATATCCAGTGAGTAAAAGTAGCTAAAGAAAACGAAATAAATCACAGAAATGATTATTAAAATCCTGTTACTTTTGAAAAGACTTATTTTGGTGGAGTTGAGGGTGAGAGAGAAGTGAGGTTCTCCCAGAAGAGTAATTTTTTCTTTCATGCATTTCACACTGGCACGTTACCTGCCTGAAAGTGGCCTTAGGAGTTTACATGAGAACTTGACTGCTATTTTTTTTCCTTACACACACATGCGACACAAACAGAACATGATCATGATTAGTCACTTAGAGTAGCATGTGGCCTGTTCTCATCTCACCCCACGGCCCTGTGCACTTAGCCAACTCAGAGCACAGTGCCCCTCTTCGCTGACTGGACAGACCCTGGAACTCAACAGTCAGAGCCTATGATCCCAGCAGCCGACGCTGGTCAGGTGACTGAAGCAGCGAGGCTAAGAGTAGGTTGCTTTCACCTGCTAGTCCTGTTTCCTTCTGCCCCCAAACGATTTTCAAGATACAATTTAACACTATATTGATTAGCTTTTATTCCCTTGGGTGAATAATACACTTGAAAATGTAATAATAAATTTGCAAACAATAAATTTGCTAATTGGCCTTATAGGTGAAAAAACACAAAGAGATGGTTCTAGTCAAACAGCTTGCGCAGTGAACAAAAAAAAATAGGCTTGAGAAATATAGGCTGGATTAAAGGAAACAACCTCTCAGATGAGTTAATTAAGGCAAGTATTTTTTGCCTGAGAATATAAGCATATCAGCCAGCACATTATCATCTTGTGCTGCTTTGTTTCATGACTTAGCATATAGTTACCTCAGCTGTTTTTCACGTTCTAAATCGAGGCTAAGTTGAATGTGTCAGGTTTTACAGGTAGACAGTCTACTGCAGCATGCTGGGCAACATTTATTGGTGGTCTAGGTAGAGATGATTCCCTTGTCCATTAAGTTTGGGAAACACAGCCAGCATTGCACCTGGGGATTCATAATGTATAGGAGTGTTATCAAGGGCCCTGAGAAGCCTAACGATAAAGAGATTTGTCAACAAGGCTTCCCAAACTCACTGGAGCATGGGACATTGTTTTTCACAGCTCTTAACATTACTGTTCTTTAAACAAGCCACTGCAGAGCTCAACCAGTTTGGGAGACTGATTACAGCATAAGTGAAATTAAACTAAAATGTTTTTGGTAAAAGACCTTGTTCAGAAATACAGTAACTAAATTATTTTCTAACTCGTGTTTTCAAAAACACTTAGTATAAATGGCCATTAAGAAGGTACAGCTATTTAGAAGTTAAATTAATCTAAGCACATTCAATTCCACAAGAAATGAACATATTTAAGAAAGTGGCCAGGAATGAACATTTTATTGAGCACTTACTCTGTGCCAGGAATACTCCCTTTCTAATTTAATCTTCAAAATGAGCTGGCAAAAGCCCATTTTATGAGTGAAGAAACTGAAAATAAAGGTTAAGTTATGTATCACCAAGTGGCAGAGCTGGGAATGGAACTCAAGTCAGTGTGACTCTTAAGATGTAAATAAGTTACAGGATTCAGATGAATGCATAAAACATCTTTAGGAAGAAGGCAAGCATGAGAAAACTTCACCTGAAAAGCTACTGTGAAATGTAACTGAGAACTTCTAAAAAAAGACTCTTCCAAAATTTTGCAGTTCCATCTAAAAGACACGCTAAGTGTTACCTTAATGAGATTTCCTAATGCATGATGCATTAGGACAACACAAAATGTTGAGACTCAGACAAAGAAATCCAACAGTTAAAAAAATTCGTTTACTTGCAACCCACCCCTAACTAACCCAAGAACCTTTTAAAAATAATTCAAAAGTAGCTGCCAAAGATTCCCATCAATTCACCACTGGTGAAATATCCAAAAACTTACAGGAGTTGCAAGAGTTCCAAACTATAAATCTACAAAAATAATAAAACGTCTCTCAACAGGAAGAGGAAGGCCCGGATTCCTGCTCGGCAACGTCCGCATCTGGGTCTTGCTCGCCAGGCTCCTTCTCCTGCTGCTGTTTCTTCCACAGTTTGGCCATGGCCAGGAGCTTGAGGTTGGGCTGGTTGGCAGCATCTTCCGGAAAGATGTAATCGTAGTATTCTTCCCAGCCTGCATCCGACTGCAGGAAAAAAGTAAAACAGTTAAAAGATAAGCTAACACATGGCTGGAATACATTTCAGTTAAAGTGGAGAATTCTCACTGAGAAACCCAGGGTTCAAATTCAACTTATCTTCATTATGCAAAACAACATCAAAGTCTACTTGGAAAGTAGAATTTTCAAAGAGAAATTAGAAGGGCCTAGCCCAGTAGAGTGGGAGTGAGTAATTGCTGTTGGATGGGTGTCGCTGCAGCTGTAGCTCACTGAGAGCTACAACCTGGTGGAAAATGCCCTAAAAATCTAAGCATAGCTCCTGTATGGTCAATCAAGAAGACAGTCAGTGTCTTCAACCCCATCTTGCAGTCTTACGTGTGAGTCTTTAAATTTTTAAAGATTTACTTAGTATTAACCCAGTAGTGAAAGCCATAAATCTGTGATTATCCTGACTCCCTGCCTTTGCATCCCACCTCCAATCGGGCACTGATTTCACTTCCTAAAGGTCGCCCTGGTCCCAGCTCCCAACACCACCTTGCTTTGCTTACAATAGCCTCCCGACAGACCCTCCTCCAACGAAGCCCCTCAAATCAACCCGCAGGAGACACCAACTGTGTCAGAGCTTTACTACAGCCTAAAAAGCCTTCTCTGGATTGGCTCCTACCTAAAGGCTGAGTTTCAATTCCCTCCACCCTGACCTCCTGGCTTAATGCTCTGGAAATACATTTCATACAGTTTCTGGAACCAAGCACCAGGAAGAACCTTTGCCAACCCCCACCCCCCGTTCTCCAGCCCTGGGTGGACCATACACCCTGCTGTGTTGCCATGGTAGCCAGACTGTGACTGTCTCCTCCTCCAGCTGTCAACCCCCTTTCTCAGATTGTATACATGCCACTTAAAAGTACACATTTCAAAGTCGGGTGCATTTCTGCTCAGCTGGCATGAAAGGACCAGCTCAGCGGCTCAGTTCTTACCCCATCATCAGCTTGGACCTTTCTTCTCTTCTTGACTTTCTCTGGCATGAGTTTGTCTACTCTCTCCTTATCTGATACTGTTCCAAATTCATCTTCAAAGCTTCGCCAAGATTCCAGCAGCATAAGTCTCTCTTCCTTTTCTTCACAGTTTCGCATGGTTTTGTTAGCCTCTTCATAAATTTGTCTGCATTTAGCCAAACTTCCTTCCTTCCCTGAGGACAACTCAAACTGTGCAAAACTGATCCATACCTTAAAAGATATTATTACAGAACCAAATTAACCATGTCACCCAGAAAACAACGTCATAATACAGCTAATTTCTCGTTAGTGACATCTGAGCATAGTAACGTGTTCATCTCTAGTATTCCAATACAACATATTGACTAGATGCTTCTATATAGTAATGCTGAAGCAGTCTGCTTCTATATCCAATTAGGTGTCTGAAATAGTCTCAAAATCCTGAAGTTTAATTTTTTATTCAACCCTACGGTATCCAAGTTATTTACACGCAGTATAAACATTGACCTGGTATAAGCTTAACATTCCAAAGTCGTCTGAGACTCACAAGCTCTCTGTAAAAGGAAGTCATTTAAAATAAATATATTAAAAAA
Source organism: Balaenoptera ricei (assembly GCF_028023285.1). Classification (NCBI taxonomy): domain Eukaryota; kingdom Metazoa; phylum Chordata; class Mammalia; order Artiodactyla; family Balaenopteridae; genus Balaenoptera; species Balaenoptera ricei. The sequence goes on along the minus strand of NC_082653.1, from coordinate 47,911,618 downwards.
TCCCACACACTTAAAATATATAAATACACTATTTCTTCTGGACTGCTGATTCAAGCAAAATCAAAGACAACCCACAAAGCACAGGATACCTTGACATGTTGTGTCCGTTGAAGCAATCGTCGGTAAAGATTTCGTGTTCTTTCAGTTTCTTCCTGCTCAATTTCAAAATCAATATATGATTTCCAAAGCACCTAAGAAAGATAACTTCATAGATCAGTCTTGACATTTAAGAAGCAACATGCTCCTATCCAAAGCACAGCCTAACTAGCATTCCAATCTAGGAAATCTAGGAACCTAGAACTTTCATGACCAATTAAGGAACAGACCGTATGTGGATACAAGAAATAATACTGGTGTTTACAGACTGGCCAAAATTTGGCTAAGAGTCTACATTATAAGAAAAAAGACCTTGGGTTCATTTTCAGATTCTCTTCTGGACTTACCAAGAAGAGCAGGGAAACTTGCCAAACCTCCCAGGCACTGTCTTGAGGCTGCCACATACCAAGGACTTGCGGGGAGAAAACAGGCCTGGATCAGCCACTGCACACCGTTTTTGCCTCCATTCTAAATTCCCTGATGTGCCTGAGTCCAACTCAACAAGCATCCAGGGCACAGCTGCCCACCCGCTTGGCACAGCCCGTCAGGGCACAGGGACCAGGAAGATGTGGCCCGGACGCCTGGAGGCCGCAGTCTGTGGAGTGGTTGAGGCCAAGTGATGGGACCAGTGACACATAAAGCCCTGCCCAGTGCAGTCGGCGGGGCCTGGTGAACTGCTCAGTGCAGGGTCACACCCGAGCAAGAGTCCCTGTGCGAGCTCAGTGGTTCCTGAGAGGTTCGCGCTGTCCTAGCTGTGGTTTGGCGCCACCTCGCGGCTCAAGCTTAGATCCTGACGGGATGATTTCAGGCCCTGTGGCCAGCCGGGCCGGCCTGGACAGGGGCAGTGGTACCTCCAGGAACATCCTAGTTTAGTGAGAGCCTAATCCAGGCAAAACTGCACCAGAGGGATCCCGGGCTGTGCAGTCTCAACCTTTACCTCCCTTGTTCTCCGGGTGGCCTTGACTGCACTGCCCTGGGCTCATCCTCTTTAGCCTTCTGTTAAGAGAAAGGGAGGAAGATCCCACCCATAAGATCCCAATTCATCCTGGTGTCACAGTGGGGCTGTGCTGTGCTGTGCTACCCGACTAGAGAGGGCTGCTTCCTGTCTCCAAAACAGGAAGTCCTAATCTGAGTGGAAAAGACTATAGGTGAGATGGTCTTTATGCTTTAAGAGGCACACATATTCAGAAGGTCATCTGAGGTAACACTGGGCAAGCATCTAAGATAAAGCCATAGTCACCCCGTGGGCCTCACCTCCGGCATGTCCAAACGTGGCTGACTGATGGCTAACTCGTAGATGGCCCGGGCTCTCTCGATATCGCCAAGGATTGTCTCTAATTCTGCAAATTTAATCCAAGAGGTACAATTTTCAGGCCCAAATTCCAGGAACTTTTCATAAAGCTTCCGGCATCTGTCAAATTCTCGAAGCTGTAGCTCCAGTTCTATGTAACCTTTAAATAACTTGTTCTTTGGACACTTGCCTATGGAAGTTCCCTGGAAAAGAAGACAACCGACCACTGTGATGCCCGAGTGGGTCTGACGTGTGCAGACATCCTCAGCCTAGCCTAGAAGCTGTTCTCCGCTAAGCAAGAGCCTTGGCACGTCAACATGGCACACCACCCTCTCCCTCTGCAGTATCGCACTGCTCAAACTGGCTCGACAGAGACCAAAGGAAACCTTCCAATTCACTTAGCTGTCAAGTGGGCCTGTTTCGCAAGAGATAGTGTTCCAGAACCGTTTGGAAAACTATTTTGAATTTCACCTGGTTTCTCAGGATGTCCTAGTGAATGCGGATGTCAGATGGACAACACCTCCCATGAGTAAAAGGATAATCAAGGGACGAACCCTGCTGCCCACAGCCAGGGTGAGAGTAGCTTACCAAAAGGACAGCTGCATCTGATCCTATTAAGAAATTTTAGAACACTTGTTAAGAGGAAGGTGCACTTAATACACCAAAAATCTTGTACAGGATCAGAATACTAAAGATCTAAGATTCAATGTCTCTAGCCGGAGGAAAGATCTGGTAACTGGCAGCTCTAACTGTTCAATGTTGACACAGAATAACTTAAGTATCATCACCCAATCTTTCTTCAAAGGCCGTGCTTTCGAACAAGTCTCAGGTTATAAAGGCACAGTGTTTCTGCTGCCTTCTCAGGAGGAATTACATAACCTGTAAGCATTAAGATTTTAATTTCCTTCTCAAAGGACTTCATGATGCATCTTGAGCCTTTCTTTACTCACCAAAGCTCTTCTGGCAAATGGTAAATTTTTCTGTCTTATTTCAAACTGTGCATACAGTAACCACATTTTGGCAAATGTGAACTAGAAAACAAAAGCACAAAAACTCACGTAAGTTAAATTTAAATTAACAAGGGCCACAGACGAACTTCCCTAAAGCTTCAGAGATAGGATGGACATATCTTCTCATTTATAAGCTAAGATGACAATATTTGCCAGAAATTAGGAACAGTCATCTAGACACTTCATTATAACACAGGGCTCTGCAGCCCCTACTGAGAGGCGGCTTTGTTTGTGGGTGTGCTGTGATCAGGCAGAATACGCCCCTCTCTTCTAGAAGGCAACTCGGTCAACACCTCTGTCTCTCATGCTGGGAAATACACAGAGATCACGTGTCAACCATTCCCAGGACACACGTGTTCCCTGCGCCTGTGGACGACCACGCAGGTGCCAGCAGCCGGTTGGCTGTGCCCTCTCATGCTGAGCTCAGTCTCTTCTGATTACCATCCTCCTGGAATTTCTCCATTAGCATCTGTATCAGTCATTGGTCACTTAACACAGGCTGTCCGCTCAACTAGACTGTAAGCTGTTTTCAGAGACAAAGAGTGTATCTTATTCTTATTTATGTTTTCCACAGAGCCTAGCACAGGGAAGAGCCAATCAATAAACATGATTCCACTGAATTATTTCACAAGTAACAGATGCAGGAGTTTGATGTGTCTGGAACAGAACACTTAAGAGCAAACATACCTTTTTATGAGGAATGAGTTCCAAAGAGGCTTGGTAAACTTGTCTTGTCCTCTCGGGATCCTGCATTAGGATACGAAATTTGCACAAAATATTCATGTCTATTACTAATACCAATTTCACTATTACTAATAAAAATGTACACCCCTAACATTGAATATGTTTCTACAAGTTATTTTCAAACACTGATTGCATTTATGATCAAAATTGAACTGCCTTTGGCCATCAAACTTTGATCACAGAATCACCCACAATACAGCCCTCAAACTCTTTAGCCTGATGGCAGAAACAAAGATGTTCTACAGTCTCGGATCAGCAGCAGAAAGTTAACCTTTTCCTATTAACTTACACACAACCAATTTCTGAAAATTTGCTAAAAGTAAGCATGTGCAATCCAGCTGTGATCCCTCTTCATGAGAAAACCCAGGAAACTATAAATAATGAAACTAAGGGCTAGTTCATTGTTCCCTTTCAAGTTCCAAGTAATAACCTTGTTGCACCTCAAGGTTTAAAAAAAATACAGCAAAACTAAAAACCACCTCCCCTGTGTCCACTACAGGTGTATAGAGTTTAAAATGTGGCAGAGGGGACTTCCCTGGTGGCACAGTGGTTAAGAACCCGCCTGCCAACGCAGGGGACGCGGGTTTGATCTCTGGTCCAGGAAGATCCCATATGCCACAGAGCAACTAAGCTCGTGCACCACAACTACTGAAGCCCGCACACCTAGAGCCTGTGCTCCCTGCAACAAGAGAAGCCGCCGCAATGAGAAGCCTGCGCACCGCAACAAAGAGTAGCCCCCACTCCCTGCAACTAGAGAAAGCCTGCACGCAGCAACAAAGACCCAAAGCAGCCAAAAAAACCCCAAAAAACAAAAAACAAACAACCTTATAAAATGTGGTATCAGTTCGCAGCCGCGCCAGCAGGGCCAAGGCACAGGGGGAGGAGCCCGCCCCCACCCACCCCAGGACTCGGCTCTGCACCTTCGCCTCCAGCTCCTCGTAGAGGGCGTAGTTGATCCACAGGTAGATGTAGCGCTTCCAGTGCCTCTTCTCCTGCACGGGCGGCACGTTGGCAATGGCTCGCTCGTAGACTTCCCGCACCGTCTCTGCCTCTGCGTCGCTTTCCACCAAGCGCAAGTAATCGAACCATGCGTCGTAGTTGTGCGGGTTAGCCTAGAAAGACAAGGTTAATAATTAGAAACCAGGGCTTCCCTGGTGGCGCAGTGGTTGAGAGTCTGCCTGCCAATGCAAGGGGACACGGGTTCGAGCCCTGGTCTGGGAGGATCCCACATGCCGCGGAGCAACTGGGCCCGTGAGCCACAACTGCTGAGCCTGCGCGTCTGGAGCCTGTGCTCCGCAATAAGAGAGACCGCGACAGTGAGAGGCATGTGCACCGCGATGAGGAGTGGCCCCCGCTTGCCGCAGCGGGAGAAAGCCCTTGCACAGAGACGAAGACCCAACACAGCTAAAAATAAAATAAATAAATAAATTTAAAGATATTCAAAAAAAAAATAATAATAATAATTAGAAACCAAACCCAGAGCTGCACCTGTGGGACTATGTGAGCTGAAAGAAGGCAGCAGGCTGACTTTCTGTACTCTAGCAAATTTTTTCTAGACTTTACAGGCTATTTCATTTAAAAATACCATTCTTGAGATTCTATAATAGAAAAGGAAAAGGACTATAGAAGACAAACTGTTAGCCAGAGGTCCCCCCAGCAAAGCCCCTTGTATCTACAACAGCTTATTTTTTTGGACTATACCAATTTTTCATTTTTTTTCAAGAAGGTATGAGTGGAAAGATGACTTAGAGACAAATACATAAAGATCGATAACAACTAATGTTTTCTGCTCTCTTGTTTTTCTAATGAAGCAGCAAACGGTAACCAGAGCAGCCCCTGTTCCGGTGGCACCCTGGGTGCCTCTCCCCCGCAGGGTGAAGGGTGCCAGCTCCCCATCTTCCCCACACCGGCAGCCACCACACTTGGCTGAGTAAGGACCCCTGCTGGAGGGTCTGGCGCACACGAGCGGGTGACGTGGAGATGAAGCACACTGAGAACTGGTTTGTGGAAGCAGTATCCATTGGTGGGTCAGTCATTCCCGCCAGAGTGAAATGTGACTGTCTCATCTCCTGCTCCAGGACTTTCTGCAACTGCCCTGATTCCCGCCCATTTTCCAAGCCTGCTCCTCCAGCTTCCCTATTGATTCTGTACACCTCCCAGTATCTATAGCTATGAAAACAGACATCTATTTTTTCCATAAGTGTCTTTGTTTGTGTATGTGACTCCACAGCACCACTATGCCTAGATTTAAAATCCCGATGGAATTACACACCATGCTCACAACTGCAAAACCTGTCTTTTCAATTAACAGCAATACGTCTTGAACATATCTTGCTGACCCCATTTAACACCAGACTTAGTCCTTTGTTTGGAGATATCTTAATCAATTTGGCCAAGCAGAAGTATTTTAAAATACAGAGCAGAGCAGTAAAGGAAAACACTACTACCTCTGAATTCAAATCAAAATAGTACGCTACAGACAGAAATGAGAATGGAACCCTAACTACAATACGTCTTTTGTTCAAGCAATTAAGCCAAAAGGTAATGTATAAAAATGGGTTTTTTCGATCAATCTCTGACACTTCCATCTTCTTTAAAAAATGAGCTCAAATGGATTTCAGACTGCTTTTGCTCAAGTTCTTTGTGTACAATCAGCAACCAACAAAGTGACTTCCAACATGCGAGTGGCAGAGCAAATCCAAGCGCTGTCTGCTTGCCTTTTCTACCAGCCCCGTTTACCTCCCCACCTGGAACGCCAATTTACTGCAGACACATGACGGAGAGCGATGCTGTCGCCCAGGACTAGCCAGCAGGTCCCTGCCAGCACAACGACTCACCGCCAGCGCTCACCTTCACCTCCTCCTCGTACTGGAACCTCCGTTTGCTCACGATGATGTCTTCAATGCCCCGCCTGTCACCAAACTTCTTCTCAAAGACGGTGTAATTTTTAAAGAGCTCCTGGGCTTCCTGCTTTGAAATTCGATCCAGGGCGTACTTATAGATCACTCGTACCCTCTCAAACTGAAAGCAGACAGGATGATTATCTTCCAGAACACAGCACTCTCATTCTAGCCACAACTTGAAAAGTAATTATGACATAAAACATTACTTGTAAGTTAGATTATGAGGCCTCAAAATGTCCAAAGTATGACTTTTCTTCTCCCTTTTGTTGAGGTACTTTCAGCCAGGATGGACAGACACTATCCTCTGAGCCCCACATTTAACAGTGTTCCTAACGCTGCCAGCTGGACGTCGTCCGCACATCGCAGACTCACCCGAGCTCGCTCCTCCCACCCAGCTGGGTCGTTGTCAGACTCCCCCCGTCCTGGGGAGTCACACCCCCCACCGTGATCACACACCTGCTCTGGCAGGGGCCTCCCCAACTCCTCTCTCCTGCATTCCTCACACTCGCTGCGCTTCCACAGCCCAGCCCTTTCTACCTCCTCAACACAGCTCTTCACTTCTCCCCAGGCCCCTGCCGACCCACCTCCATTTCTCCCTGGACCATGTGAAAAGCGCCCCCATGCCCACTCTGCCGTCCTCCCCCCAATACACTCTGCATGAACCAGCCAGAGGCTCCCCTCACAGCACAGATGACAGCCGACCACTTCCTGCTTAAGACCCTCCACACTTCCCACCAGCCTGAGGAATCTGAACTCACCTCTGGGACCTGTGCAAGACCCTGCACTCAGATCCCAGCCAACCCCTCCCAATCCTGTATTATTTGAGCTACATTACAGGATTATTTTCCATACATACTATGGGAGAAAATAACTGACTTCTTCTGGGGCAATCTCTGTTTCCATTTCATATTCTGTTCTCTGTACTGAGGGCTCTGGGCTTTTTGTTTCCCAGGTTCATTACCTGTAAAGCCCTTTAATCAGGGTATCAAATGACTCTCAGTTTACAGATAATAGTCTCATTCTAGGTTTAAAGACTTAATTTTGAAGCAGAGCACAACAAAATTAAGACAGTTATAATATAATCCATAATCACTAACTCCCAATCTGCAGCTTGGCCAGATATATGCTGTTTTCCTTGAGAAATCACATTTTCATATTTTGAAAGCATTTTCTCCAAGGATAAGTGAATAAGAAAATGTAAGTGAACTCAATGTGCACAAAAAGTAATCTTTTCTAAGCTGTTCTGCAACATAATCAAGTTCCTTTAAATTTACTTACTTCTTTCTGATTTTCCTCAAATTTGGCAAAGGCAACATAAAGGTGTTCATCCATATGTTCATCCCCAAAGAATTCGACAGCTCTCTCATACACCTTCCGCGCATGGGCAAAGTAACCATGCTTTTCTTCAAAGCGGGCATACTTGATCCAGTTCTTCACATCAGGGTGCACAAGAACAAGTGAGCGGGATTAAAGAAAAACCAGGCAGAACAATGTGGCTTAAAAAACAAAAACCCAAACCCAGAACCTCAACAACACACACTATGGGTGGCTACAGGGGTGATAAAACATGTACAAAGGTGGAGACCCACTAACCTGTGACCACCCAAGCGGCCGTGTCTTGTTTGTGTGGCCTCCTCCAATGCTTACTCAGTATTTTAGGAGTGGTACAAACAGCAGTTTGGAGCCACGAAAAAGCTGAAGCCTATGACTAGCCATGTGATCTGGACAAGTCATTTATCTTATCTAAGCCTCAGTTTTATCATCTATAAATAGAGGAAAATAATACTAACCAACCTCATTTGATGACTGCCAACTTTAAATGAGAAAAATGTGTGTAAAGCTCTTAGCAATTTCAGGCCAAAAGAATGTGCTCAACAAATGGCACTTTTTGTAGTATCTGCTCAGTAACATTAATATTTGAATTACTGATTAAGAAAAAAACATGTGGGAGGAGTCAAGATAGCTGAATAGGAGTACATGGAGCTCACCTCACCCCACAAATACATGAAGAATACATCTACAAATGGAACAGTTCTCACAGAGCACCTGCTGAACACTTGCAGAGGACCTCAGATACCTGAAAGGGCAAGAAAGATCCCTGCGTAACCAGGTAGGACGAAAGAAAGAAACAAAAAGAAGAGGAAGGGGGATGGGACCTGTGCCCCTTTGGGGGAGCTGAAGGAGTGGGGAGGTTCCCGCACCCAGGGAAGCCCCCTCCCTGATGGGGAGATCAGCTGGGACAGAAGAGGAGCTTCAGGGAATTGCAGAAGAGCACAACAACTGGTCTGTGGCAGGCAGGACAGAGTGTGACTGACAGATGGTCCCTGCCTCAGCCCTGCACACCCCAACCTGAGATGTGTGTCTGCCGGTGCAGAAGGGGCTGGGTGCTGGAACGTGGCATTGGAGAGCAGATCCGGGGAGAAGACTGCCGTTGGCTGCACAGAGACAGCCTGGAGGGACAGGAGTTTGGAGCTCCGCCACCAGGAACATTTGTGGAGGAAGCTGAGGCTGCCATTGCAGCCTCCTTCCCCACGTACCAGGCCCTGCCTCCACGCGCACTGGGAGGGACTCCCGCCTGGGTGGGCTTGAACACCCCGATTCCTGGCCCAGCCCCCTCCGACCTGAACCCAAGGAGGAACAGGCCAAGACACATATTAATCAAAGTGACAAAAATTAAATACAAAGAAATAATATCAAAGCAACAAGGGAAAAGCAACAAATAACACACAAGGAATCCCCATAAGGTTATCAGCTGATTTTTCAGCAGAAACTCTGCAGGCCAGAATGGAGTGGCACCATATATTTAAAGTGATGAAAGGGAATAACGTACAACCAAAAATACTCTACCCAGCAAGGCTCACATTCAGATTCGATGGAGAAATCAAAAGATTTACAGATAAGCGAAAGCTAGGAGAATTCAGCACCTCCAAACCAGCTTTACAACAAATGCTAAAGGTACTTCTTTAGGTGGAAAAGAAAAGGCCACAACTACAAACAAGAAATGGGAAAGCTCACTGGTAAAGGCAAACATAAAGTAAAGGTAGGAAATTATCCACACACAAATATGATATCAAAACCAGCAACCGTGAGAAGAGGAGAATACAAATGCAGGAAATGGGAAACGCACTTGAAATTAAGAGATGAGCAACTTAAAACAACCTTGTATATATATATACATAGATTGCTATATCAGAATCTCATGGAAACTGCAAACCAAAACACTACGATATACACACACACACACACAAAAGCAATCCAAACACAACACTAAAGACAGTCATCAAATCACAAGAGAACAAAAGAGGAAGGGAAGAAAAAAGACCTACAAAAACAAATCCAAAACAATTAAGAAAATGGCAATAAGGACATACATATCAATAATTACCTTAAACGTAAATGGATTAAATGCTCCAATCAAAAGACACAGACTGGCTAAATGGATACAAAAACAAGACCCATATATATGCTGTCTACAAGAGACCAACTTCAGATCTAGGGACACATACAGACTGAAAGCGAGGGGATGGAAAAAGGTATTCCATGCAAATGGAAAGCTGGAGTAGCAATACTCATATCAGACAAAACAGACTTTAAAATAAAGACTGTTACAAGAGACAAGGAAGGACACTACATAATGATCAAGGGATCAACCCAAGAAGATGTAAAATTGTAAATATAGATGCACCCAACATAGAGCACCTCGATACATAAGGCAAATGCTAACAGCCATAAAAGGGGAAATCGACAGTAACACAGTAATAGTGGGGGACTTCAACACCTCACTTTCATCAATGGACAGATCATCCAGACAGAAAATCAATCAGGAAACACAGGCCTTAAATGACACATTAGACCAGATAGACCTAATTGATATTTACAGAACATTCCATTCGAAAGCAGCAGAATACACTTTCTTCAAGTGCATATGGAACATTCTCCAGGATAGATCACACATTGGGCCACAAATCAAGCCTCGGTAAATTTAAGAAAATTGAAATCATATCAAGCATCTTTTCTGACCACAACACTATGAGATTAGAAATCAATTACAGGAAAAAAACTAAAAAACACAAACACTTGGAAGCTGAACAATATGTTACTAAACAACCAAGGGATCACTGAAGAAATCAAAGAGGAAATCATAAAATACCTAGAGACAAATGACAACAAAAACACAACAGTCCAAAACCTACTGGATGCAGCAAAAGCAGTTCTAAGAGGGAAGTTTACAGCAATACAATCTTACCTCAGAAAACAAGAAAAACCTCAAGTAAACAACCTAAACTTACACCTAAAGCAACAAGAGAAAGAAGACAACAAAAACCCCAAAGTTAGTAGAAGGAAAGTAAGCATCAAGTTCAGAGCAGAAATAAATGAAATAGAGAGAAAAAAACAAAAGGAAAAAAAAATCAATGAAACTAAAAGCTGGTTCTTTGAAAAGATAAACAAAACTGATAAACCTTTAGCCAGACTCATCAAGAAAAAAAAGGGAGACGTCCCAAATCAATAAAACTAGAAATGAAAAAGGAGAAGTTACAACTGACACCACAGAAAAACCAAGGATCATAAGAGACTACTAAAGCAACCATACGCCAATAAAATGGACAACCTAGAAGAAATGGACAAATTCTTAGCAAATTCTTAGAAAGATACAACCTTCCAAGACTGAACCAGGAAGAAACAGAAAACATGAACCGACCGATCTCAAGTACTGAAGTTGAAACTGTGATTAAAAACTTCAAACAAACAAAAGTCCAGGACTAGATGGCTTCACAGGTGAATTCTATTGAACACTCAGAGAAAAGTTAACACTGATTCTTCTGAAACTTTTCCAAAAAATTGCAGAGGAAGGAATACTCCCAAGTTCATTCTACAAGGCCACCATCATCCCGATACCAAAACCAGAAAAGGTACCACAAAAAAAGAAAATTACAGGTCAATATCACTAATGAACACAGATGCAAAAATCCTCAACAAAATACTAGCAAACCTAATCCAACAATACATTAAAAGGATCATACACCATGATCAAGTCGGATTTATCCAAGGGATGCAAGGATTCTTCAATATCTGCAAATCAATCAGTGTGATACACCACATTAACAAACTGAAGAATAAAAACCATATGATCATCTCAATAGATGCAGAAAAGGCTTCTGACAAAATTCAACACCCATTTATGATAAAAACTCTCCAGAAAGTGGGCACAAAGGGAACATACCTCAACATAATAAAGGCCATATATGACAAACCCACAGCTAACATCATACTCAACGGTGAAAAACTGAAAGCATTTCCTCTAAGATCAGGAACAAGGCAAGGATGTCCACTGTCACCACTTTTATTCAACATAGTTTTGGAAGTCCTAGCCATGGCAATCAGAGAAGAAATAAAAGGAATCCAAATTGGAGAGAAAGTAAAACTGTCACTGTCTGCAGATGACATGATACTATACTTAGAAAATCCCGAGGATGCTACCAGAAAACTACTAGAGCTCAATCTGGTAAAGTTGAAGGATACAAAATACACAGAAATCTCTTGCATTCCTATACACTAACAACGAACAATCAGAAAGAGAAAATAAGGAAACAATCCCATTTACCATCACATCAAAAATAATAAAATACCTGGGAGTAAACCTATTACCTAAGAAGGCAAAACACTTGTACTTACAAAACTATAAAATGCTAATGAAAGAAATCAAAGATGACACAAACAGATGGAAAGATATAACATGTTCTTGGATTAGAAGAATCAGCATTGTCAAAATTACTATACTACCCAAGGCAACCCAGAGATTCAACGCAATCCCTATCAATGGCATTTTTCACAGAAGTAAAAAAAAAAATTTTTAGTCTGTATGGAAACACAAAAGACCCCAAACAGCCAAGGCAATCTTGAGGAAAAAAAAGAGTTGGAGGAATTAGGCTCCCTAGCTTCAGACTATATTACAAAGCTACAGTCATCAAAACAGTATGGTATTGGCACAAAAACAGAAATATAGATCAAGAGAACAGGATAGAAAGCTCAGCGATAAACCCACACACCTATGGTCAACTAATCTATGACAAAAGAGGCCAGAATATAAAATGGAGCAAAGATAACCTCTTCAATAAGTGGTGCTGGGAAAACTGGACAGTTACATGTAAAAGAATGAAATGAGAACACTCCCTAACACCATACACAAAAATAAACTCAAAATAGATTAAAGAACTAAATGTAAAGCCAGATACTCTTAGAGGAAAACAGGCAGAACACTCTGACATAAATTGCAGCAATATCTTTTTGGTTCCACCTCCTAGAGTAATGAAAATAAAAACAAAAATAACTGTGACCTAATTAAACTTAAAAGCCCTTGCACATCAAAGGAAACCATAAACAAAATGAAAAGACAACCCACAGAATGGGAGAAAATATTTGCAAACGAAGCAACCAACAAGTAATTAATCTCCAAAATATACAAATAGCTCATGCAGCTCTATATTAAAAAACCAAACAACCCAATCAAAAAATGGTCAGAAGATCTAAACAGACATTTCTCCAAAGAAGACAGATAGATGGTCAAAATGCACATGAAAAGATGTTCAACATCACTAATTATTAGAGAAATGCACATCAAAACTTCAATGAGGTATCACCTCACACCAGTCAGAATGGCCATCATCAAAAAGTCTACAAACAATAAATGCTGGAGAGGGTGTGGAGGAAAGGGAACTCTCTTGCACTGTTGGTGGGAATGTAAATTGACACAGCCACTATGGAGAACAGTATGGAGGTTCCTTAAAAAACTAAAAATAGAACTACCATACGACCCAGCAATCCCACTACAGGGCATATACCCAGAGAAAACCTGAATTCAAAAAGAGTAACGTACCACAATATTCATTGCAGCACTATTTACAATAGCCAGGACTTGGAAGCAACCTAAGTGTCCATCGACAGATGAACAGATAAAGAAGACATGGCACATATATACAATGGAATATTACTCAGCCATAAAAAGAAACGAAATTGAGTTATTTGTAGTGAGGTGGATGGACCTAGAGACTGTCATACAGAGTGAAGTAAGTCAGAAAGAGAAAAACAAATACCAGATGCTAACACATATATATGGAATTAAAAAAAAAAAAAGGATCTGAAGAACCTGGGGGTAGGACAGGAATAAAGACGCAAACACAGAGAATGGACTTGAGGACACGGGGAGGGGGGAAGGGTAAGCTGGGACAAAGTGAGAGAGTGGCATGGACATATATACACTACCAAATGTAAAACAGATAGCTAGTGGGAAGCAGCCACATAGCACGGGGAGATCAGCTCAGTGCTTTGTGACCACCTAGAGTGGTGGGATAGGGAGGGTGGGAGGGAGTCGCAAGAGGGAGGGGATATGGGAATATATGTATATGTATAGCTGATTCACTTTGTGATACAGCAGAAACTAACACACCATTGTAAAGCAATTATACTCCAATAAAGGTGTTTAAAAAAAAAAAACTAAATATAGAACTACCATATGATCCAGCAATCTGGGCATACATCTGGAGAAAACTGTAATTTGAAAAGATACATGCACCCCATGTTCATTGCAGCAGCATTTACAACAGCGAAGACATGGAAACAACCTAAATGTCCATCTACAAAGGAATGGATAAATGAGATATCATACATATATACAATGGAATACTACTCAGCCGTAAAAAAGAACGAAATAATGCCATTTGCAGTAACATGGATAAATCTAGAAATTATCATACTAAGTGAACTAAGTCAGGCAGAGAAAGACAAATATATATCACTTATATGTGGAATTTAATTTAAAAAATGATACAAATGAACTTTTTTTGCAGAGAGAAACAGACTCACCAATACTGAAATCAAACTTACAGTTACCAAAGGGGAAACGTCAGGGGAAGTGATGGATTGGGAGATTGGGATTAACATACACTACTACATATAAGACAGATAACTAACAGGGACCTACTGTATAGCACAGGGAACTCTACTCAATGTTCTGTGGTAACCTATATGGGAAAAGAATCTGAAAAAGAATGGATACATGTATATGTATAACTGATTCACTTTGCTGTACACCTGAAACTAACACAACATTGTAAATCAACTATACTCCAATAAAAATATAAGGAAAAAAAAAAAAAAAGGAAGTTCCCTAGCAGTCCAGTGGTTAGGACTTGGCGCTTTCACTGCCATGGTCCAGGTTAAATCCCTGGTCGGATAACTAAGATTCTGCAAGGTGCATGGCACAGACAAAAAAAATCTTAAAAAAAAAAAGGAAAAAAAAAAAAACATGTCACAAAAGGAAAACTTCTAACCAGAGCCAAGAGAAAGTTCTGAATTACCATTTACTTCTTCACAGGACGTATGTATTTTTAATCTACCTTCCGTGAAGAAATTGTTAATTTCTAAAGTAGTAATACATTCAAATAGGGCAACGATGTAAAAAGTGCAGGCTCTAAAGTGGCTACTGGGTTCAAATCCCATCTCCATCACTACCCGAGAGACCCTCTCCTGCCTGTTTCCTCATCTGTAGAATGAAGCAATTTCCTGAGTCACAGGGCTGTGGTGGGGATTGAATGACAATATCTGTAAAGTGCTTAGAATAATGCATGGCACAAAGCAGGCACTATAAATGCTGTTGTTAAACTAGTAATATCAAAATGAGTGGTCATATTTAAGATGTTAAAATTGCATAATAAAGTTGAGTCTTGTATCTCGCAGTAGTTATTATGAAGCCATTCTGCCTAGCAAATACCATATCACTGCTCCTAGGGGAAATACATACACACACATATATACACACACACACACACACACATCTCACACAGATTGTGATTTTAAATCCTAAAAACAACTAATTTTGGTAGATTCTCTTTTCTTTATTTCATGAAAGAGAAAACAAGTCTCAGAAGTGTTAAGTGACTTGCCTGAGGCCGCCCACTAACTGGTGCCAGAGAAAGGATTCAGCCCTGTCCAGCTGGCCCCAGAGCTGAAGCGTCTCTCTCTCCCCTGTACCGCCCCTCCCATCCCTCGCCCCGGTCATCCTTGCAGGAGAGCAGAGACAGAAGGCAGATGCTCGTCTTGTCTGTCCTCAACTGGGACCATGTGTCTTGGGTGATTCAAATTTTTCATCACTCTGGGCTTGTCTGCAAATGACTGCCAAAGTACCACAAATACTGATTTTGGGTTTACAAATAAACTTTAGCAAGCAGAATTCACAAGTACAAGAACAGTGAAAAAGTAGAATCAACTACTTCAAGTTGCTGAGAGTGCTTTCCTGTGTTACCATCTCCTCTTCGCAGTCAGCCCACAGCGGGAACTTTTATTTTCCTTTCAAAGATGAGGACACCAAGGCTCCAAGGAGTTACCCGACGCATTGAGGTCACACGGCTAGTAAATGGTGACCCTCTAGATCAACTCCAGTACTGGTGCTGATGACCAACGTACACCCCAGAACAAACCAGGACCCACTGCAGCGGCCAGGGCCTTAGGATGTCACCTTCCACAAGGAACCACAGTGTTAATGCCAAAGAATAAACAGACCAAAGTCTCACTGGAAAAGATTCAATTATCCAGACCACAAACTTTTTTTCTGACCAACCTGTGTTCCTAGAAAATATAAACGAAGTCTATGCAGCAGATGTTGACTTCTAGGCCAACACCAATGACCACATGTCCCAACCAGACCACAGCCCCACGGGAGTGCAGCACCTGGGAAAAGGGCACCACACAGACCCGTTCAAAGGATATAGCGCTCATAAATGGTGCGGGCCCGATCCACCTCTTTGTATCTCAGCTCGAAGTTGATGTAGGAGTGCCAGGCCTGCTCCTCTGGCTGCCACTCCATCCAGCGCTCGAACACCTGCCGGGCACCCGCCATGTTCCCCAGCATCTCCTCCATGTACGTGTACTTGTACCTTTAACAAAATCATCCCCAATTATCTGTCATGGTCCAAATGACTTAGGGAAAAACACAGTCTCTGGCAATTTCTAGCTCTAACTTTGTTCAACATGAAGAACATTTAGGGCTTTATCTTCCCTAAAGGTTAAGTCAAACATGTTTTCTTATTAAAATGTAAATCTGAAAAGGATCAACCGTTGGAAAAAAGGATTTTTCTCCTCAAAAGTTGCTTAGTTTGACAAGCTGATTTTTATGCATAAAAGATTACAACCAAAATTTGTTCTGATTACACAGCTATTATACGTTGAGATTGTAACTTAGCAGACTAAAGGACATTAGAAAGTACTGATAGTATGTTTAAAGAAAAAATAAGATGTAAGATTAAATATATATACAACTATAAACAAAATAAATACACAAAAATGTGGAAATTTGCAGTCTACAAAAAGCCATTTCATTAGATCAGAAACGTACCAGAACTGGTTGACGCGAGGCAGAGTCGTTATGGCCCGGTCCCAGATATTTCGGGCATGGTTGACCTGGCGGTTCTTCATTTCCATTTCTGCATATTTCAGCCAGAGTGTAATATTTCGATAGTCCACATCCAAAGCACGTTCGTATATGGATCGAGCCCTAGAGAAGCAAGATTTGGAGGGTATCAGAAACAGTACATGCAACACACATGGCAAGCATTTGAAACCATCTGCAGGGCTCTGCTATTTTGTCAGGTGTTTATCGTGAGCCGGGTTCTGGGCATAAAAAGGTGAAAAGATGTGATGTTCTCAGGAACCTTAACAAGACTTAGAGAAAGACTGACATGCGTGTAATTGCAACGCAATGTGATAAATGTTATAGTCAAGGTCTGCACAAGGAAGTAGAGGGGAAAGAAATAAAAACGTCTGGTGGAAAAGGCCAGGCAGTAGGTAAGAACTTGGAAAAAGGTCCAGAGACCAAGGTGGGGAGGGAGGATGCTCACTGCAGGCAGAGAGAACAGCCAGGTGTCAGGTCGAGGAGGCAAGATGTGCTCACAGAGCAGCAGGTTCTCAGGCCCAGCCAGAGCAGGGGGCATGCTGGGAGAACGCAGAAAGGGGGACAACAGGAAGGCTCAGGCTGTGATGTCATCTTTTTGGCCACTGGTTTTCAGTGGAACAATTTTTATTGTAAAAAAAAAAAAAAAAAATCCCAATATGGAGAAAGCAGATGGAACTGCACTTCTCTGGCTATAAAGTGTGTGCCCATGGCGAGACCCACCTTGGAGAGCCTCCACTGCTCCCCCCCAGGACTGTTCCACCACAGTGGCCCTCACGCCCCTCAAAGGAACCCTAGGGTCCCATGGAACAGACTTTGAAAATTATTACCAGAGGCACGCGCTTTTACTCGTGCTTTAACTTTTTCTATGTTTTAGTATCTGGTAATTTATGAATTTTTATTTATACAATTACATGCTCAGTGATTTTTACCTTTGAATCTCCTTTAGACTCTCTTCCCATTGTGCATATTTTATCCAGTTACTAATCACGGTCCTGTTTTTTCTTATGTTATCTTCAAAAGTCTGGCGAAAGGCAAAAAGGGTCAAGTTAAAGGGAAAGTGACTAAAAATGACATTGTTTTTTGTCTATTGATCTTTGTACTAAGAAGTTTATTTATTTTGCTCTTATTTAAGAGAAATTACATCCTGGAAGCCTTAAGAAATAAGAAACCTACTAAAGAAGGTTATGGTCACAAGCGCTTCCTAAAAGTCTTACATGCAAACAAAGAGAAAAACTTTAGGTAAAAAGAATTATTAGTAGAATTGTTGATATTTTCTCTTATTGCTCATGACAACTAACTGGTACTTTAATATACTCTACACTTTTCCTAATAAGAAAACGTTTTTACCTATTTAAGTCCTCTCAATGTCTCAGAATTTCATACACAGCTCATTGAGGATAACTAATAAGTAGATACAGTAAGATCAGCAGTTTAAAATGATCCCACATCCTAGGGTGAGAAGGTCGGATCAGATCCCCAAGTCTTCTCGTGGCTCGATCCCAGGTTTTACCTCTTAACACACAAGGCGGTACAGACAAAAGAACATAATGCAATCTCACTAATTCCACCCCTCCTCCAGCTGTCTGTTGTTCTGCCTGTTAAACTTCCACTCATCTTTGATTCAGCACCAAACATTCTGTCTCTGATGGATTTAATTTCTTTAAGACAGACAACTCATGGCATATTTCACAGAGCTCAGCACAATGCAATCACCTGGTAACCAGAAGTTATACTATTCATGTGGCTAGAAAAAACACTCACCTCTTCTTAGCTTATAGTCTCTCTTACCAGTGAGGAACTTTTCAAACTCTGACCTATAAATTCCTAACAATATCAACAGACTAAAAGAAATCACATGGACCGACCTTCCTCTTCCTTAGTTTGTAATCATTTAACTCTTCTTCATCTGTGATCTTCTGTTGAGGGGGAGGTGGAAGAAGCTCAAGTTCTCTTTCCTTAGCTTCTCTTAGCAGTTGCTCCGCAGTTATCTGCACCTCAGCTGGGGCTTTGTTTTTCACCTTTTAAGACAGGAGACATTTCTATTTTTAGCAAGTGCTCTTCGCAACAAGGTTTAAGAAACAAATGAACATTTTTCTGGATGTGAACTTTATAAACATTATTACAAGATGCCCTCTTTGCATGACATGCTCCCATTTCTCTATGAAACAAAGTAAAAAAAAGTATTTTCTATCTTATGCAGGGTATCTATTACAAAGCCATAGGTAAAAGCCTCAAGAGACAAGAGAGCAAAACCAGCAAGTTTTCCCTTTTAGAATAGTATAATAATAAACTTCGAGGCTGCCTTGGTAAAATTCTCACAAAAGGTTTTGTTTTATCAAGATGTGTGCCATTTCTTATCTGGCATTTCAACCTCTATTTACAGAATTCTTCAATTTCTGCCCCAGGTGGATAACTGCATTTGACTTTTCATGGCATTTCAAAGACATATTCAGTAAGTTCCCATCATTAGACTGTAAGCTTCTTGAGGTCTCAGAGCTGTGCTGTCCAACACAGCAGCCATGAATCACATTTGGTGAGTCCAAACTGGGCTGCGAGTGTAAAACACACATGGGATTTTGAAGACTTAATATGAAAAAGAGAATAAACTACCTAATTAAACTTTTTATATTCCTTACATGTTGGAATGACACTATCTTGGCTACACCGGTTAAATATAATATATAAATTAAAATTCACGTCACCTGTTTTAACTTTTTAACACAGCTATGAGAAAACTCACAATTACCTATGTGGCTCATGTTATATTTCTATGGGACCCATGGAGCCCAATAAAAGTTTATGGAACTGAATTATAAGAAATATTAAGTATTTAATGCCATGTGTGGAATGATGATGGTGATAATGATAATGACGATGGCTCATACCTAATGAGCATTAACTGCCAGAAGCTGTGCTATGTGCTTTCTACGCATTACCTCACGGGGTCATCTACATGGGTATGTAAAAGACAGGCTCCAGAAACAGACTGGAGGGAGAGTATCTGTAAAGGCTTAGAACAAAGCCTGTCACATATATTAAGCACTCACTAAGTATTAGCCGCCGACGGAAATATCAGAGCGTATCAGATATTTTGTTTAATTGCTTAAATTATGCCAACACACAGCTCTTGTCATCTACTCTCATTCCCTCCACTCTCAGCTGGGAAACTCCTATTCCGCCTTCAAGGGTCAGCTTAACCGTCTCTTCCTCAGCAAAGTTTACGCTGGAAACCCCTCACACAAGCCCAGATGCCACGGCATATTCCACTCGGCCTCAGTAGCCTTTGCAAGGTTGCCATTTTACCCTTAAGGTATCTTACTGGAGGACTGCTCGTCGCCCGCCCTCGTTGGAGCCCCCCAGCGCCTAGAGCTTGCCCGGCTCAGCTGGCCTGTACTGAAGGACCCCACTCCTTCCCCCGCAAAACACCTCCCCACACGACGGCCCCGTGGACACTGGTGTGCCTCCCCGCCCCCCGCCCCCCAGCGGCTGGCCCTTCCCTCCCGCTTCTCCGCGGTCCCGCACGGGGCGCGCCGGCTCCCGGGACCACACGCCTCCCGCCCCGGGCATCACCTAGGCGGAGCCAACCCCTCCCCTAGGCCTCTCTTCCACGAGGCCCCGCGCCGCCGCCTACCTTGGCCACTTTGGGGATCCTCTGCTTCCCGGCCGCGGTGGAGGCCGCCATGGCTGCAGCGGGAGACTCAGGCGACCCCTAGACCCCACAAACGGGCCCAGAGCCCTCGCCCGCACCGCAAAGCTCTCCGACAAGCTGGATCCCGGAACGGGAAGCGGAACTGGCTGGAGTGACCTTTGACCTCCCTCCCGCGCCGTGACGGAGGCAACGTCGTTTCTATGGTAACCGGGCTGCGCGTCCTCCTCGGAGCAGGGGTTGGAGCACGGCGTCTGGGAGTTGCAGGTGAGGTGGGGAGTGCTGGCTGCCTGGCAGGGAGGCGGGCAGGTTCCGGGGCGTCCGGGGCGCATTCCCAGGTCGCCTCAGGGACTGGGATGACCGTGCGAGGACGGGTGGCTCTGTGGAGCCGCGGCACCGGGCAAGGGAACAGGAACCAGGCTCCGGTCCGGACGCTCGAGGGCGGGGGAAGAGAGGCCGGCCAGAAAACTACCCTTCCGGGCATGCCGAGCGCGATCTGCTGCGCTCCTCGGCGGCTCGGCGGCCCGGCGCCGCGGTGCATTCTAGGCTTTGTAGTCCCTGAGGTCTACCCCCACTTGGTTTCTGGACAGTTGTGAGCCAATAATTAACTCTAAGGCTTGTAACTAAAAGCAACGGAAGGTATTTTAAAGCCAGATAATAGAAAAATGTGAAAATAAGTCATCAGAGTACTAGTAAATAAGCCAGCCTTGTGGTCAGATAAGCAGATATTTAAAGTTTCTGTGACTGTGTCTTAATTTCGTCAATTCTCTTAGCCCCAATGTCCATAACTATACGACAAAAATAATATCTATTTCACCAGGTTTAAAGAGAAAATCTATGTAAAGTGCCCAGTAAATGTTAGCTGGTATAATTCTTGACTTGTCTTCAGAAACAGAAAAATTAATTATGTGCACACAAATGGTTAAGAGAATTTTTAAATAATAGACTTTATTTTTATAGAGCAGTTTTAGGTTCACAGAAAAAATTGAGTGAAAGGTACAGAAAATTCCTATTTCTCCCAACCTCCCAACCCCCCCACTATCAATCGTAGTACATTTGTTACAGTCCTTGGACCCACATTGACACATCACACATCATCATCACCCAGTGTTCATAGTTAACAGAGGGTTCACTCGTGGTGTTGAACAGTGTATGGGATTTGACAAATAATACATTGCCATGTATCCATCATAATAGAATGGTAAAGAATAGCTTCACTGCCCTAAAAATCCTTGCGCTCCACCTATTCATCCCTCCCTCCCCTTTTGCTTCTGCAACCACTGACTTTTTTTGCCTTCAATGAGTCTTTTTCAGAATGTCATGTCATTAGAATTATATAGTGTGTAGCCTTTTCAGATTGGCTTCTTTCACTTAGTAATATGCATTTAAGATTCCTCTGTGTCTTTTCATGGCTTGATGGCTCATTGGTAATTTTTGACAGTTACAAGTCACTTATTTATATATTTATGTATATATTTATGTACCTAGAACTATCACATCTACCTCTGCTTTCAAAAAAATAGTGCTTTCAAAAAAATTTTTATGCTGATTTCTCAAACGGAAGTCATTCCTAACCGATATAAAAACATTTGCCATAGTTCTGTACCACCATATTATTTAAACATTTTAAAGGTATCTCATTTTTCAAATCTTGGATAAATTGAATGAGATTTTATATAACTGCGATAAAGAGAAGTCAATAAATAAATAAATAGCGATGAAAAAGGTATTTCCCTTGAGTTCCCTTAAATTTGTAACTCAACGCAATTGATTTGACAAAGTTTAATCATCTGTAGCTGCCTCTAAAAGATTCAAACACCTTAGAATGTTTTATTTCTGATTGCCTTCCTTCCACCTCACAAGTTTTTAATTGTCTGGTAATTCAATTCACCTATTGTTTTTAAAGCAAAATTCATCATCATTATTACTTTTTTTTTTCCGGCCACCCGTGCTTATTTAGATACACATACATGTTTACTAGTCTCTCCCCAGCGTTTCATCTGTATTCTGTTCCTTTCTGATTTTAATTTTCTTCCTCCTGATATACATCTTTTACCAGTCCTTTCAACCAGGTTCTTTGAATGGTAATTTCTCTCAGTCTTTGTAGTAATTGTCTTATTTCACTTTCATTTTTAAATGATCATTCAGGTAGGTATAGAATTCTAGGTTAATGATTATTTTTACCTCTGTATTTTTAAAATACTGTTCTGGTGGTCGGGAAACGATAGCCCATAGGCCAAATTCAGCACATTATCTAATTTTTGTGTGGCCCATGAGCTAAGAATTTTTAAAAAACATTTTTAAACCATTGAAAAAAAACCAAAAGAATATTTCAGGATACACTCACTATTATAAAAGTCAAATTTCAGTGTCCATAAAGTAAAATTTTATTGGAATACAGTCATCATGAAATTTGTGCAAGAATATATCTAAACAGCAACATCAAAAAGCCAAATGATATAATACTGTGTTTTGAAAGAAAACCATACACACTGTATAATTCCATTTATAGGGTGTTCAAAAAGTGGCCAAGGGCATCTGTGTGATGGAAGTCAGAATGGTGCTTACGTTTGGATGGGGCAGCCTTCCAGAGCACTGGAAACGCTCCACGCTGCTCTTTTTATTTTTATTTTTTTAATTTTTAAATTTTAAAAAATATTTATTTATTTATTTATTTTTGGCCGCATTGGGTCTTTGTTGCTGCGCGTGGGCTTTCTCTAGTTGCGGCGAGCAGGGGCTACTCTTTGTTGCAGTGTGTGGGCTTCTCACTGCAGTGGCTTCTCTTGTTGCGGAGCATGGGCTCTAGGCACGCGGGCTCAGTAGTTGTGGCACACAGGCTCAGTAGTTGTGGCTCGCGGGCTCTAGAGCGCAGGCTCAGTAGTTGTGGTGCACTGGCTTAGTTGCTCCACGGCATGTGGGTTCTTCCCGGACCAGGGCTCGAACCCGTGTCCCCTGCATTGGCAGGCGGATTCTTAACCACTGCACCACCAGGGAAGTCCCCACGCTGCTCTTAGAGTCAGTGCAATGGCGGAAATGAAATTCCCAATGGCTAAGAACATAATAAGATGTTTTTCCTTAGGAAAAAAGGAGAGAGTAAACAGAGAGGAAGGGAGGGAGAGATGGAGGTAGGAAGGGAGGAGAGGAAACAGAGAGGGAGGGAGAGACACACACACACACTGAGGCCTCAAGGCATCGAGAGAGAGAGAGATTGAGCTCATTTGCTGCCTGCTGTTCTGTCAGCAGCATCCCCACCGTGTCTCTCTGAACATGAGACTCTCCACCGTTGCTGTCATTAGAGAGTCTCCTCAGATTGGCTGTGGGAAAGGCTGAGTTCTACAAAGAAAGCAGGTGCTTTATCCTGGAGCTTCCCAGAGACTTTCATGGGCATAGCGGCCCCTGCGGAAGGCCTTTGCAAGCAGCGTCTCTTACACTTATTTGACCACAGGACTCTTTTCCCTTCAAAATACCTCTCAGGACTGCTGCCCCTCAGGGCTCCAGTTTGGGGAACTCTGTATGGACCATGGGTGGCAACTGTATTTCCCCTGTAACTCTTGACCACGTGCCATGGCGGCCGATTAAATATGAAGACCCTGAATCAGTAAATAATTCCTTTCAATGTTCTTCAGTCCTATTGTTTGAATATTTTAAAGCAGCTTTGTGGGAAACAAAGAATACAGTTGCAGACATTTCTAGACAGGCCAATCCTCAGAAACATCATTCTCCTGGAGAGACACGTGTCAACTGGTTTTTGGGGACAGTCGTCACAGCCTACCCCCAGGGGAGATGCGTCCCACCAGCCACACTCGCTCTGACCACATGGAAATTGGAGGAATGTCCTGTTTCATAAGTACTGAAGCCAGACTGGCTTGTCATCTCAGGCTAACAGTGGGCTGTTTTTCTCTCTTTCGGGGACAGGATCAAAAATGTCAGTACTCACTTCTCCAAGAGGAAAGGTGGAGGTGGTTCATTGCCGAAGAACAGAGTCACAGGATATTTATTGCATCAAAAACCTCATTAGAAAATTTACCCAGAAGCTGTTTGGGAGTCTTAATATCATCTCTCTTCTGTAAGTACATAGCAAAGGGGCTCCACTCCTTTGTCCTTAGGGTGGGGCTTGTGGTGAGGAAAGGGCAGCAGGAAAGTCTGCCCTACTGAGCGGGAGATCTCGGGGAACAACCATTGCTAAGTCCCATAACAACATGTAAATTGAAAAGACTTCTCGTGACTTTTGGATTCAGGCAAACTAGGGTTCAAATCTCAACTGCCCCACCCACTAGTAGAGTCACTTAGCTACCCGTTTTGAGAATTTATTTTCTTTCAGACTCTGTGCTTTGCCAACATCGTCTTGTTTAACTCTGAGGTAGCCACTGTCATGCCCATTTTACAGATGAGAGAGTGGAGGCCCGCCCAAGGTCCAGCAGTTAGTAAGTGACAAAGCCTGGATGTGCTCTTAGCCACTCCTGTTGAAATGTTCTTCTAATCTTCAAAATATGCCTGGGTTTTTTTTTTTTTAATCTTTTTTCTCCCTGTTTTGTTTTTTTTTTTTTTAGACACCAGAATATGAATATCCTATAAGCTGTTCCTCATTATTTTTATTGAAAATGGTAAGAGAGAGCACAGTGTTTTGGATTTCATAAAGCTTCAGGTTAAATACAATTGAAATGTTTAAACTAGGCCAGCCTGAGACATTAAAATTTGCAGTTTCTGATCACCACACTGATGAATGTAATGTAAATTTGGCACAGTTTTGTTGGAGAACGATATGTGTATAAAAATGCTTTAAAAATATGTATAACAATGAAATGATTTCATTTTTTTTGGCATTATGGTGAATTAAACACCTTAATGATGTCCTCTGGATGGAAACATGTTGATACATAAACACACACACACACACACACACACACACACACACACACGTACGGACTGTGCAGAGAACATTGTCAAAATGAAATCAGAAACTTCAGGACAATGGCAGGAACCCATGCCACTTTCTCCTTGAGGATTTTTGCTGCATTCTAGAAACCTCATAGTTTTGTTTTGACAGGTTTGCAAAGAACAGAAGATAAATATTCCATCCACTTAAGGAAGGAAATATTAGATTTCTTTGTATAAAACTGTGCTGTTCTTTGTAAGGATGGAGACAAACCCACTGCATAAAAGTAAGGAAACTAGCCTGTTTCAACCTCAGCATGAATGAAGGGGGATAAAGCCTCCCCCAAGAATTCATAAGCACATGTTGATTCAAGGTCTGTGTTAATTATCTGCATGGTCCCCAAAAGCTTCAAAACTTCCCAAGTAATGAATGCATTTTCAGACCACCAAAACTAAGCTAGTTTACCCATAGACTGAATAAAGTAGAGGAAGTGGAGAATTTGATTAAAAGTGGTTGCACGTTAGTAGTGTGTCCAGGAGACCCACTGGAATAAGTACAGCTCAGGTCTGAAGGGGTGGAGCTTCAGCTCAGACTTCAAATAATACTCACATGTAAAATTCCAAGGAACATGAGCTCACAGTCGAAAATCACAAATATACAAGGAGACATTCACCATTAGTGAGAACCAACAACAAAAAACCATACAGCAGAATCAGACTCTCAAAGACTTCAGATATTAAGTCAAAGAATATAAAATAACTATGCTTACTTTGTCTAAAGTGAGAAGATATATTTTAAAAGACCATAAAAATGAAAAATGAGAACTGAAAAAAGTCTAATAGACCACCTAGAAAAAAATAGAGTTAATATTAAAAGCTCTGTGGATGAATTAAACATCGTAATAGACACAGCTAAAGACAGAAGTAGTGAACTGGAGCATCAATACCAATAAATTACCTAGAATTCAGCACAAAGAGACAGAGACAAAAAATTTAACAAATAGGTCTAATCAGACTTCTAAAGGGAGATAATAAGAAGTGCAAGAGTCAATATTTGAAGAGATAATGGTTGAGAACTTCCCAGAATTGTTGAGAAACACCAATTCTTCTAGAAAACTCAATGGATCCCAAATAGGAAAAATACACAGAGAATTCTACAACTAACCACATCATAATGAAACAGCAAAACACCAAAGCTAAAGAGAAGATCTGAAAAATAACTATAAAGAAAAGACAAATTACCTGCAAACAACTAAAAATTAGACTAATGATGATTTCTCACTAGCAACAATGGTACCCAGAAGATAGTGGAATGTCTTTATTATTGGAGAGAAAATAACATCAAACTAGAATTGTATACCTAGAGAAACAATTTTTCAAAATCTAGGGGAAAATGAATGCATTTTTTAGACAAACAAAAACTAGTTTACCAGTGAACTCTGAATTAAGGAAATTCCTCAGAATATACTCTAGGCAGAAGGAAGAATATCTCAGCTGGAAAACCCAAGATAAAAGAAGGAATGTAAACAAAAATATGTACAAATATGAAAAAAATCTAGCTTGTATAAAATAATAACATTAATAATGACTAATCTAATATAGGTATTAAATATAAATGGTAAGTTATCAGATATGAATAATAAGTTAGTTAAAATACAGGACAAAAATAGCAGATAAATTGGGAGTCATGTGATTAGATTGAAAGTTCTCTTAAGATATTGTTCAGGAGGAGGGTGTGGTAGCTAGTATTCAAAGGTGCTCCCCCTCCCTCCCATGAGCCACATGTCCTGCATTAAGTCCTTTTGTAGTCCCTTCTTGCCCTGAATCAGGGTTGGCCCTGTGTAACCAATAGAAGTCAGCAAAAGTGATGCTTTATGACTTCAAGTCTAGATGATAAGAAGTCTGCAGCTTCCACTGGGCTCTGGAATGCTCCCTCTTGGAACCCAGATGCCATACTGTTAAAGGCTCAAGTGATGTGGCCACACGCAGGTGCTTCATTTGGCATCCTTAGCCGAGCTCCCAGCCAACAACTAGCATCAACTGCTAACAGTATGAGTGGAGCCGTTCTAGGCATTGGATATTCAGGTGACTCCGACCATCAGCGCCAATTGACTGCCATCACCTGAGAGACCCCAACCAAAAACTGCTCAATCAAGCCCAGCCAGCCCACAGAACCATGAGGGATAATAATGAATTGTTTTAAGCCACTAAGCTTAGGGGTGGTTTGGTACATGTCAGTTGATAACTGGAGCAGAGGGTAAAGACTTTGTTAGAAATATATGTTAACATGGCTAGAATAATCATTTAAAGATAGGTGTAGAGATTATAGCTTCTGATCTATAGAGGGAAAATGGAACAAGAAATTTATAACAAACTGAATCTCATAGAAGGCAAGAAAGAGGAAGAAAAAAGAAACAAAACAGAACATATTAAAATCATGTAATAGGAAGATAGAAAACAGTTCAGTTATATCAGTAATCAAAATAAATGTATTTGAACAAAATTTTTCAGTTTAAAGAGAAAGATGGGCAGATTGGCTGAAAACAAGAAACAGCAATCATATTTTACATATAAGAGACACACCTAATATATAAAGTCACAGAAAGATTTAAAGTCAAAGTATTGGGAAAAAAAGATGCCAGCCAAAATCTCATCCAAAAAAAAGGCTAGTGTTGCTATATAAATAGCAGACAAAATATACTTTTGGCAGAAAGGATCATTGCAGATAAAGAGGGTCATTATAGCAATATAATGATAAAAGGTTTTGTGCTTGAGGGAGGTATGACAATTTAAACTTGTATGCTCCTAATGACAGTCATAAAATATATAAAGCAAAAAATCAATAGAACCAAAAGATGAAACAGACATACCCACCATCATAATGGGAGATTTAATATACCTCTCTTAATAAATGAAAGGTCAAGCAAACTGAAAATCAGTTACAACAGAAAAGATTTCAACAAGAACCCAATTAAAGAACTTGATCTAACGGATATATGTAGAACACTGTAGCCAGTGTTAGAACATACATAATCTTGTCAAGTAGACATGGAAACATGTATAAAAACTAGCTTCCTCTTAGGTCATGAAGCAACCCCAGCAGTGGTTAGTACCACATAGCGCGTTCTTTGACAACAATGCAATGGAGTTAGAGATCAATAACAAAAAGATAATTAAGGAATGCCCATATATTTGAAAAGTTTTAAATGCAATAATAAATAATCATGGGTCAAAAAAGAAAAAGAAAAATTAGAATACCTGAGTTGAATGAAAATAAAAATATATGTTAGATATATAATTATACGTAGGTAAATGTAAATACACACAATACGTGAAATCAAGTTAACTCTGGTGTTGCAGCTAAAGCAGGTGTGGGCGTTGATGACATTGGAGGCTCCCATGCCTCCCCTATTCTCTGGATCTCTGTGTTCCTCCCCGCACTGTAGCCCCTGCCTCTGAAATCAGCCTGGAACTGTGACTCATCCAATAGAATGTGTTGGACATGTGCTGTGCCGGTCCCTGGTCCCTGAGCGCCCTACCCCTGCTGGGCCTTGGAGTGGCTGTAAGGGTGCCTGGAATCCATGTGTCTGATGTGTTTATGCATTTTCTGAATTGGCAGATACAAAAAGCGTAACTAACATCATGTGGGAGGGGAGGGGTGAAAGTTTTTTTAATGTGAATATGGGGCCCTTGTAACATAACGTTGAGACCTGCCTTAGAAGCCAGCCTATTTTCAGAAGTAAAAGTAAATTTACATTTTCATTAGTGTCCTGGAGCTCCCCAAACAGCTCCCTTGCTACCCAGCCCTTGTAGCCTTTCGTTTTCACATTAGGTAACTAACTCCCATCCCCTCGCCCTGCCAGCCTCAAGCTTCCAGACCCATCTTACGGGCATTTCTAAAACTGGCGGTTTCTTTTCTCGTTTATTCAGTTTCCTTTTATTGACTGCTGGCTCAGTCACAGAGATACAGGAATGAGTAAAAGTGGTCTCACCTAAAAACCCTGCTCAATTTTAGCGGAGGACATGAGCAGATTGGGCAGAGCGGGTGAGTGGGGAAAGGGCCAAGAGAGTGGGCCACTTGGCGTGCAGATGGCACAGTGCAGTCAGGCGGGGCGGAAACTCCGCGGTTCAGAGCATGGGGAGGGGGACATAAAGGGACTCTCAGCCCTGTTTCACTCGTGCTGCTTAATGAGGCAGAAGATGCGGACACTGTTTCACCAAGATTTCCACCAGGTACGGTTAAGTAAACCGAGTGTTGGCTGAACTTGGAAAACTCCTTAAACCAATTGAACAAATGAAGCACTGCTCTAATGAAAAGAACTGTGATTTCTATTGCTGGATAATATCTTCGAGCTTTAATATATTTTCTGTGAAATACATACCTGTGCTCGTGCGTGTGTCTGTATATTTTTAAGGGCTCCTTTGGTTTGGATTTGGCTTATTACAAAGAATAATTTTAAACCAGCTTTAAAGAAACACACCTTCTCCCTCTACCTTTTTCCTCCTCTCCCTCTTTTGCTCCCGCGATGATTTTTATCTGTCCTGTAGAGGGCCTACTTGCTGAGAGGTAATAAGAAGTGAAATTGTACATGCAAAAGGATATGCTGCCAAAGTTACTTTTTGCAGTCAGGCTCTCTGGAAATTGCAGTGCATTTTCCCACTGAAACAAAGTTATTGGTGACTGGCTGCCCACAAAAGCCTATTTAATCTATAATGTCTGTGCCATATAGTACCCTGCTAATTGTACTACAGAACACAACCGCCACCCTAGGCTCCCATGGATAAATGCATTTCAAGTTCAAATTGGGATTCCAGGAACACATTTCCCTTGCTTCCCTGAGGGGATGGCAGCTGCCTGCCCCCAGCTCTTGCCCACTTCCTCCTCCACCACCTCTATCACTATCCTTGCTGATGCTCCGTGGTCCTGTGCCCTGGGCCTTTTCTCATCTGGGTTAGAGTGAGGACTCTCAGCGTGAAGCCGTAGGTCGTGGCTCTGGGAGCCCGGAGCAGGGGAGCCCAGAGGACCAGGAGCTGGAGGGAGCCCTGCGGGAGTGGAATGAGGGGTAAGGGCTTCAGTGAATCAGACGGGAGGAGCTGGGGGGCTACCTCCTCCCGCTAATGAGCGCCCGGTGTGGATCCCCTGTTCTCGGTACCAGAGGGCAGCCAGCTGCAGTGCCTGGGCCAGGGCAGCCCTGGTGGAGTCCCCAGTGGCTGAGGACTATGACCTCCTGTGAGAGGGGACGGCGGCTGGAGGTGCTGAGATTGGTGTCCTGCACAGTGTTTCCCAAAGGTGCCCACAGCTCCGGTGGTACCCAGGTGATTTGACTCAAACCATGCAGAGCCATTTTTGTTTCAAGTGTCATCTCTTCATTTTTATAGTTACCTTCTGTTTCTAGGAAGGTATCATGGTTTTCCATTTATGATAGTGATGTAAAATTTTTTGATTGAAATAGACTTATTTCAGCCAAAAGTGAACTGGCTTAAAGAAAATAATTAAGTACTGGAAGTGCATGTGTGTGAGGGACACATAACGTGGGCCAGTTGGCCATCCTAAATGTACGTGTTCAGGGCAACACAGTGGAGCTGGCAACATGGAGAGGATGGGAAAGACTACAGTCAACGTTCTCCCCAGCCTGTCTCCAAGGGAGGGGTATTGGACACGTTATATCATAGATGTGACACCTTTCTAATGAAGTGTAATTTTCTGTAAAGATGTGGTTGGTAGCACCAGATGTCCTGAAAGACGCACTTCCAGAGTTGCTGCCACATTGCTCCCACCTCTTCCAAAGGCTATCATACCTCGTGCAGTGGTTGCCGAGCTCCAGTAGCCAAAGGTGGGAGAAAACGACACCTCTTCATCTCACTTTTGGTACCTTCTTCATGTGTGCAATTGGAATCGTTTCCACAGGGAGAAGGCAAACCTTGCCATCACCCTCCACAATGACCAGGAGGAGATCATGGCCCAGGCCACCTTCCTGGACTATCCCAATTGGAATGTCGCCCCGCAGGACGACTGGGTGTCCGTGTTCCGGGAGCTGGACAGTGAAATCCCATGCACAGTGAGTAACCGTGCACGTTGCTTATGGGAACAGCTTGAATTTGGAAGGGAAGTCCTGTGTTTGCTTATAGTTCTTCTCAGTTTTTAGACTGAGCAGTTCAAAAGTCACAACAGAAAGCGTGTGACATCATGACAGACAGAAATGAACTTATCTGGTGGAGAGGGAAGGGGAGTCTGAGAGCAGGAAGCCTCAGAGGAGGACTGGGGGTGGGGCACTGGCAAGGAATTAGCGGAGCATCAGGACTGCGCTTCCCAGGCCTCCACGCTGTGCTCCCAAGTCTTTGACCTGCTGGGAGGGACCTGCCATTTACACATCTGCCCCTGAAATAATGACAACAGAGCCTCAGATTCAAGTCACGCTCTGTAATTTTCAAAGTGCCCTCATGGGCTCTGGCTTATTTGATGTCTCCCAGCTGCGGACACAGGACACCCTGTCGACCCACAGAAGCCAGGTCATCGGGTCTCAGGGAGTTGGGCTTTGGTAGCCTGAGCTGTCCCTCGGCTGCCAGAGCCAGGCCAGCATCCGGCCCCAGTTGCTGCAGAGAGCCAGAGGCTGCATCTGCGGGCAGCACACTTGCCCTGTCAGTGGAGTTCAAGAGCGCGCCTTGGAGCCCTGGGGAATGGCAATTGTGTGAACGAGTGGACTTGCGCACGCACACATGCAAACACGCACAGTCCAGCACTTAGTTACCAGCATCTGTTCAGCTAGAGGCTGCCTCCCCCTGGTCCCCTGCGCTCACAGTCACCACTGTCAGAAAAATTATCTCAAGCTTGGAAATAGGCCAAAAAGATTCTTTCCATTGTGCTTGTACTTTTGATTGATTTTCTATTGACTAAGCTATTTTACAGTTCCGTAGGAACAGTGATTAACTGGTAGATTTTTGTCCATTTGAGATGTAAATAACTTCAGTGTGGTGGAAGAGATAACCTCAAAGGTTACAGTTTCTGGCCCAGTGGGACCTGAACTCTTTTGTATCTAGCTGGGCAATCTTCTAACATTTCCTCATTAAAACTGCCTGAAGCCAGCTTCTCAAGTGCAATGAATTGTTTTTTATCATCTCACTGGCCGCCTCATGAATTGATGGGTTGAATCAATCTCTGATACATGCGTTTTGTATTTGCATTAGGGTCCTGATTTTACCTTTTTGAAAATTATAAATTAACACCATTCTTCCTAAATTCTTTCCTCTTTTGTTCCTTTTCTTGTTCTTTTAAAATTGTTTCTTTTTAAACTACTTCCTTCAATAGTGTAGAGCTGGGCCGTCCTGTAGGGTACATCAGCCGTATGTAGCTATTCGGGCACCTGAAATGTGGCTAGTTTGAACTGAGATGAGCTCTGAGTATAAAATATGCACTGGACATCAAACACTCCGTAGGAAAAAAAGAGTATAAAATACCTTGTTGAGAATTTTTATATTTACTACTTCTTAAAAGGATAATAATGTGAATACATTAGGTTAAATAAAATATACTAACATTAATTTCACCTGTTTATCTTTACTTCTTTTTAAAAATATATCTACTAGAAACTTGAAAATTACATATGTTCCCAGCATTTGTGGCTTGAATTATTTTCCTATTGGACAGCATGGGTATAGAGGCTTATGGCTTAATGGATTACCTACCCCAGGGGTATCTGCAACTAAAATAATGATTTCTATCTTAAAGCTAAGGAATAAATATTGAACTGTAATATTTTTGATGGAAGAGAGAATTTGGGGGATAAATCAGCCAAGTAATAAACCATGCACTAGCAAGGCGAGTCCTGATCAGAATGTAAAGCAGATGCCATGGGGTTAAGTGAGCCCATGCATGGGACGTGCTCACATTGCGACATTGACCTGTCACTGTCGCTGTTGTTATCTGGACTCTGGAGTTCGGGTTGCTTGCCTTTGGGGAGCTTTCAAGCTCATGAACTAAACTCATGATTCTTCTCTCGCCATTTTATGCCCGATAAACACCTTCTGAGTGTTCCTAGGGCACGTGCCACCCAACAGGAGGGGAGACCAAGGCACACGGATGTGCAGGTGGTCACCCAAGGCCGTCTACGAAATTGCTCGGGAAACGAGACACGGAAGTGCTCCTGTTGTCCAGATCGAGGTGCAAGCACTGCCCTCACCTCACTGCTCAGCCCCCGCCCATTTGCATCGTCTCTAGAATTTGAGGATTTGTCTGTAAACACAGGGGTACTGAGTTGAACAGAGGGACGTGGGGATGTGTAGAGCAACTCCTCATGACCAGCCACTTAGAAAGTCTTCAGTACAACTGAGTCACGTTGCTGTACGGAAGAAATTAATACAGTGTCGTAAATCAACTATACTTGGATAAAATTTAAAAAAAAAAGTTACGGGGCAGCGTTCTTTAAAACCCCTAAAGACATGACCCGAAAGCCATATTAGAATCTTGCTACTTTGTTTTCCGCTCCCAGGTTTTCTGGGTCCCGAGCGTAGTATTTGCTTCTGACTCTGGGAATGTTGAACAAAACAAGCCGTTGGATTCCTAGTGGGGCATCTGCCTTCCATCCTCCAAATTCATGAGAGGCGCTTTCCCTGGTGTCACTTGAATAGAGCAGCAGCTGCTGACTCCAGAGCCCCGGGGGAGGGGGATTGTCTTTCACTTGGGCTGAGGCACCCTGGGGACAAGACCACTGAGTTCAGAATCGACTTCACTCCCCCGCAGGCGCCCCCCTGCCCTCAGCCGGCCGGCCGGCCGTAGTGAGGCGGGAGGAAGGGCCCGACACGCCGGACTCATTTACGACCCCCCTTTCCTTGAATAATTCCAAGCTAGGAGGACAGAAAGTGGCTCGAACCCTGCCTGGGTGTCTCCTTATTTTAGACATAAAATATCTTCCACCGACACCAGGCAGCTCTGTGCCGTGGCTGCCCCCAGACCCTCCCCCTATCTCCCACCCCTCCCCTTGCTCTGACTCAGCCTCTAATCGTGTCCTCTTTTCTTCTGCAGCCTCTGAACACGTTGTTCATGCACCTCTTTGTGGCCGTGGACGAGTATTCTGTCGGCTGCTGCAAAGAGATTATTCGGTGAGTGGCCACGGCGTGGCAGACAGTGACACAGGACACTGGCAGCAGCATTGTAGATGAGACACGTTCATGTCTTTATCATGTCTTTAACTATCTGGATAGTCAAAAAAAATTTTTTAAAGGAAATTCTTTGAGGTGTTCAATTTGCTTGTACTTTCTGGCTCTAGTCAAGCATTTACTCTGAACGGTGGTGATGTTTCTGAAAGAAAACAATCCTTCCTTTGAATGGACGCCTTTAACTACCACTGTTGGAGGCAAACAGGTCACGCGGTCATTTGAAAAAGATGGATTTGGGGGGAGGAGGGGAAGAGAAAAGGTCACAGGCTTGGATGTTTCTAAAAATAGTTTTCCTCAATCTCATCCTTAAGCATGTTATTAACAGGACCGCCTGCAGAAACCTGATCCGCGGGGCTTCCGCCACAACGGGTCTCTGCCAGGCTGCACAGACATTTGGGGGTGGTGGCCTCAGCTCTCAAGTCACTTTGCAGTGTCACACCAGACCATCCAGATGCCAGGGCAAAGGTTAATCTCAGCAGAAACCTGGTGCGCCGTGGGGACATGGTGCCTTGGTTCTCGCTGCCTCCATGGAACAGATAGAAGAGGGGGCATTGGAATCCAGGGAAAAGCAGAGAAGAAAAAGGAATTGCCTCGAAGACGTTCTTGCCTTTGCAGGCAGGGAGCAGGGCGCCCAGGTGGATCTATGAACGCCTCATTTTTGTAGTGAAGGCGTTCGTCTCGCCAGGTGCTGGCTAATAGGATTGTTGACACCCCGTCCCCTCCCTTTCCCTCGCCAGGACCGTGTTCAAGGCGGTGCCAGACCTGCACTTCATATTCCTCATCGTGCCGTCCTACATGAGCCTCGGTAAGTCCTCCTCCACCACCTCCTGGCCCCAGTCGCTAACCTCGGAAATTTGTGCTTAAAATGGGGCTTTGGGGATGGGACATAAGAACCATGGGTCTCCAGGTCCTCAATGTATAACGTGCCCATTCGATTGTAACAATTAAAACACACGTTAGAATGGAAACTACATGTGTCCTGAAGTCCTAAAGTTATTCCTTGGTAAATCGAGGCCTCACTTCTTTGTCTCTGGGATTTAGGTTCGACTCTCATAACTGTGTTCGACCAAGTGGGGAACATTCCAAGCCTGACGTATGATGAGGACTTTGCCGTGCACATATGTCACAGGCACAGCCACTACCCTCAGCTACACATCCGCAAAGCCAGGTAAGTGTGGAGCCGTGCCTTTTGTTACCTAAGCTTTACCCTGACGGTTACCTTACAGAGAGTTTAAAAATTGCCACTTCTTACGGTAAGTGATTATAGCTTGAATGAAATTGCTTTATAATACCCAGAAGCATTACTTCATTTGGAGATGTTTACAATTCCCCTTGATGACGTAATTTGCAGGACTGAATATCTGATGAGACCCATTTGGTGCCGTGTGGTCAGCAAAGCTGTGCATTTACTACTTAAGGGTTTCTGAAGACACGCAATCCTTAGCTCCACACTGAATGAAATAACTTTCAAATAAAACAAACATAGAAATGAATCTGCCCATTTAGTTTTCCCGGTAAAGCCCACCTATTTTCCAGCATTCAGTGAATGAGGATCCTGTTGACCCCAAAGAGGAGTTTTCCAAGCTGAAAGTCTTTACCATCCACGGCCCACATGGCGTGCCTTGTAGGTCAGCAATCTCAAGGCGATAGCTGTGGCAGATTCTGTTTTCCAAAGAAGGCCATCTTCTATCCTGCACGCTCTCCTATAATGTGGCCTGGCCACTCTTCTCATCAAGAGGTGGGGTCCGTGTCCGCTCTTTTTGAGTCTGGGTGTTTTATGGCTGCTGTGGCCCATACAGCACGGTGGAAGGAATGCTCTGTGACGTGGGAGGTTGGGAGGCTTCTGCCTGGTTCTCTTGGGATGCTCGCTGTGGAGGAGACGAGGGGGAGAAGTCTGACTGCCCCGAGACCACCGTGCCGGAGAGGCCACGAGTCAGTGCCGGGCCCGCAGACCCAAGGGGCTACCGCTGACAGCATTCACCGTGTAGACGTGCAGCCCAGGAGAACCCCCAGTGTCTGCAGCCCCGCTGACATCTGACTGCAGCCGCGTGAGAGACCCCAAGCACGCACTGCCCAGCTGAGTCCTCCCAGGTTTCTGATGCACAAAAGTGTGAGCAAAATAGAACGGCTGTTTTGAAATAAGAGGGCCTATAAAATCATTTCACAAGGGTGGTTGGTTCCTTTATCAGTGAAGAGTAAGCTGTATCTTTTGGGGGGTAACCATTGCCATATTTGTTTTTGTTTGTTTGTTTTTATTTTGGGCCGCACCACCTGGCACGCGGGGATCTTAGTTCCCCGACCAGGGATTGAACCCGTGCCCCTTGCAGTGGAAACGCGGAGTCCTAACCACTGGACCGCCAGGGACTTCCCACCATTGCCATATTTGATGAGTGCTGGATTTCTTTAGAAAGTATCGAATCTAAATTTTTATAAAGCAAGAGCCTAATGTTTACCAGGCACGTAGTATTATGGCATAATTGTTAAGAACTTGCAATAATGACATCGGGTAGATCTTGATCCTGATCTTGGTTTTACTACTCACCAGATGGGTTAACTTAAAGAAGGAACTGGGCCTCCGCAGGCCTCAGTTTCCTCTCTGTCCGTGGGTGTGAGCGTATTGTCTGCTGTATGGGACTGTTGTAGCGATGGGATGAGCTGATAAAAACCAAGTACTTAGCACACTGCCAGTCACGTGCAGGTGCCCAAGGAAATTAAATATTATTATTAATACTATTAGAGAGTTATGTGGGGGAGAGAGACCCATCTATGATAAACTGTGATGCTGTGTAGCTTGAAGGAGGGAAGGACAGAGACGGATGAAGACACCTTCAACCCCCCCAGGCCCCCCAAATCTAAATGTCCATCAACATGTAAATGTTCACAGACTGTGGTACCTCTGTACAATGGATACTACTCAGCAATGAAATGGAATAAACTACGTATACACACAATTGCATGGATCAATCTCAGAAAGCTTATGCTGAATGAAAGAAGGCAGACATAGAAACAAAGACCATATACCGTTGATTTCACTTGTATGATGTACAAAACAGGAGAGGTCAGATCAGTGGTTGCCTCTGGCGGAGGGAAGAGTGATGGTGGGAGGGATATGGCGGGGAGACAGTGCTCTGTGCATTGCTCGGGGTGCACGCAGCTGTCAAAGGTCATCGAACTGCACGCTTAATATCTGTGCACTGTACACTATATTATTATACCTCAGTGGGAAAAATGTAAAAGAAAAGAGGCTTCATAGAGAAGGTAGCCTCTGAATCTGGTCAGGAAGGATGAGTCAGAGTTCAGCCAGATGGACAGAATGGGCAAAGACATGGAGGCAGGAAAGCACCCAGAACGTCGGCTACCAGGCAGGTGGGCAGATGTGAGGAAGAGCAGAGCTGTGATGAACAGGCTTTAACTTGCAGCCAGCAGGGAGCACTGAAGACAGGCATGGTATGGGCTGCATGTTAAAAAGAACTGATTTTCATGTGGCCAGTGGCTTGCAGGGCAGGAGCACAGAACAGTCTGGCCAAGAATGATGCCGGCTGGAATTCAGGCAGTGACGAATCAAAGAGGTCCAGGTTGGGGAATGGATCAAGGCAGGTGCATAGATGCAAAGAAATGTTTGAGAGGGAAGGTGCAGTTTGATCGCCAATTGGTTAGAGAAGTTGAAGGATGAGAATGAGTTAATGGTGACTCGGGGTTTCAAGTTTAGGGGGGATGGTGGATTCATTAACTGAAAGTGGAAATGATAGCACTAGATGGACAGGAGACAGTTGGAAATACAGGGCTTCTCATGAATGAGGAGATCATGAGAATAAAGGAGATGGTCTAGTTGAGGGGGAGATTTTAAAGTGAAAAGCAGAGGATTAGAGCACGATTTTGAAAGATGAAAGTGAGCCGTTAATGATTGTAAAGAGAAATTGGAAGAGGAGTATTGTAGAAGTCAAAGACTCTTAAAGTGGCAAATCAAATAATTCGTAGGGAAATCGAATAATTTGAATACAAAAAAGAGACCGTTGGATTTGGTAATTTAAAAGACACAGATGAGATGAATAAAATTGATGAACTACTAGCCAAACTGACCAAGAAAAAAAAAAAGAGAAGATATATCACTGATATCAGTATTGAAAGAGGAGATATCATTACAGATCCTATAGACATTGAAAGGATAAAGGAAGACTGCAACAACTCTATAAATTCAACAATTTGTGTTCAAACACAAACTACCAAAACTCATTTTAAAAATAAGAATAGGACTTCCCTGGTGGCGCAGTGGTTAAGAATCCGCCTGCCAATGCAGGGACACGGGTTCGAGCCCTGGTCTGGGAAGATCCCACATGCCATGGAGCAACTAAGCCCATGTGCCACAACTACTGAGCCTGCGCTCTAGAGCCTGCGAGCCACAACTACTGAGCCCTGCGCGCCTAGAGCCTGTGCTCCGCAACAAGAGAAGCTGCCGCAGTGAGAAGCCCATGCACCACAACGAAGAGTAGCCCCCGCTCACCGCAACTAGAGAAAGCTTGCACAAGCAACGAAGACCCAACGCAGCCAAAAATAATTAATTAAATTTATTTAAAAAAAAAGAATAACTTGAGTAATTCTATACCTATTAAAGAAAAGTCCAGTGAACTTTGGGTGAGAGGGAGGATGGCTGCCTGCCCTGACGCTGGCCCCTCCCCCAGCCCCCGCCCATCCTGACTTGCTTATTCTCTTTTCTTTCCTCTTGTTGTTGTGGCCCTGAACTCTGCCCCTTCCAGGATCTGGGCCTCAGCTTTCTCCCAGGCTCATCCCTTTGGCTCCTCTGCGCCAGTCTTGGCCACTCAGTCCAGTGCTCTACCTCTGGCCGCTTGGCAGTTTTTTAAATTATGTTTCGAGAAATTTCTGAAAATTAACTTCTTAGGCTCTTGTAAGTAGTCTCACAATTGCTGTAATTTTGTCTTCATTTCATTTAAAAATCTCATTTTTTTTCTGCCAGTTGCTAATTAATTTGGGACATGGGCTCATTTAATAAAATGAATTATATTTTCAAATCAGAAAAAATTTTAAAGAAAAAATTACTCATTGTTTCAGTCTTCTATGTGAGTATGTAACTATACATGCAAATGCGAGTATGTGTGTGTATTCTGTCTCTCTCCCTCTCTCTCTCTCTCTCTCTCTCTCTATATATATATATATACACACACATATATGTCTATAGTCATGATAATATGTTCTGTTAATTGTATTTTCCACTTAAGGTAGCAGCTCATCCACCTTTAATTTTGTTCTTTTTCATGGCTGTGTGGTATTTCATCGTGCGGTTCTACTATAATTCATTTAAGTATTCCTTATTTTATGGAAATTTGTCCTCCTTTTTTTCTATAACAAGAAATGCTGTGGTAAACAGCCTTGTACATATATTTTTAAGCATTCATGCTATTTTTGTCTGTAGTATAGATACCTACAAGTGGAATTCTGGGTCAGGTTGTATTAAACACTAAAATTTTAAAATAGATACTACCAAATTATTCAACCAAAATAGTCATGTCAATTTATATCCTAACCAATAGAGTCTCATTTTCTTGCACCCTCATTTATGCTGGACGTTTCAGTTATTAAAACTGTCTCCAATACAACAGTAATTCGTGGTAACTGGTGGTTATGAGCTGGTCTCCCGGTTCCCTCCTTCCCACCCCCCCTCCTTCCTTTCTTCCTCTTACCCTTGAACACTTGAGTGTTATGAGTGCTAACCTTCATGGGGACAGGCTGTCCTGGCCTGAACTAAACCTCACAATTCCTTTCCCTGAGGTCATGCTTATTCAGCCTCTGAGGGTGAATGGTCCTGCTGGTCCAGAAAATCTGCAAGAAGCAATTCACGAGAGGAACATAGTGCTGGTGGCAAAGAGATGACAGAGGGTACTTTGTAATGAGGAAGGGATGTTTATAAAAAGAGAACTTTTTAGTATATAGTAGTGAAATACAGAGATAACTGGCATTATGAGAGTTGATGCTTTTGCTTGCAGAAGGGGAAGTGTAACACATTTTAAGAGGCCCTCTGTCCACAGCGTTCATATTAGAGTTTTGATACCTACAGGTGTAGGACTTCAGGTATCTGGAAAATGTACTTATGTGGATGATCTCCCTCCTTAAGGATACAGGAAAAAAGGACACTTCAGAGTCAGATGGGCGTGGCCAGGCGTCCACTTAGGCTGCCTCATTTCTCTTGTTTCCCCCGCATTTATTTCTCAACATCTGTTTCATCAGTTGTTACTTGCACCGATAATTAATGGTGAAGAACACAGTTCTTAAGACACTAAACCAGTGAAGAGTTTGGGGATGTAATTATCCTTCTGCGATTTACCTAGCAACGCATTCAGAGCCAGCGAATTAACGCTGTAATCCCCAGTCCCGTTTCTTTGATTTACCCATGTGGAAAATTGTGCTGTAATGTGCCCCTCTACTTAGACACAAATTACTGAAGTTCCTGTTCTGTATTTTGCATAATATATGAAGTAAAGCATAGCTGCTTCTAGACACAACTTTATAATCTGTAATGGGCTTGATTAATCATTGGTGGTGGATTTGAGATGTTCTCAGATTTAGAAGCTATTGGAATGGCCTTTCTGGGGGGAAACCTACCTTTTTCAAGTCCTCACAGGGATAGGAGAGGACTCACTAAGGAAAGGATAGTGTGTTGTCAGTCAGTGTTGTAAAGTAATTTAAAGTTTCCTTTACATAGTACTGCTTTTTTGCTAATAACAAAAATTAAGTTAGGTCAACATTTAGGACTTTACATCAATTTAGGACTTTAAAATGTAAGATGTGGTGTTTTTTAAA
This sequence comes from Balaenoptera ricei, assembly GCF_028023285.1. Lineage (NCBI taxonomy): Eukaryota > Metazoa > Chordata > Mammalia > Artiodactyla > Balaenopteridae > Balaenoptera > Balaenoptera ricei. Next base: position 47,870,643 of record NC_082653.1, on the reverse strand, counting down.
TGCTAACTTCTCACCTTTTAAAGCAGTTATTTTTATTAAGCGTTTGAGAGTCTCATGATTATTAGGAATCCACTTAAGCTTGACTTCTGAGCAATTTCATGTAAATGAACATTCTGATGCTTAAGTGATAAATATCCTAAAGCATTCAAAAGAAGTTGTAGGGCAGTTAGGAATTTCACCACTAGTCTTCTTGAGTCCTGATAAGTGACCCAGCAAATGGATTTGGTTCACAATCCAGCTGGAACTATGGTGTGCCAACGTAGACTTTTGGATCAGATCCCAGTGGTGTAAGTGCAGGGGCCTCTAACTGGCCCTGAACGTGCTTTGAAGCACTTCATTCCGAAGTCATCCATAACTTGTAAAATTATGACATTTTCCAATGAGTAGAAGCTAAATGGTTCCAAAACCCATGTTAAAGTTTTGAATGGAATATAGTTTAGAAATGATGGATTTGATTCTCCTAAGGAAGACCACTAGAGGTCACAAGAGATCTTGGAAAGAAAAAGGTGCTTTGTTTCACACATCTGAATAAAAAGAAAAATCTAGTTGCTTAGCTGGCGCCCACTGTAGGTTCTCCAACGCCAAGTTGAAACTGTTCGTGGTAAGGGTTGGTTTAAGCCAAATACATTGCATTTTTTAGCACTACCACTAAAGTGGATTCTCTGAATTTTTCTTTATTCATTGATTTTTTTTTTATCAGCATAGAAACTTATTTGAATTCAAAATAATATGGTTATATTTAGGATAATATAATAATTATGTAAAGCACATATCATCGTTGGCTCTGAAACAGTTCTAAAGATGTCATTCTTTTGAAGTCAAAAAATATGTAGTAAGCATGTACAAGGAAGCAAAAGTATAAAAAATAAGTTTGCTGAGTATTGGGAGTTGTTACAAGAGGGGCACACCAAGGTAATGTAACAGAGTCCAAATTACATAGCGTGCAGCAAGGAGTTCTCTTGCCTTATCAACTCCTGGAAAATGAACCGGTAACCTCAGAATGCAAGAATACCACCACTGGGTTAACAGGACAAACTTTCTGAGGGACACAGGGAGTAATTCACTATACTTCCCCTTTCTCTAACTAACTCCTTTTCTCACACCGATTTCTTGTCTTTCCTCCAGGATAGGTTTTATCCTGTGGGAAAAAAATTTGGTTTTATTTGTAAAGTGGAGTAAATAATATCCTGATTGGAGTAGGCAACGTTTTAGCTGACGATGCTCAAGAATCAAACTTTTGAAAAAGGTCAGTCAGCTAGCTAGCAGAGACCATCAGTGGCTTGCAGAAAAAAAACAAATTCAGATAATATGTGCTTGCTAAATAGATAAAAAGAATAAGCAGTTAAAAATGGGTGAAAAATCCCAGGGTTTACTGTGACCTAGACAATCAAAAGCAGACAGGTGACCTTTGATTAAGCCCATTTACTTGTGGAGTGAGCTATAAGGGGCTCCAAGATAGAGTGTGGTTTCCAACAGCGTCCACAGCCAAAGGGCAAACTCAGAATGTCTCCTCCTCTCGTAGAAACTGGAACACGGAGGAGAAGTCTTTTTTGGAGTAGCCCTTCACACACATCATCCTGTAGATCTGATGGGTCTGAGTGCCCAGAAGGATTCAGCTCTTCGTGCTGGTAGCAGAGTCTTGTGTTAATCTCAGATCCTTAGCCATGAGTGTTGTTCTGAATCCACCCTGATAGTTATCAGCCGAGGGAACTCCATCCGTCACCCCAGGTACAGGATTATAAGCGTCACTTGACCAACATCGTCCTGAGCTCGTATTTAGGATTTTAGCCCAGAGTTTTGGGTCAAGCCCTAACCTGATTCCCAGATTCATAGCTTCAGCAGTTCCGGTCATACTAATAGCTAACAGCGAGTTGTTGCAGATCTTCGCAGCCTGCCCACTCCCAGCAGCTCCACAACACGCCACATTGGAGTCCACGCATCCCAGCAGCTGTTGGGCAGCAGCAGCAAATTCTTCTGCGACTCCTCCCACCATAAACATGAGGTTCCCAGACCGAGCAGCTCCCACACCACCAGAAACAGGGGCATCCATGAAAACTGCTCCCATTTTCTCAACTTCTTTGGCCAATTCTTTCAAAACCATAGGATCAATAGTCCTGGAATCTATTAACAGTGAGCCTTTCTTCACTTTTTTCAGAATTCCATTTGCTCCAGAATAAGCTTCTATCGCATCGATGCTGGTGGGCAACACTGTGATAATTCTGTCAGCTTTTTCAGCTACATCTGCTGGGGAAGTCACTACCTGTTCACGTGCATCTAGAAACTCTTTGCGTGCATCAGGGAACACATCATAAATACTGAGTGGATAGCCATGTTTCATGAGATTTTTTTGCCATTGGCCTCCCCATGTTGCCTACTCCAGTGAATCCAACTGGAGTCTTAGAAGCCACTGACCTAGAACACACGGCTGCAAGGCTGGCCACTGCTGGTTGCTGCCGGCGGCTCCACGGAGCCATAAGGAGGCTGCCATGCTGCCCCCGCCCTGCCTCCCCGTGGTGACTTCCGCGGCTCCCAGCTCACCCACTGACCGCTAGGGTGCGCAGTGCGGCGGGTGGGATCGGCTGCAGCTATTCATTGATTTCTTAAAGAATATGCACGCATATATACACACTCTCTCAGGCTTAAATAAATACAACATTTATGGCATTTAAATATCAGAATCACTTTTCCAACGGTACATTTTTAAGTCTAGCTAATGAGATGCGGATCCTCTCTGGTTGTGCAAGATGCCATCAGACAGGAGAGAGGAGGCCATGCCAGTATTCTGAACACAAAGATAGGCTGCGGCCGTCCTTACGGCCCCTAAGCAGGAACTTTCCATCTGTAAGTTCGCAGTGGTTTCTTTGCTGGCAAGGAGACAACGCACACCTCCCGCATCCAGGGAAGCCACCTGTAGGTTCTCCTCTAGGCTTGTGATGCTACAGAAGAGTGGTCCGGATGCTGAGAGGTCCACCTGCCACCAAGGGACAGTGCCAGCCAGCCGGGCAAGTGCCCTGGGGTCTGGCATCGCGCTGCTCCTTGAAAGCCCCGTTCACTGATGTAGTGGAAGTGGTGAGTGAGTTTGTCCTCCCTTCTCCCCACCTCTGAGGAAGCCAGCAACAGCCACCAGGGCCCTGTCATCCTTCACCTTGTCTTCTCCTGGGTTTACAGGACACCCAGGTCCCAAGTGAGGTGTCCTGAGAGGCTGTTGATTTTCTTCAGTTTCGGATCCCACCCCATTTTCACTGGCATGTTTTTCAGAGTTTGACGGACATTTGGGGGCCTGGATGATCAAACCCATTTCTATGGGATGGACCTTTTGTTTCCTCCAAACAAGTTAAAATAGTCTAGGGCTTCCCTGGTGGCGCAGTGGTTGAGAATCTGCCTGCCAATGCAGGGGACACGGGTTCGAGCCCTGGTCTGGGAAGATCCCACATGCCGCGGAGCAACTGGGCCCGTGAGTCACAACTACTGAGCCTGCACGTCTGGAGCCTGTGCTCCGCAACAAGAGAGGCCGCGACAGTGAGAGGCCCGCGCACCGCGATGAAGAGTGGCCCCCGCTCGCCACAACTGGAGAAAGCCCTCGCACAGAAACGAAGACCCAACACAGCCATAAATAAATAAATACATACATACATACATACATAAATAAAAATAGTCTATAACCGATTACATTAACACGCACGTGGTCGCCTTCTCCAAGCACGTGCTGGCTGGAAGCTCCAAAGGAAGGTTGATCCTTATTCAGCGGTGTCAGCCTCATTGTACTTTGTGTTGATCAACCCTAACCTTCATAATCATCACCACCTAAACTCTGGGGGTCACGGAAGTGCTGGGCACATGGCCCTGCTGTGCCCAGCGGCTCCACGGGAAGCTGTGGCTCTCCTCCTATCCGAGCGGCAGGCAGTGCTCTAATTTAAACATTTTACTGAATGAATTGTTTTCAGTAGCCAGGGTGTCTGTTTCCATGGGGCTGGACTTTGTCATATGCCATTTGAGACTCTGCGAGGCTGATGTCATACTTTATCATTAGTACCGGGGCTGATGCAAGATCATAAATCATCGATTACCCCAAGGAATGCGTTTCTTAGAACAAGTTCCTCTTTATCCATTTTGAGGAAGGGCTGAAGGGAGAGACTCTTCAGAGCTCCATGATTTGGATGTTTTCTTCTTATTCCCAGAAGAGTAAGTGTTGAGGTGTGATTATGGGTCACTTTGTTCACGGGCTGCCGAGGGCTCACGATTAGGCTTACGGCCCCGGGTCTCTCTGAACCTTTATTCCTGATTTTTATACCACAAAGTAGTATTTTTGTGTCCATAATATAGATAAAAGCCCATGGTACATAGTGGTAGCTGTCTTGATCCACTTAAGAAGATTAGGATATTGAATTACTTTCACATGATTTAAAATAATTATCTCTATTAATAAATACTGATGTGGACTTTATTTTTTGGCAGGATATTTGAAAGTGGATTTGTTGGCTGTTCTCTCCTAGAATCTTCTTGTTTTGTTTTGTCTTAACCAGTATCATCCAGGACTCTTTTTACAGAGAAAAGCCATCTCCATTAGCAGCACCCTTTTGCGGGTGGTTTTGCGGGGAAGTGAGGGGTTTCTGGAATGCACTGGGGCCTTCTCGGCCCTTCTAGCTGAGGTCCTGGGCTCTCAGGTGGAGGCAGCTGATGGGGGTTTCGGGGCATATCAGATGGTGGGGGGACTGTGAAGTTCCCCACAGCAGATGCTGCCGGGGGCCGACTGCCTGCCCGAGAGTGACCTTGAGGGCGTCCCCACGCTGTACCCTCCCTCTCTCCTCGTACCTGCCCTTGTGCAGGTGAGACACCAAGGCTCAGCAGCGAGGGGACCGGGCCAGTTTCTCAACCAGGAGAGGCAGAGGCTGATTAGAGGGCTGGGAGCTGCCAGTGTGGAGCGGGGGTCACTCCCCAGAGACGCCCCCTTGGGCCACACGTCCGCACCTGCAAACAGGCCGAGCGATGGCACCCCAGCGCTGTCAGTGCGTGCGGTAGGGCCCCGTCCACGTTGGCTGTCACTGTTGCCCCTGGGCTGTGGGCTCCAGGGTGTGCAGATGTCAAAGGTCGACAAAGCCGGATGATGGTAAGGACAGATTTTAATCCGTAATAACCGTTGCGATAGGGGGAAACATCCAGGGTGGACTGAACTCAACTTTGATTTGTACGGAGGTGACTGGGCCTTTTTTTTTTTTTTAATTTAAATTTTTTTTTTTTTTGGCTGCATTGGGTCTTTGTTGCTGCACGCCGGCTTTCTCTAGTTGCGTCGAGTGGGGGCTACTCTGTTGCAGCACACAGGCTTCAGTAGTTGTGGTGTGCGGGCTTCAGTAGTTGTGGCATGCGGGCTCAGTAGTTGTGGCTCACGGGCTTAGTTGCTCCATGGTGACTGGTCCTTTTGAAGAGAAAAGGAGGGAAAATAAAACATAGATAAATAAATAAAATTAAATAAAATAAAGAGAAAATGAGGGAGCTGGGAGGGGAGTGAGCAGGGTCTCAGTAGAGTCAGGCAAGTGACAAATTACAAAAAGTGGGAAGGCGGGGTTGGTCCCTGTGAGACCCATCTGAGTCACTCACTAACCCTGATGGAAATTAGGCTTCTGACCCCCTCACAGAGGCTGGGAGATGGGGCCTTATCCTCAGGTGTCAGCTGGAACAAACAGGAACTTCTTCTGGCAGCCCTGAGCTTTCTCAGGCAGGCACTTTAAGGGGGTCTCAGGTCATTCTAGGGATGTGGCCTTGAGCTGTTAGGAACTGTTAGTGTTTGTTCATGTCTTTTCAGGCCTAGTGGAAAAGAGGCTCAGGGTGTACTAGGCTAGGGTCTGGTCATGGAGTCTTTGTCACTCATTAGATGGAGCTGCTATTAACATCAAAGAGAACATATTAGAAGATGAAGTGGGATGATGAAGATGGCAGAGTAATGAAATAAGGGGGAGGGAGGATAAAGGTAGTAGCCAAATCAGTTACACTAGAAAAAAATAATACAAATATGGAACATTTTAAAAGAAAAGGACCAGGAAAATATATAAGAACATCCTAGACAGGTAAAATAGAGTAGACTTAATCAAGACTTAATAATCTGCTAAAAAGAAGAAAGGAATGTGGAATATGGCAGCAAAATGGAGGCCAAGGACCAGCATCCTCGTGCTGCTGTAAACCTGGTTCTTGGGTCCTCCTCTCCCCACCCACACTGGTGGTCGAGGTCACGGTAGAGGTCGTGAGAAGGAGGCTTGAGGCAGACATGCCCAGGATGGTGAGCAGACCTTCGTTACCTTCAAGCCAGCATCTCCCCCTCCATGGAAGTAGAGAGACGTTTTAGGAGTAAAGGGTACCATGGGCCCGTTGGGAGGAATGCATAAACAAGCTTAAATATTCTTTATCTTAGTAATTCCCAGAGTCTTTATAACTGTGACGATCTATGAGGGACCCTATAGCGGAAAAGTGTTTTTAGACAGGGGATTTCTTCTAAGGGGAGGAAGGGCTGCTGGGAGCAGTATCATAGAAGCAGTGCTCCTTGGAGCACTTTTGGGAGGTGCTGTGCCCACCTTGCTGTCCTTTGGCTCGTGAGCGATACTGCCCTGCAGTCCACGTCCAGCCGGGCCGAGCGTGTCCCCTCTGCCTGGGACATCCCACCTCCAAGTCTCGACACAGCTTCCTCCCCGTCTCTTCACTCAGGTCTCACTCAAGTGTCACTCCCTGACCCCGTCACTCTCCATCCCAAAGCAACTTACCACTCTTTGAAATGTTCCAGGTGATTTGTTTGTTACATTTTTGTTGTCTGTTCCCCCCATTAGAATGTAAGTTCATTTCCTGGGCGTGTGGCTCTATCCCTGGCATTTAGAACAGGGTCGCAGGAGCAAACAGAGGAACCAGCACTGAATTTAAGCCTTTCCGGTAAACAGGGTGGAAGATCACGACGACCTCGTGCCAATATTCCTGCACCAGGACACCATCCTGAAGGAGACTTATGGCGAATACTTCCTGGCTGAACTCATAGAGGCCCAAGATGAAGAGAATCATGCCGTCGTGTGTGAGGTGCGTGATAACCCACCCGGGGGCCCGCTGACGGAGAGGGATGAGAAGTGAGCAGCTCTGGTCCTGGTTTGCTGAGCGTCCTGGGAGCTGCTTCCCTTCCTCTTCCTAGGTGGTGTGCCCGGCCCGCCTCCCAGCTGTGCCATCACCCACCTCCCCAGGGTTCCCGCTTTAGGTTTTCAGGTTTTACGAGGTCCTTCCAGATGCCCAGTCTTAACAGGCTCCAGCTCAAACTAGATGCAGCTGACTCCAAGTTCCTGGAAAACAACTCAGGCAAACATCTTATCGTTTGGGCTATGTGCCCCTTGGAGGATGTGCAAGTCTTTGGTAGCAACAGTTAAAGCGAGCTTGAGCATGATGGTGGGCTCCAGGTGTGATGGATTTAACTGATGATTACCCTCGGTTTCAGGAGGTGAATTCTATCTCAGAAAAAATTTCTGATGCCAGGAAGCACTGAGACCAATGAAAGCAATCTTTTGGGGTAGAGCACATCAGTATATTTAAAAAGCTCCCCACGTAATTCCAATGTGCAGCCCAGGTGGTAAAACATTTATCTACATGATGGAGAACACATCGGGTGAGGAACAGGATTAATTTAGATATACATGGGCGTTAGTTTCTTAAGGTGAGACCTGGCCCTGAAAATTAGATTCTGATATACTAGTCCATGACAGCTGTTTCTTCTACGTTGAAATACTTAATTTTTATTCTTTCATGTTTAGGTTTTTGCATTGTCTTTTAAGGACTTGCTTTCAAATATTGTCATTTGACCTTTAGCTCCAGGCTGGTGACAGAAGGAAGGGTCAGGAAATATTTGGGCCCAGCAGCACCATTTTGAAAAGCCATGTCTTACACGATGAGACAAAAACTACTGATAATTAAAATGATTCATACAGACCCAAATAAGGGCTTTTAATGATCCAACTGTACCTATTCAGTTTTGTCAGGTCTTTGTTTTTTGGAGAAGACCTTTATTTATTTATTTTTACAGCTTTATTGAGATATAATTGACATATAATGTTGTATAAGATTAAGGTGTACAATGTGTTAGCTTGATACACTTATATATTGCAAAATGATCACCACCATAGCATTAGCTAACACCTCCATCATGTCACATAATTACCATTTTCTTTTGTGGTGAAAACATTTAAGGTCTACTATCTTAACAACTTCCAGGTATATCATAGAGTATTATTAGCAATAATCAACATGCTGTACATTAGATCCCCAGAACGTATTCATCTTATAACTGGAAATTTGTATCCTTTGATCAACACCTCCCCTTTGCCCTGTACCTAACCCCTCATAGCCACCATTCAACTCTCTGTTTTTTTGAGTTCAACTTTTTTAGATTCCACATAAAAGCAGTATCATACAGTATTTGTTTTTCTCTGTCTGACTTATTTCACTTAATATAATGTCCTCAGGATCCATCCTTGTTGTCACAAATAGCAGGATTTCCTTCTTTCTCATGGCTGAATAATATCCATTACATATATGTGCACATATATATGTATACCTACATATGTACATACATACATACATACCACATCTTCTTTATCCGTTCATCTGTTGATGACCACTTAGGTTGTTTCCATATCTTGCCTATTGTGTATAATACTGCAGTAAACATGGGAGTACGGAGATCTTTTCAATACCCTGTTTTCATTTCCTTTGGATATATACCCAGAAGTGGAATTGCTGAATCATATGGTAGTTCTATTTTCAATTTTTTGAGGAACCTCCGTGTTGTTTTCCATAGTGTCTGCACTAATTTACATCCCCACCAACAGTGCACAAGAGTTCCCTTCATCCTTGCTAACACTTGTTATCTCTTGTCTTTGGTGGGTATTTTTTTTTTTTTTTTTTGGCCGCACTGTGCACCACGTGGGACCTTAGTTCCCCAACCAGGGATCGAACCTGCACCCCCTGCATTGGGAGCTCAGAGTCTTAACCACTGAACCACCAGGGAAGTCCCTTTCTTGTCTTTTGATGGTAGCCATTCTAACAGGTGTGAGGTGATAATCTGATTTTGATTTGCATTTCCCTGATGATTAGTGATATTGAGCATCTTTTCATGTACCTGTTGGCCATTTGGATGTCTTCTTGGAAAAATGTCTATTTAGTTCCTCTGCCCATTTTAAAATTGGGTTGTGTGGTTTTTTGCTACTGAGTTGTATGGGTTCTTTGTATATTTTGGATATTAACCTCTTATCAGATATATGATTTGTGAATATTTTCTCCCATTCTGTAGGTTGCCTTTTCATTTTGTGTCTTTTGCTGTGTAGAAGTTTTTTTGTTTGATACAGTCTCACTAATTTTTTCTTTTGTTGCTTGTGCTTTTGGTGTTATATCAAAAAAATTGTTGCCAAGACTAATGTCAAGAAGCTTTCCCCTATGTTTTCTTCTAGGACTTTTATAGTTTCAGGTCTTATGTTTAAGTCTTTAATCCATTTCCAGTTCATTTTTGTCAGTGGCATAAGATAAGGGTACAATTTCATTCTTCACCATACGATTTTCTCATTTTCCCAGCACCATTTATTGAAGAGACTACCCTTTCTCCATTGAGTCTTCTTGGCTCCCTTGTCAAATTTTAGTTGACTGTAAATGTGGGAGTTTATTTCTGGACTCTCTATTCTGTTACATTGGCCTATGTGTCTATGATGCCAGTAGCGTACTGTTTGTTTGTTTTTTAATTTATTTTTAATTTATTTATTTTTGGCTGCGTTGGGTCTTCATTGCTGCGTGCAGGCTTTCTCTAGTTGCGGTGAGTGGGGGCTACTCTTCATTGCAGTGTGCAGGCTTCTCATTGTGGTGGATTCTCTTGTTGCGGAGCATGGGCTCTCGGCGCATGGGCTTCAGTAGTTGTGGCACGCGGGCTCAGAAGTTGTGGCTCGCGGGCTCTAGAGCGCAGGCTCAGTAGTTGTGGCTCATGGGCTTAGTTGCTCCGCGGCATGTGGGCTCTTCCCAGACCAGGGCTCGAACCCGTGTCCCCTGAATTGGCAGGCGTATTCTCAACCACTGAGTCACCAGGGAAGCCCCCATGTACTGTTTTGATTACCATAGCTTTGTAATATTGCTTGAAATCAGAAGTGTGATGCCTCTGGCTTTGTTTTTCTTTCTCAATGTTGCTTTGGCTTTTGGGGGCCTCTTGTTGTTCCATACAAATTTTATGATTTTTTTGTTTTCTGTTTCCATGAAAATGCCTTTGGAATTTTGATAGGGATTAATTGAATCTCTGGATGGCTTTGGGCAATATGGACATTTTGACAGCATATAATTCTTATGGTCCATGAACACGGGGTATTTTTCTATTTCTGTCTTCTTCATTTTCTTTCATCAAAGTCTTGTAGTTTTCAGTGTACAGATCTTTCACCTCCTTAGTTAAATTTATTCCTAGGTATTTTATTGTTTTTGATGCTATTGTGAATGGGACTGTTTTCAGTATTTCTTTTTCAGAGATTGTATTTCTAGTGTATAGAAATGCAACTGATTTCTGTGTGTTGATTTTGCGTCCTACAACCTTACTGAATTTGTTGATTAGTTTTAACAGTGTTTGGGTAGAGTCTCTAGGATTTTCTGTATGTAAGATCATATCATCTACAAACAAAGACAATTTTGCTTGTTCTTTTCCGATTTGGATGCAGTTTATTTCTTTTCCTTGCCTGATTTCTCTGGCTAGGATTCCAGTACTTTGGTGAAGAGGAATGGTGAGAGTGAGCACCCTCATCTTGTTCCTGATTAGAGGAAAAACTTTCAGTCTTGCACCATTGAGTATGATGATAACTGTGGGCTTGTTATTATTGGCCTTTGTTACGTTGAAGTATGTTTCTTCTATACCCAATTTGTTGAGCATTTTAATCATGAAAGGATGTTATATTTTGTCAAATCCTTTTTCTACATCTATTGAGATGATCATATGATTTTAATCTTTCACTCTATTAATGTGGTGTATCACATTTATTGATTCGCATGTATCAAACCTCCTTGCATCCCAGGGATAAGTACTGCTTGATCATGGTGTATGATCCTTTTAATGTGCTGTTGCATCCAGTTTGCTAATATCAATATTTTGTTGAGAATTTTTGCATCTGTATTTATCAGGGATATTTATCTGTAGTTTTCTTTTCTTGTAATGTTCTTATTTAGCTTTGATATCAGGGTAATGCTTGCCTTATAAAATGAGATAGGAGTGTTCCCTCCTCCTTAATTTTCTGGAGGAGTTCAAGAAGGATTGGCATTAATTCTTCCTTAAATGTTCATTAGAATTCACCAGTGAAACCATCTGATCCTGGGCTTTTCTTTATTGGGAAGTTGTTGATTACTGATTCAATCTCCTTACTTGTTATTGGTCTGTTCATATTTTCTATTTCTTCATAATTCAGTCTAGGTAGCTTGTCTGTTTCTAGGAATTTATCTGTTTCTTCTAGGTTATGCAATTTGTTGGTATATAATTTTTGTTAGTAATCTTTTACCCTTTGTATTTATGGAATCAGTTATAATGTCTACTCTTTCCTTTCTGATTTTATTTCAGTCTTCTCTCTTTTTCTTAGTTAGTCTAGCTAACAGGTTGTCAATTTTGTTTACCTTTTAAAAAAACAGCTCTTAGTTTTGCTTATCTTTTCTATTATTTTTCTGGTCTCTATTTCATTTATTTCTGCTCTGATCTTTGTTATTTTCTTCCTTTTGCTAACTTTGGGCTTAATTTGTTCTTCTTTTTCTAGATCTTTGAGGCATACAGTTAGGTTGTTTATTGAGATCTTTCTTTTTTCTCAATGTAGGCATTTACCACTATAAACTTACCTCTTAGAACTGCTTTTGCAGCATCCCACAATTGGTTTATTGTATTTCCATTTTTGCTTGTTTCAAGATATTTTTTGATTTCCCTTTTGGTTTCTTCTTTGACCTCTTGGTCTTTCAGGAGTGTAATTTAAAATTTCCACATACTGTGACTTTTTCAACTTTCCTCCTGTTACTGATTTCTAGTTTAATACCACTGTAGTTGGGAAAAATACTTGGTATGATTTAAATCTTCTTAAATTTGCTAAGACTCATTTTGTGATCTATCATATGATGTATCATGGAAAGTGTTCCATGTGTTCTTCAGAAGAATGTGTACTCTGCTGCTGTTGAATGGGATGTTCTGTACACGTCTGTTAGGTTGATTTTATCTAAAGTATGAATCAAGTCTAACATTTTCTTGTTCATTTTCTCTCTGGGTGGTCTATCCATCGTTGCAATAAGGTATTGAAGTCCCCTGCTATTATTGTACTGTTGTCTATTTCTCCCTTTATATCTGTTAGTATTTGCTTAATATATTTAGGTGCTCCAATATTGACTGTATATATATTTATGATTGTTATATCTTCTTGATGAATTGACCGCTTTATCATTATATAATAACCTTCTTTGTCTCTTGTTAGTGTTTTTGGCTTAGTCTGTTTTGTCTGATATAAGCATAGCTACCCCTGTTCTCTTTTCGTTTCCACTTGCGTGGAATATTTTTTCCATCTCTTCACTTCAAACCTATATGTGTCCTTAAAGCTGAAGTGAGTCTCTTGTAGGCAGTGTATTGTTGGGTCTTGCTTTTTATCCATCTAGCCACTCTGTATATTTTGATTGGAGAATAAAATTCATTTACATTTAGAGTAATTATAGGTAAGGACTTACTAATGCCATCTTATTGTGTTCTGGCTGTTTTGTAGTACCCTTGTTCCTTTATTCCTTTCTTGCTGCCTTCCTTTATGAATTGATGATTTTCTGTAATGAGATGCTTTGATTCCTTTTTCTTTATCTTTTGTGAATCTACTGTAGATGTTTGCTGTGTGGTTACCATTGAGGCTTACATAAAACATCTTACAGATATAACAGTCTATTTTACACTAAAGACTTAATTTCAATTGCACACAAAAATTTTACCCTTTTACTTCCCCTGTTATGTTTTTAATGTAACAATTTATCTCTTTTTATATTACATATTCATTAATAAATTATTGTAGCTATAGTTATTAAAATATTAAAATTCTTGTCCTTTAATACCTACATTAGAGTTACATGGTTAATGCTTCACCATATTAAAGTTTTAGCATATCCTGAACTTGACTATATACTTACCTTTACTATTGTGTTATATATTTTTAGATATTTTCATGTTATTAATTAGCATCCTTTCACTTCATCTTGAAGAACTCCTTTAAGCATTTCTTGTAGGGCAGGTCTAGTCATGATGAATTTCCTCAGCTTTTGTCTGTCTCAGAAAGTCTTTCTCCTTAATTTCTGAAGGACAGCTTTGCTGAGTAAAGTATTCTTGGTTAGCAGTTTTTTTTCTCTCAGCACTTTGAATATATCATCCTGCTAACTCCTGGCCTGTAAGGTTTCTGTTGAGAAATCTGCTGACAGTGTTATGAGGGGTTACCTTGTAAGTCCCAAGATTTTTTTCTCCCACTGCTTTTAAGATTCTCCTCTTGTCTTTGATTTTTGAGTTTTATTATAATGTGTCTTTGAGAGGATCTCTTTAAGTTGATTTTATTTGGTGACCAATGAGCTTCATGAACTTGTATATCTATATCTCTCACCAGATTTGGGGTGTTCTTGGCCATTATCTCTTTAAATAAACTCTCTGCCCCCTTCTCCCTCTCTTCTCATTTTGGAACTCTGGTGATTCCCAAATTGGTCCTTTGGATGGTATCCTATAAATCATAGGATACCATCCTGTGACCCTTTTCATTCTTTTTACTATGTTCTCCTCTGACTTGATACTTTTAAAGTTCCCGTATTCAATCTCATTGAGTCTTTCTTCTGATTGATCAAGTCTGCTGTTGATGCTCTCTGTTGCATTTGCATGTCATTTGTTGATTCTTCAGCTCCAGAATTTCTGGTTGGTTCTTTTTATGGTTTCGCTCTCTTTGTTCAACTTCTCATTTTGTTTGTGTGTTGTTTTCCTGATTTTGTTGAATTGTCTTTGTTTTCTTATAGCTCACTGAGTCTCCTTAACACAGCTATTTTGAATTCTTTATCTGGTAAATTAGAGATTTACCATTTACTCTTGTCTTTGGGTTCAGTTACCAGAAGATTATTGTGACCCTTTGGTGGTGTCATACTTCCTTGATTTTTCATGATCGTTGAGTTTTGCTGTCTTCACATTTGAATAGCAGTCACCTCCTCTGGTCTTTGGAGGAGAAATAACTTCTCTCAGCTCTGCTAGAGATTCTGAGGCTTCCTCAGACCTTCTATGGGTATGCCTGCTCCATGCTTCTTGCTCTCTCTTGTGGCAGAATTCTTAAGCTTCTATGTCTTCTCTGGACCCTGCAAAGCACCAGGTCGAGTGCTTCTATATTCCCAAAGGTGGCACTACAGCTCAAATTTGTGGTCTCTTCCTGGCCCACAGATTGGGCCGACTTTCTCCATATGCTCCTTAGCCATCTGCCAAAGTCTGCTCACGGCACCATTAGGAGTATACACGGGGAGCTGCCACAAGGTGGGCTGGTGTGTGCGTAAGGCATGTGGAGCACTGGGGGTGCTCGTGGGCAGGCTGGCAGGATCCACGGGTGAAATATTCCCAGTAGCTCGTGGGTGGGCTTCTTGATAGAATCCATGATGCCTGTTAATGTCCTCTGGGGGGTCCTACCTGCTGCTGTCCCAGACTCCTTCCACCCCCCCAGTCGTGAGCTCCCAATTTAGTACTCTGGATCTGGCAAGAGAGAAATGAGCCCCTCTGGCAGCATCCTGCATAGCTAGGGAAGCCAGGTGCTCACTTACACAGTCTCCCTTACCCACCACGGGATAAATTAGGGGGATAAATCTTGGCCCTAAGCTGTGCTGTCTTGGAGGATGGGTGTTGTGGGGAAAGGCAGACTGTTTGTCTTACCCACTCCAGGGCATCCAAACTGGTATTTTTTTTGCTCCAATGGAGCTGAAACTTCTCCTCGGGAAACCTGAACTTCATCAAAGGCTCTCTCATCCATGAGTGATCGTCTGAGTCACTATTCTCAGGGGCTCCTGGACTGAGGCTGAGAGAGGTTAGAGCCAGTTCAGCGGCCTCTGCAGGGTCCACAGCTGTGACCGAGGTCTGTCTGCCTATTTCCTGATGCAAAGGCGGGCAAGACTCCTCCCAGGCCCTTTGGTGGATGGTGCTGGATCCCACATCTCCTTCAAAGGCACTTTTGTTCAAGGATGGATGCCGAATATTTGCTGTTGAGCAGGGGACAAAAATACGGGATGTCTTATACCACCATGATGCTGACCTCACTCTGGAGAAGGCTTTTAATTCTTTGGTTTTAAGGTACGAGTTTGAACCCAAATCTCTTGAGTTAGTTCTTGTGAAGAGCAGCTGCAGTGACCTCTTCCCTCAGTTCCTTCCCTCTCGTGTCATGTGTTACAAACTTTCAGCGTGTGTAAATATCAGAGGAAAGTTGTAGGCTGAAAATTGCAGTTCCAACCCCGCAGGGATCCTTTGGTGTCTCCAAAGACACAAATGGAGTCCAGGCTGATCTCTGAGAGGCCATGCTGCCTCAGACATCAGAGATTGCATGTCCCATGGAGATGTGACCACGGGCCTCAACCTTAAATGGAAGGGCAGGAGCAGGACCTGTCAACAGTGAGCAAACCAGCCTAGGATCTGGGAGTGAAACTCTGGTCTTCACCAAGCCCTATCAGGTGTCTTAAGCCTTTTTGGGTTCAAGATCAGTGCAGTCACCACCCTACCACCTACCTGCCAGGACCCTCCTCCCAACCATCTGGGCTTCCTCAGACCTGCCTTTTGGCAGCAGTGTGCTGGAGCTCGCTCACCCTGGCTCACGAGAGCCAGTTGCTAAATCTTTAGGAACTTGGCAAGCTGCTTCTTAAACACAGCCATTGTCAAAAATTAAGTTATATCAACTAACAGTGTAGTAAATTATACTAAAAACAAAATTCATAAATCCTCAAAATTCATTACTTTGTAATTGTTTTACTCTTATTTGTCCTCTTGGGGTCATTTATATCTGTGGTCTCTGCAGAGTGGAAATACTGTGGCTACGGCTACTGCGCATCTTCTCCCAATTCTCTACTCAGTGACATCACACCAAGAGCTTACAATGGGCTGCAACGGGAATATTTACACCACAGAAATTGGCAAATGTGACAAATAAGCTTTTCCCTACAATGCCGATTAGGCATTAACCAGCACACTATACTTTTAGGTGACCAGAGATAACGGGACATAGTACACCAAGCCTGTCCCTTCCCAAACCCGTCCATGGGTCACAGGCCATGGGTGTGGATGCCCTGAGAGCCATGTCTGCACCACTGGGGGACCCTCGACTAAAGGTTTTTAACTGCGAGCACTTTCTTTGACTTAATCGCAACTTTGAAGGAGTTCTGAGTCATCACTTTGCTGCAAGTTGCTTTTCATAACTTTATCCTGGCTGACCTTGACATCTGGTGTTTACTCCAAACTGAGATTTCAGGGCAGGGCGGTTGGAGGCCAAGGGCAGCTCCTAGAGACAGATGGGCAGAGCGTCTGCCTTGGCAGCATCCGTGACGTGGGCAGTAGCGGTCCGAGGAGGCACTGGGGCAGAGCCTGCCAGCCCAGCCATGCCTTTGACATCAGGCAGGAAGGATCAGAGCTGGCAGTGGTCACAATGAGGGTACCCAGAAGGGGTGGGTGACGTAGGGCTTTTTAGATGGAATCATGAACGATGCAGTGCACACGGGCCTATAAATGGACCTGCTTGTGAAGGCGCGGCCACTGCACACGTGGTTTATAGCGATCTGAGCTTTATGCGTCATCATATGGATCCTCAGGGAAAACCAAGGACAACAACAAACTCCCAGTTTGCTCTCCAGTGTGAGATAATTAAAGGCACCTTTGTGGTGGAAAGTATTGGTTACCTGGAAGACAGACAGCAGCCAGCAATCAGTGCCTTTTCACTGTACACGTAAGAAAAAAAAGTCCATCAAATCAATTTATTTTTCCAGAAAACACACACACACACAAAGATGCATTTGAATACTCCCACAAATTCATATTTAAGAACAGTGCTTCTCAAATCAGAGCAGTCATCCCAAAGAAACCCGAAAGAAAAAGCAGACACTGCCACAATACGTCCTCGCTCTGTTGAGTCCGTCATTCTTCACTTTTGTGAATTGTCACAGTCCTGAGATGAAAGATGGGAATATAACAGGTTGCAGAATTGGAGAACGTGAAATCTTTGTTCCTAATGGTGAAACGTGTTTTTCTCATTTTCATCAGAATGTGTGATCCATGCCATTTGAAATCAAATTCCAAACATGACGAGCCATTAGTGTAATAGCTCATTACTAACAGCAGTCTTATAAATAATACATTCTTATCATGCACATGCAGCTCGCCATGAAGCCAGCAAAAGGTATTTCAGGCCATGGAAGTTGCATCGTGCCAGCGTGGCTCTAGATGAGAAGGACATCTCCATGTGAACCAAGATGGATGCCAATTTTCCCTGCCGAGAGGGAGGCTGGCCGGCTCTCTCTGCACATATGGTAGAGGGATTGGTTAATCAGCGTCTGCTGAGTCTTGGGCCTAAAATTACAGAGAAGCCAGACAACTGTGGCTATGCAGCCTTTGTTCACGCGTGCAAACAAGACAAACAATCACTTGTTATTTGGGAAAAAATTAAAATGTGTATTTTGGACTTCTATTAAAGTGTCGATGGCTTTATAAAACAGCTGTGTAAATCCAGCCTTTTACAGCTAGTATTTTGGGGAGCATGTAAAGAAAAGAATATGCATGGAAAAAATTAATTTTTAAAAATTCTTTTTGTATTCCAGTATTTGGGAGAAAGTACAGGGAGTCTTTACTTTTCAAACACATCTTTGAGAACAAGTGGTTTTAAACCAGAAGAGAACATTTGAGAACAAACAGTTTAATACCTAATTTTTTTCTCTGTTGTTTAAAGGAGTGTTGTAGCTTCTTTCTCTACTTTAGGAAGTTAAAGTATTAACCATTTTCTCTGACTGGGCATTTATGGAATGATGCTGCATTCTTAGGAACAGGGAATGCTGACGATTGTTGAGTTTGTTTGTTTTTTTAAATTTATTATTTATTTTTGGCTGTGTTGGGTCTTCATTGCTGCACGTGGGCTTTCTCTAGTTGCGACGAGCGGGGGCTACTCTTTGTTGTGGTGCGCGGGCTTCTCATTGTCGTGGCTTCTCTTGTTGCAGAACACAGGCTCTAGGCGCGCAGGCTTCAGTAGTTGTGGCATACAGGCTCAGTAGTTGTCGCTCGCGGGTTCTAGAGCGCAGGCTCAGTAGTTGTGGCACATGAGCTTAGTTGCTTCGCGGCATGTGGGATCTTCCCGGACCAGGGATTGAACCCATGTCCCCTGCATTGGCAGGCGGATTTTTTAACCACTGCGCCACCAGGGAAGTCCTGTTGCATTCTGCTTCCTGGTTGGAATGGCTGTCTAGAGAAATAAAGTCTGAATTCTGGTGGGATCGCACCCGCCCAGTAAATGCTGGTTTCTTATAAGAGCTGTCAGAGTCAAATCAGTCACCAGAATTTGCTTAAAAGTCACATAATGATCAAAGGAATTATTTATGTGAAATTTATTTATTTTCCTTTTTTCCCAGTTTTATTGAGATATAATTGACACATAACATTTCAAGTTTAAGGTGTCCAACCTAACATTTTGATTTATGTACATATCGCAAAATAATTACCACCAAATAAGATTAGTTAACCTAAGAACTCTGCATTCTCTCTCGCCTCTTTTAAAATTCTAAATGCTTTCCTTGCAGAGAAGAATGAAATACAGAATTACCGATGGAACATAATAAAGAATTTCAATCACAGTCATCTCTCAATGTGGTATTAAAATTTGATAGAATTAAAATTCGTTGTTAATTTATAATATTTCAGTACCAGTAATAGGTACTAGCTCAGCTAGTTACTCACAAAAAGATAAGTTGTTTCCTCTACTCGCAATACTTATGACCCCAAATGTGTTGCATTTTTCCCATACCAGCCAACTCTCCAGCTTCCTAGACACCAGCCGGGTGTCCTACAGTTTGATGCACTTCTGACACTGCCCAGACTTAGCACAGGCCCTACAGTTTAAGGACTCAGGCCCACAAGACTGTCCCCTGCCCCTGTCAGATGTCAGTCACAAGACCCAGGTTGTCACCTGTACTTTCAACTGACCGACTATAAATCAGGGTTTCCCATGACCCCCTCCTCGGGTGTGACAATCTGCTGGAAAAGGCTCCCAGAACTCAGGAGAACACTTTACTTGCCACCATCGATTGATTGTAAAGGATACAATTCAGGAACAGCCCAAATGGAAGAAGTGAGTGGGGGGAGGTGGGGAGGAGGGGGTGGGGAGCTTCCATGCCCTCTCTGGGCTCACCGCCGCCCAGCACCTCAGTGTGTTCACCAGCCCGAAGATCCCGAGCCCCATCATTTAGGGGTTTCTCTGGTGGTTCCATTAACGACTGATTAAATCATTGGCCACTGGTGGTTGAACTCAATCTCCAGCCCCCTTCCCTTTCCCAGAGGTCGAGGGGACGGGGCTGAAAGTTCCAACCCTCTAATCACAAGGTTGATTCCTCTGGTAACTAGCTCCCATGCTCCGAAAGTCACCTCTTTAGTGTAAACTCAGGTGTGATTGAAAGGGGCTTAATTATGAAAAACAAAAGATGCTCCTCTCAGGAAATTACAAGTGTTTTAGGAGCTTTGTGCCAGGAGTGAGGGATGAAGACCAAATATTTCTTATTATGTCACACTGTCACCCTCATCTTGCCACTTATGTGTTCCTCATCAAAGGCCTAAAATGATGAGGGCCATTGCAAGAGGTTCAGAATCAGGTAGGATGCTGGGAGGTGATGCAGTTGTAGGTCAAACACACCTGGTGAACAGGTGCAATGAGTTTATTTCACTCAAAGCTTCCCACCAAACCTCCTTCCTCACATCTCCTCCCCATGAGACCATCCAATCAAACAAATAAATGAGTTTAAGAAAATCGAAGAGTTCCTACCTGATGAGGAGTGAACGACCATGAATTTTCTCTGAACCGGGGGTCAACCAGATGGCTACTAGAACAATGGCCAGTCTTCCTGAGAACCGCATGGTGGAGGGGAGGAGAGTGGATGGGAGGGCTGGGCTTGCAGTGGGGAAATAAAAGGGTATGGGGCAGGCACGGGCATTGTCTAGGCAAAGTTCCAAAGAGTTTTCCCTAAAGAACACCCTGGTGGCCTCCCTAAGTTATATACCCACCTCTGGGATTGCCCACAGTGGTCGTCCACGGCATCGTTTTTTGAGCCTGTCCTGTATGCCGTGCATTGCTCTGGACACTAGGGCTGCTCCCTCCCTCAGACATCTCCGGGTGCCCATGGGCTGGGGCTCCTGGGAGTTTCATGATGAGCATTCACCTGAGGTCGGACAGTCATGCGATGTTTTGGACATTTCAGGTGGATGGTGTAGCTGTCGGGTTCATGAGCGTGTGCTCGAGAGTGAACATGCAGCTCCTGCATGAGTGCTTTGACTTGGGGCCCTTCCACGGACTCTGCACCCCGCATCCCGACGACGTCCTGGAGCCACCCCAAGAGCTAAGCGTTCAAGGAAGTTCAGGTACAGTGGCCATCACAGGAGCGTGTCAGGAATTCAAGCTTTACATGCTGTGCTGTGCTCTTGGCTACGTGCTGGAACTAGGTGGCACCTACTATAGCTCTGTCTCCAGTCCCCTTTCAGGAGTAGTTCCTGGTCCATCTCATCCTTGTGCATGTATCTGTGAGCACAGGGAGTCAGGGGTGCGCTGCGGCCTTGCCACTGCAGCTTTCCTGAATTCAGAACATCTACCTTCAGATGTTCATTGTCAGAGGTAAGCTGTGGGGAAATAATTGATAGCATTTCAGGATTTTACTCAGACACACACGTACAACACAAAACCTGAATATGATGAGTGAATTTTTCAAGTCAGGAACTCGAGAAATTGGGCTTCCCTGGTGGCGCAGTGGTTGAGAGTCTGCCTGCTAATGCAGGGGACACGGGTTCGAGCCCTGGTCTGGGAAGATCCCACATGCCGCGGAGCAACTAGGCCCGTGAGCCACAACTACTGAGCCTGCGCGTCTGGAGCCTGTGCTCCGCAAAAAGAGAGGCCGCGATAGTGAGAGGCCCGCGCACCGCGATGAAGAGTGGCCCCCGCTTGCCGCAACTAGAGAAAGCCCTCGCACAGAAACGAAGACCCAACACAGCCAAAAGCAAATTAATTAATTAAAAATAAAATAAAATAACAAATGTTCAAGTACAATTGGTGTCTAAAAAAAAAAAAGAATTCCCCCACCCTTGGTATCTAATCAAGTTCCTTTCTACCTCCCCTTGATACCTAACCAATTTCTAAAAAAAAAAAAAAAAAAGAACTCGAGAAATTATATTAAGTTTTTGTCTTTTTAAAATTTCTTTAAAATTGAAATATATAGTTGATTTACAATGTTGTGTTAGTTTCAGGTGTACAGCAAAGTGATTCAGTTATACATATATGTGTATATATATACATATATATTCTTTTTCATATATGCCTTTAAGTTTTAATCCCAGCAGTTAGAGTTTCTGTGTTTATGTCTTCAACAAATTATTATGTAATACAGGTCTATTGCAAGTAGTCAATACTTGCACTGATTCTAAAATAATGTCTGTATTAGGATTTTCACCAAGTGAAACTAGGTCATCTCAAACTTGGGTATTTTAATTTAATGAGGTTTTCCTGCATCCATGAGTATCTTTGAGGTTAAGTGTTTCGGTTCTTAAATCAAGCAGATGCAAGGAGAGTGTGTAAATTCACTTCTCCAAACCTGGGTTTCCTCATTCATAGAATAGGAATAGTAGTAATACCTCCCACGTGGGGTCTCGCCGAGACCACTCACATCCAGGGCTTTATTCAGTGTCTCGGGCAAAGTTAGCGCTCAGTCAGCATGGACCATCATTTCGAGTGGTCATTATTATCACTTTGTGGTTGGCCTTTCACCTAGTTGAGTCTTGCCAGGTTAAAATCGGGGCGTTTTGAATTGCTCTACTTTCTTGTGTCTGAGAGATTATACCAAGACTGTTCAAAAAAACAGGAAGAGGAGCATGTTGGGGGCATGATTGACAAGCAGAGGACTTGTTGATCTGAACAACGGCAGGTGTGGGTTTGGCAGATCTTATCCACTGGACGGGAAACCAAGTGCAGGCAGCTCGTCTGAATGTTCACAGTCGTTACAAAGAGCTTGCAGAGCTGAAGCTGGAGAGGTGGTTCCCTTTTGTACTGATGACGGCGCTCTTCCCGAAAGAGAGCTTTGAGGTCTTTATTGTCTAATGGTGAAGGCTGGCTTGCCCTTGCTTCTCAGCAGAGACGCAGGAGAGTTCTGAAGGACTTTTCAGCATGAGACAGTCCTGAACAAAAAGTTATCATTGTCACTTTCGAATGTATCAATACAATATAAATTCTTCTCGAAGGCAGCATTAAGTAAGTTTTATGGCTCAGTTTTCTCATGTCTAAGATGGAGATAAAAATAGTATCGAACCCAGAGAGTTGTTGGGAAGATTAAACGTTAGAATCTACATGATGTCCTTAGCTCTGTGCCAAACACAGAGTAAGTTCTGAAAAAATTGAAGTCGTTTTTCCTCTGCCTGTGACTGTTGTCATTATTAAAAATAAATTGAAAAGATATAGTCCTTTCCAGTGTGTTTCTGAGTGGCTCTGAGGTTACATAGAATGACTCGGAAGTTCCTATCTTAGAAACTTTATGGGCAGGAACAAAATTCAAAATTTAGGCTGAACCCTGGACTTCAAAACACACATAATCTATCTAGTACCTCTGTCTAGCAAAAAGCCCCAGAGATATGGAAGCTGAAAGAAGTCCTACTTCTCTCTACCATCTTTAATATTTTTACTTAAAATTAGTTGATCTAGAACAGGATGGTAAGTAAAGGAGATAGGAAAACTTCTCTTGTTATTTTGTGTGCCTTGTTTATTTTTGAAAATCCAGGTTTATGTTCACTGATGCAAAGATGATTATGAAGTTGTCACTAGGGAGCACTATTGTAGACTTCCAAATAACTCAGGGATGGATTCTCAAATCGTCAGCAGCTCATTATATCTAAGAAAAGAGTCATCAGCACATTTTGCTGCGATCTTCCCATCAACAGCAGCAAAGAATGAGGCTCCAGAGAAAATCTGAAATGTCCTATGATCTGCTGTCCATTTTCTTTTCTGATGAAAGTCTCAAGTTAAAGGAAATATAATTTCTCTAAAATGTGAACTAAAATGCTTGTTTCAATGGGCACACACCATTATGCCCTATGCCTTCAATTTTGTTTATGCTTTTAACTTTTCAAAGGATTTTCATGTATATCATCTCATTTTATCCTCATAACTTGATGTAGGAGAGCTAGGAAAGGTGACACCTGCCCACACTCCCAAAAGGTGTTACAGCTCAACAGGGGCTGACCCAGAACCCAACTGAGGCTTCAGCTTGGCAAGGTGACTTCTTATCTAGGATGGCTGTGATTGAAAACTCCAATGGTGGGTCTGCTACACAAATACATGATCAATTTTTTCATTTCAATGAGTTATTTAATGAGTTATCACTTTTAGGAGTTCTAGGTGACGTCTATGTATATGTGCGTGCACGTGAGTGCTTTGGACAACTTCCATCTTCTGGAATATCCACCTCTGTGTCTGTGGGATTTGCCAGAACTGTGTGAGGCCACTCTGCCCTGCTCCAGAGGCAGGCTGGAAGTGCCAGGACATTGACACCCCAGGAGCAGCCTCTGCTTCCCTATTTCTTGTCCCTGCACCCCTACTGCTACTTTCTCCACCAACTCCCAGGTAAACAGTTGTGCTTGAATCCTTGACAGACTGTACCTCTGAGAGAACACACCCCAAGGCACTGCTGGTCTAGTCTTTTCCCACCAGCTGTGAAAACATTTATTTACACACAACTGACAGGAGTCGGGGTATAAATACCCCAGCTCCCTCACCCCTCGGGTGGGATAGCTCTGAGACACAAGTTTTTTGCTGTTTCTCAACGTTCCTCCAGTATCACCTCCAGCTAGTGATCCGTGTGATGACATGTGTTTTGTTAGCTGCCTTCCTTTCCCATTCTCTCTTCCTCACTTCCCTACTGTGCTTCCTGGAGTCACCTCCCAAATGAACTCTTGTTCTCAAATCCTGGACTCAAGGTCTGCTCTTTTCCCACAAGCCGTGAGACTTGCAATTTCACATGAACCTCCACCCTTCCAAGCAGAATAACAATGTCATGGCTTGACATTCCTGAGCTCACACAGTGGTCCCCCTTCTTTAGCTACTGCACACATTGTGATTGACTTGCTATCTCATCATTTCAGCCATATCAGAAGTTTCCATTGGATCTAAAAAGTGTAACCATACACATTCACTTTGCATTTTACTTGAATAATTTTTACATGATCCCATTTTTTTAGTCACCTATTCTTCATATACAAATTATTACACACACTTGTACATTTGGGTTTTTATCTATTAAACCTTGGGACTAAACTGGAACCAATGTGAACAAAGTCAAAGTGATCTTGGGTGGCCTCGGCCTGCAGCGGCTTGAAGCAGGATTTCAGTTCCCTGACTGGGAATCAAGGTTGGGCCACAGCAGTGAGAGCGCTGAATCCTAGCCAGTAGACCAATATCCAGTGACAAGGCCCTGCCCCTTCGGCTTTGCAGAAATGAATTCCCACGCAGTCAGAAAGTAGTAAAACAAAGTGTTTATTAGGAGGAAAGAGAGTACGTGTGAATAGGCACACGGGCGGACTGAGACAGAGGGTGGTAGTTTAAATCACTTACATGGGGCATTTCTTCTGGGTTTCCTTTGGCCAATCATCTTGCTTTGCCTGGTTCTGAGTCCATATTTGGTTTATCTCAGGGTTCTCCCATGTGTGCGTGCGCATCTCTTAGTCAAGATGGATTCTAGTGGAGAGGACTATGGGTAGGTTGATATCACTCCCCTTTTGACCTCCAAGGAGCCTTTCTGTGCATGTGTAGTCGGAGAGGTCTCCTTGACCTCGAGAATGAGGAATATGTGGTCTTTTATCTCTTATCTGGGCAGGACTCAGCTCTTCTCTTTCTCCTCATCTTGGAGTATCTGTCCACAGGGGACAAACTCCAGCTGCTCAACCTGGGGCCCATCTATCTCCTGCCTCATAAGGATGCAGATTTTGTCCCAGTATAAGGAAAATCTAGTAAAAGTTTATTTTTTATTAAGTGGAGTACCTAGTTTAGAAGTAGCAAGTTCCCCAAATACTGGAAGAATTCATAAAGAGTCATAGCTGCTCAGGAAAGGGCTTTCTGCTTGTGTAGGAGATTGTACTAAATGAAATCTAAGATCCCTCAAATGGCAAGAGTCTGAAAGCTTAGTGAACACGCAGCGGCGACCGTGTGCTGGCAGTTTATGAATATTTTCCTTCAGCGACAATACAATGGCTCAAGACAATATTTTTTTTTCCAGTTGGCTCCACCACTGGCCCTGCCCAGGGACTGCAAATCAGGCTGTCTTTTGTTGACTGCATCATCACAATAAAGACTTTGGAACCAGAATGAGCTGGCAATTTTCTTGATGACGCAGAAGGCAAAATAGGGCACAGCCTGCATTTCCACAGCTGTATTGGCATCGAAACATTTACCAGTTAAAATTAAAAAACTGAAAACAAGTGGAAGACAAAACTTTTGTTTGTCACGTTGGCTGGTGTGACCTGGGGAGTGGGAGTCTCGGTTTTGAAAGAGCCCTGAAAGGTGAATCTCAGTACGTACACAGGGCCCACCACACAGAGTCTCTGTGACCTCGACGTGCCCTTGGCAGGGAGAAATACAATTTCATACAACAGAATCGTGGGCGTCCCGAAGAATATCCAAGGCAGCCCCTTATAACCAACCCACCCAGGAAAAGTGCTGCTTACTCTACCTTTATTTTATTTTATTATTTTTTAAAATTTATTTATTTATTTATTCTTGGCTGCTTGGGTCTTTGTTGCTGCACGTGGGCTTTCTCTAGTTGCGACGAGTGGGGGCTACTCTTTGTTGCAGTGCGAGGGCTTCTCATTGCGGTGACTTCTCTTGTTGCAGAGTGCAGGCTCTAGGTGCACGGGCTCAGTAGTGGTGGCTCGTGGGCTCTAGAGCGCAGGCTCAGTAGTTGTGGCGCACGGGTTTTGTTGCTCTGTGGCATGTGGGATCTTCCCGGACCAGGGCTCGAACCCATGTCCCCTGCATTGGCAGGTGGATTCTTAACCACTGCGCCACCAGGCAAGTCCCTTACTCTACAGTTAAAAGGCCCTTTGAAATATAATTTTCATAACATCTCCATCCAAAAACATGGCAATGTTGCCTTTTAAATGAAAGAAAATCACTCTTGCTGTCAGGAAATGTTTCTTTGTGTCTTGTTTAAATTTCTTTCATGGAACTTACACTTGCTTCTTACCTCAGGGTCTCTCCTCTGCAGGGCGAGAAAATGTCTGGAACAAAGATGGCAGGGCTAAGAAACAATGGCTAAACCTAGTCTGATTTATCGGATGGTGATAGCCCAGGTCTTCTAGCCTCTCTTCCTAAGGTTAGATTGTATATGCCTGGGTGGCTTTCTGTTTTAGTTTATTCTTCTTTTAACTTGGATTCCAAATGTGGATGAAACATTCATCTACAGAGCATAGCAGTATTTCTGCCAAGAGGTTTGCATTCTGTGTCTCAGACCATGTATTTACCACCTGGTACGTTCTGTATTTATTGAACTAGTGACCCACTAGGACTCTGTATATGTTTGCTCGGGCTGTTTTAGCAGAGTACCACAGACCATGGCGCTTAAACAACAGAAATTCATTTTCTCACAGCTTTGGAAATATAGAAATCTGAGATCAAGGTGTCAGCAAGGTTGGTTTCTTCTGAGGTCTCTCTCCATGGCTTGTAGATTCTTTTCCTTGTGTCTTCACGTGGTTTTCCCTTTTGTTCCTGTCTGTGTCCTAACCTCCTCTTCTTATAAGGACACCAGTCACATTGGCTTAAGGGCCCAGCCATCTGACCTCATATTACTTTATCTCTTTAAAGGCCCTTTCTCCAAATATAGTCACATTCTGAGGTATCAGGGGTTAGGAGTTAAACACGAGTTTTGTGGGGACACGATTCAATGTGTAACACCTAGAATCCAGTGTCAGCGGTTCTCTGGAGCCCTGTGGTCAAGGCTGTATGGTAATAATGCCGATCATGGCAACAAGGTCCCTTCTACTTAATGTTCATGAAAGCCTGATATACTGACTCATATTTGTCACAATTTAAATTTCATCTTTTTTTTTTTAACCACCGAATGTCTTTTTAGTATATGAAGGTAACAAAATTGCGTTCTTCTAAAACTTTAGCCACTCTTGCCAACTTTGGTTTTCTAGAAGTAACTATGTGAGTTCTAAGGCTTTGTTAAAGATGTTGACAAAACAAATGAATAATTCCAGACTTATGCCCAGGCTGACATGATTATCTCCAAGGTTGGTGGTGTCGACGAAAAATTAATCAGTCAATCTAAGAAAGAAACGGGAAATTTTATTGGAGCCAAATTGAGGATTATAACCCAGGAACAACCTCTCAGAAAGCTCTGAGAACTGTTTTACCCCTTAGAGGTCAAAGCACAGTTACATAGGTTTTTGAGACAGAGGGCTGTACATTAAATGATGTAGATAGTTTGTACAAAGTGGTGGGTCATTGTGATCACTTACAAGGTCAAGAAGGAATGTTACCTTTTTTTTTTAATTTTTATTTATTTATTTATTTATTTATTTATGGCTGTGTTGGGTCTTCGTTTCTGTGCGAGGGCTTTCTCTAGTTGCGGCAAGTGGGGGCCACTCTTCGTCGCGGTGTGTGGGCCTCTCACTCTCGCAGCCTCTCTTGTTGCGGAGCACAGGCTCCAGACGCGCAGGCTCAGTAGTTGTGGCTCACGGGCCTAGTTGCTCCGCGGCATGTGGGATCTTCCCAGACCAGGGCTCGAACCCGTGTCCCCTGCATTAGCAGGCAGATTCTCAACCACTGTGCCACCAGGGAAGCCCAGGAATGTTACCTTTTAAGGAGCTGTCTTGTGGGTGCGGGGAGAATGTTGCTGTTTATGGTTGAGCAGGTACTTCCGCCAGTGGGGAGGTCTGGTCCATGCATAATGTCGATACACAGCACAGGGGGAGAGAGGAGAACAAGGGGCAGAGAAAAATGTTTATGTTTAAATTTTCCATGACTTGCCTTAGAATACGAATTTTTACTTCATCCACATTATAAACTCTTGCATGGGTTCCCTGGGTGGAACCCCTGGGCTGGTAACATACCAGGAAGAAGGCCATCCAGACTTGCAACCAGTCTTGTCAGGGTCATTGCCCCGGAAGCCTTTTGATTATTTAATAAAACCTAGTGCTGATTTTCCACCTTCATTCAGATACTGGTTTCCAAGCCCTTTTGAAATCTTTAAAAACAGCAGCAACGCATGAGGATACCCTCTGAAGACTCCGTTATTACGCAGAGCGCAGGATGACTGGGAGCCACTGGTGAAGTGATGATTCTGCTGCGATCGCCACCAAGCAGATTCGTTTCTCAGTGGTCGAAATACAAATGCATTTGTATATAGGACCTGGAGGTCTTTGAAAGAAAAGTGGCATTATTTATATTCGTTATGATCGTTATGTACTGGGATTATTTTCTCAGTAGGCGATGTGTCTTTTGCCCATATTTATGAAGCAGGGGAGAAGGCATTTAATGAATTTCAAGAGTGTATTTGACTGTAAAACACACCTCTCTTAGTACATTTACATGTAAATAGCCCTTTTATTTGTTCTCTCTGGTGACCTTTCTTCTTTTGGGGGTAGATCGCACTTTGTTGTTGTTTTATATTTCCAAATGGGAGACTGAATGATAATAATGAAAGATTATGCAAAAAATCCATGTTTAAAATAATGTTGATATGGCACTTGTGTTGCAGGATAATTATAGTAATTTGGCTCTTACACTATATGGAGTCAGGAGTTAGTTGCTAGAAAATACGGTGGTAAGGGTGATTCAGAGGGTTTTCATTCCAACAGGCTGTTTGATCCTGCTGACTTTTCTCTTGAAAATCAATTGCTTGCGATGAATACTCTGAATTTCCCCTTGATTAAATTGGCTGTTGGCGGGCTGCACCCATTGCACTGGGGTCACTGTGAGTTCTGTGTCTGTTTACACAGGGGTTTTGACGACTCTTAAAATATCACGGAGCAAATTTAATCCAAGCAAGCGAAGCAACTGAAGAGGCAATTGCTAAAAATCAGTCTTTGCACGTGGCAACAAGGGAAAACATATTAATTCTAAGCCCAGCGTGAAGCCGGTTAATTTCATTACGGGGTTGCAAGCCTTTTCTCCACTGCATAGTGC
Organism: Balaenoptera ricei; assembly: GCF_028023285.1. Taxonomy (NCBI): domain Eukaryota; kingdom Metazoa; phylum Chordata; class Mammalia; order Artiodactyla; family Balaenopteridae; genus Balaenoptera; species Balaenoptera ricei. The sequence continues at coordinate 47,841,211 of NC_082653.1, read as the reverse complement.
TCTGGCTTTGGGTGTTTTCAGACTTCCAGGAGCACGTGGGCTCACTCAGTGGAAGACCGGGGACAGTCACCTTGGACGCTGGTTCCGACTTCAGGTTCATGTTTGACGATGTTCCATTTCCCTTCAAGGTTACTCACATATTCAGATTTTCTATTTCTTTTGAATCAACTTTAGGAAATTAGATATTTCTAGAAAAGCATCATTTAGTATACGAAGGTTAAAAAATGATTAGTGTACAGTTGTGGATCTACATAGGTATGTATCTCCAGTGTGTATGTTTGTATATGTATATATACATACACACACAAACACATATGTATATAACAGTATATATATACTCTTAAAATGATTAAAGAGGACAATTTAGGTGATATAAACAAACTTTATTTAACACTTCATGAAGTAGACAGTCTCTTTTCAGAGAACTGCAAAATGGGCGAGAAAGCAGGAAGCTTTTATAGGATAAAGAATAAAGAACAAGAAAGAGAAAATACCTGATTGGCTGGGGTCCTGCAGTCACCCTTGTTTGGGGTGAGAAGGTCCAGGGTTGGGTTGGTGGTTGGGGATTGACTGAAGGATCGACTGCATTTCTGGTCGTGTTGCATTTACGAGGACACGAAAGTGACCCAAGTTTTGGTTTGCTGACCTGGCACGCCCCCATCCCCACCCTGGGCAGGAGTGGCTCCATCTTGGGCCTAGGGAGTTATTTCAGCTCTTTATATATTATGTCTCCAACTCCGTGTGGAAAAAGACTTGTCTTTTTTTATTGAGTGCTGATTTCAGTCTACATAAAATATTTTTAGAGAAAAGAGAAACATAAGTAAATCCCAAAACTAACTATACAAAAAATTATTCATAATAAGTGTGGGAAAATATTCAGCTTCCATAAAACTGAAATGCACGTTAAAACCCAAGATGTTTTTCTCCCCGCTGTTGCCTACTAAGTTATAAATATGTGTTGTAATTAAGATGCTCGGTTCTAGGCAAGAAGCTTGGCAACTAGTCCTCGGTTTCTGACAGCTATGAAGGTTGTATTTCTGGAATACAGTCCAGAAATGGTTACCAGAATCCATTAAGTGCTCATATTCTTTGACCTCAACTGTAGCAAGTCTGAGGAAATAATCCTAAATCTATAAAAAGATACACGTTCAAGACTTTTCCCTAAGCTTAATCATAATACTAAAAATGAACGAACAGAAAATATCCAAGTAAACAGACAAATTAAAAAACCCCAAATCTCCCTTAAGAGAGGGATGGCTAAACTTGTGAGTATTCACTGGACAGCTATGCAGTAGCCTTTAAATTTATTTATTTATTTTTGGCTGTGTTGGGTCTTCGTTTCTGTGCGAGGGCTTTCTCTAGTTGTGGCAAGCGGGGGCCACTCTTCATCGTGGTGCGTGAGCCTCTCACCATTGCGGCCTCTCCCATTGCGGAGCACGGGCTCCAGACGCGCAGGCTCAGTAGTTGTGGCTCACGAGCCCAGTCGCTCCGCATGTAGGATCCTCCTGGACCAGGGCTCGAACCCGTGTCCCCTGCATTGGCAGGCAGACTCCCAACCACTGCACCACCAGGGAAGCCCTGCAGTAGCCTTTAAAAAGTTTACAGACAGTGAAGGGAAATGGGTACGATATAATCTTACGTGAAAAAAATAAACGCGACGTGAATTGAAGTGTGAGTAAAACTGTCTAAGAAAATGACAACATGGACCTAGTCACAGACAGTTCCTTTTGTTGAAGACAAACTTTCTGGCTTGTAGCTGATTGCAAGAGCTTTCAGGAAAGCATCAGAATAAAGCAATAACTATTTGTGGATGACAAAAGACTTAAATGGCTGTGGCTGAAGACCTTATGAGAGTTCATTTAAAAATTACTCAGTTGACAAGGAAACTTGGTTGTTTCTGTGGCATACTACATTTTAAAATAATAACTGGCATATTGGTAACATTATGTTGTCCTTGTTTAATATCAGGCAAAGCAGTACTGGGACATACGGACTGCAAGGACATTGACAAATTTCTAGGCAATTCATGTAATTCCTGAAATATTTATATTAATAACACTTGCCCATACAAACATAACCTAGGGAAAGTTAAGCATCTGTTCCTGTTTGACAGTGCTTTTCATGCAACTCCACACATCTATTTTTTTTTTTTCCTCATTTTGTTTGGTGGCTGCATATGGGTGTGCCATAGTTATGTTCATTCTGTTCTCTCTTTTTTTTTTAACATCTTTATTGGAGTATAATTGTTTTACAATGGTGTGTTAGTTTCCGCTTTATAACAAAGTGAATCAGTTATACATATACATATGTCCCCATATCTCTTCCCTCTTGCATCTCCCTCCCTCCCACCCTCCCTATCCCACCCCTCTAGGTGGTCACAAAGCACCGAGCTGATCTCCCTGTGCTATGCGACCGCTTCCCACTAGCTATCTATTTTACGTTTGGTAGTGTATATATGTCCATGCCACTCTCTCACTTTGTCCCAGCTTACCCTTCCCCCTCCCCGTATCCTCAAGTCCATTCTCTAGTAGGTCTGTGTCTTTATTCCCATCTTGCCCCTAGGTTCTTCACGACCATTTTAAATTTTTTTTTAGATTCCATGTATATGTGTTAGCATACGGTATTTGTTTTTCTCTTTCTGACTTACTTCACTCTGTATGACAGACTCTAGGTCCATCCACCTCACTACAAATAGCTCAATTTCATTTCTTTTTATGGCTGAGTAATATTCCATTGTATATATGTGGCACATCTTCTTTATCCATTCATCTGTTGATGGACACTTAGGTTGCTTCCATGTCCTGGCTCTTGTAAATAGAGCTGCAATGAACATTTTGGTACATGACTCTTTTTGAATTATGGTTTTCTCAGGGTGTATGCCCAGTAGTGGGATTGCTGGGTGGTATGGTAGTTCTATTTTTAGTTTCTTAAAACCTCCACTGTTCTCCATAGTAGCTGTATCAATTTACATTCCCACCAACAGTGCAAGAGGGTTCCCTTTTCTCCACACCCTGTCCAGCATTTATTGTTTGTAGATTTTTTGATGATGGCCATTCTGACCGGTGTGAGATGATATCTCATTGTAGTTTTGATTGCATTTCTCTAACGATTAATGATGTTGAGCATTCTTTCATGTGTTTGTTGGCAATCTGTATATCTTCTTTGGAGAAATGTCTATTTAGGTCTTCTGCCCATTTTTGGATTGGGTTGTTTGTTTTTTGATATTGAACTGCATGAGCTGCTTGTAAATTTTGGAGATTAATCCTTTGTCAGTTGCTTCATTTGCAAATATTTTCTCCCATTCTGAGGGTTGTCTTTTCATCTTGTTTATGGTTTCCTTTGCTGTGCAAAAGCTTTTAAGTTTCATTAGGTCCCATTTGTTTATTTTTGTTTTTAGTTCCATTTCTCTAGGAGGTGGGTCAAAAAGGATCTTGCTGTGATTTGTGTCATAGAGTGTTCCGCCTATGTTTTCCTCTAAGAGTTTGGTAGTGTCTGGCCTTACATTTAGGTCATCACACGTCTATTAATTTCTGATATCTTTCTTTTACAAGGTAAAAGAACAGATCCTTTGAGATTTTCTAAGGGGGCTCTCTGGAAAATCAATTCAAGATCAAGCTTTTATTTAGGATTTGATTTTGGGAAGACAAAATACCAAAGGTTGTCAAACACCTTTAAAGGTTTGAACACCTGATTTTATAGGACCACAAGTCACTATGAAAAAATACCTAGTTACCTATTTAATCAAAATAACACTAAAGAATCTAAAAGTAACTATAGGAGGTGACATGGTTGTAAAAACAAACAAACTTTAGCTCTTTTAAAAGCAAGAAGACTTAGTTCTCTTAGTCAAGGACATAATAAAGGTCCACATAAAGCACAGGAAATTATTCTAATAAGACATAGAGTCTTTGTTTCCTAGGCAGATTACTTAAAAGGTAAATAAAAACCTTTGCTATGTCTCATTAAGATAGACCAATAACCCAAGAAAACTTTGTTGTTTTAATAGAGGAAAAGCCAAATTCTAGTTTTGCATTCAAGTGTTATTGATACTAAAGCTCATTAAAAAAAGAAACCTTATAAGTAAATCTGTCCAACCTTTACCAGCTTTGACCAACCACTTAACATAAAATTTCATTCCATAAACCATCTACAACTTTCTGTATCATTCAGGTTTTGTCCTATTCCTTCCATTTCTTATTCTGAAACGAGTCAATTTCTTTCTTTTTTACCTTAACAAAAACACATTCTATGTTCTTTGCGTATTTTTCATACTAAATTGTTTCCCTTTATCCTTAATATTTCTAGTAATTTCAATTATATATGTTGATTATAATTTTTAACCATTATAGCCTTCATTTTATAGAGAAAATGAGGAAGTAGACAATTGTGGATTGTCTATCATATACTAACATTTCCTAGCAGACTAGCAAATTTCATGAATTTCATAATTTTTAGAGGTATATGCTTCTTTACAGCACAATTTTTTGACATGGCATATCCAAATAGCTTCATTAACAGATGCAAATATCTTTAACCCCTCTGTAAAAAAAAAAAAAATAGAAGCCAAAAGTATATAAACTTAAACTTAGTAATGAATGTTTTAATGTTTTATCTTCTTTAGAAATGATTTAGAAGTTTGCTAAATGTTTATTACTTAATTTAGCATAACTCAAGTGTAGACAGTCTTGGGGTGTGGTAATGAAGAACGGGTCCTAGACAACTTTGCTCAATTCCCCACTTCATGTTGGTGTGCCTTTCACATTTAGATCTACCATCCACATGGAATTGATTTTCATGTGTGCTGTGGCAGAGGAATTGTTTCATTTAAAAAGTATAGATATCCAATTGACCAAGCACCATTTACTGAAAAGGTCATCATTTCCCTCATTGTAGTGCCACCTTTGCGTAAATCAATTGCCCATATTGTATTTGTGGGTTGATTTTTGGGATTCTTCACTCCTTTTTTTTTTTTTTTCTAATTTATTTATTTTATTTATTTATTTTTGGCTGAGTTGGGTTTTTGTTGCTGCGTGCAGGCTTTCTCTAGTTGCGGAGAGCAGGGGCTACTCTTCGTTGCAGTGCACTGGCTTCTCCTTGTGGTGGCTTGTTGCGGAGCATGGGCTCTAGGCGTGCGGGCTTCAGTAGTTGTGGTGCGTGGTCTCAGTAGTTGTGGCTCGGAGGCTCTAGAGCGCAGACTCAGTAGTTGTGGCACATGGGCTTAGTTGCTCCGCGGCGTGTGGGATCTTCCTGGACCAGGGCTCAGACCTGTGTCCCCTGCATTCACAGGTGGATTCTTAACCACTGTGCCACCAGGGAAGTCCCCTCATTGATTTTCAGTTGTTCTTCTTTTCTAAAATGAGTGTTTAAACTATAAGTATTCCTCTATGCTTGGATTTAGCTGCACCTTACAAGTTTTGTTTTATAATGTACACATTATCAATATTTTTGAAATTTCATTTTATTTATTCTTTGGCTCATAAGTTATTTAAAAGAATATTTACTCCCAAACATATGGGGATATCCTATTTATCTTCTTAAAAAAAATTTTTATTATGGTAAGAACACCTAACATGAGCATTACTTTCTTAAATTTTTAAGTGTACATTGGAGTTTTGTTAACTACAGTCACAGTGTTTTCAGCAGATCTAGAACTTATTCATCTTGCGTTACTGAAACTTTACACTTTTGAATAGCATCTCCTCATTTCCCCCTCCCCCCAACCCCTGGCAACTACCATTTTACTCTCTGCTTCTATGAGTTTGACTTTTAGATACCACATATAAGTGAAATCATGTAGTATTTGCCCTCCTGTAACTGACTTATTTCACCTAGCATAATATGTTCAAGGTTTATCCATATCATCACATGTTGCAGGAGTTCCTTCTCTTTAAGGCAGATTAATATTCCATTGTTTGTACATACCACGTTTTTTCTGTCCAGTTGGATAGTCTCGTTATCTTTTTATCACTAGCTTTTAGCTTAATTGCACTAAAGTCAGAGAACCTACTCTGTGTGATTTTGACCCTTTAAATTTTGTTGAGCATATGGTCAATCTTGGTAAATGTTCCTGGAGTCCATGAAAAAAGTGTATATCCTCTAGTTGTTAGGTGCAGGGTTCTATATGAATCAGTCACGTTTGATAATAATGTCAAATATTTTATCCTTTTGACTTCATCAATTGTTTGAACAATTCATGAGAGGTCTGTTAAAGTCTCCTGCTTTGATTGTGGATGTACCAATTTCTATTCATAGTCTATAATTTTTAGTTATGTATTTTGAGTCTGTTATTAGGTGCATAATTTTTAAGTCATTATGTCTTCCCTGAACTTAAAATAAATCAGTTATGAAGTGTCCTTCTTTATCTCTAGTGACATTTTTTGCCCCAAAGCCTACTTTTTCTGATTTTAATATGGCACACCTGCTTTCTATGATTCATATTTGCATGTTATATCTCTATCCACTCTTTTATTTTCATCCTTCCTATTTCCTTACATGTTAGATGTATCTCTTATAAACAGCATAAGTTTGGTTGTTATTTTTATCTAGTGTGACAACTGTTGTCTTCTAATTATAGTATTTTGTTCATTTACATTTAATGTTCTTATGGGTTTATATCTACCGTCTTACTTTATAGACGTCCCCTATGTTTCTGTGTTTTATTCCTGGTATTTTGTATTTGTGTCTTTTTTTCCCTTAGTCTCACCAGTGTCAATTTAATTGGTATTTTTCAAAGAACCAGCTTCAGTATTTACTTGATTCTCGCTGTTATATTTTGTGACTGCATCAGTAGTCCATTGCCACAATAATGCTGCTAACAAACAACTGCAAAACCACAGTGGCATCCCACAATAAGTGTATTTTGCTCATGCAGCTGGGGTCAGCTAGGCAGCTCTGCTGATCTTGGCTGGGTCTTCTCACGTGTCTTGGGGTCGGTTGCCTCTTGGCAGATCTAGGCTGGCCTTGGCTCTGCCCCATGTGCCTCTCGTCCTGTAGCAGGCTGGATGGGGCATGTTCTCATGGTGACGACAGAGCTGCAAGAGACCAAGTGGAAATACACAAGGCTTCTTGAGGTCTAGGCTTTGAGCTAATACATGTCAGTTATCCGAAGCAGGTCCCAGGCTGAGCCCAGAATTGGAGTGGAGGCCACCATATGACAAAGGGCCTAAACAGAGCGAGGCTGAAAAATCAGCATCATGATTACAACCCATGTTCACAAAAAAAGAATAACACTGGTGATTTTTGTCATGGCATTCTTTCTCCCGTCCTCAGGAGACACAAACTCCAGTTTAGCCTGTTGGAGGCTAAAACCTACAGTCTCATGTCAAGACAGTGGTCTGGGAATTACCAGTGCACTGAGCTCAAGTTCACTGTACTCTATGGCTTGGAGTCTGCACTGCAGTCCAGGAGGGAGTCACTGTTTCCTTGAACAATATGGAAAAGCTCATTGTCCTGCTTTCATGCGGCCTGCGAGTGTTTTCCTTTGTATCATTGTAGACTTCATCATCAACCTCTTGCTGTTCATTCAGCTAATACATCCCATATACTAGCCTTTGGGAGCCTGGTCTAGTACCTGGTGAGCCTTGCACGGTCTAGTGGCAGGATAAACATGCAAGACAAATGAATTTATAATCAGAGATTTGTTTTGAAGGGTAGAAAATTGTGGTGGGACCACAGCAGAGTTATACCTAAGTCATCTTGGGAACATTAACATAGACTTCATAGAAAAGAAAGCTTTTGAGTCAAAACTTCAAAAACAAATTGGAGCTTTCATAAAGATTTTCCTGGCAGAGGGAACACAATGTGCATGTGCAAAATAAGGAGGTGTTAGAGACCAGGGTGTATGAGGGGAAAGCACCAGCTCAGTGTTGCTGAAGCGGGAAGTGAGGGGGTGGCAGGAAATAGGAAGCAGGACAGGAGATGGAGGAGAGGCAGCTGAGGTCTTATGAGCCCTCACAAAAGAGTCTAGATTCTATTTAATCACAACATAACTGATGAGCAACCATCAGGAGTCTTTAACTAGAAATGGATACACCATCAACTTCTAGTTTCTGGGAAGACTTTCCAAGGGCCACTGGACTGTGCTGGAAAGAGATGAGGGGCTGAACCAGAAGCGTGATTGTGGATGAACCTGGGAGATATTTTGGAGACTTAATGGAACTTGATGTTTTACTGCATATGGGGAAGGAAGACTGTGAAAGAGGGAAACCTCAAGGGTGACTTCAGAAACTAGGTGGATGGTGGAACCGTTTTGCAAGATGGGAATAAGAAGAGTGAATGAATCATTTGATGGAGGTGCTGTGACTTCGGATTTGGACAAGTTGAGTTTACCTTCCTAGGAAGCACTTGGGTGGATACACAGCGCCGAGGTGCTCCCGAGGTTAGACTGAAACATGACTTCCCGAAAGATGTTCACATCCCAATCCCTGGAACGTGCAAATGTTACCTTAGTTTTGGTAAAAGGTCTTTGTAAGTGTGATGAAGGATCTTGAGATGAAATTATCCAAGACAGAGGGAGCCTGGCCCTGCCAACACCTTGGCTTCTGCCCAGGGATACTGTACTGATTTTGGACTTCTGGCTTCTAGAACTGTGGGAGTATACATTTCTGTTGTTTTAAGCCACCAACTGAGTGGTAGTTTGTTACAGTGGCCACAGGAAACTAGCACAGTTACAAAGAAGACCAAAGGGTCAGAGGCAAACCAAGGAAGGAAGCAGGTCAGGAAATAAGGACATCTCCACTCTTCAGCAGAAATGCTTGATAGCACTGTCTGCTCACTGTTTCCATCTTCTTACTGTCTCGAGGCTACTTCTTATCCTTCAGATCTCAGCTTAAATGTCCAGAGGGACGTCTCTGACCACTCAACCTTGAAGCAGCTCCCGTGCTCTTATTTTCTGCATCTAGCAGGGCTTAATATTTCCTCCTTCTCTTACTGACTTGCTTTGGGAGTGCAAGTTAGTCTTGTTCGTTGCTGAATCTTCAACGTCTAGTGTGTTAATGTCTACCAGATGGTAGGTGTAAAATATAGATTTTTAAATGAAAGTATGAATAAATAAGTGAACACGCACTGTGCTTTGTTCATACCTCTGCTTTAGCAACTTTCACACTGCAAGATCATTAGAGGTGTGTGTTGGGGGGGGTTGGGGGGGTGCACTCACACCCTAATTACTTGTGAGCCTCTTAGAGTAAGGACTACATCTGATTCATTATGTACTTCGCGGTACCTCTAGAGTGCCCTCAACTCCTCGTTCGCCACTGAACTTCAGTCGAATGAATGATTTAACTCGAACCTCTAATCTTTCCTCTTCTTAGAGCTGAGTGGCTTAAATTCATTTGTCAGTCTTTTCTGAAATCATAATATTAAAATACTAAACAAAATGACCATTTTGTAATATTCTGAAGATAGAAATTTACTTTTATAATTAGACATTTTGGGGGGAATCTTAATTGTGTTAATAATACATGAAACTGTCCTCCTTTAAAAAGTTAGTATAATGCAGTTAAAGTTGAATTCCCTTTGGTCAGTGGCCAAGCCTGGTTCTCCCTCTCATCCCCAGAAGTGGCCATTGTTGTTAGTATGCATCCATCCATACCTCTTTTTATGCACGTATTCATAGAAAAAACACTACCATCTTGTGGCAGTGTTTTTGTTTTTTGGGGTTTTTTTGTTTTTTTAAAATTAATTTTATTTATTTATTTATTTTGGCTGCATTGGGTCTTCGTTGCTGCGCACGTGCGTTCTCTATTTGCAGCAAGCAGGGGCTACTCTTCCATGTGATGCGTGGGCTTCTCATTGCAGTGGCTTCTCTTGTTGAGGAGCACGGGCTCTAGGCGTGTGGGCTTTCAGTAGTTGCAGCACGTGGGCTCAGTAGTTGTGGCTCGCAGGCTCTAGAGCACAGGCTTAGTAGTTGTGGTGCACAGGCTTAGTTGCTCTGCGGCATGTGGGATCTTCCCGGACCAGGGCTCGAACCCGTGTCCCCTGCATTGGCAGGTGGATTCTCAACCACTGTGCCACCAAGGAAGCCTGTGGCAGTATTTTTTACATAAATGGCACCTTTTGGGTATGGGACGTTCTGAAATTTGCTTCTTCACTCAGCTGTTTGAGATCTAATAACATTGATAAGCTTAGGTCTGCGACCCTCCTTTTATCTTCTGGGTAGGATTCCACTGTATGGAATGGGCCACATTTGTCCTTAGATGGAAATTTAAGTTGTTTCCACTGTTTTGTTATTGCAAACTGTGCTGCAAAAAATATCCTTGCACACGTATCCCTGGGCCCCTTGCAAGAGTTTCCACAGGCTATATTCCCAGAATCGTTCTTGTTGGGCCTGGAAATACATTGCCACCAAACATGGCCATAGCAGTGGCCTTCCTCCAGAGCCTCTCCTAGTTTTCCAGTATTTAGTGTTGTCAGCATTTTTAACTTTTGCTAGTATGATAGCTATGAAAGGAGATATTTTTTTAACTTCATTTCTCTATTACTGAGGTTGGACACTTTTTATGTGTTTATTGGTCATTTGCATTTCCTGTCCATTCATTTCCTTTGCCTATTGTGTTTTTTTTCCTCTTTCCCTAGAATTCAATTGTTGGTCTATCATGTGTGTTGCAAATATTTTCTCCATGTATCTACTTATTTAAAAAATAGGGGGTTCTTTTGACAGACAGAACTTTAAAATTCTGATGGGGTCTAGCATGTCAATATTTTTTTTATGACTTCTGCCTTCTACATTTTTAAGGAAGGGTTTCTCCACCCCCAGGATAATAGAGATGTTCTCCTATATTTTCTTCTCGTAATTTAAAAGTATTAAAAAAACTTTAAGCTGTTAATATATCTGCAAATGATCTTTGTGTATTGTATGAAATAGGGGCCCAAATTAATTTTTTTCCTTATGGTTAGCACTATTTATTGTACAGTTTATTCTTCCATTCTTCCCGCACCAATGCTACCTTTAACATATATGAACATTTCATAATTATCTGGCTCTTTTCTGGATTCCATTCTGTTCTGTTCCTACTCCCAATAACCCTCTGTTTTAATAACTATGGCTTTATAATATGTCTTTTTTTTTTTTTTTTTTTTAGAAAAGTATCTCCATTTTTATTTTGGGATTTTGTGGTTAAATAGTTATTTTTTTAATTAATTTTTATTGGAGTCTGGTTGCTTTACAATGTTGTGTTAGCCTCCACTACACAACAAAATGAATCAGCCATACACATACAGCTATCCCCTCCCTTTTGGACTTCCCTCTCATTTAGGTTACCACAGTGCATTAGGTAGAGTTCCCTGTGCTATACAGTATGTTCCCATCAGTTGTCTATTTTATACATAGTATCAATAATATAATATGTCTTAATATTCATTAGAAAATTTGGCCTGCTCTTTGTTGTTATTTCTTAAAATTTTGTTGACTAACTGTTCTTCCATATTTGCTCTTTTAGAATCACTTTGTTTCATTTCACAAAAAAATCTTGTTAGGATTTTTGATCACTATTTTTAAAAAATGTCAAAACCCACCAGATTGTACACTGTTACTTTTTCCTAAAGCCTTCACGATGTATTATTTAGCTTTCCCCCTGTATTATTTCTGTTAAAGAGCAAGGCAGACACAGGTCTTGGGTCTTTACAATTTGGGAGCTCTCTTTAAGAAAAATAATACAAAATTAAGAATGCAATAGTGGGTGCTGTGCCTTGGGAGGGACCTGGACCTCCAGCTTTATTTGCTTCATGGTAACCCCGCCTCAGGGTAGCAGTCTGACTGAGAGAGAAAGTGCTAGTAAACGATGCCTTCGCTCCCACTAGAATAAAGCCCTAGTTCGTGACTACCAAGCTACTTAGGTGGTGTAAGCAATAAAATAACAGTTAAATTTGCAACCTCAGTCGTGTTTCTAGCTGTGTGTTATATAATACCGCTGCCTTGACTTTTTGCTGGGACAGCACCTCACATCTGAGGACCTCAGGGCACATTAAGAACATTAATTAATTAATTAAACCCCACAAAACCCCAGAGACACAGGAAGGAGGGACGTGGCATCACCTTGCCCAGTTTTGAAATGCAGCCACCTCTGGGGATGAGCAGGGCAGCTGCTTCTTAATAAATGGCAACGCCCACGACACTTTAGCCCAGACAATTAGTCGTTGTCATTGATAATTGTCTTGTGAACATTAGCCTGTCAGACGGTGAGGGCTCCAGGATGAACTGTTCACTGCAAATCTAATTCAGTCTCTGAAATTTCTGGCTTTTTAGTAATTTTGTCCTAATCATAAAGTATATTAAATACATAAACAACAAGGACCTACTGTATAGCCCTGGAAGTTATACTCAGTATTTTGTAATAACCTATAATGGAAAAGAATCTGAAAAAGAATATATATATACACACACACATATACATATACATATATACATAAAACTGAATCACTTTGCTGTACACCTGAAACTAACACAACATTACAAATCAACTATACATCAATAAAATAAATAAATGCACAGGGAAAGTCTAGTTTTCTTTTAAACTCGACAGTGTTTTTGGTAGTTCTTCAAATTTAAAACTTAACATAAGAAAAGATTATTTTAAAAAACTAAAGTGCAACTTAATAGGGAGTTATTGATAACTTTTTCTGTTTGTTTTTGATTCAAAACTTTGCTGCTGAGCAAAATGAATCAGTGATGGTAGAAGTCAGGACAGCAGCTACCTTTAAGAGGTGTGTTGTCTGGACAGCAGGTGAGGGAAACTTCTGGGCCCTGGAAAAGCTTTAATATTCATTTAAGGGGTTGTTAACGTGCGGTACATAGACGTAGAGATTCATGCACTGTGCCGTATACATGTTGTATCTCAATAACAAGCTGAATTAACCTGAAAAGCACTCTACTCTTGCTGTTGTGAGAACACTGGAAACACTGTACAAACGATCTGGAAGCAGGGAGCAGGACGTATCCAGGTGCTAGAGACTCGCTAGGTTTCATTCTCCCCAAAGCGTCTTTCTTCAGAAGAGTGATTCTGAGTGCTTTGTCCCCTCTCATGTCATTTGCTCTCCACCCAGAAGAGCTACTTGCTCTGCTGGGGTGCTATTCTCTCATTGTACCTTCAACGTTATATGCTTCTTCATCTCTGCTCTTTACACCTCCCTGGGCATCTGATTCTTCTCTTAGGATTTCATTCTACTTCATTTGCCTGCATCTTTGCCAGAAGCAGGTATAAGGCATGAGTAAGTGGGGATTTGGGGTTGAGAGGCGTCTGCAGGGGCCATTGCACTGGCTGTTGCTGCAGGAACGAATGCAGTGGGAGAGGAGGATGCGGAGAGGATAGGCTGCCTCTGGTGCCACCGCGTCTGCTGTGATGCTTAGAAACAAGAAGACGGGGCAGCAGGCCACGCTGGCAGCCCAGTATCTGGGGCCTCCAGCAGGTCCTGGGTCCCTCCTGTGTATGTGCGGACAATTCTGAGGAGGGGCAGCCCCTGGGCAAGAGCATCCTAGGGCTGCTCTGAGCTAAGGCCGAAGGGCTGCAAGCAGATGTCAGGGCTAAGAGTCCCCCAGTGGAGCAGACACAGAGTGAACAAGAAAGGAGGGGCCGGGGGTGGCGAGAGAGCGGGGGAGGGTGGGAGGGAGAGAGTGAGACAGTGGAAGAGAAGGGGGGGTGGGGGTGGGGAGAAAGACAGACAGGAACAAGGAAAAGAAAAGAGAGTAGAAGGAGAAGGAAGAAAAGGAGGGGCAAAAGAACTTTTCAGACAAACTGGGAAAAAAGTTTTTTCTACTCTAGTTTTTGGTGAACGGTAAATATATGAACACTACCCCGATTATTGACTTTCCAGAACATATTAAAACAATAATGTATAGTTAGCTCCAGGTCTTGCTTAGAAAGTAGAAAACACTACTTAGAAAGTAGTGAACATCGTGGCCTCTGTCAGATGCCCGTTCACAGTATTTCCCAGCACGGGGAAAGCAGCCCTTGTGCTAATCTCTGTGTTCTGAGAGCACTGACATAGCCGATTGTGGTCTTTTCCATATTCTGCCTTAAAATCATTTCAAAGCCTGCCATCCAGGAGGTTGATAATCAGTTGTTTACAAACTTCAAAGGGGCTCCCGTGAAAGGATCACGGAGCTCAGTCTCTGGCAGGTTCGAGGGCCTCCTGGGGGGCAGCCCAGCCCAGCCCCATCCTGGCCTCAGTTTATGTCCACAGCTCCCTCGGGCCAGGTATCACTGGACCCCCATCCTGTGCGGATGGAGGCACGGAGAGGTCAGAATCCGAGTGGGCTGCGAAGACCCTGTTCTCCCCACCTTGCGGCGCTGCCCTCAGCAATATAATCCTTCAGATATGCTGCAGTTTAGAAACACGTGACCACGCTGCCTCCAATTTCCTGTGCTCTGCAGATATTTACCATCTCTTTTCTGTCCTCTTGTCCCTTTTTCTCTGAAAGGCGCCGAGCTCAGGAGCAGCAGCCAGGAATGCCAGCAAATAGTCAAGGAGCCGCAGGAAGCTGTCTCCCCAGAGGCCGGGGAGAGCATCCAGGTAACGGAGATCATCCCCCCAGCCTGGTGCTGCCTGTGCCATCGGGGTCAGGGGTGTTCCTGGCGCCGGAGTCACTCCCGAGAAGGGAAAGGTCTCACTGGCGTTAAGATCTGGGGGACAAGGGCGGGGAGGAAACAGGCTGCGTGTTTGTAACAAATCAGCCTCACAACACCCTCAAGAATCCAGCTCAGGATGGAACCCCATCCCTTCTCCCCCTGCCTTCTCACTCATCCCCTGGCTTCAGGAGGCTGATGTGGATAAAGCAGCTCGCTTAAAGGCGGTTAGAAAGCTCACCTTGTCCACAGACTCAAATGAGGCAGCATTTTCCTTCCTGCCCCACTGGGCCCTGCAGGCTGTAGAAGCACCTGCCACAGCTCCCTGGATTGCTCCTGGCCCACTGGCCCGGCCTGGCTTCAGCAGGGGCCCCTCCCCACACCCTCCTGCTCTGTGAGTGCTGCCACCCTGACCTAAAGGGGGGCACACCCCCACTGAAGGAGGCCACAGTCAGCCACATAATAGAGGACATAGGATTTGGGGGATGGGCCTGGGGATCCAACCATTGTTCCATCTCTGCCACCCTCTGACCACTGATGGTTCACAAAAATACAAATGTCCATATTGACTGGGCTCTGGGTCCTCACCTGCTCCTGCAGGACCTCAGGGCACGTCCCTTGTGTCCTCTGGAACTGGCCTCACCAAGGGGGCGGGGAGAACGAATGGGCTTACCTCTAAGCTACCGTTGGCGGCCTGGCCCTCCATCAGCACTGCGTGTGGCCAAGAGTCCCAGCACGCGTTTCGCTGCACGGGCCCTTTTGCTTCCGGTCCTCCTGACTCTTCTGTCCACCTGAGGCCAGGATGGGGGCTGGTGCAGTGCCACTGCTTCCTGGACTCCAGCCCCCAGCTCTCTTTTTTTCTCCTTTCCAATCTTGGACAAAATAACATTCCCCCTGCCCATCAGCTCATGCAAAGAAGATCTTGGAAAGAAGAGGAATCAGGGAGGACCTTTATCTTAGCATTAGGCCACCTGGCTCGTCCTGCTGCATTTTCACATTGTCTCTATGGAAGATGCCTTCTTATACCCCAAACCACAAAAGGACCCAACCTGTAGCTGGGTGGGTGTTGTATTTTGAGGGCTGATTTATTCTCTGCACAGAGGTTGGATGCTCACAATGGCCAGGCTCTCTGCTAGGTGCTGAGGGTGCTCGCGAGACCAGAACACAGCCCCAGCCTTCAGGAGGTGCTGCACGGTGGGAAGAGGAAAGCCTCCTAATTCAGTATGTGGAAATGAGGGTGGAAAACATCCCAGAAGAGGGCACGAGGGACACCTGAAGCTTTTAAAGAAGGTTGTTTGGCATGGACTAGATTGAGAGAAATGAAGCTGATGAATGGAATTAGTAAAAAGAACTTAGCGCGAGGGATTTCTGCTTCTGGCAAAGATGGCTAGATTTACTTTCCTGCCTGAAAAAAACAAAAAAATAGCCAAAGCATATGAAATAAGTTTTTAAGACACTGCTCATCAGGTAACAAAGGAGAGTGATGCCCGGGAGGTGGGAAACAAGCCAGGTAAGCCCTCCGAACATCCTGGCCTCCTGCTTTGAGAGAGTCCCTGACCACGGCACAGGGTGGGAGGCACCATGGAAGCCAAGTGGTATGTCCATGGAGACTAAAGCCACTAAGGTTTGCAGGACAGAGTACCAGAGAGGAGAGAGCTGTACAGAGAGATGGTTGACACCAGCGAGGGTCACTCTTGGGTATTCAGCTGAGTACTGATCAGCACATGCTGAGTACTGATGTGCGCATGCACATCAGCCTGATCTTCAAAACTACTGAGGATCAGGCTGAGGAAAGAACTTCCCAAGAGGATTAGCATTAACAGTGCACAGTGCTCATACAAGGCTGGGAATAGTGCGTGTTCCATCAGCCAGACCAGGGAACCCTGTGACTCGCAAGGCATTGGGAGAATGCACAGAGGATATTGCATCAGTAGCGAGGAATAATTAGCTCTGGAGAGAGCACTGCTCCAGTCCTATCTAACAAATCTTTAGAGCAAGATCCAAAAGGACCAAACTGCTTCCAAGTAATTTGAGTTCCAGAACAAAGTTCAAGAATATTTGTAGGGCTTCCCTGGTGGCACAGTGGTTGAGAGTCTGCCTGCCAGTGCAGGGGACACGGGTTCGAGCCCTGGTCTGGGAGGATCCCACATGCCACGGAGCAACTGGGCCCGTGAGCCACAATTACTGAGCCTGCGCGTCTGGAGCCTGTGCTCCACAACAAGAGAGGCCGCGATAGTGAGAGGCCCACGCACCGCGATGAGGAGTGGCCCCCGCTTGCCACAACTAGAGAAAGCCCTCGCACAGAAACGAAGACCCAACACAGCCAAAAATAAATAAATAAATAAATAAAAATTAAATAATGTATAATTCAGGTGTACTTTAAAAAAAAATAAAAAAGAATATTGGTAGGAATACAAAATTATCCAGCACCCAAGTAGATTAAATCACAATGTTTGGAATTTTTTTTTCTTAAAGACATAATGCTTTTGCACACTTAACGTCCTACAGTATAGTATAGCATAACTTTTATATGTACTGGGAAACCAAAAATTCACATGACTTGCTTTATTGCAATATTCACTTTATCGTGGTGAATGAACCTGGAATATGAACCTGCAATACCTCCAACGTATGCCTGTAAAAACACCCCAAATAAACCTTCTAGAGATTAAAACTACAATTCATGAGATGAAAAATACACTGGAAGGATTAACCACAGATTAGACATTGCAGAAAAAGGGATTAGTGAAACAGAAATGAGAATTAAAAAAAAAAAATCAGTGTATCAGTGAGCTGTGGGATAACTTTAAGTACCTAATATGCGTGTAATTGGAATTCATAAAGAAGAGGAGAAAGATGTTGGAACAGAAAAAAATATTCGAAGAAATAATGACTTAAAAATTCCAAATGTTATGAAAACAGTAAACCCACAGACAGAAGCTCAACCAATAACAAGCACAAGAAACATGAAGAAAACTATACCAAAGCCCATCATAATCAAATAGTGGAAAACCAGTCATAAAAAGAAAATCTTAAAAGTACCCAGAGGGAGAAAAAAAAAGGACAAGTTGGGAACAGAGGCCCAAAGATAAGGATGGCAGCAGACTTCTTGCTGGAAACAATGTGAGCAAAAAAAGACGGTGGAGTCACATCTTTAAGGAACTGGAAGAAAATAAACTGTCAACCGAGAATTTTACACCCATTGAATATCTTTCAAAAATAAAGGTGAAATAAAGACTCTGCCTACACAGAAAAGGGGAAAGAATTCATTACCAGTAGACCCAACTACAAGAAATGTGAAAGGAAGTCCTTCAGGCAGAAGGAAAATGATGCCAGATGGAAATCTGGATCTACACAGAGGGCGATGAATACTGGAAATGGTAACTAAATGGGTAAATGTGTAAGATTTTGTTTTTATTATTTATATCTCTTTCAAAGATAGTTGACAGCCTAAATAAAATAAAAACAACATAGTGTGGAGCTTTCAACATGTGTAAAAACATCTGACAAGAACAGCACAAAGGCCAAGAGGGCACAATGTAAGGACCCTATTTTAGGGTCCTTATACTACACCTGAAGTGATGTTTTATCACCTGAAGATAGACTTAAAGATGTAAACTATAAACTAAAAGAACACGAAAGTTACAAATCAAATTCAGAAAGTTATATCTAATAAGCCTACAAAGAGGTAAAGTGGAATCATAAAAATATACAATTACTCCAAAAGAAGGCAAAAAGAGAGGAAAAGGGGAATAAAGAACAGATAGGACAAATAGAAAACAAACAGCAAGATAACAGACTTAAACCTAATCACATCAATAATTACATTAAATGGAAAATAGTCTAAATATCCCAATTAAAGAATGTATAAAGCAGATATAGATTGGATTAAAAAGCAAAACAGTTACATGTGGATTACAAAAAATGCACTTTGAGTAGATACAACAGGTTCAAATGAAAAACATGCAAATAGATACATCATGGTAACACTAATCAAAAGAAAGCTGGAGTAGCTTTATTCATTTCAGACAAAGTGGATTTCAGAAAAGGGAATATTACCAGGGATAACAAAGGTCAAGAGGACATAACAGTCCTAAATATTTATGCACCTAATAGTAGAACTTCAAAATACATGAAGTAAAAATTGATAGAACTGCAAAGACAAATAAATAAATAAATAAACAAACAACTATATTTGGAGATTTCAATATCCCTCCCTTAATCATTGATAGAATGAGTAGAGAGTAAATCAGTAAGAATGTAGAAGATTTTAAGAATACTGTTGACCAATTTGACCTAACTCTACCCAACAACGGCAGAATACACCTTCCCACATCCACATGGAATATTTACCAAGTTAGATCATATTTCAAGCTAGAAAAGAAGTCTCAATAAATTTAAAAGGATTCAGGTCATCTAAAGTATGTTCTTCCCCAACAAAAGACATCACAGGGAAATAAAACTTCAAATCAACAGCTCTCATAAACATCGATGGAAAAATTCAAATAAAACTTTTAATAAATTGAATCAATATATTAAAAGGACAATGTCATGATCAAGTAGGGTTTAGTCTGAGAATGCAAGGTTGGTTTAACATAAGAAAATCAATGTAATTCACCATATTAACATTCTAAAAAAGAATACTTATATGTTTATCTCATAAATGCAGGAAAGGTATCTGAAAATTCACATTCATTCTTCATAAAAACTCTCAGAAAATTAGGAGTAGAAGAGAACTTCTTCAATTTGATAGAGGTTATTGTTGAAAAACCTATAGCTAACATCATCCTTGGTAAAAGACTGAGTGCTTTTCCACCAAGGTCAGAAACAAGACAAGAATGTCTGTTCTCACCACTTCTATTCAGAATTATTCTGGTGGTTCAAGCCAGTGAAAAAAGACAAGAAAAGAATTAAAAGAATATACACAAAATTAACATGCAAAGTTCAATTTTATCTCTGTATAATGGCAATGAACAATCAGGAATTTAAGTAAATACCATTTAGAACAGTACAAATACACAGAATACTTAAATCTGACAAAAGATGTTGTCAGATTTAAGTATTTTGTGTATGCTAAAAACTACAAAACATTTCTGAGAGAAATGAAATAAGACCTAAATAAATGGAGAGATATCCCCTGTACGTAATTTCGAGGACTTGATATTGTCAAGTTGTTGATTGATCAATGAAATCCCAGTCAAAATTTCAGGAGGAATTTTTAGAGAAATTGAAAAAGTGATTTCAAAATTCATGAGGAAGTGGGAAGGACCTAGCACAGACAAAGAAACTATGGAAAGAGAACAAGGTTGTAGGACTAATGCTACTGACTTCAAGATTTATTATAAGGTTCTTGTAACCAAGACAGTGTGGTAATGATGTCAAGGTCAACAAATAGATGAACGGAACAGAATAGAAGATCCAGAAATAGACTCAGCATATAATCTACAGTGACAAAGAGCAGATCATTGTTTGCCTGTGGTTGGCAGAGTGGCCCCGGGTGGGAGGAAGAGCCACACAGAAACACAGAAGCTTTGGGGAGTGATGTATGTGTTTATTATTTTTATCGTGGTGATATTATTATAGGTCAAAACTTTTCAAAAGCTACACTTTAAATATATGCTGTTTACTGTATGTCAATTATACCTCAATAAAGCAGTTTTTAAAAAAGCCCTAGTGCATCTTTTAAGTTACACAGAAGAATAAGAATAAAGGAGGAATAACTAACATCGACAGAGAGTCAGAAGATGCTAAGCATCTCTCCATCCACCTGTCCTTATTTTATCCTCAGGACAACCTTATGAGGTAGGTGCTGCCCTTAGCCCCTTTGTACAGATGAGGAAACTGGGACGCCCTCACTTTCCCAACGCCACGTGCCCTGTAAGCATGGAGGCCAGGATCTGACCCAGGCAGCTCATACGGAGCTCGGGCTCTGAACCACTGTGGGTGTTGATTAATTCTCATGTCTTGCCTTTGTCTTTTGCAGAGAAAAAGCACAGAAGAAGCCGCAATGGAGGAAGCTTTATCACCAGTCCAAAGTGGAAACGCTAGTGAAGTGGAGGTAGGGCTTGCGAGGGCCCTGGAGGGGGCCAGTGCGGCTCACTCCTCTCCACCTGCGTCTTCGTGCACTTTCCTCGCCAGGCCTCCCGCCTTCTTTCCCAGTTCAGAGCCGCCTCCTTACTTAGGACCTGCTCCACAAAGCCTCCCTCGGTGAACTCTCGCTCCACTGTCATTAGACCTTTATTCTATATCCCTTGCACAGCTCGATCCTAGAAGTTACACTTTCTACATCAATAATTTGCAACCATTTCAGTAAATAGAATCTTTCTCTTCTTCCCATTGTCTAGAGAGAAAACATTTTGGAGGGGCAAACGTCTGTAAGAGTTTTCTCCTGCTCTACGTAGAGTACATTCATGTACACACTTACGTGTCTGATGTGTCATTCACACGCATCTCTGGTTCCAGGAACTGCTTCCTCCTGTTACAGATTCAGGCCAAGGGGTGATAGCATCTTCCACCAGTTGCCAGGAGTGCGACGTGCTTCTGGAAGGAGTGGGCCCCAGGCGGGCACAGGTCCGCTTTCCGAGCCTCACGTTAGCATGTGCTGCAGGCCCACTACGATCTTCTCTGGCACTGCTCACCCCCCAGCACCCTGAGGATGGGGGCTTCAGTGCCTGCTCTTTCCCTGGGGCTGTTCCTGCAGGCAGGTCGCCACCTCCAGGGGCAGTTGGAGAATCAGCCCCCAGCTCCTCTGCCTTTTGGGTAGGATGGCTCCCAGGGGTGCTCTCCACATCTCCCCGAGGTCTTGGCGGGATTGACAAGTAACCCACTTGTTCATTGCGCCGCGTTGGGGTCCTTCCCTTCCCTCCTCACTCGCCCACCCGCCTCGCAGAATTTGCTGGCATCGCTCCCCGCGTGAACTTAGCTCCTTTTGCTTCTGGGGAACCCACATTAGGGTGCCCACTCCTCGTGCCCCAGGGAGGAGGGAGCAGGGCACGCAGCAGAGGGGAGCAATGTCTCTCCAGTATTTCTAAGAGGGTAGCCATTCCTTTAGGGACCCAAACGAGGATGTGGAGGGGCTCAGGGTGGTCCATACTGCATTAGATGTACTGGCATCCCAGAGGGTATCCGGGTCAACAAGGAGGATTGATCTCCCATGTTTATCTCCTCCCCCTTCTGGAAAAAACCACCGAAATAACCGTAAGGGAAGAATAAGGGCACAAATCCACACAGACAAGAAGACTGGGAGAGGAGATATTGGAACACGAGCACTTTAAAGGTGTTTAGAAAGAAGGAAATCGATGGTGGGGTTTGCACTGGCTCTTCACAGCTGGGGAAGGTGGAGGCCGGGCACCATGATGAGGAGGGATTCCCCACGTGTGCCCACAAAGAGCCCGGGCCCTGGGGCTTCTGCAGAAGGCGGGGTGAGGGCTCTGTCTGACAGTCTGCCGGGCGGTGTTGGGGACAATAGATTCCCTGCAGAGGACACTTAGCTTGTCAACTACCCCCCAAGTGAAAGGACCAGGTGATAGTTCTCTGAAGGGTCAAGCAGAAGCAGCTCCAAATCCAGTGCACGGTGCGAGGCTGTGTGATGGGGAAAGACAGAGAATAGGCGGATCAGTGGGATTCTCCAGGAACCCCTGCCCTGTCCTCCCGCCCTGTTCTCCAAATACAGAAGCCAGCATGATAGTATTCAGAAATATAGAGGTAAAGGCCAAAAGAAAGGAAAAAGTTGAAAATGCTAGTCAATGGGGTAGTAGGAGGCTCCTGATTTTCTTTATAACTTTTTAATGCTAATATTATTTTAATTTTTACTATATGCATGCATTACTTCAATTTCAAAGAACTCCGAGAGGATCTCGGAGTGAATCATGTTCCTCTCACTGAGCTGTAACACCTCCTTCGATGCCCTGAAAATGAGACCTGACGGGACTCAGCACTAATCCTCCAGGTGGCTATGGGCAATTGGCTCCCGGGGCCCCCCCTCACTAGCAAACCACCTGAACAGCCCCAAGATCCAAAAATTCTTGTAGCACAAAATCACAAGGAAAACTGGGGACAGAGGTGTTTTGCTTATGGAATTAATATGCATGTAATAGTCCCACACTCTAACCTCTATCCAGTGATGCAGTTAAAATATGGATCTCGTATCAAAGACTCAGGTTCGTTTTCTGACCTTGGCGTGAGAACCTGTTTCCATCCTCAACAATTTTGAAATCTCATTAAGAACACCTCCTTAAAACCGGGCCTGGCTCGGGATGGTTTGTTTCAGGTGAGGCAGTCACATCTGTCCTGGGAACGGTGTCTTGTGGAGACAAGGCAGCCACTAGCCCATTAAATGGTAGGAAATAAATAGGATTCCCAGTTCAGTTCCTCCTCTCTCCTTGCTGTAGCACACAGAAAAACTCAGTCAAGAGTACAGTGTGGATTACACGGATTACTGCATCAGCAATACGAGCTCAGCATCCATCTCTCTGCCCGAAGAGACCAGCAACTTCCGCCCCATCTACAGGGGCGCCTCCACTGCCTTTTGCATCCAGCTGTTTTGTATTGACGAGAAGCACGAAGCAAGGCAAGTGCTGGTCCCCATTGTGTCTGCCGCGCGAAGACCTTCTCCTGGCCTTGGTGGCCCAACACTTGAATCTTGCAGAGCCAAGGGTTTCCAAACCTGGCTGCCCATCCTCATTTCTGGGGAGTTTTTAAAAACCACAGATTCCTGAGCCCCACTTCCAGACTCCAGCCCATAAAATTTGGGTCAGACCCACAGAACTGGGCTGCCCAGGGTCTGGAAAATCATCCCTTCCTTAGCCACATGCTGTTCCCCATTCTCTAGAGTTTGCATTTTGGGGGGACTTTGGGTTTAGGTTGCTGCTTGTCTGGAGTCTTTTAGTTGCAAGTAATAGAAAATCCAGCCGAAACTGGCTTTAGAAAAATGGAATAATTGCCTCACGTAAGAAAGGATAATCCAGTGGTGGGACCGATTTTCAATGTGGCTTGATCTAGGACTTATTAGATACCCCAATCACAGGCCAGGCTTCTCGCTCTACCCTCTACCCTATTCCTGAGCTGATGGCGGGGGGCCAGGCCAGGCCATGATGATGGCTTTGTCCCTTGCTTTGTGCTCCCCACTGAATCGGGGCTGGAGTCTCAATCTGAGAAGAGTGTTAGCAGGAAACCAAACAAGAATCCAGGGCAGCTGCCAGAGGTAGGAGGCCTGGTGCCGGGCACACGAGGCTTCCTGTTCCTCCAGAACACCCCCGTGTTCAGTGCTCGCTGCCCCCTGTAGTCTGGATTGGACCCCTGCCCTCGGTGCCTAGATTCCACAGCCCCTTTGGGATGCCCACATAGTCCACCATTCCGCCCACAGAACAATGTTGAAGAGGAAAGATTGGCCCACTTTGATAGACTGGAAGGTTCCAGAGTATCTTTAAGACGACCAAGAGCACTGCTGGACACTCCCTTTTTAGAGGATGTATTTAATCACATTCCTGGTCTCCTAGCTTTCCTTAGAACCATGCTTTTCTTGGACTTTTTTCCTCTCGAGTTTTCGATTTCTTTGGAATTGAAATTCAATTGAAAGGTTGAAAAGGGAAATCTTTTTATTCTAATTATATTGCAGACATCTAAAAAGCCTGTAAACCCTTCTAGATCTGTCGTGTATGTTTATTTTCCCCTGTGCATTCGGATAAGATTGTGCTTTTTGAATTTTCAACAGACATTTGATGACCCATTATGGTTCGCCTATAAATACACACCTGCAGCTGGTCAGAAAATCTTTTGCATATAAAAGAGAAAAAGATCAGAGTAGCTTATAATATGCCCATGTCTCCCCCCCAGCGCCTCCTAAAAGGAAGGGAGGGATCATGTCCACAGAATGACTATCTTGCTTTTTGAATGTGTAGAGATTTTTAATTGCTATAATAGTACTTTTGGTTCTAGAAAAATACTTCATTACTGAC
The DNA here is from genome assembly GCF_028023285.1 of Balaenoptera ricei. Classification (NCBI taxonomy): domain Eukaryota; kingdom Metazoa; phylum Chordata; class Mammalia; order Artiodactyla; family Balaenopteridae; genus Balaenoptera; species Balaenoptera ricei. The sequence goes on along the minus strand of NC_082653.1, from coordinate 47,816,697 downwards.
ATTTGAAGCTTATGTCTTCTGCAGCTGATTACTGTTCAGTTAGACACAAATTCTGGTTACTGGTTGGCTAATCACTGCCTAAGTGGGGAGAGCCATAGGTCTCTTTAAATGTGCACTGATGCTGCATTTGCTTGCAAGTCAGTGACAGTTTTTACTGTCTTGTTTACAGGTCACTGGACTTTATGAATTTTGTTTTCAGTCTTTTTCCTGTAAGTACATGTTGAATTTTGAGTAATATAATTGGGTTTATAAGCTAGAAAAATTATTAAAAAGTTGGATGCCATATTCATTGTCCAAACATTTAATCTGCTATGAATGTTAAGGTTGGAACCACTTCTCTGTTCTGAAAAAAAAGGTTGAATGACATGTCCTGAACTCTTAAAAGTAGAAAAGATTGACATTTTCAATAATTTTTCAGTCATGCTGTTGTAATAGTTTTCTTTCAATGCATAATTTAATTTAGAGATTGCTTCATCAGTGTCTTATTAGAATCAAATCATGAATAGAATGCTGGTAGTATATGAAAATGTCAGGAATTACTCTAAAGTGAGTTAGACTGTTGTATTACTTTATAGTTTGCTTTGGCTCAAAGAATGCTGACACCATTAGATTGCTTTTCTGAGGGTAGGAAAGTGGGAACTTGCAGTTGATCTTCTGGTTGGTGTCGCCTGACACATGGGATTGACTTGACCCTCTACGGTTGGTTGGTGGATGGCCCCAGGCAGGCACCCAAGTGCAAACAAGGTTCTCCACCTCAGGGTGTCCAGGCCACCTCCTCCACTTTTGTTTCATGGCCGTCAAGGGATAGAGATTGTGACCAACCTCTCATCACTTTGTTGGAGGGAAGAAAGTGGGGCAGGAAGACAATTTAGGTTCCTTAATAGGATTTTTAAGACTTTTTCCATGGCTGGTCTATCAGTTTAGTCAAGTCGACAACCGCACTTCTTCAGTTAGCTAATTACGGGCAAATTATTATTGTTTTATTTTTCCTTGATGTTCTTTATACCAAGGCTAAAAACCAAAATAGGTTTAAGTCTGTTGCCTGAAAGCTATGTAATCATAGATTGTATTTCCTCATTTTGTTAAGATGATGAAGACTTGGCAATGATGTTCTCCATCGTAATTTTTTTGAATTAATTTTAAGGCATTTCGAAGCTCATAAAACACTGTAGATGGCCCTGAGGGAGGGTTTGCAAAGCCGGCTTCCCTCCGAGATGCCCCAAAGTAAATTCAGTAAGTTCAGTTCATTCCTATTTTGGAGTCCATGCAGAGACAGATCTTCAGTATTATTACAAAAGCAATGCTGGCTTTAAGATAGTAAAAGACATGTTTACTTTTAATTAATTATTTCAGGATATGGGGCGACAGAAACAAAATACCTTTGTTACTTCATCCTTAATCACTCCCATCCATGTTGAAGCAACTCACTACGTTCATTCTCTTTTATGGCTGAGTAGTATTCCATTGTGTATATATACCACATCTCCTTTATCCATTCATCTGTCAATGGACATTTTAGTTGTTTCTATGTCTTGGCTATTGTGAATAGTGCTACAATGAACATTGAGGTGCATGTGTCTTTTTGAATTAGAGTTTTGTCTGGGTATATGTCCAGGAGTGGGATTGCTGGATCATATGGTAGGAATTACACATTTCTCCCAGAGGAAGCCCCCCAGGGCTTGGCACTTAGTCCTTATTTTCAGCTTGAATATTTCGACAATGTGACTCGCAAGTTCCCCAGAAGGAGCTGTGTTATTTTGCTAGAAAGAAGGAAGATCAGGTCAAAGAGTGATTCACTCCTTTGGGTTGCACACGTGTCCCCAGGGTTTTGGATTCGCCCAGGCAAGGCCTTCACAGGGTTCAGGAGGAGGTGAGATCCCAAAGGGACAAATTAGCTCTGGGAAGAGCAGGCTGCTTCTGCGGGCACCTGGCAGAGAGGGTCACGGTGGACGTGAGGAGCACAGACAGTCCACGGCAGCACTGTCCCATAGACAACAAACTCTAAATGTTCCAGCAGCCACATTATAAAAAAAAAGTAAAAAGACACAGGTGAAATCGATTTTAATAATATATTTTACTTAATGCAATATGTCCAAAATTTAATGATTTTAATATGTAATCAGTATGCAAAAGTATTAATGAGATCTTGTACATTCATTTTCTCAGTTTTTAAAATCCAACGTGTATTTTACATTTAGGGCACATCTCAATACAAGCACTAAATTGTCATCAGAAATCCTCGCTCTGCTTTTAGAGTTCATAAAATTTACAGTTGAATGAGTAGATTCACATACCCAAATTGTTCTAAACATACATAAAGCTTTTCCAATAACTGAACTGAGTATCAGTTTTTATTTTATTATCTTTTCTTTTCCATTATGGTTTATTATAGGATATTGAATATAGTTCCCTGTGCTATACAGTAGGACCTTGTTGTTTATCCATTCCATATGTAATAGTTTGCATCTACTAACCCCAAACTCCCTGTCCAACCTTCCCCCACACCCCCTTCCCCGTGGCAACCATAAGCCTGTTCTCCATGTCTGAGTCTGTTTCTGTTTCGTACATAGGTTCATTTGTGTCACGTTTTAGATTCCACATATAAGTGATATCACTTGGTATTTGTCTTTCTCTTTTTGACTTACTTCGCTTAGTATAATAATATCTAGGTCCATCCATGTAGCTGCAAATGGCATTATTTCATTCTTTTTTATGGCTGAGTAGTATTCCACTGTGTATATATACCACGTCTCCTTTATCCATTCATCTGTCAATGGACATTTCGATTGATTCTATGTCTTGGCTATTGTGAATAGTAGTGCAGTGAACATTGAGGTGCATGTGTATTTTTGAATTAGAGTTTTGTCTGGGTATATGTCCAGGAGTGGGATTGCTGGATCATATGGTAGCTCTATGTTTAGTATTTTGAGGAACCTCCATACTGTTATCCATAGTGGCTGCACCAATTCACATTCCCACCAACAACGTAGGAGGGTTCCCAAGTATCAGTCTTGAGATGTAAATTTAATCAAAATGAAATAAAATTAAAAATTCGGTTCCCCGGTCTCACTAGCCACATTCCAAATGCTCGGTGGCCAGACTCAGCTCCTGGCCAGCATATTGGACAGCGCAGATACAGGTCAGGACACGCAGATCCCACTGCCCAGGTTAACCCACCCTTAGATCTCATCACCCAGGTGGGACCGTGCCCTGATAAAATACACAGACATCCATTGATGTGTAATCACAGGACTTTAGAGCAGAAAAGGCCTGGAGCACCACGCTCTCATCTCCCAGAGGTGGGGACCACGGCTGGTGGCTGGTGCAGCATCACTTGGTAAACCCAGGGCCTTTGCCATGATACTGTGCAGCCTCGTCGCTCCTGGATACAAGTGAATTTGCAAACGCAAACGTCCTTAGTTTAAAACTCTACTTCTGGAAAAGAGCTGTGCTGACTGGGTCCTATGATTCACAATATTCCTTTATTCGGGTTTCAGTCAAACACAGATATTTTCTCCATATTCTTGCAATTGCTTATCCCCTGAATTTTCTGATTACTTTCCAAATGATAGGAATCTTTAACTTGAATATCATCTCCTTTACACATTTTACTCCTATTTAGTGTTTTACGGCAGGAATTTGTTTAGTGATAAATGATTTTTATCTGGTCTCCAATCACGCCAGGACAAGAACTTCTGCATCATTTCTCTGCCACATCTCACCCCTGAGTTTGTCCTCATACAGAACTTCGTGAAGATCGTCCCCTTCAACAACTGCACCCTGGACCAGGACCTCTATGTCTTCCATCGGGCAGGATTGCTCAAGTAAGCAGACGTGCCTTTAGCCAAAAGATAGTCCATGAAGTTAAAAAAAGAGAATGGAACAGGAGCTCCGTGACATTTTAATTTAATGATTTATTTTTAAAATTGTCTTATTGGCGGAGGACTTGATCAAGTGATTTTAACCAGTCCATTTAGAGGAAGAGTCATAGTGAAAGTTGCTGGTCCAGTCAGATATTAGAGCATAATCTAACTCCAAAATAGCCAAAACAATAGCCATGTTGACATTTCTATGGGTGGAACAAGGGAGCACAAGAAAGAGTCCCACCGCAGACCCCAATAGAATAAGAATTGAACGCATGTCTGTGTGTAAAGGTATTATAGACTGATGTATATGATGGCATTTGTGTTACAGTGAGAAAAGGAAGGATTATTTTGTAAATGGTGGGACAAAATAAAGACAGAAATGTTCTTCATATTCTACAGTAAAATAGATTCCCAAGTGATTGAAGAGTTAAATGTAGATATTGCAATAGTTAAAAATTAGAAACTGTTACCTACAGTGCTAGGTTCTGGGCCAGATTCTGAGAATACAGCAGTGAACAGCCTACTGGTATGTCCCACATCCTTTCAAAGCTTATAAACACTCCTGTAAAAGTAAAACTGCAGCTGTGATGGGTGTACCAGCAGTGGGTCTGTGGGACTATGGAGACGTATCACTGGGAGATTCAGCCCAGTCAGAGGAAGCTTTCCTGAGGAAGAACACTGAGTTCTAGACAAGGAGTATGAGTGAAGATTGAACTTTATTGTGCCTCAGGATGGGGAAGGTCTTTTTAGAACATGGAAGAAAAAAATTAAGATTTTTTTTTTTTTACTATATGAAACTTCAGAACCACTCTAATTTAATTAAAATGCAGGTGACTAATGGAAGGATATTTTTAACAAATATAACAGACACAAGGTTGGTATATTTTATATATAAAGAGCTTTAATAAATCAATAAGAAGACTATTTAACACCAAAATAGAAAAACTACCCCCCCACAAATGGCCAGACTGTTTGCATATGAAAAGAACAAAAAATCAATGGGTATTAAAAAATCTTCAAACTTATTGCTAATAAGAGAAAAGAAACAAAAGAAAGAATGAGACATCATTTTTGGTCAATTGGCTAAAATTAGAATATAGAAACATTCAATTCTAATGAGAAAAATGTAACTCTTGTCAGAATGTAAATAGACATAAAATTTCAAAGGGCAATTTGGCTGGAACATTAAGGTAGTTTATATTCTTTCACTCTTTACTTCCACTCCTAGATAGAAACATATCCTAGGAAACTTGTTGCAGAGATGCAAACAAAAATTTACATCTGAGGATTAAAGAACATTGGAAATACTCTAAACATCCAATAGTGAGAGAATGTTTAAATACTTTATGGTACCTATAGGAAGTAATCTATAACTATGCTTACAGTTCATTTTAAGAATATCTAATGATTAGAAAATGCTCAGAATGTAATGTTAGGGTAGAAAACCTATCAATAAATAAAACAGCATTTAAATATGACCAAAATTTCTAAAGAAGGAAAAAAATGCATGAACAAAGTAGACTAAAAGGACACGTGCAGATGTAGTTCACGCCGCCCAGGCCCCCTCGTTCAGTACTAATTTCGCACCTGCGGGATGTGTGGGCGCCACCAGCTCGAAGCTGGGTCCCCCGCCGAGGAGACTGCCCTGGACAGAAGAGAGGGCTTTGCCCAAGGTCCGCCTTCCCGAGGGCAGCCTGCATCCAGCAACTAGTCTGTGTGTGTGGAGCAGGGGGTAGGGACACCTCTGAAGGGTCTTCCCGGGGCCAGGACGCCCGGAGGTGTCAGCTGGGCATTTGTTGTGACCCCATGGCTTGCAGTCCATCTTCCCCTTTGCCCCGTCCTGCCCTGCCCCTCCCCATAGGTGTGGAGGGTCCCAGGAGCCACCCTCATCACCCCCAGCATGCGGATCTCTGTGTGAGGCTGCCTCCTGGGGAACCCTGCCAGCGGCGCTAAAGATGGCCCGTGGTTGCCTCGGGGTGGTAGGAGGAGTGTCATGGGTGATTTTTAATTTCCTTTCTCACATGGCCTAAATTTTGGAATTTTCCTACACCAACCTTGGATATAGCAAGTGGTTGAAACCCATCAAATAGGCTTAAGTAACTGGAGAATTTATTACTACACAGAACCAAGGGAAGACGCCGAGGGCAATTCTGGTTTCATACGTGGTTTATTAGCCCTGTTGGATCTGTCTCTTCTGAGTTGACCCCTTCTCAGACACAGTGGTTGCAGGATGAGTGAGGTAGCTCCAGACCCTTTATCACTTAAGTCCACCAGGTGAAGAGTGGTGGGGATGTTTCTGTTCAGAAGCCCCAACACAGAAGTCTTACTGCATCTCAGTGGCTCAGATTGGCCCTCTGCCGGCTGACTTTGAACGCATCACCGGGTCAGAGGCTGCTGGTTGGCATCCCTTGGGTCAGGTCCCAAAGCTCAGGGCTGGGTGGGGGAGGGGTGCATCACCTATACAAATCTGGAGGCTTTTCTGGAGAAATGGGCAATGGAGCTGCTCCCCACACTTCCATCTTGGGATAGGACCAACTCGATCAATAGAAAGTGAACAGTAGATCTGTTACAGGAACAATGTCAATACCGTCCATTTTCTATAATTTAACTTTTTCAAGCTGTCTTATTCACATAGTCTCATTCTTACAAAATATTATGGAGCTCATCAAACTGCGCATTTAAAATGGGTATATTTAACTGTATGTAAATTATGCCTCAGTAAAGCTGCTACAAAATCTTGTGACAAAGGGATTGGTAGAGTAGTTTCAGAGAGCTTTCTCTATAATTGAGAAATTATAAGTGAAACTTGGAGAAACCTTCTAAATGATCACTTTATAATTGGGGAATGGTTAAATGAATTTTGGCATATTCATTCAGTACATTATTACGCAGATTTTGAAAAAATAAAAACAGATCTATATCATACTGTATGGAATGATATCTGGGATGGTGAGAAAAGCAAGGGTCAGATGATAATAGTAATAATAGTAATGACAGCTTACATTTATGGAAGGTTTGTAGTGTTTCAAGGACTTTCTTAATCACTTTCCATGTGTCTTTACGCACAGTGACCTTATTAGCTAGATACCATTATTATTATCCCCATCTTACAGGTAAGGAAACTGAGACACAGAGAGGTTAAGTAACTAGTCCAAAATGCACACAGCAGAAAGTGGCAGAGCTGGAACTGGAATGAAGGCAGCTGACTTCCAGAGCCAACTCATAACTGCCTCACGTATTGCTTCCTATGCTGTGTTTTCAGCATAAAGCTGTTGTAGCAGAGAGACCCTAAAGCACTGTGGCTTGAGCCAGAGGACAGTTCCGCCTCTACCACACAGTGGTCCAGACAGGAGCAGGTGGTCTAAGGAGAGTCGTGGCTTTTCCCCACGAAGCTGTCCAGGGACCCAGTTCCTTCTCTCATTGCTCCTCCATCTCATAGAGCAAGGGTCTTACCTACTGTCCGTGTGGAGAGTCAGGGGTCTGCGAATTTGGAGGGGAAGAAAAATTACATCTTTCTGTTACTAACCTCTGATTGAAGTTTGACGTGTCCTTCCACTGTGAATGGAGGCAACAAACCTCAGAAGTGTCAGCGAAGCCGTGACTTTGTAGCCCATAGGAGTCACGGATATTCTCATATCACCTTACGGTTGTTGCAGATGTCTCAAAATATAGATGCTCATCGTACTTTGAAGTTTCAGTAACTTTATTCTCAACCAAAACTTGTTACTTGATGCATTAATGAGGAGACACAGATATTACCAAAACACACATTTTTAAAAACATTTTGATAGCTCTACTTGATATAATTTGTTGTCTTTGATTTTACACGTTGAAAAGCATTAGTCTGAGAAGGGGTCCCGAGCACCCCCAGACTGTCAGAGGGGCCCATGGGGCACACAAGTGTTAGACCGCCGTCAGAGTGAGCTCTTTTCCTCTTGGTGCTGTAAGCCGGCTCAGGGCACCGTAGTCACATTTTAGCCACGGGGAAGGGTGCTAAGAGAAAGGGAGGGGAAGACTGTCCTCTTACAGAAGTTACATCACTTCTGGTCATAGTCTGTGCTCGGGAAGTTGGTTGCACAGCCCTGCCGAGCCGCGGAGGAGGCCGGGGGGACAAGTTGCTGGCGGGTCAGGTGTGCGCCCGGCGAAAACTCAGTTGATTCAGTTATTAAAAGGGAGAAGGTGAGAGGGAAACTGGGGGACCATCGTATCCCGTTTTTATCTTGCATATGTAAAGATGTTCTAGAAGGGTCCACGGGACTTTATTAACCTTTTGTGCTTCTGGGGAGCAGGACGGGGACGTGGCGGTGTAGATGGCGACGTACTCTTTGCTTTATGTCTGTCGGTTCCGTTTGATTTTTTTCATTAATAAACTTTATTTTTTAGAGCAGTTTTAGGCTCACAGCACAACTGAGCAGAAAAAGTGCAGAGGGTTCCTACAGACCCCTTCCCCAGTCCCCCCACCCCAAACTCTCCCACAGTTAACATCCCACACCAGAGCTACACCATTTGTACCATCACGGAACCTAGAGGGACTCACCATTATCAACCGGAGTCCACGGTTTACATGAGGGCTCACTCTTCTGTTGTACACTCTCTGGGTTGGGACAAATGTGCAATGACGTAGCAACCACCACACTATCATACAGAGTAGTTTCTAAAAATCCCCTCTGCTCCCCCTATTCATCCCTCTCTCCTTCCCCACAGCCTCTGGCAACCACTGGTCTTTCTCCTGTCCCCATAGTTTTGCCTTTTCTAGAATGTCAGAGTTGGAATCCTACAGTACGTGGCCTTTACAGATTGGCCTCTTTCAGTTAGTAATGAATATTTTAATGTTCCTCCGTGTCTCTTCGTGGCTTGATAGCTTATTTCTTTTTAGCCCAGAATAATATTCCATTGTCTGGATGGACCACAGTGTATTTATCCAGTCACCTACTGAAGGACAGCTTGGTTGCTTCCAAGTTTTGGCAATTATGAATTTCAGCAATTATGAATCTATGTGCAGGTTTTTGTATGGACGTCGGTTTTCAGCTCATTTGGGTATATACCAAAGAGCACAACTTTAGATTGTATGGTAAGAATATTGGGTTTTGTAAGAAACTGCCTCACTGTCTTCCAAAGTCCTCCACCATTCTGCATTCCCGCCAACAACGAAGGAGAGTTCCTGTTTCCTCACATCCTCGCCAGCATTTGTCAGTGTTTTGAATTTTCGCCATTCTCATAGGTGGGTAGTGGTATCTTGTTTTAATTTGCGTTTCCATACTGACTTACGGTGTTGAGCATCTTTGCATTTGCTATTTGCCATCTGTATATCTACTTTGGCGAGGTGTCTGTTCATATCTTCTGCCCTTTTTTAAGATTGGGTTGTTCATTTATGTTTGAGTTTTAAAAAATTATGGGCATGCATTACTTCCATAATAGAAAGTGTAGTTAATTTTTTATCACTGAGATTTTAAATTTTATTATGACTCAGGTAAAACTTTCATTAGAATGTTCTTTACGCTCTCTGCATTCTTACGTAGAGTGTATTGGTGACATTTTCTTACGACTTGGGCTTCTCTTTATGAATAAATACACACTGATGAGAGCAACCGGATGACAGGGGATCAGGATAGGGCCATGGGTCTGCTTGAGGTAGTGGCCTTGTTCTTAGTGGCTTAATTACTTAATTCACAGTCATATTCTTTTCTTGTACACTCTCTCTCTTATTTACTATGTACATGTATTGCTTTTGTTAACAATTAAGTTTAAGTTTTTAAAACAATGAGACTTTCAGCACTTGTCTGGAAATTAGTCCGGGTTGCAGCATGGCCCTAGTTTTTCTTTCTAACCATTTGCAGTGTCAGCTTCGTTTTTGTTTTGTTTTGTTTTGTTTTAATCACTCACGTATAAAGTTGGAGCAAATCATGTACACCTGGGTGCTTTTCTGAAAAATTAAAGACTCACAAACCGAAGTAGTTTCCTTACCTTTAGAAAATCATGATCCTTGTCACCATTCCCATCTGAGCCCTCATTGGGAGCTTTCCTTTGTTGCTCTGAGTTTTGTCGCCAGCCCACTGACAACTGCACACCCGGTTCTCAGCGTGTCCAGTCTTGTAGTCCAGACTTTGCACTTTTACTCTTGTTCCTGTCTCTCTTGTGGCCATGGCAGCGGGTCACTGTTCTCTAGAGCAAGCTTAGATTTTTAATTCTTTAAATTCTAAACACAAAGAGCTTTACAAATGTTAGGAATGGTAGTTTTGCCTGTAGGATCGCTCAGCTTGTAAAGGGAACACGATGTCGGAACCGGCTTCTTCCCTCTGCACTTTGAAAGCCCAAACCACAGGGCCCCTTCAGGCAACTGAGCTTGGCCGCAGGAGAGGGAGGAGGCCAGCTGACCTGAAGACCTTCCCACAGAAACATGGAGGAAGGACAAACTCACACCTTACATCCCAGAGGTACTAGTATTTTTTTAAAAAAATATATTGGTGTTAAGCAGTGGATTTGGAGGACGTTCATATGTCACAAAATGAAGCTGAGAGATGTGAGTGTAGAACCACCTCGAAGAAGACCAGCCGTGCCCTCAGGTGGGTCCCTGGCACCAGATGTACCCCAGGGGCCCTGCCTTCACGGGCCTTCCCCGCCTGCCCTGTCTCTGAAAGTCCCCAGATGTCATGTCCCCCTCCCCCCTCTCCCCCCTCCCCCCGGGCACTGAAAGCCAGAGGTACGGGAGCTCCAGGAGCAACACGGCAACCTTTGTAGGCCAGGCACCGTGTGGTGAGGCTCTGGGACCCCTGGCCTGCGGGGCTCACACTCGGGTTTTAGTCAGCGAGGCCTCACAAGGGTCTGTTGGTCCGTGATGTCAAGGACGACCATCTGGCGTGGCTGGCAGCCCCGCAAGGCCATCACGGACATGCATCTTGTACCTTCCTGCACCTGGCCTCACCCTCGTGCAGGGAGAGTTCTGTGTTTCAGAGCTGCTGCTTCTACTCCAAGTGCGGTCCATGGATGAGTACCCACCCAGAACTTGCTGAAATGCAGGATCGGAACCCTGCCCCCGGCCTTCTGAGTCGGTTTGCCTGGGAGTCTGTGTTGTGAACAAGGGCCCCACTTGATTTCTATACCCATTAAAGCTTGAGAAGCGTTGAAGGTGCTTCTGCTTTTTATGAATAAATCTTTCGGTAGAGAAGAATGGTGATTCTCACTCTCCTCCAAATACGGATTTTCTGTAACCATGTAAGCCACATGTACTTTATTTTTTTAATTTTTATTTTTTGGTTGCTTTGGGTCTTCGTTGCTGCATGCAGGCTTTCTGTAGTTGCAGAGAGCGGGGGCTTCTCTAGTTGTGGAGCACGGGCTTTAGGCGCACGGGCTTCAGTAGTTGCAGCACTCGGGCTCAGTAGTTGGGGCACGTGGGCCCTAGAGCCCGCTAGCTTCAGTAATTGTGGTTTGCGGGCTCTACAGTGCAGGCTCAGTAGTTGTGGCGCACGGGCTTAGTTGCTCCGCGGCATGTGGGATCTTCCTGGGCAGGGGTCGAACCCGTGTCCCCTGCATTGGCAGGTGGATTCTTAACTACTGCGCCACCAGGGAAGTCCCGCCACATGTACTTTAAACCTTTAGTTTCTGGTACTTTTTGGTTCTGTTGAGGTCTTTTTTTTTTTTTTTAAACATCTTTATTGGAGTATAATTGCTTTACAATGATGTGTTAGTTTCTGCTTTATAACAAAGTGAATCAGTTATACATATACATATGTCCCCATATCTCTTCCCTCTTGCGTCTCCCTCCCTCCCACCCTCCCTATCCCACCCCTCTAGGTGGTCACAAAGCACTGAGCTGATCTCCCTGTGCTATGCGGCTGCTTCCCACTAGCTCTCTACTTTACATTTGGTAGTGTATATATGTCCATTCCACTCTCTCACTTTGTCCCAGCTTACCCTTCCCCCTCCCCATATCCTCAAGTCCATTCTCTAGTAGGTCTGTGCCTTTATTCCAGTCTTGCCCCTAGGTTCTTCACGACCATTTTTTTTTTTTTTTTAGATTCCATATATATGTGTTAGCATACGGTATTTGTTTTTCTCTTTCTGACTTACTTCACTCTGTATGACAGACTCTAGGTCCATCCACCTCACTACAAGTAACTCAATTTCGTTTCTTTTTATGGCTGAGTAATATTCCATTGTATATATGTGCCACATCTTCTTTATCCATTCATCTGTTGATGGACACTTAGGTTGCTTCCATGTCCTGGCTATTGTGAATAGACCTGCAATGAACATTTTGGTACATGACTCTTTTTGAATTATGGTTTTCTCAGGGTGTATGCCCAGTAGTGGGATTGCTGGGTCTTATGGTAGTTCTATTTTTAGATTTTTAAAGAACCTCCATACTGTTCTCCATAGTGGCTGTATCAATTTACATTCCCACTAACAGTGCAAGAGGGTTCCCTTTTCTCCACACTCTGTCCAGCATTTATTGTTTGTAGATTTTTTGATGATGGCCATTCTGACTGGTGTGAGATGATATCTCAATGTAGTTTTGATTTGCATTTCTCTAATGATTAATGATGTTAAGCATTCTATCATGTGTTTGTTGGCAATCTGTATATCTTCTTTGGAGAAATGTCTATTTAGGTCTTCTGCCCATTTTTGGATTGGGTTGTTTGTTTTTTGATGTTGAGCTGCATGAGCTGCTTGTAAATTTTGGAGATTAATCCTTTGTCAGTTGCTTCGTTTGCAAATATTTTCTCCCATTCTGAGGGTTGTTTTTTGGTCTTGTTTATGGTTTCCTTTGCTGTGCAAAAGCTTTTAAGTTTCATTAGGTCCCATTTGTTTATTTTTGTTTTTATTTCTGTTTCTCTAGGAGGTGGGTCAAAAAGGATCTTGCTGTGATTTATGTCATAGAGTGTTCTGCCTATGTTTTCCTCTAAGAGTTTGATAGTGTCTGGCCTTACATTTAGGTCTTTAATCCATTTTGAGTTTATTTTTGTGTATGGTGTTAGGAAATGTTCTAATTTCATTCTTTTACATGTAGCTGTCCAGTTTTCCCAGCACCACTTATTGAAGAGGCTGTCTTTTCTCCATTGTATATTCTTGCCTCCTTTATCAACGATAAGGTGACCATATGTGCGTGGGTTTATCTCTGGGCTTTCTATCCTGTTCCGTTGATCTATATTTCTGTTTTTGTGCCACTACCATACTGTCTTGATTACTGTAGCTTTGTAGTATAGTCTGAAGTCAGGGAGCCTGATTCCTCCAGCTCCGTTTTTCTTTCTCAAGATTGCTTTGGCTGTTCGGGGTCTTTTGTGTTTCCATACAATTGTGAAATTTTTTGTTCTAGTTCTGTGAAAGATGCCAGTGGTAGTTTGATAGGGATTGCATTGAATCTGTAGATTGCTTTGGGTAGTATAGTCATTTTCACAATGTTGATTCTTCCAATCCAAGAACATGGTATATCTCTCCATCTGTTTGTATCATCTTTAATTTCTTTCATCAGTGTCTTATAGTGTTCTGCATACAGGTCTTTTGTCTCCTTAGGTAGGTTTATTCCTAGATATTTTATTCTTTTTGTTGCAATGGTAAATGGGAGTGTTTTCTTAATTTCACTTTCATATTTTTCATCATTAGTGTATAGGAATGCAAGAGATTTCTGTGCATTAATTTTGTATCCTGCTACTTTACCAAATTCATTGATTAGCTCTAGTAGTTTTCTGGTAGCATCTTTAGGATTCTCTATGTATAGTATCATGTCATCTGCAAACAGTGACAGCTTTACTTCTTCTTTTCCGATTTGGATTCCTTTTATTTCTTTTTCTTTGATTGCTGTGGCTAAAACTTTCAAAACTATGTTGAATAATAGTGGTGAGAGTGGGCAACCTTGTCTTGTTCCTGATCTTAGTGGAAATGGTTTCACTTTTTCACCATTGAGGACGATGTTGGCTGTGGGTTTGTCATATATGGCCTTTATTATGTTGAGGAAAGTTCCCTGTATGCCTACTTTCTGGAGGGTTTTTATCATAAATGGGTGTTGAATTTTGTTGAAAGCTTTCTGTGCATCTATTGAGATGATCATATGGTTTTTCTCCTTCAGTTTGTTAATATGGTGTATTGCATTGATTGATTTGCGTATATTGAAGAATGCTTGCATTCCTGGGATAAACCCCACTTGATCATGGTGTATGATCCTTTTAATGTGCTGTTGGATTCTGTTTGCTAGTATTTTGTTGAGGATTTTTGCATCTACGTTCATCAGTGATATTGGCCTGTAGTTTTCTTTCTTTGTGACATCTTTTTCTGCTTTTGCTATCAGGGTGATGGTGGCCTTGTAGAATGAGTTTGGGAGTGTTCCTCCCTCTGCTATGTTTTGGAAGAGTTTGAGAAGGATAGGTGTTAGCTCTTCTCTAAATGTTTGATAGAATTCTCCTGTGAAGCCATCTGGTCCTGGGCTTTTGTTTGTTGGAAGATTTTTAATCCCAGTTTCAACTTCAGTGCTTGTGATTGGTCTGTTCATATTTTCTTTTTCTTCCTGGTTCAGTCTCGGAAGGTTGTGCATTTCTAAGAATTTGTCCATTTCTTCCAGGTTGTCCATTTTATTGGCATATAGTTGCTTGTAGTAATCTCTCATGATCCTTTGTATTTCTGCAGTGTCAGTTGTTACTTCTCCTTTATCATTACTAATTCTATTGATTTGAGTCTTCTCCCTTTTTTTCTTGGTGAGTCTGGCTAATGGTTTATCAATTTTGTTTATCTTCTCAAAGAACCAGCTTTCAGTTTCATTGATCTTTGCTATCATTTCCTTCATTTCTTTTTCATTTATTTCTGATCTGATCTTTATGATTTCTTTTCTTCTGCTAACTTTGGGGTTTTTTTTGTTCTTCTTTCTCTAATTGCTTTAGGTGTAAGGTTAGGTTGTTTATTTGAGATGTTTCTTGTTTCTTAAGGTAGGATTGTAGTACTATAAACTTCCCTCTTAGAACTGCTTTTGCTGCATCCCATAGGTTTTGGGTCATCATGTTTTCATTGTCATTTGTTGCTAGGTATTTTTTAATTTCCTCTTTGATTTTTTTCAGTGATCTCTTGGTTATTAAGTAGTGTATTGTTTAGCCTCCATGTGTTTGTATTTTTTACAGATATTTTCCTGTAATTGATATCTAGTCTCATAGCGTTGTGGTTGGAAAAGATACTTGATACGATTTCAATTTTCCTAAATTTACCAAGGCTTGATTTGTGACCCAAGATATGATCTATCTTGGAGAATGTTCCATGAGCACTTGAGAAGAATGTGTATTCTGTTGTTTTTGGATGGAATGTCCTATAAATATCAGTTAAGTCCATCTTGTTTAATGTATCATTTAAAGCTTGTGTTTCCTTATTTATTTTCATTTTGGATGATCTGTCCATTGGTGAAAGTGGGGTGTTAAAGTCCCCTACTATGATTGTGTTACTGTCGATTTCCCCTTTTTTGGCTGTTAGTATTTGCCTTATGTATTGAGCTGCTCCTATGTTGGGTGCATAAATATTTACCATTGTTACATCTTCTTCTTGGATTGATCCCTTGATCATTATGTAGTGTCCTTCTTTGTCTCTTGTAATAGTCTTTGTTTTAAAGTCTATTTTGTCTGATATGAGAATTGCTACTTCAGCTTTTTTTTGATTTCCATTTGCATGGAATATCTTTTTCCATCCTCTCACTTTCAGTCTGTATGTGTCCCTAGGTCTGAGGTGGGTGTCTTTTAGACAGCATATATACGGGTCTTATTTTTGTATCCATTCAGCCAGTCTATGTCTTTTGGTTGGAGCATTTAATCCATTTACATTTAAGGTAATTATCAATATGTATGTTCCTATTACCATTTTCTTAATTGTTTTGGGTTTGTTATTGTAGGTCTTTTCCTTCTCTTGTGTTTCCTGCCTAAAGAAGTTCCTTTAGCATTTGTTGTAAAGCTGGTTTGGTGGTGCTGAATTCTCTTAGCTTTTGCTTCTCTGTAAAGGTTTAATTTCTCCATCAAATCTGAATGAGATCCTCGCTGGGTAGCATAATCTTGGTTGTAGGTTTTTCTCCTTCATCTCTCTAAATATGTCCTGCCACTCCCTTCTGGCTTGCAGAGTTTCTGCTGAAAGATCAGCTGTTAACCTTATGGGGATTCCCTTGTGTGTTATTTGTTGTTTTTCCCTTGCTGCTTTTAATTTTTTTTCTTTGTATTTAATTTTTGATAGTTTGATTAATATGTGTCCTTGCATGTTTCTCCTTGGATTTATCCTGTATGGGACTCTCTGTGCTTCCTGGACTTGATTAACTATTTCCTTTCCCATATTAAGGAAGTTTTCAACTATAATCTCTTCAAATATTGTCTCAGTCCCTTTCTTTTTCTCTTCTTCTTCTGGGACCCCTATAATTCGAATGTTGGTGCATTTAATGTTGTCCCAGAGGTCTCTGAGACTGTCCTCAATTCTTTTCATTCTTTTTTCTTTATTCTGCTCTGCAGTAGTGATTTCCACTATTTTATCTTCCAGGTCACTTATCCGTTCTTCTGCCTCAGTTATTCTGCTATTGATCCCTTCTAGAGAATTTTTAATTGCATTTATTGTGTTGTTCATCACTGTTTGTTTGCTCTTTAGTTCTTCTAGGTCCTTGTTAAACGTTTCTTGTATTTTCTCCATTCTATTTCCAAGATTTTGGATCATCTTTACTATCATTATTCTGAATTCTTTTTCAGGTAGACTGCCTATTTCCTCTTCATTTGTCAGGTCTGGTGGGTTTTTGCCTTGCTCCTTCATCTGCTGTGTGTTTCTCTGTCTTCTCATTTTGCTTAACTTACTGTGTTTGGGGTCTCCTTTTCACAGGCTGCCGGTTCGTAGTTCCCGTTGTTTTTAGTGTCTGTCCCCAGTGGCTAAGGTTATTAGTTCAGTGGGTTGTGTAGGCTTCCTGGTGGAGGGGACTGGTGCTTGTGTTTTGGTGGATGAGGCTGGATCTTGTCTTTCTGGTGGGCAGGTCCACGTCTGGTGGTGTGTTTTGGGGTGTCTGTGGCCTTATTATGATTTTAGGCAGCCTCTCTGCTAATGGATGGGGTTGTGTTCCTGTCTTGCTAGTTGTTTGGCATAGGATGTCCTGCACTGTAGCTTGCTGGTCGTTGAGTGGACCTGGGTCTTGACGTTGAGGTGGAGATCTCTGGGAGATTTTTGCCGTTTGATATTACATGGAGCTGGGAGATCTCTTGTGGACCAGTGTCCTGAACTTGGCTCTCCCACCTCAGAGGCACAGCCCTGACACCTGGCTGGAGCACCAAGAGCCTGTCATCCACATGGCTCAGAATAAAAGGGAGAAAAAAAAGAAAGAAAGAAAGAAGAAGATAAAATAAAATAAAGTTACCAAAATAAAAAATAATTATTAAAAAAATTTTTTAAGTAATAAAAAATTTAAAAAAAGAAAGAAGAGAGCAACCAAACCAAAAACAAATCCACCAGTGATAACAAGTGTTAAAAACTATACTAGAAAAAACAAAAACAAAAAAACAGACAGACAGAACCCTAGGACAAATGGTAAAAGCAAAGCTATACAGACAAAATCACACACAGAAGCATACGCATACACACTCACAAAAAGAGAAAAAGGGAAAAATATATATATATATCGTTGCTCCCAAAGTCCACCACCTCAATTTGGGATGATTCATTGTCTATTCAGGTATTCCACAGATGCAGGTACATCCAGTTGATTGTGGAGATTTAATCCGCTGCTCCTGAGGCCGCTGGGAGAAATTTCCCTTTCTCTTCTTTGTTTGCACAGCTCCCGGGGTTCAGCTTTGGATTTGGACCCGCCTCTGCGTGTAGGTCGCCTGAGGGCGTCTCTTCTTTGCTCAGACAGGAGGGGGTTAAAGGCGCAGCTGCTTCGGGGGCTCTGGCTCACTCAGGCCGCGGGGGAGGGAGGGGTACGGAGGAGGCGGGGCGAGCCTGCGGCGTCAGAGGCCGGCGTGACGTTGCACCAGCGTGAGGCGCGCTGTGCGTTCTCCCGGGGAAGTTGTGGCTGGATCATGGGACCCTGGCAGTGGCGGGCTGCACGCGCTCCCGGGAGGGGCGGTGTGGAGAGTGACCTGTGCTCGCACACAGGTTTCTTGGTGGCGGCAGCAGCAGCCTTAGCGTCTCATGCCCGTCTCTGGGGTCCTCGCTGATAGCCGCGGCTCGCATCTGTCTCTGGAGCTCCTTTAAGCGGCACTCGGGATCCCCTCTCCTTGCGCACCAGGAAACAAAGAGGTAAGAAAAAGTCTCTTGCCTCTTCAGCAGCTCCAGACCTTTTCCCGGACTCCCTCCTGGCTAGCTGTGGTGCGCTAACCCCTTCAGGCTGTGTTCACGCCGCCAACCCCAGTCCTCTCCCGGCGATCCGACCTCCAAAGCCCGAGTGTCAGCTCCCAGCCCCGCCCGCCCCGGCGGGTGAGCAGACAAGCCTCTCGGGCTGGTGAGTGCTGCTCGGCGCCGAGCCTCTGTGCGGGAATCTCTCCGCTTTGCCCTCCGCACCCCTGTTGCTGTGCTCTCCTCTGTGGCTCCGAAGCTTCCCCCTGCCCACCCTCTGTCTCTGCCAGTGAAGGGGCTTCCTAGTGTGTGGAAACCTTTCCTCCTTCACAGCTCCCTCCCACTGGTGCAGGTCCCGTCCCTATTCTTTTGTCTCTGTTTTTTCTTTTTTCTTTTGCCCTACCCAGGTACGTGGGGAGTTTCTTGCCTTTTGGGAGGTCTGAGGTCTTCTGCCAGCGTTCAGTAGGTGTTCTGTAGGAGTTGTTCCACGTGTAGATGTATTTCTGATGTATTTGTGGGGAGGAAGGTGATCTCCCCGTCTTACTCTTCTGCCATCTTGAAGCTCTGCCAATCAATGTGATTTTTAGTAGACAGTACAGGTATCTTCATGACTAAGATAAAAAAGAGTTATGGAGGTCAGAAATCCAGAACACCAAACACTGGGGCTATAGGTGCCGCTGCAGTGGGCTGGCTGGGGCTCGCCTTCCCTCCGCTGCCTCCGCCGAGGCCAGGATGCTGCTGGTGGTGGCTGCACTGGTGGGCGGCTGGACTGCCGTCTGCCTGACAGACTTGGTGCTGAAAGTGACAACCTCGGGTCTAAGGCACAAGCCCACGGTACCCAAGGTCGGGGCGCAAGGCCCGAGGCCTTTTCTCTTCCCCCACCTGCACTGGAGGCGGGTGGCCAGTTCCCACGTGCAGCCTTCCGCCGGGTGCCGGGTCCGTGGCGTAAATTAAGCAGAGCCGGTTGCAGGCGGGCTGTGGCGGGTCCCACCCGGGAGGCAGGCACCGCTAGCGGGCTCGGAGGGCCGCGCGCTGCCAAACCCCGCTCTGCACCTGGGAGGAAAATCAAATGTCCGCCTGGAAAGGCATTGTTTGCCTTCGTTGTCTGCCTTCGCTGTCGGCCTTTGTTGTCTTTAAGGCTGCAACCCTCCAGAGACTCTGGTATTGGAAAGAATCTAAATCAAGTTTCTGTTGAGCTCTTAAGGCCCTTCTGTATTGCATAAATAGACCCCTGGGCTAGATTTTATAAGAATATTTGAACAATGGCAGTCTTGTGGATTTTTATCTAATACAAAGTAATGCTTTAATTTCTCTTATCTTTTTCTAATTCTTTTTTTAAAATTGAAATATAGGTGACTTACAATATTACATTAGTATCAGGTATACAACATAGTGATTCAATATTTTTATAGATTATACTCCATAAAAGTTATAAAATATTGGCTATATTCCCTGTGCTGTACATTGCATCTAATTCTTGTCTCTTCATAAACACGCTTCTCACAACATGAGTTCTTCTAAAACCATCTTTTGAAATTTTAAAACTTAGATTATCAGTGGAAATGTTTTCAGTTGGAAATAAAAAAACCCCCAACTCAGAATGGCTTCAGACATAGGGCAGTCATTGGCCTCCATAGCTGGGAGGTCTGGAGACAGGCAGGGCTTTGGGGTTTGAATCTTCGGGGTCCTGGCTTCTTTCCGTGTCCACTCTGCTTCCCCCGTGTCAGTTCCAGCCTGAAGTTGGCGTCCCTCATGTCGGCCTGATGGCTGACACCTGTGACCACCACAGGGGGGGAGCTGGCCGCAGGTGGGCTTTCTTTCCCAGAGGCCCCAGGCCCACGCCCCCCTCATTCACCCTGTACTTGACATTGAGTGTGCAGGGTGTGCCCGCCCCCATCCTAGGTGCTGGGGAAGCAGAAGTGACCCAAACCGACAAAAACCCTCGCCCTCATGGTGCCTGCACTCCAGGTGGAGGAGAAAGACGTAAAGAAAGGAGAGCGAGAAGATACAGCGTGTGTAAGCGTGAGGGTGACCGCGAAGAGGGATGAGAGATGCAGGTGTGGGGCGGGGTGGGGAGGAAGGAGGCAGGGGAACAGCCAGGTGGGCACGGCCCTCCACACCCACGCTTTTCCTGCCGTGGCTTTAGAATACATCATGTCCTTCCATTTTTTTTTGTTTCACTTCTCTTGACATTTGGGATGGATCGTTCATGCCCTTAAGTTTGGTTACTCTAAATTTCATGACCCCGTGTCCTGGTCTCCCACCCGATCGCGTTCCTCTTCCCTTGGGAAATTATATTTGTGTCTGTCACCTGCCCTTTGGCCATGCTGCTGAGCACGGGGACAAATCACTCACTCAGTCACTAGCAATGCCACCTCTCTCGTCAACAGGTTCCACGCAAGGGCCCCTCTCGTTTCCTTTGTGGCTGCTGGTCTTTGAGAGGATGGTTCCCAGTATTTATGTTAGCTTTCATTTGGAATGTGCATAAACTAAATGCTTTTTAACACTGTACTTCACTGAGTGATCTCTGGGATGTTTCTGCACGTCACCTGAGGCTGGAGTGTGGTACAAGAACCTCTTTCCTTTTCCTTCTGCTGCCCTTCATAATCACCCCGGTTCTCCTCCTTCTTTATTCATGAGCAGAGGACACATTTGGGTGAACCAGCCACTTATTCCATCTTCCTGCCCTTCCAAACCATGTTTTCTGAAATTTGCCATTTTTAATTTAGGGGACTATGTTTAGAACTTACTCATCCAACTGATATTTACTGTGCCAGAAATGATTTTCTGTGAATAAATATTGACAGCTAAGTTGAGTCATACCACCAATTGTCAACTTTGCTCAGCAAATAAAAATGCCCTTAGGTAGTTGGCTTTTAAATGTTTCCTTCCCTCAGTGTTTTTGTTTTATATGTTTTTCCGTGGGTGACTCACTCATGCCTGGTTGTCATCTTTTTCTAGAACGTCACCGTTATACCTATTTTGGGCTCATGTTGTCACGGAGGGTGTTTTAGGGATATCAGTCTTTCTGGTGCTTTTAATCAGCTTCCTTGAAGAGAAGACAAGAGAAACTTTATTTTGTGGTTATTATTTTGTTTTGTTGTTTGGATTAAACTGAAATGCTGATGGCTGTCGAATTATTTTATGTTTCTATTACATAGATCACTCCTTTGGAATTCAGAAAGACTCAAATTACTTTTTCTTCTTTCCATCATTTAGTTTTAATTTACCAGCATCAAAAAATTGCCCTATATTCTGCAAGACCGAGGGACGACACACACATAGACTGCTAGGTGTCTAAAATCATTCATTCGTTCAACTTAGGGTCGAAAAATCAACTGTTAAATCTTTTCCCTTCTATTTTTATGTATGATTTTCTATTTTGTTATGCATGCAGTCTGATTAAATGCTATAAATTCTGACCTTTGAGGCCAGAGTCTGCCAAAAGCAGGAGAAGAAAAACTCCTGGGAAGCAAAACTTTCCAGACCCAAGAAGGGACCAGTGGGCAAGGGCGACATCATTTCTTCGTGGAGAGGCATACATTTCCTGAGGCATCCAAGCACATCAGAGGGAGGACGTGTGAGAGAGTAGTGCCGTGGGGAGGTGAAGGACCACGGGGAAGGGTCAGGAAACGAGGGAGCCCCACGCAGGACCCCCTCAGGAGACCTTGCTTTTTCTGTGGCTGGAGAAAGCCCTGTGGATGGGTGAGGACAGCCACAGCAAAGTGCTTCTCTGATTCAAGGCGGCTTTAGAACCACGTGTGAGCCCTTGAGGAAAGAATGGCTAAGCCATCCTGGCGACTGAGCGCGTGTTCACTTCCAGGAAGGTCGTGCAAGGTGACCTGCATAGCAGGTGGGAGCTGGGGGCGTGGTTTCCTTCCCGGTTCCGCACCTGGTTATGGGACAGAGGAAGGGGCTCAGTATAGAGGTTATAATGAAAGAATGAAGATCAGAAACTCCTCATTCCAAACTTGTGGAGAGATGAAAGTGGGACCACGTTTAGGTATATCTGGTGGGCCCGCCATCTGTTTCAGTCCCTCCAGGCCCCAATTCTGATATGTAAACATCAAAATGAACTTTGTCTCTTTGGATATTTATTTAGCACATTAAAAGTTTATTCCACAGAAGGTCTTGGCATCATTTTGTAAACCCTCAATTGACTATTCTTAATCTTTATGATTTATCTGAAAATATGGCAAGAAATAAAGATAGCTGCTCGATAGTTTGACAATAAATGCAGTCTCCTTTTGGTGTGTGCGTGTGTGTGTGACATCCATATATATTTCAAGAAAATTTCATTTTAATTAAGGATCACATGTTGAGAGTAAAACACTAAGCATCCTTACAACTTTTTTTTTTTTTAACATCTTTATTGGAGTATAATTGCTTTACAATGTTGAGTTAGTTTCTGCTACAACTTTCTTTTGAAGTCATTTTATTTTTCCAGAGGCCCTCTATGGCTAAAACACAGACTGAGGTCTGCGTAACTCCCCGTCCATTTCTAACCTCATTCTCATCATTTAAAACTTGAAGGGATTTCAGAATTACTTCTCGGAAGATAGTTCTGGAATCAATAGTAGGTCAGCTCCACGAGGGCAGGCATTGTGGACTGTCTTGTTCCCTACACCCAGGACATGCTGGGCACGCAACGAATGTTTAGTCAGCGTCTGGCTGACTGAGTCAGAATGACTGACTGAGTCATTCTCAATAAAGCCGCTTGAATTTAAGGCATGCATTTTAATTGAGGATCTGTTTCTTACGCATATGCATTTTTCTCTTTTTCTGGGTGCTCCTGTCAATTGCCACATAACAGCAATTAGGACACATACCTATTGCCACAGTTTCCCTTTTGCCGTCTCCAGGTCCTCATCGTCTTATTCCTGGTAAAAGCAGAACTAACAGGCTCCCGATGTGTAAGCAGGTCGTATCCACACCAGCCACTTGCCGTAGAGCCCTGGTGAAGAGGTCACTTGGGGAGCAAAGCTACATTCTGCTTTTCGAGCTAAGCAGAAAACAATTGAAACATAGCATTCAGAGGCAAACACGAAGCAATAGAGAGCAGCCTTTTCCAATAGAACTACGGAGTGAGCCGCAGAGTATGTGATTTTAAGTGTTCTAATAGCCTCAGTAATTTAAAAATCAAAAAAAAGTAGGCAAAACTAATTGTAATATTTATCAGTTAACGCTTTGTAGTCAAAATATTATTGCTTTCAAATATAATCAGTATAAAAAAGTATCAATGAGATCGTCTACATTCTCGTTTGGGGCCAAGTCTGCAGAATTCGGTGGGTATCTTGCATGGACAGCACATCTGGATCCAGAGATGCCACCTTTCAACGCTCAGCAGCCACGTGTGGCCTGCGGCCTCCAGACTGGACAGCATGGCCTTAGAGCAGGGCACAGACATGCCGCTGCTGCTCAGTCCTCCCCTGAAAGTCCAGGAACTTTCATGTAAATCGTGAAACACTCTTCTTTGGTAAATGTAAGTAGCAGAGATGAGAGCTTCACAATATAACACAAAATGGTCGTGTTCCCTAATCGACAGTAGATTTTCAAGGACAAACTAACGAAATAACGTTTGAGTTTTTGTGATACTTGGCAGTAAAATGGCCCCTTTCCCATTGAACATGTGAGCACTGCTTTGCGCTAGGAAGAGCCCTGGGCTTTCAGAGTGGACCATGATGTGGTCTGAGCTGTGAGCCTGGCTCAGGGAGGGGAGGGTGGAGGGGGACGATGCCCACATCCCAGAGAGCAAAGGCCAGCACAGTGGCTCCCCCAACACTCTTAATAACTCAGTTGTAGCGTTTGTCATGCACAGAAGCCTGGGGGAAATGCTCTGGCCGTCTACGTGCAAGCTGTATAATTCACTCATTCAACAGATGTTGCTTGAACACCTACTAGGTGCCAGGTGTTGGTCTGGCCAAGGGGAGGCAGCAGTGAGCAAACAGACCCAAATTCTTATCCTCATGAAGTTTTACTTTAGTGAGAGGGGACAAGCAATGAACAAAATAAACAGAAGGTAGGAAGTACTATGGAGAAAAATACGAGATGAGTCAGAGGAGAGATCCCAGAGGAGGGGTGCTCAGCCATCCTAGGACTTTGGCAATCATTGCTGAGGCCCTTAACCTTGGTCCACAGGGAGAATTCAGGAGAAAACCGCATCTTTATTTTTATTAAGGCTTAACTAAAATCTAACATTTCCTTCCATTGTAAAAGTAGGCAACAAACCACAATATTATCAGTAGCACCTGTAACTTTCTCTTCCATTGAAACAACAGGTATTTTCCTATCCTGTCATATCTTGGGATTTGCAGATATCTGCAAATGTTGCTTAAGGCCTATGCTCATTTATACAGCAAAAGTATGGAGATTATTAGATCACTGCTGAATCATGTCGTTTAATGAGGCCATAGAGTGTAATCCTACATATTTTATTTTGTGCATTTAAAAACACTTTTCTGAGAGGGGTCTTTGGCATAAAAGAGCTTAAAACCCCTGCATTTACTGGGATTTGAGTAGAAGAGTGGTATGATCTGACTTAGCTTTTTATTTATTTATTTATTTTGCCTGCATTGGGTCTTCGTTGTTGCACTGGGGCTTTCTCTAGTTGCGGCGAGCGGGGGCTACTCTTCATTGTGGTGCATGGCCTTCTCATTGCGGTGGCTTCTCTTGTTGTGGAGCACGGGCTCTAGGCACATGGGCTTCTATAGTTGCAGCACGCAGGCTCAGTAGTTGTGGCATGCAGGCCCTAGAATTCACGGGCTTCAGTAGTTGCAGCTCGCAGGCTCTGGGGTGTGTGGCCTTCAGTAGTTGTGGCTTGCGGACTCTAGAGCATAGGCTCAGTAGTTGTGGCACACGGGCTTAGCTGCTCCACGACATGTGGGATCTTCCTGGACCAGGGATCGA
Source organism: Balaenoptera ricei (assembly GCF_028023285.1). Classification (NCBI taxonomy): domain Eukaryota; kingdom Metazoa; phylum Chordata; class Mammalia; order Artiodactyla; family Balaenopteridae; genus Balaenoptera; species Balaenoptera ricei. Next base: position 47,791,666 of record NC_082653.1, on the reverse strand, counting down.
ACCCGTGTCCCCTGCCTTGGCAGGCGGGTTCTTAACCACTGCACCACCACCAGGGAGGTACTGACTTAGCATTTTATAAGCGTCACTCTACCTGCTTTGTTGAGGATGGACTGTCGGGCAGCAGAGGTGGGAGTGAGGAAGACCCATCACGGTGCTGCTGCAACAGCCCAGGCAAGAGGTACTGGTGGCTGGGCCAGCATCTGAGGTCATGAGAAGTGGTTGGGTTCTGGGTGCATTTTCAGGGCGAGCCAGCTGACGTGCTGCCGGGGAGTGAGGCGTGCGAGAAAGAGAACCAAGACTAAGCCAAGGGTTTGGGCCTGAACCACAGGAAGGATGGAGCAGCCATTGACTAAGGCAGCTGCCAGAGGCTCTGGGATGGTAAGAGTGAGATGACGGGTAGAGGGCCAGGCGTTTTCACTTGGGAGAAACAAGATCCTTTAGATTAACTTTATCCAGATCTTCAACAGTATTTTAAATCTTTTGCCCAGTACCAATTTGTGAACAAAGTGTCTCAAACTCTAGCAATATGATGGTGGAATTCGTCATATTCTTGTCATAGTTATGTCAGTTTTTTAATTCAGTATTCTGAAATTATATTTTTAGATCTCTACAGATTTGATATTGTTATATCTTCCTAGTGAACTTTTACTTTTATAGTTAAAGACCCTCTTTTCCTCATAATGCTTTTTGCCTTAGGGTCTAACTTACCTGATATTATTTGCCGCGTCAGCTTATTTTTTTGGCTCTTCATTGCTATTCCCCTGTCCTTTTCCCTTCATCTTTCTTTGGTATTGTATATATGTGTATTTTGTAACAGCTTTATTGAGGTATAATTTACACTATACAATTCACCCACTCAGAGTGTACAATTCTGTTGTTTTTAGTACATTCACAATTCATCACCCCAAAGGATACCCCTTACCCATGCTGCAGTCACCCCTGTCCCCTTGTCCCCCCCAGCCCCCAGCAGCTAATCTACATCCTGTCTCTGTACACTTGCCTATTCTGGGCATTTCATATAAATGGAATGAAACAGTATGTGGCCTTCTTTCACTTTTCAAGGTTCATCCCTGCTGTAGCCTGTGTCAGTACTTCATTCCCTTTTGTGGCTGAATAATATTCCAGTGTATGGATAGACCACATATTGTTTATCCCTTCAGAAGTTGATGGTCATTTAGGTTCTTTCCATTTTGGGAGCTATTATGGATAATGTTGCTACGAACATTCACGAACAAGGTTTCCTGTGAACGTATAGTCCTAATTCTCTTGGGTATTTTCCTAGTACTTTTGTGGTCTTGTTTTTTACATTTATATCTTTAATTCATCTGAACTAGATTTTGGCATAAGGTGGCCATATCAGAATCAAGTTCTTATCTTTCACTTAAAAATTGCTCATACTATTTGTATTATTAAGGTGATAGTAAATTGATCATCTTTGTATCAGTTAATTATAGATGTAGATTGTTCTTGGCAAATATGCTGCTTTGTCCATAGAACGGAAGCATGCATTAAAATGTAAGTACAAATATTCACTACAAGTGAAAGCTAAGTAGGTTAGAGTATTTCACTTTATTAATAGGAGGAGGAGTAGCCCTGCTCTATTTGGTAATAACACCCCAATGACTGGAGAGCATGCATTATATGAACCCTACGTCGTATGCAGGACCCATTACAAAACGAAAATGTGGGACTCCAGCCTAAGGTGGAGAGGTCATCTCCCCCTCGCATGGGCCCACGGCTCCATCCCGTGGCAAACAGGCACCGGCATGCCCTACATACCTGGGCACGGGGTGGGCTAGAGTTCCACACTGAGTTGCCGGCCGAACACAGCATGGCACTGCCTGCCGTGGGTGGGGACCCTGGGTGAGGACGGCCACCACCCTGCTCTGATTAGACTCCAGGGGCACACGCCTGACCCCGATCCTCCCCATGCCCGTGTCCAGGACCCCAGTGAGGGTGGAGCGGGATGGCTCAACATGGGGCTCCCCGCTGCAACCCAGTTGTCACCCCTGGCAGAGGGTGGCAGCAGTCACAGGGCAGGGACGGGGAGGTGCCAGGGGCAAGGTACAGATGGGGGAGAAACCATCATGGGTACTGGTACGAGGTGGGTACCACGTGTGAACCAAGGCTCCAAGCCCCGGACGTGCTCCACTGTCCTACTTGACTTCACGTAAAAACACGAAATCAAAAATAAAATTATTAAGAATTTCGAGACTCATGAAACCCGCCTGGGTTCAGTGTAATTTTTTTAACTTCTTAACACACTTTGAAAACTGGGGGAAGAATTTGACTTTATGTACAATGTAAATATGACATAAAGCATGGTGCTGCACATTTTAAATTAAATGAATTTAAAGTGTGCCATTGTGTTGTCTGGTTAATGGGTATAATCAGTGATTTTTTTTAACCTTATTCTTTGTACTTTTTAAATTTTTATTTTAAAATTATTTTTTAATTTTATTTTTTTTAATTGGAGTATAATTGCTTTACAATGTTGTGTTAGTTTCTACTGTACAATGAAGTGAATCAGCTATGTGTATACCTATATCCCCTCCCTATTGGACCTCCTTCCCACCGCACCATCCCATCTGCACCAGTCCCGCCAGGCCCCAGTTGTCTCAGAACAACCCATCTAGGTTGTCACAGAGCACCAAGTTGAGCTCCCTGCACTGTACAGCAGGTTCCCACTAGCTGTCTATTTTACACATGGTAGTTTATTTATGTCAAACCTAATCTCCCAATTCGTCCCCCCGACCCCGCGTCCCCCACTGTGTCCACATGTCCGTTCTCTACGTCTACGTCTGTATTCCTGCCCTACAAATAGGTTCATCTGTACCATTTTTCTAGATTCCACATATATGTGTTAATATACAATATTTGTTTTTCTCTTTCTGGCTTACTTCACTCTGTATGACTGTCTCTAGGTCTATCCACATCTCTACAAATCACCCAATTTCTTTCCTTTTTATGGCTGAGTAATACTCCATTGTATATATGTACCACATCTTCTTTATCCATTCATCTATCATTGGACATTTAGGTTGTTTCATGTCCTGGCTATTGTAAATAGTGCTGCAATGAACATTGGGGTACATGTCTCCTTTTGAATTATGGTTTTCTTAGGGTATATGTCCAGTAGTGGGATTGCTGGGTCATATGGTAGCTCTATTTTTAGATTTGTAAGGAACCTCCATACTGTTCTCCATAGTGGCTGTACCAATTTACATTCCCACCAACAGTGCAAAAGGGTTCCCTTTTCTCCACACCCTCTCCAGCATTTATTGTTTGTAGATTTTTTGATGATGGCCATTCTGACTGGTGTGAGGTGATACCTCATTGTAGTTTTGATTTGCATTTCTCTAATAACTAAGTGATGTTGAGCATCTTTTCATGTGCCTCTTGGCCATCTGTATGTCTTCTTTGGTGAAATGTCTGTTTAGGTCTTCTGCCCATTTATTAATTGGGTTTGTTGATACTGAGCTCCATGAGCTGTTTGTATATTTTGGAGATTAATCCTTTGTTTGTTGCTTCATCTGAAAATATTTTCTCCTATTCTGTCTTTTCGTCTTGTTTATGGTTTCCTTTGCTGTGCAAAGCTTTTAAGTTTAATTAGGTTCCACTTGTTTATTTTTGTTTTTATTTTCATTACTCTAGGAGGTGGGTCAAAAAAGATCTTGCTGTAATTTATGTCAAAGAGTGTTTTTCCTATGTTTTCCTCTAAGAGTTTTATAGTGTCCAGTCTTACATTTAGGTCTTTAATCCATTTGGAGTTTATTTTTGTGTATGGTGTTAGGTAGCATTCTAATTTCATTCTTTTACATGTAGCTGTCCAGTTTTCCCAGCACTACTTATTGAAGAGGCTGTCTTTTCTCCATTGTATGTTCTTGCCTCCTTAGTCATAAATTCAGTGACCATATGTGCATGGGTTTATCTCTGGGCTTTCTATCCCATACCATTGATCTATATTTCTGTTTTTGTGCCAGTACCATACTGCCTTGATTACTGTAGCTTTGTATAGTTTAAAGTTGGGAAGCCTGATTCCTCCAGCTCCGTTTTTCTTTCTCAAGACTGCTTTGGCTATTTGGGGTCTTTTGTGTTTCCATACAAATTGTAAAATTTTTTGTTCTAATTCTGTGAAGAATACCATTGGTAGTTTGATAGGGATTGCATTGAATCTGTAGATTGCTATGGGTAGTATAGTCATTTTCACAATATTGATTCTTCCAATCCAAGAATATGGCATATTTCTCCATCTGTTTATGTCATCTTAGATCTCTTTCGTCAGTGTTTTATAGTTTTCTGAGTACAAGTCTTTTGCCTCCTTAGGTAGGTTATTCCTAGGTATTTTATTCTTTTTTTTTTTTTTTGCAGTGGTAAATGGGATTGTTTCCTTAATTTCTCTTTCTGATTTTTCATTCTTAGTGTGTAGGAATGGAAGAGATTTCTGTGCATTAACTTTGTATCCCACAACCTTACCAAATTTCGTTGATTAGTTCTAGTAGTTTTATAATGGCATCTTTAGGATTTTCTATGTATAGTATCATGTCATCTGCAAACAGTGACAGTTTTTCTTCTTCTTTTCCGATTTGTATTCCTTTTATTTCTTTTTCTTCTCTGATTTCTGTGGCTAGGACTTCCAAAACTATGTTGAATAAGAGTGGCAAGAGTTGACATCCTTGTCCTGTTCCTGATCTTAGTGGAATTGCTTTCAGTTTTTCACCATTGAGTATGATGTTTGCTGTGGGTTTGTCATATATGGCCTTTATTATGTTGAGGTAGATTCCCTCTATGCCCATTTTCTGGAGAGTTTTTATCATAAGTGGATGTTGTATTTTGTCAAAAGCTTTTTCCTTGTCTATTTAGATGATCATATGGTTTTATTCCTTAATTTGATAATATGGTATATCATGTTGATTGATTTGCATATATTGAAGAATCGTTGCGTTCCTGGGATAAATCCTACTTGATCATGGTGTATGATCCTTTTAATGTGTTGTTGGATTCTGTTTGCTAGTATTCTGTTCACGATTTTTGCATCTATATTCATCAGTGATATTGACCTGTAATTTTCTTTTTTTGTGATATCTTTGTCTGGTTTTGGTATCAGGGTGATGGTGGCTTTGTAGAACGAATTTGAGAGTGTTCCTCCGTCTGCAATTTTTGGGAAGAATTTGGGAAGGATAGGTGTTAGCTCTTCTCTAAATGTTTGATAGAATTCGCCTGTGAAGCCATCTGGTCCTGGACTTTTGTTTGTTGGAAGATTTTTAATCACAGTTTCAATTTCATTAGTTGTGATAGGTCGGCTTATATTTTCTAATTCTTCCTGGTTCAGTCTTGGAAAATTGTACCTTTCCAAGAAGTTGTCCATTTCTTCCAGGTTGTCCATTTTATTGGCATATAGTCGTTTGTAGTAGTCTCTTATAATCCTTTGTATTTCTGCGGTGTCAGTTGTGATTTCTCCTTTTTCATTTATAATTTTATTGATTTGAGTCCTCTCCCTTTTTTTCTTGATGAGTGTGGCTAAAGGTTTATCAATTTTGTTTATCTTCTCAAAGAACAAACTTTTAGTTTTATTGATATTTGCTATTGTTTTCTTCATTTCTATTTCACTTGTTTCTGCTCTGATCTTTATGATTTCCTTCCTTCTACTGACTTTGGGTTTTCTTTGTTCTTCTTTCTCTTTTTTTAATTTTAATTTTAAAATTATTTTTAAATTTTTAAAAGTTGAAGTATAGTTGATTTACAATGTTTGCACTTTTTTAAATGTGTGTTTTCCAGGTTTTCTAGAATGAAGAATTACTTTTGTAGTTAATCAAACCCCAATGTTATGCAAAAAATATTTTACCAGATATTATTTTATATAAGTGTGATCTGTTACAATTCTGTCTCCATTTGGGTGGAGGAGGGAATACATATTTTAGTACTTTAACCTGAAAAAGAAAATGTGTCTCTCCTTACCCAGGACCATTAAAATAAGATTAGCCACTCTCTCGGATACTCCTGGTGTTGAAAACCTCGTCAGCACCCTCATGCTGAATAAAAGCATATTGGAAGATTTACAGCAATACAACAAGGCTCGCAGGGATCCTGTAAGTACCTGCTATGACCAGACTGGCTTCTTTTCCTCATTTTTTGGGACCATTATGACCCACGTATGTTCAACCCTGATGTTTCCTTGGGCCTAGTTGGAGAATCGTGTGGTGGGGAGCGGCGGAGGTGGGGTTGGAAGGTGGGAGGGAGAAGAAAAGAACAAGGAAACTGAGGTTTAAGGAAGTGGGGCTGTTCTTCTCACTAGTGGCCCTATGAGGGCTGATCAGATGCCCTAAATTCTTATCACAGGGCTAGAAAATTTGAACTTGATCTAGACAAATATAGAAAAATTAGATTTCAGTGCTTGGAACAGGCAAATCTGACCAAGGTTAGTGGATCCTTGGGGTGCCTGGTGCCCGTTCCAGCAGCACCCCATTTTGCCCTTCTGGGTGATGGGTCTGTCCATACCCTTGAGGATGCTGGCTGCATCCTCAAGGATTGGATTGGCTCAGAAGATCCTGTATGACCAATGCTGGGTTCTCTTTCTAGTACAGTAACTGTACTGTACTTTTGCCATTGCAGAGGGCAAGCTAGCAGTGGTCCTTACATCATCGCTGCTTTCTTAAGGACCAGGCCAGTTAACTTCACCGGACATGGAACAATGCATGTAGCTAGGGAAATGCTTAATTACTTTTTGATGAATTTTATTAAAATTTTTTTTTCACTGAAGCATAACCAATAAAAATTTGATGGCTTTCACAGTTTGAATACGCCACATAACAAGCACCTGTTTCAGGAAACAGACTGACCCCAGCCCACTGGAAGTCCCTTTCAACCTCTCATTTAGTCACTCTTCCCCCAGTTAGTACCACCTTGACTTCTAAGATCATAGACGCCTGGCTTTTGAGCTTTATTTAAAGGGATCATACAGTGTGTTTTCTGACATCTAGCCTCTTTTGCTCAGCAATGATTGTGAGAGTCATCCACATTGTGCTGTAAAGTATTGATACTTCATTGCATGAATATACCTCAATGTATTTCTTCTTTCCACCTCGGGGGTCATCTGGCGAGTTCCCAGTTATGGGCTCTTTCAGATAAACCTCTCAGTTAATTTTAAACTCATCAAGAGGGAGACAACAAACACTAAACGTGATGAGATGTTTAATATTTATAAAGGCATTGAATTAAAGTAAAACTTCTGTCCAGCACATGTTTTTTTTTTTTGTTTTCTTTGTCTTGGTCTCTTTGTTTCTGTTTTTTGTTTGTTCCTTCCCTCCTGGCTCGCAGACACAGGGGTCTCCAAGACACACGCAGGGAGTCTATGAGGTAAAAACTATGCTCAAAATAAGAGTAAGAAATTATTTTCCTTTTCCACTGAATTTATATTCAGCGGAAAGGCAATGGTGGGCAAAACCTCAGGGACCTCAATGTGGATCAAGGCAGTGTCACCAAACTTCCCAGTGGTCTTCGAGTTTGCTGTGATGCACTCACAGCAACAACAGAAACAGAAAACCCACAATGGGATGTCACTGTGCACCAGGAGAATGGCTAAAGCAAAGAAGAGTGACACCACTCAGGTCTGGCGAAGGTGCGGGGAAATTGGATCACTCCTGTGTTGCTGGTGGGAATGTGAAATGGTACCCCTGCTCTGGAGAACATTTTGGCTGTTTCTTAAAAAACAAACAAAATGCAACAATCATCTCTGAGCATTTATCACAGAGAGATGAAGACCTGGTCACAAATGTTTATAGCAGCTGGAATCAGCCCAGATGTCCTCCAACAGGGGAATGGGTAGGGTGAGCTGTGGCAACTCCATACCATGGAATAGTGCGCAGCAGTGCAAAGGGATGCACCGGGTTTTTTTGTTTGTTTGTTTAAGTATAGTTGATTTATAATGTTGTGTTAGTTTCAGGTACAGCAAAGTGATTCAGATAAATATATGTGTATCTAAACAATAAGTCCTTGTTGTTTATATATTTTATATATAGTAAGTAGTGTGTATCTGTTAATCCCAAACTCTTAATTTATCCCTCCCTCCTGTTTCCCCTTTGGTAACCATAAGATTATTTTCTATGTCTGTGAGTCTGTTTCTGTTTTGTAAATAAGTTCATTTGTATCATTTTTTTTAGATTCCACAAATAAGCGATATCATATGGTATCTGTCTTTCTCTGATTTGCTTCACTTAGTATGGTAATCTCTAGGTCCATCCATGTTGCTGCAAATGGCAAAATTTCATTCTTTTTATGGCTGAGTAATATTCCATTGTATATATGTACCACATCTTCTTTATCCATTCATCTGTTGGTGGACATTTAGGTTGCTTCCATGTCATGGCTATTGTCAATAGTGCTGCTATGAACATTGGGGTGAATGTATCTTTTCAAATTAGAGTTTTCTTCTTTTCTGGATATATGCCCAGAAGTGGGATTGCTGGATCATATATATGGTAGTTCTACTTTTAGTTTTTTAGGGACCCTCCGTACTATTCAGGAATGCACTGTTGATTCATACATCAGCTTGGGTGGATGTCCAGAGAATTAGGCTAAATGAAAAAATAAGCCAGTCCCTAGAGGTTACATACTGTATGATTTCACTTATATGACATTTTTGAAATGACAACATTTTAGAACTAGAGAACAGATCGTTTGTTGCCAGGGTTAAGGATGGAAGTGGGGCAGGAGGCAGATGGGTGTGGTATAATAGGTAACCCAAGAGATCCTTGTGTTGGAACTGTTCAGTATCTTGACTGCAGTGGCAGACATATGAACCTACACAGGGGATACAATTGCATAGATCTTAATACACACACACACACACACACACGCACGCGCGCGTGAAATGGCATCAATGTGGGCTCCCTGATTGTCATATGATACTAGTGTTTTGCAAAGATTACCATTATGGGATACTGGGCAAAGTGTAGAAGGAATCTCTCTGTATTGTTTTTTACAACTGCTGGTGAATCTGCAACTACCTCCATAGACATTTTAATTAAAATTAAAAAAAAAGGGAGAGCCAGTTTCCCTTGAAGCTGTAAACATTAACTTACTAAGTCTTAGCCCTTGAGTACATGTATTTGCAGTATTCTGTGTAGCAAAATGAGACATGCGCACACCACTCTTGGCTGCAGACTGAAGTATGTTAGTTGTTTCAAGAAAAACGTTTCTGCAGTTGTTTGAATTGCAGGCTGAAGCAGCACCGTTGTCACAGAACAGCTGGCAGACAAAATATGGTAATTCAGTCCTGGGGAGTTGGCAGACTTTTTCTTAAAAATGAATGAGGTGAGAGTGTCACTCCAAGGAAACAACTGACAGCATGTGCTCCCCCATGACAAAGTCCATGCTTTCAAGAAAAAATTAGACTTTTAGAAAGTCAGCATCTGCCATCATGAGCTTGACAGCTTCCCAAAACTTAAAAAACCTTTTTCTGATGAGATTGGTGGTGATATTACCAAATGCAATGTTTTGATATTTTGTAATGAAATAGGTCAACATTTGGAAAATCTGCATAAGCTTGGTGAATCAATATTTTCTGGATGGACAGTACATGATGTTACAAAATCATGCATTGGTAAAAGATTCAAAGTGCAAAAGAGACCCATAAATTTTAATGTAGTAGGGTATACAAAGTTCACTGACATGGTTTCAGAGCCACATTGCAACTTATCTTTTAAAACACTACTTACTACATGTTGAGTTTTGGTGGCGCATCAAAGGAGAATATCCATAATTATCTGAAAATATTATTTAAATACTTCTCCCTTTTCCAACTACGTATCTTTGTGAAGACAGATTTTTTTTGGCATATATTTCAACCAAAATAACATGTTACAACAGATTGAATACAATACAGAAGTAGGTGTGAGAATCCAGCCGTCTTCCATTAAGCCAGATATTCAAGAGATTTGTAAAAATATGAAACAATGCTACTCTTCTCTCTAAATTTTTTTATCAAACTAAAACATGTGCTTTAATTAATAAATTCAACAAAACTTAATAAAAGAATTCAAAATTTTCTGTTTTAATTTCTAATATAGAAAATAGTGGTAGACATTACATACGTGAACCAAAGCTCTTTAGCATCCTCAGGACGCAGGGGGCCTGGGATGACAGTGTTTGAGAACCACTGATGTCACGCTAAAGAAAACAGATTCCCAGTCAAAGGAATGTGGTTTGAATCAATAGATCCATCCTGTACCAGCTGGAGATCTTGGCAAGGCAGCCTCCCAAGCCTTATTTTCTCGTAAATGAAGTAGAGATATAATGGTAATACTTACCTCAGAGGGTTGGAGTGAGGGTTAAATGCATACAAAGAGGGCATTTAACCTATTACCTGGCCCAGAGGTAAGTGGTGATAGGATGGTGGCTTTATCATTGTCGTTATGTGATCACAGTTGAAACCCTTTATTGACAGCTTACGGAAACACTAATAGCAATATTTTTTAGGGTCTTAAAATATCTGCTTCTCTTGTCAGGATGGAACACCACTGCAGGCATTTGTAGCCGAAGTTGCAGAACAAGTAGTTGGCATTGCAGTGATCAGAGATGAAATGGTAAATTGTGAAGTGGATACTACTTCCCTTGATCGTGCCTTTCCCTCTCGTGAATTAGCACACAATGCCTCTTTTGAAGTTTCATTTTTACTTATTTAGGATGAATGTCTCCTTTTCTGAAGGCTGTAGATCTGCTTGCATCCCACTGGGCAGCCTTTCAAATCTCCATTTTTTTTTCGGTTCAAAATGTTTAAAATATTACAAAGAATACATGAAAATATTCACCATCTAAAAATTCAAATAACCCTCCATCACCAAAAAAAAGTCCCAGCTCCCTCCCCAAAGGATTACCACTATTAAGAGTTAGGGATTTGTCCCTTCCAACATTCTTCCTTGCACTTATTTTCATGCATCGTGTGTGCATGCGTGCATGTGTGTGTGTTAAGTGGACATCTAATTTTATTTTGTCCCAGTGCATAGCCAATTATTCCAAAGTATTTATTACTGAGTAGTCCATTCTTTCCCTACTGATTTAAAATGCTGCCTTTATATTATTAAATTTCCATGTGTCTGTGTCTACTTTTGCTCTCTATCCTGTTCCATGGATTTATTTGTTGATATCTGTTGCACTATCACGTGCTTTGGTATCTGGTAGGGAAGTCTTCTCTTATTTATATTTTTTGCCTAAAATTTCTTGATTAAACTTGGGTATTTTCTTTTCCAGATAAACCTTGTAATACTATGAATTTATTTGTGCCTATGTAGATTTTACAGAACAATTTAGGCAGAACTGATAATTATAATATTGAGACTTCCCTTCTGGGAACATGGCTTCTGGAAGATACCCTTTTTCATGTTAAGGAACTTCTCTCCTATTTCTAGTTTACTAAAAGTTTTTGTTACGCATGGGTGTTGAATTTTATTAAATGTGTTTCGGCATTTATTGAGATGTTCGTATGACTTTATTTCTCTAATGTGTTCAAACTGTCCTTGTTCTTAGATTCATTTCTCTTTTGATTCAATATATCTTTAAGAATTCTTGGAGAGTGGGTGGAAGAGGGTAGGGTCTCTGAGTCCACACACATATACAAGTTTTCATCTGTCCTCACACTTGAACACTCATTCAGCTGTGAATAGAATTCTTATGCAAATTATTTCTCATCAGAGTGTTGATGTTTTTACTCTCATCATCTTCCAGTATCCAATGTTACAGATAAAATACAGTCTGATGTAAATAAATGTATGTATGTTTGCTTTCTCTCTTGAGAATTAGTTTTTCCCTTTTATTCCAAAAATTCTTCTGAAGTATCTTATGCCTCTTTTGAGCTTGGGAACATCTTTCTTCTATGATTTCATTAATGATTTCTTCCCTTTCATTTTCTCTATTCTCCTCGTCTTAAATTCCTTTTTGGATTGAAGTGACCCTTCACTGTCTCTTACCTTTCTTCTTGTACTTTTTAATCTCTTGTACTTCTTACTCTTCATTCTAAGAGTTGTCCTTGATTTTATCTTCCAGATTCCTAATTTATTGTTCAGCCACATCTAGTCTATTATCCAGGCCTTCTATTGGAATTTTAATTTCAGAGTTCATGTGTTTAACTTCCAAGTCTCCTCCGTGTTCTGTTATTGTTCCTTTTTTGTAGGAGCTTGTTTGTTATGTTTTATGCGAGATCCTTTTTTGGTATCTCTGAGGACACTGAGTAGAATTTTTTTTTAAATTCTCCTCCATTTGCTGGATAAACTCTGTTTCCTCTGGAGTGAGCTGTATGTTTCTCTACCTGGTCTTTTGCATTTGTCAGTTTTCCCCAAAAGTCTCTCCATGTCATGAATGAGAGATTATCAGTGTGGATGGTTGGCATGGGCTCTTTGACGGTTGTGTATATCTGCTTCTCCATTGCATTGCTCTGGCCACTGGGAGGCTGTCCATGAGCAGGGACTCAAGGCTCTCCAAGTTTTTAGCACAGCTGTGAGGAACAAATTCCAAAGCTCTGAGCCACCCTCCAGAAGTAAGCCATCAAAGCAAGTGACTTTCAGGAAACATAAGTTTTAGCTTTTAAAAAATTAACAATGAAAATGAAATAGTAAATAATAGGAGGGAAAAACTCATCTCTCACTATTGTACCTAAAGTCATTTTTAAATGATGTTTCTCAGAAAGTGCATGCCGTTTGTTTAAAACCTTCTTAGATGTCCTTTCTCACCTCTTTTTTTAGGATATAGAGTACATACGATCCCACTACAATATTGAAGACTTCATATACTTTAGTCACCACCAGCGTGAAGAGCATGGCCACCTGTATCACTTTGCCCTGAACCCCATTTTTCAGCACTACACCAAGTTTTTTCTAAAGGAGATCCTCCGTTTAGGATATAAGTCCTGTCTCTACTACCCTGTTTACCCGCGAACCAAGGAAGGCAAGGTAAAAGAATGTCTTAAGTCACTTTTCCAGCAGATCTGTGTCACGGTGTCATTTGTGTCGTGTGCCATATTTTATTTCTTCTTCACTCCATGTATTTTGATTATAACGTGGCTCTGAATTTCAAATGGCCATATTGAGTTTGGTCCTTTTCTTACACTACAGTGAAAACCCAGAAGGCTTTGAATTTCTGAAACCATCACAACCCATATAATTAGTAGAACAAATTGTTGGCTTTTCCATATCTACAAAGCAGACACTGAAAGCTATGGAAAAACACTCTAAGGGATGTGAAAATCAAATTATTTCTCATGTGAATTAGTGAATGCCAAAATGTCCTATGATGTTCTTCCAGCAAAGAGTGTTCTAGTAGTGAACCCATTGAATAAATTAGCTCAATCCTTAATACTGGTGTGCTATCACGGCATTGCAAAACAGCAGTATAACATGCCCATAAAAGTGATGGATAAAAAGTGGAGATACGTGTTACTGATGTAATCTTTATGTAGTAGATACCTCTATGTCCGCATAATACTTGTACTTACATAGAGCAATACTTCTATAGCAAACACGTATCTACTGTGTATACATTATGTATATTGTACACAAATAGCAAGCTCTTGCTTCCTGCTTCTGTGTATCCTGCTTCAGTCTCCTTCATAGCACTTCTCACTCGCTCACATTCTGTCTTGTGCCGTAAAGCTGGAGCTGTTAGTCCTGTTCAGAGCTGCAGGCCTGTTACGTAGAAGAGTCCCACACACTCACATGCGCTCACACGTGCTCACACGCAGTGTCCTGCTTGCTCACAGGCAAGGGCTTCTTGGAGCTGGACCCCCAAGCAGTTCTTTCCTGCAAGATGGTCCCTCTGTCACTGACAGTGTTGATGCAGACTTGAGGGGTGTTGAGAACTGAACCCCCAGGTAGAAATTTCTACCCCCCTAGGTAGAAATTGTCCCATAAGATCCCATTCGTGACCAAAAACTTTCTTAGTCTCTGCCTAGAGTCTGACATTGTCACGTTTCTTCTTCGTTACCATGGTGAGCTAAGTGGGTTTTTTAAATGCTCCGAATTATTAAACTTAAAAACAATCTAAGGTATATGGGTACATACACATAACAGTAATTTTACCAATGTATCTTATTTGACAAATGCCTTTTGGGGAAAAACAGAAGGAATGGAGGAGAAAGAAGAAAAAACATGGAAAAGATAGGTAGCGAATGTAGAATATGCTCTAGTGATGATTTTTTTCCTATCAAAATGCAGCCCTACAGCAATGTGAATGCCCCAGATTTGAACCTGGGACATGGGAAGTTTAACAGTTTTGCCTTCAAATCCCGGTCCTGCACAATTTCTTTGTACTTCACATTTGGCCAAGTGCCAATTTGGTGACCTTTAAGGATGTGATATTACATTCTCAGTTTTTATTCCCAATGTTGCCTGCCTGTGCCCAGTTGGTAGAAAGTCCTTTTGCATGCATCCTAAAAAATGGTGACTTGAACTGAACTCATTGAGTGTTCACGTATTTCCCTCCATGGTGTGGAATTAGGACCATGTTACACGCTATTGTATATATAACATAGAAACACACTTGGAAACAGATTTCCTCTCTGTCTGCACCTCTAGTTGATTTATACACGTACATTTAAATAAGTGCAAGAAGCAATACCAAATAGTACAGGTAAGAATCTCCAAATTCTGCTATAAATCCCCAGTTGACTGCAGTACAAGTGAGCTTTTGGCTGACATGATGAAGACAGTTTTCTCCATACCCTCCTGCGAGAATATGTACTGAGAGCTCTTCCAGGCTTAAAAACACAGCTTTGGCTAGAGATCCCTGGGTTCTGTTTTTCAGTGTGTAAAATCAGGCGGTGAAGTTCAGTAGTGAAGGATTTTAGAAATCCCTTCCAGAAGCTCTTAGAAAGGCCTAGGGGCTATTTTCAGAACCACAAATAAGTCATGTGTAAACCACGTCATTTATTAAACTACAGCTACAGTTCCGTTTTACTTTCTTTGCTTTCCAGGTTAAATTCGGTAAATGTCTCATTAAAAATTTTTGGTTTGACAGTTTAACTCTTGAGGTTTACACAGTTGAAATACCCAAAGCTTAGGGGTTTCACCAAAACCCCTAAGATTTCATAAATGTGAAAGAAATAAAGATCACCATGTTCAGTTTTCTCTGCCAAGTCTAAAAATTGGATAAAATTAATACTTAAAGCATTCGCCTAAAACATGATTTATTGTAGCCCATTTCAGTAAGCATAAATCCAGCTCATAATTTAGTATTAATATAAAGCAGAGTAATCTGACCCAGCCCCCTTCCCCCTCCACTCCCCCACTCCCCGGTTTTATCCTTTTGTTTTAAAACACTTATCTGATCAACAAAGGTCCAGCTGAAGTAGCAGTGACTTTTCACAAACATGAGGATTTTCACATCTGCGCCCTATTGCCCCTCAGATGACATTTTAATCTATGTGCCTTCTTAAAGCAGCTTGTGTGAAACACGCAAAGGTTACCAGGACGCAGATAACACAGCTTAATGGGGTCAAATCGAGCTGATTCATGATCACTACAGAGAAGAATATCCTCCTGGGGAAAATACTTGTGCTGAAAAATCCCATAAACCAAACCACTTGTTTATCTGTCATTCCCACAGAGATAGTAATGCAATTACTCCCGTAATTATCTTCATTAGTGTCAGGCATTATCTACAATTCATTCCTCTGGTCGAAGAGTATGTTTGTTTATTTGCTGGTTTCCCCCCCTCTCCGGTTTGGCCGGGTTGGGAGTTTTGTATTTGTCGAGGCGCGCGCGCCGGCAAATGTGCGCGCGGCTCCCACGCCCTCCCCCCTAAAATTGAGGTCGCTGTCTCCCAGTTCCAGAGCTCCAGCGCCCACTCGCTGACGTCCGCCCTCCACTACTTGGTTCCCGTGCGGCCCCGACGACAGATTGTCTATCCCCTGGAAAAGCTTGGCATCAACGCCCCATCAAAGGAGGTCTCCAAGGACGCGGTGGGTAGCCGGCGGCAGCAGGCGGGGCGCAGTGCCAGCGCGCGCTAGCGGGCGGGCGGGCGGGCGTGGCAGATGGGGCGGCGCTGCCTACGCGGAGCCGGAGCCCAACGGCTGCTCCTTCATCCCGGAGCCCAGGCTCCCTCCCAGCGGCCCCTGCCCTAGGGTGGTGCCTCCGCAGCGAGCCCGGAGCAGAGCGGGCGCCATGTGGTCCCTCGTGACGCGCCCCCGCCCCGCCACCGGGGACGCCGCCGCGGGCTGCTGCGTCTCAGTACCAGTGGCTTGGGGTTCACCTCCCAGCATCTTTCTGGGTTTAGCCCCCTTGCTCCAAAGCAGACTCCTCTTTCCTTCATGCTCTGCGTTCTCGGTTTGAGAACCTAGGTCTGGCTGCGTGAGGACGTTTGGGGCTGAGTCCTGTGCTAGGTTTGTTCACTCCTGGGGGAGTCCGCATGATGAACAGGACCGTCTCAGCTGTCCTGGGTGGCAGGGGCTTTGACCTTAGATTGCACAGCCCTGGGACACTCTTAGTACCAGAACAGGAAAAGGGACCAAACAGAACCTAGATTTCGCTTTCAGTGGAAGTGTGCGTGTAAACAACCATACACAGAGCCGTGTTCAGGAGCTTGGCTGGAAGCGTGACTTTGTCAGGCTGACTTACATGTAAGCTTGTACTGTATGCGCACACTTCCACTTAAATACGGTAGAAAAACACCCCTCAGTGGGCTGACACTTGTTCTTTGTGAGAGAGAAAAGAGGAAAGTGGAAAGTTTAAAAACTCTCCAAACGTTTAGCCAAGGAGCTAAAAATGGTGCTGGAAATGGTGCTCAAATCAACACCCCAGTTTTGCAGGACATGCGTCACCCCACGGTCCCGAGCTCCTGCTTTACATATGGCGGGTGGGTCCACCAAGACCCATCTTAGAGGCAGCTGCTTACTGTGACCCAGGCTGCTCTAAGTCCTATGTATAAAGTCCTAAGTCTTTAAGTTTGTAAAATAAAAAATAAATTTATATTTATTTTCTAAGTTCTAACTTTGTATTTGAGTAGAGACTAAAAACAAATAGCAATTCTTTTGCCCTCCCCAAATCTTCATTATGGAAAATGTGAAGCATGTACAAAAGTAGAGCAAGTTCTACAAAGCAGGGATTCTCCTTCTGTCAATGCTGAGGGACCTCGTCTTCTTCTTTTTTTCATGTACAATCCCTCATAGACTTATAGTTTTGTGAAATGTGAATTCCTAGAAGAAGGAGATTAAAAACAGAGACCAAATTCAGGTCCTATTATTTTATCACTAGGTTTAACAGACACAGAATTACTCTGCCCACTTGCTCTAAAAGCTTCTGAAGGCAGATGGGCACGTGTTTCAGCCCACACGATGGGCTGCACAGAAACAGCTCCAACAGGGTTCAACTCTTGGCCAGTTTTGCGTCTTCTACGGCCCCACCCACTTCTCCTTCCTCCCTTATCATCTTGCAACAGATACATGTCATCACTTCATCCAAGACCACAGGTGTGTCCCTAGGTAGCAGGGCCCCAGCATCACACTCTAGAGAGGAAGGGGCTCCGGGCAAATCTGCAGGACCGTGGGGTCGACCACCAGGGGGTCTGCTGGTGTGTGGAGATCCTGGGATTGGACTCCTTTGGAATGAGAGCCAAGAGAGCGCGTCGGGGTCAGGAAGGGTGGTCTCATCTATATCCGTCACTGAAACACAGCTTATGTGACGTCCTGCTGATCCCAGGAGAAGCGGCCACAGGTACAAAGTACAGAGATGCAGCTTCTGTGTGAGAGGTGCTGCCCTCTTGCAGCCACTGCTGAGATGCCTTTGAGTTGGGATAGACCACGTGGCCAGGCCAAGAGACGCCCTCACATGTCGGCGGCAGCCCGCGGCCCCAGCACCTTCAGCCAGTCCTCAGGGGGCGTGAGTGGTGTGGCTGGGCGGATGGGGAGCAGCATGGGGCTGCCACCTGCTATCAAGAGCCGTGTTCCTGAACCTCTGGAGCTTCCCCATCCTCACCCCACCCCCACCCCTGGGAATCTCCAGAACTGGATGACTTTGAGGTGAGCTGGAGCTCCTGGTGGGAAAAAAGCCAGAGAAAACATTTTGTTTCACTTAAAACAACCCTACCGGGACTTCCCTGGTGGCGCAGTGGTTGGGAGTCCACCTGCCAATGCAGGGGACGCGGGTTCGAGCCCTGGTCCGGGAGGATCCCGCATGCCGCGGAGCAGCTAGGCCCGTGCACCACAACTACTGAGCCTGCGCTCTAGAGCCCCATGAGCCACAACTGCTGAGCCAGCGTGCCACAACTGCTGAGGCCCGTGCGCCCGGAGCCCGTGATCCGCAACGGGAAGGGCGTCCGTAGTGAGAGGCCCGTGCGCTGCACCGAAGAGTGACCCCCGCTCGCCGCAACTGGAGAAGGCCCGCGCACAACAGTGAAGACCCAGCGCGGCCACAAATAAATAGATTTGTAAAAAAATAAATAAATAAATAAAATAAAATAAAATAAAACAATCCTATCATGACTTCCCAGGTTGCTATGAGTTGAAATCATTGCTTACATTTAATAAGCTTTTCCATGGCCGTCTCTCTGTGCTGTGTCCCCACAGAGCCCCAGCTTATTTCAAGACATAGCAGAGGATGGATTTTGTTTAATTAATTAATTGATTGATTGATTAATTTTGGCTGCGCCGGGTCTTAGTTGCGGTACGCAGGATCTTTGTTGTGGCATGCATGTGGGATCTAGTTCCCCGACCACGGGTCAAACCCAGGCCCCCTGGCATTGGGAGCACAGAGTCTTACCCACTGGACCACCAGAGAAGTCCCCAAGGATGGGTTTTTAAATCCCTGCTCCAGGAAGACAACCACTTACCAGATGGGTGGGGCTGGTGCTCAGTATCCGACACTTTGTGCTGTGTTGTTTACTCTGTTGGTGAATTCTGACTTTTTAAGAAGTACTTTACTGCTGCTTGTTATACTTATTCTTGAGAAGGGTTTAGTAAAGATTCAGATTTAGTAAACAAGGTTTAGTGAAAGTGTTAGAAATCTTAAAGTTGGACCAGAGGATTATCGAGAGCATAATCCACATGGGATGAGCCTAGATGTTCAAACGTTAAAATACTATATTACACTATTTTAAATTTTAAAAAACATTGTAGGCGGATTTAATGTTTTAGGCTGATTATCTGAGTCAAGGTGAGCCAGATGGAAAATTTTCAGGAGGACTTTCTACAGTGTCCTTAGCACATTGATTTCTTAGCAGAGCAAATAGTATTGCAGCCATTGAAGTTGAGCGATTGTCTTACTAAATGAATCCCTCTTTGTCCCTTTAAGTTTTACACTCCCCTCTGCCCGGAGCTATGAGCAACCCTCAGCACCCTCACGTGTCCGCACACTGCTCTCGCTGGGCACTGACCTTTCATACTTTTTATCCCATCTCAGACTGACCATCCGTTCCCTGGCTTTCACCTAGGAAGCCAGTCTTCAAGGGAACAGATCACTTCAGGCATGAGTAATGGGACAGAAAGCGTTTCATCTCGGTGGGTTGCCAGTTTGACTCTGGCACAAGGCAGCAGAGATTGAAATTCATCTCTGGGTGGCAGGGTAGTGTGCTCCCCCCACCCCAAGGTCAGGAAGCTGCTGCCTGGTTTAGATAAGTCGGTGTCCCTGCCGCCGAACTGTCCCTGTCATTCGTATCAATTGACAGTGTGCCCCGTGTCAGGTCACAAGAAAGGACCTGGAAAACATGTGAACGGTCTTCATCACACATCACAGAGGTAGGCCCGGAAGATTCATCATGTCGCCACAGTCAACCAGCAGAGATACGTGGATAAGAGAAGGCTTTTTCCTAACCGTAATCCACGTGGCATGGACCGAGAAGATTCGTTTCTTAGCTTGAATGGGCTGTCTTGGCCTGTGCATTTGCGTTCTGAGAATTATTCTGATGGGAATTTTTAATGAAATGAATCAGTGTGGCCCACGTGCATGAGAACTATGATCAGGGAAGTACTCAGAATTTGGCTGAGTGAACTGATGGCCATATTAATTAAAGACTGTGGACCAATTTGACCCACACTTAACTTTCGGGTGGTTCTTTGGGCAAGCTGGCTTGCTGTCCTTCCTGCCTCCCCGTAGGGATTCAAAGACGACCGTGACAGGGGCCCTGTCCTCGGGGAGGGTACAGCCCAGTGTCAGTATTAACGTGGGGCTGCTCAGGGCTGGTTAAACCAGGGATGGGAGAGGGCTGCATGGGTCCCCAAGAGTGAGAGCCAGACTCGGGAGGAACAGCCCTGCCGGGGTCAGACCTGTTCTGCGGAATCCGTTGGGAGGGAATGAGTCTGGTCGGAGGCATGGTTTCCTTTCCACGACTGGGGTTTTAAATGACTCTTACTTGTCATATTAAATACCAGAAAATCTGCTTTGAACTTAAAAAGCTCCTACCTTTGCTTCAGTATTAAGAGATGCTCCCCATCATCCACTTCAATCACTTTGGTTCTCTGTGTTGATTTCTAGTGTTCATAGAATTACCGTGTCAACTCACCTCTCCATTTTTTTTTTTTTCAAAATTTTTTTGGACCAGATCAATCCATCATCTTTCAGATGACAGAATCATCTCAGGAATCAGACTTTCAGAGTGATCAACGCCTGTTATTTTTTTTGTGGTTGTTTATCGGTGACGGTCTGTTTAAATCTCAACTAATGAATTATTTGAAGCCTCCGTTTTCCCTTTGTCCTTCTACAAAAGAAAAATGACGGTTTGTTTAACCCCCCTTCTCGGAGCTAAGTGCTGGCCCGATTTTTCTTAGTGTGTGATCTCTCAGGAAGATGTCACGCTCTGGCATTCGGTTACCCTTTGAATCGCCCCTTTCATCTGGGCTGTTCTTCCCCAGTTCAGCTATAATTACCATCTGATGGACTGTTGCTGGATACTGTTTCACTTGTACATCTGCTGCCCTAGGAAATTGCATTATTCTCCCAGCACCTGCTAGATTTTCCCCAGCTTAATTGTTTCTCCAACTCCTTCCTTAAACTTGGAAACTTTCACTGCCCGCGTTAGACTTTCCTTGGTTGTACTTGTGTGTGTGTGTGTGTGTGTGTGTGTGTGTTTAAATTAGCCCTTTAGAATCTCCTTGGTAGAAGTTTCTAAAAATGCAAACCCATATTTTTCAACATCATATATGCACTGAACATTATTAATGTGACCATGGTGATGATATTTTCCTGAAATGAAATTAACCCACTTTAAATCACCGCCATGAGTCCAGTTTGCTTTTTCAAGCCACTTCCCCGCCATTTCCTACAGTTACCCTACCTATGGGAAATGCATTTCCTCCTATTTATGATGAACCCTTTTCTCTGACATTCTTAGAATAATTTACATAAATTCCTTTGTGAGCTTTTTTTTTTCAAACAAAGAATACAAGTTGTATGGTCATTTCTTTCCAATTCTTTGAATACTATCTAGTTTAGTATTGTACATAGTGTATATGTGTACATCAAAATGACTTATGAATCAGTGATTTATTCTCCTTGTTATCAAATTCCTCCCTCTTAGAAAGGTTACAGAGTAATAAACAACAACTACTGCTACTCTTACTAACATGCTGTCGCTAAAGACTTCCCATTAAACGAGTTACCTTGTTTAATCCTCATATCAACACTTGTAAATAGTTACTGCTACTGTCGTCTTCAATGTACATAAAGAAAACAGGCTTGCAGGAGGGAGAGTAAGTGACTTGTCCAAAGGCGAATTCTTGACAGAGCTTCAAACCCAGGCAGTTGGATGCCAAAACTCATACCATTATATATGCTCTCTTATCTAAAAAGTTGAAGCAGTGATATCATGGCTTATTGTAGGAACACCAAACCACAGAAAAGGAAGATGGCTTGACAGAGACCTTTTGGAATCTCCCAGATCTTTGGCACCAGCTACATAATCAAAAGGTGACCCACAGATAATTGGCTTTCCTCCCGAACAGCTGGATTTTCCTCCTGGCTGAGCCACCCAGCCTTGGGTTTGTTCCTGTGCCAGCCTGACCCTGGCTGGGCTGGGAGCAGACACAGGGGTCCAGGATAGAGCCCTGGGGTCAGTTTTTGGACAGCAGCTGATCCGGGCTATCTCCATGTCTCTCTTTGTTGTGTCAGCTCGTTGTTATAAACCTTTCGAAATTATAGTGGCAGCTGCTGGGAAAGGTGGAAAAAAATAATAACCCTGTATGTGGGTCACATTATCTGTTTTTCAAGATTCACTTCCATGCTATGTGTGGTTTCATGGTGTTGTTAGAAAACCCTCGAGTAAATGCCCAGGATGAGCGACTGAAGGTATACTCAGGAGGTGAGGGGTGGATGGGGGTGCGCTGGTGGCGTGATGGACCCGCCTGGACACTGTTTAGAAATTGAGTTGCGGTAGAGTAGCAAAAGGAGGTCTCTAGGGTCTGATAAGAAATTGTGAAAAGTAAAGTTACTTCTTAACATCTCAGTATTATCAAAAATCAATACTATATCTTATCATCGTTTTCTAGGACAGATATTATAGGAGAGTTGATCTCTTTCTCTCTCCCCCCCCCCCACCCGCCATCTTCCTCCATCTTCCCTCCCCCCCCTTAACAGCTTTATTGACATATAAATCACCTACCATACAATTCACCCATTTAAATTGAACAATTTATTGGTTCTTAGCATATTCACAGAGTTGGGCAACAATCACCGTCTAATTTTAGAACATTTTTGTCACCCCTCCCCAAAAGAATCCCATTAGTAGTCACTCCCTATCCCCCCACCCCGAGCCCTAGGCAACTACTATTTTACTTTCTGTTTCTATGAATCTGCCTTTTCTGGGCATTTCATATAACTGAACTATACAATACATGGTATTTGTGACTGTCTTTTTTCATTGAGCATCTTTTCAAGGTTCAAGCAATTTGCAGTACATATCAGTATTTGATTCCTTTGTTTTTGGCCGTGCTGCACGGCATGGGGGATCTTAGTTCCCCGACCAGAGATCGAGCGCATGGAAGCACAGAGTCTTAACCACCGGACCACCGCCAGGGAAGTTCCCATTGATTCCTTTTTATTGCTGAATAATACTCTGTTGTGTGTACATACACCATTTTACTTGTCCATTCATCAGTTGATGGACATTTGAGTTGTTTCTACTGTTTGACGACTATGAATAATGTTGCTATGAACATTTGTGCACAAGTTTCTATGTGGATGTATGTTTTCTTTTCTCTTGGGTATTATACCTAGGAGTAGAATTGCTTGGTCGTATGGTAACTCTAGGTTTAATATTTTGAGGAACTTCCAAACCATTTTCCCAAGTGATGGCACCATTTTGTACTCTCATTCTTAGATCAGGCTCAGCATCTCTACTAGTA
This sequence comes from Balaenoptera ricei, assembly GCF_028023285.1. Taxonomy (NCBI): domain Eukaryota; kingdom Metazoa; phylum Chordata; class Mammalia; order Artiodactyla; family Balaenopteridae; genus Balaenoptera; species Balaenoptera ricei. Next base: position 47,768,352 of record NC_082653.1, on the reverse strand, counting down.
AGTGGTGAGGTGCTGGCCAACGCAAGGCCATGCATGAGCCGTGAACCTGACTGTTCCTTCAGTTTCAGGAGTGGAGCTTTCTCACCGCTTTGGGAGAGCACCATGCACATATTTGGCAGTACACCACCAATCTAAGCTTCAGTTCTTTGGAAAGCGGAGATTTTTTCTAAAATAAAATCTCTCCTGCACTTATCTTCCCTGCCTCACCCTCTCTGGCCCATCAGCCTCCCAGGGGCCTGCACGAACGTTTCGGAGAGCTCCTGCGGCACAGGGAGTACCCATCCAGACCCCAGGAGTGATGTGGAGGACTTTCTGTTTTTCACACCAGCATGTCCATCACTTCAGCCCACCTTTAATAATGTGACTGCTTTTAAAACAGCTACCAACAGAAAAAATAAAAAAATTCTGAGGCTTTCTTAGATGCTGATGGGGTTCTCGCCACAACCCAGTAGGGGGAAAAATGCATTCTGTTCCCTGCAGAGCCAGGGTAATGAAGGCCGCGGAGGTCCAGAAGGGCCTCGGGATGCACCAGCTGCCGGCTGCAGAGCTCTGGACGCCACGGCCCAGCAAGGCTCCCGGGTGGACCCGAGCTACCAGGCAGGAGCTGGCCTTCGCAGCTAAGTGGCTTCTTCAGAATCCGCCTTCAGGGAGGAAAAGCACGCCCGCCAACAGGAAGCTTTGCTTTGTGTATTTTAAAGGAGCTGGGGATATAAAATGACAAAGGGGACAATTAGAGCTGCAGATGCCCACTAGGGAAGTTACATCTTTCCCTTTGATTAAAATAATATATGTGGTTACAAAAGCAGTGCATATTGATGGTAGAAATTTTAGGGGAAAAAAAAAGTAAAGAGAAAATGGATGAAACCTGCAATCTGCTATAGATTACCTTTCTTAATATTTTGGTGTTTTTACTTCTAGATTATTTTCTGTGAAAAAAAATACATGCAATTAAATACGGGGTCATACACACATAGTGTTTTGAAACAAGCATTTTCACTTCCGATGGTGTGAACATCTTGCGTGTCACTGTGTATTCTAGAGCGTCGTTTGGGTGGCCTCCTTGTCCTCTGTGCCAGGCTCTGTGTTATGTGCCCACTTGGATTATCTTGCCACATTCTCAGAGAAGTTTATGTGTTATTTTCTCCATTTTGCAGTGGGGGAAACTGAGGTTAGGAGAGGTTTGGTTATGTAACTGAACATTAATCCAGCAGGACTTGTGGGAATAATCATGAGGCCCCTTGATCTCTGTCTCCCGTCAGTCACCCTGAGAATACGTCCCCCGTGGCCGGGTTTCCCATGCACCCGGACAGAGAGTGGGCAAGTCCTGTAACTTTTCTGGTCAGTTTTAGGTAGTTACAGTGGGTCACTCCAAATCACAAAACATGGTCTTAATTCCGTAAAACGTCCAGTTTTATTTTGTGTAATAATCAAAACTCAAACTCAGTTGTCATCTAAAGATTAGAGTCTGTCCTCCCCATATCCCCACTGAAGCCTGTAGCTGGGGAAGGAGGGCGGGGCCTCCTTGCTCTTTCTAACTCACTATGCTCTCTGCTTAGCATCTACTTAGCTTATTATTATTTAGCTTTTGGAAAGAAAGCCTGTTGGTTTCTTGTTCTTGTTTAGCTATATTGCCGGTCCTTCTGGAATTGGGACCAGGGCGGGGAAGGACAGTTGGGAAAGCAGGCATGTGTCAGAGGGTGGCTCCTGCCCCATGGGCTGGGCGGCTCTTCTCATGCACGTGCTTGGAGCTTCTTTAGAGATTCCTGTGCCTCAACCTCCCACCTGCATCCCGTAATGCAGGCAATGCACCCTCCAACTCTGCGGCCGGAGTCTGATTTGCCCCTGCAGGCGGCCCTACGGGAAGGACCTCCGATAAAAGCCCAGGCTGTCTGGTCAGCAGATGCGCCCAGCACGGCCACCTTCCCTCCGGCCTCCCAGCAGCTGGCCGGCTCATCAGTTTCGTCAATATGGGTGGGAACCACATGCCACTGTGCTGTGTCCACTAATTGTGGGAACTCACTCCAGGGTCTCTGAGGCTCCCAAACCCTCATCTTGTGACTTGAAGGACGAGACACCCCCCCCCCACCCCTCCTCCTAGGGGTGGAGTGGCATGCGACCCACAGCACATCAACAGTTCTCATAGAGGAAATTTCCAGAAAAATCCTCTTCTCTCCATTCTTCCAACGCTTTTGTATCTTCATTGTGAATGAGGGGTTTAAAAGTCACTTAACCAGTGTTTGCCCACCTGCTTTCCCATTTTCACGAGAGCAGCTCCTGTGGAATGCAGCATCCTTTGTCTTCCTGCTTCACATGTCCTTGGTGACATCAGCTTCCCCAGGCCGAGCAGCTGCTGGGCTGAGGCGCGGGGACACAGTGTAGGGATGCCAGATCCTGAGAGCCACCACTGCTGCTTGTAGCCAGTTCCCTAATGTTTTTGACAAACTTTTATCATTATAAACAATGCCACCATGTCCATCCTTATTTTTTTTGAGCACATTCATCATGAGTTCATTTCAGTAAATTCCTAGAAACAGTTCTGCTAGGTCAAAGGTAAAGCTACTATCTCTTTAATCAAAAGGGATAACCTTGTAGAATTTGAAAATGAAAGCTTGTGATTCCCAACTTTGAAAGATGATTTCTCCTTGCAGTGTGTTTACGTTATCTAAGTAAACCGCCAGCATGAGGAACCCTCTCTTTTATTGTGAGATGTAGATTTTTTTTAATTCATTTTTTTTTCTTTTCCATTATGGTTTGTCCCAGGATATTGAATATAGTTCCCTGTGCTATACAATAGGACCTTGTTGTTTATCTGTTCTATATGAAATACTTTGCATCTGCCAATCCCAAACTCCCAATCCATCCCTTCCCCACCCCCTCCCTCTTGGCAACCACAAGTCTATTCTCTATGTCTGTGAGTCTGTTTCTGTGTCTTAGATAAGTTCAGTTGTGTCATATTTTAGATTCCATATATAACTGATATCATATGGTATTTGTCTTTCTCTTTCTGAGTTACTTCACTTAGTATGATAATCTCTAGGTCCATCCATGTTGCTGCAAATGGCATTATTCCATTCTTTTTTATGGCTGAGTAGTATTCCATTGTATATACATATACTACAGTGAGATGTAGATTTTTAAGCAGATAATCAGGTGTGCAAATGGCCAACAGCCTTTCATTTCCCCGTTTTCCTTTAACTCAGCTGAATCTCTGCTTGGAGCCTCCATTCCACGTGATGGGAGGACAAGGAATCTCCACTGATTCCAGGCACATTTAGCCATTTACCATTTACATGGAGTCCATTCAGGAGTGTTCCCTCCTCACAGGCATTCGCTCATTTTCAGAGCTTCAACCTGTCTTCAGCCGTCCCTCATTTTGGTATCCAGGCTCCCAGCCGGCCCTCAGGGCTCGCAGTGGGGTCCCCTCTTCGGGTCAGGACTCAGGTTCTGGAGCATGCACGCCCTCTCTCTCCCTCCCTCCCTCCCTCCCTCCCGCACCATCCGGGCTTCGGAAAGCTCCTGGCCGGCCTCATCCTCTCTTGCCCTGACTCCACCCTTAACCAGCTCCACCTTCTCAGGAGAGGCAGCCGGGCGTCCCGATGAGGCACAGGCCTCTCTACCCTCCGTGTTCTCCAGAAGCCCCTTGGGGATCCTGCCTTCTCCTTCTGCTTTGCGGCCTTAACTGAGGGAAGGAGAAGTTGGGCTGCATTTACCTCTCTCTCTCTCCCTCCGACTGGCCTCCTCATCTGGTCTTGGGACCACAGACTCTGCCATCACCACGTGTTCTTCTGAAATCTGTTGTTTGAAGCATCAACTCTGATTTTTTGGGACTCAAAAGTCAGGCTCTCATGAGGCCGAAAAGCCTCTCAACCTGCTCTCTGCGTCGAAATGAAGAAGCGCGTGTGTACGACGGCTGGCGTCTCCTGGCTGCTGCTTGAGGGTCAGGAGGGGCTGGGGACTTGGCAGCAATGAATTGCATCTGTTAATATAAAACAGTAGCTGACTATGATGATGACAGTGATGTACACAGGGACGGCAGACGCAGCAGGCTGCTGGCGGGGCCGGCCCACTCCCTCTAGCCCCTGGAGCAGTTACACAAGCATAGCCCCTTCGTTCCGACGTGATTTTATGTCAATAGATGCCTGTACTAGAAAGGGCATAAGTCTAACTTTTAGGTCTTTTTGTGAAAGTTTTTAGATGGTACATCTTGTTAATAAATTCTAGTGGAAACAATGTAGGATATGCTTTCTTGAAAGATGTGAAAGACTAGGAAAAACACCAAACAGACCAAGAGCCTAGGGAGGTTTTACGTTCAAATTGAGCACAGGTGCATTAAAAGTCTTCCACATTTTAGTAATTTTCATAAAGCTGTCTGAGTTTATTTATCATTATTTACACAGTCACTGAATCTGAAGGGAAAATGGCATTTGTGTTCATCGGAGGCAAAGGATTAAATGAGCCTTGGAAACTGAAGTGCCGGGTATCTGGGGCCGTGGCCTTTCTGCCCATTCTGGCCGCATGGCTGGGGAGCTGCTGTGCCCTCCCTGACGATGTGCCCTCCCCAGTGCTCTGCCCACCCCCACGGTGCGCCCTCCGCCATCGTGTGCCCTCCCCCATCGTGTGCCCTCCCCCGTGGTGTGTTCTCCCCCATCGTGTGCCCTCCCCCATCGTGTGCCCTCCCCCATGTGCCCTCCCCTGTCAGAGAAGCAGCTTGAAGGCCTCAGACCTCAGGCTGCTGCTCTTGTCTGGGGCTGAACCTCTTTCAGGAAGAATAAAAACCTTTACCCCGTATGTTGCCTCAAGACCATTAAGCTTAGTCAAGATTACTGATGTCATGATCTCCATAGTAACCAACTTAATAAGCAAGAAGAAAACAAAAAGCATGACTTAAAAACGGGGGAGAAAAAAAGAGAATAAATAAGGTGTGGAAGAAGCGTGGGAGCCAGAAAGGATTTTATGGCTGCTTCTTCGCGATATCAAAGATGTTTCAGCCACCGTGCAGCCGGCTCCCGCCCTCCAGGGCTGGGGACCTGTGGTGATAACCGAGAATTACACACTATACCCTGGCTCCTGCCTTGGCGATCTTCAATCATGTCCTAGCTTTTGTTTGTTTTGTTTTTTTAAAAATATAATTCAATTGCATTGAAATGATCACCACGGTAGTTGTTATAATCGAGGGTTTTATGGTAGTTTATGTATTTAACCAAAAGGAGCCGTGCTTCCAGGGAATCAGGCTCAGGCAGCACTTTCTGGTCACCATAGTGAAGCTCTGCTGGCCAAAAGCACCCTGATTTCACCTCAGTATGGTGCCTCCGTGAAACCAGAGGTGATTGCTGATTTTAAAAAGTGAGCCGGGTATTATTATCTTTCACAAGTTACAGTTTGTGAGCAGGTCACAGAGATGGTCTGACCTGCTCTCTGACCTGATGGTCTGTCCCACGGAATTATGTACAATTGACAACTATTTTAATTTGTTACTAGACGGCCTCCCTCCCCACCCCCTGGGTCTTGGGTCACTCTGGGTTGGTAGGACCGAGGCTACAGACAGACACACAGACAGACAGATACATATGCCGGTGATCTGATTCACCCCAAAGAGGGGAGCAAGTGCCAGAGGCGGAAGGAGTTTGGATGGCTGGGCTCACTTCTGCCCCCGCCCTTGGCTCTCCCTCCCCTTTGACTTCTCAGGTGGAGGCGCCTGACTTACCCCTTGTGGGGTTGTCCCCGCCATCTCCCCTCTCGCTGTGTCCTGCTCCCTGAGAGCTGTCTGCTCTGGGGGATGCTGCTTGGAGCCCGAGAACCCCTGACTCCACTCAGGGCAGCCACACTGAGACCCGGGTTCCCCTGAGCACCAGGAGAGATGACCTGGCTTCTCCCTCCCAGCTGGCCTGCCCTCTGGGGACTCGCCCCCACCGGAGGGCAGATGGGGGATGCATCCCGCCAAGCCCAGATTCCAAAAGAATCTCCAGGCCCTGAGTAATCAAATGCATTTGTGTGTGTGTGTGTGTGTGTGTGTGCGCGCGCGCGCGCGCGTGTGTGTGTTATTTAACTATGGGTTTATTTCAACTTTCTAGAAATATGCATGCATAGGACAAAAACAGGAAATGTATAGAAACAAAACTAGTTGTGTTTAGTGCTTGCGTTGGAGAATTAAAGTTTTTTTCTGAATGTTATTGACTTTACAAAATAAAACATAACAAAGCACTGTGTAATTGAATGAGACTATTCAATTAGTCTCATTATATTTCTTTTCAAAATAAAAAAAAATATGCTAAAAGTAAGAACAACCAAGTAAAGTCAAGAGAAATGTCAATAATAGTTAACATTTGTCATGTGTTATGTGTGAAAGGCACTCTTCTATATTCCTTATAAGAATTAGTACATTTAATCCCAACAACCACCCGTGGTCTAGAAACTCTCCTTACTGATAAAGCACATAGTTAGGTTTCAAACCCAAGTCTTCTCAAATGCTGCTTATGAACCAACCTCCCTCTCTCTCATTCTCATTCTCTCTCTCTCTCACACACACACACACACACACCCCACAATCACCATCCCTAGAGAAGTGCCCGAATTCCAAGCATGTCTACACCTAGTCAACTCCGAGAGTGCAGTGGGTGACCACAGCCTGATTCTGAGTTCTGTTCTTCACCAGCCTCCCCTGTCCAGGTCCTCCCCACTTGAAGCCTGAGCCCGCTTCTCTACCCACGGCATCACTTGTCCCGGTGTTGTGTTCTTTGTCCCGACTCTGATGCACACCACAGTGTGGACCCACCTTTCCCAGAGTCACCCCTGCCCCTGCGTGGACAGGACCCAATGCCCCAGGTCCTGTCTGAACCTCGGGCCCGGGTCCGTCCTGCATGGATGGTTGGGAAGCTTGGAGATGGACAGTTAATTTATGTCATTTGTTCCATCAGTGTTTATTGTGTGCTGACCATGTGGAGGGCCTGTTCTGGGCACTGGAGCTGCAGCAGTAAGAAAGTGGACAAATCCCTGCTGCCCTGGTGCCTGTGTCCAGCGGGGAGGTAGACAAGGGACAGACGGAAAAGGATGCTCTGTGCCAGGTGGGGCAAGAAGAAAACCCAGGCAGGGCTGGAGGATGACTCCGGTGAGGGTCATTTAAGCAGAGGCCTGAACTGATGGGGCAGAGGGGTGCTGTGAGGGCCAGGAAGGTTTCTCTTCTTTCTTTACACCCACAGAATGCAACCTGGCCCTGAGCCCTATGGACACACTCCCAACGATGCAGCACTGATGCTTTGACTCCTAATTCATGGTTATTTTAAAAGAATTTAGTTCCAGAAATCCATCAGATGCAGTGGAAACATTTCAAATTATGTTCCCCCTGTTCCTTTTCAATCTTCCATAGCTTGCTCAAAGCAGAACTAGAGCTATGTGGGATTGTAATTCCCCTTGAAATGATTATTTCTATTTTTAAAAGGAACAGGGGAAACCCATGGACTCAGATAAGAGTTTAGAATTTCACATGGCCAACTGTTTGGAAAAGGTTAAATATTTTACCTGGATGGCAGTTGGCCTCCCACGAATTCCTAGGAGGGCGTTGTATCTGGGTATGAAAATTGACAAAGTAACTGCTATTTTGAAGGCTCTATTTAACAGATGTGCAGAGTATAGAAATCTATGTATTATTAAATAATTCTTTATAATATGCTCAAGAATAAGCAATTGGTAAGCTTGTTTACATTCTCACCATCTGGGTGCATTCTGTCACCCATCTGTTTCATGTAATTATGTAATTATCAATATAAGGAAAGAATAGGTGATATAATTAACAAAAAAAAACTGATCCTCGCTGCAGAGTAAAAATGACATGCATCTGTTGAATTGCTTTTTGTTTCTCTTTCTTCATTGTTAACTGTTTTTTTTCGTTTCACAGTTGCATTCAGGCTGTCACCTTGTGTCACACCCTCAGGAGAGCTGTTTTTGTCGTGCTGCACACTCTCGCTGTGTCTCTGTCTCTGTCTCTCTGTCTCTCTGTCCGTCACACACACACACACACACGTACACATGCACACACGTGTGCAGAGGCAGAGTGATTAATCAAGAACTAGAGGCACCAAGGCCACTTTGAAAGAAAAGAGCAAGGCCTTCTTGGTCTTTCATCCATCCTCAGCCCCTGAGAGAGCCCTGAGAATCATTTCCAGAACATGCCATATAACAGCTAGAACTCTAGGAAGTATTTAAATTAATCAGTGACAGATGGAAGGACAGGGCGAGTGTGTGGTGCTTTCACAGGATACTGGATAGGAACACTGCTTGAGAAGAATCCCCCACTTGGTGCTTTTGTCTGAACGTCAAGGCTTAAGCAATACATGTTACATTATAATAGGACAACCGTCCTGGTGGTTGAGGGTCACGTCCACATAAGCTCACCGGAGTTAGTTGCTGGAGTGGCTCCTTTGTGCGGGAGAGACTCATGGGCGTGTATAAGGAATTGGGCTGCTTCCACACGTGGCGCGCCTCGCCAGGTACTTAGGACAGCAGGGGACATCGAGTGGCGCCCCCCCCCCCGCCCCTCTGTCTGCCCAGGCTGGGCCCTGAAGTTCTCCATCAAAGGACGGATGGCTCTCCCTGGCAATCGAGGAAGCCGTCCTCCCAGACGCACTTGACAAAACCTGGGATTTCCATCCTAGAGCGCACAGAGAGGCGACCCCAGGAGCCACTGAGATGACAGTCAGCCCTGGGGATGAAGACGTTGAAATCCTGACATTGAAGTCCTTCCACGGATTCAGTGATGGGAGCAGGGCTCCCAAGAGGGCGTCCTGACTCTCCTGCCCCACCTGGTCCCCCTGCTACAGGGATGCCCTCCTCTGCCTCCTGTGCTGGGGCTGCGCCCGCAGGGGCGGGGGAGAGTGGATAGGGAAACCCGCCTGTCACGCAGGCCTGTAAACCTACACATCAGCTCTCACCAAGGAGTTAAGCCGGACTCACAAACTGAGCTAGAAATCTCTAGTTCAGTCATCTCTTGACTTCTGCCTAAAACTATATTAAAAAACAAAACAAAACAGTGCTGTTCACTAAAAACAGAGCTTCCTCTGTTTCCTCTTGATAAGTGATCCTTTTACGTGTCGACATGGTGTTATTTCAAGGATCCATCCTCCTCGGAGTATCCCGTGACCGAGCCTCGGTCCAGGCTGGGTCTGCTGGTCCGGGAGGCTTGTATCAGGGCAGCCAGGGGTTCCCACCTTCACTGTTCCGTGTCTAGGAAGAAAACAAGTAACTCGTTCCCACCTTTGTCTCTCTTTGTTCCTTTGAATCCAACAGTATTCTTTGATGAGTCCTCCATAAAGCCAGTAACCATCGCCCAATCTATCTGTATTTTGAATTGTTATTTCCATGGATTTTTTTTTTAAAGCCGTGGATACCCATAGAACAAGAAAAAAGGAAAAAATTACCGGGCACCCTGTGGGGAGAGGATTTTAAAGGACTAAGTAATGGGGACAAATGTGGCTCGATTACTCAAGGGAATTGGTTGGTTTTGACTTTATATTTACTTGTTTCCTTAATTCTAAGTTAAAATGATTTAATTGCAACCATAACTGACCGATCCATTAAGGATTTCAAAGGGAAGAATGCCATTTGAACCTTTCTTTTGTCATTTCTAGTTTTGAAAAGGTTTTAACATTGATTTCTTTTTCAAGAAACATTTCAGTTTATATTTTTGAGTATTTTTGTTAACAAAAGAGCATAGACTGGTTGTTTCTCAAGAGAAAATTATTATAAAAGAGTTATTTACATGCATATATCATGCTCAACTTAAAAATTTAAAAATCCCTGTGTTCTATACCAAACCATATTGAACATCATTAAAGCTTAGACTAAATGGTTTTCATTTAACCCGCAAAAGTGGCATTAATTTTTCAAGTGGTAACTGTTGCTTAAGACGCTATTGTGCCTGAGTGATAAATGTTTAATGATTTGGTAGTACATGCATGGCTTAAAATCCATTATTTATTGCACCTTCTCTTGCCTGGCAAAGGTGATGATTTTATAGCCCCAGCAGTCATGCAAACACATTTATACAAACCGACGGCGGATAATAAATTTCCTTACTGTAAATGTCAGTGGGTTTCATGTGTTGCTGCCATTACATCTTGTTTGGAAGCCGAACGCTACACAGTTATGGGAGCCGACAGATGGTGTCATTAACACGAACGCTGGGGCTGTTTACCGCTGACGTGCATGCGACAAATGAAAAGTTCTGGGCCTGTCTTTGCACTGAAGCGTGATGTCAGCCGTGCACAGGTGTAAAAGACAGAGCAATACGCTTGCCTCTGCCCTTCCGCCCCAGCAAGAGCCATTTTAGTTGTTGTTGTTGTTGTTTTTATACTTTGTGTTTGAATACACAGCAGAGTGAGCAAAGGGGGACATTTTCCCCAGGTCTTCTGCTTGATTTGATACGTGGAGACTCAGACACCCTGCCAGAGACACCTGCCATCCCATGGGTGGTTCCCACAGGAGCGGCAAGCCAGCTCCCCTTTTAAGCCCTCCAGGCCTGGCCTGGCCTTTTGTGCTAATTAATTACAGCAGGATTGTTATTGCTGTGCGTGTGTGTGTATGTGTGTGTGTGTGTGTGTGTGTGTGTGTGTGTGTGTTGTAACTTCAGATATTTAAAATACTTACTATCTTACTATGATGGGAAAGTTTCCGTTGAGAGCGTGGAATTAGTGTCTCTCAAAAGTGCTGTCAAAATCATCAGTAATGGATTCAAAGAAAGAGGGGAAGGAGCGAAGTAGAAATCTTCTATACCGATGTCCTCTGTGCAATGAGCTCTTCTTTTCATAAGAACAAGGAGCGGAACAAGGCTTTTGCTTTCCCTGATCTGATGTGAAATATCTGCGTGGCTGAATTTAGCCTCCGTGTTTTATTCACACGTGTCCCCACCTTTGTTCAGCTCTGGCCACTCCTGTTTATGGTGGCCAGCTTCCTTCCTGTTGTGGTTTCTGCTTCGCTCTCTACCAAGCTCTCTTTTAATTTCAGTTTAAAAATAAGCTGGGTTTGTTTTTCTCCCCCCTGCACGTCCTTCCCTCGAACCAAGAGGCTGGCCCACGGATTCTGATCAAGGTCCTTTGAACTTTGTTTTCAGCCTTAGCGTTCTCCATAGGAATTTTCAGAAAGGCTTATTCTTTCACAAGAGTCGTTGTGTGTTGCTCACACAAAAGCCGAGTGCACCTTTCATTTAGGTGTGCAGAAATGTCAAGTCATGTGCAAGAGAGTACAAACAGTTGTTTGCATCGAGGTGAAAGACATGATGTGCTTAATTTCTTCAGAGCAGCTCTGAGATACTGTTGGATGTCAACGGAAATACCGAGCCTGATTGAAAGACTAAAAGTGCGCATGAAGGCACACCTTAGATGTGAACAGAGGAGCCCTGCTTACAGGACGTGCAAGTGTGTGTTGAAAAGATTCAAGAGTGAAAATAAAGAAACGGCTGCGGGGAGACAGCCAGATTGAAAAGTTGTATCTATAGAATAGCACTCGCGTGGACAGTTCTCAGGAAAATGAGTTCTTTTTCCACTGCTGTCATTTTCCTGGCAAATGAACCCGAGGCCTAAACCAGCAGTGCAAATAGCCAGGGACCTGACCTGAGCAAACAGCTTGTTCCCAGGGGGAACAGAAAGTTCCCATCGTGCTCTGTGCCCAGAGATGCCAGGGTCTCTCCTGACCCTGCTCCTCCCCATGCAGCCCCTCTATGTCTGCCTCCCGTGTGGCCCACGCAGGACCACTCTGCCTTCTCAGGACATCATCTGAAAATGCACGTGTAGAGGCTAATTTGTTCTTCAGTGGAACGTGTCACTCTTCCAGACCCTTGCACCGGCTTTTCCTCCCATCCAGAAGGCTGTTCTCTCCCTCGACCACCTGGGAAGGATCCTTCTAAACCCAGCTCAGCTGTCATTTTCTCCAAGAAGACCTTCCTGACTTCCCTGCCGTCATGAGTTCAGTGAACACTTGTTCTTTTAATCCACTCAATCTTGGACTGGTTTGTTACACAGCCATAGCTTCCTGATACACTGCTCCATTTTATTTGTTTACATGTCTGTCTCCTGATTTAATGAGAATTCCCTAAAGACAGGAGCTGTGCCTCATTCTTATCTCAGTGTTGAGGCCAGTTCTTGGCACATGGGAGATGCTCAATAAGTATCTGTTGGGTTGAAATTGTTGAATTAAGGTCTGTGTTAAAGTTTTGATGGAAGAATAGCAGGCATCGGGATACTGGATGGATTATCCCTGTGCCCTCAGGATCACTCCATGTATCCAACTGCCTTCTCTACCAACAAGTCTGACTGACCTTGTTGCTACAATGTTGATTTCACACAAACAGTTTTTTCCAGAGTTGCTTCTCACGCTGAGGAAATGACTCTATGCCATAGAAACTCTTTGCTATATATTTGTAAGTTGCTTCTATGGGAATAAGGGTGGATTCCAGTCTACTTCTGGGATATTAAATGCAAAATATTTTTAAGCCTGTGGCTAAATATCAACTGTTCTTGCATTCTGATAAAGCACACGTCCCAGATCTGGGATGGAAATTGAAGGATGGCCTGAAGTCCTCTTTCTTCAATCAAATAATGTTCAGACAGATGATACCTGACACATTTTCTGTAAACCTTCTTTTTTTTAGCAAGCGAAAACAATTAACAATACAACTTTTTTCACTTAACAAAAATCCTGAGAGAATAAACTTATCACCGATCATTTCGTATATTTCTCTGATTCCTTACCTAATTATTAAGACATTCAAATTCTATATTATAAACATACATATATGTATATTTTCAACATCTTTATTGGAGTATAATTGCTTTACAATGGTGTGTTAGTTTCTGCTGTATAACAAAGTGAATCAGCTATACATATACATATATCCCCATACCCCTCCCTCTTGTGTCTGCCTCCCACCCTCCCTATCCCACACCTCTAGGTGGACACAAAGCACCAAGCTGATCTCCCCGTGCTATGCGGCTGCTTCCCACTAGCTATCTGTTTTACATTTGGTAGTGTATATAACTCCATGCCACTCTCTCACTTCGTCCCAGCTTACCCTTACCCCTCCCTGTGTCCTCAAGTCCATTCTCTATGTCTGCGTGTGATTCCTGTCCTGCCCCTAGGTTCTTCAGAACCATTTTTATTTTATTTTTTTTAGATTCCATATATATGTGTTAGCATACGGTATTTGTTTTTCTCTTTCTGACTTACTTCACTCTGTATGACAGACTCTAGGTCCATCCACTTCACTACAAATAACTCAATTTCGTTTCATTTTATGGCTGAGTAATATTCCATTGTATATATATGCCACATCTTCTTTATCCATTCATCTGTCGATGGACACTTAGGTTGTTTCCATGTCCTGGCTATTGTAAATAGAGCTGCAGTGAACATTGTGGTACATGACTCTTTTTGAATTATGGTTTTCTCAGGGTATCTGCCCAGTAGTGGGATTGCTGGTTCATATGGTAGTTCTATTTTTAGTTTTGAAGGAACCTCCATACTGTTCTCCATAGTGGCTGTATCAATTTACATTCCCACCAACAATGCAAGAGGGTTCCCTTTTCTCCACACCCTCCCCAGCATTTATTGTTTGTAGATTTTTTGATGATGGCCATTCTGACTGGTGTGAGGTGATACCTCATTGTAGTTTTGATTTGCATTTCTCTAATGATTAGTGATGTTGAGCATCCTTTCATGTGTTTGTTGGCAATCTGTATATGTTCTTTGGAGAAATGTTGATTTAGGTCTTCTGTCCATTTTTGGATAGGGTTGTTTGTTTTTTAGATATTGAGCTGCATGAGCTGCTTGTATATTTTGGAGATTAATCCTTTGTCAGCTGCTTCATTTGCAAATATTTTCTCCCATTCTGAGGGTTGTCTTTTCGTTTTGTTTATGGTTTTGTTTGCTGTGCAAAGGCTTTTAAGTTTCATTAGGTCCCATTTGTTTATTTTTGTTTTTATTTCCATTTCTCTAGGAGCTGGGTCAAAAAGGATCTTGCTGTGATTTATGTCATTGAGTGTTCTTCCTATGTTTTCCTCTAAGAGTTTGATAGTGTCTGGCCTTACATTTAGGTCTTTAATCCATTTTGAGTTTATTTTTGTGTATGGTGTTAGGAAATGTTCTAATTTCATTCTTTTACATGTAGCTGTCCAGTTTTCCCAGCACCACTTATTAAAGAGACTGTCTTTTCTCCATTGTATATCCTTGCCTCCTTTGTCATAGATTAGTTGACCGTATGTGCGTGGGTTTATCTCTGGGCTTTCTATCCTGTTCCATTGATCTATATTTCTGTTTTTGTGCCAGTACCATATTGTCTTGATTACTGTAGCTTTGTAGTATAGTCTGAAGTCAGGGAGCCTGATTCCTCCAGCTCGGTTTTTCTTTCTCAAGATTGCTTTGGCTATTCAGGGTCTTTTGTGTTTCCATACAAATTGTGAAATTTTTGTTCTAGTTCTGTGAAAAATGCCCTTGGTAGTTTGATAGGGATTGCATTGAATCTGTAGATTGCTTTGGGTAGTATAGTCATTTTCACTATGTTGATTTTCCGATCTAAGAACATGGTATATGTCTCCATCTGTTTGTATCATCTTTACTTTCTTTCATCAGTGTCTTATAGTTTTCTGCATACAGGTCTTTTGTCTCCTTAGGTAGGTTTATTCCTAGGTATTTCATTCTTTTTGTTGCAATGGTAAATGGGAGTGTTTCCTTAATTGCTCTTTCAGATTTTTCATCATTAGTGAACGCAAGAGATTTCTGTGCATTAATTTTGTATCCTGCTACTTTACCAAATTCATTGATTAGCTCTAGTAGTTTTCTGGTAGCATCTTTAGGATTCTCTATGTATAGTATCATGTCATCTGAAAACAGTGACAGTTTAACTACTTCTTTTCTGATTTGGATTCCCTTTATTTCTTTTTCTTCTCTGATTGCTGTGGCTAAAACTTTCAAAACTATGTTGAATAATAGTGGTGAGAGTGGGCAACCTTGTCTTGTTCCTGATCTTAGTGGAAATGGTTTCACTTTTTCACCATTGAGGACGATGTTGGCTGTGGGTTTGTCATATATGGCCTTTATTATGTCAAGATAAGTTTCCTCTATGCCTGCTTTCTGGATTGTTTTTATCATAAATCAGTGTTGAATTTTGTCGAAAGCTTTTTCTGCATCTATTGAGATGATCATGTTTTTTCTCCTTCAATTTGTTAATATGGTTTACCACATTGATTGATTTGTGTATATTGAAGAATGCTTGCATTCCTGGGATAAACCCCACTTGATCATGGTGTATGATCCTTTTAATGTGCTGTTGGATTCTGTTTGCTAGAATTTTGTTGAGGATTTTTGCATCTATGTTCATCAGTTTTATTGGCCTGTAGTTTTCTTTTTTTGTGACATCTTTGTCTGGTTTTGGTATCAGGGTGATGGTGGCCTCGTAGAATGAGTTTGGGAGTGTTCCTCCCTCTTCTATATTTTGGAAGAGTTTGAGAAGGATAGGTGTTAGCTCTTCTCTAAATGTTTGCTGTAATTCACCTGTGAAGCCATCTGGTCCTGAGCTTTTGTTTGTTGGAAGATTTTTAATCCCAGTTTCAATTTCAGTGCTTGTGATTGGTCTGTTTATATTCTCTATTTCTTCCTGGTTCAGTCTCAGAAGGTTGTGCTTTTCTAAGAATTTGTCCATTTCTTCCAGGTTGTCCATTTTATTGGCATATAGTTGCTTGTAGTAATCTCTCATGATCCTTTGTATTTCTGCAGTGTCAGTTGTTACTTCTCCTTTTTCATTACTAATTCTATTGATTTGAGTCTTCTCCCTTTTTTTCTTGATGAATCTGGCTTATGGTTTATCAACTTTGTTTATCTTCTCAAAGAACCAGCTTTTAGTTTTATTGATCTTTGCTATCGTTTCCTTCATTTCTTTTTCATTTATTTCTGATCTGATCTTTATGATTTCTTTCCTTCTGCTAACTTTGGGGTTTTTTTTTTTTTTTTGTTCTTCTTTCTCCAATTGCTTTAGGTGTAAGGTTAGGTTGTTTATTTGAGATTTTTCTTGTTTCTTGAGGTAGGATTGTATTGCTATAAACTTCCCTCTTAGAACTGCTTTTGCTGCATCCCATAGGTTTTGGGTTGTTGTGTTTTCATTGTCATTTGTTTCTAGGTATTTTTTGATTTCCTCTTTGATTTCTTCAGTGATCTCTTGGTTATTTAGTAGTATATTTAGCCTCCATGTGTTTAGAGATTTTTAGAGATTTTTTAGAGATTTTTTTAGAGATTTATTTTTTTTTTTTATTTTTTAGAGATTTTTTTTTTCCTGTAATTTATATCTAGTCTCATATCATTGTGGTCAGAAAAGATACTTGATATGATTTCAATTTTCTTAAATTTACGAAGGCTTGATTTGTGAACGAAGATATGATGTATCCTGGAGAATGTTCCATGAGCACTTGAGAACAAAGTGTATTCTGTTGTTTTTGGGTGGAATGTCCTATAAATATCAATTAAGTCCACCTTGTTTAATGTATCATTTAAAGCTTGTGTTTCCTTATTTATTTTCATTTTGGATGATCTGTCCATTGGTGAAAGTGGGGTGTTTAAGTCCCCTACTATTATTGCGTTACTGTCAATTTCCCCTTTTCTGGCTGTTAGTACTTGCCTTATGTATTGAGGTGCTCCTATGTTGGGTGCATAAATATTTACAATTGTTATATCTTCTTCTTGGATTGATCCCTTGATCATTATGTAGTGTCCTTCTTTGTCTCTTGTAATAGTCTTTATTTTAAAATCTAATTTGTCTGATATGAGAATTGCTACTCCAGCTTTCTTCTGATTTCTATTTGCATGGAATATGTTTTTCCTTCCCCTCACTTTCAGTCTGTATGTGTCCCTAGGTCTGAAGTGGGTCTCATGTAGACAGCATATATATGGGTCTTGTTTTTGTATCCATTCAGCCAGTCTATGTCTTTTGGTTGGAGCATTTAATCCATTTACATTTAAGGTAATTATCGAAATGTATGTTCCTATTACCATTTTCTTTATTGTTTTGGGTTTATTATTGTAGGTCTCTTCCTTGTCTTGTGTTTCCTGCCTAGAGTAGTTCCTTTAGCATTTGTTGTAAAGCTGGTTTGGTGGTGCTGACTTCTCTTAACTTTTGCTTGTCTGTAAAGGTTTTAATTTCTCTGTAGAATCTGAGTGAGATCCTTGCTGGGTAGAGTAATCTTGGTTGTAGATCTTTCCCTTTCATCACTTTAAATATGTCCTGCCACTCCCTTCTGGCTGGCAGAGTTTCTGCTGA
Source organism: Balaenoptera ricei (assembly GCF_028023285.1). Taxonomy (NCBI): domain Eukaryota; kingdom Metazoa; phylum Chordata; class Mammalia; order Artiodactyla; family Balaenopteridae; genus Balaenoptera; species Balaenoptera ricei. Next base: position 47,751,062 of record NC_082653.1, on the reverse strand, counting down.
AAGATCAGCTGTTAACCTTATGGGGATTCCCTTGTATGTTATTTGTTGCTTTTCCCTTGCTGCTTTTAATATTTTTTCTTTGTATTTAATTTTTGATAGTTTGATTAATATGTGTCTTGGTGTGTTTCTCCTTGGATTTATCCTGTATGGGTCTCTGTGCCTCCTGGACTTGATTGACTATTTCCTTTCCCATATTAGGGACGTTTTCAACTATAATCTCTTCAAATATTTTCTCAGTCCCTTTCTTTTTCTCTTCTTCTTCTGGGACCCCTATAATTCGAATGTTGGTGCGTTTAATGTTGTCCCAGGGGTCTTTCAGACTGTCCTCAATTCTTTTCATTCTATTTTCTTTATTCTGGTCTGCAGTAGGTATTTCCACTATTTTATCTTCCAGGTCACTTATCTGTTCTTCTGCCTCAGTTATCCTGCTATTGGTTTCTTCTAGAGAATTTTTAATTTCATGTATTGTGTTGTTCATTATTGTTTGTTTGCTCTGTAGTTCTTCTAGGTCCTTGTTAAACGTTTCTGTACTTCCTCCATTCTATTTCCAAGATTTTGGATCATCTTTACTATCATTACTCTGAATTCTTTTTCAGGTAGACTACCTATTTCCTCTTCATTTGTTAGGTCTGGTGGGTTTTTGCCTTGCTCCTTCATCTGCTGTGTATTTCTCTGTCTTCTCATTTTGCTTAACTTACTGTGTTTGGGGTCTCCTTTTCGCAGCTGCAGGTTCGTAGTTCCCATTGTTTTTGGTGTCTGCCCCCGGTGGGTAAGGTTGTTTTGGTGGGTTGTGTAGGCTTCCTGGTGGAGGGGACTGGTGCCTGTGTTCTGGTGGATGAGGCTGGATCTTGTCTTTCTGGTGAGCAGGACCACATCCGGTGTTGTGTTTTGGGGTGTCTGTGAACTTATTATGATTTTAGGCAGCCTCTCTGCTAATGGGTGGGGTTGTGTTCCTGTTTTGCTAGTTGTTTGGCATGGGGTGTCCAGCACTGTAGCTTGCTGTTCGTTGAGTGGAGCTGGGTCTTAGTGTTGAGATGGAGATCTCTGGAAGAGCTCTCACCAGTTAATATTACATGGGGCCGGGAGGTCTCTGGTGGACCAATATCCTGAACTTGGCTCTCCCACCTCAAAGACTCAGGCCTCACACTCGGCCAGAGCACCAAGACCCTGTCAGCCACACGGCTCAGAAGAAAAGGGAGAAAAAAAAAGAAAGAAAGAGAAAGAAAAAAGAAATAAAATAAATAAACTTATTAAAATAAAAAATAATTATTAAAATTAAAAAGTAATTTCAGGGCTTCCCTGGTGGCACAGTGGTTGAGACTCTGCCTGCCAATGCAGGGGACACGGGTTCGAGCCCTGGTCTGGGAAGATCCCACATGCCGTGGAGCAACTAGGCCCATGAGCCACAATTACTGAGCCTGCGCGTCTGGAGCCTGTGCTCCACAACAAGAGAGGCCGTGATAATGAGAGGCCCGCGCACCACGATGAAGAGTGGCCCCCACTTGCCGCAACTAGAGGAAGCCCTCGCACAGAAACGAAGAGCCAACACAGCCATAAATAAAAATAAAAAATAAAAATAAAGTAATTTCAAAAAAGAAAGGAAAGAAGAGAGCAACCAAACCAATAAACAAATCCACCTATGATAACAAGTGCTAAAAACTATTCTAAAAAAACAAAACAAAACAAAACACACAAAAAACCGGACAGACAGAACCCTAGGATAAATGGTAAAAGCAAACCTATACAGACAAAATCACACAAAGAAGCATACATATACACACTCACAAAAGAAGAAAATGGTGGGCTTCCCTGGTGGCGCAGTGGTTGAGAATCTGCCTGCCAATGCAGGGGACATGGGTTTGAGCCCTGGTCTGGGAAGATCCCACATGCCGCGGAGCAACTGGGCCTGTGAGCCACAACTACTGAGCCTGCGCGTCTGGAGCCTGTGCTCCTCAACAAGAGAGGCCGCGACAGTGAGAGGCCCGCGCACCGCGATGAAGAGTGGCCCCCACTCGCCGCAACTAGAGAAAGCCCACGCACAGAAACGAAGACCCAACACAGCCAAAAATAAATAAAGTGTAAAATTAAAAAAAAAAAAAAAAGAAAAAGGAAAAAATATATGTATATAAAAATAAAGGAAGAGAGCAACCCAATTAATAAACAAATCTACCGATGACAATAAGCTCTAAATACTAAACTGAGATCAACATAAAACCAGAAACAAATTATATGCAGAAAACAAACTCCAAGTCTACAGTTGCTCCCAAAGTCCACCTCCTCAAATTTTGGGATGATTCATTGTCGATTCAGGTATTCCACAGATGCAGGGTATATCAAGTTGACTGTGGAGATTTAACCCACTGCTCCTGAGGCTGCTGGGAGAGATTTCCCTTTCTCTTCTTTGTTCGCACAGCTCCTGGGGTTCAGCTCTGGATTTGGCCCCGCCTCTGGGTGTAGGTCACCCTCTGCTGTCTGTTCTTTGCCCAGACAGGAGGTGGTTAAAGGAGCAGCTGATTCGGGGGCTCTGGCTCACTCAGGCCTTGGGGGAGGGAGGGGTATGGAATGCGGAGCGAACCTGCGGTGGTAGAGGCCAATGTGACGTTGCAAAATTCTGAGGCGCGCCGTGTGTTCTCTCGGGGAAGATGTCCCTGGATCATGGGACCCTGGCAGTGGCGGGCTGCACGGGCTCCCAGGAGGGGAGGTGTGGATAGTGACCTGTGCTTGCACACAGGCTTCTTGGTGGCTGCAGCAGCAGCCTTAGCGTTTCATGCCCATCTCTGGTGTCCTTGTGGATAGCCGCGGCTCGTGCCCATCTCTGGAGCTCATTTAGGCAGTGCTCTGAATCCCCTCTCCTCGTGCACCCTGAAATAATGGTCTCTTGCCTCCTAGGCAGTTCCAGACTTTTTCCCAGACTGCCTCCTGGCTAGCTGTGGCACACTATCCCTCTTCAGGCTGTGTTCATGCCGCCCACCCCTCTCCCTGGGATCCGACCTCCGAAGCCTAAGCCTCAGCTCCCAGCCCCCGCCCGCCCCGGCGGGTGAGCAGACAAGCCTCTTGGGCTGGTGAGTGCTGGTCGGCACCGATCCTCTGTGCGGGAATCTCTCCGCTTTGCCCTCTTCACCTCTGTTGCTGCGCTCTCCTCCGTGGCTCCGAAGCTTCCCCCCACCCACCCCCCGTCTCTGCCAGTGAAGGGGCTTCCTAGTGTGTGGAAACCTTTCCTCCTTCACAGCTCCCTCCCACTGGTACAGGTCCCATCACTATTCTTTTGTCTCTGTTTTTTCTTTTTTCTTTTGCCCTACCCAGGTATGTGGGGAGTTTCTTGCCTTTTGGGAAGTCTGAGGTCTTCTGCCAGCGTTCAGTAGGTGTTCTGTAGGAGTTGTTCCACATGTAGATGTATTTCTAACGTATCTGTGGGAAGGAAGGTGATCTCCACGTCTTACTCCTCCGCCATTTTGAAGATCCCCCCCGGCATATATGCATTTTGTATTTAATATATACAGGACCATTTTTATCCTTGGATACCTGTAGGAAAATGCCATCATTTAGGAAGGGCATTATTTAACAGGAAGAATGCCTTTCATCGCTTTTGAATTTGAGTGTTTTCCAAACCTTTGAGGCCACACCTTCATTTCATTTCATTAAAAATGGGTCCTTCATAGGGCTATAGAAGTTGAGAATGGTTAGGCAACTACATGCTAAGTCAATGAGCTTTTGAGAATGGTTAGGCAACTACATGCTAAGTCAATGAGCTTTTTTTAAGAGACACAGATATAACATAATAGTAATTTGTCATTGATTCTGCAAACCATTTCCCTGCCATGGATTTGCTTTCTCCCTGCCTTTTGCTGTCTGTTCACCCCAGGGAGGTCATTTCTCCAGTTTTTGGCTGACTCTGTATTGACAGTGATACCTGGAGGTAGCCAAGTAGCTGAACCCTAACAGACAGGATTTGCTGGGTGTGATGCGGGGCACAGAGGACATTTCTAAACACTTGGCACCACTCCAGGTGGGAAGGGGAGGGATGTGGAGCCACTTGAGGTTATCCTGGCACCCGTGCTAGCATCCCCACATTGGGAATCAGTGAGTCATTGTGTCCCTGAAAAGCCAACAGCGGGTCTCCCTTGCCCATGCTCGAGTATTGCGTCAAATAACCATATTTTCAATGATTATATAACTACTTGTTCAGGCTGTTATCTAATTAAAAACAAGTGAATTTCATCACCTTTATCAAATCTAAGATGCCATTATTGTTAGATGGACCCTTACTTTATGTACCATTAAGAAAAAAACATGGCCAATTAAACTGTGACACAATGTCTTACTAAGAGCCCTGAACAGAATATGAATCAGTCATATGTCTTATTGCTTTGAAATTTCTTTTATCTATTCAGAGAGGAGAGCCAATTTACGTACCCTTCAATTGCATTGTTTGCTGCGTGATGGGAAAAAAACTTTTGCATGTGTCTCGGTAACAAAATGTGACACAGCTTCGTCTGCTCGTAGGTATCTATCATCCCTGATTTGTTCCTGTAAAGCATTCGATTGTTTCATTGCAAGAAAATATGGAATTACAGCCATTCCCTCCAATGACTAATATTTGCTGCATTAAAATATCAAGTTTGCACCCTGCCGCTCGGTTTCTGGGCCTTCCTGGGAACATAAGAAGTGTTCATTTCGATGCCAAATCATGCTGTAATCTTTTTGAAGGCGTTGTCAGCAGCAGTTAAACTCAACACATGTTGTCCCATAATGCACATGACTCTCCGGAGATGATGACAGTGAACAGCCTTGACCAAGTCACCTGTGCCCAGGAAAGGACAACTGTGTCACTGCTGCTACCTGGCCAATCCCAACGGCTAAGGTGACATTGACCGTGAGGCTGATTTCAGGGATGCTAATGTGGAAAAAATGTGCATCCTAGACCTGACGAAATCCAGTAAAGTCACTCAACTTCTAAAACACCTTTTTCCCCCACATATAAATGTATAAGAATGGTTGCCAGTGATTGTCATGGGGTGGCAATAATTTGAACTTTTAAAAACGTTTGCAAAATAATGATAATAGCCAGGTTGGGAATATGGGTGTAGGAGGGATTGGGACAGATGAAGTTGATAAGAAAAATATAAGCAAAATGCAAGTTAAAGAAATTTACTCATTGAATTATAGAGGCTTAAGGAACAACAGCAAAGACCATGAATTGCCCCCAATATCCATTCCTCCCTTTAGCCTTAGTAAAGAGATCTCAATTTTGTGCAAGGCAGCAATGCACCCAACTAAGAGAATATGTTTCCCAGCCTCCCTTGCATCTGGCATGACCATATGACTCAATTTTGGCCACTGAGCTGGAAGTAGAAGTAGTTGGAATGGGAATTCTGAGATGGCTGCTTAAAGGGCGTGGCTCACTGGAAGGAAGGCCCTTTTTTCTTTCCTTCCTTCTCCTTCCTGCTCCCTGGAATGAGGACGCGATATCTGGATCTCCGGCAGCCATCCTAGGCCATCCTTGAGGATGGAAGCCAAGCACTAGGATGGGGAGTTAGGCAGGTAGAAGTCTGGCTCTGCCTCAGTAGCCCTGGATTATGTATTTCCAGATTTCTTTTGCATAAGTGAGAAATTATCTTCTATCCTGTTAAAGCTACTGTTTTCTGTTTAAGCTGCATTTTCTGTTGTATGCAGCCAAGCCCAACCCTAACTGAAACAGGACCCTCTTCTTTAGCTAGGGTTCAAGCTCCCACTGTTTGCCTGGGATAATGTGAAGAATGTAAAGGAACTAAAGGTATTATAGTTCTTTAAAGAAATAAGAATTCTTCGTGGGTAGGGTTACTAATAATTTTGCAGAGACCAAATTAGTGCCTCATTCACTTCCCAAACTTTACTGTGTGCCTAGCTTGTGCCTGGTGCAATGGTGGGGATGCTGCAGGAACCCCAGCCCACCCTTTGGCCCACGTTGCACGGTTTTGAGTACACTCCTGCCCGTGATAGGAGAGTAAGCCTATCACCTCTGACAATGACTCAAAGGGTCCTTGAGTCATTGTCACTCTCAGCAGATGCCAGAGACAGAACAGTGTGCATTTTCCCCACGTGCTGGAGCTGCAAGAAGTGTTAGGAGCTCCCCATACCCTAACAAAGAGGAAGGTTAAAGGAATCCTTCAGAAAACGAGGCTCAAAACCATGGTGTTGTCTTGACTGCCTCCTCATGCTCTGCTAGGACAGAGGTGATGGCGTTCCTATCGTAGTTTTGAGCCCTTTTAATGATTTTAGCAGAAAGGTTTTGCAAAATTGCATTTTGTGTCTGTGGAAGAGATGCCCGACTTATTGGTTCTTGTTTACATGTCTGTATCTCCCTACTCTTTATGTATTTGGTAAATATTGCAATACTTTGCCCCCAAGAGGTCAATTTGTTTACTTTGAACTCTGAAACTGACACTGATATTTATAGCGCTGTCAACCTGTCATTATTTGTTTTGATCAAATTGGGGAAAGGGGAGCTTCTCAAAAAGAAGAGAGAGAATGAAAAAGTGTAAGGAGAAAAAATTACATTTATAAAGCAAAAATAGGCTTATTAAGAATTTCAGAAATTCTATTTCTAAGGGCTTTGAATCTCTCCATCTTCCATTTTCTTGCCTGGACAGAGCTCCCTTTGAAGTCTTTGGAAGCTTTCTAGAAGAAAAAATACATACACATGGGTGTGGAGCTGAAAATGGAGCTCCTTGTTTCGCCCTTTTAAAACGTGTTTTTCGAAGATTTGCCTTTCATATTGCAGATGCGAGAGAGGATGTGCAATTTTACCTTGTGTAACATCTTTGCCTGAAAAGCTCCAAGTATTTGTAGACGTTTTTTAATGAATAGTTCCCATGTTTGCCTGCTGAGGAAGGCAGAGGTTTGTGTAATTTACTTCCATTTTACACCTGAGGAAACTGATGTTTAAGGAAAAGAGGCTCAGAATTTCAACCAGTAGCAGAGTTAAGAAAACAGTCCCTTGTTTGGACTGGGCTAATGATGCCCAGTCCAATGATCCTGGAGGTTGAATGTGACCCCCAAACGAAAGGGTATCATTAGAAAAAATTCACCGTAGACGCTGTCATGTCCCATTTTAGTATGAATTGGGTTTAGTATGTAGGATCATTTGTAGTTATTTTGACTGCTTTCTAGTTTAATGGCCTATTTATAATTTTAGCAACTTCTGATTTTGGATCTATTATTGAAACCGAGTTTTAATACTGCTTTTGTTGTCATTCTAACTCATTCTAAGTGCATGAGAAAAACTAAACCAGATATGGAAACACAGAACTCAGGTCTGTGTGTATCAGATAAAATTATACTTTGACTAATGTTTCTTTTTGTACACACAGAACAGTTAACAAACATGCATAAAACTCAAAACTGTGTCTTTAAGGTGTCTTGATAAATGTATGTGAATCACAGCATAAACTCACCTGAGCATGTACATCACTATCATTTTTACTAAAAAGATCAAATTTAATCCTAAGTACTTCTCATTATATCTAAATCATTTGTTTGTCATGTAAGCCACTGGAAAAGCACCAACAGAAATAACCTGAATCAGTAGAAATTACGTCAACACCCTTTAAGAAGGGCTCACGGAACGCAAAGTCAGCATATCTGTCCTTTCAGCATTTACCAAATGTCCAAAAATGTGTGGCAGGAATTGTTCAGATAAAACAAAACTAAACTAAAACTAAACGAATGCCTCAAAAAAACAAAGACATAGCCCCTGACCTCAGAAAGCAAACAGTCTAGGTGGAGGGCGGCAGACAAACCAGATGAATTAATAAAGGGACCAAACTGCTCAATGACTCTCTCACATGCACAAGGTGTTCTAATTCAGAAGCTCATAGGAAATTACAGATAAATAGCTTAAAATTTAAACATGTGCTCGTTTCTGTTCCCTATTTTCTCATCTCAACAACCCCCTCACCTGACCTTTATCGTCACTTCCCTCTGAACCGTCCACACTCCCTCCCCACACCTCAAGCCTGGCTCTAGAATTTCCAAATAGGGAGTCCCATTTTATCATTCTTTCTTCTTCCATCGCAGGGATGGAACTTAAGGCTTGTGTTTTAAACTTATTATGAGAGCCATAATCAATTTTAAGGAACATTTCTTTCAGCCTTGAAAGGTCAGCTTATACATGATATATGGCCTATTCCTTCCTGCTGGGGTACCTGTTGATCTATTTAAACTCATCCGTTTGTCTAAAAATACTAACTTAGTGTCATTAGGAGAATAGAAGCATAAATGTCTCCAAAGAATATGGAGGTAAGAATCTGATTTCTCACCCGTATTATCACTGGTATGGTATGTAGTTAAATAGCTTACAGAGACTCCTCTGTTTCATCTTTGATAATTTACTATTACAAGGCACATTTAATTTCTGTCTATAAAATATGAGTCAGTAGATACGGCTTTTATTTTTAGTTTGCTGTTAAGGAAATAAAAAACAAAAACAAACATCTAAAACAGGATCTCTAGTGCACGGGACATTTTTGGTAGATGTTCAGACCAAGAAAAGGAAAAGCTGGCTTGGCTCAGAGGGTCTTCCATACCTGTTTTTCTTTACTGGGAAAACCTGTAGTTTGAAGGAACATAAAGGAAGGACATATTCTGCTTTCTTCCAAAAATGCCTCGAGCTTCCGGCTTATGGGCAAAACAAACCCTTTGAAAGCAGAAGAAGCCGTCTTCATTTGCAGTTGTCACTGAAAGATATTTCCAGGCTGGAAAGAATTTCTTTTCAAGGTATTTAAAAACCATCTATCTTAACAAAAGAAAAATGTGGCTTTTTCAGGTCACTTCTTCATACCCAATGATGAATATGTTTTTAATTAAAGCCTGGGCACCAAATTGGGTTTCGTGAGAACCACTGTGATGCCTGATCACTCTCCTGAGACACTCACCACCGTTGGTACTGACGCTAACTCTTGACACCCGAGGCCACTTTGTGTATTCAGAGGTTAGAAAGGTGATTTCTGAGGCCTGGCAGCTGTTGGTGTTAAAGCTATTGTGTGGGAAACAAAAGCCATTCTGTTCTGTTCCCCGGGTGCCTTTGTATCATTGATTCAGGAACTGTTTCATAAATGGGGTATAATTCTTTACCAGGGAATTTCATTACTGCCCATGTTTCAGTGTTAGTGTATGCTTCCGGACAGCAGAGGGGAATGTCTGAACATACCTCCTATGGAAGGGATCTTGGGTTCTGACCTCTGTGAAGATGCTTGCATCTTAAGTCTCTTAATTAGACTTGTGACTACATGCCTTCATACCACCATTTATGCTTCCTATCTTCCTCACTCTAAACCACCAGACCCAATCTGCTGCTACCAGGCTTGTCTTGCAAATTAATGGGAACACAGTACACACTGGCACCTGGATGTACCAGTGTTAACTGGTTTTCTCGCAGAATACCTCACTGGCCTGTGCTGGGAAATTTTCATAGGGCGGACCAGAGTGACATTTATTTGAAGAACAGATACTCTTTCACCCAGATGATATATTCATTATTGTCATTTAGAAGGTCTATCAGTTTAGGAAGTTTTTAGTTGCATGTAAAAGAATCAAACTGACCCAAAGAATCAAGGAAACACAGTGGGTTGCAGTCTTTCTCCCCAGCTCTTCCTCCCTCCCTGTGTTGTGCCCTTGCTGTGTGACTTTGAGGTTCCTCCCACTACAGGGGGGTCTGCTTCCCCACCTCATGGGTGTTGGGCTCCACCGTGTGACTTGCTTTGGCCAGGCTGAAGAAGTATTTCTTATTTTCACTTACCTTCTTGCACTTCTGCATTGCCATGAGAAGAACAGACCTAGTTCTCTCTCATTAAAAAAGATAGGAGAGATGTGAGGCTAAGCTGAAATCTGCAGAGTGGAGCCAAAGCCAGCTGAATCCCGCTGACATCAGCCTTCTTCCAGCTGACTCAGAGTTACATGGGTGAGAATAGATGGCAATTTTTTAAGCCAATGCACTTTGGGGTGGTTTGTTATGCAGCACTGATAGCTGACTGATATTTATTTCTCATGTAACTGAAGAGTCCAAAGGTAGCATGGGCTTCAGGTAGGATTTGAAAGGAATTCCTGTTCTATTTCTTTGTGATTCTCTTGGGGCTTCATCCCAGAATGGTTTCCCTCTTGGTGGCATGATGACTGTACTATTTCAGGCTTCACAATCTAAACCTCGTACCATCTGGAAGGCAAGAGGCTTTTCTTCTTAAACCATCACACGAAAGTCCTGGGCTTCACTCTGATTAGGCCAGCATAGGTCACGTGTCTATCCTGGGCCAATTGTTGAGCAAGGAGGGTGGGATTATGCAACTTGGTTTATGTCAACCAGAGCCCCCTCTTAAAGATGGGAGTGGGTTCAATCTTTTCCAAAATCCCCGGTGTGTCTCATTAGAGGTGGGAGTGGGGGTGGAACAGATGCTGAGAGGCACCAGCAACATTAATTATGAAGAGAGTCTAAAACCTCCGAACTTTGTTTTGAATTTCTATTAATACCTTATTTGGCTCAAGACTTTTTTTTACCTCCATGTTGCTGGGCTAGCTCGAGCTAGAGAGAGGGGATTTATTCTCTAGATCACATATGTTGCCAGGTAAATTGCAAAGCATGTGACCCCACTCATGCTGCCTTAGGCACTGGAAGGTAGGTGGGAGCCCAGCTTTCCATAGGACTTTACCATTAGCCCGCTGGACTTCCAGCTCCTGGTATCTCAGGATTTTAAGAAAATTAAAAATAGGTTTGGTCTACTAGAATTTGAAGGTCTCTGACCTAGAGGGTGAGTTAATGCTAATGTAACGAGAACTTGAGCGAGTGGGACACATTGGTGTGGATGTCATTCCACTGACTCCTGTCCTCCATTGCTTCTGATGAGAAGTCAGCTGTAAACCCTGTTATTGTCCAGACACACAGGAAGCATCAAATAAAAATGTGTGTTGAATTTATGAATTAAAAAAGAGAATCAAGGTCTTCTGACCCAATCCAACATTCTTTTAAGAGTACCCCAACTTCCCTGGCAGTCCAGTGGTTAAGAGTCCATGCTTCCAATGCAGGCGGCATGGGTTCGATCCCTGGTTGGGAAACTCAGATCCCACATGCTGTGCATTGTGGGCAAAAAACAAACAAACAAACAAACCGACCCCACCACCTCTTTGTAAAACCTTCCTTTGTACATTTCATGCTCCCACTGAAGCCTCTGCAGGAAAGTAACCAAACAAATCAATCCAGGTAATTTTTTCAAACATGGACATTAAAATGATCACCTGTTACTTTCTGTGCTTCTAAGAGTCCTCCCTGACCCTAAGTTATTTGAAAGACTGGACAATCCTTATCATCCAATATGCTTTTGTCGTTCAACACATTTGTCATTCTATAAATATTACTGAACACCTACTGTGCTCCAGGTGTTGTGTGAGGGATGCAGAACTGAATGAGAGTTAATACCTTCCATCAGGCACCCTGCTACTGTAATCTAATTGTTCAAACCTTGGACAGAAGGAAAGATTGGGACCTTTGATGAAACTACAGATTCTCAAGGAGCAACTTGCCTGTCTTCTTGGGGAATTATTTACCTTATCATCTCTAGTCATAGATGGCCTGGGTTCTATATGAAACATCTGTCAACAATAAGACGAAAATGATCTAAATCAAGTATTTTGATGTGAACCAGCCTAGGTGTTAGGTATATTGCCATATTCTTTCACTAATTTCTTAAAAATTACTTCCCATAAATTTCCTCAGGGCTGCACAGGGGCATTTTTCAGTTTGATTTGCTGGTAATATCCTGGTTAAGTAATTGCCAATTTGGGAATGCAGACTCAGCTACATTTTCCTCAAGTCCCTTTTTCTCTTTGTATTTTTTTCCAGTTGAGTTATGCCTTGAACCATACAAACAGAAAACTAACGTTGGAAGCTAAAATAACTGTCAACGCCAAGATTGTAGTGGTTGGTGCGTCCAGTGTTGGAATTTCCTTCCTAGAGACATTGATATTTTGGTGAGTTGTTTTACTTTATTTGTTTGTTTTTAAAGGGACCTTTCTCTTCCTACACCTGAGAGGATCCCTTGAAAGGACAGACTTGAGCTTTTTGCCACCTCACATACGTTGCCTATGTGGATTAATGAATCAGTGGAATATTCTAGATTAAGGGTTGGCAAACTCTAGCCCCCCAGGTCAAAACAGGTCCACCTGCTTTTGTAAATAAAGCTTTATGGGAACACAGTCACGTTCATTTATTTATGTGTTGTCTCTGTTTTGTTGATACAGCGGCAGCTTTGAGTAGCCGTGACAGAGACCGTTTGGCTGGCAGTGCCTAGTATAGGTCACTCTGACCCTTTCCAGAAGAAGTTTTCCAGCCCCTATTCTATACTGGTGCTTCCCTTTTTTGGCTGGATTATAAGAATCACCTAGAACATTTGTTAAAGATGTAGATTCCCAGACCTCACAGCCATAGAGAAGCAGAAACTCCTATGGAGGGCCCTGGGAACCTGTATTTTAACAGGTGCTCTGTGTGATCAAGCAGGTTTGGGGACCAGTTGCGACTGTATGCATCACAAATAGGCTTCAGAAGTGGCAGACAGTCCAGGACCTTTCCTTCAACACCTGCATTTCAGGTGCCAGGGAACAGAGTACATTTCCCCAGGACAGCTGAGGTCTGTGCAGCTGTTTGATGTGTTTTCTGTTATCCTCAAAGCACTGCACAGTTTCCTTGCAGAGCCCATTTTCCCCATAGGTGATTCCTGAGGGTTCTCAGCTCCCCCAATTAGCTCTCCATCTGCTCAGCGAATTTCAGCCTCTCTTTAACAGGAAGAGCCCTGGGTTTTTGTCCAAGAACTTGGGTTCATGGCCTGGCATTGCCACCACTGGCATGGAACCCTTGATGTGTGCCTGACTTCTCTCAGACCCAGCTTCCTCATTCATTTCGTAAAAAGTCTCTAGATGTTTCCAAAGACCCAGGCTTTGGAGAACCACAGACTCCTAAGTTAGGAGAATCCAGTTTTTCCCAAATCTTTTGCTCAGGATCACATGAGAAACTTTAGCTACTGTTCAAAGCTGTAGGTGCTAAGAGGAGAGTGGCAGATGGGGAAAGGCATCCCCGCCATGACTCCTCCCTCCGGACAAGGAAAAGCGTGGAGGAAATGACCCCTAGAAGGTGTTTGTCCTTGGTGGATATGGAGACGAACTAACCCAGATGGTTATTTTGCTCATTTGACATCATACGTAACCAAAGATTTTTTCACTTTCCAGCCAATTTGTTCAATTATCCAGAACACACCCTTAGTTAACCAGAAATAAGTCGCCTGTCTTTATTGAAATTAGCAACCAAGTTCACAGGCTTTAAATACTGTGGTCAGTCTACAGCAATCTCTCATTGCAAGAAAGAAATCCTGAGAAGCACCCAGGAATCTCCATTTTCCTGCCTATTCCACTCTGTATTTTGAGGGCTTTCCCTGTTCTGACAGGTCTCTTCACCTCAGACTCTGAACAGCAATCTGTACAGCCACTTTTGGAAGATGAATGATCAGGGTGGAGCTGTGAAATTACAGTAGTCAAGAAGTTATCATAAACAGATCTTAAATCTTAATTTAGCTATATATCTTGTCATTATGTCTTCTTTAAAATGATTACATTAAGATATACACATATAATTTTCTTTTTGTGGAATCAGCTTAGATTTAATAAAGACAGGTATAAATTTTGATATAAGTACTTGGTTGATTAAATTCGTCAATCAGACAGGCCTTTTTAAAGCATTTTAAAGTGCTCATAATTCTCTATCATCGTTATACAGATGACGTGCACTAAAAAGAGACCGGGATCAGTTTACGGATATCAAATCCTGAAGAGAGGAAATAGTTCTCTCATTATTTTCTCTAATTATTTCAGATCAGCAGTCACCATAGTAACCTGCTGCAGATTTTACTTTACCAATTTAACTGCCATTTGAACTAAATTTTGTAAATGATTTGAGTTGGAATGAAATTGAAGAAACAGAGTTTTCACCAAACACTGACCTCCAGTGAGGATTAAATCCACATTTTGGAGGCAAGATTTAGGAAAATCGCCCTCCTACGCTCATGCCCTGCATTATTAAACTCAGTTGGGGGGCACTGTAGTTCCTGGAAAATCCATTTGAGGCCCAGTACAGCCGCCTCTTTTTCCAGAAAATCTGGTCATCCTGTCATCTGGTGACAAAACAAACACAACTCTTTGCTCTTATATTATTTACATGCAAAAAAAAATTGCAAAACACCTTTGGTCTCCTCTTCAAAGACACCAAAAGCAGTCCTTGCAGAAATTCTCTTCTTTCCACAAGTGCCACGGTGCTACTAGGGGTGCTGACGTGATTTGCCCAAAGTCACCAACTAACACAGACACCAGGATATAAGCTCCATGTGGGGTGTGAGTGTTGGGGGGATGTTTTGGGTTTTGTTTTCTAGTACAACCTTCTGTCTGGTCTTCAGCTACTCCCAGTCTACAGTTACACCTGTACGGAGGACACACTTTCTTTTCTGGTTGTCAGGCCTGTGGGTCACCCTGCATCTTCTTTTTGTCCTTACAAGGGCAAGACCTCCTGGGCCCTCCAGTGCCTGGTGACATGAGTGACAGGTGTTTTCTAGGGACACACACCAGCACCCCCCTGTGGTTCTCCGTGTCCTCCTGGTCCTGGTGAATATTCCAGCGCTGGGCTGAGTGGCAGCCCTGCCCTTAGACTTCCTGCAATCTCCATGGACCCTCCTGAGGCCCCTGGCTAGCTGATGCAGAAGGGCGAGGGTGCAGGGTGATTCAGGGTGGAGGTGAGACTTGGCTAATTTGTCCCTCCACCCCCGGGTCTTGTGCATCTGTCTTCTGAGGGCGCTGTACCCAAGCAACTCCATGGAGGGCAGAGGAGGGAGCGTGTTCAGGCTCCCAGGCCCCACCCTGCGGGCACACACACCCTGGCCTCCTTTCCCCTCATCACCTGCCTTGCCGGGCTGTGTGCCCCCTGGGTGGGGACCAGGGGCTGGGCGGGGGAAGGACAGCAGGCACAGAACCAGGGCCGGGGAGCTTTCTTGGGGTGGGGGGCATAGAGGAGGAAACCCTCACTCATCCTATGGAATAGAGGGCAGTGAATTGGAGGGGAAAGGCAACTCTTAAGACACTTTGCTGTGAATTATCTGTGTTTCTCATCATGCCCAAGACATTCAGGTGATGGACCTGAGCTATTTTTAAACTGTGGTTCTCACGTGTTTGTTCGACTGCCTGGCTCTTTGGGACGGAACGGTGTTGGCTTGGGCACCGTAGGCGTTTCATGTACATTATCCTTCTTGGTACTTCTATTAATAAGACCTCTTCAAAACCCCAAACATTGGTTTCTGGCAGAAAGATCTTGGCCTTGGTCATCAGCCCACCTCTGCTACCAACCAGTGCTGTGGTCCCGCCCTCCTCCTCTGCTGAGGGAGGGTCACGGCAGGGCCCCCCTGGTCCTGCCAGCCCTGGGCACTGTCACACTAGGAACTCCACCGACCATGTCAGAGGTCTAAAGGGAACTCCCTATTCTTGGATCAACAGCCAAGGCCGGAGGGGAGCTTCTGTCATCTGTCAAGGAAATGCTATTTCCCGAAGGAGAACTTCGCAATGAAGTCTGAAAGCTCTTTCCAGAAAGCAAGGGGCCTCTTTTCACGCAGCTTAGCCGGTCATATTTTTACCAGTCCCTTTGTGTACCAGGTCTGGACCTGATGAACTCCCCAAATGTAATGCTTTGACTATGTCAGGCTTTCCACAGTAGTACTCCAAAATCATTTTTAAAAAAAGAAATATGAATATGCTCTACCAAAAAAGGAGTAGCAACTGGGCCTATGGACTCATCCTACGTCTTATGTCCTTTTTACTCAAAAGTTTGGTCTGGACTCCAGCAGGATTGGTATCGCCTGGGAGCTGATTAGAAACACAGAATCTCAGGCCCTGCCGCAGTCAGTGTCCCAAACAGACATTTTATTTTCCAGAATTATTCACAACAGCTTCTTCCCTATGTCTTGGGCGTCAAGTCACTGAGCTGAAGCAGTTACTATTTGATTCTGTTTCAGCTCGTACGTCTCTATGCTTTGTGTATTATATTATTTACTCCCAATTATGGAGCAGTTCCTTTTACTCCATTATTTTAAAATCTTTCCTAATTCAGTTCTGATGTAAATAATCTCTCGAGGAGCCTATAACGGGGCTAGAAAAATTCATGAATGACTCCTGGGCTGACAGTGACTGAAGGCAGCCCTGGGTGGCATCCCGCCGAGGCTGGGTGGTTAGAAGAAGATGCACTTTGGTCCACGGGAACCACCCACCGTCACCTCGGCTTCCACTTCCACCCCCGGGAAGAGATATCTCAAAATACCCACCAAGTCATCTCACCAAAGGGTGAAGTTTCTAGTTTTGGACCTGGGCATTGATCCCTCATCTGGTGGGTGTGTCGAGGTAACTAAGACTAGCTGGGAACGACAGGGCACGTTTGTGAAGCTGCAGTTGTGGCTGGAGGACCAGAACGCATGTTATCGGACTGCACAGGACCACACAGCATCCGGCCCAGCTGTGGGGTCTGGCGGCAGCAGCCGAGCGCTTGCAGCTTAATGAGGCTTCTTATCTTTACCTTTGTCTGAGGACGTCTGAAGCCTTCGTTGTGGCTTGTCACTAATTAGGTGACTAATTAAGTAGTCAGTGCTTACGTGCTGATCTCAGAGCTGAAGCCCATGAACAGGTTAGTGGCTGTCCATGCCGTTGGCCTCTGCCACATGAATTGAGGGCTGTGTGCTCACCCCAGTCACCCTTTGGGTACCAGGGAACTGCAGGGTGGCGGCCAGGCCCGTGGCACGTGCCCGGGGCACAGGTGGAGATCCACGGGGCAGGTCACATCTCCCCATCTTGTTATGTTGGCATTACAGTGGGGCCTGTCGGGGCTGATACAGAGGCCCCTCTGATGGCCTGGTAGGGGGGAAATAGAGGGGTGGGGCAGTATGTCAGGTTCAAAGGCTCAGCCTCCCCACGCAGAAGGACCTGACGTCCTGCCTCCAGAAAATACTGACCTGGAGCTGTCCCTGGTTCCTAATCACCATCCCATTTCCTAACCTGATTCCAGTATTTAAATGTACAGGCATCCCTGGTTTTATTGCGTTTCACAGATACTGCTTTTTCTACAAATTGTCTTCACGATCGCACAAAACACAAACCGCATACACGGGCCAGTAACAGACTCGCCTGCTCAGCCTCTGTCCTCTACTATCAGGTCATTTTCAAATGACGACATTGGCTCCGTCTTGGCTTGCAGTCCTGCAAAAGCTGAAAACAAAGAATTTGGTGCCAGTAGTTTATTTGGGGGTGATCCCTGGGAACTACCTGAGCGAGCAGGTGAGATGGGACCGGCAGGAACGCCAGCAAAGCCCCCAAATCATGTGCCTTCGGCTCACCATGGGCAACGAGGCTCAGTCCCGCCGGGACCCCCTCTGAGGACACAGCTGGGAACGGTCCCTCCGCGCCCGAGGAAGTCGGGTATTTACCCACCAGTTCCCGTCCATCTGGGCACCCTGGGCTGTGCTTCCAGCCTGTCTCTCAAGCTGCCACAGTCAGGGGGAGACCCCGGGCAGAGAAGGCAGGAAAGCATGGGACGGGAGGACCATTTGCAGGGGATGCGGGTGGGCCCGCTGCCGGCCCGCTTTCTTTCATTTGTTCTCCTTTCTTGATGTTCGTACAGTTGCCCTTTAACGAAGGCGTGGGTCTAGACAAAGGCAGAGGGAAGCGAGGCCAGATGAGAAAACTGTGTCGGGAGCGTCTCCTGATCTCCCTCCACCTCTCTTCCCGGGCGTCCTGGCAGCTCTAGAGAGAACCCAGGTGCTCTGCTCCACCAGAAACCTCTGCTGGAACAAAGAGGGACAGTGGGCCTGTCTTGGCAAATACTTGATTTCTCCTTCGGGATGGAGATGAAATTAGATCAGCAGTTTTCACCTTTAGCGCCGCCTGGGAACCTGTTGCAGGTGCCGATACAGGCCCCCCTGTAAGGACTGAATCGGAAACCCGGGGCCGGAGGCTGGGACCCGTGTTTTCACGCCGGTTTTGGGAGCCCGAGAACCACTGAGTTGGAGTAGAGTCAGCTCTCTGCCACTACTGCTGGGGCCCAGGTGGACCATCTGACCTCTCTGAACCTCCATCCTTTCCACACCTGTGCAACAGGGAAAGCACCCAAGATCTCTCCTCCTCCACTGGCAAGAAGGCAAAGCACCTAGAAAGACCTAGCACTCAATTCTTGCTAGACTGACACCTCCCCGCTAATGCCATTTGCATGTCCAGATCCCGGTGGGAGCTGAGCAGTTGTGAGGGAATTGCCTGGAGAGTCATGATGTGGGAGGTGCCCTCTTCCCCAAGGACTGGGGATGAACCAGAGGCGTTTCCTGAGGCGTCCGTGCCTGCTTCCTGGGAGAGCGCCTCGCCTGGCACAGACGGCCCCCTGGAGTCCAGTTAGAATGGCCACCACCTCTGGTCTAGCGTCAGGAGGACCCAGCAAGCAGCCTAGCACTCTGTGATGTGTCCATGTTGCAAAGCTGCCCGGCTCTAGAGAGTTTTTGGCTGTCTCCTTAGACGGGGGGAGACCCAGATGCCTTCTGGACCAAAGACGTCCATAGTCACAATGGCCACATCTGCAGCTTCAACTGATCATCTCTGCCTTGTGGGTGTTTCTTCTGGATGTTTCTTGGGTCCTTTTCTGATGTTTGGATGGTTTACAAATCTGAATTTGGACATCCTTGTGACCTCTGTTCTGCCACTAACCTCGAGTTTATCATGTGCTTCTTAGGGGACTCTGGCTATACCCCCACCCCGAGCCCAGGAATTCTGCTGCAGTAAAAAAAAAAAAAAAAAAAAAAGCAAGGCCACGACAAAAAGTTCAGTCTTTACTCAGGTCCCTCAAATATTTAATGGGATCATATGCTTCCTGCATAGAAACTTATACTAAACTGTACCCTCCTTCCTTGAGCACCCAGCCCCCTGGGAGCCTCTCAGTTTTCTCTCCCCAGTGTTGTCCCGGGACCACCAGCACCGACATCATCTGGGAACTTGTTAGAAATACAAACTCTCAGGTCCAACCCCAGACCAGCCGCATCAGAAACTCCGAGAATGGGGCCCGGCGGTCTGTACCGCGAAGAGCCCTCCTGGGATTCTCCTGTGCAGCCTCACTCCCCAAAAGGCAGAGGACACGGCACACCCTCGGTCACACCCCCGCCACCCCTCCTCAGCTCTGACTCCAACAGTCACCTTCCTCCCGGCAGAGGGAGGGCTCAGACTAGGACACCGCCCACTGGATTCTCTTACCCAGGTGCAAACAGGCAGAGGAGTCCACACCGCACTGAGGGAGTCAGGGGGTGTCAAACCCCTCGCCCGCCGCCTTACAACATCTGATGTTAGGTGGAAACGTAAGCCAGGGGACTTCCGTAGAGGTGCCCGGAGCCGTGATCTTTGGGGAAAGGGCGCACCTGGAGCCATTGTGTGAGACCCAGACTAGGCAAGGCCTCCTACTGAGCAGAGACTTTATCTCTAAGTGTAGTTCTCTGAAGAGGGTTCCTTTCAAAGGAACACTCGCCACATGGTAAGGTGCATGGGCTTGGAAAAAACTGCTTGCATTTCCGTTTTGATTTTAAGAATTGTGGTGAAGAAAAATGTTGTGGATCAGCTTCCTAGACCTCGGGGTTAAGGTGGAGTAACTTTCCATATAAGCAACAGTTTGTGGAAATTCCAGACTCTACAATCCGGTACATCAGAGCTACTTTTGGGGGTGCGGGTAAGGGTGGGGAGGTGGTCGTTATAAAAGGACAGCTTCCTGGACCCCTGTTCCTGTGGTTACAATTCACCAGGTTGGAGTGGGCCTCAGGAATTTGTATTTTTAAGACTCTCCAGGTAATTCTGACATGCAGCCGGGTTTAGTAACCATTTATGTAGACATTTCCTCAAACTTGGCAGTCTTATCTATGAGGAAACCTATTTCCCCCTCTGATTGCTCATTGTAACTGAGCTGTTTTTATGGGCTGTGTTTTCCAAACCATATTTTTAAATTCTCAACAAATTATAGAACTTCTAAGTCACGTCATTACTTCAGGGCTTACCAGGCATAATTATTAATGTATCATTAAACATTGCATAGCTGAAGTCATTACCCTAAGTTCATAGTATTTACATGCTGAATTGGACCTAGTAGAAAGCATTTCACAAAGCTTCATGCTTCAACTATTCACCATTGAGAATGAAGGTCCAAGGAGATATACCTGCCAAGCATGAGGAAACCTGCCCTGATGGTGTCAATAAAGCCTTCCTAACTGCCAGCATTTGCCCAAAGCATAAAACCTTTCCTCATCCTTCAAGATCGGAAGTGATCTCACTTGCTTTTGAATTCCCATAATGCTTGGTTTTTCCAGTCCTGTGGGATGACCGGTTTTGTCTTGTACTTGGCCATCTCTTGTGTGCGAAGGCTTTCCAGCTTGTCTCTCATAGCTGCCATCTTGGTATTTACATCTTACATTTATATGCTCAAAGGATAAATGTATGACATTTTTACTTCATGTATATAGAGATGAAAACATCATAAATCATTTCCCCTAAAACATAAAGCAAAACTCAATTTCATTTTGGTCTTTTTTGCCAGAACTCCCAAATTTTATTCTTATCTCTTCAGTGGACATTTCAAACATTACACTCATTTTCTATTTTTCAGTAAGGATTTATGTTTTCCTTTCATGCAGAGATACATAAGTTTTTCATCTGAAATCCTGAATCCCCAAATCTCCCTCCCCCAAACCTCTTTACCCTGGCCACCAGCCCCCTCCCCTGCCAGGTCCCTGGAGAATCCACAGAGCACTGAGGTCCCTCCAGGCAGGCGATTTTACTTATTGTTGGATCCAGTGCTGATCAGAGATCCTTGCCCCAGGACACGAGGCTGGACTCAGGCAGGCTAAAGAGACTTGCTCGTTGGTCCCTTCCTCTGGGCTCTATCCCGGTTCCTACAGGGGCTTCCACGAGCAGGGGAGCTGTGGAAGATGGCACCCACCCCATGAACACTGACTGCATCCCTTCTATTGATAGCTCAGAATCCTTGACCACATGCCCCTACCCCTCTGGTCTCCCCCAGAGGCCAGGGTGTGCTGTTACTGACAGCTTTGTAGCCACGCGTGCAGCTGCTGTGTCATTTTTACTCACACAACAAAAATGAAGTCAGTAACCAAGGACATTGTCCAAAAGTCTCTTTTGTGATCTAAGCGGAAAAAATATTGCTGAAATTAAACATTTTTCGAGGAAAAACTGTAGATTCTCTTAACTGGTTCTCTACTCATAATAAATATTTTGTTTTGATTTGTTTTGTCCCTATTTTTCCTCTCCTACTGGAAGTTCACATGACTCCTAACTTTTAAATCCCATCATTTTATCATTAATTTTGTGGAATTATGTGGTATCATTAAGACCAAATTAAGTCAGAGTTATTCTTTGACAAGTCACATATGCAGTTAGGTTAAATGTCTATCTTGAGCTGGGACTTACTGTCAGTTGGCAAGTATTTTTGTCAATGCTTGAGCAATTCAGAAAACAGAGATTTTAGTAAATTAAATTGTAACATTTAGACTGATATGGGATAATTAGTTTCCCTCTACATTATTTGTTCAAATAAAAGCATTAATGAAAACAGTTAATTAAATCCCTTGCTTTGGTTGTCCTTGTTATGTGCCCCCCCCCCCAAAAAAAAAGAAATCAGCAAAAACATAAAAATAAAAAATAATAAGCATTCACCTGGAAGGTTGACAGGTTTCTACCGCTCAGAAGGGTAAGCAACATGAGAAGTGTTATGTTTCTTTTACCATGTTCACCATAAATTGGCAATGTGACCCTCTTTATTTGAAGGATAAGAATGCTCAGACCTAATTTTGTAGCTGTCCTCCCGAAGCATGGAATGAAACGCAATAGCTTTTACTTATTTCCCTGGATACTCTAATCCCTCCCTGCTTTACAAGTATCTTTGAGCTGTTCCTCCCTCTGTATCCACAGCAACATGAAATCCCACCGGAATTATCTGCTGTGGAAATGCAGGTGCACTTGTTTAATGTTTCATTGGCCTGAGCGCTTCACTTGAACTTTTTTTGGTTCCACAACATGGTGACCTTTGATTTTAGAGCAGAGGGCTCACAATGATGCTAGATTTCGTTTCTATACGTTAAGCCGATACCATTAGACCTGAGATCGTGCTTTTCTCGAGGTGCTGCTACTTCTGCCACCTCATCTAACACGTGTCCAAACCAGGATGCACCCCGTGACCCACTTCCATGTACAGGAACTTTTTTTTTTTTTTAATTCATTAATTAATTTATTTTTGGCTGCGTTGGGTCTTCGTTGCTGCGCGCGGGCTTTCTCTAGTTGCAGCGAGCGGGGGCTACTCTTCGTTGCGGTGCGCGGGCTTCTCATTGCGGGGGCTTCTCTTGTTGTGGAGCGTGGGCTCTAGAGCGCAGGCTCAGTAGTTGTGGTGCACGGGCTTAGTTGCTCCGCGGCATGTGGGATCTTCCCAGACCAGGGATCGAACCCATGTCCGTTGCATTGGCAGGCGGATTCTCAACCACTGCGCCACCAGGGAAGTCCCTGCAGGAACTTTTTGAATATTCATAGGTAATCAGAATAAAAGTCTTAAATGTTTTATATCCATATTTCATCCTCAGAAGAGCTAAGATCTATTTGTACATTATAAATAGTATAATGACTTTGGACTGATACTCTTAGATAGTTATAAATTTAAGAAATCAAATATTTGGATGTTTCTAAATCAGATGACAGAGATAACTATCACAGCAAAATATGAGGTTGGAGATAAAATGGAAATGCTGATGGTAATTTCATATAAAGTCATGAAAGAGACAGGGAACCTTCATGGAGTAGCAAAAAGGTTGATGTTACAAAGAAGGGTGAAGAGGCTAGGTTAGGCCCCAACCGTAAGGGCCTGAGATACCATGCTCATGAATTTGGACTTAGTATTTTGGTTATAAAAATAGGTAACGTTCATTGAAAATGTTTTGTGCAGCAGGCAATAGTCTAAGCATTTTATGGATATTATTTCATCTCATCCTCCTAGCACCCCTGTGAGGATCTAGGTTCTATTATTCCCATTTTACCGGCTAGCAACTGAGCCACAGAGGGCTTGAATAACTTGCTCAAAGTCAAAGAGCTAGGAAGTGCTCAGGCCAGGAGTCCAGTGAGGCAATCTGACCCCTGAGCCCATGGTCTTAGCTGCTCTGCTCCGCATCTACCCAAGCGGTGAGCAGACATAGACGTGAGATGGGATTTAATTTAAAAAGAGGTTTCCAGTAGCCGTGTGGAAGATGGGCAGGAGAGAGGCTTGTGCCAGGAAGACTGGCCCTCAGACTGTTTTCTCTGAGCAAGAAGGTGAGCGAAGGCAGTGTGTCCTGGGAATGGCAGGTGTCAGGCACTCAAGAGATGTGGACGACGTAGACATGACTGGACATGGTGACCAATTGTGGGAAGGGAGAGAGAGGGTAGGAGTTTGAGGTTGGCTCCCAAATTCCTAACTTGAGAGGCAGTCTGTTGACCATGCCTTTGATGAAGTTAAAAGAGGAGTGGGACGGGGCCACATGGACCTTTGTTTGGACACGTATGGAATTTGGGATGCCTGGGGAGGGGCCACATTAGGACCGATGGGCATCTGGAAATTAGGTTTCTAGCTCAGAAGAAAACTATAATGTAAAGATGTAAGATGAAGGTGTGATGTCAGTCACATCACCCAGGGAGCTGGGCATGGAGACTGGGAAGTTTGGCAAAGGATAGATGGGGCACGGAGGAGGAGCTGGTGAGGGAAGCAGTCTTCAAAGAGAACCTTACGACAGTGCTGTCTCAGACCGCGTGTTCTATGGCGGTAGCTCCTGGGTGGGGCCTCCTGCATGGTCCCAGCTGTCCACATGTCCTCCAGCCCTTGTTCCTCGGGATTCCCACCAGCAGTGGCACCCCGCCCACCATTGCTAGTCCCTGGATGAGCCCCAGAACCCTGCCCACACCTCTGCCTTCACTCAGTCAGACCCTGTGGAGTCAGCTGTCTACTTCCTGCTTGGACCCTGACTGATACAAGCATCTTCCCTCATCACCCCCCCACCTTTCCTTTAGGAGTCAATACATAGAGATTTCTAGTTGCTTTCCAGTGTTTATTTTGTACTTTGTCCTTGATAACAGAACTCTGGGCAGTGTGGTTCTTGGAAAACCCATTGTGTTTCTCTTTGAAAAGCCACATTTCCCAGCCTCCCTTGCTGCTATATATGGCCATGTCACTAAGTTCTCCCACGTCAGCAGAAATGTCATATGAGACTTTCAGGGAAGCTCCTTAATGGGCAGACCTTTCTACCCATTCCTCCTCCCTTCCGCCTGTAATGTGGATATGGGGTGTGATGGCTGGAGCTCCAGGAGCCACCTTGGACCTGAGGTGACCTTGAGAATGGAAGGCACACACTGAGAAGTGGAGAAGCAGGGCCTGCTGACAGCGTGGCTCCACCTGTTAGCACTAGACAGGTCACTTCCAGGTTTCTTAAGTGCAGTTGTAAGAGAAACTTGCTGGGATAGGGAGAGGGAGAGACAGGAGAGGAACTTGAAGAGGAGACAGGGTTAATGGGACACCCCTCCCTTCTGAATGGGGGGAATGGAAGATGGCTCTTGTAGTTGTCTCTGGAGGTGGCAAGAAGGGAAATGGAGGGAGGGGTCTTGCCAGGGGACTAGTTTCTGTTCTCCTTATGATGTGGGAGATGTCCTCACTTGAGAATGAGGAAGGGGGATAGTAGGGAGAACAAGAAAGGGTGAAGTAGGGACCTTGAAGATTGGATATAGAACCAGAACAGCCACAATGAAGAACGCAAAAGGAATTTGGCTAAGGCTAGAGAAGAAGGGTGGAAAGCTGGTTCCTTAATGGATAAAAAGTAAGAAAACGCCCCTCCCCCAGTCTTTTGGCGAAATTTTTAATTGTACAATAGCATAATTCAGGGTAATACAGTGTGGTAATTCGGCAATTTACAAGTCATTTTACAAGTGATCCATGTTGTTAGATAGTTCAAACTGTTCAGTGCCAAAGAGATTGTTTCTTTAGTAAAAAATACCGCTGGATAATTAATAAGCCACTTATTCACATAGAGATGTAAAAAAGGCCTGTATATAATTGTATTATTAGTACAACATAAACCACATTTTAGTCACATAGACTCCAAAGCCCAAATAAATTTTGACCGCGTGTGAGTATAAACACGTATTATTATTTGCATTTTCCGTTAAATGGTAATAAATCAAAGGCCTGCAACTGATGTGTTTGCAGACTGCAGCCATAAGTAGTCGGGGTTAATTGTGACCTTTATGTTACTTGAACGTATTCAAAAGTTTTATTCTTATCATTAGGGGATGAAATGTGCTTGGTTTTCTTTGTATCAAATAAGAATTTTCATTCTTAAATGACACACATCCTGAGAGACTTTAAAGCAAAACCTTTCCTAACATTTAGCTATTTTTAAATGTCAGGTGCAGTTGAGTTTATTCCATTGCCTGCCGTGCCATCGCCAAAAGTCTCCTGCTTTTAATGGTACTTAACAGATTGTCCGCAAATTGATAGCATTTCCACGTTTGGAAATTTTCCAGTTTCCTCCTGGGAAAAGAGGGCAGGTGTTTTCCTCTAACCTGGAGAAGGTTTCTTTTTCTGCATTTGGTTGGTCTAAGGGGAGGGGTGAACCAAGAAGAGATTTTTAGAAAAAAAGAATGTTTTTCTCATCCTGCTGAAGCACAGGAGATCAGCCCACCCATAAGACGTTGCTGACCGTAGCTGGAAGGCAGATCTGCAGCAGGAGGATCTTAAATATTTCAGGGAGACATGGAGGCAGCGCTGAAGAGTGTCCGCTTAGTGTGCTGGGCTGCTGCTTACCATCCCTGGGGGATTGGTCCCTGGGCCGCCTGGGTGAGTGCAGAGGGCACTACTTGGGGTCAGAAGATGTGGCTTTCATTTCTGGCCCTGCTGCTTCTGAGCTTCGTGACCGTGAACAAATTACCTACCATTTCCAACCTCGATTTTCTTCTGTCTGAAATACAGAGAATACAAACCTGCAACGCCCCCCTGCCACCACCCCCGGCAGAAATTGTCCTGAAGATTAATCTCTATGACGACGCCCGTAATCATGCCTCGGGCCCTGGAAAGCCTGATGCAAATAAATATAAGGCAGCTTTGCTCTTGAAAGGAATCTTCTAGAATTCCCTCCTCTGTGATACTGTGCTCTCCTGATCTGAGTAGTTACATATATCTGAAAGTCATAAAGCTAATGTTGACTATGGGAATTAGATGATCTTTGCATCCCTGCCCACAGGTTGGGGTCTACAGGGCAGTGAAGACCAAGGTTAGATGAGAAGATGCTAAAGCCAGATGGCCTGGGTTCACACCCAGCCTCCAGATTTCCTGGCTGCACCGTCCTAGGCAAATCACTTTGCCTCTGTTCTGCGTAATAAAATCGGGGTAATAATAGTACTGACCTCATCGTACTGCTTCCAGGACTCAATGAGAGCCTTGCAGAGCACTTGAGTGTAAGCACTCAGCAAGTTTCACCATGGTGGTTAGAATTCCAGGCCATCTCTCAAAAGGAGTCTGAAACTCAAACTTTGCGTTGACTTACACTAAATTTACCTGCTTCCTCCCATTTTGGGGTTTTATTTTGTTTTACTCTGAGAAGCAAATTTTAAAAAGTTAAATGGTACCTGCCTTCACAAGGTCACAGCTTTTGGAAGTTTCTGCCATTAGCTGCTCCGGCACCCTCTCACTTCTTTCATTTAAATGGTCGGTTCTCTTGGAAGGTTTGTGCAAAAAAAGTTGCTACGTTCAAAGAAAGACTCAACAATTGGAAGACGCGTGAAATAAGGTTAAATTGAATTGTAATAAACTTTCACTGAATTGTGCTTTACCTCTTTTTTTTTTTCTTTTTTTCTTTCTCCTTAGCTCTCACCTGAAGTTCAGTAATCTCACCCTGATTTCAACCCACGGACTCCCAGGAAAAAAACTTCTGGGCACTGAACAAAGGAAGTTTTTAGCAAGCGAGTATGAATTCTATTTTCTTCTTTTTAAATTTTATTTTATATTGGATTATAGTTGATTTACAATGTTGTGTTAGTTTCAGGTGTACAGCAAAGTGACTCAGTTATACATATACATATATCTCCTCTTTTTCAGATTCTTTTCCCATATAGGTTATTACAGAATATTGAGTAGAGTTCCCAGTCCTATATAGTAGGTCCTTGTTGATTATCTATTTAATATATAGTAGTGTGTGTATGTTAATCCCAATCTCCTAATTTATCCCTCCCCTGCTTTTTCATTCTGAAGCCTAAATGTCCTAATTTGTGTGCAGTCCTTTTTCTGCTAAATGGTAGGAAAGGGAAGTGGCAGGCTTTTCTCCTGAGTTCAGATGTTCCTTAGGAGATACAAATGCAAGTTAAGAGTGAACGGCAGGTCTGGGAGGATGCCGGCCCTGTTCCAAACAACTGGGACGGGTCTGTGACCCAGACACCACCTGCTTTTGGGTTCTGAGTGACACTCCAGGGCATGGGAGCTTGGTGACTGTATTTGCATCAGACCAGGCAATTTGCCGGAGGGAGCTAAAGTCTGGGCACCTCCGTGGGATGAGGGTCTCAGGCCCACCTGGCCCTTTGTCATCAGGGCTGATGAGGCAGAGGCCTTCTGAGTCCTCTGAGTCTATCATTGTTTCTGTCCCAGTGGAATCAGTCTTTGACAACACCCCTTCTAGAAAATGCCACTTCATTATCACACAGCTTCCATTCATTTTAATTTCCTGTAGCAAAGCATGAGTATAAGAATGATTAGGCTCCCTGCCTCTAGAAACAATGTCCCAATTTTTCCAACAAGGAGGGAGGAAATTGTTCTCTCTCAGGGGGTTTTCATTTTAGATCCACAACGAAGGACCCTCTTTCCTCTGTGAAAAAGGCTGACTTTGCCTTCAAACTGTGAGAAAAACGGCAGTCTCCTTGCCAGCAGAGCTAGGCTCATTTTGACCTAATACTTTTACCAGACTATAAACTTTGGGGTTTGGCGAAGGACATCATCAGGGTGCAGTCAAAAAGACATGGGTTTTGAGCCAGGTCGATGAATTCAGATCCTGCTCCCACCACAAAGGGGATTTCATCTCTCTGAGCTTTGGGGGTTTTGACTGGAAATGTGTATGATAAGCCAGGCTTGCTGGAGTTTTTGGTTAAAATTAGCCTAACACCAAGTTCTGGCTGAGCATGGAGGATCAACCCACGTACACCCCCTTCCCTCACTTTCCCTTCTTTCCAAATGACATAATTCCCAGGAAACGCTGGTGTTCCTGATAAATGTCTCATGAGGAATTTCATTCAGTCGGCCTGGCAAAGGTTTCTGTCAGTCCCCAGGTCAGGGGTGTTCCAGGAGAGACAGGCTAGCAAGTGATGCTCTGCTGGCCTGATTCTGTGGGGACCTGCATGTGGCTGGGTGCACGGTCACCTGGGGTCTCTGCCTCTGTCCTTCTCCCTCCACACTCCCAATCCAGTGGCCAGAGCAAGCCTGCAGAAACGTGAATCAGATCCTGTCAACTCCCGAGCGGCCTGGAGCTGCTCTGTCCAGTGTGGCGGCAGTGAGCCACATGTGGCTGCTTAAATTTCAATTAATTACAGTTAAAGGGGATTAAAATTCAGCTCGTTGATTACATGGGCCACATTTGAAGTGGGCGGCTAGCCACGTGTGGCTCGCAGCTGCCCTATCAGACAGCCCAGCTGCAGAAGGATTCTGTAGTCACAGAAATTTCCAGATGCTCCAGTCTGAAATCTGCCCCTGTTCTGCTGGCTCCTCTGACCTCCTCTTTTTTTTTTTTTAATATTTATTTATTTATTTATGGCTGTGTTGGGTCTTCGTTTCTATGCGAGGGCTTTCTCTAGTTGCGGCGAGTGGGGGCCACTCTTCATCGCGGTGCGCAGGCCTCTCACTGTCGCGGCCTCTCTTGTTGTGGAGCACAAGCTCCAGACGCGCAGGCTCAGTAGTTGTGGCTCATGGGCCTAGTTGCTCCGTGGCATTTGGAATCTTCCCAGACCAGGGCTCGAACCCGTGTCCCCTGCATTGACAGGCAGATTCTCAACCACTGCGCCACCAGGGAAGCCCCTGACCTCCTCTTTTACTATTTTTGCCCTTGTTCTCTCTGCTGTCACCACACCAGCCTACTTGATGTCCCTCGAACACAACAGGCAAGTCCTCACCTTGGGGATCTTTGCTTTTCTCTCTTCAAGTCTTTGCTGAAATGTCAGCTTTTACATGAGACCTACTCTGAGCATCTAGTCGTCTGCAGCCAACTCTCCAACACACTCTAGTCCTCCTTCTCTGCTCTCTTTCTTGCTACTGAAATCCTTGTAAATATTATACAATTTGCCTTTTAAAATTGTTTATTCTGAATCCTTCAACTATGATGTAAACTCCACAAGGGCAGGAATTTTTTTGCCTTTTGTTCACTGATGGGTTCCCAGCATCTGGGACAGTGCTTGGCATTTAGCAGGTGCTCAGTAAATAATGTCAAATAGATGACAGTTACCTCCAAAAGTACCTGAAGAAGTCCTCTCCATCAGGGTGTAGACAGGAACTAAATACCACAGCCATATAAGATGTCTCTGGATGGGTACCTGCATGTTATCCTCTTAGAAACCACAAATTGAAACATCGACAGGATGTTGCCTTTCAAACGTTCCTCAGACCCCAATACAGGAAATTATGTCTGGTCATGGAGTTTAGAAAGAACAAGTGCATTGATGTCCAAAAATTTAATGATTCGAATTCCTCACGCTAAATACAAATTCTGAACTTTTCCGTAACCAGTGTTTTGATTTATTATTGCTGTTACTACTTTTTGAAAAGCCATGTTTTGTCTCCCCACCTCCCCTGCCCGAACCTCGCCCTGTCCAGCCTCTGGTGGACATGCTAATGATGTGCCCGGGATGCAGCAGAAAGGAGGGCGGAGGGAGGGGAGGAGGAACCGGCAACGGGAGAAACCCACTAATTGGACAATCAGCTCTGAATAACTGAAGGTTAATTATGGTGCTTCTTCTTCTGGGAGTGTCACGGTAAACCCTTGCTGGAAAACTCTGAGGTTCTTTCCGGTCCTGCAGGGTTCTGATTCCATGAAGTGCAGGTCTTCACCACACTTACATTTATTCCTCTGGAGTTTGCTCTTAATTTTGTACCTGGAACTTTAGGCTAAGTCTTCCTATCACTAGGTTTGGGGTCACTGCAACTTTGAGCAATCTGGCCACTCTCCACATATGTCCTGTTCCAGCAATTCCCCCATCCTGCATTTCTACTTTTTTTCTCCTCCTTATTACCTGTCCCCAGAATGTTCTGTGAAGACAAGCTTTCACATTATTTTTGCATCAGAGTCAAGGTCACTTGAGAAACACGAAGTTGACCTACCTTTTTGGTTCCTTCTCTCTCTTCCAGAGGACGCTAGTGGAGATATTTCTCTTGTCCTCAAGCCTGGAGAAGGTCCCTGCCCTGTGGGAATCTTAATGCTCGTTAACTCTGCTTAGGAAATAATTTTGGAGAAATATCACTTACAGTCTCCAATATCTAGTCTCACTACCTGATGGGTAAATTAAAGAAGGTCCAGAATGGATTCTAATATCCAAAACAGATAGGCATCAGCTACACACAGTGTAAACTTCTCAGTTTCTAAACTGAGAAATGTCATTCCATGTGGTCACAGGCTGTAAAAGCAAGCACCCCACATTTTTCAGTGCTTCCTAAGGTCCCTGCAACCCCAGTGTTCCCGGGTGCAGTTCCCACTGTACAGAGCTTCAGATTTTATCTCTGAAGTATGCATTCTGAAATTATCAACACCGCTGGCCTACTGTCATAAGAAATAACATCGTCTTAGCCTTCCCCAAATTTCCCCTGAGAACTTTCATCTTTGAGCAAATCCTCATATGACGAATCCCTGTGTATTAACTACATTTAATTTTTCCTCATCTTGGACGGCTGACAGTACTGCTGCTGTTAGGAACGGATCACGTCCCAAGTAAGAACAATCCCTCATGGGTCTCTCATAGATGTATGAAATCGGTGAAGCCTCCTGTTTTCCTGTAAAGCTACCAAAATGGCTTTTTATAAGAGAATTTCATCTATCTGTTATTTTCCTGTGGCAGGCCAGCCCCCGATTTTCTTTTCTTATTAAGAAGAAATTTTCTTGTTTTTAAGTGTCATTGTGTGGAGAGATACAAAGCCCAGACTCCATTCTCTTTCACAGGCCCTATAACAGGGTCTAATGTGCATCCATTACCAGGATTCTTTTTGTGTGGTGAGAGCAGACTCATGCGTGGATCAAAAAGAAAAAATGTTCTCCCATTACCACTTCAGAATCCTGTTTGCCTCCAAGGAGAGTAAACAGGATTGTGTATCATTAATATTATTTGGAATAATACCCTTCACATATGCATCCCACTTGACAGACAGCATCTCTTAACATTCTCGTGTCCATCCCTTGCAATGCTCGAGGCATGTGAGGAGGGGTCGTTATCCCCTGCTGAGAGGTGAGGAAACTGAAGTTCTAAAAAGGGGTGCAGAGTCCCCAGGGTCCATTTTCATTGGCGACAGAGCAGGGACACAGACCCTGGCACGGGGAAGCCTAGATTTAAACAGACTCTCGCTGTTCTGCTGCCCTACTCTCTGCGTCTTCAGAACGGGGTTATTAAAACGTCATGTACATGAGGTCAAACCTTCCAGAAAATTCTGGAAACAACCCTCACAGGACTCTAAATAAACCCAAAGCCACAGGAAACCCACTTTTCTCCCATTACAGTATTGTGTTCACCCTCGAATAGAACCCAGAGAACAAAACCCGTCTACCCTGGGCCTGCTCTTATGGAAGCAGCGGTCCCCGTAAATCACCTTTACCCTGAGAAGTGACTCCCCAGAGTCCCCAGGGATTGTACTGGCTGCAAACATAATTCCCTAATGGACATTTTCTCTAAATAAAATGCGTTTTGTTGTTTTGGCATGAATCCATACACTAATTCTAAGAATGAATTAGTCATTTATTGAAATTAGTCATATATTGAAAAGCCTTAGCAAATAGGCAGGGTTCTCGATATTCTGGACCTTGAGCCCTGCCTGTGAGAATCCTCAGATGTCACTTTCTTCATCCTCATTCGCTCTGAGTCTGTGGTCAATATGACAGTTGTCAATATGACAGACCAACTGCTAAAGTAAATTTACACCCGCCATGAAATGGAAGCAAGAGTATATATGAATGATTACACACACACACACACACACACACACACACACACACACACACACACCCTCCCTGTTGTGGACTGGTCTACCCCAGGCAGAACAATTTAGCTTTAATGGGAAGATGTCAATTTGCGACTAAGTGTCTCATAAGGACAAATCTCCTAGCTAGCCTGGGTCCCGGTAAACTCCCAGCAAGAGCACAGGCTCGGCCCACCAGGGGACTCGGACCAGCTCACCAGATGTCTAATTAATGCCCGCTGTCAGCTGCTCAAATGTCACTGATGGAGCCTCTCTCTCCACAGCCACTGTTATAATGACAAAGATCACGCGTTGATGTCGCTATGCTCCTGGGTCAACGTGGTGGTTGGTAAAATGACTGCCATAGACCGAGCAGCTAAGCAGGTCATCGTTTCCAGAGAAGAAGTCGTGCCCTACGACCACCTCGTCCTCTGCACCGGGCAGCAGTACCAGGTGAGCCCTCGGGGATGGCGGGGGTCACGTGCTGACCAGGCCCATGTCTCAGGGTCAAGAGCGTGCCTCCCACCTGCACATGTGACCGGAATTGGGTCCAAAACCCTCCTGGAAACCCATTCCAAGAAAAACATTCTGCTCAAGGTTAAGAATCACAGCAAGAGAATCACAGCAAGAGGAGAAATGTCATCCTCGAAGCTGTTGTCCAGAAGTCTAACACGTACTGCTCACCAGAGCAGAATCCAGACGCAGCCCGGCGTGCATCTGTAGAAAATTAATTTATGTTTCAAGAGGCTAACATTCGGCAGTGGCAATGGGCTTGCGAGAAAGTATTTCAAACATGCGCACCTTCTGTCAGCCTTATTTTATTTTGTCTCTCGGTTACAAAGCTAGGAAGTGTGGCTGGTTGCTTACCTGGTGACCGTGCTTTCCATCTCGATTAAATTCTCAAGCCACATTCCAGGGAAGTGTTGCAGGATGTGACCTATTCAACATCCGACAGAAGCGAATTTGAACATTCTCGCTTTGCAACGCCGGAGCATTTCATGCAGAAATGCCACAGAAATAGGGCATCTCTTTGATGAAAAGAGACTTAGATGATGGAGTCTTTTCATTACATTTTCTCTCAGGGACTGGATAGGCCTCCAAGTTGGGTTTGTAGGGAGTTATCCCCTGTCCACCCCAGGCACTGGTCATGTTTTTCTGCTCCTGTCCTAGGCCACCTTGGGGATGTGCTCAGGCCTGCTTCCCACAGATGAGCCAGGGGAGGCCGGCCTGGTGGGGATAGACAGCCCAGCAACTGCGCGCATCACTGACTTCGAGCGCTGAGCCTGGGCTACCCATTGAGAGCACCTGGGGCACTTTTGATATAAACCCAGGCCAGGGCCCCGCCCCCAGAGGCTCTGTTTTAATTATTCTGGGGATGAGTGGGGTCCAGTCATCAGTATTTTTCTGAAGCTCCCAGGTGATTCTAAGCTAAGGCGGAGAAACACAGACTTGAACTTTCTCGACCTAGAACCTCACCTGTACCTTACAGCAGCACTCCTCACGCTGCCATGTGCACACACATCCCCTGTGCGTCTCGTTAAAACGTAGATGCTGAGCAGGGGGTGGGGTGGGGGCCGTGGCTGAGATACCTCGGTTCTAACACGTTTCTGGGTAAGGCCAAGGCCGCTAGTGAGGGGCCCACCTGAGGACCCAGCTTGGATCAGCGTCTGAGTGATTTCGTTTCTTTTCTTTCTTCCCCTTCCTCCTCCCATTCTTCCTCTTCTCCTTCTCCTTCTTCTTCTTTTAAAGCAATCCAATTCTCAAAGTGTAGGAAAGGATTTTTTTTTTTCTGGATAAAGGAGAAAAATAAACTGGTTACTTAAGTACTCCTCTTTTTCAAACGTGAAACCAGAAGAAAACACCAAGCACCCCTTTGTCCCCCTCACCTGCCCCTCCGAGTTCCAGCTGCTGCCTGCGACCGTGGACTTGGGAAAATGTGACAGGAAGGCCCGGCCAGCTGTCCAGAGACTCGGGCGTCTGCCCATGTGTGCCCAGCTGCCCCTGCGGCTTTAGTCTGTGGCACATTAAGCTCTTGCCCTTTTAACAATGGGAAACACGAAATGAAGTGATAAAGAGAGTTTCAATTTAATTCTTCCAGAAGGACATAAAGATTAAAGGTACATAGACTGATATAAAAAAGGCAGCTGGATTCACTAGGAGCTTCCGGCTCTTATTTCTTTCCCTATTTCCCTTCTCCTCCACTCTCACGGTTTTGCCCCAATTTTGTGATTTAAAAAAATACCAACAAGTTAAAGTCATGAAAACAAGCAAGAAGACTACCTGTTATAAAATATAATTACAAATCTTAACCTCTAATCTGACCTGTAAATGACATGTACCAGTCTAAAATATCATGCAATATTTTTGATATCCAAATCCATAGCACTTATTTTTTTAATCAGAAAATCCATGCACAAGATACAGTGTGCTGCAGGGCTGCGTGTGAGGAGCCCTGGTCTCTACTTCCAAGCCCTCTTGCCAGGGTCAGCCATTCTGAGGCATTTCTGTTGTTTGTTCTTCATTGGTTACCCCCCAGAACTACAAACAATGTGTTTATAGAAGTTTTCCCCTTGATCAGTCAACTTCCGACATTACCTCTGACCTTTCCACTTTGGACGATGACGGTTCTGAAAAACTGTCTGCAAGACCTTATAACCAGGGTCCCCGAGCCCCCTCCCTGGCTCATGGAGCATCGAGCAGAGACGGAGAGATGCCCGCTCCCACGCCTGGGTGTGGGTCATCTCAAAGAGAAGAGGGATAAAAATGTGTCAGCCTGAAGCCAGATGGGTTGGCATGGGCCATGAGAAAACCGTGGCTGGGACTCCCACGGGGTGGCGCTCGGGGAAAGCTAGCCGGGGGGTGGGGGGCGAGAGCGTGCAGCCGGGCGAGGGCAAGTGGGGTGTGAGCTCTGGTGAGCTTGGTGTGGGTGAGCAATGTATGTGGTCTCCAAGGAGGCGAGTTATGTCTCAGACGGGAGATAGAAGAACGTGGCATCCGGGACAGTGCAGGCCCAGGCGAGAGCCTGCTGCAGAGGGTGGACAGAGCTGCACGCGTCAAGGTGCTACCCCTTGTCGTTTGGCAGCGCCCAGCATGAAGAGACCTCCCTGTGTTGGGGCGGATTAAAGGGGAAAATAACAGCATGAGGCCAAAGAAAAGAGGCCGTTTTGAATCAAGACTTCAGATTCCCTGAGGCTTCTCCCATCAGAGCCAACATCTCCTCCCCTTGAATCTGGGCAGGCTTGTGACAGCCTTGGCCAGCAGAGTACGAAGGAAGTGACATGGCGTGAATTTAAGTCCAAGTCAAAGGCTAGGCAGCTTCTCTTTGTCTGTGGGAACAGTGGCTCCTGGAGCCCTGAGCTGCCACATAAGGATTCCAGATACCCTATGACCGCTGTGCTGGAAATGCCATACATGGGTTCTCCAGTTGAGGGTTCCAGCCGAGCCCAGTCTCTCAGCCATCCCTGCCAAGGCCCCAGACATGTGAGTGAAGCCATCATGGACCCTCCAGACCAGACCATCCATACACTGAATGTCACCAAGTGCCCTCTATCGATAACACATGGAATAAAAGGATTGCCCAGCCAAGCTCTACCCGAACTTCTGGCCACAAAATCATGAAAGGTGACAAAACAGTGTTGGTTTAAACCACTAAGTTTTGGTGTGAGTTTGTTGCACAGCAAGAAAGAACTGGAACTAAAAGATAACACAGAATAAGAGAAAAGAGAACGACATCTAGAAAAATCAGAGCAAGAACATACTTTTGAAAATATTCCAGAAGGCAGGAATGCAGGATCCTCTCCCTCTCTCTCTCTCTCTGTGTCTCTCTCTGCCCCTCTTTCTCTGTCTCTGTCTCTGTCTCTATCCCCAGGACACTGTGTATCATCCTCATTACGGTCTCCATCACAGGAGCCAAAGACATTCGACAAGCAGAGTCTGAGCTGAGAAGGCCACAGGGTGAGATGAAAAGGGAGACGGGGAGTAAGAAAGGATTGATGTTAAATCCCCATCAAGAGACAGACCTGCTTCTGTACAAGTTGGTGATGTCAGCTGAAGACCAATCACAAAGCTCCCCTGGAGGGTGGAGGCAAAGGACAAAGGGATACATTGGGTGCCAGAGACAAGAAGATATGCTAGAGGTGGAGGCCATGCCTGGACAGTGCTTCTCCCAAAGAAGAGGCCCAAACACATGTAATAGAGACAATAAAGATATGCTAGAAGAAAACTTTCCTTACCTGAAAACATCATCCAGTTGACCACATTCTTGGCAAAATCATAGAAGAATTTTCCCAGCTAGTTACATTCTGATGAAATTTTGGTTCTATGAGAACGATAGGGAAAACAATGAACAAACTTTAAGAGAAAAATAGCAGATTACCAACCCCCCCCCCCTGCATAAAAAAGAACAAAAATAAGGCAAGCAACAAAAACTTACCTCTCCAGCCTTCAGTGGTTTAAGAAAATGAAACTGGCTGCTCAGAATTTTGAAGAAAATGGGCAATTCAGTCATTGCATGCTCGCCTAAGTGTATCCTATTGGAGGATGGCAAAAAGTGTTCTTTATGGGCCAGGCCTGAGAAAGAGGATCTTCCGTGGTCTTTAATTCGCACTCTGTACAAACGGAGACAGAAAAGAACTGGGCACAGTAGTATAAAAGGACACATGGCAATACCACAAACAAGTTAAAAGGTAATCCAGGGGCTTCCCTGGTGGCGCAGTGGTTGAGAATCTGCCTGCCAATGCAGGGGACAAGGGCTCGAGCTCTGGTCTGGGAAGATCCCAAATGCCGTGGAGCAACTAGGCCCGTGAGCCACAACTACTGAGCCTGCGATGCTGGAGCTTGTGCTCCGCAACAAGAGAGGCCGCGACAGTGAGAGGCCCGTGCACCGCGATGAAGAGTGGCCCCCGCTCGTTGCAACTAGAGAAAGCCCTCACACAGAAATGAAGACCCAACACAGCCAAAAATAAATAAACAAATAAATAAAGAAGCTTTCATTTAAAAAAAAAAAAGATAATCCAAATCATTTTTATAAATCTGAGAATAAATCCAAGATGGGCAATAATGAATCTTACTCTAAAGTAATCTAATCAAAACCGAGTTCTTGAAAATAGGGAGAGAGGTGGCCAAGGAGGACTATGCAGTGTCTTAAATGGGGAAGCACAAAGGCAATGTTTCATTCTTGACTCTTAAATTTAGAGGAAATAAGGTTAAAGAATGCTTTTGAGCAGCCTAAATAAATTCACCTTCCAAAAACCGGAGAAGATAAAATGGAAGAAAACATCCTTCATGTAACCAGAGGCAAGAAAAGAAAGAGAATAGCCAAGATGCTTACACTTGAAAGTATGAACCAGAATGGCATAAGGAAAAAAACCTAACAGTTGTAACAGCGAGTGTCGTGGTTTTAAATTGCCCCCATTACAAGACCAAGGATCTGTTTTTAGAGGGACGTCGAAATACAAGAGGAATACAAAACCAACCACACTCAGAGTTTAAGAGTGAAAAGATAGTTCCAGGGGCACCAACAAAAGATGTCAAGCAAATTCAAACAGCTGTTACGAGCAGCAGCAATAGTCATATCCGGTGAAGCAGAATCAACTGGAGAAATAAGAGCATTGATCCTGACAAAGGGTAAAATTCGTGACGACGACGTGGAGGTCACGAGCCCGTTACATGGCACAACGTGGTTGTGTCACAGAGTGTATCACAGGACAGAAGTGCACCTGCAGCATGACGTGCATTTCCTGGTGTCACACGTAAGGGAAGGAACCAGCTGAAGCACCTCCAGAGACGAGAGGTCACCCCGGATGTTTAGCCAGAGGGGCAAAGAGTCCGATGGCTGAGGGTGTTCGTGTAGAAATGAATTCGACTCGGACAGTGTGGCCCGGGAAGCAGATAACGACAGACGTCAGAAGCCATGGGACTACAGCACGCATCCATCCTAAGAAACTACCTCCTAAGGGTCAGAGCCTCCGCCAAGAGGGACTGTCTGACCGGGTACAGTGGGCAGCCGGCAGGAGAGGTCAGAGCACCTGACCTGGATCGATCACTGGCCTTGCACCACACCAGTGCTCCCTGAGGTCACCCTTGTGGGAACACCCTGAGCTCCCTGCCACTCCCACCCCCATTTCACAGGTGAGGGAACCAAGCTGCAGTGGGGCTGAGGTCAAAGGTCAGACAAGACAACTTGTCCAAGGTCACACAAGGGTGGCAGACTAGGGGCTAGGGTCTGAGCCCAGGTGGTCTGGCTCCAGTTCTTCGCCGCTGCCTATCTCTCTCCTCTCTCCCTCTCTCCCTTTCTCCTTCCCCTTGCCTCCTCCTTCCCTCCTGCCCTCTCCCATCCATGTGGTGCAGAGGTTACACTGGATGGCTTTAAAAGTCTTCACAACTCACAAATTCTAGAACTTACCGTTTATAGCTAGAGTCAAATAAACAGTTTTTTTTTTTAAGTTTTTTTTTTTTTTCTCTCTTTAAAAATATATGGAGAAAAGCAACCTCAGTTCTGGTAAGGTGGCTTCCTGGTGTCCTCAAGAACCCAGGCCCTTCTGTCTTTTGTTCTTCCGCCTTTGGAATGTGGCTTCCATCCTCAGCGTCTTGTGGTGACTGCTGTGGTTCCAGCCATTTCATGTGCAAGAAGCAGGAAGGAGGAAAGACTACAGAAAAATGACTTTTCGAGTTGCCCTCCCCCTGCCCCCACAAGGACACCTGCTTTTCTCTCTTGACCTCTCAGGTCATGAGTTGGGAAATGTTCCAACTGGGCATATGTCCCAGGAGTCTGTTACTAAGAAAGAAAGGGAGACAGGATATTGGGTAGACCACCAGCATCCCCTGCTGCCATGTTAACTTGCCAAGGAGAATGGGGTGGCCAAGGGGCTCTCACCAGCAGGTGATTCTCCGTCCCAAATCATCTGGAATGGTTGAGAAGTGTCTGCTTCTCTCCAATCACGAGTCAGTGCCAGTTCAGTGGTGGTAGAGAACGCTCTGCTTTGGGGAGCCAGCGCTGATGGTGCGTCTTCAGTAAATGTGCCCACACCTCCTGTTGAACTCTACTCCCTCCTATCGAACTCTACTCCTTCCTGTTGAACTCTACTCCCTCCTTTTGTTGATGACATAATATGATTTTTCCCCATAGATCCTTCTTGATGTATTGAGTTTTGCTAAACTCTGTGTTGACAAATTGATTAGCTTTGGGATTTAAAATTCTAGCTCCAGTTTTGCCTATTTTGTGAAATGCCACCATGCGAACATGAAAATATATTATCCCTTTAATTTCTCTAATTCTTTATAGTTAAAAATGTGCAAAAACAACTCCACCCATTTAAGTGCATGGAAGAATTATATGGATTATTAGAATGCAGTTACATTTCAGGATTGTAGCAAACTAATTCTCGTTTTTGACCTTCTTCCTTCCCCCCCACCTCTTTTCCTTGTTTTTTCATCTGAACACCCACTATTTGGAATGGTAAGTCATTGAAAGTTTTATAAATTGAATGGCTCTCAATTTGTTCTTCAGCCCTGCCTTTTTCTGCTAAGGATTTTTCCTGACTTGTTAAAGCATGATTTACTAAACTGGTATAATGTTACCCCAATTTCATTTTCTCTTATACTACAATGCTTGTTGTAGTTCTGGTAAAGTTTCAGACCTCCGAAGCACAGTATTCAGTATTGTGCACTTTAAACCATTCACCAAAGCCCTCAATGGACTGCTTTATGATAACCATGAATATACTAATGCCAAAATTTTAGTGTGATATTGCTAAATAAATTATATTGCTAATAAGAGCTTTCCTCCACAATTTTAGTTGTAGTAAATGACCACTACTTATCGGGTTGTTCCTTTTTACTAAATATCATTTTACTGCAGCCTCTTCATGGAGAAAGGACATCCAGCTTTAAAAATAGATTCTGTTTTTTGTTTTAGTCCAGCCTGAAATTGAATTAAATACATCACAGCCATGTGCCAAGGCTTTACCATTTCTCTTGAGGAAGGATATACCCGAAAGTTTCCTAAATGTCATCTGGGGTTTAGTGAAGCCCCACGTGTCCGGGCACCAGCCGGCATTCACATCCCCCAGCACAGCAGGCATTGCCCGCGGTTGTCGGGGAGGAAGAGCCTCCTCAGAGCCCGTGTTAGTCTCTGCTGCCAGTGAATGTTTTGCCCTTCGTAGCTGTAGAAGGAGTCTGGCCTCACATCCTTAGGCCTCACTCCACAAATGTGCAGGACGGCTGGTGCGGGGCCTCTAACAGCAGCCGAGCTGCCTGGGAGTCTTGCCCTAGGTTCCGGCCTCGTTATCTCCCATAATCTCCACCTGCCACCAAATGAACCTCGGAGGGGCAGCACAGGGGCCCACTGGGCACACCCGCCCCACTGTGCCATTTGACTTGGCTTCCACAATGGCGTCTGTTTGCTCGATTTTAATTGAACCAAAGTAATGAACAAATCAGGAATCCACATAAAGAACCCAACTATCTGGCATTTCTTGAGCGATCAGATCTGGCCACCCTGAACCCCTGCTCTACCCTGACAACGACTGGATGGCGTTGAGTCACGGCTGAATGCTCTGGCCGGGGCCTGGGCGTCCAGCTTGTCACGGCATCCTGGACAACAAGGACAAGAGTTGGCCATCATCCGTTATTGGGTTTGTGCTGTTGCTTTACCTACAGCAGAGGAAAGCGTCTGTCTTCACTCATGTCTATGTCAAAAGCGAGGGAACAGGAGCTATACTGGGAGGGCTTTGTGTTGAGTGAGAGAGAGAGAGAGAGAGAGCACTTCTTTGACAAAGTGAAAGATAATCCTATGATTTTCACAAGTAAGTAGTAGCCCACTTCCCTCATTTGGTGGGTAGACCCTCTATGTGCTTGAATTTCAATCCCTTGATATCATTGCCTCGGTGCAGATTGTTTTTACCAAAAACAGTGACATCAAATCCAGTACCACGTGCTCTTCCGTGGCCCCGCCCCCCTTGCAGGAACAAGCGGGTCCTGGGTTCCCTCCCCTTGACCCTGGCCAGGCCTCTGTGAAGACCTCCGTGACTGAACGTGGCAAGAGAGGCCCTGCTGGGCTCCCAGGACCAGGGAAGAGAAAAATGTGGAGCTCTCTGGACTGCTACCCTCTCCCAGGACATGTGCCCTGGAACTCAACCCCCCAGCGCCCCAGCCGTGAGGAAGCTCAGGCCACAGGGAGAGGCCCCACGTGGTGTTCCGGCCGACAACCCGAGCTGGGATCACAGCCAGCACCAACTGCTAGACGTAGAGTGATGACTTGTCATCTTTTTAAATACCCACCATGTTTTCTTGGGGAAAGAAAAAGGATTGAGAGAGTTTATCTCCAGGTGATTCCAGCCCCCGGCCATCAGGTCACCACCCCCAGCCTTCAGGTTTTCCCAGCTGAGGCCTCCAACATTGCTGAACAAAGACAAACTGTCCGCCACCATTCCCTGGCTGCATGGCTGACCTACAGAATCTGTGAGCCTATGGAATGGGGGTTTGGCACTACCGAGCCTTGGAATAACTTGTTACGCAGCATCAGATGACCAGGGCAGCTCCTTCTGAGAATTAGCTCCAAGTGGTCATTTCACCTGTTTGTTTGTTTTTTTTTTGTAATTAAGACCTGATTATATCTGGAGACAGAAAAAGGCACACCTGTGCTGGGTATTGCTTTGTTTATTTTAATTAATTAATCAATCAATCAATGAATTAACTCATTCCTTGTGAGCGCTTCACCTGTTACCACTGAACTAAGCATCTCTCTGTAACGTATCTCAGGTCCCATGCCCTACAGGGGCCGACATTAGTCAACACCCGACAAACAGAGAAGTTCTGAACAGCAGTCTGCGGCGGTACACGGGCCCGGTTCCCTGCAATCATTTCACCCTCAACGACGAAGAAGATTGCTTGAAGGCCCTGACTTGGATCAGGAACAACTCCATTGCTGCAGAAGGTAAGGATGCTGGTAACTGTGCATCTTTTCAGAACAGCATTTTATTTTTATAATGAGTCTTATTCTTCGTCTAGTTCCAGTATATAATTAGTGCCTAATTAATTCCAACCAAATCATTCATCTGCCATGCTTTGTTTTCCAGATTAATTTACAACTTGTCATTTTTGGATACCCAGCATGTTTGCTGGGGGAAAGAAAAAGGCTTGAGATAGTTTAATTATCTATAATTATTTTATTACACAAAAATGAATATCCAAAGAGCAAAGCATGGCTAAAATCGTTAACTAATTAAAGAATAATTTAATAAGCAAACATGTTTAGCAATTATATGGAAAATATGACTCCTTTTGTGAAGCTGAAAAGACCTCGGAAGAAAAAGAAAGGTCTGAGTTGGAAGAGCTCTTTTCTTTCACAACCCATTGTTCTCCCTCGTGGTTGCCTGCACAGTCCTTCCCACAAATGAACATATTCGAGTTGCCTACCACTTCCTGAAGCCAAATGAGAGAGTGAAACATTTGTACAAATTGTTTTCTCAAGCATCTTCCTCTCTATTGCTTGGGTTAATGGAAATTGTTTGACTAGTAGAATAACTAGAACAGGGCCTGGCTGCCTATTTGTCTTTAATTGAAACCTGGAGAGTCAAGTTTTAGAGATGACTTACTGCAGCCCCTTCATTTTACCGAAAGCGCAGGGAGGATCAGGGACTTGGTTGGGTTATACAACTACCTGTGATGGGCTGGGCTTCTAACCCAGACCTTTGATTCAGTCCAGGGATGGAAAAACCAGTAAGTGACTGGAGTGTGGAGATCAGTATATAAAATTGAATATATTAGTTTATTGAATGTATTTGTTTAAATATAATTTCATTATGTTAGTTAATATAATTAATATATTAAAATTAAATACAGTTTCTTCTGATTTTTGGTGGAAGATTTAGGTGTTAGTTAACTTTTTGTCAAGTTTCTACATTTACTTCATTAAAAATCAAAAATAGGTATCAAAGGATATTTGATACATTGCTGAATTCAATTTGTTAGTACTTAGAGGCTATTTGCATCTAAACTCATGAGTAAGATTGGCCTGTTTTCTCTTCATTAAAAATCAAAAATAGGTATCAAAGGATATTCGATACATTGCTGAATTCAATTTGTTAGTACTTAGAGGCTATTTGCATCTAAACTCATGGGTAAGATTGGCCTGTTTTCTCTTTTATGCTTTACTTGGCAAGTTTTTGGAATCAAGGATATGCTAGTCTCACACAGTGTTTTGGGGAAGCTTTCCATATTTTTGGTGGGTCAGAAATACTTTGTATAACCTAAAGGTTGGACAGGAATCACCCATAAAACCAACTGGGTCTGGAACCTTTGAGCAGAGGTGGGATATATAGATATATACTGGGGACCCAGAATAAAAACTTGTCAAAGTATTCAATATTTTAATTTTTGCATTAAAACTTGGTATTATTTTCAGTTTTGCATCTGTATGTGTTTAAACCTGTTTCAATATTTTAGTCATTCTTTAATCATTGCCCTATGACCTAAGTACACTTAGGGAATTCTCTGTTCTGGGGGTCAGCAAACTTTTACTGTAAAGGGCCAGATAGCAAAAATTTTAGATTTTGCAGGCCATATGGTCTCTGTCCCAACTACCCAACTCTGCTGCTCTGGCAAGAAAGCAGCCACAGACAATATGTCAATGAATAAGCATGGCTGTCTTCCAATAAAACTTTATTTACAAAAATAGGGG
This sequence comes from Balaenoptera ricei, assembly GCF_028023285.1. NCBI lineage: Eukaryota > Metazoa > Chordata > Mammalia > Artiodactyla > Balaenopteridae > Balaenoptera > Balaenoptera ricei. Next base: position 47,707,056 of record NC_082653.1, on the reverse strand, counting down.
ATGAGTCATAGTTTGCAGAACCCTGCTTTTATCCATACAATTTGTGACAACTCATTACCATTTCTTCAAGTCCAGACCTCAAAATGTAACTTAAGCTTGCTGAAAGTACAAAAGCCAATGGTTCAATACAAAATATACATTATGTCTTAGGAATGTGCCCAGTCCTGTTATAATGCAGTGTTTTAATCGAACTGTTGGCTGTTTTGAATGTTAGGATTCAGGAGCCTTTTGACCAAGAAAAGGGCCTTTGAATGTGGCAATGCAAGTTCTTAAGGTTGAATACTTATGGCAGAGAACTTAGAAATTCCAATGTAAGAAGCTCTTGGTTTTCAGATGGGGGAATAGCATCCAGCTATCATGTTGCCTTGACTAGCGGTCGAAGATGGTGATACTCTGGTGCCCACTTAAAGGGAAATAAATGCTTTTGCAAGAGTTAAGAGTGTCTCCCATTAACCATTGCATAAAACCCCTGCGTGCCTGCTTTTGTCCACTGAACGGCCAGGTTAGGGAGTTTATAGACATTAGTTTCTTGTCCTAAAAGTAGGCTGTTTTCCCCAGGTCCAGTGCTTAATGACACCCCCAGGGCATCTCCCAGGTAGGTGGTCCGAACACTCAGATGCTGGGCCCAGGCTCTGGGAGGCATCTGAGAAACAGACCCAGCCAAGTTCATTCAACTTAGGGTAGTGACCCTTTTCAAATGACTATAAGGAAAGTTGGAAAGAAAACTGTTAACCTCCTGCCTTGAGGAAGCTCTTTCTCTTTGTAGTTTTTCCATAATTAGAGTCATATTCAGACTTGAATTTAATTAGTGCCATTCCAGATATCTTCCTCACATGGGCTGCTATCAGGATTAAACGAGATAAATAAGATATTACATGTCCAGCTCAGGGCAGCGTCTTTTACGCAGTAGGAGTTCAATCATATGGGCTGTTGTTAGCCTTATTACTACTACTACTGCTACATGTGATAGGGTTGTTTCTCCAGGGTGTAGGTCTCAGCCCCTGCCATCCTGGTGATGGTGCAGCCTAGCACAGTCTCTACACAAAAGATGGGGAGCCGTGTACACCAGGTACCAGTCTGGTTGTATAGAGGCATCGTGACCTTCATGAGAGCCCTGGAGGCTGTGAAGTTTAGAGAAGGTTTCCCCAAGAAAGGAGGATTTGAGCTCAGCCTTAAAGAAGGGCAGGATAAGGGCTTGTCTGGTGGCGCAGTGGTTAAGAATCTGCCTGCCAATGCAGGGCACACGGGTTCGAGCCCTGGTCTGGGAAGATCCCACATGCTGTGGAGCAACCAAGCCCGTGCGCCACAACTACAGAGCCCGTGCGCCACAACTACTGAAGCCCACGTGCCTGGAGCCCATGCTCCGCAACAAGAGAAGCCACCGCAATGAGAAGCCCGCGCACCGCAACGAAGAGTAGCCCCCGCTTGACGCAACTGGAGAGAGCCTGCGCGCAGCAACGAAGACCCAACGCAGCCAAAAATAAAAAAATTAAAAAAATAAAAAATTTAAAAAAGACTGCAATTGCTGGAAAAAAAAAAAAAAAATGAAGGGCAGGATAAGCACAGGAAGAGAGAGGTTGGGGGAGTTTGATTTGTATCCAAAGACCATGACCCAACAACTCAGGCCGGGCAGACTCCGTGAAGGGCAGCAGTGGGAGGGGAAGGTGGAGGGTCCAGGGGAGTCCAGGTTTAACTGGTCACTTTTTAGAGGCTGGGGAACCAGGCGTGATGCTGTGTACAAAACAGCACGGCAGGAAGGCGAACTCCCATCTCTGGCACCCACGGCGGCAGAGAGAAAGCCCTCGGGGAAGGATGGGTGAGGGGTGGAGTGGGGCAGCCGTTCAGGCAGGGGCGGGCTGGAAGCAGCCATCTCTGATCCATTTGAGGTCCTGCTGGCACAGCGGCATCTAGTTTATTTCCAAGTCAGTTATGGGCTGATGGTATTTGAAGCTGGAAACTGGAAGTTGGCACTTCATGAAAACGAGGAGCAGGGCTTTGTTCCCACATCCATTACCGTCACTCCGCCTGTCAGCCCTTGGTTTCTAATAACACCAGAAAGAATGTGGACATTTTTCATGATAGTTAGCTTTTGCTCCCTCAGTGCTAATTTTCCTTTTTCTCAATAGTTCAGGCTGGGGTTGGAGGGAGGGAGCTGAGGATAGGGCCCTTCCTCCAAGAGCCTGAGAAAAAAACTCCTGTGTCTCACGGGCTGTGATTGGGTCGAATGTCCATCCAGGAATCACACCCCGATTGCTGGGAAACTCCAGGCCTAACTTTGAAGCACACAGACTCGAGAGGAGGGGCTTGTTTGCTGAGGACGGTGGAGGGATTGTTCTAGAAGAACAGAAGGATGCTATGTAGCAGAAACAATGGATTTTTTTTTTTTTTAAATAGGAGGAGGTTAGCTTTCCTCTGAATTTCTGCCCCTTGAAAATGCACAGATATCTCCCCCAAAACATCAACACTCTCCCCGGCCCCTGTCTCCGTTTTATCATGTCTTCCTCTGCTTCCAAAGGAGAAACAGTTGTTCTGTGATGGAATTAGTCCAGCCTGAAGGAAATTGTTTATTGGTCTCTGGAGTTGGATGAGTTTATAGATGTAAATTATCCTAAACTATTAGAACTGCTCCAGTATCCTGGAGAATAGCTGACATCACTGGCTTTCAACTGCAAAAAAAACCTGGAGGGTTTAGCCGGCGGGGTTCACATAGAACCCAGCAACCTAATACATTATAACAGTTTATGGCATTAATTGAAACTAATTGAAATTCATCTGCTATTACCTCTGTACCTTCCATGAAAATGAAAAGTAGGATGAAAGTAAAGTACAAAGAAATACACCGCCTTGATGGCCTGAAATGGATCAATTATTTTTATCTTTAACTAAATACAGTTTACTGCCTTATTAAAAGCATGTTTATAAGAAAAGTATAACATTAAAATTCCAGTGCATGAATCACCGAACAAAGCCTTTGTTATGCTATATCTAATATATTCTTCCCTTTTTATTTGACAGAGCAAAATGAGATGTGTCATAGAAATCTTATGCTTTGACTTATAAAAAGTAAAAAGAGTATTTTCTGGTCTATTCATGAACATAATATGTTTTTTAAGTATATGTTTATTTCACAATTTATTAATATTCTAGGGTATCTATTTAAAATTCTTTCATTATCTGGTTATTCCCTAAAGTTAATAATACAGATACAATGCCGATTAGAGCGGTTTTTAAGGAACATGTTATATATCCATCTGCAAATATAGTGCAGTGGTGTGAGCACTGGTTCTGAAATCACACCTGGCAGGTCTGAGTTCTGCTGAACTATCCACTGCTGTGTGACCTGGAGCTTGTTACTTAACCTCTCTGTCCTCAGTTTTCTGGAGAGCATAATAAAACTTTTCTCATGGGCCTATTCTGATCTTACATAATCTCTGTTTCTTTTGAAGTGGAAAGGAACCATAGTTCTTCATTAAAATACAATGGAATATGTAAATATACATACAATAATAAAATAATTTAAAATACATAAATTATAAAATGTAGTATATAATTCTTATTTTCTCTGGTCTTAAAAATGCAATAACTATGAAGAAAAATTCGTATTAATATCTGTGTGCATAAATCTTGAATTTATTTCTTATCCTCTTGAGATGTGAGTTCCTGGCCAGAATGCCAAATCAGAAAATCCTTCCCTTTTCTCCTTTCCGAGTGATGGTTTTCTTCCTGGAGAATCCTTCATCTTCACATCTTGCGTGGGCTTGCCTTATTTTGGTGGTCACATAATCAGAGTTGCTGGTGTATTCATTTACACCTTCAACAAGAGTGTATCAGAAAGCAAAAGCATCACCTTCACGTTCATGCCAACATTTCAGACGGCTGGTCTTAGCGCTTTTTCAGCCTGAGGTGGAGAAGTGACAGCTCACCCAGGTGGTGATAGGAATCATCACGCCCCCTCTTCCTCCCCAGCTGGGCCCCTCTTTCCTTTGGAAGCTCCCTTGCACATTCTGTCCCAAAGGTCGTTACAGGCGAGCGTGAGAGAGAGACTGGGTGCCCCTTCCCGCCAACTTTAACTCCAGGGGCTTTCACAAGGTCGTCTTTTCACCACCGTGCCCTCCTTGTACTCTGCCTCCCAATTCTGCTCTGTACTCTCAGTAACGCATAATTTATCCCCTAGAAGGAGCAACAAAGATCGGCCTCCCATGAAAACTGGTATAGTTCTATTCCATTGCCCCCTATTGAAAATCCACCCAGACTGTTCGAATCATGAGTTATCATTTGCCAGTTCAAAGTAGGGCCGCCCACCACTTCCCCTCTGTCACCCATCAGGTCAAGTGCAAAGACTGGTTGTTTCTTATCTGTTAAGTAAACTGAGCTGCTGTGAAGAAGACAGTGACCAGATCTCTTAGCATAATACTGATATCCAGGGGGAAATCCTCAGCTTTTCCACTCTGTTTCTTCCACGTATGCATAGAAACTTCCAAAGAATATATGCGAAATCCCAACTAGATAAAGGAAGCCCCTGCAATGTGTCACCTCCTTCAAAATATTTGCAAAGACTCCGTGAGTTACAGAGCACCTAAGTGGTGGAAATGCATGAGCTCAGTGAATCTTTAATGAACCGGGGTTGTCTGACCTCTTAAGCCCGCTGTAGATGACAGATGCCGTGGGTTCCACACACCCTGGGGCTGCCCCCCCCTCCTCCACCAGCCGTCAGGATGTTCTGCGCCAGCAGGACCCCAGCCACCCGCCTGGTCCACTCGGAATGGGACACACTGTCAGACCCAGCGTCGCCCTTACAAAGCCCTTTGCAGTGTTGTTATTCACGGCCCACTTCCCCCACCCCTCCCCCACCTCACAACCACTTTTTCTCACCTGCTTTTAAACTCTTGCTTGCTTCTAACTCAGCCAGCGATGGAAGAAAATCTATTTCCCTGAGGCGTTCTGGGTTCTTCTCTCTCTCTGCCCCCTCCCTTTCTTTCTCCGTTTCCTTCCCTCTCCATCTTCCCTCTTTGATTTGGCCCCAAATTCACCCAGCTGTCCACAGCGTGATAGTTACACAAGGGCTCACCTCCCTGTAAAATATCCTTGGTCCCTCGGTTTAAACTGCACCAACATGGCAGGAGTATTATTTTATACTGTCGTGTTGGAGGCACACACAGTTTTGGTTACATTTAGGATCGTGTAGAATTTTGTGGGCTAGAAGGGAAAACTAACAGCCAGATCTAACATGTTTCTGTGTTACAAATCTCAGGTATACAACCCATCCTGTGGCTGGACTGGTCTTGTAGTGCCAACTTAATAGTGAACACCAGGTCAAAATACGTAGTAGGAAAACCTGGCCAGAGTGAGGGTGTTCTGCGGTAAATATCGACAGGGCCCAAAAGGAAAGCCCAGTTAGTTTCGGATCAGCAAGCTGATAAAGCTCAAACACTCATCCGTGTATCCTGTCAGGAAACGTTTTGTCACACCCATTGCAGGCCAGGCTCTGTGTGAGGCCCCAGGGTGGGCAGCGTGGGCAGGGTGAGCCTGAAGTCCTCCCCCAGGTAAGCCAGGGCGTGTAGACTGCCGATGCAAGGAAGGCAAGGCAGAGACGGCCTCGGGCCTGCAGGGACCTCACCTGCCGGGGGGCTGGACCTTCTGCTGGGGCCCAGGTGCAACCACAAGCACAGCCCAGTCCAGGGGGCTTCAAAAGCCCTAGTTCCACCCCATCCATGCTAGTAAAATTACTCTGATAAGTATAAGTAATCACATTTTTATACCTAGATTGATTTGTCCCGCAACGAATACATTCATAATCAAAATCTTTGTCTGCTAGCTTTTGTCCTGGGGACTCCCCAAAATATGACTTTGCTTAGCTTATGAATTATCTTCATGCTTATATTTTTACTGTTAGCTTATGAAAAAATTACTTACGGGCATTTGCTTGAAGCCAGTGTTATTGGTAACAGTTCTAAATGTTATTGTTACTGGTAATAATAATAATAATAATAATAATAATAATAATAATGGATTGTGTATTTTTTTTTTTAATGTATTTATTTATGGCTGTGTTGGGTCTCCGTTTCTGTGCGAGGGCTTTCTCTAGTTGCGGCAAGCGGGGGCCACTCTTCATCGCGGTGCGCGGGCCTCTCACTATCGTGACCTCTCTTGTTGCGGAGCACAGGCTCCAAACGCGCAGGCTCAGTAGCTGTGGCTCACGGGCCCAGCCGCTCCGCGAACCCGTGTCCCCTGCATTGGCAGGCAGATTCTCAACCACTGCACCACCAGGGAAGCCCCGGATTGTGTATTTTTTTTAAAGAATTTAGATAGGGGGCCTGGCCCAGAAAGAGAGGTGTTACCAGAGATAACTTTTTATTTTCTTTTGGCCACGCTGCGTGGCTTGCCGGATCCCTGACCAGCGCTCGAACTCAGGTCCCTAGCAGTGAGAGCTTGGAGTCCTAACCACTGGACCACCAGGGAGTTCCTGGGATTGTGTATTAAAGTGCCTGGCTTTAGGCCAGGTATATAAGAGTCACGAGATACACAGGAATTGAATCTAAAATTGTTTACAAAGAAAAAGTGGGAAATGATGTAGAAAGAACTCACAATTGCACAGAGATAATGGAAAGAATAATCCCCCCCAGAATGGAAACATGTAAAAGGCAAGGGATCAAACTGACAAAGAGTAACAGGCTGACTTTGTAACACTGGGTCTTGTTATGTATGTGGAGGAATGTGATTTGACCTGTGACATGTTCTTATTTAGGTAGTAAAAAAAATATAATGAGATTTTATTCTGTTTTGTGGGTAATGAGACAATGTAAGTAAATAATCATATAAAACACGTTTAGATGAAAAATTTTAGATGACATCACATAGGCATGATTTACTATGTGCCCAATATGACTGTGATTTTGGACCATTGTTCAGCAAATATGCACACACACACATGCCCGCTGTGGGCAGAGTGTGCTTCACCCCCTTGGGCGGGTGCGGGTGTGGCCGCATGACTTGCTTTGGTCAATGGAACATTAGTGGATGTTTTGCAAGGAGAGGGTTAGAAAGTGTCTGAGCAGTTGTACTTGCCCGCCTGTGCTCCTGCACAGCTCCCGAAAGAGAATATGCCTCAGGTCACTGTTGGTCCAAAGAGGATGAGAGAGACGTGGTGCAGATCTGACCCCAACCACAGCTTGGAGCCACATCAGCCAACATCAGCCAGCCCACAGACGTGTAGGCCAACCTGCAACAGGCTTACTGTTGTTTGGCATTGAGTTTGGGGGTAGTTTGTCATGCAGCATTATCGTGACAATAGCTGACAGTTACAATAACTGAAGTCTCATATTTGGGGGAGGCGTTTCAAATTAAACTAAAAGATAGACAAAACTATTTAGAAGTTAGCATATCTATTAATAAACGTCTAATTTAAATATTAGAGGTTTTATGAAATGTATGGAAGTCCTCATCCTCTCCAGCTGCCTACAATCTGTGGGCAACCCTGGCTAAATAACCCTGCATTGCTGGGGCTTCCATGAGCCTGTAATGAAAAGGCCCATCTCACAGAATAGTTACTAAAAGCCAACATGAAGGAGAGACTGGAAAAATATTAAACTCTGAGTTGCATGGGGCCTAAGCACTTAAATCTGTTTCACTGAAAATGAATATTGTTTTTGCATGCAGATTTTAAAGGGGCAGAAGACCTCAAACCTATGACAGTTTGAGGTTCAAGTTTTGGCTCTCCTGGCAGGCTAGTTCTTTGTTGTGTCAGACCGCCAGGATTCATGTTGCACAGCAGGTGGGAGCCTCAATAATTTAAGCAAAATGTTGGCTCTTTCAGCCAAGGAAAAGGCAGCTCACCCAGGAATGCTGCACTAGCGCGTCTGAATAGGGCGGCAATCAGAGCCCCAAAATCGGAGCATTCTAGAGAAGCCAGGAAGGAAGGACCCTGCCCCTGGCTTCCTTGCCCCCTTGGCTTTCCACGTTTGAGCAACAGGAAGTAGGGGAGGACTTTCCAGAAGCTCTTAACCTTAGGGAAGCCATCTGAAAGCTATTCTAGTTCCTTTCCTTCTAAACAAGTAAGACAAGCCATTATACGTCCTCTCAATTTTGGATCGAAATAGATTTTTGCATAATTTATTCCACCAAATTGAGTAAGTACACTTGCATTTATTTTGTCTCATAAAATTCCTCTTCATATCATTTTATAAACAGGAAGAAAAAGAGAGGTAGATTCACAAATCTATCATTTTGTGGTGAAATTGTTACAGCTTGCCTGAAATGTGAGCCTACAGCAGTTTCTGTCTTTGTGAAGAGGTAATAATGCCAATTCAGTGTCCAAAACAGCATATAAATAGCATATAATACATCTCACTCATGTAATAGGATCATTGGTCTTAAAACTTATATCATTAGTAGAAGAGCATATGTAATTACTTCTATAATATTTTTAAGAAATATAAATAAATCGTATAGACTGTTACCATCAAAATGCTCTTACACAAGGGAAATCTCTCAAAGTTATTTTCTGATTTTATTTTTCCTCACCAAAAGAATACCTGTCAATCTCTTTTGCTAGGTCTTGACACATTAAATCCTAAAAATCAGAATTTGAATCTTTATAAAATTATCTGTTGCAAAGCAGAATGTTCTAGTCTTTAGTTCTCAAAGAAGGGAAAATGTCCTTGAAATCAACACGATTCAACAATTAAGTATTAAAATATCCGTACCATCATGCACATGACAATTATTTTCACCATTGTCCTTTTCATCACTCAGGAAGAACTTGCATTTATTGCAAACTTTAGCCATTTTTCCCCTTAATAAGTGTAGCAAATAGGGAACAAAAACAAGGTAAAAGGTTTTATTCTCACCAGTTTCATTTAGCATAATTTCAACTTTCAAATTATAGGAACATAAATGAATGTCCTACTTCTGTGTTAAAAGTACTTGACTACTTTGTGGGATGTTGTGTGCCCATTCTGTGCTAAATTATCTTGGTCGCTGTTGCTAGGTAACACCGCTGGCTTCCCACAGCTGAAAAAAAATGAGAGGGTTGGAGGGAGCAATTCGGCATTATTAGCATTTGACTAATAAGGTTGTTGGGTTTTTTTAAAACTATGTATCTAAGCATTTGTCCCCTTCTCTAGGGAATGTCATCGTCTATGGGAACACAATTGACACGTACACCACGGTGGAGACGCTCTTGAACTTGGGTGTGAGGGGCTCCTACATCCACCTGGTGCAGCACCCACCCACCTCCATCATCACCTGCATCAACAACTACGCGGTGGAGGGCGCGGTGGAGGATGTGCTCCGAGCTGCGGGGGTGACCGTCTACCGGGACGCGGTCCTGGCTCAGTGGAACGATGGCCTGAACCCAGACCCCATCCACAGCGCCAGCTTCACCACACCCACCAAGCCCTTCCAGCTCCCCTGCTCCGTAAGTAGGTCCCCAGAACCTCACTCACCACCTTTGGGGGACTTGGGGTCTGAAAGGTGGTAGGTGGTGAATTTACAGTCACAGGGTATTTTTTTTCCCCTAAACGTTCAGATTTTCTATTGCTGAGAAACGAGCCACCCAAACTGAGTGGCCTAAAACAACAACAGCCATTCCATATTCTCTCTCATGGTCCTGGGGCTGGACCGGGCTCCGCCAGCAGTTCTCCCTGGTGGTCTCTCCTGGGGCTGACATCAGACTGGGGTTGGGGCTGGAATCGTCTAGAAGGTGTGTTCACCCACTTGTCCAGCTGCTGGTGTCAGATCAGCTTCAGGTGAGATTTGGACCTGAACACTTACAAACGGCCCCTTCATGGGACTGAGCTTCCCCTCTGCATGGTGGCTGGGTTCCGAAAGCAATGGGACAGAGACAGAGAGAGAGAGACGCAGAGAGAAAGAGAGAGAGAGACAGCATATCTCCTTTCATGACCTAGCCTCAGAAGTCAAGCCGCATCCTTCCACCGCATTCTGTGCCCTAGAAGCACGTCACTAAGGCAGCCCACACTCAAGGGGAAGGGAACTGGACCCCGCCTGTTCCTGGGCAGAGTGTCAGGGGGGGCGGCTTTGAAGAGGGCCAGCCCCACTGAGAGCTCCCCATGTCCCGGGTACCACGCTGCACACTTGCAGCGCATTCTGTCCCCTCCTCACAACAGCTCTTTCAAGGGAAGCATCCCCACCTTACAGACGAGAACACCGTGACTCCACGTCAGCTGAGATCCCAACCCAGGCCAGCAGGGCCTCAAGGTCCATGCTGTGTCGACCTCCTAAGATTCTGGAAACAGCAATAGTGGATCTTCCCCCATGATGTATGGAGAGAGTACGTTGCTTGGGGTCTTGTCACAGCTCAGCTCACACCCTGCTCAGGAGATGAGCAGAAAGCAGGAGGGAGGAAGAAGAGAAAGGGGCCAGTTGATGTGACGGAGAAGCAGGAGACCCCTCTGAGAGAGGGGGCTGCGGTCCGAGTGAGTGCTGCAGCTATGGGGGTCAAGGGCTGTGTTGGCAGTTGGGATAAAGGATGCCAGCAGCATCTAGTGGGCAAGCCGGCTGGGGACCCCCGTGGGGGCTCATAGCAGTCCCTCACCTGGCAGTAGGAGTGGGTCAGCCTAAGTCAGGGCTTCTCACCCAAGGGCCCCTATGGGCCACCCTCATCCCCCCAGAGTCTGGACTGGAGCTCAAGGCAGACCACCCGCACAGAGGGGGTTTCCCTGCCACCTCTCGTTTCATTCTGACAACCCAGGGGGATTTTGCATTCTGCTCTTCAGTACCTTCCTTTATTCCTTCACTCCACAAACATTTATTGGACACCTACTAGGTCTCAGGCTTAGTCCTAAGTGTGAGGGATATAGCAGTGAAAAAGACAGAAAAAGTTCATTTTATTTTAACATAAAAGTGACACCATCTACACATGTATGTCACAATACCTGTATAAGGTAGGGAAAATCTACATCTTTTCACCGAAAGTTTCCTCCCAAAATGATGATCGTGGAAGATGTATGCCCAGGTTATCCTGGGCAACTCTGGGGGTGAACACATACCCTGCTTAGGGCGCATGGGTGCAAGGAAACCTCCCCCAATATCCAACTGAATACAGATTCTGTAGCAGCCCCTGCTGGCCTTCACTCTCCTGTCCAGGTCAGAATTGGAATCATGGCAAAGACATCTTGCAGATACTCTCAACTGCCTTGATCCAGCACACCTTCCTGCCCAAACTTCACCCTAAATGGATGAGTCGGACATTGGCCTGCTGTCCTCAGGTCCTGTCTCCGGCTTCCCCTGCTCTGCTCTGCACCACGACGAGGGGCCTCTACAGAGGACCCTCCCAGCCCCAGTTTCCCCCGACTCTCATCTGTGTTTGGCCAACAGTAGGTTGGCCAAACTGGCAGGAGATTAGAAACTGGAAGAAGGGAACAGTCAGGGTATTTGTCCCTCCCAATCATCAGCTTTGGGTGGCATCTCTGCCAGGGAATTAGGAGACTTTTGATGGGCACGAACTCCACTGTGGCCATGTGGTCATGGTGTCGTGGGCTGAATTATGTCCCCCCAGAGAGATACGGTCCTAAGAACCAGTACCTGTGGATGTGACCTTATTTGGAAATAGGATCTTTGCAGTTGTAGTCAAGCACAGAGAAGGTCATCCTGGTTTGGGGTGGGTCCTAACTCTAATGATTGGTGCCCTTACATGGAGAGAGAGACTTGATGACAGAGAGGAGGCCCATGAGGGAGAAGGCCCCATGCTGATGGAGGCAGAGATGGAGTGATGGCAGCCACGGGTCCTGGAGCAGCAGGGATGGCCAGCGACCACCAGCAGCTGAGGAGAGACGAGGACCTCTCTAAAGTTCTCTGTCTAGCTAGACATTTGTCAATTGTATTGATTTTTTTTCCCCCCCAAAGAACTGGCTTTTGAGTTTGTTAATTGTCTCCATCGTCTCTCAGTTTTCTCTCTCATTGATTTCCGCTCTTAACAATTATGTTCTTTTTTCTGCTTGCTTTGGATCTACTTTGCCTTTCTTTTTCTAGTTCCTTAAGGTAGACCCTTAGGTCATTATTTGTAGAAGCATTTAAAGCAGATGTTCCTACTTCATATTTTCATCCACTGTGTACTATTCAGTTGACATTACAGGAGCACGTGAGTTGTGTTTGAGAGGTCTGAGAGGTCTGTAACTCAGAACATGTGCTCCCACGGACAGTGTTGGATTTGCTGATCTGGCGTTCACTCTATTCCACAAACCTCTATGTCCCAAATGTAACCGTAGCGTCAATGCCTACGCCAAAACCATATAAAATAATATGATAGAGGTACTGATAGTCTTTAAAACCCAGGAAAACAAGGGCTAGTATATGTATGTGCCCCTTAATAAAAGAGTCGTTTTAAGTAGGAGAAAAACTGGGTAGGTAGAAGAACTTTGCAGGGATGCTAAAGGGGGCTGCTGAACATTAATGGTCCTGTTTTTCATGCATAATTTCAATTCAAATCAAATGTCTTTCCTATTTTTCTATGAGTGGGAAGTCTGTTTCTATAGAGATGGGAAATGAGTAGAGGAGAAAAAAAAAAAAGAGGAATAGAGAGACAGAAAGTTTCAGAGTCAGAGACTCAGAGAAATATATTTTCCTGTGGTCACTGAGCAAGGTTATAAAACAGAAAAAATTTTAAAGAGGTTTGAAAGAAAGAAGCTGCCTGGATGAGAGTAATTGGGATAGGATTAGACATCTGAGTGAACAGAGACAGGGAAAAGGGCAAAGGCCCTGCCGGTTCCCTGAGGGAGAAGAAAGGACGTCATAGGGATGGTGGATCTGAGTCCAGTGCTGTCCGATAGAACTGTCTGCGATGGTGGAAATGGTCCACGTCTGTGCAGTCTAATATGGCAGCCACCGCCACCTGTAGTTTTTGCGCATTTGAAATAGGCCACCACAACTGAGGGTCTGGATTTTAACTTTTGTTTAATTGTAATTAATTCAGATTTAAATGTATATAGTCACCCGTGACTAGTGGCTACTGCAGGCTCATTTGTGGCTCATTCCTCATTGGCGCACCATTCCTAGGTGTGGGGAAGGGCATGGAAGGGGGTTACCTCTGGCTCAGGACAGCTGATTTCTGTACGTAATGGGGCAAGTGAGGTGGGTAGAGCTGGCGTGTGAAGGAAGCAGGGAGTGTGGTATCCACCAGTATGATGAGGACCCAGGTCATATGTTCATTTCTTAGCATGCCTTTAATAAGGTGGCAAACTGTGTTTAGGTAAAGATAAAAATGATTCAACTTAGCTACTTCAGTGACAGCTGAAGATTTAAAAACAGCTAACTTGGACTGGTTTAATGACTTAACATCAATATGGAAAATGATCTCCAGATAAGTACGAGAACGCATTAAAATTTGGGCAGAGAATGGAGGTGCCTGCAGGTACCTTGTAAATTTTCACTGAATCAGCATCTGCCATCCCAGGGCAGGAAGTAACAAGGCAAGAGCCCAAACCTGGTGGGTACCAAGGCGGACGGGGCTTGCATCCTCTCTGGGGCATCCTGCAGGGAGGGACAGGCTTTCTGGGTTTAAAGGGGCAGGAATGGGGCAGACTGAAGACTCAAAACTGGACGAAGTGACCCCAAGAAGGAACCTGGCGAGACCTAAGTGTCAGATGCAGGAGAGGAAAATGGAAGGAGGCTGAGAAGGAGCAATTCGAAATGTCCAAGAATGAGGGGAAAGTGGTGTTTATGAATGTAAATCTCCTTACGGGGAAGAACGTGCTCTTGTGGGAGATATTCCACCACGTGGCACCCTCGCCACTGGATGTCTAGATTGAGCAATAAAAAAAAAGAGTGGCATTGAGTGATCTTAATTTCTTCTTCGTACCAAAGATACACACATCATTATGACATACTTTTCGTAGATTTAGGTTTTCTTGTGTGCCCCAAGTAATAAAATAGAGACTCTTCACCCTGTTGGGAAGGTACAGTGAAGAGTGATAACTAGAAATAATGTGATTGTTCACTTTGTAGATGTTCTTCAGCTTCTGTGAGAAGAACGTGGATTACGAAACATTCAGAGCCTTCAACGACGCGTGCCTTGTCTACGACGGCCGACTTGTGATCGACACCAACTTCCACACCAATGACATAGCCATCAGAGCTGCCGGCTCCCTCACCAAGTTCTCCAACAGGTATTACTCGAATGAGTGGACTCACAGCAACTTCAATTCCAAGGAAATTGGCTTCCAGCTGGCAGCAGCGATGCTCAACCTCTTTGACCCGACCCTCGAGCCTGTGACTGAGCCGCCGGCTGACCTTGACCGACTCATCCCCATGTACAGGGGAGCCAAGATCAAAGGTATGTAGTGGGCCACCTTCATCCCTGTGATGGAGCCACTGGTTGGATCTGGACCAGCCAGGCCTCTGTTTCCGGTAGGTTTGGTGAGGAGGCGCCTGTGTCCCTCAGTGGGTTTGCACAGAGACACAGGAGGGCTCTCTCTTATGTTTAACTATTTATGATGGACTTGATTTTATCACATCAGAATTGATGTGATAAAATTTTTCACATAAGAATGTGATGCTTACTTTACATATAAGGAAACTGAGACTAGGGGATGATCAGTAACTTGCCCAGAGGTCCCTCACAACTGGTGTATGGTTTGATGCCCTGACATCTTACCAAACTTTCATTCTCAATATAAGTTGAGAGGTAAGGAGAGCTTCCAAGCCTCCCAGGCTTTGGTCTGCTGTCTGGATGGATAAGCTAGACCATTAGCAGCTGTAAAATGGTACAGTTTTATCCCCTCAGCTTTATTGACCCCTAAGGAGATCATCATATGAGTGACACAGAACTTTCTTATATTTGGGAGGTGGGAGTTACCCTTGAAAACAGTATCTTTGAATGTTGTGGATCTTCTACCAGAAAAATGCACATGTTTACAGAACTGTATGTTTACTTCCAGAAGGTTGATGGACCAACCCCCATAGTCATCCGTGGACCCCTAGGGGGTCTGTGAACCCTAATCCAGTAAACAAAACATCAGGCTAAAGAGACAAAAGCCCTGTATTGCAGTCCTTGTGTTTATCTACCCAACTAAATGGCCTCCGAGAGGTCGTGATCTTCTTCTCACTCTGGATGAGACCTTAGGAAAGGTAGTGGACATAGGAAAGGAAGACAAAGCATGGGTGTCAGAGGCTGATCAGAGCTAGACCAGGCTCGGGCTTCTAGGGCAAGCTAGAAATAGTAAGTTTCATAATACAAGTTTTCTAAAGCATTGAACAAGAACTTTGTTGATTTTCCTTATAACATTTACTTTCTTAGTATTTTGGTTACATAGTGGAGGAGGATGGAGAATGGGAACACCACGGCAACATTTGTAGACCAAAGTCTTGGTTGGCTTTAGCAGGCAGAGATTAGAATGCCACAAGTTTTGGGAAATCAGGATGCACGGGATCAGCTTGGCACATCTTGGAACATTGGTGGCTATATTTTGGGTTATAACGGCACATTCACGTTGATTTTATTAAATAAAATAAATCGCAGGGTGTTCCTTGCTAATAGAGGTACTTGAGTGGGAAAGTTTGAGTAGCATACACCATGGCAGGCATCTCTGGTTGTCCCGTGGTACAGATGTAAGCCCTGTTACCCAGTTGTTACCCGACTGAATTAAAATGTGGAAAACTTGCCATTTCCACCAGGAGGCATCCTCCCTGGGTCGTACCATTATCTGCATATCACCAAGCCCGCCATCCCAACCCCACTGGAGGTACAAATGGCCCAGTCTGATTTTGTAAGTATTATTCGTGAATTTCATTTTACTTTCAAATATAACACTTTGCTTATGGGGCTAGGGGTGAAATTCTTAATTCAGTCTTTAGTGTAATGTATTGGTTCATGCATCAGAAAGCCATGTGGTAGTTTGGCCCCCAAAACGGCCCCCACTGACTCCCACCCCTTGGTATTCATGTCCTTGTATGGTCCCCTCCCACACTGACTAGGGCTGACCTGTGTGGCCAGCAGAATATTGTGGAAATGACAGTGTGTGACTTCCAAGGCCGGGTCCTGAAAGATAATACAGCTTCCAACTTGCACCCTCCTGGGTCACTGCTGCCATATTGTAAGGTCACCCAGGCGGCCCTTCGGGAGGTTCACGTGGAGAGGGATTGAGGATTTCTGCACCAGCCTGTCGTGTGATGGAGCCACCGTGGAAGTGGTCCTCCAGCCTTAGTCCAGCCTTCAGATGATGCAGCCCTGGCCAACATCTTGACTAAAACGTACAGGAGACCATGAGCCAGAATCCCCCAGATAAGCTATTCCCAATTTCTGACTCCCAAAGACTGAGGTTATAAAAATGTATTGTCATTTTAAGTCATTTATTTTTTAGAGCAGTTTTAGGTCCACATCAAAAGTGAGAGGAAAGTACAGAGATTTCCCATATACCCCCTGCCCCCATTCATGCACAGCCTCCCCCATTATCAACATCCCCACCAGGGTGGTAAATTTTTTACAATTGATGAACCTATGTTGATGCATCATTATCACCTAAAGCCCACAGTTTACATTACAGTCCACTCTTGGTGTTGTACATTCTATGGGTTTGGACAAATGTATAATGACATGTACCCACCATTACGGTATCATGCAGAGTGGTGTCACTGCCCTAAAAACCCCTCTGTTCCACCTATTCATCCCTCCCTCCCCCCCCCTGCAACTCCTGGCAACCACTGACCTTTTTACTGTCTCCATACTTTTGCCTTTTCCAGAATGTCATAGAGTTGAAATCATACAGCATGTGGCCTTTACAGATTGGCTTCCTTCACTTAATAATTTGCATTTCAGTTCCCTCCATGTCTTTTCGTGGCGTGAGAACCCATTTCTTTTTAGCCCTGAATAGTATTCCACTGTCTGGGTGGACCACAGTTTATCCATCCACCCCCTGAAGGACATTAAGCCACTAAGTTCTGAGGTAGCCTGTGATGAATCCATAGATAATTAAAATAACCACCTCTGTGGCAATAGCAAGTAAATTGCTTAGGGTCTGGGATGTCTGTCCAGGCCCCCCTGTTCTCCTGCCCTCCCTGGATGACACAGGAAGGGCCAACGAGGTGAAGCTGAAGCTGCGTGTGCTTGGGGGTTGGGAGGGGCGTTCCCTGTGTTCAAGGTAACTAGAAAGGACACAGCGTGGTTGGTCGGTTGGTGAGCTTCTCAGGTAAGATTATCGGACATTCGGTCCCAACTGTTGTTTGTTGTCAACTGGGGTTTCCTTTCTGGTGCATCGTGTTCACTTTGTCGTCAGTGAGGCAGACGCTGGAGGTTGCCTGCTTCCACTCCCATTTTCTCATCCTGAATTTTTTTGAGGGTTAATGATCTGACTAACTTAAAATAAGCACATCTCCCAGATTTCCTTGAGAATGAGGTCAGCCATGTGGCAGGTCCTGGCTAATGAGATGTAGTAGAACCTGCTGGAAAATTCCGTAAGGGGGAGCAGACTCCAGATGTCCCAGGCTCCTGGCCCCTCACCCTCTCTCTTCGGGAAGTCAGAATCCCAGCTCTTCCGTCGACTTCCCATGGACTTTGGACAAGTTATCAACTCCTCTCATTTCTGGGGTTATTAGGGATCACATATAAAGTAACACTGCCTTCAAGGTATAAAACAGGTGACCCATCAGTGGTGGATGTTGTTAATTATAGTTCCAGAAAAATAATGAAACCTGGTTCTTCCAAGGAAAGGATGGATGCTGTGTGTTTAAAACTTATTTCCCTTGGGCCTTTCCCAGATTCTTTCAGGTGTGTCCTGTATCCACAGTCTGATGCAAAATGTTCTTACAAGTCAAGAAAGGACCGTAGCGAATGGTGCTCCAGTCTCCACTGCTGTGTAACAAAACTCAGGGACACGAAGCAGCTATTGGATTCCGCTCACAGATTCTGTGGGTCAGGAATTCGGACAGTTCATGGTGGGAATGGGTTCAAAAGCTAGGAAATACTGGACTTGGTTTCACACAGAACCAGATTCTTCAAGGACAGTGTGTGATTTCTGACATGCAGTGTCATTTATTTATGAACCACTGGTTCTCTCTCGGAATAAAGTCAGAGGAGGAGCCAAAGGGAGTTTTAGATAATGAGAGTTTTGATAAGAATGGAACTTGAATAGCTTCTTTGGCTGGTGCTGTGACCGTATTTGAGCAGGAACCCTGACTATAATTAACCGTTTTGCCAGGTGGGCCTCCTTTTTAATTAGTACAGAAGATCTAAACAGATTTTTTTTTCCCATTTTATTCACCAAGAAAAAAAAACATAGGATGGTTCCATGGCAATCTTTTGGATTTGGAATTAATTTGATTAAGTGAAATTGTTGCCAAAATGGTCAGGCAGTCGCCTAAATATGGCCAGTGGATCGAGAATGGAGCCCATTGAGCAGTATTTCACTAGAGAAACTAAATTACTGTTCTCGCAGCAAATGTAGTACAGATGAATCTCATCAGACTCTTGCAGCACTCATGCGTCGGGATATTTAAGTAAGGAGATGCTTTAGTAATTCATGAGGTAACCCGACAAAAGGAAGACAGGGGACCCCAAGTCGTCTACATAATGAACGGATCCGCAGATTCCAGTCCGCATGCTTTGTTGGCTTATCCTCCGCGGAATAAAGAAATTTGTCACAACAAACTCTGCCTGGGTACCATTAAATTTAAAATTGTGTATTCATCCTGGGAGCTGGGAACCTGGTTTCTTGCACGCCGAGTCTGATTACCCCTGGGTCTTCCGTGTGGCATGAATTCCAGAGCCATATTCCAATCTTTGTCAAAATCGTAAAGGAGCTCAAAAGGATAATTATATTCAGGAAAAAAGGAAGAGAAAAAAAAAAAAAAAAACCACATCAGAACCCGTTACTCTGTCAAAATTTTAAACTCAACACCCAAATCTCCTAACAATTTATTCATATACTTAAAGGAAGAAACTAGCCACATCCCACAGAATTGGAAAGTGTATGAAATCATCATCATCGTTAGCCCAGAATCCCTCACCGGGTGGCAGGGCTGGAAGCTGCCTTAAGTCCTTGTTTAGTGGAGTGATTTTCTGGGAGGATAAGCAGAATGGGTCCTGGACTTCACTGGATTTTCCCATCTGTCAGCAACAGTGACTGGGAATGACCTCAGAAATTTAGATAAGTCTGCCCAGCCCCACAGGGGTAACTTGTGTCTGAGAAACCCATCTGTAGGCGACTTGTCTTTCATGTCAATGCAAACTATTCTGATGCCACATGCCCAGGACAGCCCCCTGGTTATGTGATCGCAGTGCCAGATCTCATTAACAATGGTCACGGTCACTTCCAGAGTCAAGATGTGCTGTCTTTGCACCACTGGGCATTTCTTTCCTCCGTGTGCCTTTAAATTCAACCTTTAAATTAAAAAGTAAGGCCAACTCCCCTCCACCAAATAAACAGACCCATGACGACACATCACTGGAAACGATGCTGACGACACAGCCCCTGTGGAACAGGGTGACCTCAGAGGGCACGTGACGCTGAGACACCAGGCACGGAGTCACCGTGGCCCTCGAGTTGAGGTGCTCAGTATCCACTGAATCAGCCCCCAAATACAAGTGCTTGTGAGCAGAGGGTGGGGTATTCAGTGAAACCCTTTGCCAAGTCAAAAATATTGTCAGCCACGTGGCTGGATCCCGAGATGTACCCCTCTGATGCCTGAGTTCCCTTCCTTAATCACGCAGCATAAAGGAATGTCAAAGAGGAAGAGGAGGGTCCACCACCTTGTGGGATCTGCTGTCCACTGAGGCCAGGGAAACCTGGTGCTAAAACTATGCCAGAACTGTGGCCAGTGCCCCCTCTCCCAGACCCCCAGCCACCCCACCAGCAAGGCCAGAGAGCAGCCCCTCCCCCAGACACTCATTCCACTTCACCAAGGCACCCCTGACTGCGAAGGGGCCTCCCCAGGGTCAGCTTTACTTGGTGGCTCATCATATCAAACGCTATTTCTGAACTAAATACACACAGAACTATGAGAGTGACGAACGCGCCCGTTGCGAGCATCTCTAAGAATAAATACAAGACTTTAAAGACCATTTGAGTTTGGCACCAGCAGCTTTAGTCTTAGCCCCCTCCATTAACATTTTGTTAAAATGTTGACACAAAAACAAATAAACGATACCGTTTATTTTTATGAAAATAGAATGATTCTCTACAAATTATAAAACATTATAAATTTTTATACTATACTTCTATAGTATAAAATGTACTGGGAACATATTTTCCTGTTATGAAATAACTCACCAATAATTTCTATTGGATGCATTGCATCCCATCGTGTGCATATACCATTGTTGCGTTAGATAATACCTTACTGGGTGTTTTTTTAAACACTTTGCTATGGAGGTAGATTTCCTCTCTGTATCCATCCATCTCTATGATGCTGGGCCTCATGCACCTCCCTGGGGTGCTGTCCCCCACCCCCTTCCTAAGCTGTGTTTGTTCTGTCCCCCAATCTCGTGCATATCCTTGGGGCTGGCCCAGGACTTACCTGGCATCCCTCCTGTATGTCTCACCTTGTGCCTTTATAGTTGGCTGGTTCCTCCTCAGGGCTTAGTCACATGATACACAAACACCCACCAGTTGCTTCAATTTATTTAAAAATCCAGTTAATCCGTGTGTCCTTGTTTAGACAAAGTCCCCAGGGGATGTCCGGGACTCAGTAAATGTTTGGGATCAGTGCAGTTCAACTTGCCCTGGATTTCTAAATGCCACATTCAAGTTCAGAGCAAAAGCTTAAATCTATATGCACTCAGGAGAGATTTACTGAGTGTTACTGTGTACTGAGTTCAGAGTCCAGGGGCAAAGTCTGTGGTTTCAGCCACCACCAGCCAAACCCAAGTTTGTCCACGGATGTTCTGTTTGTTGCTGGAGCCGGTGGGAAGCGTGTCTCTGGCTCGTCAGTCAGTGGCCATCAGGGGCTGAAATAGAAAAAGTGGTCGTGACTGGGGTAGAGGGGCATCTTTCCTTGTCGTTTGGGTTCACATGGTGGTTTAGCCAGTTTCTAGGCGACATAAAGCCATGAATCTACACCTTTCACAATTTACAAACTAACAAGTAGCCCACAGAATGGTATGTATATTTCCCGTGAACTTGAACCTTCTTCCCGGGAACAGACCCTACCAAACAGTTGAACCTCCGCAAACCCAGCTGTCAGAGATTCACCTTTTTCCTTGTTTCCTTTGTTCAAGTAGAACTTTAAAAACTGAAATTCCTTTTGCGCACGTTTGACTAGGAGGTTCTTCTCAAAATGGTGCTGTGAAAAAATTAAAGTTAACAGTCTTTTGACACCGCGCAGGAGAGAATAGACCCAGTTCCACCTACTGGCTGTGCCAGGTATTGAATAACGGAGAATTGACCGTAACCTAGCAACTAATTTAGAAACGTGGAGCGATATAATCACAGTGTCAAATACCCTGAGGAACTTTCAGTCATCAGATTCAAACACATGGTTTCTGACACGCACTTATCTTCAGTCAAGTTTGGTCAATATCTACTACTGTGATTTGCAACAGGCGATAAGCTCTAACCTGTCCATTATATTTGAAAAATAAATTGCTATGATAAAGTTCCCAAAGTCCAGAAATGTTTCTAACGTTGTTTTTCTGATGCACTCCTCCGCCAGGGTTCAGAAATAGTAACAGGTAACGTGAAGAACGGGACTTACTTCCGAATCCACACCAACAAGTACAAGATGGTGGAAACCATCACGTGCCTTTCCAAAGTGCCTTTCCCTACCTCCAACTACATCCGCCTGTTCGGCCAGCACGAGCAAGTCCTCAACAACCTGTGCACTCGGTACAAGGACGGGCTGGTCCCAGACCTCTACAGGTGAGCTGAGCGTTGCCCTTTCCCGGGGGTTGGGGGGTGGGGGGGAATGCAGACACAGGCCATGGATGTCTTGTGAATGAGGGAGGTGTTTTGTAATGCGCCAGGAAGTACACGGGAACCCCTGGGAGAAGCTAGAGCTTCTCAACAGTGAAGAGTATGAGATCCACCAGCACTGGAGAGGCCCACGAAGAAGAGCACAGGCTCTTGGTGTGTCCACAAGTGGCCGCACGGCCATGCACAGGCCTGGGTCCCAGACACATCCGTGCACGGCCTCCACGCCACAGATGATATTCAAGTCTCTCTTGAGACACAGGCTGCTAAGAGCAGTGGTCAGAAACGTAAGAGGTCGATTTGGGGACAGGATGGAGGTACCTGGTCCTGGGGGGAGTTCCAGCACCCCGGACAGGCTGTCTGTGACCCCAGCCTCCTCCTCACGGCACGTGCTCAAGCAGAGGGGGCGACCGTTTGCCTAAGACGTTGGGAAGGAATTCTGCTCCAGCAGGTTGGTTAGACTGGGTGCTCTAGATCCCAGTCTTTCAAGTTCAGAGACACTCTCTTGTCCGATACCTCTAGGAAGGCTAGAACTGTAGAGTAGAAATCCACTTCTGGACGCAGTCTGCTGCTTAGAAAGGTTAAGAGAGTTTCCGTCTATCCGCAAAACAAGATGGTGACAAATAGAGACATAGGACATAAGTCATAGAATTCAGGGTCCTCAGTACCCGGGGCGGGGGGACAGTCAGGGTCAGAAGCAATCTCTCTTCCGTCTTAAAATCGTTTTTAAATTGTAGAATACATCATAGAAACAAAAAAAATAAATCAAACGTGTACGTACACTTTAAAGGATAATAGTACTGGAAATCTATGTGCCTTACTTCAAAGCCCCTGTCTGATCACACCCCCTCCGTCTGCTGGGAGGTCACCACTACCCTGCAGTTTAGGTTAATCATTCCCTTTCTTTCCTGTAAAGTAGGGATCAGCAAACTTTCCCTATAAAGGTCCGGATGGTAAATAGCTTGGGGACCACACGACTTCTGTCACATGTACTAAAGTCTGCCACCGTGCCGTGAAAGCCGCCACGGACCATCCATAAACAAAGGGACGTGGCTGCGTGCCAGTAAAACTTTGTACTGAAACGGGTACCAGGCCAACCCTTGTTTCAAAGGTGTGCCACGTACAGTATATGGTTTCCTAAATGATGCACTGGTTTGTTCTGCCTACTTTTGAATCAGTTCTGTGGCCCCTGGAGAAAGCCAGCCCTCCGTTTGGGGCCCCGTTTGCGAGCCTGCGCGTGGCAATGCGTGTAGCTGGAGTTTGTGCGTTTTCCCTGCTCTGTGGTATTCCGTGTGTAAGATAACTGTGTCACACCTCCTCCGTCCATTTTCCTGTTGATTGATGTTCATATTGTTCCGGTTTGGTGCCATTGGCATCGTGGGCACACCTCCTGTGCAGGAATTTCTCTCGGGTGTACTGGGTGATGCCCAAATGTTCCCCACGGTAGCGGTGTCTGTTCCCCTCCCTCCAGCCGGCCGTGAGAGCCCTCCGCAGCCCTGGCAGTCCTCGGCACTGTTCAGCTTGAACATTTGGCCACCCTGGTGGTGTGGAAAGGTGTCTACCCAGGGTTTCAGTGTTCCCTTCCCTGATTTCTAATGCAGTTTAGTGCCTTTTCATTTGTTTGTGGGCCATTCATGGTAGTTTCTGGAGAAATGCCTGTTTATGACATTTGTCCCTTTTTGGGGGGGCGGGGGTCGTCTTCTCTTACTAACTCACAGGAATTGTTCGTATATTCTGGATACAAACTTGGTTGTTTACGTTTCCTTCATATGTCTTCTTCTATTCTGAGGCTTGTCTTTTCACTTTCTTTATGGTGTCAGTTAACAGATATTCTTCATTTTAACATCATCTGTCTCTTTCCGGATGTCTTGGATATTTTTGTCCCTTTGCTCTTCCAATAGTTTTACAGTAAACTTGTGACGCTCCATGAAAAGCCCCACTGGATTTGATAGGAAATGCATTAAACCTTAGATCAATTACGTAAGAGTTGACATCTTTGATATTAATTTTAGTATCATAACATACTAGTTAACCCTTGAACTATAGTGTCAATATAGTCGAAAGTCGAAAGTCTGAGTATAACTCACCTTCTGCCCTCTGTGTCTGTGGTTCCACATCCTCGGATTCAACTAAGGGCCGATCAACCAAGCATGGATCGTGTAGTACTATAGTATTTACTACTGAAAAAAATTTGTGTGTAAGTGGATCCACGCAGTTCAAACCACAATTGTTCAAGGGTCAGCTGTGTAGATCTTGATTTATGTGGGTCTGTTTAATATCTTTCGATAAAGATTTATCATTTTCTCCATCAATGGCTTGCTTAATTTTTGTTTGATATGATCCAAAGTTCTTTATATTTTTATTGCTGTTGTAAATATCACTTTCTTACTGATTGCTTCTATATAGTGTATAGAAATGCGCTTTTTTATGGTTTTGAATTCTGCAAATTTGCTAAACTCCCTCATTCATTCAAATAATTTACCTGTAGATTCTTTTAGATTTTCCACACAAAAAAATTATATCATCTGCAAATAATGACAGTTTTGCTTGTTTCTTCTTTTTAAATCTTTGTAACTTTTATTTCTTTTTCCTATCTTACTTCACTGGCTAAGATTTGTGGTAAAATTTGGGATAGAAGTAGTGAGGGATGACACTCTGGCCTCATTCTTAATTTTAAAGGGAATTCGTTCAATATTAAGTGTGTGACGTTTGCCATACATATTTTTGTAGACACCCTTTATCAGGATAAGGAAGTTTCTTTTTATTACTGGCTTGCTAAGCATTTTTATCATGCACAGATTTTTATATTTTCCCAGAAAGAGTACTTAACTTTTGAAACCTTTTATGTGTGAGGATATCTTCCTATATGTTTCCCATTATAAACTACATTTTGATAAAGTATCAAATTCCTTGATCATAGGCTTCCCCTCCTCAGATCTTTGTAGACATGACTCCAATATTTATTTAAAATAAAGAAAAACACAAGTATTTAGAAAGTGAATTCATTTGTTCCTCAGCTTGTGGGTAGGATTTTATTGTTGCTCTTAATCTTACGCAAAATATATGAGTTAGAGGGGAATCAGTTGTTCGTCAAAGAACATTTTTATGGGAGCTATGTATTAAGAGTCTTCTCTGAAAAGAAATTGTTTTCAAATTTGACCAAATTCAGTTTGTTTTCCCTGAGAAGAAGAGATGCTGAAAGAGACAGACTTTGTGAGCTTGAGACCACTGGTCTGGGCACAGCTGTTAACTGAGGACAGTAATAATTTTAAAAGTGAATTTGATTTGCTAGGAGTGAATATTTGGGATGGCAAAATGGGACAACACTGGCTATTAGGACGTGCCAACTGACATCTGTAAGAAAGGGGACAGGGGGATGGTGGCTGATCGTGTTCTAGCATGGTACCCAGGGCTCCGCCAGGCCCCGTCCGCCCCTCCCGGATGCCTGTTAGCGCACGAGCAGCTGCGGCCACGTTCTTTCCAAGTGCCACGAAATGCTGCCAGGGCCCGTGCTGACTCTTGGCCCGGCACTGCTCGCCCTCTCTGTTGTCAGACTGACTGGCAAGGCTCTTTCCAAGCAGGCAGGGTGAATGGTTTAGCTGATTTTGGCCGAGATATGATTACCGATTGTTTCCCTGACCAAGGCAGCACCAGCAACATCTCTTGTTCAAATCTGGGCGCGTTTCCATCTGTTGCATCTGGGGGTACCTTCCTCCAGGCTGGGAGGGCTGACCGTTAATCAGCCGCTCTGTCTTCTGCAAGACAGACATGACCTCAAGGTCAAGTTCCTCTCCGGGTTCAAAGAAACCCTCTGGATCCTTTCTCTCCACTTCCCTCAATCTATTCTCACCCCATCAAGGGCCAGGACAGAGGAGGTGCTGGTGGCCCCAGTGGGAGTTGTGGCAGCCACGCAGGCAGATGCTGTAGCAGCCGAGGCCTCGCCAGCCGTGGCTCTGGCTGCCTGCGGACAGGCTCCCTTGGAGCCGTTTGGGGACACGTGGGAGCTGCCGAGCGGTCAGCCGCTGTGATACCCAGGCCGACAGCTGTCACAGGACAGCAGTGCCGCTGAGGGTCTGGAGCCAGGCTGGCTTGGCTTCTACCTCTGTTTCATCCTTTGTCTTCCCCTTGGCGCTCCAGTGCAAACCACTGGTGATGGAGAGAATCAATTCACCACTGGTGACTGTGTGTGTGCGTGCGTGTGAACGTGTGTGCCTTTGTGTGTGAGTGTGTCTGTTAGTGTGTGTGAAAGAGAGAGAAATAAATTGATGGGTTGACGGATTTAGCACTTTGGAAAAAGAATGGAGTCCCTGTAATTCATCTGTTCCTTTCTGAACCAACCAGCATTGAAAGTCACATAACAAATGCGTTAGAAAATGGACCTTTCCACAATCTTCCCCTCGGAGCACCTGTGCCCTGAAGTGTCCCACGCACATGTGCACACGCGTGTCACAGCCCCTGCAGCTCCCACCCACCCCCTTTGATGATGTTTAGGAGGAGCAGCTCCTTCCCTCCACCTGCTGCTGCTGCTTCTCCCTCAGACACTGGGGAAGAAGCAGCTTCCATGGGGGTGCCAGGAAGTCGGAAATGGGAACCGTGCATGGAGAGGAAGGGGAGGCCGAGGCAGGTCCCTGCGAAGTCCCCATCACGGGGCTCTAACAAGGCCTGTCCCGTGTCCTCCCTGCTTCCTTACCTCTGCCTCATCTTCATTTACGCCACTTAGCGGTGGCCCTGCAAAGAAAAGCTCCTGCCTACCGACTTCCCCCGCACCATGGCCTTAATTAACAGTCTGTAGCATCCTTTATCCTCACGGCGTGAATAGGTCTTGCCCTGGCTTCTTTGTGTGAGCCCATCAGATACTCATAAACCTTGATTAAATCACCTCTTCTCACATCTTAACGTGCTCAGCTCTCAAAGGCTGCCCTCGCCCGGCCCTCTCCTCCTGCGAGCGCTGCGTCCCCCTCCATGCTTCCCAAATGCTCGGATGCCTACTTTTAATGGGTAAGTGCTGCTGTGCACAGTGTTCTAAATGGGATTTGATCAGGCCCTTTAAAAGGCTGCCGTTACCTTTTTGAACCACGAAGCCCAAGGAGTGACTCCCTCGGGAAAACTGCCGTGCGCCATCTCTGTCTTCAGAGAAGCCAAGTAGGACGCTGCCAGCCCGCGCAGCCTCCTAATTCCCTTATTAGACTGAATTGGAATCATTTAATCATGACTTACGTGTTTTTCAGTTCCCCTGTAGTCAGTGGCCTTGTGCTATGCCCGGTAGGATATCACACACTAAATTCTAGGTGCCCATTTTTCCAGACTTATCAAAATTTTATTGAACTATGGCTGCCCACTCCAACTTGGCAATTTTTTGGTGCATACCTAAAATTTGTTGGATAATAGTTCTCCCAAGATGCAACTTTCCCTGTTGGCTGCTTACCGAGTCACCCACCTGCCATTCTGGAGACCCTTTAGATCAGTGTTCCTGTCCATCTTTCATTTCAGATAATGCCAATTCCATTTCATAGACTTATAAAGAATCCTTTTACAAGTGATTTGCTAAAATCAAAATCCATCCTCTTGGGACTTCCCTGGTGGTCCAGTGGTTAAGACTCTGTGCTCCCAATGCAGGGGGCCCAGGTTCGATCCTTGTTCAGGGAACTAGATCCCGCATGCCACAATTAAAGATCCCACATGCCACAACGAAGATCCCTCGTGACTAAGACCTGGCACAGCCAAATAAATAAGTAAATAAATAGATAAATATTTTAAAAAATCCATCCTCTTCATTTTGCTTCCCCATTATTTAACTCTATTTCTCCACCATTGTGCACGTTCACACACTTCACCTGGGGCTCCTCACTGGTCATTCCCTGGCCTCCTTGATCCAAGAGGCAACTCCTTGCCCACTGGTTTTCTCATACGATCACATTGCGTGTGAGGCTGAACCCATATTTTGGAACATCCCTCATTACTGAGATGGTCAACCTTAGGTCTCAAAGTATAGACCAATGAAGGGGCCAAATTCCATTTAACACAACCTATGTCCATTTTTATTTGTAATATTGCTCTGACTAAAAGACTAGGATTCTTTTTTTCTAGTATATGTCACCTCCCTCCTTCCCACAGTGCCATTGTGTGGCCTTAACCTTTCCTGGGATGAAGGGCAAGATTATTTTAAGCAGTCCTGAAGTCATGGCCAGAACGTGTCCCTTCAGACATTCATCCCAAGATGATAACGTGCAGGAAAAACAAACGCAGGCGTGCACACGGTCAGGGCTGAATGTTAAGGTAATGACCCTGGAGCAGTGCTTTGAGTCTGGAGCTTTTCTTTTTCATCTCTTACCCAATGTGTTCCAATAATTTGCTTCATTCGTCATGAAATTATAATTTGGCATATTATCTCAACATTTATCAGAAAGGCCTGGATTGAGATTTTTTTATGGTTTTGAGGTATCAGGAAGGTACATTTTCTTATTTCAAGTGCCTCAGTCTCATTCATGTTAGTGAGAATCTTTGCCTTGAGGACAGTGCCCATAAGTGAGTGAAAGAAAAGTGCGTATCCCATCTCACAGCCAAGATTCATTTCAATGTTAAAGGCTTTTATTAATGAGAATGTGTAAAGACTCATCAAGCACATGCAGTGCCCATTCCCATCAGTCTAAAGTGAAGGGTGGGGGCTTCCCTGGTGGCACAGTGGTTAAGAATCCACCTGCCAATGCAGGGGATATGGGTTAAAGTCCTGGTCCGGGAAGATCCCACATGCCGCGGAGCAACTAAGCCCGTGAGCCACAACTACTGAGCCTGCGCTCTAGAGCCTGTGAGCCACAACTACTGAGCCCGCGTGCCATAACTACTGAAGCCCACGCACCTAGAGCCCGTGCTCTGCAACAAGAGAAGCCACTGCAATGGGAAGCCCGCGCACCACAGCAAAGAGTAGCCTCTGCTCGCCGCAACTAGAGAAAGCCCGCGCACAGCAATGAAGACCCAATGCAGCCAGAAATAAATAAGTAAATAAATTACTTTAAAAAATAAATAAAGTGAAGGATGAGGGACGGGAACGCACGTTTCTTCACCCGCCTGGTTCCATGTGAATGCCCGTGTCCTTATGTCACCGCCTCTGAGCAGGCATCACCATCTCCTGAAACAAAGGAGCTTGACAGTCTCCCTACTATAAAAGAAAACGATTGCTTCCAGTATCTGAAGGGAAACAGGGATATTTAAATCACATCTTAGTACCTGGGGGAGACGCCTGCAGCACAGAGATCCAGCATCCTAGACAGCGTGCTGCAGTGTGACCCATACGCGGGACAGTTCACGTGATGTGCGACACATAACTCACGTATGCGTCTGTTGGACCACATCTACAATATTATGAAAAATTTCAAACTTTTCCCCTAGCTGTATAAAAATAAACAAACACTTCATGGCGAAACCGCCACTGCCATCTGTAAGCTCTAGATAGCCCCCCATCTCCACAGCTGCCAAACAAGCCACCGTTTCTGTCACACTTGCCTGTACACTCGTGGTATATATCCTAAGGGCATTTGGTGTGAAAACCCAACACTGCGTAAGAGTGAATCCTTACTTCTCCTTCCTAGAGTGGAAAGGACGCTAGACTGAGACGGGTTCAATTTCTGCGCTGTTGTTTGTTAGCCTTGCAAACTTGGGCAAGACATTTAATCTCACTGAGCATCTTCTTCCTCATCTCTGAAGTGGAGATATCACCAACGATCAGACTGTCCACATCACAGGATAAAAGCAGATGATGGTGCGGAAGTATTTAAAAGACGTAAAGTAATATACAAGTGCCAAGTTTCGTCATTACTTTAGCTCAAGTGTTCACGTTCCCTCCAAGTCCATATTAGCCTTCATAGAGAGGCAGACTCTTTCAGCCTTTTACACAGTTTTCCTTCTCACTCCCAATTTAATGCAAATTTAAGGAAATACGGTGCTTCTTTTAAAATCAAGTAAGCAAATGTTTTAAAATTGCGTTTATATATGTGCTTGCTATGTCCTCTTTTAAAAATTGTCTTATTGGAGGTACTCGTGAAATTTCATGTGCTTTTTTTTTTCAGAGTCATGCTCTGAGAAAAAAAAAACCTGGGGAGAGGTCATTATCAAGAATTAAATATGTGCGAAATCAGGTGCTTTATTCAGAATTAGTGATGTATGAAGACTGTACCTCCCAGGGCGCTAAGAGCAAAGGAATGGGTCACACGTTTCTGTATAAGCAACACTTAAAGACGATTTCATTTCAAGACACTGGCACCAAAAGCAACCACGTAGGCTCTGAATAGCATACAAAATTTGGACTTATGAGCTGTTTGAGTTATAAAGTACGTCTAGAATCTAATATCATGTAGTTTTAAAAATTGCTTCAGAAAATTGTTTCACGCATTGTGAAGAGTTACCAACACCTTAGATCTGCACTGTCCAATATGACAGCCAATTGCCAGGTGTGACTTTTAAGTTTTAATTAGGATTAAAAAAAATTAAAAGCTCAGCTCCTTGGTCACACTTGCCATGGCTTGCGTACTCAACAGCCACACGTGGCTAGTGGCTACCGTATTGGATAGCACAGAATAGATGACATCCATCATGGCAGAAAGTTCTACTGGACCGTGATGGTGTAGGCCAGTCACATTCATGGGCGTGGTAGCGAGTGGTGTGGGGCACAGCATCTCTGGACAATTATTTCCTAAAATGCTAATCACCAGGCCCATTTGATTCTGAATCCCTGACTTGCAGATGTGGTAGCTCAGAGATGGGTGCTCAGTGAAAGCCCCAGGGGGGAGAAGGAGGATGTGATTTCTCTCTATACCTGCTTTTGCGGGGTCAACTGGAAAGGAGATTCTCCCCAGATCACATGCCAAGGGTGGACAGAGGGGGAGCAAGGACAGCGTGGGAGAAGGGGCGGGGCAGTCGAGCTCCCTGGGGCCCTTGGTCACACTGGGGGCTTCCTCGTGTACAGTTCAGCTGACCCCACCCCAGCCAGCCCGCACTTCCTCACCAGTTATCCTCAGCAGACTCAGCTACTAACATTCTAGCCCTCGTCAGACCCCAGGTCTTGATCTGGGGCTCAGCAGATCTGACTGGTATGTTCAGAACTGACTTCTGGCCCTCTGAGCATCTTTTCAAACTTTTGCTGCAGGAGCTAAAGTCCTTTATAGATTTTCTTCCTCCTTTTCACCTGGTGGCCTGTGGGTCAAAGGTATTATTTATGAGTCTAAAATAATAGCTGATGAGCCAATGGTTATCTCCAAGGCTACCAAGTTGCTTTAATATAAATACCTCTTTACCAAGCTCCACGAAACAACAGAATTGTTCTATTGTTATTGGAATTGTCAACATAAACACATTTCAGAAATCCTGTCTTCAGTCTACTGAACCGTGAGAAGAAACTGGCCTGCCTGCCTACATTTTTTATGGCCAAATAACGCAAAAAGATGCTCCAAAGCCACCTGGGCAGAGTGGAGTATCACGCACGCGATGCTCTCATCCCCCTCCCCCTAGGCCTGGATCTTTATATGTTCCTTTTTGAGGATTATTTTGTACATTTTTTTACTCTTTAGCATTTTCCATTACAAAAGCAATACATGTTTGTTATATAAAATTTAGAGAAATATTTTAAAAGCTAAGTAGAATACAAAGTCCATATCTAATCCCACTACCCAGAACCTATTTCAGATGATTGAGCTATCCGAGATGAGAAGAGTTGAAGGGTCACTGCTATTGGCTCCTAGAATTAAGACCTGCAACAAGCTTGTGGATGGTCCACAGACTCTCTCTTGTGACCAGGTGCTAGGAAGGACCTTAACTGTGGTCTAGCATGCTCACCTCGGAGATGAGAAAACCAAAGCGGCAGGGCTGGCCGTGGCTCACAGCCACGAGGGTGGCATCAGGAACCCATCAGTCCCCTGCCTCTGAGTCCAGTTCCCTTCATACAGGACCAGAGGAGCATGTTTCCCATTGTGCAGTGACATCATTTAGAGAAAGCACCTGCTTGCAACGTGAGAATAGTTTTGCTTCTCTGACAAAATACCTCAGGGGATGACCAGGATGATTCACATGTGGAGGAAGAAAACATTAGAACTTCTGTTTATATTTTTATTTTAAGAAAAAAGGAGAGCAATCAGCTTTATTCGTATTTGAAGCACAAATACTGGCACCCTCTTGGGCCAGATGAAAGACAGATGTGTGTTCTACATGGACTCAACACATCGAGTGTTACAGGGGGATGTCACAGCTTAGAGGGGTCAACCTTATTAGTGAACTTTGAATTACTGCAGTTTTTGTGTGTCTGGTTTTGTGGATTTATAAATAATGATCTGGTTTTAACTAAACTAACCTCCACAGCATGGACAAGATCATTTAAAGGACTCCTCCAAAGAAACCACAGATTGAAAATCCTGGGAAAGCATGCATGCATAAACCAGGAAAAGGCAGAGCTGACCTGTCCCCAAGTCCTCAGACAGGATCTTTACCAGCCACATTATGAGTAAGCACAACGATGAATCCTCAGTCAGGGTTCAGTTGCAGACAACAGAATCCTCTCTGGCTAGTTCAAACGGA
Organism: Balaenoptera ricei; assembly: GCF_028023285.1. NCBI lineage: Eukaryota > Metazoa > Chordata > Mammalia > Artiodactyla > Balaenopteridae > Balaenoptera > Balaenoptera ricei. The sequence continues at coordinate 47,674,642 of NC_082653.1, read as the reverse complement.
ACGCAACGTACTGCCAGTGATAGGTGGTTTATAAAATTCCTTGAATGGGCTGGAGGAGCAGGCTTTAAACTGGCTTCCAAGGAAAATTCAGAAAGCAGCTCTACAGACCTGGCCAACCTCTGCCACAGTGAGGAATTTGTGGAGTCAGGAAACTGCCAGCTCCACAACCACACCTTCTCTGCCACAGTCCACACCAGCAGAATGAGTCCCCTAAACCCTGCCTCTCACTGCCCATGGGATTCTGGTACAGCCAACACCAAATGCTACCAGGACCAGGCTTGCAAGCAAAGGAGGAAAAACAGTGGAAACACGGTCTCCGCCTCATGGTATTCATGCCCACCTTCCAAGTCCTCCATGAGGGTGTCCCTTTGGAGGACGCTTGGTCTCACATAGAACCTACACCAGAGACTCGGTCCCAGGTAGAACCCACATTTCCACTGCCTGGAAAATGTAGTCTTTCCCTTTCCTACCTGGTATTTTGGGTAAGTCATGCTACCAGGGGTCTGGAATGCAGCTGGATGAACTAGTCTGTAATATCTCCCATAACTAACTAATCAAATCTGACCAGAAATCAGCACCACCCCACCCAAATGCAAAACCATCAAGAAGAACACTTGAAATTTGAATTTACATCTGTCATCAATAAAGATGAACTTTGTCCTAATTATTTACAGGTTGACAAACCCTTATCCAACATCCTAGGAGCAGATACTACATTTAAAAAAAAGTTGTTTGGGGAGTAGATTTATCCTCTCACCTGAAATAACTAAAAAACTTTAGAAAATGTGAAAAAACATTTAAAAATAAATATTGGACATAAGACAATGAAGGACAGTGGTCTCTGAGAGTCTGGAAAGAAATAAGGTGAACCCTGAAATTACTCCAGCTTGCTGCCTTAGAATTTCCAAGCCATGGCAAAGGGACAGGAACCCAGCAGACTCCCTGAGTAGAGGGCTGGAACTGTGAGTCTGCGGAGGCCAACGCAGCTAGTGTTCTCAGGACAAGGAACTGGAGAGGAGATCGCTGCTCAGAGAGAGGAACGTGGGGATCAGCAGGAGGTCCCCCTTGAAAATTCAGTCTAGTACTGATCAGTGCATGCAGGAGAGGAAACCCCCCAAGTCTGGGAAAGAATCACTCAAAGGATTAGAGGTTATATTTCCTGGCACTCACGCAGGGCTGGGAACAGTGTGTATTTCCACCAGCCAGCCTGGAGAACCTCAAGATTCATCAGCGGGTAGAGTATACACTTATGGTCTCCCCTCAGTGGTGAGAAAAATGAACATGCATCCAAAGACTCAGGAAAATACAACCCATAGTGACTAGAAGAATCAGTCAATTGAAACCAACCTAGAACTGACACAGTTGTTAGAATTAGCAGACAAGCATATTGAGACAGTTATTATAACTGTATTCCACATGATCAAAAAGTTAAGTAGAGATGTAGAAGGTATATGAAAGACCCAGATAAAACTTCTAGAGATGGAAACTACAATGTCTGAGATGAAAAAATACACTGGATGGGATTAATGGAAGATTAGACCTTGCTGAAGAAAAGATTAGTGAATTTGAAGACATACTAGTTGAAACTACCCAAAACGAAACACAAAGAGAAAAAAAGAATTTAAGACAACGAGCAGAGTGTCAGTGAGCTACGAGGCAACTTCAAACAGCCTAAAGAAATAATGACCAATTTTTTTCCAAATTTGATGTAAACCATAAACCCACAAATCCAAGAAGCTCAATGAATGTCAAGCATGAAAAACATGAAGAGGAAATCAGTATGGAGGTTTCTCAAAAAACTAAAATTAGAACCACCATATGACCCAGTAGTTCCATTCCTGGATATATATCTGAAAGAAACAAAAATACTAATTCAAGGGACTTCCCTACTGGTCCAGTGGCAAAGATTCCGTGCTCCCAGTGCAGGGGGCCTGGGTTCAATCCCTGGTCAGGGAACTAGATCCCACATACTATAACTAAGAGTTCGCATGCCGCAACTAAAGATCCCACATGCTGCAACTAAAGATCTCACGTGCTGCAACTAAGACCCAGAGAAGTCAAATAAATAAATTTTTTAAAAACCCACTAATTCAAAAAGATACACATACCCCAATGTTCATAGCAGCATTATTTATAATTACCAAGACATGGAAACAACCTGAGCATCCATCAACAGATGAATGGATAAAGAAGATGTGATATATAGATACATACAATGGAATACTACTCAACCATAAAAAGGAATGAACTTTCGCCATTTGTAACAACATGGACGGACTTGGAGGGCATTATGCTAAGTGAAATAAGTCAGACAGAGAAAGACAAATACTATATGATGTCACTTATATGTGTAATGTAAAAAAAAAAAAAACTAGTGAATATAACAAAAAAGAAACAGACTCACAGATGTAGAGAACAAACTAGTGGTTACGGAATGCAAGGATTCTTCAATATACGCAAATCAATCAATGTGATACACCATATTAACAAATTGAAGGAGAAAAACCATATGATCATCTCAATAGATGCAGAGAAAGCTTTCGACAAAATTCAACACCCATTTATGATAAAAGCCCTGCAGAAAGTAGGCATAGAGGGAACCTTCATCAACATAATAAAGGCCATATATGACAAACCCACAGCCAACATTGTCCTCAATGGTGAAAAACTGAAACCATTTCCACTAAGATCAGGAACAAGACAAGGTTGCCCACTCTCACCACTATTATTCAACATAGTTTTGGAAGTGTTAGCCACAGCAATCAGAGAAGACAAAGTAATAAAAGGAATCCAAATTGGAAAAGAAGAAGTAAAGTTGTCACTATTTGCAGATGACATGATACTATACATAGAGAATCCTAAAGATGCTACCAGAAAACTCCTAGAGCTAATCAATGAATTTGGTAAAGTAGCAGGATACAAAATTAATGCACAGAAATCTCTTGCATTTCTATACACTAATGACAAAAAATCTGAAAGTGAAATTAAGAAAACACTCCCGTTTACCATTGCAACAAAAAGAATAAAATATCTAGGAATAAACCTACCTAAGGAGACAAAAGACCTGTATGCAGAAAATTATAAGACACTGATGAAAGAAATTAAAGATGATACAAATAGATGGAGAGATATACCATGTTCCTGGATTGGAAGAATCAACATTGTGAAAATGACTCTACTACCCAAAGCAATCTACAGATTCAATGCAATCCCTATCAAACTACCACTGGCATTTTTCACAGAACTAGAACAAAAAATTTCACAATTTGTATGGAAACACAAAAGACCCCGAATAGCCAAAGCAATCTTGAGAATGAAAAATGGAGCTGGGGGAATCAGGCTCCCTGACTTCAGACTATATTACAAAGCTTCAGTAATCAAGACAGTTCGGTACTGGCACAAAAACAGAAATATAGATCAATGGAACAGGATAGAAAGCCCAGAGATAAACCCACACACATATGGTCACCTTATCTTTGATAAAGGAGGCAAGCATATACAGTGGAGAAAAGACAGCCTCTTCAATAAGTGGTGCTGGGAAAATTGGACAGGTACATGTAAAAGTATGAAATTAGAACACTCCCTGACACCATACACAAAAATAAACTCAAAATGGATTAAAGACCTAAGTGTAAGGGCAGACACTATCAAACTCTTAGAGGAAAACATAGGCAGAACACTCTATGACATACATCACAGCAAGATTCTTTTTGACCCAGCTCCCAGAGAAATGGAAATAAGAACACAAATAAACAAATGGGACCTAATGAAACTTAAAAGCTTTTGCACAGCAAAGGAAACCATAAACAAGACCAAAAGACAACCATCAGAATGGGAGAAAATATTGGCAAATGAAGCAACTGACAAAGGATTAATCTCCAAGATTTACAAGCAGCTCATGCAGCTCAATAATAAAAAAACGAACAACCCAATCCAAAAATGGGCAGAAGACCTAAATAGACATTTCTCCAAAGAAGATATACAGATGGCCTACAGACACATGAAAGAATGCTCAACATCATTAATCATTAGAGAAATGCAAATCAAAACTACAATGAGATATCATCTCACACCGGTCAGAATGGCCATCATCAAAAAATCTAGAAACAATAAATGCTGGAGAGGGTGTGGAGGAAAGGGAACACTCTTGCACTGTTGGTGGGAATGTAAATTGATACAGCCACTATGGAGAACAGTATGGAGGTTCCTTAAAAAACTACAAATAGAACTACCATACGACCCAGCAATCCCACTACTGGGCATATACCCTGAGAAAACCATAGGTCAAAAAGAGTCATGTACCAAAATGTTCATTGCAGCTCTATTTACAATAGCCAGGACCTGGAAGCAACCTAAATGTCCATCGACAGATGAATGGATAAAGAAGATGTGGCACATATATACAATGGAATATTACTCAGCCATAAAAAAAAATGAAATGGAGGTATTTGTAATGAGGTGGATGGAGTTAGAGTCTGTCATACAGAGTGAAGTCAGTCAGAAAGAGAAAAACAAATACAGTATGCTAACACATATATACGGAATCTAAGGAAAAAAAAAAAGGCCATGAAGAACCTAGTGGCAAGATGGGCATAAAGACACAGACCTACTAGAGAATGGACTTGAGGATATGGGGAGGGGGTGGGGTGAGATGTGACAGGGTAAGAGAGTGTCATGGACATATATCCACTACCAAATGTAAAATAGATAGCTAGTGGGAAGCAGCCGCATAGCACAGGGATATCAGCTCGGTGCTTTGTGACCACCTAGAGGGGTGGGATGGGGAGGGTGGGAGGGAGGGAGATGCAAGAGGGAAGAGAAATGGGAACATATTGTATATGTATAACTGATTCACTTTGTTATAAAGCAGAAGCTAACACACCATTGTAAGGCAATTATACTTCAATAAAGATGTTTAAAAAACAAAAACAAAAAAAAAAACTAGTGGTTACCAGTAGGGGGAGGGAAGGGGGAGCAATATAGGGATAGGGGAGTAAGAGGTACAAACTACTAAGTATAAAATAAGCTACAAGGATATATTGTACAACACAGAGAATATAGCCAATATTTTATAATAACTATAAATGGAGTATAAACTTTAAAAATTGTGAATCACTATATTGTATACCTGTAACATATAATATTGTACAATAAAAAAAGAAAAAAATTACACCAAGGCATATCATAATCAGACTGCTCAAAACCAGTGATAAAGAGAACATCAAGAAGGAACAAGAGAAAACATTGTTTTCAGAGGAATAAAGATAAGAATGACAACAGATTCCTCATCAGAAACAATGCAAGTGAGAAGTCAGTGGACCAACATCTTTAAAATACTGAAATTTTTTTCAAATTTGAGGACAAGTTTATTACATATTATATAACATCTCCAGCCTAATACATAGCATAACATCCCCTTATATTACGTAGATTACCCTACCTACCCCCAACCAACATCTCTGAGTCATTTTCTATCCCATTACCCTGTTTAGTTCCTCTATTGGTTTGTTCTCCCAATTGATAACACCACCATGACCCCAGAATTCATATGTTGAACCACAAATCCCCAATGTGACTATATCTGGAGATAGGGTCTTTAGGAGGTAATTAAGGTAAAATGAGGTCACAAAAGTGGGACCCTAATCCTGTAGGCCTGTGGCCTTATAAGAACAGGAAGAGAGAGAGGGACGTCTCTGTTTCTGTCCTCCATCTGAGGACACAGTGAGAAGGCAGCCATCTACAAGCCAGGAGGACAGTCCTCACCAGAACCTGACCATACTGGTACTCTGATCTTGGACTTGCAGCCTCCAGAATTGTGTGAAATAAATGTCTATTACTTAAGCCGCCCAGTCTGGGGTATTTTTTACGACAGCCTGAGCTAGGGCAGATTTACATCCCAAGTTTGGTGCTGCTTTATCTCCCCACAAAGGCAGAGGGTATTTTGCGGCTTCCAACAGCTGCCCGCCGTGCTGCACAAGGCACGTGGTACCCCCCCGGGCACTCCCATTCAGCCACCATGGGAACGACCTCCGTGTCAGCTTGTCCTGGGTTTGACCCCTACTTCTGACATTATACCAGCCTCAAGTTCCTTATCGGGAACTTGGTTCTCACTCGGTGGTGATAAGGTGTGGAAAGGAGAGTGCACATCTCAGAAAACACACCTGGGGGTCCCTCAGACCTCACTTACCAGTGTTGTCTTAGGCAGGTAACTCTGTTCCTCTAAGCTTCGTTTCCCTTACCTGTAAATGGGGCTTATACCAGCTTCCAGGGCTTGCCGTGAAGACTAAACGAGATGACCTGCAGGAAGTGTTCGGCTCAGAGCCTGTCCTGGAGGAGCCATGGCACAAACACTCTCTTTGCTGCACTTCTGCTCCAGGCGGGGCTGGTTGCTGCCCTGGGGTCGCCCTGCCTCAGGCCCTGTGCATCCCCGGACCTGGCGCCCACCCAGGATCCCTTGCAGAGTGACAGATGGCATAGCCCCAAGTTCCTTCTCTCCAAAGACACTTTTTGTCACCCACCCAGCAAACTCTGAGCTGGGTTTTGTGACTTATTATTCCCTCTATCTGGTAATTTGGGGAGAAGAGAACTCCAAATGCCACCAGCGACACACCCGCAGCTGCTAATAGGAGCCGCTGTTTGCATCCCACGGTCCTGTCTTGGCCCCAGCGGCTCCGACAGCTGCCGGAGCGCTGGCTGCCAGGCCAGGATACGTGCCGAAGGCTCTGAGGGCAGAATAGAGCCCAGCACAGTCACGCTGGGATCTCGGAGGCTCGCAGCATTAATAATCTATAGTTCAATCATTAGGAGCAAATCCAAGTGAAATAGGAAAATATACACCACGCTGGAGGCTGTGAGGCTGCTGGGAGGTGGCTTCGCTGCTCTGTGGCGGGCTTAACGATCCGCTCCCAGCCACCAGCAGCCCCAGCTGACAAGCGGCACCTGCAAGCTGCAGGCTTTCTGCACGTGATAATTGAACAAAGCTAGGCCGCCTTCAAGATGTTAACACGGACTCGCCACCAAGGATCTGCCAGGCTTGTCAGGCCCCCGAATCGAAACCTCTCCAGGGCACCCCGAAGGGTGTCCATGGGGTCAGTTATTGCCCTCTGGACAGACCTGCAAGTGGATCTTTCTGGATGCAGGTCTGAGGCTCCTGGGGTCCTGGCAAGGATTTAATATATGAACTTATATAACCCCACCCTGATTTCTCCAATTACAAACCGGGCCAAAGTGCTAACCTAGGGCTTTTTTGCACCGGGTCAGGCTGTAGCACATGGAGTAGGAAGATATCTGAGGCAGAGAAGCATTTTTAATTTCAGGGTTTTCTTTAAAAAAATCAGTCATTTCAAGTTGGATAAAATGTTAAAATTTTTTGTTGTTTTTGATTTTCTTCCTGGTCATAACCATTAGTCGGGAACCTCTGTCTGCAAGTGACAGAACTGAAACCCCAGAAGAGACTGTAATGTCACTCCCCCAAAGCACCCCCTCCCCTTCCTGCACCAGCCAGGCACCCCCTCCTCCCTCTCACCCTCCGTAAGAGACTGGAGGCTTGTTCTTTGGAAAATGTGAACTGGAGAGACTCAGACGGGAGGGCAGCAGACCCAGGAGAGGAAAAGTGTGAAGAGAGAAGGAATCAGATGAACGTCCCGATACTGACTGGTAGAGTCCCTGGTCCCCCTCTGCTGCCCTGTCCCCAGCATGGCAGTAATCGGAGCAGAGGTATCGGAAAATGAAGTCAAGGAAACTTCATGAAAAAGAGAACAAGGCCTTTTATCTGACTAATAGGAATTCCTGAGACAGCAGAGAAAACTCAGTTGGGCGGAAGGTAAAAAAAATGCCCAGAACTGAAAGATATCAATCTCCAGATTGAAAAATGCACAATAAATGATAAACAGCCCGAGGCTCTCTGTGATGAAATTCCAGACCCCAGGGATAATGAGAAGCTCCTAAGAGTGTCTGGTGAGTAAAGCACGTCACTTAGAAGAGAACAAGGGTCAAAATAGCACCAGGTTTCTCAATAGCAACCCAAGAACCAAACAAACGATGGGCAACGTCCTCATCCTTCTGAAAGGAAATATTTCCAGCAGTAATTCTATGACCATCCTTCAAGGAGGTACCAAGGACAGAGAGCTGTTCCTGCCCATACGTGAAGGAGGAACGGCACGGTTAGAATGTCACCATTTTGCAACCCCTCCTGAATGAAAAGACATGGGGATGTAGCTGCTGACACAGAAAAAGACACAGCCAGACACTCTGTGCTACTTGTCGGGAAAACACACCACCTTGAAAAAAAAAATTGAACCTGAATCTGTCCAGAACCTTAGGTCGACCACCAGTTTATGGGAAATAGAGGAGAGAGAGAAGCATATTCACTAAAACCACAGAGCTTCAGTCCGCCAAATTCAGAGTGTAGGAAACTCTACGGAACAAACAGCCTGACTCCTTCCACAAATAAACTGCAAAAAATGAAAGAGAGATGGGGTTGGGAGCCTGTGGGTTAAAATAGACTTTATAAGCATATCCACTGATTTGGATCCTGATTCAGATAGGCTGTAAAAAAAATTATGCCCTTTATGACGTTATTGGAAATTTGAACACTGGATGTTTGATGAAGTTAAGGAATTATTCATTTTTAAATGTGAAGATGATATTGTAGTTACACATATTTTAAGAGAAGTATCTTTATCTTTCAGAGATACATATTGAAATATCTGGGATATTCTTCAAAATAACCCTGGAGGGAGAAGAGTAGATGGGGCTAGAAATGACACAAGATTGGCCATGAGTTGATAGCTGTTGGAACTGGGTGTCCTTCTAATTTAAAAATATTTTAAAATTCTGCATAATAAAGAGTTATTTTTTAAAGATTATACTCCACTTATAGTAATTATAAAATATTGGCTATATTCCCTGTGCTGTACAATATATCCTTGTAGCTTATTTTATACCTAATAGTTTGTACCTGTTACTCCCCTGCCCCTGTATTGCCCCTCCACCCTTCCCTCTCCCCACTGGTAACCACTAATTTTTCCTCTATGTAAGAGTTATTTTTAAGAAGCAACCCAAGGACCTACTGTATAGCACAGGGAACTCTACTCAATATCTTGTAATAACCTGTAATGGAAAAGAATTTTAAAAAGAATATACATATGTGTATATATGTGTGTATGTATGTGGATATATATATATATGTGGATATATATATATTCAGATATATATATATATATATATATATATATATATATATATATATCTTTGAATCACTTTGTTGTACACCTAAAACTAACATTGTAAATCAGCTATATTTCAATAAAAAAATTTTTTTTAAATGTAAAAAGAATATTACCATCAAAAAAAAAAAAGGAAGCAACCAAAGTTGTAAATGAAGAGGTTCCAACACTGGAGAACAGTGTGGAGAAGTCCCCATGGGCCCGGGGGACAACCAGGCCAGGCCAGGCCAGACAGGAGCACAGAGACAATAACATAAAGGGATCCTGGGGAAAACATAATTATTTTGATTATTTGACATGTGTATGTGGAAAATAATATTGAAGGGCATTTTACATACCTGCTGGAGCATTTTGAAAAAGAAAAACTTGTACTAGATACATTGAAAGCTAAGAAAAAAAAACAGGGCCGTCATTATTTCTAAGAAAAGCAAAAAGTTATACAAGAAAGAAATGTAGTTAATATTTGCATTGTTAAAATAACATAATCATAGATACTAATTGAACCAAGAATTGCCATACAAACTGTTTGGAAAGTTTGGGATAGGGAGAACTGGGGGTTTGTGTTTAAAAAATATAAATCCTCATTTACCATAACAAGGAGTCAATAGGTATGCTTGAAATTAATAAGTAATAATTTGTATCATGCATATAACCAATCACATTTATAACAGTAATTACTGGAAAAACCAGCGGACGTTCTGTCTGAGGCACTTAGGACTCTGGCTGCAAGCAGCAGAAACCAACCAAAGCTAGATGTAAGCTAAAAAGGAGAATTCATCGTAAGGATTCATGGTTGTATCTCATAGGAACAAAGGGCATCAAGATAGCTCCATCTCAGGACAGAGACTACAGTCAGTCAGGAAGACTGAAGCGGGTAGAAGCCAAGCAGTGGCAGCTGCTTTCTCTCTGCAGGTCGGCTTTCTCGGCTTGCCCCTGCCACAGCCCCAAACCCACAGAGAATAACCAGATGCGTCTCAGTCCCAGCTCCAGGTTTCCCGCAGAGTGACTGGCATGGCTTGGCGAGGGGGGGCAGCTTCAAATTATTTGGCACTCTTCCTAAAGAGAGATGGGGTCTGTGCCCCCTCCCTTGAATCTGGGTGAGCTGGTGATGGCTTTGACCAGTGGAGTGCAGCGGAAGCGGGGCTGTGTGACTTCGGAGGCTGAGTTATAGAAGGCCCCGTAGTTCCAGCTTCTTTGCTGGAACATTTGCTCTTAGAGTCCTGACCTGTCAGGTAAGAAGTCCAAGCATCCTGAGGCTGCCATGCTGTGAGGAAGCCCAAGCTGTTTGGAAAGACCAAGTAGACACTCCAGCAAGAGTCCCAGCTGAGCCAAGCTTTTAAGTCATCCTAGCACAGGTGCCAGATGTGTAGGTGAAGAAGCCTCCAGATGATTCCAGCCCCGGCCATCAGAGTGGCCCCGAGGCATTTGTCTTCCCATATGAAGTCCCTGCAGTCATGAAGCAGAGCCAAGCCACCATGAGCGTAATAAAATGGTTTTCCCTCTGTGCCACTAAGTTTGGGGGTGGTTTTTGCACATCAGCATGTAACTAGAAGGCTTAGATCAGATGCCATCTCGGCTCCACGGAATCATGAAGTCACAACATGACTGCTGGGGACCTACCCCCCAAAGAGGTAGGGATGCCAGGAGCAGAGCAGAGCCCAGCAAATTATGGCTTGACAGAAACCCCTCAAGGTGTCCACTCCATTGCCTGTCCTGGTCTCCCAGCAGCCTGTTCCCTACCTAAGCAGAGGTAGATTGACCTCTCTTGAGCCTACTTCTCAGTTCTTGCTCTCCCACCAGTAAAGCTGTGGAAAGAAGGGAAGAGGGAAGAGGTATATGTGACATGGTGACATGGTGCCATGGTAAATGGTATCATTTGTTCCTTCCCCTCCCAGCCCCATGGTGGTCTTCCAGCAGAAACAGTTGCCAAGAAGTGGGGAAGAACCTCAGAGCTCTGGCATCTTCCCTCCATCTCCAGTACAGAGGAGATCATTAGAGGGCCCTCATGTTGCCTAGCAACCGATGAATGCTGTTTGCTATCATGTCATTAATATGATATGAAAGTGTTTCATAGAAGACATTCATCTTGAATTAATGAAAATCAGATTTGCTAATATGACACAAAATCTGTTCTTGCTTGTGACTTTCTGTACTTAAGTAGCTTATTTATTGAATTAGACTGTGAGTGGTTTTAAGCTTGAGACTGTTAAAGGATCATAATAATGACTTTGTTTTCAATCATATCAGATGGCTGTTAATGATGTGATTACACACCTATAACCCTGTGATCACCAGCCCAGACCAAGCCCCCTCCCCCGAGGTCCAGCCCCAGTGCCAGTTAACTGTCTGCCACCCAACTTCTTACTGTTGAAACCTCAGCTAGGACAGGATTCTGGTTTGAGCTGGTATACTTTCCAGACTATCCACATCTTTCTTCGGAGCTCAGAGAACTGAAGAAGCACCTGTGGCCTAAAGAAGGCTCCAGTGAATAAATGGATCTCATGTCATGTAAGCATGAAAGGAACTACCAGAATCTATTCAGCCATCCTCTTCTTTCTAAAAAACGATAACAAAAAACCTTAAATATACCAGACACTAAACAGAGGATAACACAGACAGTCCCCTACTTTCAAACACAATTTACTCTTGAGAAAACAAGAATGGAGTTGAAATGTGCAAAAGCCAGTAATAGACTAATATCTTATAAGGGGAATTTCCTTTCCATAGAGTCAGAGGGCGATCGCTCAAAGTGTCCTTTAGTACCTTTAGCAGATGAGGCTCTGAATTCAGCACTCAGGAAGGAGTTTGGGGGGCATCAGTGGCTAAGATGTGCACAGGCAAGTGGTATTACAGTCAAATACACGGAGCTGACATCCGTAAGTCAAGGGCAGCCTCTAAAGGCATCCGGAAAGAAAACTTCCAAAAATCTAACCTGCAGCACTCTATTTCTAGAAGTTTTTTTTTAACAAACCTTTTTTTTCTCTATTTACAAACGTAATATATAATCGCTGCATAACCCAAAGGAAACACGGATATAAAACAGAGAAATGCGAAGAAGAAACCAAAAGTTGTCCGTAAGCAATCACCCAGAGACAACCATGGTACATTTTTTGTTTTGTTTTGTTTTGTTTGTTTGTTTTTTAAAATTTATTTTATTTATTTATTTATTTGGCTGTGTTGGGTCTTCGTTTCTGCGCGAGGGCCTTCTCTAGTTGCGGCGAGTGGGGGCCACTCCTCATTGCGGTGCGCGGGCCTCTCACTGTCGCGGCCTCTCTTGTTGCGGAGCACAGGCTCCAGACACGCAGGCTCAGTAGTTGTGGCTCACGGGCCCAGCTGCTCCGCGGCATGTAGGATCCTCCCAGACCAGGGCTCGAACCTGTGTCCCCTGCATTGGCAGGCAGATTCTCAACCACTGTGCCACCAGGGAAACCCCTACATTTTTTGATGTCTGTCCTTCCAGGACATTTTATCCTATGAATATATAACTATTTATATATATTTAATAATATTTTCAATGCTGATTTATAGCTTGCTAATTTGGTTTATCAGGATAGTCTGAACATTTTTTCACTTCTTGGAATATTATTTTAATGGCATGACTTTTCAATGCCTGAAAAGCGTTCTACCATACCAATGTGTCTTCCTTCGTTAATCAGGTTGCTTCCGGCTTTCTGTTTTGATAATTAACACTGCAATAAGCATCCTTAATGATACATCTTTGGGCCCTATCTGTGATTATTTCCATTATAGTTTTTTAAGCATTGCTAATTCGTGTTCACTCAACATATATTTATTGAACACCAGTGTGCTGGGTACTTGGGATATAGCCACCAAAGAGAAAGACAGACGGGCTTCTTTCCTTCACAGTGCTTGAAATTAAGTAGCAAAGATAGAAATGTTTCAATGGAGGTTAAAAAAAATTCTACCATCACCCAAATGAGTGTCTGTCCTCCTTCTCAATCCGGCTCCTCTCCCCAGCACAGACCACATCGTAGAGGTGTGAATGTGTGTGTTTCTCAAATATACTGTACGTATTTTTCTTTATTTTTCTTTTTTCCATTAATAATGCATATTGAACGTCTTTCCGTGTCAGTACACATAGGTCTCATTCTTTTTCATGGCTTCTTTATATCCCATAGAATGACTAAATCCCAGTTTACTTAGCTATTTTCTTATTAATGAATATTTAGGTTATTTGCTATTTTTTTTTCTGTTATTGTAAGTAACATTCCCATTTTATCGGCATTAGTGGAATTTCTGGATCGAAGGGTATGCATATTTACTTTTTGATCAAGACATTAGCTTAGGGACTTCCCTGGTGGTCCAGTGATTAAGACTCCGCCTTCCGATGCGGGGGGTGTGGGTTTGATCCCTGGTCAGGGAGCAAAGATCCCACATGCCTCACGGCCAAAAAACCGAGAAACATGAAACAGAGGCAATATTGTAACAAATTCAATAAAGTCTTTAAAAATGGTCCACATCAAAAAATCTTAAAAAAAAAAGACATTAGCTTAAATTATCCTCAAAAAGGGTTACTCCAATGTATACCCCCCCCCCCAATAGCTATGAGAGGGTATGTTTCTCCCCACCCTCACCAACTCTGATATAGTCCATGTTTTAATTTTTGTCAATCTGCAGGAGGAAGAAAGAGTAAGAAAACTATTTTGTACTTTCAGCTTGCATTTTCTCAAATTCCTTGTTTCTATCCTTTGCCTATTTTCTATTGATTGACTTTTTCTTTTTGATTTATGTATTTATGATAAAATAGGACTAATAATTCTCATGGTACACATGGCAAATATTTTCCTGTATATCATTTTTTTTAGTTAATAGACTTTTTTTTTAAGAGCAGGTCTAAGTTTACAGAAAAACTGATGGGCAAGGTCAGCATTCCTACATACCCTCCCCTCCACACACACAGTTTTCCCTGCTATTTATGTCTTGAATTCCTGTGGTATATTTGTTACAATTGATGAATCAATACTGATACTTTATTATTAACTGAAGTCCATAGTTTGCTACAGTTGATTCTTTGTGTTGTACTTTCTGTGGGTGTCTTGACAAACATAAAATAAGGTGTCCATCATTATCGTGTCACTACCCTAAAAATCTCCTGTGCTCCACGTGTTCAGCCCTCCCCACCCCATCCCACCGCCACCAAAAAACAAAAAAAAAGAAAAGAAAACCCTGGCAACCACTGATCTTTTTACTGCCTCAATAGCTCAATAGTTTGGCCTTTTCCAGATGTCATATACTTGGATTCATACAGTATGGAGCCCTTCAGGTTAGTTTCTTTCACTTAACAATATCCGTGTAAGTTTCTTCCATGTCTTTTCAAAGCTTGATAGCTCATTCCTTTTTATTGATGAATAATATTCTATTGTCTGGATGGACCACAGATTGTCGATCCACTCACCTACTGAAGGACATCTTGGTCGCTTCCAAGTTTTGGCAATTAAGAATAAAGCTGCTGGAAACATTTGTGTGCAGGTTTTTGCGTGGACATAGGTTTTCAACTCGTTTGGGTGTAAACCAAGGGGCATGATTTGGGATCCTATGGTAATAATGTTTTTTGTTTTGTAGGAAACCGCCAAACTGTCTTCCAAGGTGGCTGTAGCATTTTGCATTCGCATCAGCAATGAATGAGAGTTCCTGTTGCTCCACATCCTCGTCAGCATTTGGTGTCAGTGTTTGAGATTTTAGCTGTTCTCATAGGTGTGTCGTGCTATCTCATTTTTGAGATAATTTTAATTTGCATTTCCCTGGTGACAAATGATGTGGAGCATCTTTTTCTCTGCTTATTTGCTCTCTATATATCTTCTTTGGTGAGGTGTCTGTTAAGATCTTTTGTCCATCTTTTAGTTGCATTGTATGTTCTTTTATTGGTGAGTTTTAAGAGTTCTGGACATTTTGGATATTAGTCCTTTATCAGATATGTGTTTTGCAAAGATTTTCTCCCAAGTCTGTGACTAGTCTTTTCATTCTCTTACATCATTTGTTTATGATTTTTTTCATATAAATGTTTTAATTTTTACCTGATCACATCTTTAGAGCTTCTGAATTTTGTCTCCTACTTAGGAAAATCTCTTCCAACTGACAATTATAAAGTACTCTATTTTATTTTTTCACTTTTGTAGCTTTTTTTCACATTGACATCTTTAATTCATCTGGAATTTTTTTCATGCTTGTGTATAGTTTAACAGGAGACTCTAATTTTACTTTTTCTAAGAAACAACTTTCCCAATAACTTTTAAAATAGTCTATGTTTTTTTTTCCTATTTAATTGATATGCTACCAATATCATATACTGAGCTAAATTCTTTCATACAGATGAGTCCATTTCTGGACTTGCTATCCTGTTAAATGAAATGTTATTTCATTTCTGTTTCTGGATTCTGCCACACTCTTTTAATTACTATCGCATTATGGTTTGTTTTGATGTCTTTGATGTCCAGTTTTCTTAGCTATTCTTGTACTTTCCCAAATGAATACCATGTCTAATTTCACTAAAAATTCATTTTGGGATTTTAACTGAGTTTTTGAATTTAATTTTTAGGTTAGTTTGGAACATATTTATAAAATTGAATGTTACCATTCATATCTTTGTTTGCTGTCTTCAGTTTGGTTGTTTTCTTCTGATAGGTGTCTTCACAGAGCTTGCACATTTGCTTTTAGATTTATTTTAGTATTGTTTACTGTTTTGTTGCTATTGTAAATGGGATCTTTTTATTCTATTACATTTTCTAATTTAAAAAATATTGGCAGATAGGGAAAATATTGGTTTTTGTAAGTTACTCTAGTCCTGAATTCTTTTTGTTTAAATGTGTTTTAGTAGGTTATCTTCATATTTCTAGGTAGATGATTATCAGCTGCCAATAATGACAGCTTTTCTTCTTTCCTTTCCAATAGCTATACTCCCTATTAATTTTTCTTGTTTTATTGACTTCCCTAGAATAACTGGTGTAATATTAAATCATAGTGGAGATAGTTGCCACTATTGTCTTTCTCTTGCCTTTCATGAAAAAGAGACAATGACAAGTGATTTTATTTTTTTAAGAGAAACTAAATCAAGGGCTTGGAAGTCTAGTCCAATATTTCATAGATTGGGGTCAAATAACATTGATGTACCTTCTCATTATAAGTTTTATTCCCTCAGAAAAATTAAAGTGTCCCCAATGAATATAGATATGCTCCATTTTACATAACGATGTGTCTCCAAAATGGTCGGTGTGGGCTCTCATCTTGATTTTAGTGGACTCTCCTGTGGCTAAGGTCACGTGTTTATATCTTTGGACTGCCATTATCTTAAACTTTGGGTAAGAAAAACATTTTTAGTTTATGTTATAACCAAGACCTTCCCTAAAGAGGAAATGGGTTAACTATCCCAGCTTAGGAAGGTAATTTAAGGAAGAAGGGAAATGACCAAATATACTTTATGAGTGAATCACTAAATTTCATCCCAAAATGGAAAGCAGAAGATGCAGGAGCATTTGAATCCCCTGAAGGTCCCTCTTCCCCGGAGTTTCCTACATCTTTCTTCCCGATGGATCAGACCTCTGTGTAGCATGAGTCGCTGGGCAGTCGCCAGGGGTGAGGTCAGGTCTCCTCTGCCTGGAGAGAGAGCTCACAGTCTTGGGTGGTCCTCCCACCCTGCTCCCAGGCACCACCCGTCTTGCCAGAGGCCATGCTGAAGCCACGTCCATGGTCCAGCTGACACAAGCAGACCCGACTGGTTTCACTGCTTCTTCACTTTGAGAAGTGAGCAAGCCTGTTTTAAAACCTGGGCTTTAAATAGTCACTTGATATTTTAACTTGCTGGATTAAACCTGCTGAATAATCAAAGCCAGTTTGCTTATGTTGATAGAACCCATGTTACAAAACAATATTCCAAATTGCCTGTGTGCCTGAAACAGCTATCTGTTGATGGTGGTCATGAGGCGAAGCAAAGTGACCCTGACCTTGGGCCCCTGAGCTGGCTACGTTCCAGCTCACACACCACTGTATTCTCCCAGTGGCTGAGCGCCTCAGAACAAGGCACATCTTCACCTGTGGATCCTCAGCACTTGGCATGGTGCTTGGCACATAGGGACAGACATCAGATGGACATGTGACTGTCCATCTGTCTGTCTGTCTGTCTCTGAAGGAGTAAACTGCCCTCAGCTCATTTCCTCTGCAACACACCCCTCCCAGTTAAGATTCTGATGGTCTCCTAATTGCAAACCCAGCATAGTTTTTGATCTATGCTTTTTATTTACTCATTCATTCAATCAACATTTATTAAGCACCTGTTGTGTACTATGTTCTGAAGATACGGTTGAGAATAAGACTGAAAAAAGCCAGCCCTTCTGGATTTTATATTCTAGAGAAGGAAGGCAGGCCACAAGCAAGTAAATAAATATGGAAATAAGACCATTTCAAATGGTGCTAAAGGCTACGAAACAAAGTCAAAAAGAAAATATGGCAAAGCAACACTGGGCCGGAGTCGAGGTGTGTGGGGCAGACTCTGAGCCAGTCCTGGACGCTGAGACACAGCCAGGCCTGCAAGATGTGAGGGAGAGGAGTCCAGAGGGAACAGTGGGTGCAGAGGCCCGTGAGTGTGAGAGGTCTTGGTACGTCTGGGGAACACGAGCCGTAGCGGAGTGAACGAAGGTCAGAGGAACTACATTGTGTAGATCTCTGTAGGCGGAGGTTTGGGCTGAGATGCTTATTTCCGCAAAGGAAGGGCAGGAACCTGCCAAATCGCGCTTTAAAGTTCACCGCAGCTGCCACGGAGAATGGACAGTAGCAGCTATTGGGAGGCTCTTGCTGGTTTCCCAGGTGAGAGATGGGGGGTTGGACCAGATGGATGCAGGGTGAAGCATTTGGATTTGAGATGTGTTTTAGCGGCAGGGTGTGCGAGACATGCTCTAAGCTCCGGCAAAACACCCAACTGCTCACTTGACTCTCAGACTTACCCAGAGAGAACTCGTGGCCCTCCACCTCTGTCGTGGGCACTGCTGGGGCCCACCACCCCAGCCCTTACTGGTCCAGTGCCCCCATCCTCCCATCCACCCCTCCCCCCTCCACCCCGGGGTGAATGTGGGCTTATAACTCACAGCTGCCCCCTGGAGGTAATGAGCTGGGAGCCACCTTGCCCGGAGCTTCCAGTCTGCCTGGTCCCGAGGAGCCCACGGCCGGTGACAGGCACGGCTTCCAGAAGCCCCTGCCTCAAGGTCCAGCCAACCCTGTGATGCAGTTCACGCCCAGAGCGCCCAGGCATGGGCCAGACTCCAGTTCAGATCCGTTCCCGCTCAGCTCCTAGAGAAAAGGGCCAAGAGGATCCCAATGTTTCCATGTCCAGAGATATGGTTCAGGAAGGAGGACGGGACGTGGGGTTTGGCAGAAGCTAAGAGGAGGGCGTGTTTGCAAAGTGAAGCAGTGGTCACCTGTGTCGTTTCCACGGAGGGGCTGCATCAAGGACAGAGAGCTGGTTGGTGGATTTGGCTTTCATAAGAGCTGCTTCAGAGCAGATGGGGAGGTGGAAATAGCCCAGGAGAGAGTTTATGACCTGAGGAACTGAAGATGCTGCAGCGTCCAATTTGGAGAAGTTTTCTGTGAAGTGGAGAGAGATCCGGGGAATACTTTGCAGGGGGGAAACGGAGTCAGGAGAGGGCTTGTTAAAGAGGGAGGTGGTGAGTCTTGTCTGTAAACAAATAAAAGATGCAAGGGAGAGAGGACAGTGGCAGAGCCGGGACAACTTTCTATCCTAACAGCCGCAGGGGCAGGGTGACGGGAGAAAATCAGGTCTCGGGGTGAGAAGACAAGGCAGTGCTTGACCGCTCCTGTTTTCTCAGTAAAGCATGAGGCAAGGTCATCGGCTGAGAGCAGAGTAAAGCAGAAAGGGGCGTTGGATGTTTGAGGAGAGAGAAAAAGTCATCTCAGAGAGCAGAAAAGTGTATTCACTCAGGCAGTGTCTGGATGGCCAGGCAACGCTGCGTGCCCGTTAGAATCTGCGAGGATGAATGGGCATGAGAGCCAATCTGGCAGCATGGTCGCGTGGGGTTCCTTCCATCTACGTTCTGCTGCTTGGGTGCAGGAGAGAAGTAGGCAGACAACTGGGTTGAATGAGGGGTGAGAGGGTGTTTGCAGGGGAGGGTCCTGGAGCTTCACCTCTAGGCAGCCGCTGATGGGAGGCACTCTCTCTTCCTTCCCCATCTCAGCCTCCTGGGTCCATTTTGAGAAAGTGAAAAATGGTCCCAGAAGCCAGCAGCGCGGCCGTGATACCCAGTGCTCACAGAATGCAGCCGTGATCAGATCACGCCCCCCGTGACCCGGTCTGAGACGGGACAGGGAGGGGACACAGCGACAAGAACCCTGCGACACCCCTCTTCTGCAAACACGAGTGACCAGGGATGGCTCTGGCCCTGTGTTAATCCTCCCGCCTCCGGGACAGAAACTGTCATGTCATCATACTGCCCGCCGCTAACACAGACCTGCTGCCCTTCACCTCTACCCTCCGGCCTTCACCTCTACCCTCTGCGAAACCACCGCCCAAGCCCACACCCTGTTCTAGGCCCCTCCCAGCTCCATCTTATCCAGACCCCCAGACTCCCTGCTCCGCTACTGCAGAGCTGCACACATTCACTCTGCTTTACCACCTGGGCCCCTGGGTGTGTGCCTGGCGGGGCTCCGCAGGTCCCTCCTACACTCCCGGTCACTCGTGATGCTGCTTTGCTCCAGCTCCTCCCTCCGCTCCCCCACCCCACCAGCCCCCACGAGATACTGGTGTTGCCCCGGCTTCTCATCAATCCTCTTGTCATCTCTTTCTTGTGCCTCCATCATTGCCTCCAACCTGGGACGGCTCCTCAGCCCTTTTCTGTCGGGAGACTTCACTTGTGAAATACACAGGCCAGGTATTTTGTAGAAGTCTACCCATGTGGGTCTGTCTGCTGGTTCCTCATTATTCGTTTCGGCCTGTGCCTCCTTGGCAGGACCTGCGGGAGCAATGCTCTGTCCCCCTCTGTGCATCGCGTGCAGGTTTGTCCGTCTACTTGTGTTGTTAACTGTGGTCATTTGTAAACTGGAGGATGCAGGCTTCTCTGTTTTTACCTTCATAATCAATGAGTGATACTTTGAGACTATAAATATCCTATTTTCCATCGTCCTTTTCTCCAATTATTTTAGCATTCATAAACAATTCTTGCCTGAAACAACTGTTACTGTGTTGTTTGCCAAAGGGTGCTTTTTGTCTAGCTCCAGCATTCATTCCACATTTATTACTTGGCTTTCGACTGTAAGGAAGAGTTGTCCCTTCTCCTCCGTTTATTTATTTATTCACTTATCTATATCAGCATGCACTTAGGGATGCTTATAGACATGGTCGTATCCATTCCCCTCATTATTGTGCTGTAGGGAAATAAGAACTGGGAATATGTTAGTTGAATTTTAATATGTGATTTTTGGAAACTACAAACCTGAAAGCATAAAAGTGGCAAAGAAAGTGAAGGAACAGTTTGTAGTTTGTCATCGTCTCTATAAAAGCTTTATCAGTTAAAAAAACATATTAATTAGAAAAACTGTTGTTATGAAAGGTAATTATTTTAAATATGTGCTAATCACAATGATTGTAAACATATATCAAACATGCTGTATATATTCTGTACTAGTGAATGACATTTCTACTAAGCAGTCCTTTAGCATTTAAAGAGCAATTCATCTAACCAGAGGACTTGTGAGGTAGCAAAATATCTTGCTTTCTGGGGTTTGCTAGCTCCTGTGGCCTCGGTCTCACAAAAGGTAATTCCACTGATTCCTTTGTTCCACCCCCCCCAAGACTTCTGGGGGGTTATGTGTGCATATATACACTTTTTTTTTTTCTTTTCCTACAGAAAATAGATAGGAAATGGCCATGGCTGTGAGCATGGCTGAGTGGCTGAGTGGCCTAATGCTAGCCTGTGCTCTCTGCAGCCTAATTAAAGGAAAATGGTTGTGCTTTCTATGAAGAGAGGCACAGAATAGGAGGAGGGGGCACAGGAAGGGAAGCCGAGCACTCAGAGCTTGCCTTTCTCCGCGGAATTAAACGCTAACCTCGCCTCCTCCTCTGAGTCCTGAATGTATAAAATAAATCAATGTAAATAGCTGGACAACTTCCAGGGGCACTAGATTTCTCGTCAAAATTCAATTAATGCAGCCCCTAAGAAACCAGCAACATGCAAGGAAATACCGCAGATGGACTGAAAGGGCAGGTACGTGGGGCTGGATGTCAACTGGTCCCCGGGCTCTGGGCTTAGAGGGCGGCCGGCCAGCTCCCCACTGCAGCCAAAGGTCTGGGCAGGTGATGTCACAACTTCAATGAGAATGGAAAGGTCAACTTAAATAGAAACAAAATTCTTAGCTATATAAAAATCATGCTATTTCTATGAGAAGACTGTTTTGCCCTGGCAAGTCAGGCAAAAAAAGCAGGTCAGAAGATAATCCGGTCCAGCTGGGCGTTGGGGGGGTGGGGCCTGTATCCTCACCCCACTAGTTTCCTCTCTGCTTCTGCATACATCCTACCAAGGGCTGGGTTAACCATTGTGACTGATTGGCTCACTCTTCATAATAAACAGGCAAAAAGAGGGAACTCCACGTAAAACACCGTTTATTTAACTTCCATCAGCTCAGACCAAAATAAGCAATCGAGGCCACAGTTGATTTATTCCCATGTAACTCTCCAGTACACGACAGAACATCATGAAGGTTTGTCATGAAGTCCCTCTTACCTTGATCGCAGCTAAAACGAATTGCTACTCTAAAACTGCAGCTACATGAATTTATGCAGACACCCTGGAGTGGAGCAAAAGCAGTCCCCAAGAAGAAGAACTGCAGAATTATGCCAAAGAAAGACTTTCAATTACATGGCAAACAAAAAGTGTTTATTGTAATCATTTATTTGGTCTCTAACTCACACCAGAAAGGGTCTGAGGCAGCTTACACAAAATACATGCAATAGGATAATTAAGAACAACAACAGCAGTAATAAGAAGAAGAAGAAGAAGAACACAATACACAGGCCCTCCGCCCTGCACCAGGCACACAGCCAGACCTCTTTCCTGCAGTGTCTCCGAGAATTCTGATAGTCATTCTTTGCGGTAAGGACCATCATTATCCCCATTTTACAGCTATGAAGACTGAGGCTGGGAGGTTAAAGCAACCCAGCTCAAGATTACATAAGCTAACAAGTGGCAGAGCTGGGATAAAAAGAAAGGCCATCAGTAAAAGGGCAGCTACGGGCAGGCCAGCAATGCGAAGCTGAGCCCAGGTGGAGAGGCTGTGCCCTCCACAGCGCATGTGCTTCTGCAGTGAACTTGAGCACTTAGCTTTGGGTTCCTTCCGGGACAAAGCAAGGAGGGAAATGTGTATCGGTGGCTAGATTTGCAGGGTGCCTGAGAGAAATGTATTCCATTTTCTAAGATGAAGCACAGCTTCTCCTGGGCTAAGTGTCCAGGATTCAGAAAAACAAAAGGTCAGCAGACAGATCTTTCGGAGAATCGTGTAGGAATAGCATTTCTGGAAACCAAGACTCCGGAGGCAGGGCTGGCAGGAAGGCAGGCAGGACTCTCATCCTCAGCGCGATCTGGGCACCGACACAGACTCAGGACAAATGTGCTCTGGGATTCTGTGTTCTTACAGACTCGTGCTTGACAGATAGCACGGCCTCCCGGCACCTCGGCTCGGGGCTGAGGGTG
This sequence comes from Balaenoptera ricei, assembly GCF_028023285.1. Taxonomy (NCBI): domain Eukaryota; kingdom Metazoa; phylum Chordata; class Mammalia; order Artiodactyla; family Balaenopteridae; genus Balaenoptera; species Balaenoptera ricei. The sequence goes on along the minus strand of NC_082653.1, from coordinate 47,651,709 downwards.
CATCCACTCACAGGCAAATAAATCACACTGGTTCCGGTGCATCCAGCAGACAGCAGCCTTCACACTCCACGCCGTTCAAGACTGTCTCTCCTGGCACCTCTGCAGCCAGGCGGGGGCTCCCAGGGTGCCCGGCCGTAGGCAGTGCCAGCTTCTGGTTCCTGGCACACCAGGGTAACTGGCCAAACACCAGCTCTGCAGAGCCATGAGCTGACCAGCAATAAGAGAGAGGTTGCTTACAAGCCAGTCAGAAGATGGTGACTTCTGCCAAAGATCAGAATTTTGCTTTTAGCACCAGGGCATCGAGAGGCATTTTTCCTTAGAGCAGTAAACATCCTTTATCTGGCGATGCCTGTTGCAGATTGCGACAACAACACTGTAGCCGAATTATATTCAGAGGAGACTTGGTTTTCTGTTACCTAGATCTTGTGCAGGTGACAATTACAACTGATCTCAAATAACTAGTTGGTTTTGCTTTGAAAATCATTCATCTTACCTTTCTAGATCTGCCTCGAAGCAATAAATGAACTAGATAGCGATTCTGGCAAACTTGAGTTGGACAGGAAATAGTCACATCAAACTTCCATTTTGGTCTTCGGGGTTTTTTGTCACAGTGTATCATGGGGCTGTGTCTGCTCGTGTAATATGTGGCATCCTTGAGTAAATCCACCACCCCAGAAACGTGTAATTTAATTTCCAAGCAAACCTAGGGCTAACTGGAAATGCTTATTTGTTCCTATTCTTATTTTTGAAAACTGTATTGAAATGCATGAATCCACTTTCTTTTATGGGCAGAATAAAATGACCAGAATGCAGCCTCACAGTGGGAACACAAATTGTTCTCTCCTCTCCTCTGCATTTAAGCCAACTCAGGCCAGATGGGGATGTGGAAGACACCAGGGCTTTCCCATGCACTTGGAGGTGACTGTCACATACAGAAAGTAGTGTGTGTGTGTGTGTGTGTGTGTGTGTGTGTGTGTGTTTCCAGAATGCTTACTTTGGGGACAGGTTTAAATCTAGTTAAAGATATGTTCTCATTCTGGGAACTTCAACTTAACACACTCTCCCAATTTATGTAGATTTAACTTTAAGAAAAGATTTTAAAGTAGATGTTGTGGAGTCTATTGGGTATCATGGCAGACAATGTCTGTTCTCTCTGCTCTTCAGAATCCTGAGTTATAGGGTGTTATTTTGTACCTAAAATAAATGACAATTATCCCCAGACTCCCCTGCAGCCAAGGAAGCCATTTGACCAAACTTGGCCGGTAAGATATAAATAGAAGTACTGTGTGAGATTTCTAGGAATTGTTCCTAAGATAAAGAATAAGGACCCTCATTTTCCTTTTTTCCATCCAAGAACATATCTATGATGACTGGAGCTCAGCAGCCATTTTGCTCAGTGAGGCCAAGGGCCCTATGGTTAGTGCTGTGATCTGATGTCTATGGAACCACCATGCCAATCCTGGACACCCCACCTAGACTTTCTTTATATGAAAAAAGTACCGCTATGCCTTTTTAAAGCCAGGGTTATTTTGAATTTTTTTTAAAAACTGCAATCAAACCTAATCTTGTCTAATGCAGGGGATACCAAGGAAACTGGGGTGATTCAGAAAGTTGCTAGAAAGGCTCAGGAGATGAGATTTGGTTATTCTGCTGTTCAGAGCTAGAACTGTCAGGTCAAGCACAATTATGGTTAAGACCCAGTTCAGCCACTCATTAGTTGTGTGACATTGGGTAGGTCATTTAATCTCTCTGAATCTCTTCCCTCACCTGTAAAATGGGCCAGCAAGTCCCACTCTAGAGGATTGGAATTAGGATGAAGTGAGATAATGTACAGAAACTGTTTAACACAGTGTCTGTGAGTTTGTGTCCCCAGCTGACAGCACCTCCACCATCAAAGCGTAATAGAAAACAGTGTCCCAGGCAGCAGACAAGGTGCTTTAGGTGGCAGAGACACACATCTTACTAATGATGGAATCATTTCAATAAGAATAAGAAAAAAGTGTAACTCACACATCAGACCTGTGCTTTCACAGGCATTATTGCTTAGGACAAGGCAATGGAAGTTCTTTCAGTTTTTTTTTTTAAAAAGCAAATCAATCTAAAGGATACTTATGAAGTAATTAATAATACAGTCCATGCAAAAATTGATGGGTTCCCAAGGGGCTGAAGTTTGGCAAACACTTGCCCGAGACGGGTGGACATAGAAATGCAGCGACAGAAAGGACGCAGATGGGAGGGCAGCCGCCCCACCCGGCCCTCCGCCCCTCCCCCGGCCCTCCACTCCACCACATCCACCCTTGTGTGTGCACTTTGGGGGTGGGGACCACAGTGCCCAGCGAAGCATCTGCCACCAATGGCTGTGATGTAGTAACAGCAAAGAATCGCCTCCTCGGTTGTCCCCCTCGTTGCCACTTTGCAGCCACTGAGGTCAGCTCTGGCCGACGCCTCAGACAGAGAGGAGGGGAGAGCACGGCGGAGAAGGAACAAGCATTCGCTGAGGGGCGGGTGGAGGCGGCAGAGAACAGAAGCCCAGACCAAAATGGGTGTCGGAGGGAAAGACAGAGGGCTTTGAAAGGCCTCACTGGACCTCTTAGGAAGGATGGACGAATGGACAGAAGGATGGAAGAAGAAAGGAAGACAGGACAGCATATGTGTTTTGGGCACACGTACTGGCCTGGGGAAGGGGACGGGGGCAGGTGGCTTCAGAGAACATGTTTACACACCTGCTTCTGTTACCAACCCTTCGAGTCAAGTCCCAACAAGGGTCCTCCGGCCCCGTGTCACTTGTGCCAATAGAACAAGATGGAGATGGGCTCAGAGCAGAGGAAAGCTTTCTCCTCTGATCACAGAAGGGAGAGGTGCAAGCTCCTGCCCTAGAGCACAGGCTCTCTGGGACAGGCCTCGGACGGGACAGGGACGGGGATGCGGATGGGACTGCTTTACAGGCATCTCACCGGCGGGAGGGACGGGGCTCTGGGGGGTGGCGGCGTAGCTGTGCTGCCCCAGCTCTGGGCCCAGAGCTGGGCACAGCCTCTCTGCACACGCCCAGCTCAGCTAGGGTGTCGGTTCTACAGCTGGGAACTCTAATCCAACACGTTAGGTGCGAGGCATCTGCACACAGTTCCCCTCCGGGCAAGTGAAACTAGACTGAGCACAAAAGAAGAGTTAGACCTTATCACCCAGATTCCATCTCATTTTCCCATTGGGCTTTGCTGGTGACACCTCCATGTCACCCAAACCGCTTAACCAGGCCTGGTGGGCACACCACATGCCCACCATGGCCCCATAGGTGAGGGATGCTGGCCGGGCTGGGGGATGGACCACAAGGGACTGCAGGGGCATCTGTCCGTTGAGCTGGTTGCTGCCATAGAACAACGAGGACCCAACGTGGCCGAATCTGACCTTTTAGAGAAAGGCCGAAAATCCAATTTCCAAATGCTGTTCAGGCCAAAGCAAAGACGTCTCTAGGTCACACCTGGCCCCCAGGGTGTCTGTTTGCAACCTGGATGATGGACCCTGTCGTCTGTCACTTCCTTTCTTCTGCATGTGGAGTGTCCACGGGAGGGCCGAGGCCCCCCAGCCATGCTGCAGCCCAAAGGCTGAGGATTCCTGCTTGGTGTCACCTACTCCCAGGCCCGGCAGGAGGAGAACGTCTGTCCTCCACCATGAGTATGTGGTGCTGTCAGTACAAGAAAGGGCCTGGACCATGAGAACATCATGCTCCGGGAAGGCCTGTGGGCCCCCCAGCTGCAGGGCCCCCCCACCCCCCAGGAGAAAAGGCAACTCTTGGGTGAGTTTCCAGCTTCAATAAACCTCTGTGCAGGTGTGAGGGGCAGCTAGGGACCCTCTGATCAGGTCCAAAAGCAAAAACTGACTATTATCACACTAAGATAAAATTAGAATGCTTTTCATTAAAAAAAAAAAAAAGGATCTTGGAGGGCAAGGTGTGTTTCTTCTCTGCCACTCTCTGCCTTTTCCAACTGTTGTGTAGTTTAGCATTTCCAGTTGAGCCTTGCTCTTCTGAAACTCTCTCTCCTTCCCTACCTGCTGCTGAAGGGCCCTGGCCTTGGGCTTGAGATCCAGGACCTGAATGAACAGCATTTATCCACCTGTCTTTCCCCTTAGACACGTCCTGCTTCTCCCGTGGCCGGCGAGTGCAGCCTCACCGGCGTGTCTTGTCCATTTGCTTTTCTCAGCATCTGGCATGGCCAGTGGCGGAGCTGGTTACCAGATCCCTACCCCGTTTGTGTGATGGTGTCAATCAACTAGGCCGAATGACCAGACGAGGATGAGCTCTGGAGAAGTCTGATCAATTCCTTAATGACTGCACCACATCGACCAGAATGGTTAATTCAGTTCCACAAGTTGACATTTCTTGGGCCTTCTGAGAAAAGTGTATCATTTGCAAAAGTCACGGAGAATCTAAGTCCCCCCAAATAAACCAGGCCAGCCGTGGCAAAATGAACAGAGACAGTCACGTCTTGGGTCCTATTTGGGTTCTGGAGTGTTTGTGTAAGCTTTTTCTCATGGCTGTTCAGAAATGAATTTCGTGATGCAAACACCCAAGTCTACACAGCCACTTAGAAACCACACGTGGCCGTGCTCTTACCAGACAGTGTCTCCTGAAGATTGCGGGGCCACCAACTATGGAGGTCTTCCATTTTGAATGTAAACTGGGAAAGAAGTTATTGTTTTCTATTTTTTAAATTCACAGTGTTTGCGGAAATATACATTTCTCCAAAGCTCAGCGCTAATGCAACTATCCATAGCACCTGGGGCTGTTAATGCAGACCTGCCCCCCATCCCACCAGCCTTGGCAAGGATTCCAGAAGCCCCTCTCCTTTCTCTGAAGAAGGAAAGCAACTAAAGCACAGGAGCCATTCAGTTTGGGGGGAAAACTAGACCTAAAGCTTTTCCTAAAGTAAAACTTCTTTCTAACATCATTATAGTAAAAGGAGATGATCTTCATTTGACTAAATGTTCTCATCCATTGCAAAATGAGTTCTGTTAAATTCAAAGCTCTTCCCATTTTAAGAATGAAGGCTGCCATGTTTCCAGGATGATTTCAAGGAGGCCCACAGGGGTCCATGCCACTCCAAACCCCCTCTTGCCCACCCTAAACGGGGTCACCGCACCAGCGCAGAAGCTCTCCACAGAGCGGGGGAGAAGCAGGCCCAGGTATCCTCACCTGCGCCTCCAGTCTCCTGAGAACCAGCCTGTGCTGGACGCCATGGGGACCCGTTGCCCACCATGCGTTAGAGGTCAAGACACTCCCTGGGTCAGCTTTCCCGCACAGTCAGAAGTGTCCCACGCGCTGAAGTGGGTGGAAGCCTTCAGGCCACGAGTTAGCTCCGCAGAGGAAGTTTGCACTGGCCGTGGGCATGGATGGCACCGGGGAGGTGCAGACGTGGACACGGGTCCTCTGGGCTGCGCATCAGGCAGGAGGGCCAGGGTGGAAGGTGTCTGGAGGGGCCGGAGGAGGTGAGAGCCTCGGACCCTCCACAGGGAGAAGGCAGCAGAGGGAGCAGCGAGCGGTCTGGGCGCAGCTTTGGAGCCAGGAGAAGGCTGAGCTGGACGCGGCCCCCAACGGGGTGCCCTGACTCTGCCGCCCCCGGTCAGCACCCCCCAGCCCAGAGCTCCAGCCTCCCACCCCGGGCAGAGGGAGGACGCCTGGAAGCTCCTCAGCCCACGGCTAGTTCGGAAAGGCAGTTGACTGTGACTTTCCAGGACTCCAGTTCCCATGTGGCTGGGATGGCCAGTCTAACGAAGGCTCAGCCGGGTGCCGCCTGCCACGAAGGTTAAGACCGATGTGCAGAAGCTCCCCTCCCGACAGTGGAGGAGCCCACATGCTCCTTGGTGACGCCCAGCTCCCCGGCGTGGGCGCTAGCATTTCATCACCCCCTTGTAAGCGACCCCTAGGGCACCACTGAAGCTGCAGTAAGACTGAGAAGGAGCCTTCAGAAGTCAACTGGTTGGCTTAGTTTGAAGGGCATGGCTGTCCCCAGATGAATCCTGGGAATGTGCACAGCCAACAGTTTGCAGAGATTGTGAGCTTCTGGACAAGAATCCCCAAACGCTTGACCACAGGAGGCAGTGGCGGGAGAGTGGAAGATATGAAACTTCAGGTCTCCTGAGTTACTGTCTGCAAACAGCTCAACAGGCTGTGATGAGAGTAGCGGGCGTCGAATTTCCAGGTGAGAGGCCGTGAGTCCAAAGCAGCAGAAGAAAGAATCTGCAGGAACCTCGGCTTCCTCTTTGACAGCCCAGGCCCTGTGCAGACGGGCATAGCAGATACATTTTCAGAGGATTAAGGCTTCTCCAGCCATCTGTGCTCAGCCTCCTGAGTGGAGGCGATGGGGATGTGGGCACAGACGATGGGCCAGGGCCCAGGGTGGGCTGCACTCATTCTAAGAGAAGTGGGTTTCCCCAGAGCCCCCTCTTGGAAGCACACGATGCAGAGTCACTGATGGTAACACAGAGGCCGGGACTGTGAAGGTGCTGGGCGGGGAAGACACCTGAACAGCACCTGGGTAGTTGGAACAGGGCTGTGCTGGCGCCAGGAAAGCAGAGACAGAGGCTATGCCGCCTAGAAGGCTGTGACTGTAGACCTCGAAACCAAGAGGGTGGAAACTCCTGATCCTGCCGTGAAAACACACACGGGAGGAGGGGGCGTCTGAGCAATGCAGGAAAGGTGGCGACAAACATAAAAGCGCCCACTGGTCTCTAACTCAGGCTTCAAGTGGTTTCAAGATTTGCAAGTCCACAATTCCCTGAAGCTTTTCTAGAAGCTGCTGAGACCTAAGAGGCAGGGACCATCCTGGCACAGCTGCGCTTGAGTGTCTGGGCTTAGGCATTACTGATGCTTTGGTCCAAGAAGCTACCGTCTGAGGAGATGTGTCAAAACATCACCCCACTGAGTTGATGCCTCCCAAGGTGGCCAGCTCCGCATCAGTGCCTTTGCTCCAGGAATTAGATGGGCGTTGGATGGGTGTTGGCCTGGGTTTGTTTGGGCCCAGAACCCCCATCAACTCCATTCATTCAGGATTCAGCAGCCTTGAGTCACTCACAGCTCTGACAGGTTTCCACGAGTGCCCCCCGGACCCCCTCTGCCCTCCCTCCGGGCCTCAGGGCTCAGGCAGACCACCCTTCAAGCCTGGGCTCACCCACGGCTCTCCCCTTGTTCCCATGAGGCTTGCTCTTTGGTACTACTGCCCATCTTGGGGCACTTTGCAGTGTTTTATCACCTATTTATTTAGCAGAACTTTATTCTATATTAATGAAAGACCAATCAGGGCCAGGCAGTATGGAGTGTTTACCGTGCTGTGTGCAGTTCACGCATTCATTATTCCTTCCTTGGTTCAGTGAACATCTATAGGACGCCTGTTGCACACAGGTGCTGAGCTAGACAGCCATGGAGCTATTACACAGCACGTGTGAGTGCACTCCTGCCTCCAGGATCGTCCTTCCTGCCCATCACCTTCCTAAGCTCAACCCCTACCACCACCACCACCCCGCCCCCTGCCCTGCTTATCTCTACTCCACCTCCTTGAGGGCCAGGCACATTCCTGCCTCCGGGCCTTTGCACCTGCTGTTCCCGGAAGGCTCTTTCCCCAGAGCCCCACGTGGCTCACTCTCTTCCGTCTCTGTCCCTCGGGCTTTACTCACTAAGTCACTGTCTTAGGTGAGAGCCTTGCTCTGTGTCTCCCATCCTCGCTTGATTTATGTTTCCTTCTAAGCAGTTCTCATTCGCATGCTGAACATGGGCTTATTTATCGCTTGGATATAAGCTCCACGGTGGCAGGGATGTTTGTCTGTGTTGGTCCCTGCTGTTTCCCCAGTACCCAGAACAGTGCTGGTCACAGAATGGGTATGGAGCCCACGTTAGTGGAATTAATAGTTGGATGAAAATATGACCTGAACAACAAAGTAGGTATTTAAGGATGAAATTAGGTCATATTCTGGTCAGGCGAACAGGTGATAGGTACTGAGTGGTGTAGCTGAGTGCCAGGTTGATTGTACACATGCTTGTCAGTGCCCTGGTCCTTTAATGCCTCGGTGTCCCTGGGGCTCGTTACCTCCTTCCCAAGAATTAACTTGTCTCGGAAAACAGAAGGTGCTCATCTGCACGTGGGCACCGGTTTTTCTTCCCCTGGACACACAACGTGACATCCACTAACAGTCCCAGGAACGACAAACTCACATCCAGAGGAGATCACATCACCCACGTGTCTCTAACCATGAAGGAGCGAAGTTTCCTGTTCCGAGACACTGAGCATCAAGACAAAGTAAGAGTTAAAAGACCAGTAAATGTTCCTGGTTCTTCCACGAATGCATCAAATATTCAGCAATCCCCTGTAAATAAAGGATGGTCATACTGTCTTCCACATAAGAAAGCATATGTTCAAACAGTTTTCCGGGCAAAGTTAGCAAATAGGGCCACGAACAGAACTGCTCTCTGAAGAAAGATTCAATTAGGCGTCCGTGCAGTTGCACGAAGGCCGTGTTGCAACACCGAGGTGGCCTGTTTTTCTGGTCATTATTAATCCAGAAACCTTAATGATGAACAACATTTGTGTTATTGTCTCCCCAAATTTAATTTGTTTATGCAGCAGTTCAGTTAATCCTGCAATCTGTTTTTCTCAAACGAGGGCAGATAATGGAGACACCGTTCTTTACAAGTCTTCAGGCTTTTAAATTCTGATAAAATCAGGGTTCTTCACTGGGTCTTGCCCCAGCTCTGAATTAAACCACTTTAAATGTAATTATGGAAGCTGGCCTTACATCAGGGACATCCATTTACAAAATTGATTGGCCGTGCTGTTCCGCGAGCCATTTCATGAGCAAACGATTGCAAAAGGGCCAGAACCGTAATTTATAAAGGCAAAAAAGCAGGTAAATACTTTATTAGTGGTAATGAGAAAGTTTCCAACTAACTGAACCTTTTTCTTCGCTCACCAGCTACTTCACGGAGCCGTGGTGCATGGCCCTCTTTCACGATCGTTTTATTGATCTCCGGAAAGAGTTACGCCAGATCTTATCCTCCAAGGAGGTAAGAGTGATTAACGGATATGTAGGTTATTCTTTGCAAATTAGAAGCAGTTACAGTTGTTGGTCATTTAGACTTTTCCCTACATTCCCACTTTACGGTTTCACTTTGAAAATCAACTGTCCCTCACAGAAACAAACTACGGAATAGCTAAACATAGATGGTGATATTTCAGGGAATGTGAATTGTTCAAATCTTTTACGCGGGGCAAATTTGTCTTCCCCTTTTACAAGTACCTGTACTTTCATTATCCGCTGACAGCGAGGGCTGAAAGTGCGGTGTGGGTCGTATCTCCTTGCCCTTGAGCACGAAGGCTGCGTTCCTATAGTTTCTGTCCGCATTTGCCAGCTGTTCGCTAACCATTCGTGTGCGCGCGTTGTTCCAAAGGTGTCAGGGGACTCAACAGGTGTCCAAATGCACTCCTTTCATAACCGAAACTTCTTTCTCCAAGCAATGTAGGATTAACTGGAAGTGAGGCTGCACACCCCACAGCCTCCGTACTCGGCAGGAAATTTGACTCTGCCATGTACATAGTAAAATATTCGTGAAACTTTGTTTTTTTCAACACCTAGAGTCCTTACCAGAGTTGCGGGGAGTTTACATCTTTGGCCAAACGTCCATTCTAGACTCCTCCTCGATTCGCTCGGACGAGGGCTGGGGCTCAGCTGAGCTTCCGCCTCGTCTGTCTAGACGGGCAGGTTCTGCGTCTCTGTGTCGCCTCCTCGTGGGTCCCCGGGGTGTGGGCTGCCACACCGGATGCACAGACGCAGCCCAGGTCCCCAGGCCCCTCGTTCTAGCCGCTGCACGCCCCACCTCACCGAACCACGCAGGGACCCTCCGAGGTGGGTGGGGGCACTGTTGTCATCGCCTCCACTTCACCCATGAGGAAGCGGAAGCCGAGACACTTCACGCAACCCCAGGGTCTCCCGCTCCAAAGCCAGGGTTGTCGGCACTGGACCGCAGCGGTGGCGTGGTACCCTCTCCTCATTGCCCCGCCCCTGTTCAGTTTCATCCCTGGGGGGTCCAAGCTGGGAAACTGACGTAATGTTACTAATCTGAAGTAGATTCAGATTGGGAAACATAGGTTTAAAGTTTAAACCAAACTCAGTTCTCTTTGGTGCCCACAAAGATAGGGACCAGGCAGGGGAGCGTACCCAAGGGAAGCAGAGGGGCCGACGGCTAAAGGCCCAGGTCAGCCACGGCGAGAGTCATTCAAATTGGAGATGAGAATAGTAATGAGATAGAGATAGAGATTTAGGATGTCACAGGTCAGCCAGGTCCCTGCACTTCATTCGGGGCTGTGAGGAAGTTGGTCCACATTAAAACATGACCCTGAGCTGGAAGCCTGGTGCTTACTGAGCTTTGCTCAGCTCCCTCCCTCCTTCCCTCCCAAAACAACCTGCAGCTCACCGCTGCCCCCATAAGAAGGAGTCATTAGTATTCTAGCTATTCCATCAAAACTCTAAGACGAAACCTTCTAAACCCCAGATCTGAACTCCTCAGTTAACCTTTTGCACAGAGCCAAGCGGTTTTTGGTATCAAGTTTAAAACGGAAACTTTTCCTTCATTTTCCCAAGCACACATCCTCAAACGCAATGGTGGCTGCTTCTCATGGCACCCACTGAGGCTCCCGAAACCTTTTAGGCAGGAGAACATGTTTGCCGTGGGTCAGTCTGCAGTGCATAAACTCGGCCTGGCAGTGGGCCCTGGCAGGAGAGCAGGGAGACTGCAAGTGGCCTTTGCAGAAGATGCTCTAAGGCTTCCCCAACCATCCTTGTGGGTTCTCTACATTTCCAGAAAGGGGAACCTCTGCAAGAAGAGCCTCCACTGGGGGACTGTGCTGACATCTGTCAAGTGTAAAGGCCACAGGAGGTGTTGGGGCCTGTAGTGGTGTCTGCCTGTAGCTCAGATACACATGGAACAGGGACTCAGAGAGCTGGGGGAGGAGAAAGGGAGGGCTTGTGTGTGAGCACGGGCACAGAAGAATGGCCCCAAGGAAGTGCCGGCCACCAAAAGTCAGAGTGACTGTGAGAGGTATGGTGGAGACAGGCCAACAGTGGAAGTGGTAATGAGCTAGAGATAGAGATTAGATAGAGATAGAGATAGTCATACAAACAGACATGCAGGAATTTCACTGAGGAGTCTGGTAACAGGAAAACAAAGCAGATAGCCTTCACTACAGAATAACAGTAATTCCTTTTATCAAATATTGAGATGATGTAACCCACTTAATTTCACTTTCTACCTTGTCTTCAGGGAAGTACAGAAGTTCAATCCCATTAACTATGATGTCCTAGCACTCAGTTTATCAATTTTCCCCTCCCTCCACGTGTGGCGAAAGAAATAAATGACTATTATCTAGGACTGTCATCATAAGTCATATGTAGATTTTAAATGTGTATATGATTTATTTTGAAAACAAGATCATTATAAGACGTCTCAAATCCTTTTGTGGAAGTCAAAAGGGGGATGGCTTATAAATCCTCTGGTCATGCATCTAGCCAAAGAGTCACTGACCAAGGTGAAATTCTGTGTAGTCAAAATCATCCTTCAGAAAGATGGATATTGATAGAGTTGGGAAAAAATAGTTTGAAAATAATAGAGACGTTAATATCTCACTTTCAGTAATGGATAGAACCAGGTAGCAGATTAACAAGAAAATAGAGGACTTGAATAGCACTATAAACCAACCAGACCTAACATTTATGCAGAGCACTCGACCCAACAACAGCAGGATGCATGGTCTTCTCAAGTGCGTGTGGAACATTCTCCAGGACAGGCCACCAAACAAGTGTCAATAAATTTTAAAAGACTTAAACCATACAAAGTATATTCTCCAACCACAATGAAATGAGACTAGAAATCAACTAGAAAGTGAACAACAGATTCTTAAGCAACTTCTTTGGTTTCAAAGAAGAAACCAAATGGGATGTTAGAAGTACTTAGAGACAAATGAAAATGAAAACACAACCGACCAAAATTTATGGGATGCAAAGAGAAAACAGTTTTCAGAGGGAAATTTATAGCTGTAAATGCTTACATTTAAAAAACAGCAAAGCCCTCAAATCAGTAACTTAATTCTACTCCTTAAGGAACTAGAAGAAATAAAACCAAACTAGAAAAAGAAAACCAAACTAAACCCAATGCTAGCAGAAGGAAGGACATAATAAACATTAGAGTGGAGATAAATGAAATAAAGAATTAAAAAAAACAGAGAAAACTGATGAAACCAAAAGCTGGTTATTTTAAAAGTTCAACAAAATAAACCTTTAGCTAGATTAATCAAGAAAAAAAGAGTCAAATCCCTAATGAAATGAAAATGGGGACATTTACCAACCTTAAATAATAAAGGTTTAAAAAAGAATATTATGAACAATTGTATGCCAACCAAACAGATAACCTAGATGAAACAGAGAAATTCCTAGAAACACACAAACTACAAAAACTGACTCAAGAAGAAATAGAAAATCTCAAGAGACCTATAACAAGTAAAGGTATTGAATCAGTAATCTAAAACCTCCCAACAAAGAGAATCCCAAGACTGGATGGTTTCACTGCTGAATTCTACCAGACATTTGAATAAGAATTAACACTGATCCTTCTCAAACTCCTCAGACAAATAGGAGAGGAAGGAACACTTCCTAGCCCATTCTATGAGGCCAGCATTACCCTGATACCAGAGCCAGACAAAGACATCAAAAGAAAACTACAGAACAATATACCTTATGAAGTTATGATGCAAAAATCTTCAGCAGAATACTAGCAAACTAAATCCAGTAGCACATTAAAAGGATTATACACCACGACCAAGATTTACACCAGGAATGTAAGAGTGGTTCAACATATGAAAATTAATCCATGTAATACACCACATTAATAAAATGAAAGAGGGGGAGAAGTGCCATAATCTCAATTGATGCAGAAAAAGCATTTGACTAAATCACACATGCTTTCATAGTAAAAACACTAAAAAGCCAGGAACAGAAGGAAACTGACCCAACCTGATAAAGAGTATTTATGAAAAGGCCACAGCTAACATCACACTCAATAGTGAAGGACTGAAAGTTTTACCTCAGAGATCTGGAACAAGACAAGAATGCCTGCTTTCACCACTTACATTCAACATTGTACTGGAAGTTATAGCCACAGCAATTAGGCAGGAAAAAGAAATAAAAGGCATCCACATTTGAAAGGAAAACTATCTCTATTGTCAAAGGACATGATCTTATATAAAGAAAATTTTAAAGAATCACAAAAGAATATTAGAGCTAATAGATGGATTTGGCAAAGTTACAGGATGTATGATCAACAGACAATAATCAGTTGTCTACATTAGCAATCAATAATCCAAAATGAAATTAAGAAAACAATTCCATTTACAATAGCATCAAAAATATTAAAATACTTGGGAATAAATTTAAGCAAGGTGGTGCAAGACTTGTACACTGCAAGCCACAAAACATTTCTGAAAGAAATTGAAGAAGACCTTCATAATGAAAAGACATCTATGTTCATGGATTTGAAGATTTAATATTGTTAAGATAGGATAACCTAAATGGGAAAAGAATCTGAAAAAGAATAGATATATGTATATGTATAACAATCACTTTGCTGTATACTGAAACTAACACAACATTGTAAATCTACTATACTCCAATATAAAATAAAAGTTTTAAAAACCAAAGTGCCAAGTTTTAAACTAAAAAAAAATATTGTTAAGATAGGAATACTATTTATCTCTTGTAAAAATAAAAAAATAAAAATAAAAAATAAAAAGATAGGAATACTACGCAAAGCAATCTACAGATTCAATGCAATCCTATAAAAATCCCCGTGGTTTTTTTTAGAAAAAAATGGAAAAGCCAATCCTAAAGTTCATATGGAAATGCAAGCTAAAACAATTTGAGAAATTTTTTAAAAGTTGAAGGATACACACTTTGCAATTTCAAAACTTAATTCAAATCAACAGTAACCAAGACAGTAAGGTACTTGCATAAGGATAGACATATGGATCAATGGAGTAAAATTAAGAGCCAAAGTAAACCCATTTATATGAAAAGATGTTAACATCATTAGGGAAATGCAAACCACATCATTAATCATTAGGGAAATGCAAACCAGGGCCACAATGAGATACCACTTCATGCCCACTGGGATGGCTATAGTTAAAAAACAAAACAGGAAATAATGAGTGTTGGCAAAGATGTGGAAAAATTGGAACTCACACATTGCTAGTGGGAATGTAAAATTATTATGCAGTTGCTGTGAAAAAAATGGTTTGATGGCTCCTAAAAACTTACAAACAGAATTACTATATGACCTAGCCATTGCACTCCTAGGTATATACCCAAAGGAACTGAAAATCAGTATCCAAACGAATACTTGTATATGAATGTTCATAGCAGCACTATTCAGAATTACAAGATGGAAGACAGAACCCAAATGTCCATCAAGGGACAGGTGGATCAACAAATGTGGTCTATCCACACGATGGAACGTTATTCTGCCATAAAAGAAATGAAGTGCTGATACAGTCTAGAAACTGGATGAACCTCAAAACACTGAGTTAAGTGAAAGAAGCCAGACGCAAAAGGTCATGTGTCGTCTGTGGCATTGTGAGGTGAGCTGCTCACAGGTCAGCACGTTGTTGGGGGGGGGGGTCACCCTGGGCAGGGGTGGTCACAGTGTCGGGGGGAGGTGATCACACTGAGAAAAGGTCACACCAGGAGAGGCAAATGTACAAAAATGAGTTTACGATCTAGAGCAGTATTTGTATTCTATAAATTTAAAAGCTCCATTTTGTGACTTTACACCATTTACCCTGATGTTAGAACAGCATCATGCAACAGGAGCCCAAAATCTTCTCTAATTTTTGTATATTCACTGCTTATGTTTGAGACATTTTTCCTGAAAAATTAAGGGAGAAAGAATCAATCTCAGAAATACTGCATACGTGCTTGGGCAGTCAAATGTTTCAGCACCTCTAATATTTAGTTCTGGGTATCCCTTGCCATTTTCTCTCTCACCGTCTTTGTTGAGCCGATTTGGAGTCCTGGCCCCCCACTGACTGTACTTCCAAGTGATGTGTGTATAATCTGCCACACCTGGCAGTGTCTCACTTACATAACCAAGTGATAATTACCTTATGTCTCCATATAGTTTGAATCTATTTTTCTAAGTTCTTACTATTAATAAATTAATGATCCAGTAGAACTCTGCAAGTTATCCGCTTTTTTTTTTTTTCTCTGCTGTTAAAAAAAAAAAGAATTATTGGAAGGTCAAATAAATATACCATCAAAGTCCATCTTCCTTTAGGGTAATTTTCAATTATTGTGGTGTTCAGAAAGCACACAGCTCAAATCTCAGTGAAGTGCTTTTTTATTTTGGCCATGCCACATGGCATGTGGGATCTTAGTTCCCTGAGCAGGGATCGAACCTGTGCCCCCTGCATTGGAAGCACAGAGTCTTAACCACTGGACCGCCAGGGAAGTCCCTTTTTAAAAACGTTTTTTAATTTTTTGAGTGAAGTGCTTTTTATAACAACCCTCCTATAGATGGGCAGGTAGGTGATGAAGCAAGTATGGTAGCCGTAGAAAGCAGGTAGTGTGTATGCAGGTGCCAAGCGCACCCTTCTGTCAACTTGCCTCTGTGTTTGAATCCTTTTATTTTATATAATAAAATGTTGGAAAAATCTCTACTGTATTGTAAACATGCACAGCATATGCTTCTCAACTTCAAATAACTTTATTCCCTCTGAGCCCCATCTTTAAAGATATCAACGAAATTTGCCTTTACTCAGAATTTATTCCAGGGCTTTAAAAATCCCATTTCTTGGGGACTGTCACCAAGTAAAGTAACCATCTAGGAGTTTTCATGTAAAAATCTTTAATCACCTCCTTTCTTATTTTTAAAACAAGCCTGATATACAGATCTTTTCTATCTGTATATTAAGAGCTTAAAACTAAGAGCTTAAAATTACTACCCTTGCTGAACCTTGAAGACATTATGCTACGTGAAGTAAGACAGTCACAAAAAAATAATAGTGTTTGATTCCATTTACACGAGATGCCTAAAGTCAAGTCATAGAGAAAGGAGAAGGGTGGTCGCCAGAGTCTGGGAGGAGAGGGATGGGGAGTCGGGGGTTAAATTAAAGAGTTACAATTTGGGAGGATGTGGACATTCTGGAGATGATGGTGGTGATGGCTGACAACGTGAAAGCCCCTAACACCTTTGAATCTTACACTTAAAAATGGTTAAAGTGGTAACTTTTATGCTATGTGTGTTTTGCCACAGTTTAAAAAAAATTTTTTTTAAATCTAGAAAAAAAAAAAAAGACCAACCCTGGGGAGTTCTAGTGAAACTGCCCTCTTACTGTGGAGCTAAGCCCAAGTAATTTCAGTATCTGGCCTCTTACCGTATTTTCCAGGAGGAAAACCTTCCTTCCATAGAAGAGTTAGCCCGTCAGATCGAAGATGAGGAAATTAACCTGCCCGAGAAGCCCAAGAATTACCTCAAAAGAGTTTTCCAGGAAACCATCTACAGGCCTCTGGTGGAGAAGAGCATCCTTGACTATCTGCGCTATAATCATTACCACCTGCCCATGTACGCGTGGCCGGGCATCATTTAGCGGTGGCCACGGCCTCCACTTGATTCTTTCCACACGTGTCGTTCCGGGAAGTGCTCCGTAGAAGCAGGAAACCTCTCTGAAGCCTGGCTGAACCGCCAGGCACCTTCGTGGTTCCGTCCTTTCTTTTCCGTGTCCACCGATGCCTGTGGTTTCCTATCGTCCCAGTAGGTGGCGCACGGCGGTGCGCCTCGATTCTGGGGCAGGGAGAAGCTTTACCAACACCAGGCGTGTTCCTGGGCAGAATAACCCATTTTAGCAATAAAATGAGAGCGTACTGTGTTAAACTTGTTTCTTACCTTGGGCGTGGTTCTGTTTGATTTCCTGAAAAGCCCTGCCGCCAACGCTGTTAGTCCTTTACATGTTTACCCGGTCATACTCGTGGGCGATAAAAAAAGAAAATCGTGTGCCCAGCATGGAAAATGAGTAAAACAGATGACAGGAAATTATCTCTGTAATTTAACATCAGAAGGACTGATTGCACAGACAAGTTTACAGGAACTCTTGAAACGAGGAGGCTGCTCTCACGGCCCCTGTATTTCTACTTCCTGTTCCAGATCAGGAGCATAAATGCACCGAAAAACTGGAAGATCAACTCAGGTTCACACACAGGTTTTAGACTAGAAAACGGTGGTGGGAAATTAATCTAGGTCATTTCCTTTGACCCTAAGCGCTGTTGCTTTGCATCGGCCCCCTCTGGCACCTGTCACCTGTAATGTGGGTCAGTAGCCCTCTTTCTTGTAAATAAAGCAAATTAAGTGCCTAGCACAAAATATGGATTCAGGAACAACACATAAGACTGTCCTCATTTATTTAAATCTCTTTTAAGCAGATAGTGTGACACAGTTTGTGTCTGAATTTTTGACCAGTAGGGCTTAAAACTGGCTTTCATGGACAGAATTACAGTTTTCGTTCCTTTTTTTTTTTTTTTTTTGGCATTTATGTTAATATTTAGCAAAAGTTGGCTTAATTACAATGACTACACGGTAATTTGGAGGATGTTATAGTTGGCATTACAGAATTACCCACCCATTAACAAACTGATACCTCTCAAGAATAAAACGGTTTTGGAACACTAGACTCTGATTTTCTAAGGCAGGCAAAAGCAAGCAATAAACTCCATTAATTCCTGCACACGTATGTTTTACACAAGCACATGGGTCATTCAGAAGGAGGGCCCAGCTCCCACCATATGGTACAAACTGTGTAACTCTTGTGGAGAACAATTGCTACTGGTCCCCTCTTCAAACTGCAAGCCCAACACACATGGAACCATATTTCAGGGCCTGCAAATGAGTTAGCTCAAGAAACTCTCCTTCCCCCACCCCCTTCCTCTGAGAGGCCCTGGATTAAATTCATCAGCAAATGGAGTGAGTTTCTGTGACAGGCCCTGGGACCTTGGGTGGAGATTAACAGTACAACCAGTTAGAGGATCAACAGTAATGACTTCTGTGACTAAGTACTACCATTAAAAAGCTTCTGGTCACATAAAAGTGACGCCATATGATAGTGCCAACCTTAATATCAAATCATGCATACACTTTACAGTAAGTTTTCCTTTGCTGCCTTTTTAAAAGTAGTCTTGGGCCCCCATAAGTATCATGGCAGATTTGAAAATGTCTAGAATATAATTTAGTCTACATAGTGTATTGGAGGAAGTTACTGATCATTGCTCTATATTCAGAAAGTGAGTCGTTTCCTGAATCTAGGCAGGAATTTTAGCATATATGTGCAGACAAGCATTTTGTCACTAAGGAACCACTTTTCTAATAAGAGACGAACCCAAGAGTCGTTGATCATAGCTTGAAACTGGCTGTTTTAAGGGCTTTAGGAAAATAAAGATATTTATTCCTCAATGATGATGAATCCTGGCAGAAGAAAGGGCTTCAGAAAGACCAAGATTTGGACTTCTCTTGGGGAGCCCTGGCATGGCTTCTGTAAGAGACATGAGTGGCAGGAAGTCCCCAGGCATTTCAGCGTGCTGCTCAGCAGGGAGTCTTGAACTCTAAGCCCAATCTTTCTGACAGGAAACCACCAAAGTTAAATTTCCCACGTTGTATTCCCCCCAAATCACATGTAACAACCATGCCTCACAGTTGTCTCTAATGATCTTCTGATATAAGTCGGTTTTTACTAGCACGTGGCCACATCCTTCCCCAAAATGGCTCCTGAGACGCCACCGAAATATCCCAGGAAGGCGAGAGAAAAAGAGAAGATGATGTGGGAGAGGAAAGAGAACACTGTACGGAGGAGAAAATGTGAAGCCAGCCAATCAATATTTCCCCTCAGAAGAGGGTGTGTGTGTGTGTGTGTGTGTGTGTGTGTGTGTGTGTCTGCGCGTGAGAGAGAGCGCGCGCGCACACGGGTGCACGGCTGAGTGTTAGCCAAGGAGCAGGGAGAGGGGCTCGAAAGTCGTCGTGAGCGAGGAGCTGTTGATTGTTTTCTGGTTGAGAGAAGAGGTGATGATAAGGCTGGGATACAGTGCGCGCCGGGCCGGGCGGAGCGACAGCTGTATGCTAATACTCGCAGAAACCAGCCTCCGCGTCCCCCATTAAAGCAGGCGGCCAGGAGGCCACACATCACTGAACAAATAGGCTCTCTCTAGACAAATAAAATAACACACGTTGGCCTGCGGGGAGTGGGGAGAGCCAGAGGGGGAGAGGAGCGGGAGGAGAGGGAGGGAGGGGGAGGGAGGAGAGGGAGGGAGGGGGAGGGAGGGGAGGGGAGGGGAGAGAGGGAGACCCTGAAGGAGAGAGGGTGGACGGGGAGAGAGGGGAGGGGAGACGAGGTGATGGGGGGCAGGGAGGGAGACCAGGGAAAAGAATGAGAGGGACAGCCCGAGGGGGAAAGGGTCGGGGGTGGGCGAGACCGTGAGCAGGAGAGAGATGGGGGAGTGAAACATGCGAAGAGAGAGGGAGAAGTGGGACGGGGTGGGCAGAGACGGTCAGGGGAGAAAGAAGGGAGCGCCCGGGAAGGAGGAGAGGAGGGGTGGGGGAGGGAAGGTGGGAGAGAGAAGGAGGCGGGGAGGCCAGAGAAGGAGGGCGAGAGGAGGAACACGGACACCTAAACCCAATAGCAGCAGCAGGACGGACAGAGGGTGGGGGGGGGGGGGGCGGACAGAGGCCCAGGCGGACAGCGCGCCCCTCCAGGCCCCCGGGCGCCTGGCTGCCTCTCGGTCGGCCCCCCGGGGCGGGCGAGGACTGGGGACGTTCGGAGTCGCCGTGGCCTTTCTGGTTAATTTTGCTGGGGTTTCGTCGCTGCCTTTCCTGAGACTGGGGCGAGCGGGGAGCCGGGCCGCCCCTCACAGGTGGGAGCCGCCCCCTGCGCGCCCCACGCTCGGGGCCCTCCCGCTCCGCTCGGTGCCCTCCCAGCTCTTCCCGGCCTCATCCTCTGCTTAGGACTTTCCCACACTTCCTGGCTTCTCCTTCGCCCGCTTTGGCCAACATCGCCCTTCCCGTCGCCCGGCCCGGGGACCGTCCGGCCCGCCTCCCCTGCCCGGCCCGCGACAGTCCCACCCGAGGCGAAAACAAACAGCCCCGAGGGCACTTCAACGAGCGTGCGGAGGCCCGACGGCACACTCGGGAGGATGAAAGGGGCGGCCGGCCACCCCGTGGGTCCCGGCGAATAATGGGCGCGCGGCAGATTGCCGGGGGCACTTGAAACTCGAGGGGAGGGAACTGCTGGAGCGCGGTCCCTCCCCGCGCCCGGCGGACGGCGCAGCCTCGCGGATTCGCCCTCGTCCGCCCTCTTTCATGCGCTCTCCTTTTGTGTGGAATTATTTAAACGGGAGATCCATGGCAGCTTTATGCTAATGTGCCGAACAAAGGCGACGGCCCGCCGGCGGGGGCCCGGAAGGTGCCTGGAGGCCGGAGCGGGACGGCGGGGAGGCAGCGGGCTGCGCGTGGCTCTCGCGTGCCCCGGGGCCAGACACGGCCGCCCCTCATTCCTGCAAACACAAAGCCTCTCCGGCTCGGGCCGGCGCGCGCGGCGCACGGGGAGCTGGGCCCCTCCGGCACCTGACGGCGGGCTCTGCGCCTGGAACGCGCGGTCCAGGCCCGGCCGTGGCTCGCGGGCCGGGAGGGCCTCTGCGAATCCGGTAGAGGCGTCCGCAGCCGGCCCGGGACGGCGCTGGGGGCGCTGACCACTCCCTCTCGCGCCTCCCGAGCGTCTCCAAACGCGCCGCGCGCCGCGGGGTGAGACTGCGGACCCTCCCGTCCTCTCCTCTTAGGAGCTTAGGGGCTGCCGAGTCCCGGCGACATCCCACAGGGCAATTCCTGGGCCGAAATTCCTCGCTCTAGCGCTTATCTCCAAGCTTTGCGCTTCCAGCAACTCCCTGACGCTAAACTCGGGAGCCGGGGGTCACAGTGAGCCCCACTGCGTTCCCCGACGGCAACCGAGGACTCCAGGACAGGAGAGCTTAGAGCGGCCGCGGCCTCCAGCTCTGCAGCGGTCAGAGGAAGAACCCACCGCGGGGTCCGCAAGGACGAGAGGCGAAGAGGCCTCTGGATTTTTCCCAAGCGCCGGCCAGGACCCCACAGAAAGGGGAGGAGTCGCTTGGGGCCTGGGAAGGACACTTCGGGACCCTGCCTGGGATCCCTTTGCTCGCCTCCTCCCGTGAAACTCCCCAGGAGGGGGCAAGTCAGCGCTCAGTGTTTTCCCCAGCCCAGCTCCACGCGGCCCCTATCCGGAATCGCAGTGCGCAAAGGCCCGCCACCGCGGCGCCGCGTGGTAGCGCTTCGCTCTCTTCCAAGAGGAAGGCAAATATCTGGACTCACTGTCCAAATGCCCGCGGGCGGGCAGGTTCTGAGAAATAAAATCACGCAGAAGACGCAAACCCACGGCCGGGTGCAAGGGTGCACGTCCTTGGAGGTTGCCGGTGTGTGCGTGAGCGCAGCCTAATTCTTCCTCAGCCCTGGGTTATGAAATTAGTTTCTAATACTCGGACCTTTCAAGTTTCCATTTGTTTTGACGGTACCTGTCTGAAAGCAGATTTCATTTTCGCTGGCAAAACTAGAAACCACAAAGAAAAAGAAATGGATCCATTGAATCTCAGTATTTCAGTAGTGTTCAATAGATTCTCTTGGCTTAATTCAGAGCCCTGTTTGAATTCGCTGCATTCAGGCAGGGGTTTTGTTTTGTTCTGTTTTGTTTTTTGCCTCCCACCCCCGCCCTCTTTACAATTATGGGTGTTGTTATTTTTAAAGGATTCACAAGGTGACTAACTCTCCCTGTTATCTGTTGAATGAAAGGAGTGTTACACATGTAAGACCAAATACCCCGCCGTCAGTTGGGGATGGCGGGCTGAGCCCCCGCCCTATTATTCCACAATCCAGATGGGATTCGTGATTAGAAAATAAAATTGGCCAAAGCTGTCCCGGAATCCCTTTCCCACTTCTAATTTCATCAGCAGTATCAATCAGCGCTCAAAAGAGCAAGGAAATAACATCAGTTACTTTTAGACTGAAAGATATATATAAATTTTAGATAAACTCATTTTAGAATTTCTAACTTTTTTCAGGACTAGCATTCATCGTAGTTAGCATTTTTAAAACGAGGATGAGAGTTTTCAAAATATATTCCATTATGTGTATTCTTCTCTTTTCAGTCTGTGAGTTTAAAAAGAAATTACAAACATAAAATCACCAAATATTTTCCCCTTGATTAGTCAACTTGATTAACCCCTTGATTAACTAATTCTAACAACTGTCCCCATTACAACTTATTACTCATGTGGACTCTTTTTTTTTTTTTTTAATCTTTCATTTCCACACCAGGGTATTTTCACAGGGAAAATCCAAAACAATGAAATACCTTCAGTGGAATCAAACGTAAGCAAAACTCAGCAAAGTCTATCTGAGAGCACAGAGCTTTTCAGAAAAGTGTCCATTTCCTTATCTTTCAATAAAGTGACATTTTCTTCACAACATTTGACATTTTCTGTGGTTTTGCAATTTGTTCCCTAGTGATGGGCGATCAGGGCCACTACGCACCCTTGGGGTTCTGCCCCCGTCCCCCGGAGATTCTGCCTTTTGTGTTTCCTTGGGGCAGGGCTGGGAAGAGGTTGGAGGCAAAGGGCCCGGTCTGGGGTCCAATCGGGGTGGCGGGGCTGGGGGGGTGGATTTTCACTGTTGTTTTTTCCTGGTGGCACCGGGGGGGGGGCGGGGGGAGGCGGCCTGTCCTCTCCGAGGCCGCAGCCTGCCTCAGAGGACAGATTGCCCCCCTCTCCCCCCGGCCGGCAGCACGCGCCTCTTTTGAGTCCAGATTGGCCGCGACCGGCGCTCAATAGCGGGAGGTTAATTTCCTTCACAAAGGTGAAGGGGGCACGGCTCCGGGGGGCCCCGCGCCCAGACAGGCGGCCCCTTTATTCCGCAGCGCCTTGATTGGAGCCCTTGATTTAGCATCTGATGTCAACCGACAGACAAAATGCCCGCTCGGAATGAAAATGCATGAGGCCGCGCAAGGAGAGCGGAAACCAACTTCACTGGGGCGCACGCGGCTGGCCGCGCGTTTCGGGCTTTGGCCAAGTCCACCCGAATCAACCTGGCCCTGGGCGACGCGGAGGCTCCGAGCAGCCTGGACCAGGCCCCTCCAACGATGCCAATCCCGGAGCCTCCGGGAACTTAAAAAAAAAAAAAAGTTGTTCAGAAATTCAAGGTTTTTGGAACACAGCCCAGCCTGCCCCCTCCCCCATCCAGCGCTGCGTCTGCTGGCGATTGAAGAAGTGAGGTGCCAACTGTTTCTCAAACTCGAGAGAAACCTTCCCGAGGCCCGAGAGTGCGCGGCGGCTGCGGACACAAACATCGCCCTCAGCTGCGGACACAAACATCGCCCTCAGCTGCAGCCAGAAGGCCAGACCCTCCACCCAAACTTGGAACTCCAGGGTCCCATTTTCGCTTAGAGCCTGGGTCCCCCGGCCCATCGGTCCGAGGCCCGGGCTTTACAGCTATTTTCGATTCCGGATTATTTCCCAAACACCAGGAGGAGTTCCTGCGCCTCCCCCAACCCCTCTCCCGCCCCGGCCGCCTAGCTCAGATCTCCCCCGCGCCTGCTGCTGCCCACCGCCGCCCCTACCCAATCAGCGAGCACGACTTCCCCCTCCGCTTCGGCTCGCGGATTGAACCCTCCTGACATATTTGGGGCCATTCTGCTCCTTTGTTGCTATTTTGCTCGCGACCCGCGGGTAATCCCAGCACGGGAGGGGGGCGAGCATTGTCGTGCTGATGGACGGGCCCATTTGGCGGCTCCGCGCCCCCGGGAGGAGAGACACAAAGCCCAGGCACGTGCGCCTCCCCATAGAGGAGCAGCAGACCGTGAAGGGAGGCGGGGCCGGGCGTGTGCCTGGGCCGGGCGGGGCGGTGGCGCCGGGCGGGGCGGCGGCGAGGCGCGCGCGGGGGCCCCGCGGCCTCAGGTACATCTGCCGCACCTACCGGGCGACCCCCGAGTCCCGGCCCCCTCTTGGCCGCCGCGTCGCCCTCCCAACCCGACCGGGCGGAGGAGCTGCGGGC
The DNA here is from genome assembly GCF_028023285.1 of Balaenoptera ricei. NCBI lineage: Eukaryota > Metazoa > Chordata > Mammalia > Artiodactyla > Balaenopteridae > Balaenoptera > Balaenoptera ricei. The sequence continues at coordinate 47,627,534 of NC_082653.1, read as the reverse complement.
GCGCTGATTGGCTCCGGGGGAAGCGGGAGGCGAGAACAATGGCCCCCTCCCCCAGTTAAAAGGGAGCGGCTCCCGGGCCCGGGGACAGGGACGCGCGTGCAGGGCGCAGAGCCGGGCGGAGCCGCCGCCGTCGCCGTCGCGCCCGGGCCATGGGTCGGGGGCACTGAGGGCCGCCAGGGCCGAGCGCGAAGGTGGGACCGAGCCAGCGCCTCGCCCTCGCGCCGCGCCAACATGCCCCGCGGCTTCCTGGTGAAGCGCAGCAAGAAGTCCACGCCCGTGTCCTACCGGGTCCGCGGTGGCGAGGACGGCGACCGCGCGCTGCTGCTCTCGCCGGGCTGCGGGGGAGCCCGCGCCTCGCCCCCGGCGCCGAGCCCCGGGCCGGGCCCTCTGCCGCCGCCGCCGCCGCCCGCCGAGCGCGCCCATGCGGCGCTCGCCGCCGCGCTCGCCTGCGCGCCGGGCCCGCCGCCACCCCCGCCAGGGCCGCGGGCCGCGCACTTCGGCAACCCCGAGGCCGCGCACCCCGCGCCGCTCTACAGCCCCACGCGGCCCGTGAGCCGCGAGCACGAGAAGCACAAGTACTTCGAGCGCAGCTTCAACCTCGGCTCGCCCGTCTCGGCCGAGTCCTTCCCCACGCCCGCCGCGCTGCTCGTTGGAGGAGGCGGCGGCGGCGGGGCCAATGGCGCGGGCGGCGGCGGCACCTGCGGCGGCGACCCGCTGCTCTTCGCGCCCGCCGAGCTCAAGATGGGCACGGCGTTCTCCGCGGGCGCCGAGGCGGCCCGCGGCCCGGGGCCCGGCCCCCCGCTACCCCCCGCCGCCTCCCTGCGGCCCCCAGGCAAGCGACCCGCGCCCCCCGCCGCCGCCGCCGCCGCCGCCGCCGAGCCGCCCGCCAAGGTAGCCAAGGCCCCAGGCGCCAAGAAGCCCAAAGCCATCCGCAAGCTGCACTTCGAGGACGAGGTGACCACGTCGCCCGTGCTGGGGCTCAAGATCAAGGAAGGCCCGGTGGAGGCGCCGCGGGGCCGCGCGGGGAGCGCGGCGCGGCCGCTGGGCGAGTTCATCTGCCAGCTCTGCAAGGAGGAGTACGCCGACCCGTTTGCGCTGGCGCAGCACAAGTGCTCGCGCATCGTGCGCGTGGAGTACCGCTGCCCCGAGTGCGCCAAGGTCTTCAGCTGCCCGGCCAACCTGGCCTCGCACCGCCGCTGGCACAAACCGCGGCCTGCGCCCGCCGCCGCCCGCGCGTCCGAGCCCGAAACCGCTGCCAGGGCTGAGGCGCGGGAGGCGACGGGCGGCGGCGGCAGCGACCGCGACACGCCGAGCCCCGGCGGCGTGTCCGAGTCGGGCTCGGAGGACGGGCTCTACGAGTGCCACCACTGCGCCAAGAAGTTCCGCCGCCAGGCCTATCTGCGCAAGCACCTGCTGGCGCACCACCAGGCGCTGCAAGCCAAGGGCGCGCCGCCGGCGCCCCCCGCCGAGGACCTACTGGCCTTGTACCCCGGGCCCGACGAGAAGGCGCCCCAGGAGGCGGCCGGCGACGGCGAGGCGGCCGGCGTGCTGGGCCTGAGTGCGTCCGCCGAGTGCCACCTGTGCCCAGTGTGCGGGGAGACATTCCCCAGCAAGGGCGCCCAGGAGCGCCACCTGCGCCTGCTGCACGCCGCCCAGGTGTTCCCCTGCAAGTACTGCCCGGCCACCTTCTACAGCTCGCCCGGCCTCACGCGGCACATCAACAAGTGCCACCCATCCGAGAACAGACAAGTGATCCTCCTGCAGGTGCCCGTGCGTCCGGCCTGCTAGAGCGCGCCCTCCACCCCGGCCCCCCGAACCGTGCCTTCGCTTGGAGACCCACGAAGAGAGCGCGCCCCGACCCCGCGTCCGCGCCAGGGGCACCCACCCCCGGTGAAAGTGTCGTCTCCGCTTCTCTCGGTGTAGCGTGACGGTAACCCCGATCCTCTCGTTGTGACTCCTTTTGGACCCCTCGCCCCCTTTGCGTTGTGTCCCTTTCCCCCCCCATGGCGCAACAGGAGCCAGTCTCTTTCTGTACAAGGGAGAAAAGCTGTACGCGTTTGTCTCGTGGTTGGAAGCCTCCCCTTGGAGGGGAGATGTTTTTCTTGCTAGTATTCTCTGTGTTCATGGTCTAGAAACGCGGTTTGCTCTCGCCTACCAATCTCTGCTCTCTATGTATGTAGCGTACGGGTTGTTTTGGGTGAATCTTGAGGAATAAATGCCTTTATATTTCACAGGCTGTAAATTGAACTTCCCACACGATTAGCTTTATTATGGCTTGTGAACTGCTGGAGTCTGGCTTTACCTTTTTGTATGTGAACAAATCAAATTGCTTAAAAAAGAGTTTTCTTTAGTCTAGCCACAAATGCCTTGAACTGTTGTCTGTTTGGGATTGTTTTGGGGGGGGAGGGAAGGGAATTTTCAGAAGATGCTGTAGAAACTGCCTCAATATTTCACGTAAGACTTTTCGGTTTGATCATCTTTGTTGAGGTAGGACTATATGAGTTCCCTCTAAATGTATATGTTGATTTATGAGTAATTGTTATTTATTCTTTATTTATTTATATTAATTATGAAGATTATGATATTATTTGATTGCAGATTTTTTTTGGTGCGCTTCCCGCCCCCCCCCCGCCACTCTTGACATTTCACTGTGCATTTTAGAAGAGAGCCTTTTTCTAAAGGGATCTGTTAAAAGTTTTAACTTTTATACCTATCTGAGCGAATTACAGACAACCTACCATTTTATTCTGCTTGGAGCGCCCCCAGGGCCCTCGTACAAACGACAGCTCTTACTTTTAAATGCAATCTCTTTTCTACATACATTATTTTCTTAATTGTTAGCTATTTATAGAAAGCTTCAATAGAACTGTTTCAACTGTATAACTATTTACTATTCAAATAAAATATTTTCAAAGTCAAAGTAAGGTGGACTTATTTCTGCATCATGTGGTTTCCACAAGGATTTAAAATAGAGCTTCCAATGATTTCTTAAATGTGTGTCTATTGTTTATTAAGAAAACCCACCACCATCACTAGGATCGTGGATTTTTAGAGCTGAGCCTGAGCTGCCAGATTCTGCCCTTCTGGCACTTCAAGGGTATAGGCTCAAAACAGCTAAACTGGAGCCAAAGGCTTGTTAGGGGTCCTTAGGAATGTACTGGAAGGTGGGGGTTAGAAGGGAAGCTGTGCAGATCTTTTTCAGAGAAATCTAGATAAATGTCCACACAAACCTATCCTTTTAATCAAGGGGATATAAGAACACCACTTTAATTTAGCAGATCCTTCATTTCCTGACAGTTTGGGCTCAGTGTAACCGTAATTCCTCAAGTAAAATGGGTAATTTCTGATCCTTAAGTAACAACTAGGAGAAAGTAGAAACAATTTTATGGTCGGATTTTCAAAATAAGGGAAGCAGACCAATTCTCATTTGGATGCAACAGAAGTTAAGCAACTGGGTTTGGGGTAAGGGCTCAGAAATAATTTTCCAATCAGGTAGCAGTCCATTTTTGGGGAAAAAACTGGAACACCATCTGTTTGGGGTATTAAATTTAATAACGGTAATTACAGTGTCTTCCGTTATGTGTCACAAAGCTCTTTGAAGAACAATCCTGACACTCACCAGTTAATATTTTGAGTTGTTTTCCTCTGCCTTTGAAACACTTGATCACGGAGCCGAGCTAAACATCACAATTGTGCACACCCTTCCCTTCCTGGTGTGTGTTTGCTGCTTTTCTCCTGTGGCACACTAAATCTTAAGATTTGCCCAGCAAAGGGATTTTAGAAATCTGTACAGTAGGAGCTGCATTTCCAAAAGGTGTAGCTGGCGTGATGGTGGGAAGGGCAGTACGTGAGAAACTAGGAAGGAAAATGTGACGAAAGAGATTATTTTCCGATTTTGAGCCTAAAGTTTTATGTGGGAAAGGGTTTACTAAAAGGCTCAGCTGTCAGGATGGTGGAGTATTCCTGCCTTTGTGAGGGTCTTGAAATAGACTCAATAACAATAAAGGAGCAGCCAGCACAGGTAAGTTGCCTCCAGGACAAACTGCCCCTCCTCTTATTACTCTTATTATTTACCAGTTTGAAAAATACAAGAAGACAGAAGCTTGGTGCAGCACAACATGAAAGCATAGGGACAAAGCTGTGTTTATAACATCCTGAAAAGTTGGAATGAAACAAAGAAGAATTCAGATTTGTGGCCTGATGATTGCTCCCTCTAAGCAACAATAATGTGAGACTTTTAAAAGGTTCTCTCTGAATTACACCTCACAATAAAAGATCCTGCATCCTGAGGGTCAACGGTATGCTCTATGCCAATAAAAAGTATCCTTAAAAACCTGGTGGTTGGCCTGCAGGGATGTCGTCTTGGCATCTATGTTTGGCTTACTTTTTCTTGTCCATAATCATAAATCGTAAACCCTAATGTCCATCTTCATGATGGTCAATAACATTTGGTTGTTTGCAAATGTGCTCTTTCATCCCCTGTGGAAATTTATTTCGATTGACCAAATATACCTTTTCTCAAAAAGAAACCAAAATTTCATTTATGTGAGATACTAAGTGAAATCATATAGTGAAGGGAGCACATTGAAGGTGACTAAAAAGTATAGAAGAAATAGAAAACCTTGGTCAATTTGTTTCAAAGTAATGCAATGTGAGTCAGCAGAATATTCCACAGGAAAGAAATCAGATTCTCTCTCTCTTTTTTTCTCCCTCCCTGGATAATAAGTTCCCAAGAGCTCCTATTATAAACTATCAAGTGGAAATGCACCCACCTTCTTCACAAGTGTGCAAAGGATGCGGAGGACATTCCCCTGCGTCTGAGGCTGCTCCAAACTTGGATGCCCACGGGGTGGAGACCGGCCACGCGGGGCCGTTTTGCACTGAGTTCAGCCTGGGCAAGGGGGGCGGGGTCCGAGGCCTACCCTGGGGGGCGTTGTTCCTTCCGTGTAGCACCATCACTACAGGTGATCCCTGGGCCCTTTGGCTTCATTCTGGGAGCCCAGGTCACACGGTGGAGGCAGCCGCGCCAGGGTGACTTGTGAGCACGTGGAGCGAGGCCCAACCTGAACAGCTGCGCATGGTGACAGCGTCGTGGTGCAGAGCAGAACAAGGCTGGAGGCTGGCTGCAATCTGGCCCCTCGGTGGCACAAGTGGGTATACTGGGGTGCCCTGCAGAGACCTGGGTGCACAAGGTTGGGCCGGGCAATGCCAGTCACCGGGCTCCTCTTGCCTAGCGTGTCTGCGCCCAGAGGCTGCCGGTGAGGGGCCCGGTCCTCACGTGCCACCATTGCTCTGCAGGAGGCTCCCTGGGGCAGCCGTCTCCTTCCACCAGCCACCCCTCCATCCCCTTGGACTTCATTCCACAGCCATCCACAACGTCTCCAAGTCTAAGGAAGCAGAAGAATCTCTTAACAGTCCTATATGACTTCATAGGAATTCTTCACTCACCAAATATCTTGAGGAAGGGAAAGGTCTAGAAGCAGCTTGGGCAACTCCAGGGCTTCCTGCAGGCCTGTCTCCTCATCTCTAAACCAGAGGGAATGGGCTTCTGGGAGACACGGTGAGACACTGGAGAGGACTTCCTAGGCTGTGAGAGGAAAGGCAGTCGGGATCCCAAAGGGAGCAGGTAGGAGAAAAGCTCCATCCGGGGAAAGTGTCCTATGGTATTTAGGATTAGTTATAAACCCACTGGCCTGTGGCAGGCAGGCTTTGAGCAGAACTTGCTATCTTTTTGCAGAAGGGACGTTTTGGTCTTGTGGAGAAGTTTTCTGCCAAATAGACCCGAGTGTATGGGGTCAGATTATCATCCACACATACTGTGTGTGTGCCACCCATGTAGCCTGTTACAGGGCCAGGTTAAGTTACAGTCTTTTGGTGGCTAGGCTAGAGAAAGCTGTGTGTTTGGCAGTTAAAAGCCCATGCTGTGGGATTTAGAGAAGATCAAGCAAGAAACTGACTTGTAGAGAGAGACCCACGAGGTAGCAAAACACGCCAGAGTGAGAGGACCAACTGAACAGCACCAAGCAAGGATGTTGGTTCCATTGGACTGCCGAGGTGGGACCAAGCCATGGAGTACAATATGGCGGTCCAGAGACACTTAGAATTCTAATCCTAAATCCTGGAAACATCCAAATCATGTTTTGGCAATATAACCTGAAAGTAAGAACCTGAGAATCCCATTGGGTGGAGAAAGAAGCAGCCAAATCATCTTCAAGTTATACATATCTTATATGGTGAAGCTTCGTGTGTCTTTATGACCAACCTGCAGCATCAAACAACCCGTACTCATGGGGCAAGGCTGGGATATGCAACACTCCTGCATTGTAATATGGCGACCGGCTCTATCAGGCCCGTCAGCATCACAGAGAGCAGTTCGGATGTGAAGCCTGGTCACAGCACTCACAAGAATGTCCCCACCAAGTGGCCCTAGGAGAAAGAAGTAGTCCCAGACACCCAGATGAGAAGGCCACCCTCTGAAGGGCTGCTCCTCGTCCTGGCACTTTCTCCCACCCCCCCAGCCCCTCAGTCGACCACGGCTCCCTGGCGAGGCCAGGGACCTTGAGTCCACAGGAAGAAGGGGCCAGAGAAGAGAGCACCCACCTGCCCAAGGATTTCCAGGAAGAGGGAAATCTTTTTTCACCAGGAGAACTAGGGAACTCCTGAGGTTGCTAAGGAAACCTAAATAACTTCCAGTGGATTCATCAGCATCTCCTTGCCTTGTGCAAACAACCAGCTACAGGATTTGGTGTCATCAAGGCAATTTCCCACTCGAGGATTTTCCAAAGACAAATGTGTCCTGTTTCTCTGGACAGTTAGGAGGAACTGCAGGGGTAATTACCACAAGCCAGACTGGGTCTCGAAAGTGACAGAGCCTGATGGGAGGTATGACGGACCTTCCTGGTGAAGGGGAACTGATTTCTCAGGGTTGCGTGAGAGAAACACCTTGGCTCCCACGTTGACCACTCCCCACTGGTTTTGGGGCATCATGAAGGCCTGATATGCTTCTTAGAATCACTGAACATTTTTGAGCATCTGATGTGAAGTCAGTTACCATATTTTCACTGACCCAAATACACATCCCTTCATCTCTTAAACCCCAGCTGTCATCGTTTGTCTGCGACACACTTTTTATTATTGTGGGCTTGTTCTATCGCATCTGGAAAGTGGAATGTTGAGGACAGGCATGCTTCCTCTGGCAGCATATATGGTAAGCAGATGGCTTGTGGGGTAAACTTGTTCATATTTGTCTTGTTTGAAGATTTCTAGACTGTATGGTCTTCCTGGTGGCGTTTCCACCCAAAGCATCAATATCCATGTTTTTTATTTAGCTCATCGCACAAGCTCACACTCCTGAGATAAACTGGTCTTAGAAGATCCTCCATACTGACATGATACCTGTACAGTGTTTACCACCAGTCAGAGCACATTCAAGGGCATGATTATTGAGATCCAGTGCTTCACACGTCATACTCACGCTGTGCATTTCCACCAACGTCTATAAGAAGCTTGTCCACACCATTTGCATTCATGGTTCACCTGTAGTGCCTCCCCTTCATCAGAACCCAGGTGTTCACTGTTCCCTCCACTTGGCTTAAACCAGTAGACTGATCATCGCCCCAGGGGAAACAGTAACGGCAGAAACTTCCCCCTGAATCCACCCCTCTCCTCCTTCACTCATCAGAGAAGGCCCTTGTATTTGAAGACAACATCTGCTCCATCTGTTGTTCAGGATAGGAGCCCCGATGCAATGCCCCTTCTCAAACACCACAGCCAGGTGATGGTCACACCTGACGGTGACGGGATGGACCGAGTGAGCCAGGATGTTATTGTCTGTGGGATCTGATAGGAGACAGAGGAGGCGTCAGGGCACGGAAGGCTTCACAGGACGCTCTTTCTACAGGAGAAAGAAAATTAGGCTAGAATTTCCTCTGAACACAAAGGACAGAAAAGCCTGGGGAACTTGGGCTGAAACACACGTGTACAATATTGTTGTTGAAAAGCTCGTAACACCAATGGATGGCCATTCTTTTCTACTGCGATCTGTCCTACTGTATTATGTAAGATGAGTCTTTACCATTTTAGAATACAGCTACAAAGGGGTTATTATTAGGTGATAGGCAGAAACCGACAGGAATAAGGTACATGAAAATGATGTAATTGAGAACTGTCAGGCATAAAAGGAGATGGACGAATTGCCATCTCTGGGTGTCTAAATCTGAACAGAATCATCTTAGAGCCCATCAAATATTTTACACCACAAAGGAACATACTCTTTTCTCATTCATCTCTTAAAAGAAGACCTTTATTGATCCTTTGAACACTATTATTATCCTTGATATCTTCTTGAAGGTTTTCACCTGAAAATTTTAAATCATTTTAGTGAAACACTTATTACATAATTAAGATTTCAGATTTGCATACCCAAAACTTTTTGCTCTGTTAACCATAGAGAAAATCATGAACTTTCCCCTTTGTATTTTCAAAATGTGATAATCGATATTAAAGAGAACCCAAAATATAATTAACCACATATTATACCATCTGGCCTTCTTTGTTGCAGCAACTGTGATTTTATCTTCTAAGCTTATACTGAGAATCCAGAATTATTGCCACCATTGCAGTATTTCACCATCTCTATCATTGTAAGAGAAAAGGCTAAACCAGAGGCTGGCAAACTAAGGCCCATGGCCAAATCTAGCCCTGAGCCTGATTTTGTAAATAAAGTTTTATTGGAGCATAGCCACGTGCATTTACTTACTTACTGTCTATGGCTACTTTCATACCGAAGTGGCAGAATTTAGTCGTGAACGTAGAAATTATATGGCTCACAAAACCTAAAATATTTATTATTGGGCCCTTTATAGAAAAAGTTTACCAAGCCTCAGGGCTAGACAATAAAATCGTGTGGTTTTATAGATCATGCAGATTTAAAGAAAATATTGTATAGATCGCCCACATTCCTACCCTTGATGCGATGGAAACTTGGTCCTTAGGAAAACCTGTGCTTTTCTCAGTTGTGTGTTGAGTGCCACAAACTCCAGGACTCAGCACACATACTCCTGAAAATTGCAAAACTGAGTCCTATGGATTTTCACAGGTGTTACCGTCTCAGGCACCACTTTAAAGGCCCTGATCATTTAAATGAGAATGTTAGCTAGGTAGGAAGCTGCCTCCAAATGGTGTTATTCATACTGTTTGTCATGTCAACTGCAGGGGCTCTCAGGCAATAGGAACAACTTCCAACCTGTTAGGCCATTCACAGAAATCTAAATGGAAGAAGCAGCTCGTCTCCTGGTTTGAACGTTGTTTTCTTCACTGCAACAGTGGCTGCATTTACCAAGTGAAATCGCAACTGTTCAGTTGAATCGTAAGAGATTGCCATTTTTATAGGTAAAATGAAAAGTTTAATATCAACAAGTTTGCATGGTTCTACCTAACCTTTCAAGGACTTTTGGTAACTATTAGCTTAACAATTGAATTAAAGAGAAGACAACTTTAATTCAGCATTGATCAGTTTTAAAATAATATGAATTCAAAAGCAACAAGCACCTTTCTGACATCTCCTGACCTCATTCAACTGTGCAAATATTTGAGCATTGGGGGCATGTAGATCAATGTCCAGCAGGGAGAAGTCAGCTCTGACTTGAAGTTTCCAACCTAGAATGTAAGTTGGTGCAGCCACTGTGGAAACAGTATGGAGGTTCCTCAGAAAACTAAAAACAGAATTAACATAAGATCCAGCAATCCCACTCCTGGGCATATATCTGGACAAAACTATAATTCAAAAAGATACATGCACTCCGTATGTTCATAGCAGCACTATTCACAATAGCCAAGACATGAAAACAACCTAAATGTCCATCAACAGATGAATGGGAAAAAAGATGTACAGTAATGCAATATTACTCAGCCATAAAAAAGAACAAAATAACACCATTTGCAGCAACATGGATGGACCTGGAGATTATCATACTAAGCGAATTAAGTCAGAAAGAGAAAGACAAATACTGTACAATATCACGTATATGTGGAATCTAAAATCTGACCCAAATGAACCTATCTACAAAACAGAAACAGACTCACAGACGTAGAAAACAGATTTGTGTTTGCCGAAGGGTGGGGGCAGGCAGGGATGGAGTGTGAGTTTGGGATGAGCAGATGCAAAACTAGTACATATAAGATGGATAAACAACAAGGTCCTACTGTACAGCACAGGGAACTGTATTCAATATCCTATGATAAACCATAATGGAAAAGAATATTTTTAAAAAGTATGCGTATATATGTATAACTGAATCACTTTGCTGTACAGCAGTAATTAACACAATATTGTAAATCAACTATACTTCAATTTAAAAAAAATTAAAAAAAGAAGTTCCCCATCTCTTCTTGAAATTTTTTCTAGGGCAGGTTTCTGACCCAGTCTCACAAGTGAGTCAATTATGGCAACAACAATGGAGAACTTGTAGTTTCCTAGCATGTATTTTTCAGAGCCTTGTTACTCAAAGTGTGGGCCACCAACCTGTAGCATCTGTATCCCTGGGGGCTGGTTAGAAATGCAGAATTGCAGACTGCACTGCAGACCTACCAGATGAGAAGAATCTGCAGTTTCACAAGATCCCCGGGGGCCTGTGTGCCTGCTGGTGTTTAATGTGCGCTGGTGGAGTTTGGGGGTCTCCATCACACACAGAGTGTTCCCAGCTGTTGCCGCCAACAGGAAGTTTGGCCTGAGAAGAGTTGACAGCTTGAAGTCTTAACCAGAGGCCACTAACCCTGACTAATGATGGATTGATTTGTAACAATACTATCAGTGAAAAGTCATTGAGCCCTTATCACTGACATGAATTACTCCCTGATTTCTCACAATTACTCTGTGAGGCTGTATTGATGGGGAAACGGAAGGCCCTAAGAGGTGACATGACCAGGAAGTGGGGAAATTTAGTTGAGAGCAAGGACACTGGTTCATAGAGATAAACTCTGGGGGGTAGGGAGGCAGGGGCAGATGTGCTCGTGTGGGAGAATTCAACTGGAGAGTAAAATGCAAGAGTCTTGACTCCATCTCCTTGTCAAGGGGCTACCTAGGCATGGAGCGTGATGTGACAGCATAAGGACATATATGGTTCTAATCCCACATCGTGGAAACAACTGATTTGTGCTTTGGCAATTTGACTCCAAAATAACAGCCTGAAAATTCCACCCGGTGAGAGGGAGAGAGAGGAGCTGAGTAGGTCATCCTTTCAAGTCACCTCCTATCTTTTCCATTGGAGAAATTGCTGAGTTCTATACCACCCAACCTGCAAACTCAAATAACTGACACTCCTGAGACACAGGTTAAGGTAGTCCTCCACGACGGTAACTGAGGCTATCACGCTGGCATGATCGCAGTACCAAATTCGCAGATTCTGGACCATTTTCACTTTGCTTTAACGTGCTCCAGGTGCAAACCGTAAGACGGTGAAACGCACGAGTCCCTTGTGAAGGATGGAGTTTGAAGCAGCACCGCAGCGAAGACATCACCCAGCGCCAGCATGCCCCAGCCGCCTCCACTCCGGCTCTAAAAGCACTTGGTTGTGGAAACCACTTACTAGTTGACACCTGCAGGCAAGTTAACAGGCCAGCCCAGAACCATGGCAACCGGCAAGAGCGGGAGAAGGAAAAAGCCCTGAGCCCAGGGCGCCAGGCAACCCTGCTCAGCCTCAAGCAAGGGCGACGCCCAGGCTGGGGAGAGAGGGGCCAGTCCAACCCCGAATCTGAGACTCACAGTTGAGTCGCCGTGAAGCAGCGGATTCTGATCCCACTAGCAGGACCCTGCCTTGATCCTTGTTTCTCGGAGGTGGCCGTGGGGAAGGCCCAGCGCCCTGGTGTGAGCTGCAGTGGGACTTGTCTGGCAGGGTGATTTGGATGTTGTTCCTGGCTCTTTTAGCCCCAAAGTCTGATCGTGCGGCCCCCCCGGCACAGTCTGTGAGGTAGTCAAGAGCCCTGAGTAAATTATTTCCTTCAGCTGGCCAGGGTGCATCTGGCCATCTGCATCCAAGTACCGCCCACGCTGCTGTGGAGATTGCGTTATTCAGGTCAAGTGCTGGTGAGAACTTGCTCATGATCATTGTTATTTGAAGTTCTTTGATCTCCATCAGCTCCATCCGCTGGATGGGAGAGAATACTGATTTAAAATTGTATAGAATGTTAATGCCCGCTGATGTAGGTTTTAAAAATATTTCCGCCAACTCTTTGATGCACCTTCCACTGACAGGTGGCATCTGGGTCCCTCCCTTGAAGCTGAGCAGACCTTTGTGACTGCTTCCTTGAATCAAATGCAGTGGGAGTGACTCTGTGTGACTCTGAGACCAGGATAGGAAAGGGCAGCAGCTTCTCCCTGGGGAGCCCTTGGTGCTCACAGACTCCAAGCTCTGGGGAAGCCCAAGCTGCACACAGAGGCCACACGTAGGTGCTGGGCTGACGGCCCGAGATGAGATCCCAGTCAACAGCCAGGATGGACCCCAGACACACAGGGAGGAGGTGAGCCCCTGACTCTGGCCCCTCCATCGCCTGGGAACACCTGCGCAAGAGAGCCCAGTGCAGAGCAGCCCAGCTGGGCCCCATTACCCCAGAACCGTGAGAGAGTAATAAAGTGATCGTTGTTTTAAATCACTAAGTTTTAAGGTGATGTGTTGTATAGCAGCAGATAACTGGAATACACCTTTCATTTTTAGAGCATTGTCTGGTTTCCAGGTGCCTGAATGTGTTTTTTCTATTCAGTCTTCACATCAACTCTGTATGGAAAGTATTCAGACTCACTAATCTGGACATGAGGGAAATGCTTGTGAATGTTGAATGCCTTGCCCTACATCACAAGGCTCATTGTCTGAGACGTAGGGAGACCAGAACCTGGGTCTCTGGCTCCCTGGCCCAGCATTCTCCCTGTGTAGTGATGTGGTCAGGGTCTGGAGGAATGGAGTTATCATCTCACCCGTCGCGCCATTTAAAGCACCATCAGAATGTGTCCTATGTACGTGCTTTCTGTACATTAGCATCTTCCAAACAACCGCTAGGTCAATGTCCCAGTTACTACAATGGTGGAACAACAAATCACCCCAAAACTTAGTGGCCTAGAACAACAATAGTCATTTATTATATTTCATTGTTTCAGTGGGTGAGGAATTCAGAAGCAGCCCGGCTGGGTGGTTCTGGCTTGGGGTTCCTCGTGAAGTTACCATTAGATGTCGCCTGGGGCTGTAGTCAAGTGAGGGCTCGATGGACTGGAAGCTTTGCTTCCAGAATGGCCACCTTCCACGGTTGTCGGTCTCCCCAGCACTGCCCGAGTGTCCTCCCCTCACTGTGCCCTTCTCCAGAGTAAGCCATCCAAGGGGCCAAGGTGGAAGCCACAATCTTTTATGATCTGAACTTGGGAGACTCACACCATCACTTGTACTGTGTTCTCTTGGTCCCCCTGGTCCACTCTGAATCAGTGTGGGAGGGACCACACAGGGTGTGATCACTAGGGGTGATGGTCCCTGGGGCCATCTTTGAGGCCAGCCACCACGGTCAGTATTATTACCCTAATTCGCAGGTGAGGAAACAAGAGTCGGAATGCTTGGGATTCAAGGGCTCGAGGTCACGCAGGGAGCATGCAGCAGGAATTTGAAGGCAGTGCTATCTGACTCCCAGGCTCGTGTTCCTCTCCATCTACGATAAAAGGTGAATTCATGGTGTGTTTTGATGCATATATGTTAGTATTTTCAGAAACATCTTCAAAGTCAGGAAATTCCCTGGAGCGCCATCATGGATGGAAACATGGGGCGTGTTGGGGGCAGTAAGCCGAATGGAGGCCTCACTTTCTTTAGTCAATAAAGGCCTCATTTTATCGCGGCTGAAATCCTGCCTTTTACCTGGGTGCCCCCTTTAAAACAACGTTTCCTTTTCTTAAGCAGGTGGGTAACTTAATGAGTTCCCTCCTGCAAACATGGGAAGAGATTGGTCTCCGCTTCGCTTTTTTATAGACCCCCAAAGCTGACTTTAGAGAATTCTAAAATGACCAAATAGTCTATTAGGGCTAAAATTACATCTACTCTCTTTAATTTTAATTTTTTGCATACTTTACATTTTTTACTTGAAAAAATAGTGAACACTAAGAGCTAACTATGAAAAAGTATGTTTTGCTACAAACTTAATTACATAAAAGCTCATAAAAACTGAGAAGAAAAACATAAAGATCGTAACAGATTAATAGAAGAAGTAAATGCACAATTCACAAATATGGACCTATAGTTAGCAAAGAAACGTGAGAAAATATTTAGCTCCACTAAAAATCAACAGGAAGCTAAAGATAAAATAATTTTATAAAATTTACAAAGAAATTACATCTACCTTCTGCCTCAGTAATTTCACATTTGGGAATTTAACTTACAGAAATAAAAGCAGCGGCTATATGTTAACTATAAGGTGAGATGGTGTTGATCACAGGCGCACTTGTTATAACAAACATTGGAGACCACCCACATGTCCACAGATGGTTGAGTAAAGAAAAGTGTGTCTACACTAAGGAATAATATACAACTATTTGTTCTTAATTAATTAATTATTATTTTTTTTTTGCTGCATTGGGTCTTCACTGCTGCGCGGTCTTTCTCTAGTTGTGGCGAGCGGGGGCTACTCTTTGTTGCGGTGCGCGGGCTTCTCACTGCGGTGGCTTCCCTTGCTGTGGAGCACGGGCTCTAGGCGTACCAGCGTCCGTAGTTGCGGTACATGGGCTCAGTAGTTGTGGCTCGCAGGCTCTAGAGTGCAGGCTCAGTAGTTGTGGCACACGGGCTGAGTTGCTCCGTGGCATGTGGGATGTTCCCGGACCAGGGCTTGAACCCGTGTCCCCTGCACTGGCAGGTGGATTCTTAACCACTGCGCCACCAGGGAAGTCCCGCAATTATTAAAAGGGTAAATTAAGGGAGGGGTGCCCATGACATATTGCAAAGCTTAAAGAGAAAGCTATAGAATGATGTGTGTTGTCAAATGCTATTTCTGTAAAAAAGGAAAGCCTGTGTCTTTGCATTAATCTGCAGAGAATCTGTTTATTGATCGGGGGTTTGACGGGCGGCGGGCAGATGTTTAGTTTTAGAAGGAAAAAAGTATAGAACCCACGGTGTAAAGTACAAATCTATACTTTGGCTATTTCATTAAAATCTCAATGCTGATCAGTAATCAATCTTCCTTGATTAAGAGAAGCCACCGTTTTGCATTTTCTTCCCGGCACTGCCCTCTCCTTCAGGGGGAACAGCGGCAGGCCTTCCTTTTCCCGGTGCCTAAAATGAAGATGCCACAATTTCCCTGGAGGAAGGGGATGGACGTAGCTGTTTCCAGTGGCCCATAACCAGCCATCAACATGGAGGATGAGGTGACGGTTTTTTAAGGAAGGGGGAGGTGATGCCATTCACGTGCCACCCTCGCTGGTTCCAAGTGTTGGGGGCGCGTGGCGGGGGGAGAGCTTTGCTGCCGGTGCTCTGCCGGCTGGGAGGGAGGGAGGCCTGCTGGAAGCCCTCTGCCTGCACTTAGCCCAGCGGCCTTTTCTGAGGGAATATTGATCACAAGTGCTCACCTCTGCCATCGGAGCAGCAGAGGGCAGTCCCCGAGTATTCATGGAAAAAAGCTTTTCTTTGCCAGGCTCCTTTCTGAAGTGCGAAAGATCCATTCAGGAGCTCTAATAGCAAGCCCCTGCCCACTTCACACCCGCCCGAGAGCCACACTCTAATTTTCAGGCCTCCAGGATCCCGCTTCAAGGTGGAAGCTGGTGAGTGTGACCTCTTTATAGAAAAGATTCTCCGTCAAACCCAACACGTGTCTTGCTAGAGGGTGAGGTGGGACATATAAGTGGAAGACTGAAAATTACACCGGGACACACAGGGAACCGTATTCTTGTCCCAGACAGAATTTATTCATTTTTTTCTTTATTTCCTAAAATAATGTTAAAAATAGAATTTTGATCACATATGCAATGTCATCTGATATTTGTGGTGGGAATATTTTGCTTTGAATGTTTAAAAAAAGAATCTAGTCAGTGTTTTTATATCTGACATGGTCCAGAAGGGAGGCTGCTGAGAATTCCTAATTTTTTTTTTTTTTTTTGGCCCCAACGTGCAGCTTGTGGGATCTTAGTTCCCCGACCAGGGATCGAACCCGCGCCCTTGGCAGTGAAAGCACGGAGCCCTAACCACTGGACCGCCAGGGAGAATTCCTAATTTCTCCCTTGTTCTGTAAGAGGCAGAATCTTCCAGACAAATATCTCTTACCATGACAGCTGGTTATAAATTCTCACCCCTTTCATCTCATCCAATTTAACGTAGGCTAGTGGAGACTTAGGTAGCAGAAGTATTTTTCAATTAAAATGTTCACGACAAAAAAGAAGTAATCTCCAATTCCAGAAAATTCTTTAATATTACTCATAAAGTATCATTTCAGAGCTCCTGCTGCTTTTGTTGCTGCTGTTGGATTGTAGTGGAGGGTGAATTGGAGAGCGTTTGATTTAGGGAAGAGAGTATTCCTATGATTATAGATGCCCCTGACGCCCTGGGGTGTCAGCTGGCCGTGCTTTGTTATCTGGGCAGGAGGTGTGGCTGGAGCCGAGTACAAAAAACCTCTGATGTAGGTCTTGGGAGCAGGCTTCTTTCCCTAAGGGCATGTGAGGCCATTGATGTGTCTTTCCCTCCTTTCCCTTGAACTCCTGAACATAGAACTTTTTTCAGGAGACAATGAACAGAAAATTCTGGCCAAACTTCCCCGAGTGCTCAATGACTCTGAGGCTGTGTGTGCGCAGAGAGCAGAGGGGTCCTTCCAGAGGGTGGCAGGCCTGCCCAGGCATCACCGCCGCCAAGCTTGGGAAGCCTGCTCCCGCTCCGGGTTCTTCGCCAGAAGCCCACTGTTCAGATCTGAAGATGTGAGCAATTCGTCTTTCCAGAGAGGTACCATCCAGCAGTTCCTGGGGCCCCAGAGAAAGGCCAGGCCCGGTGTCCTCTTCTCTGCCCACAGGGAGGGTCTCCCAGGAAACAAGTTCCCTGGTCCTTGCTGGGCCTGGTCTGTGTGAGGACCGCCAGGTGGCTTCAGACTTGGCCTCAGGGAAACGTGTCTGGTGGCTGAAAGGAACACGAAGCTGCATTTTCACGAAGCCGAAAGGAACGTGTACACTGGTTAAGAACAGCGACTGCTGCTGAGAGAGGTGTCATCAAGAAATGGGGCCCCTGCCTGGAGCCCCACCTTCCAGCTGCGGGGCCCCAGGGAGCCTGGGTTTCAACAGCTGTAGAAGGAGGTGGTGGGAGTGGAGGGATGGCCCTTCCAACTAGACAGTTGGGCCTTGGTGAGCCGGGTGCACCAGAGCACGTCCACTGGGCTCCACATTCATGACTTCCGCTTTTTGATTTGAAAAATGAAAGGCAATTAAAACCATTGCCATCTACAGAAAGAAGGTGAACGATAAGAGTTCCCCTTGACATAAACTGTTTAATAAATCAAGTGGCCCCGATTTAGTTTATACACAGACACAGGACCATAGCACTACCTCAAAGGTGTACAGAAGTGAACAAATACAAACATCTGCATCTAGAGAGGAGGGCAGGTGCTGCCCTGAGCCAGCCGCTCTCGGTCTCCCCAACGCCCCACACTCCCGGCCCCTCCAAGATGCACATGCGGGAGGGACTGCAGGTGAGGGCTGCCCAATGCATCTCGATGGGGCTGGTCCAAGCGCCTCAACCCCAATCCTTCTGCAGATCAGAATGCTTGGGGGGCTTGAAAAAAACAGACGATGGGTTTCTACCGAGACCTGATGATCGGAATCTAGGTGCGGGGTTGGGTAGGACTCAGCATCTTATGAAGCCTCTGTAACAAATAAAATCATCTGGCTTCCTTTTATGAGAGACCAAGTATTAAAGGCACAACATACCTTCAAGCGAGCTCTTGCTAACAGTCAAAAGCTAAAAAAAGCCAAATGGATTCAGGCTCTACTCGGCTCCCAGGAAGGCAGCTGGATCCCTGTGGAGGTCACTAAATGTCTTGTAAGTAATAGGTACTCAACAAATATTTGCAGATGGACGAATGGATGCTTTTTACAAAGCTTGACTGTCTAATGTCCTGGAAGTTCCCTGCTGTCCAGAGCTTGGGAGTAGCTCAGGATGCTGGCAGGGGCCACCTGGCCAGGTGGTCCGAATGTGGCTGGAGTCCCGAGTTGGGGCCACAACCGGGCTTCAGCACACCAACAGGAGGCGTTATTACATCCTGCCTACCACTTCTTCACAAGACAAACCCTCAAAGCTGGCCTCTTGCTCAGCAGGGTCAGGGACTCCAGACCTCTGGAAGGGTGGCTGGTGCAGAGGTTGCCCTGAGAGACGGGAGCCCAGGCCGGGGCTCACTGTGGGCTTTGATACACACCCGGTACTTAATCACGAAAACAGGAGGGACTTGGATATAGGAGATCAATGATGCTTGGTCTTGGCATTCCAGGGTATGAACTGAGAGGTCAATTTTTACATGAATACATTGGCAAACCTCCCTGTATCCATACTGGCTACCATTTTGGATACATATTAAGGCTTTGGTTCAAAAAAATGCTTTTGAACGACTTCATCTGATAAAAATGTAAACCATCTTTTGTTAGATGCCAGGATAAACTTTATTTTCCTACAAACTATAATGCAAATAAGAGAAACATGTGGCACATGAGTACTGTGTTTCTACTTTATTAAGTCGTCACAGTAAATCAGAATTAAAGACAGAGGGCAAACTGGAGAGTCAGGTAGTGGCCATCGGTGAGCCGTGTGCTTCTCCGGGCGAGGGTCGCCCCTCGCCACGGGGCACCATGCCTGCCAAGTGGGTTACAGGCAAGGTCTACACCGATGGAGGTATAAGCCCAGATGTGGAGCATCAGGAAAATTAAATAACAAGAGACAGCAAGATAGAAATCAAATGACACCCTATAACTTAATTTACCATGTTTATCAAATTTCGTCCTCATTTACATTTACTAAATATTGTAGACCTGAAAACATAAGAAAACATTCACTTAATGTGTATGTCATACATAGGTACTGAGTGCAACTAAAAGGTTGTTGTTTCCTGCTGAATTTCCCTTCGGATGTGGAACATTCCCCTTCAGTAGCTATGAAGGTAGCACAGTTACATCTATGACATCACAGTAAACATGAAAGCATCCTTCAAACCTCCAGATGATACAGATATGACAGTAAATGAAGCACAGGTGGTCACACCTGAGGAAGGTCAGGAAGACGTGATTTGCATTGTCTACCGATCCACATGATCTTGTTGGTAAGGCTAAGGTCCCATAAGCCAGCCTCTCTCACAGGGTCAAGGCTGAAACCCCCTCCTTCCCAGTGGCCGTTGGGAACTGCAGCCTTAACCGCAGGAAGACGCTGTGACAGTCACTTACCCTAGCTACAAGTCCTCACTGCTGTCTACTTAAGGTTTTACCACTTAAAATGTCATCATTTTGTGGAATTACTATTTTTTTTAAGTACAAAAACCTACTCAATGAGACTATAGAACAACATCTTTGCTTCAGATGGAAATCAGCGTGCAGAGAAGTGAGGGGACTGGCCTGGCCCTGCCTGGAAGCCAGCAAGTCTTATCTATTTTGGGCCACTTAGGGCCACTTTTGTTTACAGATGGCTGACCTACTAATGTGACGAGTCAGCACTGTGACTCAGGTGGGGTCCCCACCGGATGAGTGACCCTCGGCAATTTTGCTGAAAGGCATTTATTACAGAAGCTCAATATTTGCTTTTCTAAGTGAAAAAAAAAAAAAATTTGATCATTTCAATTTTCCACCCCAAATAACAAGAACGATTCAAGTGCATGTGAGTGCAAGCAAAACTGGTCGCTAGAGTTCCTGTCTCCCGGTTCCAAATCTCCAAACCAAAGCTGTTACTGCCAAGAGCCATAAAACTTCTGGCTGTCCTCTAGGGTCAGGGGGCTGCCAAAAATCATTAGGGATTATAGGAAGGTCTACCTATTTGCTACCTACAACCGGATTTCCCACTCCAGGTCAGGACTGGTTCCTGGAGATGAAATGGAAGCATGGTGCAGGAGTCCGGGTAGGTTCAATACGATTCTGAATCCTGACACTGACTAAATCCAAGAATTCTGCAACAGGGGTATTCTAGAGCCTGAAGGTGACACATTCTCCCAGAAGCTAGAGCTTACGTGGCACTCGGGAGCCGAGGAGCACGCGATGCCCTTCCCGCAGGAACGAGGTACCACGTGGAGCAGCGGCAGGGGTGCTGAGTCCAGAGCCACGTGGGCCAAAGCACACCAAGCAGAGAGCCCACAGCACTTAAAGTCGGGGACGGGGTGCCCAGGAAGATAAGAATCGTGACAGCTGCTAACACAGCAGAAAAGGCTGTCACTTCCAGTCACCTTTTATGTTGCCACTAAGCCCCCAATCAGGCAACAAATCGGCCCCGTTTACAGGCCAGCCCGGATCGCTGCTTCTGTTTGGAATGAACCTGGTTCTCTCAGGTCCCAACGGTGCTCGAGCCGCCCCTTTCTGTGGGCCTGGCCTCAAGTCCTACCTGCAGTCCTCTGTAAAACAGAAGAACAAGCTCCCTCGAGAATTAGAAGTCCCCTCCTTCCAGGAAAGCCTTTCTCCACTGTCCCCACACCAAGGCTGGCTCCTGGGTCTGCCCACCTCTCCTGCCAACGTCGGGTACCAGCCCAGCCACCTGGACCTGGGTGGTCAGGGAAAACGGCAGCTCTGCGGGTGAGTGGGCTCAGCAGGAAGGTGGCCAAGGCAGGCTGGGGGTGTGCACAGGTGAGGGCAAGAGTGGAGAGGCGGAGGGCAGGGGAGGGCGGGGAAGCACCTGCACGGAGACCTTTCCAAGCCCTTAGCTGGTGGCGCCCCTGTTCTGAGCCCCGGGCTTACTCCGCAGATGGCCCGAGGGCCTAGATGACAAGCAGAGGGCCTGCATCCAACACCCGACCCCAGCAAGAGCACCTGGCAAGCACAGACGGAAGGTGGGGCTTTCTTTCTTTCTTTCTCTTTTTTTTAAAAAGATGCAACAGGCCTTCCTTGGGGAGGCAAATGGGTACAAAGTAGGGATCACACACCCTCTGCTCGGGATCTGTCACCCTAAAGCTCTGTGTGTCAGGAAACGTGTGTGAGGCCCCTGCCGGCAGGGCACCACAGGGCAAAGCCTTTGGAGGAGCCTGGAAGGGAGCTCTGCAGGGACAGGACCCTGTGTTTCTAGAATCACCTGAGCGCTCTGTGATAGAAGCTTCACCGTCATCACCTGGAGGGCCTCCAGCAGGGCCAGGGGCAGAAAACCTCTCCCCAGTTAGCGGGCATCAGGAACCAGGTGGAATACACACAGCAACGGAGGTAAAACTTCTCCCGGGCTCGAGACTCTAGGGAAAGCCAATTTCCATGATGATGAAATTTTGGACTAACCATAAATCCTAACAGAAGAAGAACGAGCAAAATCAAGGCAGGGAACATTCCTCCAACAACCTGACAGGCATTTGGCCGGCCCCTGGGTGAAACATGATGGGTTTATAAACGACCGGGGGACAGAGCCAGCTGCCCCCCGCCCTCCCGGAAAGCCCGGAACCTTCTCCTTTTTCCTCTGTTAGGGCAGCCCCACCGGCGCCGCGTGACAGTGGGCGAGTCTCCGGTGGTTGGCAACTTTTTCTTTTCTTCTTCCGAAGCCCAAGGTTCCTGAGATGCCACCGCCAAGGTTCCTGAGATGCCACTGATGCGGATCAGTTTGAAAGTCTGATCCGCAGCATTTCGGTGGGATTCCTCTTCAACTTCAGAAGACCAGCTGAGGGCACCAGCAGGGCAGCGATGGTCCCGAAGTCTGGGTTTGGGGGTTCGGGTGGGGAAGTGGGGGACTCTCAGCCATCTCCCCCTCCCCGAGAGGCGCCGTGCGGGAGGCTCAGCCTGGCAGCCAGGGCCCTGGAAGGAAGCAGAGGGAGGCCCACGTGGGCACAGGTTGGAGGGAGGACGTGCCACGGCCCCTGGAAGAGGGCTGGACCCCCGCCCGGAGCTGCGCGTGCAGAGGTGTTTGCTGAATGAACCCACAGACCAAGGTCTTTCTTCCCAGCCTTTGCTCTGGACTTTCCTGCAGCATAAAAGGAGCTATGAATCTTTTTGAAATTCACTGGGCCTTACCGTCCAATCTGCAATAAAGAAGGAAGAGAAAAGGCACTGACGACAGTGCAGGGAACAGGGGGAGCCAATGGAACAGCACTGCCCAGAGTCAATGAAAGAGCAAGAAAAACTTCAGGGGTAGCTTGTGGACCGGTCGGTGTTACTATTTACACGGATCTACATGCTGATACTTTACACCAGGAGTTACAACTCGATTATTCCCCAAGGGGTCTGAGACAGGAGGTCAGGACTAATTGAATGCGTCCAGAAGCGCCTACAGCTGTTTAGCTCCAGAGGGAAAAAGGAATGAAGCTGAAGCCTGCGTGCCCGCCACGCCCCCAGTCCCCAGGGCTGCTCGGAGGAACCCAGGCGCCCGCTGCTGCAACACCGGGCCGCTGTTGCTGAGGCAGGTCCCCTGGGCAGTGCTTCGAGGGAGGACCGTTTCGTCACCCTCCTAATAACCTATTTTTAAACCCTGCTGGGCTTCACCCCAGCTTCCTCAAAAGCAGGCTTTCTAACCTTCTCCTGACATCCTTCGCTTCTGGGGCTTTGGCTTCTGCCATTTCTATCATTACTGGCCTTTGAAATTAATTTACGCAAGTGACCTTATTCACACACAGCATCTTCTGTCATTTTCGGACCTGACCTCATTGTTTCCAGGGAAAGCCTCTGGAATCAATACCTGCAAACACGCCTGGACCCAAGGAGGCCACCTTCCCCGGTGCTGTTCCGAAATTCAGCTCCTTAAGGTCCCCCAGCCCGCGCTTCTGTCTCCTCCCTCTGGTCCCAGGAAGGTCGGGCAGAGAGAAGAGTTGTGGGTCTCTCTCCTGCTGTTTTCGTCTTTGAAAACAGGCTGCTTTCGCTAAAAGCAGCAGAGCTGTACCGCCATCCGAGGCGGAGACGGTGTTGGCTACATTGCCCCATCACCCTGGAGCCAGAGGCGGGCATAGCATCAGCATGTAGCCCAGGGGAGCGGGCCGCAGGGCGAACAGCCCTGAATGAATCCCAGGTACGATTCCAGTTTGAATACCTTCACTTCGAATTGTGTAAGACTTCACGTTATTAACTAGGAACCACCCCACCCACTATGTAATCAGATCGATTGGGAGAGGGACCCCCTTCCCAAAAAAAAGCAAGTAAATGAAAGAGATAAAGTGATGTTCAAAGACCTGATATTAAGTGAGAGTACTTCTGGACCAGAAGGGAAACATTTAACCCTCCACCCTCACCAGGGAGGCAGGAGGGGGCGCCTCTCGGTCCTGCACTGCAGCGTGGTGCGTGGGCAGGGTGATAGCAACTTCAATGAGCTGTGAAGCTCTTGCAGCAAAGCGGCCTTCGTGCATCTGAGGGCAGGGGCCCCACCACCGGGGGCCCCGGGGAGGTCACGCCCGAGCAGGAGCCTGCCCTGCACGCCCCCGGCATTCCTCCAGTCCCCACCTTTCCGTTGGCCCGTCCCCTGGCTCCTGTCGTGCCCACTGCACCCCGTGATTGATGGGGAGGCGGCAGCTGTGGACCGAGCAGGCCGGCCGCAAAGGGGGCAATTCCACTCCTGGCGGCTGACAGCCGCTGCCCCTGCCCGGCCTTTCCTCGTGCTGGAAGCCGGGGGTCTGTTCAAAGGATACTGGAGCCCCACTTGGCCACCTTTGTGGAGGAGCAGGACGACACGTGTGGATACGGGGTCCCAGCAAATAAAGGCTTTTGCATGAATCCCCACTGCTGGAGGGGACTGTACAGCTGCTCTGCCCGGCCGACATGGGCACCTGGGCTTTGTGGCTCGTGTCGCCCTGGGGGCTGGCCCCAGTGAGCCCGGGGTTGGGGCAATTCCGTGGCTGAGGGGCTAAGAAAGGGCAGCTGGGTTGGAGGGCCAGTGGCAGTGGCCCCGCCTGGGGGAGGCGGGCGGTGCTTCGGCTAAACCAAGGAATCTAGACCCTAACTTCCCCTCCACATCTACTCAGGCAGTGACGGCGTCTGTGCTGCGGCTCCACTGTGGGTGACGCGGTTGATAAATGACAGCTCGCTCCCTGACCTGCCCCATCATCTTCCTCATCATCTGGTCTCCCTTCCACCTATGAGCCCACGAGTGGGTACAGCCCAGGCCAACCCGAGAGGCTCTTCTGCAGCACTGCTGCGGGGTGTCTGCTGTCCATCGGGGCACACAGGAAGGGCCTGGACCCCAGACCGCGGCAGAAAGGGGAGGCCCACGGAGGTCACACCTGCCGTGGCTGGCCTGCCCTCTGGGTCCTAAACCACAGCAATCCCGGGGTTCTCCACCCTCTGAGCTCCCCCAGCTTTTGTCTGCTCTTCCTTTCCCAGCTGTTCCATTCAGCAGACCCAGGACGACCTGCCCTCCCCAGCCCAGGCCTCGGAGGCCCCATCAAGGCCAGTGGTCAAAGGCCAGCCCGCACGTGCTGTGTCTTATCGGCCCATCTCAAGACCCTGCTCCTCCGGGCTCGGCGACAAAAAAGGGGCCGGCCCCGGGTCCACTGGCTCCCCGAGGCCCCGCACACAAAAGGGCGGGTGACAAAGACATTTTCTGGGATGGCAGGTGTTGGTGTTGGATTCCACCCGGAGTCCAGGGGCCGAAGAAAGTCCAGGCTGGGTTTCCCGGGTGGGCGGGTAGCGCAGACACGCAGGGCAGAGCCCCTGTGGAGGAGCAGGAGGCAGGAACCTGTGGGGCATCTCAGCGTTGAGTCAGACACGGAGGGAGATGGGTTAGTGAATGAGCAGGGTGGTTGGCAAATCCGCTGAAGTGTCAGTCTTACCTTGTACAAATACTGCGCCGAGGCCTTTACGTATCTGAAGGGAAAGAACATAAAATGAAGTGAATGCGAGCCTGGCACACGCACAGCCCAACTTGCTATGAGCACAGTGCTAAAAATACGTTCATTCCTGGGCGGCCTGAGCGTCTTGCAGTTTCAGAGATCATTACGCATTGGAAACTCCCCTACAAGTCCCTCGGCAGGACAGAATTCTAGCTGGTGTCACCCAGATAGGTGTGAAACGAAGGTAACGTTAGCTCTCCCAGGATGTGTGACAGATGCCCTTGGGAGCCCCACAGACACTGGGTGGCACTGACCTTGGTATCCTGTCCCTGCTGCCTGATGTTTCCTAAATATTTGGTCTAAGATACAGTCAAAGAGAAGAGTTTTCAAGACCAGCAGTTGGAATTCTACGGATGCCTTGAAAAGATAACTGACACCCTCTAAGTATACAAGTTTATATGTCTCCAAGTTTCATTTTACAGGTTTTGAGTGGTACGCAGTGTGTTAGTTCAGTACGGGTGGCACCTGCGATGTGACAGTCCCCAGGGGGGAAGCACGCAGTGTGCTGTGCAGGGTGTGGCCGCGAAAGGGACCCTGCAGAGGCGACATCGGACCCTCGCGCACAGAGGAGCAGGACCCCAGCAGTCCTGCCAGACCCCAGAGAGGCTCTGAGCTCTTTCGTGCTTTGTGATAGTTTTTCTTAACCACCCCACTCCCCCCTCACCACGGCCATCCTATTCCCCACGTGGGTTTCCCTAGCAAACGCAGCCTCTTTCCGCGTCAGGGGACCTAACCGCCACAATGCTCCTGAATTCAGTGTCACTAGACCACCATCATATCCGGACAAAGGACATTTATCAATGACACGGACTGCTGTCCGTCCGGCCGCCGTTGTAAACTTGGATTGTCTGCCGACCTCGCCAGCAAGGCAGGCACGGTGACCAGGGCCAGTTTCTAAGACGGATGCCGTCGGAGGAGGGACCACCGACAGATCTTAGGTGGGGCTCTCCGGAAGAAATCTGGGCTTCTCTGAAGCTGTATTGTACAATCCATCAATGAAAATTTCACTCCTCCCCACCCCCCAAAATTATGTGGGGTTGGGAACTTCAGGATGAATAACCGATCGTGATGATGCACTAGGCTTCTCTGTCTTACTTGATTTCTAGCCACTGTTAACGGCTCCTTCTTTACACGGTGATCGAGCTCTAGGGGCACAGGAAGTTCTCGGGCAGGGTTGCTTCCTGGTGCTGGACTGGTATGTTTTCCGAGGAACCTTTAGACAATGCGATGATCTAGATTGCCTGTCTTCCCCCAATGCATCATGTGCTCCTGGAAGACGGCAATCGTGGGACATCTCTGGGTGGGTCTTCCTCCAGTGGAGGGGCTGGGCTTCCCAGGGCCCCGTGCTGCTGACCCTCTCCCCACGGAGGGGCTTCTCGGTCCCCCTCCCCTGCAGCCCCTCGGCCCTGGTGATGCTGGGCGTCCAGGCACCCGATTGGTGGAAGCAAGCAGACAGATGGTGCGTCTGACAATGGAGGGCTTGTTTGTAATTGCTGATGAGGACAGCCTGCCCCTCTCCCGGTGTGTCCCCAGATGCAGCCCGGTGTGCTGTGCTGGGCCAGACAGAATGTCTCAGGAACTGCCAATCCATGGCCAAGTTAAGGAGATGCAAAAACAGAGGCGGTTGGGGGCTGCCGTAATTATTCCATGGGGCTCAAATGTCACTTGGCCTTGACACACAGACAGTGCTACCAAAGGGCGGGGGCCCTGTGCGTGGCACAGAAGAGCAGGCTGTCAGCTTCCTGATGCCTCCCTGCGGGTCAGCAAGAGGTACCCACCACCCTGGGCAGTGGTGGAGACACTAGAAGAGATCAGATCACGGTGCTTGGAGCTGCGTGATGCCCAGTGGCATGGGAGACACAAACGCTAATTATTTCATCAACCGGGTGCTTGGTATGTGCCAGGTACTGTTCTAGGCTCCAGGTGACAGCGGTGAACAGAGCAGATGAAAGCCCTGCCTTTGGAAGCTTTGGCGGCGAAGTTAACGGCATGCCATTGGGGGGCAAAAATATCTTACTCTTTATTTGTATAAAGCGCAGATGCAAGTACAGAGGATATGCAGGTAAACGGTATTTCTGTGGTGTTTCAGGGGAGGAGACAAATTAGGAAATAAAAATGTCTTAGAAGCCTCCCTGGTGCGGCAGGAAGAATAAAAGGTGGAGAAACACTGATTGTACGGGTTAATAGGCATCTTAAATTCAGAGTTTTCTTACACGTGAGTGGTGCTGGGAATCAGGAGTCGGCCCCGCTCACACCTGAGAGCAGCTGAGCGAGACGCCCCTGGGGAGACCCTTCAGGAGTAACTTGGATGCCAACGGGCCAACTGCGGTCACTCAGCGGCTCAGACACAGAGCGGGCGTCTGGAGACTCCAGAAGTCGCTTTTAGAGAAAGATGTCCTACTTCTTGGGCCTTGTGAGACTCCTTTGACACCTGGATATCCACAAGGGTTTCAAGACACACAGGAGACCACCGTCTTGGTTGGAGATTTGCTGCGCTCTACGCAGCTCTGTCGGAGGCTTTTCGAGAACCGGTGGGCCTTTCTGTGGCCTGTTTTCTCTGGCTGTACTCACCGGAGCGCAAAAGAGCAAGGATTTGCACCAGGCGTCTTATCTCCGAGGCAAGGCTGCCGTCCGGGACTGTCCCCTGGGATAACGCTGGGCAGGGTCAGAGAAGAAAAGTGGCTGCTTTCCCCGGGTCCTTGTTACTGAGCCGTCAGTGTGGGAAATGACGAGCTGGTTCAGGATAATTAGCGAAGGGAATGGTTTTGAGAGCTGGCATGGTGAGGGAGAGAAACAGTGGGCTGGGGTTCCAGCTTTAGGCGAGCGCTAAATACCCTCCCAGCAGGAAGGCGGACCGAGTGGGAGATCAGAGAGCTGTCTGGGCTATTCAGACCCCTTGGAATGGCTCTGAGGACCAAGAACAGGTGCAGCAGTAGACGGGGTAAGCCTACACACTCAACTCAACACTGGCAACCCAAGGCCAGTGGGCGCTAGCCAGCCTAATTACCATTTCCAAATGGCCCAAGGATGGCTTCCAGAATTTCCAACCCAGCAGAAGGGGCTGTGTCCTGGCCCCGGACTTGGCTCTGGGCTCAGCTTCCTCTTTTTGGTCGTTGGTCTGGCCCATCAGCTTGGGTTCTGAAGCAGAAAGCTAGGGCAGCTGGACCGAGAGACAGGCAGGCAGAGAAACTGCGTGTATTGTGCCCGCCCCCCTGTGCGGGGGCCTGGCCAGCGGGTGGAACGTTCTTGAAAACGCTTGTCTGGCATTTTTCTCTTCCCCTTCCATGACTATAATGTACATTTATGCATCTATGACTGAATTTAACTAAACATTGAGAATTAATGTCTTGTTGGGCCCTCGTGGAGAAAGATGTTTCCAGATGCTCCCGCTAGCTCACGGAGCGTGAACACGGAGACCTCAGTCCATCCCAGCCATGGAGAGACTGCTCATTTTACCAGATTGAATTATTCACATCTCAAAATGGAAAAACAGTACAGAAATGTTTATAGCAGCAATATTCACAATAGCTAAAAAATGGAAATAGCCCAAATGTCCACCACATGATGAATGGAACCAAAGTGTGCTCTGCCCTTACAATGGAATATTATTTGGCAACAAAAACATGTAAAATACTGATACAGGCTACAACGTGGATGACCCTTGAGAACGTGCTAAGAGAAAGAAGCCAGTCAGCAAAGACCACGTATTGTCTGATGCCATGTACACGAAACGCCCAGAATAGGCAGATCCAGACAGACAGAAAGTAGACTAGTGGTTGCTTAGGGCTGGGGGTGGGGGGAATGGGGATTGACTACTAGTGGGTTTATGTTTTTGTTTTTCAGGAGGGATAAAAAAGGTTCTAAAATTAGATTGTGGTGATGGTTGCACAACTTTGCGAATATACTAAAAACACTGAGTAGCATACTTTAAATGGATGAGTTGTATGGTATGCAAATTATATTTCAATAACGTTGTTTTTCAAAAATGACAAAAAAGAATAGAAGTTGGCCTGGGCACCACTACTGCCAGAGCCTTTCCAAGAGGGAAACGACAGAAGTGGCTCCAAGTTCTAGGGAGAAATCCCCCATGGGACCCAGGGAGGCAGAGGGCCGGGGGCAGCTGTGGGGTTCAGCAGGAGCCCCAGCCAGGGTCCTCCCGAGCCACGCCACACACGGCGAACCATCCTCAAAGCAAAGCAAACGGTGCTACCCCTCGGGCGACACACTGCTCTCCCTGCAAGGTTGTCTCCCAGCTTTATTCTAACTTCGTCTGTTTTATAAAAACTCAGGAGTGGCCTTGGGCAGCGAGGCGGGATTACACCGGGATTCTGTGTGCTGCTGGGCACTGGTTTTTAAATTCCCCAGTAATCAACAGCTCCAGGAAACACAGCAGTTATGTCTGTGGTGACTCGCGGGAGGATGGTGAGTTCTCCGTATCGGTCTGAGGAAGCAGTAAAGGTGCAGTGGGCTGTCTGGGTCCTACGGATAAAAGCTGTCCTTTGGTCTTCAGGTGTGAAGGAAGCTGCTTTAGCCCACAGCTAAGATGTTTTCTACACGTGAAGTCTTCCTGCGCTGCCCGCTTCTAACGTAGGAAATACTTTGGTTAGCTTTCAGTTGGATTTCTCAGTTATCCGTGCCGAAGAGGGGGTGCATTTGCCACCTTACACCCTGTATAGACCATAAAGCCTCCGAGATCATCCTTTCTGCCTGTGGGGAGGAACATTTTGCCTTTGCCACTAAGGCAGGGCTCCTCCCCGCACCCCGCTTTTCACTTCTGTGAGTGTGTTCCCCACAAGCAGGGGTCCTTTCGGGGTGGGTGATGAGTCTCATTTGGGAGAAACTTAAGCCGTGACTCCGGCCTTGACACAACAAAAAACACCCAAGGCTGAGAACAGCTCCAAACTGCCGAAGGGCTCACTCTTGCTCTGCTGAGGGCAGACGGTGAGGAGCATGTGCAGGAAGCTGCAAGTCCCCACGGGGATGTAAAGAATTACTGTCCATGGATTGTTTTAGAGACCATTTCTATCAGAAATGCCAGGGAAGCTCACCCCATGTCCCAGCCCTTCTGGGTAACTGGGAGTCATGTTAAGTCTCTCCAGACGATGGAGAGGTACCCACCGTGGTCCTTCACGCAAGCTCGTGGGTTCTGGTGTGAGTCTGGGGGTCTTAAAGGGGTGAGCACAGGTCAGAATCCCGCCCAGTTCCCCTGAAGGAGGGGTGTCACTGCGCTCCCTCCACGTGTGCTGGCTGGCTTAGGGCTGCGTTCCGTGGCACCGGGCTGAGGGGGCTTCTCTGGGGGCCTCTCTTGTGGGCCCACAGTGAAGGTCCGGGGAGAACAGCTCTTGAACCACCCACGTTCACTCCTTAGTCACACATGCACCATGTGCCTGCTGCGTGCCAGGTGATGGGCGTGCATTTTACCCGGCTGGTCTTCTGCCCACCCCTCCTGAGGAATATGCCCCGCAGAAGCCAGAGTGATCTTTTCAAACAAGAATCACAACACGTCACCCACTGCCTCACACCCCCAGGGAGCCGCCAGTCTCGCCAGAATAACAGCTGAGGTCTGTGCCTGGGTTGAGGGCCACTCTGACCATCCTCCTCCTCTTCCATCCCCACCTTGCTGGGCTCCTCACATGGGCCAGGAGAGCTCCTGCCTCAGGGCCTTTGCTCTTGCTGTTCCCTCTGCCCGGACTGCTTCCCCCAAATTCCAAATGGCTCCCTCTCCCTTGTCTCCCTCAAGGCTTCCCGCAAACGTCACCGTCTTGGGGAGGCCACCGCTGCCACCCCATTTCAAGTGTACCCCACCCGTTTTATGTGTCCGTAGCACTCCTGGCCCTCCTTCATGCTTTTCCTCCTTAGCACCCCTCACTAACACCAATCTTTATGGAATGTGTGTGGAGGCCCCGGCCCCGTGGGGTTTGTGTGACGATCAAGCAAAACTGTCACCCCATCTACTGAAGCTGCATCAAAGGTGTGCGGGTCCCAGGACCCAAGCTGGACCTGAGTATCTAAATATGGCCTCTAGCAAGTCACCGACTTTGGGTAATGGGATAGAGAGTAGAGTCAGCCTAGTGGCCTGAGAACTCTCATTTCTGGATGCTTCCTTTCTTCAGTGGTGACCTCTATCCTCCGGGACCCTCGTCCCTGATGCTCCTGGGTCAGCAGACACCCCTGGTCAGAAGCGCCCAGCCTCAGAGAGCCGCATGTCATGCCCGATGTCACGGAGGGCCCTGGTGTTACGTGGCACCGGGCTGCTCCCAGCCTTGGGGACGCAGCTAGGGAGCAGGGTTGCAGGGCTGGGAACATGCCAGCTGCAGCGTCTGCCCGGGCGCACTTTTGCAGCCACGCAAGGCAGTGTGTGCTTCATGGTCCCGCCCAGGATCGGGGCTGCGGGGCAGAACCTTGCCAGAGGGTCCTGGAAGACCCGGCGGCTTTCCTCACCCCCAGGTGACCACACGGATCAGCCGATCCCGCTCAGGAGGAGAGATGCTGGGTGGCCCGCGTGGGGGCCCAGGTAGGTGCAGTGTGTCCTGTGCAGCTGGGATTCATATTCTGGAAGCGGTCAGAGGATACGGTTCTGCCTGTTCATTCTCAACACTCTCTGCACTGACGCTACTAGGTTTCTCAGGTGCTGAGAAATGAACTCTGGCCACGTCAATGCTGTCTGCTTCATGCAATCTTTATTTTTTAAAATTTTTTACAAAGTTGACTGGCATGTTTCCCATTTTTAAGGGACTTCTTTAAAGCCTTTCGAGGGACTTTAAAGGCCAATGGGAAAAGAGGAACCAGTTTTTCTCTTTACTGTGCTATTTAGAGGTTTATTTCCTGGTCATCATCTTCATATTCTTCAGGAAAAGGAGGGTATAAAATATTCTTCCTTTTTTTCTTCAGCTGTCTGCAATGTTACTAAGAGAGGTCCCATTTGGCCTCTGCTTTGGTTGTTGCTAAAGAGAAATTCAGGCAAAACCATCGAGGCTTCCAGGAACCCACCCTGACGGCCGAGGCTGTGTTCCACCTGCTAGAACCTTCTGGAGGTGAGGGCCCCAGCCATGGCTCACAAGGCATGTGAACCTGTGGTGTCAGGAGCTCCAGACTCTTCCGAAACAATTTCTCAAGGTTATTTCAAATAAGCTTTAAGAGTCTTTTCCAAAAACTGTCTGTGAGAAAAATTCTTGGTACCTGCCGGCCATCTCCTGGCAACTGCTGTGTGTCCCCGGGGCCGTAATTAACAGTGAGGCAGGAGGAGGGTGCCATTCGCACTTAAAACCCTGCAACACTGAGAAACCAGGGCAAACCTAAGGCAGCATTTCACAGAAAAAGCAGCAGCTTCAAGTTCTTCCAAAGGAACACATCAAATGTCATGTCGATACTCTGGAATGAATCGTCTCGGGTCCCGCCTTTTCCCGGGAACGTGGGACCAGCCTCCGCGCCTGCCTGCCCGGGGCAGGAGGGTCCCCCCCGCTGGCTCTGAGGGACTGGTTTCTTTCTGCATCTCATTCCCTTGTCCACGGGCCTTCCAGTTCTGAGTCCCCATCTCAGCCAGCATGGGAAACTTACAGGCTGACCAGCAGGGCGCTGAGTGGGACAACTGACACACATCAGGCAAGTTTCCATTCTTTCCAGGCTCACGAAGCAGACGGCAAGGCCGGCTCAGGGAAATCTCAACAACTGACCCAAACCACTGACTAAATCTCTTTTTTTTTTTTTTTTTTTTTGATAAACCTTTGTGACACGTAGTTGTGGTTTGGAGCTAACTGATCTGCGCTTATTAATAAGTAGCCAATTTTGGTGATTCATGAGTGTCTGCTTTTCCCTAATAAGAGTTCAAGCTCCAGGAGGGAAGGGGAGAGACAGAGTGCAAGGTCTCCAGAGCCCTCTGTGCTCCCCTGAAACGCCCAGCACAGTCCTGCTCAGGGGCGGCTGCGAGAGGGTAACATTGTTTTCTATCTGATCAAGTGGAACAGATGTTTGTCTCATCTCTTGCTTCCCTCTTCCGGAGCTGACACCAGGGAGAGTAAAGAAGTTTTAGAGGAAAAAGGAATGAATAAGCACGAGGCAAAATGGGGTGCAAA
Organism: Balaenoptera ricei; assembly: GCF_028023285.1. Taxonomy (NCBI): domain Eukaryota; kingdom Metazoa; phylum Chordata; class Mammalia; order Artiodactyla; family Balaenopteridae; genus Balaenoptera; species Balaenoptera ricei. The sequence continues at coordinate 47,594,505 of NC_082653.1, read as the reverse complement.
ACAGGGTAGTCGAAAATTCTCTTTAAAACCCTCAATATCACTTAGGAAAGCATCCTAACCAAGGTTCAGTTATTCCAACTGCGTCACCCAGTCTGTGGAGTAACCAGGATGCTGGCTGCCCTCCCTGCCCCACATCTGGGTTGGGCCCTGGTGCTCTTCACTGGGCCACTTTCACTAGGAGACCAGGAAGGTCGGGGGGCGGAGAATGACAGCCGATTACAGGTGTTTGTTCTGGCTCCTGCATCAGGCCTCACACACATCTGTGGTCTGGAGACACCTGGACCCCTTAAAGCAACAGCCAGACTCCTTCCTGCCTGCATTTCTACTGCAATCCTGTTGCATATGACGTAAGAAAGAAAATTATGCATCATTCTTTAAAGAAATTACAGCCCATTATAGATAGAAGAAACACACACAAGACAAAGCCTTCCTTCCACGTGCTGAGAAAAATCAAGAAGTGAGATAAGTTAAAGGGAGCTGGACCGAGGATGGAAATATCACAGAATTGCCTTCGTGCGGGACAGTGGTTCTCAGCACTGCTTAGTTTTTAAAAGAAAGTCCCCATGCCCAGACCAAAAAATCCAAATCTCTGGTGGAGGGACCATCTGGATGGAATGGCTTCAAGGGTGACCCAGTGCACAGCTGAGCCAGCACCACCGGGTTCGGGTATGGGATTATGGGTTAAAAAAATTCCTATGGATGCTTTATCATCTTTCCAAGAAGATACAAGTTTTTAAAGAAGTGTTATATGTACAGGGGTCAGACTGAGCCGGCTGGTGGCACGGGAGGGAGGGAGGGGCTGGGTCTCACAGCCCCTGCGGGGTGGTCGGTGGTTCTCAGGCCAGGTGGCAACGCGGCTCAGATGCAGCCCAGCGCGCTGCGGGCCGAGTGGGTGGCCCCGAGCTCTTGAACGGACAGCAACATCAGAGAACTTGTATTTGGGGGACACTTGTGGATGGCCTGAGTATAGTTCTGGGCTGTCCTGGTCTGTAGTCGTGGCTCTGACGTCTGGGACGGTCCCCACAGGTGGGATGTCTGGTCAGCATCTCATGGGTAGTGGCCCCGTTTGCACGCCCCCCCAAGAGACGGGCCAACGCAGGCGGAGGGGACTTCCAGGACAAGAGGAGGAGCCAGGAGGCACAAGTTCCACGTGGAAACAGGAGGGAAGAGGGTGGCACAGGACGGAGTGAGGAAAAACCCAGACTGGTGGGGTGGTGAGGGGACCACCCAGGGGATGTCTGTGGAGGGCTCCTACGTGCCAGCCGCTATCCTCAGCCCCTTACACATACTAACTTGTTGAGCCTTCCGAATGCCCTTCAGTTCGTATTATTGGGTACTATGTAGAAGGTACTGCTGTTAGACCCATTTTACAGAATCGGACTATGGGCTGCAGAGCAACATGAACTTGACCGAGGCCACAGGCTGGACAAAGAGGACACCAGAGCCTGGCCCTCTGATAGGACACACCCCCCTTGCAGCTGGGGAGGCTGGCTCCAGGCTGGAACTGGAAGGTTCTGGCCAGTGTTGGGCATGGGGTCAGTGGCATCTGAGGAGGGAGCGAGGGCAGGCCAGCCCCCACCGTATCCAGCACCAAGGGAGGAAACTACAAACCCCGGGACACGAAGGGTGGCCCGAGGCTTGCTGACGGCTCTGCCTTCTGCCTCCACTCCAGTACTCGGGGCCTGGATCCTGCCGTGTTTCTAGCACCCCCAGAACGTTGAAGCCCCTCGCGGCCTTGGGACGGCCCCCTGGAGCCCTGGAGCTTGACCCACCCGGGCACCTGGGAGCATCTGATGTGTGTCTGTTGACTATATGAAGTTGGCGCATACTCTGGGCTTCAGTTCCCTGATCTGTTCGATGTGGCCGGTTAGAAGGATTCTGTAGCTACAGCTGCTAGGTGACCCCACAGACCTTCACGGTCCCACGGGCGTACAGGCCAACAAACGCAGACACTGCCACCGTGACAGGAACGAGCAGGCCCCACAGCGTGCGCTGGGAGCCCCGGTTCCTGCGGTCCTGTTGGCGTCGTTCCCAAACCCCACTCCTATCTCATGAAGACATCCTGAAGGACCACAGAGAGGGAGAAATAGCTTTCCCCAGCAGGCTCGGTTCCAAAAGACACACTGAGACAGTGTTCACTTCTCTCCTCCCAGAGAGGCTGCACGGGTTGCTTAAACTGAAAAACTCCCTTCTCACTGGCTGGTCAGGAGCTCTGTGACCAAGGTCACCAACAACCAGTGTTAGGTGACAAACTACCCGGGGCAGCGGGGGCCGAGGGAAGCGGTCACCCTCTGAGCCTGGGATGCTGTCCTGACACGCGTGCTGACCTCACAGCGAGGAGGAGAAGAGGGTGGAGGGGCTGAGGCTGGTGCCCCGGGTCGCTCCTCATCGCTGCTGCAGCTTATCAGAATGTGAGGGGCTGGACGTGGGGTCTCCTGAAGCCCCTTCTAGCTTCACGTTCTACAATGCCCTTGGCTGGTTTCAGCAAATTAATGAGGAAGGCGAATACATACTAAGTGCTATCCAGCAAAAACCTTATTCAGACCACTTTTACAGGGAGGGAGGGAGGGAAAGAGGGGGACATATCGAATGAGTCTGTGAAGTGACCACCCTCATCGAACAGGGAAAACCTTTCATCTTTGGGGGGTTAGAGTCAGTTCCACCTTGTGCTGTTTCTGGCGACTGACTTGATGGCTTACCGCCCAGCAGATGGCCGTGACGGGGGTCACTGCAGAAGGGCTAGGACACCTGCCGTCGGGGTTCTTAGCAAGTGAGAGCTGGGTGCAGCTTCCTCCTCGACGCAAAGGCTGGTGGGCACGAGGACACTTACTGGCCACCAGAATGACCCAGCGATCCCAGGCAGGGTCTTCTGATAGCTTCTGCGAACTTTAAACAGTGATTTTGTTGTAGAAAAGAATGACGAGTCTTTTTCGTCAGGTAGGTGAGCACGGTAAGCCTTTCCAAGAGTGCACCCTCCTGGGCGTGCAGATGCAGGTCTGCCATTCTTGCACAGTAGCTGCAGCGGTGGCAGCAGACTGACACCGACTCAGGCTAATCTGGTTTAGGCTCCAAATATGACCTACGTGAAAAGTGGCAGAGTCTGATGGGGCCTGGTGAGGAATTTCCTTCCACTTGCTCTAAACCCTGGAGCCTTTACAATCCAGTCTATTGTGAAGGAGGAATTGCTTCTGACCAGATCTGGAGAAATCAGATGTGTTTATGCAGGGCTAACAAATAAACAAAGATCTGTGCTCCCTCTGCTGGCTCCCGACAGCAACATTAAAGCAGAAAGCCATCTTCAGCAAAGGTGGTCAATTCACGTTTCCGGAGAGGGACCCCTCATTTAACCTGGTTTTAGGCATTCTTGGAGAAAAACCCATCTTTGTCAACTTCTGAGCGAGGTACTTGAAAATGCTTACAATCAGACATCAAAGTACACGTGCCAATAGTCCTCCACTCCCAAATTGCTAGCTGTGACTGTAATAGTGATTTGGGGATTCATTTATCAACAGACATAAGTGGATTCCTCCAAGACTTTAAGGTCCAGACACGATCTTTAAAGCAGTTCTGTAAAAAAAAATCTCAAGTCCAAGCTAAAGTCCCTCTTTTTTTTTTTTCTCCTTTAGTTTATAAGAGCAGCTTCCAAAAAGTAAAGATTTGTACTATTTATAGCCTTTCCGATAATGTCAAGCATTAGACTTGATTTTCCAAATCATTAGCATGCAGAAGAATGACCTCATGGTGAACAGATGCACTTGGCTATGAGCTGCAGTGATTACATCAGTCCCTCCCCTTCCAGTTAACTCTTTAAAGGCCTCTCTGCCCACCCCCTTGCCTGGAAGCATGCTTGAAAACACAAACTTAGTCTCTCACCCCAGTGTATGTGTGTGTGTGTGTGTGTGTGAAATGCACATATAAATACATGCATAAAACATAGATATGTATTTATATGTGTGTGTGTGTGTGTTCACTGCAGCCCATATTTTATCACTGGCCACCTTTTAGAAATTGCTGGTCAATAAGGAAGGAGTCAGAAGAGATGCAAACTACAGAGCTGGGTGGAAAGTCAGCTCAAATACCTTTTATGCTCTGGGCATTATCAACATGAGTAATGGGCAGAAGAGATACAGGGCAGGAGGTGTTTAAAATAACATTTTTCTGACTGGGAAAATAGTTGTTTTGAACCTCTTTTAATAAGCCGAGCACCCACCTGTTAGCCTAACAATAGAAGATCCTACGTCCTGGTGTCGACAGTGAGTCCAGAGGCCCCTCTGGGCTGCCCTGGGTGACAGGCGGCAGTGCTGAGGTAGGGGAGCCTGGGAAGCAGGGAAGGCATTTCCCAGGGCACAGTGTGGGCCGAACACAGTGTTCAGGCCACTGTCCCTGTGCTTGACCACAAGGCCCTGTTGCAAGGACACAAAGAAGATCTGAGCCCCGAGTTCCTCAGACTGTGCCTGTGAGCGGGGGCCTGAGGCCCTGCTCTGAAGACACTGCTGCCGAGAATGGTGTGATCGGATCCTAAGAGCGCTGTGGGAGCTTAAGCCGCTCAGGGTCAATTTTTCCAGCTGGCTTGTCGCTTGGAAGAGCAGACCTCACCTCAATTTCTTAGTTTAAGCTGCCTGGCTCATCTGGGTTTGACTGTACTTGTCCCAGGAAAATAAAACACAGTGAAAAATGTTTTCATCCCTCAAAGTGGTAACCGACAGGGAATAGGGATTCCTCAAAAGCAAAACGGGTCTGAAAATGAGAATGTGGTTCTGAAAGTGGGCCTGTAAATGGGACAGAAATGTACCCCTCAGATTCCTGGGCAAACCAAGTTCATTTCTAGCTCTTTCCTGATGGCTGTCGTGGGCAGATACGCAAAGCGTTGAAAGAGAACATTAAGCCCAGACTTATAATCGCGCTCGTGGGTTGGAGCTATATGCGTAGAAAATGTTATCACTCCATACGGAATACCCTGAACCCTGCGTGTTATGACATGTGATACTGCTGTCAATAATTTGAAAAGAGGAAGGACTGGCGTTTGTCTTGATATCTCATCTTTGGTTTCATGTGCCTTTCATACAGGTTCCCATGCCCACTCTTAACGAGCTGCCAGAACCTTTATCTGTTCAGTGACATTCTTATAGCAGCCTGTCTCCAAACGGCAGGTCTTAAAAACCCCAAATCACTCCTAGAGGCTCACTGAAGATGTTGCCTACACACGGACTCATTTGAACTGCTTTAAATAATTTTGAACTTCTGGGAAAGAGCAAATTAATTTATATAGAGACTAAAATAGACATAGAAAATAAAGTTCCTCAATATTTGTTTCAGTAACATCTTAATCAAGAGCCTGAAGAACATAACAGTTAAGAAATGGAAACATCTAGTTATGACTTAATTTCTTTTAATTTTAAAAAACAAAAAGCCCTTTCGAGATTAAAAAACAACCACAACGCTGCACTAAAAACTTCAGTCCCAGTACTTCATGAGGATGGGAAAAAGCTGAATGAGATCTTTAAAGAACTAGCTTTGCTGTAGATCCTTCACGTTCTCTCACCTATAAATTAGAAGTGATTTTAAACCTCTAGCCAGACTGGGTATGAAATCTTCACTTCCCTTGAAACCGATTTTTGTTTTTTTTTGGTTTTAGATAGAATGTTGGCAGAGTGTATAAAAGAATTCAATTCACAGCTGTTCTACTTTTTTAATGTAAGAAACATTAATCAAAGCTTTAAGTTATAAGCTTTTCTCATGTTGCTTAGTATTCCAGTTCAACAAAGATCAATAGAGGCCATCCCTGTGTTTCTGGACGCCTCGCCGGGGAAGCAGAGGCGTGATTATGTTAATCTCGCGGCTCCCGCACCTCCGTGGCCGCTTATCTCCCAGGCCTTCTGCCTGCTGCTCCTGGCTCCCCGTGTGGGGCCAGCCTCTCCCTCTTATCTCCGGACAAAGCTCGGGGAGGCCAGGACTGGAGCCAGCGATGCTCAACAATGATGCATGGCTGATTTTATTTGTAAGTGATTTATTTCACCGAATTTAATTTTTTTCACTTTGTGTGTAAGATATTTGTTAACAAGTCAGGATGGGAGAAGCCAGGCAGTGATCAGAGGCAACTGACACAGGGTAGAAATCTATTAGGCCCTCTAACAGTTGTGCCCGCCCTAGCGGAAGAGGAAGGAAGCCCCTCATCAAGGATTTCAACGTGCACTGACTCCATATCCTATTTGCTTTCTGAAAGGCAATTAATCTGTAATTACATACAGAAATTTACAAGTCATTCTACTCTTTGGGGAAAAAAAAAAACCCACAGTAATCATATCATCAGTTTAAGTGCCAGCACATATTTTTTTTTCTTTCCTAAATTGGAAATATAAAAAGAGTAAAACCTAAAAACAACATTTTTTGAAAATTTCCACTGGCCTAATAAGTGAAAGTGATTGTGAGCCAGTGTCAGAGCAGGTCCACACCAGGTGCTGCTCTCGGCGGATGGTCCCTGCGACGCAGACCGCTCCAGAGAGAAAGCCAGCTCGCCGCACTGCTGTCACCATGGCCAGGGGACGCTGTCCTCCCATTGCTCCCGCGTTAATTCCTGACCCGAGCATCTCAGCAGCATAATCCCCATTAAGCGTCAGTGGCAACGGCTTCGACTGTGAGGAACTCTTTTTTGACAAGCAAGCACTGATTCGGGCATCGCTCTTAAACAACCCACACCCCCAAGTGAACCGGAGCACATGACTGAGAACAAGTTCATTAACCTCGCTGGATGCGGAGGTTAACAGGATGGCGGGAGAAAAGGACGGGGCGAACAGCTTGGATACAAAACAAATGAGAATGAATGTCATCACTCCTTTTGATATTCATTAGTGGATTCAGGGGGAGAATGCGCTTCGTAAATTTGCGAGCATTTATCTGTGAAAAACAGGTGTACATCTGCGGCTCGAGCGTCTGGAGGGCATGAGGGGAGAATAAAGCGGCCACTCACCAGTTCCGCTGACGGAGTAGCTGGAAGACGGGGAGAAGACCTGGGCTGTGAAATCCTCAAATGTCATGACTTCGCGGTGGTTTTGGATTACTGCTTCGAGATACAGAGCTCTCTCCTCGTAGCTGCAGGAGTCGGTTAAGGAAACAAGTGCTCATGCAGAATGACACGCAGAACAGTGACAGAGTTCACTTTGTTTTAAATACAATCATGCATCTTTTACCCTTGTGTGGGAAGAGGTACCTTGCAAGCTCGTAAACATCCTGTTGGAGAATTAAATATTAGCCATAATTCATGAGAACATTCCAATTTGGAGGCCTAAGTTTCCCTTAGATTTCAACTGCACCCAAACTAGTATCACTGAAAAAATATATAAACCAATAGTTCCAGAATCACAGCAAAAGGTCATCATCAACTGGATTGGAAGAAACGAAAACAGAGACATTGGTAGTGGCCTCTTCCCTTTCCATCCACAACCGTGGGACAGCGCTGGACCGCCCCTTCTTAGTTCTGTGGACGAAACGTTCTTCTCAGCCTACAGATAAAATGAATCGATACTCCAAGCAAGAGTTGGTGATACACACTTAAAAAATAAGACCACTGGGCAGAGGGAAGGCCAGGAAGTTATGCTCTGAAGGGCACCAGAGCCTCAAGCCGAGATAAGCCACGAGCATTTAGAAAATAAGAATAAGTGGGGAGAATCTAGCAGGGAGCGCACAATGCAATATTAAAAAAGAAGACTATTGCCTTTTAATTAAAACTGCAGTCTGGAACACACGCATTCAAATGTGTAATCAAAAACCAGTCACCAATAAAACTTAGAAGCGTAACACGCTGAAGCAACTTTCCAGCTGTCTTAATAGGACCCCTGCGTGTGGCAGCCTTTCACAGGGCAGAAAGCAAATCTTCCCCTTTTGTGTGTGGCTTCTGTTTCCTCGGAAGGTGAATCATGCCTCCCAATAACAGGATAACGTCAGGACAATCTGACAGCGGGTGGAGGCGCCGCACGTAGGGTTTTATGAATTAACACTCGGGGGAGTCGGCGTGATGTCTCATCCCCCCCTTCCTGTGATCAACGCAAAAGTTAAGAGACGTGTTTTAGTCGTTTTGAAAATCGGGCTAATTCTCCAGGAACAGGGGGAATGCGGGTCACCGCCAGTTTATTATTTGCAGCTCCAGAAGGGCAAAAGTAATTCTAGCATTTCTCACCATATTTTCAAGCGATCTTTTCAAAATGGCCTCTTTTAACAATGCAAGTTGGGGAAAATTATGCCCTTCCAATAAGCTGCCGATAAGCATGTGTTTTAAAAGAGGAGAATATTTTTCTGTTCTTTTGGCCGAGGATGCTCATGAGTTCCCCAGGATAGGCTCTTCCCTTCCTCCTCCTTTAATTATTACATTCAGGGAAAGGTTTTCACCCTGGGAGGAGACCAGAGACATTCTAGGGCTGGCTGTGCAAACGTGGTAGCCACGAGCCGTAGGTGCCTAGCTACACTGAAATTTAAATTAATAAATACAAAGAAATAGAAATTGGGTTCTTCTGTCCCACTCGCCGTATTTCAAGCATGCACAGCCACGTGTGGCCAGGGGCCACCGGCCTGGATTGTGCAGATACAGGACACGCCCATCTCTGGGGAAAGCTTTCCTGGGCTGCGCTATTCCAGAATTTCTCTGCAGGCTGACTCTATGCAACTTTTAAAGAGGAACATGAGTTTAAAGGTTCAAAAGTGGCCCCTCTGATGATATATGATGGTTTACAGAGATGGTCACTGCATCCTGAGGCCTGGCTGCGTGAGCCTGTGTGGCGGGCTTAACTCCGGGTGACTCGCCTTCCCGGACAGGCTGCCCAGGCCTGGAGGGACCCGCTAATGCCATTCACGTCTCATTATGAACACGCTTATTCTGCACAGCACTTGGCTGTCACTGAGTGCGGCCCTCCGAGCCGCTGGGCCGCGAACAGCAGGACGCTAGGCCTGGACGGCCGGCTGGCGGACAGGCACCGTGACACTGAGCTGGCACGTGCGGGCCCAGCAGGGGCCAAGCCAGGCGTGACAAATTACTCAAAAAGCTGAGCTCAACTTACGGCTGACGACCACCTGAGCCTGTGGCCCTGTCAGCGCCCCTTCCCGGCCCCCTCTCGGTGCAGCCTGCTCTCGGCCTCTGCAGGCCCGTCCTGCTGGGTCCCGAGGCCCCGCTGCGCCCAGACACCCACACACAGTGCTCGGACGTGAGGACGCGCTGGGCTGAAGACACGGCGGAGGCCACACAGCTGGAGGGGCGGCCGCGACGCTGACCGAGCTCACCATCCACCACAAAGGGACGCCGTGTACACCACCACCTACAGGACCCGCAGGGTGGCCTGGCAGCCCCGTCCTGAGTGACACTCTCCTGTCGTCCATAAATTTGTCCCTGTCAAGGCTGAGAGATCTGGGCTCCCAAGGGCAAATCCAGCACTGGACTCTCGGGTTGATAATTCAGTTTTGAGATTCTCAGGTGCAATAAATATTTATGGTCTGACTCCTCAATGGAGGTACCATGGGAGACAGAGCACAGAAGGTGTGTCCAGAACAGGGTCCTTGAGGAAGAAGGGTTGCTTCCTAGAAGGTTCCCTGGCTGTCACGTGGAGCAGACACCCCCCACCCCAGGCTGGGCTACACTGTGCTGAACTGGGTGTCGTCTCTCAGACAAACATGTGTTAGGGAATGGGGTGAGACCAGGAGAGCATGAAATGCGTTTTCACTCACAGCCCAAGCCAGGGCATGTAAACGTCATGACAAAGAGAAAACAAACATCACCCCAACTCTGGCACCATTTAGAAACAGCCAAGGAGCTCATGCGTGCCAAAATCTTTTTTTTTTTTTTTTTTTTTTAAGTAGCTTTAAGAAAATGTAGCTCCGGGATCTTAACGGAATTTGTTAGTAGCACTACTAGTAAGGGCAACTAACCAGGAGCAGTGGCTTCCATCATTTTCTTACCTAACATCCTTAAGGCTTCAATGCTGGTTGCTTTCTATTCAAAAAGGCATTTATAATTTAGACATCAAAGGCTTTATAAGGTTTGTCTCTTCACGTGTAAGACATGTTAAGACATGAACTGAATGTTGAAGTAATGCCAGGCAGTGGATGATTAGTGACCCTTGACCAGAAGCAGGTGGCTACGGAGGCACCTGGTCACACATCCAATACCTGTTTCAATACCAGCCTTTGCCCTTCTGCTCTCAGCAAGTCCACTAACAAATGTGAAACTTATATTCTGTCCTGAATTATTACCTCATTAAATACCACACACAGTACTTTTTAAAGAGAAAATTTCCCCTTGATTCCTCAATTCAGAGAACATTCAAATTACTAACTAGAAATTCATCTCAGTTTCTGGATATTTTTGAGTTTTTTAGTGACCTACTCTGTCTACTCAATATTCCTCCACTTGAATAAAGAGGCCATATGTCTTCACTGGTTACATTTTCCCAAAAACCTCCAAGAGAACTTTCCTAAACCCTCAAGATAAACTCTGCTGGGTTGCAAGAGCCTGAAAATCCAAACCCAAGCCCCCAGATTTATTCTGATTATTATTTGTTTTAATTTTTAGCAATGACCGTAGCAGCATGACAGTGAGAAAGGAGCTTGCTCTTCGCAGGAGGATGGGCTGGAGGTTGAACCCCACCCGCCAACTCCTCCCCAGTCCCCAACCTCGGCTGCCTTCTGTGTACGGTGGGGACACTGACATCAGCTCTCGGGGCTGTGGAAAGATTAGATAGACTGGATAGAATCATCAGAGGAAGCACTGACCCAGGTCCCAGCACACAAGAGAACCACGATAAATGTGGATTGCCTGTTCCCCCTCATCCCCAATGTGGGTTTATGAGTTTGTCTTCCAGAAAGAACAGGGTGGATAAACGAGGGGGTCTTCTGCGTCAGGCTTTAGGCAACAGCCTCCTTTACGCTAGACCCACGTGAGCTGGGGTGAGTCCTGTGGTCTCCATGTTACTGATCAAGAATGGATGCTCAAAGAGCTCAAGTGATTTCTCTAGAGTCACAGTTACTCAGGGGTGCAATTGGGACTAGAACTCGGGTCTTCTAACTTTACTGCTTTCAGCTAATATTGTAAATTCTAAAACACATAAATTCTAAGTTCATGATCCTATGCAAGGTTGGGAATTAAACTCCAAATGAGAATAAATCAACTGACTTAAATATATATGGGCATAAAAGTCAACCTATAACTGAAACTTGAGTACCTAGGTTTAAGCTGCATTGATACCCACAGACCACGTTGACTTTATACATTCATAAAAATAACAATTACTTCAATTTTTGGCTTATTCAAAGCCAAAAAGTTATCTGGGAATAAATATTGGGATAACTCCATTTATTTATTTATTTATTTAAATTCAAGGAGTAAAGAGAACTGTTTGAAAGAGGCTATGTTGCAGATGGTACTTTTTCCCAAACCTTGAAACCCTTCTTGCCTGGACCTTCTCTGTATTTCCTAAGAGTGGACAGGGCCTTGGAAGAGGGGGCCTCTGGATGCCCACTGATAAATGTAGCTGCACGGTGGAATACTATACAGCACTGAAAATAAACTACAGGTCTGTGTATTAGCATGAATGAAACTCAAAACAACATTCAAGGAAAAAAGCAAGTTACTGAAGAACACACACGGTGAAACTCTATTTACATAAAATTTAAAAACAGGCAAAGTGAAACACTGCTGAGGGATGCACACGTACGCAGTGAAACTCTAACCAGCGTTATCTCAGGGGCGGGGGTGGAGGTGGTACATGGGAGGGTCTCAAACACATCGGTTGGTGCACATGGGGGGGGTAAATGTTATATGTTTTCTAGCATGTATAAAACAGTTCATAATAAAAATAAGCATCTGGTGACAAGGGAATATAGCACAAATCAAGTGGATCCTTTCTTACCCACTGGAAGGACAGAATGAGCTTCTTTAAGCCAAAGGGGGGGATATGAAAGGTGTGTTGGTTGTTAGGGATAATGATGGTAGAAAATTCCATTTGATTCAGACACGGAGAAAGCAGAAAAAAGCCAGTGCCATTTTTAGTCAGTTTTTAAATATTAGCTAAAAATATTAGCTATTTTTGTGTTGCTGTTTTTTGGCTGCAGTGCGTGGCTTGAGGGATCTCAGTTTCCTGACCAGGGACTGAACTCGGGCCATGGCAGTGAAAGTCCAGAATCCTAACCATTAGGCCACCAGGGAACTCCCTAGCTATTTTTATTAGTTCCAGAAATAGGCCAAAATATTAGAGCTCAAAATTTTCAGAATGTCACGGAGAACTCTGACAGGTGGGATTTAAAGAGTTTGCGTCAAACACGGATACACACACCATTCAGGGGGCTGGGGGTACGACTGCAAAAAAAATACGTTTTCCTACAGAAATTCTTTGCTAGAATTGCTATGCACCAAGGATGACAGAATGGGCTGAACTAGAGAGTGGTCAAAATCTTACAGATATTCGTGGACCCATGCATATGATTTCTGCGTATTCTCTCACTCTGCTTCGAAAACCTGATCTCGAGTGACTTGGCCCTTTCCAAAAAGCAAGTCCACCTTCACGCAAGTGTTCACCCATTCAAGAAATGAGTACTGAGCGCCCACGTGAGCCCAGTGATGGGCACGCAACTGGGAGAAGGAGAGAGATGCTGTTCCCACCCTCGCCAAGCCTGCGTTCCAGCAGGGACAAGTCTGCAGGCTAAGGCCCACTGTCCTCACGTTAGTGCCAGGTAGGACATAGGGACAAGAGGGGCAGGCTCTCTGAAGGGTGGCAGGGAAGGGGTTAACCACTGTGAGGGCCGGGAGGGGGGATGATAAGAGCATTTCTGGCACCAGAAGTCAGGAGCTGGCAGGAGCGTGGGGAGTTTCAGGGGAAGGAGGCTGGAGCCACAGGGCATCAGGAGGGGCGGGAGGTGCAGCTGAAAGGCTGGGTTGGGTCACTGGAGGCCTGCATGGTCTGAGGCACGGGAGCAATAGTGTCTTCTCGAGGTGTTTTGCTCGCCCTTAAAGATCTGCCAGCACTGAGGCAAGTCCAGAGCGCCCTCGAGGTTTGAAGAGGCTGAGGCTGACTTGCATCTCTATTTTCAAGCAACGGGCTTCTACAAACGTCTTAATATTTTAGACTTATTCTTCGCCTAATTTCAGAAGTGAATGACATATATATGTTGGGCAAGTGCAAATGTGAAATGACCGGAAACTCTGAGAATGGTCTTGACAGAGAACGGATCAGGTTGGCTGATGCCCCGGACTTGGAAGGAAGAGGGTGTGGAGCAGAGGCAGGGAAGGAGGCAGCCTCCAGGGTGACCGCGGGAGGAAGAGGTACAGGTGAGAGGGTGGACACTCCTCACACAAGGACAGACCCCGGGCTCACAGAAACCCGGGGAGAAGGAGATGACTTAGGACAGCTGTGGATGCAGGAAAGCGCCCCTGAATATATCCACAGATATATTTTAAACCTAGGAAGATGATAAGCCCACAGTGGCAGACTCTGAGCTCTGAGAAGGAACGGCTAAGGATAGTTGACAAAACTAGGAAATGAATGAGCTGATGTCTTCTGTTGGGCCCACGAACAGGAGCTTTTGGAATAGATGCAGAGGATGATAATAACACATTTTCATTTCTCAGGTGATGTTTTGACTATTGACCAAAGGATAAAGCTTTAAAATGCTACTGGCCTTAGGTATGACACCAAAAGCACAAGCAACCAACATAAAAATAGGAAAATTAGACTCCATCAAAATAAAAACTTCTGTGCTTCAAAGGACTCTATCAAGAGAGTGAAGACACAACCCACAGAATGAGGGAATGTATTTGCAAGTCATTTACCCGATAAGCGTCTCATATTCAGAATATATAAAAATACTTATAACTCAATAATAAAATACAGCACAATTAAATAGACATTTCTCCAAAGAAGATATCTACATGACCGACAAACACATGAAAAGATGCTCAGCATCCTTTAGTCATCAGGGCAATGGAAATCAAACCACAGTGAGACAGCACCTCACACCTACTGGGATGGTTATGATCAAAAGGACAAGAATGAACAAGTGTTGGTGAGGATGCGGAGACACTGGAGGGAAAGTAAAAGGGTGCAGCCGCTGTAGAAAAGTTTGGAAGTTTCCCATAAACTTACCCATATGATCCAGGAAATCCACTTCTAGGTTATGTACCCAAGAGAACTGAAAATATACCTTCACACAAAAATGTGTACACAAATGTTCACAACAGTATTATTCGTAATAGCGCCGAAGTGGAAACAGCCCAATTGTCCATAACCTGACAACAATGTAATATTGTTCGTATATTCATAAAAAAGGAATAAAATACTGAACATGCTACAACATGAGTGAAACTTGAGAAGGGAACTATGCTACGCGAAAGAAGCCAGATACAAAAGGCCTCGCGTTGTGTGAACCCATTTCTATAAACGTCCAGAATAAGAAAACACACAGACAGAAAAGAAATTAGTGATTGCCAGGGACAGTGGGGAGAAGGGGACGAGGCGTGACTACTGATGGGGATGGGGGCACAAAAATGCTCTGGAATCGGACAATCTGGTGAAGAGACTAAAAACCACTGAATTTTAGGGTATGTGAATTATACCTCGATGAAAAACTGTCCCCCAAATGCCTCTGAGCACACGGTACATGCGATGCATTGTGGGGAAGGCCTTCTGATAAAAAGGTCCTCACTGACCACAATCCAGAACAAGTGGAAAGGTGGCCTGGCCATGCTAAAAGGCGGCGTTTATTCACGGAAGATCCCTGAACCGTGTGCCAGGGGTTCTTCTAGGAGTTGGAGAGACCAGGATCAAAAAGAGACAGTGTTGTCCCTCACGGTACCCACAGCTTATCTGAAAAGACAGCCACAAACTCATCACTCGCCAGGCGGGCAGGACCTGTGTAGGGCACAGGGACCCAGCGGGTGGAGGGGCTCCCTGAGGGCCTGTGGTGACGGCAGGAGCGCAGGGTCTCTAGCCCCTGGGAGAACCACCGCTGGAGGTTCTGCCAACAGCAGCCAGGTCTTCTCTGTACTTGAGAGGTCATGGGGCAGGGCGGTGGGGAGGGAACAAGGGGAGGGACGTGTGTGGAAGGGCCCAGAGGAAGGGCCACTAGTCAGAAAGAGGGAGGAGATGCGGGCCTCTGGAGAGCAGAGGTGGAGGGGAGCGGAGGTGTCGTGGACCGCAGGATGCTCTGGTGGGCGTGGGGACACTCGCTCTGGCCAGACCGCGGGGCCGTGGCTTAGGTGCAGATTCTGATGCAGAGGATGGAGAGGGGATGGGAGTGTGCAGGGCCTGAAGGCGTCAGGGGAGCAGTGCTGGGGAGGAGGCTCGGCCCAGGCCTGGGCTGGAGATGAACGGCCCCGAGTCACGGACTTGGAGCCGGTCCTGGAGGAGACCAGGGGAGGACGCACACTGGGAACTCCCTCCTCCCCACTTCGGAGTGGGGGCAGAAGCCAGCGAACAGGAGCAGGACGAGGGCACGGAGGAGGGAACAACACAACGGGAGAGGGCGGGCAGGAGCCCGGGGCCATGCGTTTCTGGAGGGAGGGGCCTCGGCTCCAGTCTCAGGTCTGCTTCCTTAACCGCTTCCCTGGTACCTGCCACCCGGAGGGAGGGAAGCTCCACAGGTGGGCTGGGCTGGCATTTGATAATCCGAAATAAATGGATGAAATTCCATAATAAATCAAGACAGGAGCAGGTGCCAGTTACAGCCTAAAGCCATACATCATTTTTACAAAGATTTTGTTTGCCTTTCAAATATAATGCAAATTTAAATTCTAGGACTCTTTAAGACCCCGAATAAATGAATCATTCAAAGTAAATGTCACAGCCTGGAAACGGATAAAGAGGACGACTTCACTGAACAATGTAGCCAAAGAGATAGATGTTTGGGAAAAGGAAATTAAACACATAAGATATTAGATTAGGTTTCAGACCCTAATGGTACACTCCTGGAGAGGAAACAGTGCACCACTGCTAAGAAAGGAGAAAAGACACATTTAACCAAGTTTAAGCATAATTCTGAGGAAATGACCAGAGTAAATGGAAATGGGGAAAAATAGATTTTCTTCAGGCTATTAAATTACAGACTTTTGGAGAAGGTCTGCTCTCATAGGCGTAGGGAAAGGAAGGTCTTGCTCTTAGGGTGGGAGGTGCTCCGAGGGTGCGAGGGACTGATGGACAGTTTCATTAGGAACGTTCACATCAGCTCTTCGCAGGGATCCATGTGGGAGGAGCACACCCTCAGTCACGCGCTCTCCATTTCCATCCTCCCCAGCGCCCTGTGCGTCTCACCTTCTGTAAACCACCAGGCAAGAAAGGGTCCTGTGACACCGTCCCTCCAAGCCTCACCTCAGTAAAAACGTAAGTGAAGAGAAAAACAGGCGCTTGGCCTCTTCCCCATCTAGAGGCCGCACTGTCGAGTGAATGAGCAGAGACAGCAGAGACCCCGCTGGCTGCTTCGCTGGTGAAACGACCCAAGGAGTGACTGATCAGTACGGACCACAGTCGGCCAGGCTGATGCCAATAACTTGGTTTCTGGGTGGAAGGGAGTCAGTGTCACCTGAACTGTTTCTCTTTCACAGATTCTCACTCATCCCAGAGATACGGTGTGTTAGGAGCTAACAGATGTGCTCTCAACATCAGTTACAGAAATGACCACTGCTGACAATTTGTTGGCGTTTAATATCCATGAAGTTACAACCAAATGGAAAACAATTAGAAATGCGGAACTGTCTCCGTCTTAGACTCTCTTTGCGGCAAGGAATAAAAAGGGTCGACAATTAAATAGCAGTACACGTGGATTTTAAACTCTAACTTTATCATTGCTGACTGTAAGGGACAAGTTATTAAATAATATATGTGACAGGTATTACTTAGTGCAACGTAATTTGACTAAATCATCCAATATTTAGTCCTCAACCACTCTCACTATGGAGAAGAAAGCCAGTTCCATGTGACCTATGGACTGGTTTCTATCCAAGTTGATCCTAAAAGTAAAATGGATTCATGATGATACATGATAGATAAGAGGACAAAATCAAAGAGGACAAAAAAAGTCTTCTGTGGCAGATGTTCCGGTTATAATTTTCTTGAAATATTCTCAACTGTTGTCCATCACCAACCCACTGGGCCCAGATGAAGTCAGGGTGGGCTCAGGCAGAATTAAATGTTGCAGTCCCAAGTATTTGCACCAAGCTCTGTACAGATTTTCTTGAGTTTTCATTTCCAAAAACAATTTTGAGGAAATACTCCTTTTTATGATGTTTAAAAACTTTGAGCTGTATTTAAAAACGATAAATAAGACTGCATCTGAACACAGAAAATAATATTTCTATATTTCTGTGAAATAATTATAGCTTAATGGCATCTGAGTTTTCCAGGAAGATACTCATCTTAATACCAAATTATCAAATGACAAGAAGTAACTCCAAGAAAAGTTAGGGGTTTACCAAATGCAAGCGACCTGGAAACTGAGGACAGCAGCGCCTGTGAAGGGGGCAAAGTGGCCTCCTGGAGCCCACCCAGACTCAGTTCTAGTGGGTAAAACAGGGCGCCACTCACAGCACACCTGAGTGATAACCACAGCAGCTGACCCATGCCTGAAACTCAATACACCCACAGACTTATCACTTAGAGCGAAAAAATAGTGCCCCAGTGATCGAAACCTAACTGGAAATTTGGGGGAATTCTAATAACGCAAAGCTCCTCCGTGATCAGGAGTAGCAAAACTGTGTTTGCCACATAATATTAAAGCAACTAATTTCTGGCAATTAGAAACAGTGTGTGATGCCAGCGGCTCACGTAGGTTACGCTAAGCGGACACAAGGGTTGAGTTGTCCTGCCGAGTGGCCCCGGACGCAGCCCTCTAAAGGGCTACTCATCTGTGGGCATGGCCGGGCCTGTCAATGGATCCGGGCCCCGAGCTGACCACAGGGGCCAGAGAAGCCCGGAGAACCCCAGCCTTGTTCGTTCTGTGACCGGGAAAGGGGTTTTGAGCAGCCGGAGGGCAAAAAGCATCTCTTTTACTCTTTTTACACCTGTCTCAGCATTTGGATCAGTGTTAGGTTAAAACAAAGTGATGATCAGGAAGCATACAAAGTCACTTAAGTAATGTAGTGGGAAATTGTTGTGCTTTGCCTTCAAGGTTGGCCAGACTTCCCAGGGGTTACTGGAATGACTCTGGTTTCACAGGGACTCAATGTGGGGTTCTACGACCTCTGGTTATCTTAGTTCTAGGCTGTGCAGAGAAAAAAAAAATACATACACACAGTTCTGTCACAAACAGTTTGTCTAGAGGAGAGTCTAGGTGCTTGAGTGGTCCTTCCAGCACCTTCCAAACAAGGGAGGAGAGACATGGCACTTCCTCATGAGGCCCCAGTTTAGAGCCCTGGGTAAGGACCCGCCTGTGGCCGCGTGTTCCTGGCGGGGGAGGGACACGCCATCTGATGAAGCCGAGGAGGCCTGGGGGACGCCCGGTGCCAGCATCCAGCACGGATGCTGCAGGTTCTCAGAGACAGGTGGCACCTCACGGAGTACAGGCCACGCTTTCACGAACTCACACGAGTCCTGTTCTGACAGCCCTTCAGGTGAGGTGCCTGTGGGTGGCACAGAAATCCAAAGGTGCCCCGAGTGTGAGCTCCCCGGTCACAGGCTCTGTTTAGACGGTGAGACTGATGGAAACGGTCAAGTGCTTTGCAGGGTCCAGCACTGTGCAAGGCCTTTTAGAGGCCGTATCTGCCTCACTTATCCTCACGACCCCGTGTACGGTCTGTACCGTTACTGTCTTTTCACAGAGGAGCAGGTTGGAGAGCAGGAAGCAGAGTGTTTGGCTCCAGGCCCCGAGATGGTAAATGCCAACGCCTGGACCCCAACCCAGCGCCTGACTCAGGGCCCCAGCTCCCAGACGCGGCCCTGCCTCTCGACCTCAGAATTCTCCCCTGAAGAGAAGAGACTGGTGTAGCCACAGCCAACAGAAGGCCCAGTTCCATCCATGAAGGACAACAGATTCAACATCTACACTACATCTTAAAAGGTACCTTTGAGTATCTAGAAATTTCCCATTTTGAAGAGTAATGCAGAAGGAAATAAAGAAACAAGGCTGTCCCGGTGGGAACAAAGATCAGAATTAGAAAAATCCCTCACAATAACGTACACTCTAAAAAGAAGATGTACAGATGAAAAAGGATGGGTGTTTACATCTTGATTTTATATGGTTTTATATGCTGGGATAATTCTACTTTATACTTTAAATGAAAACTGCCTGCTTTTATATTTTATATTAAAAATTCCCTGTCAGAGAGCCCGTTCGTTCTGACTAAAATATATTCATCACATTACACACAGAAACAACCCAGAATGCCGTTAAAGATAAAATTCCCAACTCACACAATTCTCTGGGACTTTCCACATTTGAGTCTCATAGAGTCACTCGATATCATCTTTGTGACTAAAAATATAACTGCAGTATTACTTAAAATTATAATCAAATCATTCTCTTGCCAATTAAGACACTTACTCTTGGAAAAATAGCAAAATTGAATTCGGTGTGTCTTTTCTTGACAGATCAAAAACAACTCCATTAAGCCATCAGTTTTATATTAGTGGCACGAGACATGGCCCAGATGAGGAAAATGTCCTTTGGAGCCATTTTGTACTTTATTTAAAGAGAGATGGAGATGTTCCTCACAATTCAAACGTGAAGCAGAACTGTATCACAGGTCCCCAGACCAAGAGGCCAATATGATCCCCATGAGGTAGCCATGCACAGCAGAGAGCCCAGGTCTGTCTTCCCTCAATTCCTTATTTCTTCCAATTATTGTGTCTGCCACCCACCCATCCATTCATCCATCCATCCACCCACCCATCCACGCATCCATCCATCCATACGATATTTACTAAATGCCTCCTATGTATCCATTATTCTTCCTTCAGCTGTAAGAAAACTTCCTTGCTGCTCAACTGTCTTCTAAGTCTTGGCTTCTACAATACCTGACCATCACACTGAGTGTTATAGTATTCTGGGGGGATTCTAAAACACATCGTGGTGAGGTTACATTATCATTAGCCGGAGTTCTGTTGGGATGATAGCTCTCTTAGAATAAAAGATACACTCTTTATGTAATAAGTAAGAACCTACCCAGTGTTGGTATAACGCTCTGCCCTTTTGTAGCCATGAGCCACTGGATCCTCCTGGAAACCTCCGTCTACAGATGATAAGGCGGAGATGGAGCAGAAATGATTCTTCCAAGACCATCCAGCTAGTAGTGAGTGCGGCTCGAACTCAAGCCCAGGCCAGTCTGTTCCCAACGCTGGTCTCTGCTTCTCTTACACTGTCTCAGTTTAGTATGAATATTAGTTAAGAGTTTGCAATGTTCATGCTAAGTTAATTCACAAATACTGTTGCTTGGTGCTGACAGGAAGGTAAGAACAGACAAATTAGATCCTTCTCTCTCCCTCCAGAATCAAGAGCAGCACAAAATAAACTGGCAAGTTTTATAGCTAATCTGGCATAAATGGTGACTTCCTAGCCAAATTATTATCTGTAGGACTGACTTAGGAAGCCGGGATACAGAGTGATAAACTATATTAATTCAATCCTTTCATTTATGTGTCAGAGTTTGTTTAAGCCAAATTGATCTTACTGTGCTTATTTCTGGTCACATTTTGAAGATAACCAGTGCGGAATTCTAAAGTTTTATTAATTAGCTATTTCGAGTGGACATTTTCGAGGAGAGGATGGCTGAGCACTGTCGGGCAGGGGTGACAAGGTCAGGACACTGGACACGGCAGCACTGTCCGCTGGGAGGTCCGTTCGGCTTCCGCTTCACAATTAAAACACCGAGCCGCAATGAGGATGGATTGTTCTTCCTCAACTGCTATCTTCCAAAGGTCATAAAGCTTCTTGGCAAATCCTTATTTCTAAGTATGTGCCATTTGGTGTCATTCGAAAACACTGGAGAGGTTTAAAGCATCTGTGCAATGACTCGGACTAGAAACGCAGGCCCTGCATCCCGTGCGGTGGTGGGCAGCACGGTCAAGGTCAGCCCCACCTGGGATGCAGCTCCGCTGAGTGCGGCTGCGTCGTCCCAGGCAAGCAGCCTGCCTCCTGGGATCTCGGTCCTTCATCCGGAAAAGGGGGTCCCGGGGTGATCTGCAGAAGCAGAGGCCGTGTGTGCCGAGTCTGAGCGGGCAGAGTACCTGCCCATGAGAGAGCTCGGCTCCTGCAGCGCCCACAGGTGGAACCCACCAGAACAGCTGGCAAAGCAGCACCGGGGTGTGTGGAACCCGGCGTCTCGGAGCGGAGGGTGGAAGGCAGCACGGGCTTGGAGCTGCAGGCTGACCCATCGCCTACTGGCCGCTGGTGCTCAGGCGACTGGCCCAGAGTCGTAGCCCTGCCGAGGGCTGAGGCAGCAGGTCCCCCGTGTGTGGGAAAGCTCCTCCTCACCCCTCGTCCTCAGCCTGAAATCGCTTCCTCCAACAGGCAAAAGGAAACATTTCAGGGGAGATGTTTTTCTCCGTTAAAAATGGAAACAGGAGGACCAGGGACTAGGGGAGCAGTCACTATAAATGATGGAAACTTGGGTCCCCCTACAGCGGATTCTGAACCGCATCCAGTGTGCTGGGGATTTACTTTGTAAACTGAGGTTTCTGACAGTTTTCACTACAGAAGGAAATGCCTGGGTCATTTTCTACAGACGGCCTGAGGATGTGACTGCCCTCTTGAACCTGGCAACGAGTGACTGCCAGGGCTTTCCTTTGGTGACAGACTTAGCTGCCTGGTGTCACAAGCCAGGTGATCGTGTGAGACAAAAACTGGGGAAAGGGTCAGAAGTTACCCCGCGGTGGTCCCCCGAGCTTTCTGACAACGCTAATCTTATTAAAGTTGAGCGATGTCACCTAATGAGCTTTATTTTTGAACTTTTTGGAGGACAAATTAGAGGTACCTACCTGGACTTTTTAATCACTAGTAATGCCAAACAATTCCCTTGATTGGAGAGAATCAAAAATAAAGGCCACAGTAAATCCTTTTTGTCTACCTATTTTATATATAGTGGTGTGCATCTGTTAATCCCATACTCCTAATTCCACCCCCACTTCCCCTTTGGTACCCAAAAGTTTGTTGTCTATGTCTGTGAGTCTGTTTCTGTCTTATAAGTAAGTTCCTTTGTACTATTTTTTAGATTCCACATATAAGTGATATCATATAATATTTGTCTTTCTCTGTCTGACTTACTTCACTTAGTGTGATTATCTCTAGGTCCATCCATGTTGCTGCAAATGGCATTTTTCATTCTTTTTTTATGGCTGAGTAATATTCCATTGTGTATATGGTGTGTGTGTATATATATATACACACACACACACACACCACATCTTTTACTATATAGCACAGGGAACTATATTCAATATCTTGTAACAGACTATAATGGAAAAGAAAAGAAAAAAGAATATAGATATATATGTATAACCGAATCACTTTGCTGTACACCTGAAACTAACACAATACTGTAAATCAACTATACTTCAGTAAAAAAATAAATAAATACAATTTAAAAATAAGACAAAAAAATAAAGGCCACAGCATATCTTTTGAAAACAGTTATGTAAAGCTAATTATTTAAGGGAGACCAGAGGACTAATTCAATGTTGGGAAAACAGATTCTGCCATGTTGTATGCACATGAGAAGGCAAATAATTATTTTTTACTTCAAATTATTTATTTTGAAAGAACAAATTCTGATCTCCCTCCAAATAGCTTTGTCTCTGGCTTTCGTTGTTTTTTTTAAAACTAGCTGGCCTCCTCTTTTTGCCAGGGAGATTCTCTATCATTGTTAAATACACGAAGTCCTGAAATTGCCCATCTTGGAGTTGCCCATATGAGAAGCAGCTGCTCTCTGCCGGCCTCTCCATCAGGGCAGAATCTCCACTCCAGCTCCCTGGAGGCCCACATCTGGCTGGTTGCTATGCCCCCAGCACCTCCTAGGTGTATCTTGCCCGCACTAATTTAAGAAAGACCATTCAAATTTATTGACAATCCGTTAGCCATTGTCACTTCATGCCACAAACACAAACATTTTTATCCATCCATCCATCCGTCCATCTGTCCATCCATCTGTCCATCTACAAACATAATTATTAATCCTATTATGTGCCAACCATGAGCCAAGATTATTAGAATAATTCTTGGAAAATTCTATGAAGAGTAAGTATTGCGATTTTCACTTTAAAGCTGGAGAAACTGAGTCTCTAATAAGTTAAATATTAGCTGAACATTGGTATTTTCATGGTTCAATGTAATAATATGCCTAGAGCTGGGGTGGGTGGGAGGTTGGGGGGTACTGCATTCCTCCCACAAAATATTTGGAAAGAGGTGGAAGAAACTAGGAAAGGGACCTAAACCCAGCTTGGGGTGGAGGTGTTTGCAGAGGCTGGGCCATGCATCTCTGGAGGTTGCTCATCTATGACAAATCAGGAATAAGCCCTCTGACGGAAGTAATAAACACAAATTCAATTTAAAAACGTAGTACGTTTCTGAAAAACTGTATCACCAACAGTTTGACTTATATCACAAGATTGAAATATTTCTCTGATGAGGTCTAACAACTGTAAATATTCATGCACAGACCCACTCAGCTCACTTAAAGCAAGCTCTTAAATTAACATGTTCTCACTTTGGTCAGCATTGTGCACCCAAAGGACTACAGAGACGAGCTTGCCTGACAAGTTACACAGTCGGGATATTTTCTTGAGAATGAAGACAACATTCACACAGAACTAGGCCGGGAACCTCGGCTTCAAAGCACAACAGATAAGGACTAAGATGGTTTAGAAATGCAGTCCACAGTGATGGCATTCTGACACTTTCCAGAACAGAACGTAGATCAAATAAGAAATTCAATATTCCGTAACGTGTATTTCATATAGCGAAAAGAAGTGCACTTAACAGAAATGTAGATAAAGATTTTGATTACATTTTTGTACCATCATAAGCCCTCGGTTTTAACCGTAGCATCTGAGACACGGCACATAGCCGCAGAGCATCTGCAGTGGAAGGAAGAGAGAACAAAGGGGAGTGGGAACGCACGGGGTGACTGTGACTTGGTGTCTGAGAAAAACCCTGGAGAACGGAACCTCAGTCATTTAGCAGGTCAGGCAGTGAGGAATGAGGTGTATATAAGCACAAGGAAAGCAAAAAGTACAGCAAATTTTAATCACACGGTTAGCTGTGGAACGTATCCACAGCTGTCCTGGAACATATCCAATAGCAAAGTTTATATTAACTGACTATGAGGTATTTATACCATTTTTTTTCATACTTCAGTTAGTTTTGGAATCTGCCTTGTACCTACTATTTAATTAACTTATTTATTCACACTCATAAGCATCAAATATTTAGTACTCTCAGTGATAAATTTTAGCTATGTCTTGGGCTTAAATTCAATGGAGTCTAATATTTCCTTTTTTAACTACTCCGTGTAAAATGTTAGATCACTCAAGGAAAGGGGAGAAATAGCAGTAGTTGCTCTTAAGGTATTACTTGCCTTCCACATCTTCCTAAAGAACAGGATTTGGAGTTTCTCCTTTATATAGAAGTGTAACTTAGGGTATTAATATTTGCAATTAAATATTCATCAGTTTAGGAAGCCTGTGTTTACCTGGAATGGGATATGTTTATTATCAAAGAGTCCTTTTTTCCAATCCTGTACATTAAATATATATATTTTTAAAGAAAAGAAAAAAAAAAAAAAACAGCTGTCCCCACACACCGGCCTCACGCAAGGATTCGGGAGAAGCACCAGCATCTTCTCTTAGTGATGCTTCTGGGGAAGGCGCTGGGTTGAGACTGACATCCACAGGGCCTGGGCTTTGAAAGCAGTAAGTTCAAGGCCAGAGTGGATGGGAAAGGGCAAGAGCATGTCAGCCACGAGCGAAGCTGCTCCCCCTCCACCCCACCGAGTTCTGCGGGCTGTGTTTCAGCTACACCCAGAAACTGCTGAGGGCAAGTCACGGACATCCCAACACTAGAACACAGAGGTGTCTTCAGCTAAATGCTCTGAGGCGAAGACAAGGCAGGGGAAGGCCATCCCCCCGATGGGGCACGCTCGTTTTGAAGCGGTGTGACATCATCTTTCATCACTTCGAGTCAGAGGACCGTA
This sequence comes from Balaenoptera ricei, assembly GCF_028023285.1. NCBI lineage: Eukaryota > Metazoa > Chordata > Mammalia > Artiodactyla > Balaenopteridae > Balaenoptera > Balaenoptera ricei. Next base: position 47,569,361 of record NC_082653.1, on the reverse strand, counting down.
TTTAAATTCCTTCTAGAGAGACGCATTCAAAGTAAACTTAGGACAGGTACACTCTATATAAAATAGCGAAACGACCATGACCTGCTCTATAGCATGGGGGGCTATGTTCAGTATTTTGTAATAACCTATAATGGAAAAGAATCTGAAAAATATATATGTATAACTGAATCACATTACTGTACATCTGAAACGCTGTAAATCAACTATACTTCAATAAAAAAAACCCCGAGGTTAACTTAGGAACAATTACACAAGTTATTCTTACGTGTTCCACCCCTATGCCCTGAAATCAGATAGGATGTCCCAGAGAGGTGGCTCCTTTGGGGAATCTCCACCTGCAGTCACAGAATCCGATCTGTCCCAATGCTTGAGGTGTAGGGGGCTCACCTGATACCAGGAGCCGGGGACACTGCAGCCCCCGTCTGTGCAGGAGGCCCTGCACAGTGTCCTGTGTGCTGACGCCAGCCTGCTGTGTATCAATGAGATGGTCTTCCTGCTGCTGGAGACTCCTGGTCCTCAGCTCAGCCCTCGGTGAAGGGCATGGCCATGGAAGGCAGCGGGAGGGAGAGAGGATCCAAGCAAAAATACGAAACTCAATTCCACGATGGAAAGGCGGGGGCGGGCAGTGAGACTGTCAATTTAGCGTGTTCTGTCATCCCTGAGCCGAGCGGGTGCCGCTGGGGAGCGGGGAGAGAGGGGCGCACAAGGGCTCCTGCTCCCCCCGGCTCCACCTTGACGGAGGAAAACATACACAGATGCAGCTGATGTGGAGCAAAAAAGGAAGGAGGGTAAAGAATACACTCTGCAATCAAATGCAAGCTCACTAAATTATATCTGAGGGAGAAGAGGAGGGAACAGGACCGTCCTCTTACTATTAATATAGAGGTCGCTTGTGCAGAGCTGAGGACGCTGCCCCCGCAGGAAGGGGGAGGGGAGGGCAGGGGAGCCGAGACGGGGCAGCTCCATTCTCAGCAAAGAAGGAGATGGGCTGACGGTGGGCTTGTTGGGAGACCGCCCAGAGTCCTGTGGTGAAACAGGGGGGCTCCGTTCTCTCCATTAGGGGAACGAGGGACCCAACGAGGGGGCAGGTCTGTGGCACCCCCCCGCCCCCCTGCCCAAAAGGCAGGAGCTGCATTCCATTCCCTTTCCAGGGACTGTTCTAGATTGAACACTCACGGACCAGAATCGAGATCAGGTCTGTGGACAGGATTAGTAGAAGTTTTCAGAGACTCCTTGCTCCAAATTCTGTTGGAATGAACAATCCTAGAAATACTGTAGCTGCTGAAAATGGGCTGAATGACGCATTAGGCTGAATTATGCAAAACTGCTGGCTTCTGACCTACAAAAGTGGCAGTTCCACATGGTCTAACCTGATTCAGAGTCTTGGATCGCTTTGGAAGGCCCACGGCCCACGACGCTCCCCCTGAGCTGGCCTGGCCACAGTCTCACCTGTGGCCGCTTCTTCATTTTCAGGCCACAGGCCACTTGCTCGCCAGGGAACTCGGCGGCCTGCAGCATGTAGTGCTCTCAGAGCCCTTCAAACAAACCCCACAAAGGAACCACTGAGAGACTGAACCCTTGGTGCTGTTATGTCCCAGCCCCGCAATTCAAGGCCTTTACAGATAGGTTTCACATGAGTTTCCTGAGAAGATCTCAGTGGATTTGTAAATATTGCTCCTACTAAGTCAAACATCTTACTAAGATACATTTTTCCTTTCTCGAAGGTGTCACCTAGTCCCCCTCCTAACGCAGTTCCTACCAGGAAGGAAGAACAGACTGGTGGCGGATGGAGAAGGTATACTTAGGTGCTACAGCCATAAGCAAGTAATGAGGCCCGTGTCCCAGCCAGGCAGCCAGGGCCAGGCCAGGCCTGGGGCACAGAGGTAAAGAAACAGCAGCATGGCAGCGAGGGCCGGGAGGCGGGCACTGGGATGGCTCTGGAAGGTGACAACAAGATGACACTGTTGACTCTGCCGCCCTAAAAGTGGAGGCGGGAGAGCCATCTAAACAGAAGGAACAGAGCCCTGGCCGTGTCAGGGCCATCGCGTCCTGGGGAAGGAGATGCTGTGCTCAAGGACCCGGAGGGCAGGGAGCAGAGTTACCACCCTGACGGCCCTGCCCCACCCCCATCCTGCCAGGAGCCCGCGGCCTCAAAGCCTGTGCATCAGCCGGCGCTGGGCAGGGCCCTGGGCGCACCAGACCCCCGGCTCCAGGATGACTGCGGGGGTGGTGCTCGGAGATCCAATGCTGCCTGCAGGACCCTGGCAAGTTCTCGCCCTCCCTGAGACGTGGCCGCCTCTGTAAAATGGGTGCATTACAGAACCCATCCCTTGGTACATGTGTTATATGTAATACCTATAATGAAAAGGTAGCTAAACAAATGCTGTTCTCCAACAACTACATTCATATATATTCCCTTTGTCCTTACAGAGTACTTTTTGTAAAGTGGGGCCTGAAAAATACATCCTTTGGGAAAGAAAGGCATGATATGGGGTCATTTTCCACTGGAAAATACCCCATGTGTGAGCCGGAGGAAGGGGATTACTTTTATGAAGCCAGCGTCCTTGCAGACCCTGTTGCACTGGTAACTTTTATGGACCATTGCATTGACCCTTCCTTTTCACAGATGTGGCAACTGAGGCCAGGACACCTGACCTGACGTGGCTCAAGCCCCCTCCCAATTTATAATTTAGAGGCCTGACTACCATTGGATTAAGAAGCATTGAAAACACTGCAGAGCTGGCACTCGTCCTTAAGCAATCCTGATAACTCTTTATAATTAGGTGCCCCTGGACAGACTAGATGCCGGACTGGAAACATTTTTCTCATTTCTGTTTTCTAATGATAGAGACTGACCTGGGTGTGGGATTAACCCACAGAAAAGCTACCGGCAACAGTTAAAGTCCCTCTGAATCAACAGGCGCATGCACGGCTTCAGAGCAATGCAACACAGGTAATTTAATTTCATAAAAGGATCTTTCCAGAGTTTGTTTTTTTCCTCCCAGCGTATTGAAATGTACACATCACGAGTACAAAGTACAAGGCACCGCCAGGCTGTAATTTTACTTCTGCACATATTTAACGTGCTGCTGGGGATGAACCATTCCATGGTTCCTGTGCTTTCGCAAATGAAATAAATCAATGTGTTAAGAGAGAGTGATTTTTTTTTTTCTTGCCATTTGGGGGAAGTGCTCTTTACTTGTCTATTAACATGAACTTAATGAACCGTTTCACATTCACAACCCCTTAGAAAGGTCGTAATGCTTATTTCTTAATTAAATTTTTTGAAGTCCAATAATGCTAATTTTCTTTTATACCTCCGTGCAGGGAGCAGTGCTTTAAAGAAATTACTGAGGATAAACAACAGCACAGAATGAGGACTATTTCAGTTGGTTAAACATAGATGCTTGCAGGGCTCTATAAAGGAAGATAAAGAGAAACGACCAGCAGTTTATTAAGGATAATCAAAGAACCAGGGATTTGGGGTTGCCATGGAATTCGGACCTAAATAAAGTTTATCATTTGGCGATGGCTTGGTGTGAGGCTTGCAAACAGGCAGCATCATCGAGCCAACATGCCTTAAGAAACAGGGGTCACTCAGGATGTAAGTTCCTTTCCAGAATTTCTCCTAAATGTTGCTGCTGAAACTTGCCAGCCTGTGTTGAAAGGCTGAGGCCCCCTATGATGCAGAGACAGGTACTTGAGGCTCACTGCTGCCTTGTTCTCAACGGTCTGATTTTTTTTTCCGTCCTAATTACAGCAGACAGCATCGTAGCTTTGTCAGCGTTACCTGCTCTCAATAGAGGCTCTCTCAGGCCCCTGGTCGCCGAGCTGGGAAGAAAGCAGGCTCCCCAGTTGGCAGGAGTCTTGGATCCTCGCCCCCAGCCACACTGTGCAATCACACTGTTTATTCCACTGTAACAATCAGACGCCGCGGACAGAGCACCTGGTCCTCCAGGCTGGCCCTTCCTTGGCAGCTGATGGGCAACCTCCCTGCCAGGTGGTCGTGCTTCAATGACATGAGCTAGCCATTCTAGGGTTAACGAGGACCCACTTTCTTCAGAACGCCCCGGGAAAATCAGTTATTCATAAAGGACGCTATGCCTTTTGTTGATCGCTGAACAATGTTGCTGAAAAGCCATTAAATTAAATTCTCTTTATTGGACTGAATGATGCAATAGCCATCGCCCAAGTGAGAAGTTTGCCCGTTTATTTACCAAATTTCTGAATAACTTATACATGGATCCTGGCTCTTTTTTACTGCGTGGCCAAATGCTTCTTCGGGACAGAACAGTGTAGCTTTGCCTTCATTTTAACGTGGGTTAATGCTCACTCGCAAATAAAAAACAAACAAAAGCAGAATTTGAGTGGCCAGGGAATGAAGTCTCTCTCATTTTAACTGAGAATTCACATTCCACTTTTCTTTTGCAGGAGGACTTTCATATATATTGGCATGAATTTACATCAGATGCTTTTTCTTTCTTTCTGTTTTTTTTGGATCTCTCATATGATCGCCGTTTCCATGATAGAAAACGGAAGAGAAGGAAACAAGAGTAGGGCGTGTGAAGGGTCGAGAATCTCTAAGTTGGGGAAGGGCTTAGGTGGGAGGTGGTCCTGGGAAGGTGAGTGTGGGTGGAATTTGATGGTGGCTCGGACGTCCCCTCCCGCCCCACCTAGAGCTGCTCGCGGAGGCCTCAGTGGGCAGCGGCGGGTCACAGTGGGACGGCAGTAGAAAGGAGCCCCCTCCCCTCCTCCCCCTCTGTTTCTCCCCTCCAGGGGTTGACAGGGGGGTCCCCGAAGGGGCCGTCTCTTCCCTTCCCGAGCAGGCTTTAGTGTCCTATGGTTAGATGCCCAGGCTGGTCTCATGGATTGAACATGCAGACAAAGCTTAAAGTGGAGGGAACATAAGGGAAACAAAGGTGAACAAAGATCCAACAGTTGTTTAAATAACCTTGTCCTAGGGATTTAGCCTCAGCTGTTTGGGAGGTTGTTTTAAAACAGAATTTTTTTTTTGTTTTTTTAATTTGGAGGTAGCATTAACAAAAACATCACAGAAAGTTAGATTATCCTAAAGTACATATTGGTTATCAAAAAGAACATAAAAATTTCTATTGGATTTCACTTTCATTTAAGGAAAACAGCCCTGCCTTTTCTCAGAGATGAAGGAGAGGGTCTGAACAAATTTAGGAAGACAGGTGTCAATTTTAGTTGATAGGCAAAGTCAAAGTCCTGCGTGTGAGTATTTTTAGCAATTAGGGACAGTGCAGTTGGGAAGTGGAGGACGTGGGTGAGGATGTGGGTGAGCACCGGGACTAAGGCTGTGGATTCCTCTCCACCAACGGCCCAGAGGCTCGGCCAAGTCACCCCAACTCCCTCTGTGCAGCAACTCCACTGTGAGTCGTGACTGACTGTGTCCCCACACCCCAAGGTCTCGCTGAGGGTAGCTGCTCAGAGAATGTTCTGCGGGAGCTGCCCAACCCCCGGCATCTCCTCCCTGCTCCCCTGGTCTTGGCCTGACCTGGGCTGCGAGCACGCGCTCCGGCCCCTGGACCCCATCATGCAACCACTTCACTGGTTTCCTCCGCAGTAAAACCTCAAAGGCAAAACCAAACTGGAACCCAGGGCCAGAACAAAGCCAGCACCAGAGAGCAACTTTCTGTTACATGGCTGATGAAACACCAAGAGCCCTGACTACAATCGGACACTGAGAAACAAATGTTTTAGTTTTGCTTCCTGATCATTTTCGACAAGCGCTTTGGCTTTGCCTTGGCATTTATCTTCCCGAGGCAGCCTGCTGCCTGGTCACAGTGTACGGCTCTCATGACATTCTCTCTGAATTATGAGACCCACCTGGAATGAGGCTCCCACACAAAGGTATGAGGATGTGCCGGTGACAAGCAGACGCTCTTTTGCAGCTCAAAAACAATGGCTGACACTTCTGCGTGAATAGACAGAAAGCACATCAAAGGCAGCCTTTTATGCAGAAAAATTGTGTGATGCCCACTTTAATCTCTCTGAAAAATCTATGCACAAACTGAACCCAATTTCATTTTTCACATAAATGCTGAGGCTTGATACAAGGACATTTCTTCCTTTGCAGTTAAAAGATGAGGTGACAAAGACGCGCTAGTATAGCCTTTGCCCTTTTTAAAGCTATTTCAATGGGCCAGGACACTTCAGCACTGATACAAGGGCAGGGACTTGACAATAGCTGCATTTGAAGCGTTCTGACTAAAACCAGTCATTGTTAGAGATTAAAGAAAGGCAGTAAGATCTACATTTTCCTTAAAGCTGCATACTTTTTATACCTTAACCCTTTGATCAATTGTCAAAGGTCTGAAAAGGTAAGATGGTGATATCGCAAGGGCTTACACAGTTACAGTGGCACAGGGAGGTGATCTGAAGGGGATCAGACTCGGCCCCTGGGTGGGGAAGGGTGCAAGAGCACCTTTCTGGGCAGGGATGGGGAAGCAGCTCTCCAGCAAGCAGACGCCTAGAACTGAGGCCACCCAGGCAGTGAGTCTTCCAACGCTGCGTTATTTTGGGGCGACTGGGAAAGGGTGTCTCCAGATGCCTCCTGCCCTCCACCTTCCTCTCCTTGTACCTCTGGGTCCCTCTCCGGCCTCGGATGCCCCAGACCAGGTGCCCTAGCTGTGAAGCTGGTGCTGTTTGCCCTTCACGGTTTCCAGCCACCTTCCCGGCGTCCCTGCCTCCTCCTGCCGGCCGGGTTGCTAGTCTAAGTCCCACTGCGGGACATCCTCGTGCAGTGGAGTCTCTGTCTGCGGTCACGCTGCCCGTGCCCCGGGTCCGCCCCCGCCACTCATCCAGCCGCGTGCTCCACAGCATGGCAGCTACTGCTTCGGGCCTCGGGTTCCTCATGGGTGACGAGTGAACGCAGCGGTCCCACGGGAGGAGCGAGTCCAGCACCCAGCACAAACTGAGCCCTGAGCCCCAAAGAGATGCGCGCTCCTGGCCACCACTCCTGGTGCTGAAGGAAACCGGGGAGCTTCCTGACTCTACCGCCACGAGCAGCACAGGCCTTCCCTCCCATGCCTCGGTCATCCTTCCCTCCCATGCCTCGGTCATCCGTGAACTCCTGAGAAGGGTGCTGCCTGAGGCCTGGCTGTGCATTAGAATCACCTGGGCATGGATTAATCCCCACTCCAAGCCCAGGGAACCAGAATCTGGGGAGCGGGTCCTGGGCATCAGGGTATGTTGCAATTCCCCCGGCGGGTCTAGGGTTGAGAACCGTGGCTGAAGGCGATGCAGACGAGCATTTGCCCTGAGCCCTTCTCTGGCACAGGGCACAGGACCGGAGGGCAGGACCTCCAGGGGCCTGGGAGCTGCAAGCAAGCAAGGTTTCTGATCTTAAAAATAATGCAAATTCATGGCTTGTGTTTACTTGAATAAAAAATGTTGTGAATGATTAACCACCAAGTACTGCTGCTGATCTGCAAAGGCAGCTTAGCTTCTCGCTGGACTTGCCCGCATCCTGGGCTCACCGCCGGGTTCCCAACTGGAGACATTCTAACAACGTCGGCCTATCCCAGGAGTATCTGAGTCTTGAAAGGAGATTCCTAAAGGCAGAGAAGCCTTCACACCCACAGGGCTGAAGTCAGGATGGCGGGAGGGCAGAGTTCAGGACAAATATATTGGTCCCAGGTTGGCTGCGGGTATGAGGGCCACTGAGTGAGGTTCGCTGAGCCACTGGATTCGGAAGCTCAGGGGAGCCTTTAACCTCATCCTGGCTTTGGCTCAGCTTGTGGCCTTGCCGGGCGAACATCTCCAGGAAAGGACTGCTCCTGCAGTATCTTGTTTTAAAAACAAACTAAAAGCAGAAAAGCCCAATCACCTCCTCCCTGCCACCCTAGACAAGGCCATCTGCCCCAGGGCCACCTGGCCGGGACGATCTCAAAAGTGCCTCCCCTGCCTAGCACCAAACACTCGCATTACCCTGAACTGTCAAACAGGCCTTAAGACTCACATTTCAATGTGATCTTAATTATAAATAGACTTTATCAGCTTGTCCAATGTGTTTACCCTTCTGAGAACCAGCCTGTAAAGAAGTTATACGCTTAAAAAGAAAAGCTAGCAGAATCCAGCAACTGCTCTGAAAGCACTCTAAGATCTGAATTTGTAAGCATTTCCTGAAAAGCGGAAATCACAACGTAGCCAACGCTAACATAGTCACTAGCATGGAACAATGCCTGCCTGTTTTGAAAAAAAAAAAATTAATGACTGAATTTACAAATATAGTCGATTTTCTTCTTAGAGCCAAAGACATCACTTCCTCTGCTGGATGACCTTTTGCCCTCGTTCTAACAGAAGCTGCGGTCAGCAACATTTTTTATTCTTACTGAACTACCTGTTCTTTATAGAGATCAAAACTGTGACCTCCTTGGATTGTCAAGTGAATGTATATGCTTCTAGTTAGTAGGCGTGTACAGTTAAAAACTGAAAGTTATAAAACAGAAAAATTGGGGATTTGTCTCCTCTCAATTTCTCCATGTTGAGAGTTTCACTTAAAAATAAGTGAAAATCATTTAGAGAAATAAAAAACAATTCTAAATGAATTCTACGTTAGTTAAACATCTAGGGTGGCATGTTATCAACCTTTTTTTTGGAAAGCATCACATCTTCTGACAGTGAGAGATGCACATTTCAAGCCAGGTTTTGAAATTAATGAGACGGGGGAGAGGAGGGGCAGGAGGGAGGGGAGAGAGAAGGGAGAGAGCGGCATCGACAGTTATAGCGCCGTGAGGTCACAAGACCACTGTGGAAACTACCTGAATTCATGCAGCGAGGGGCAAGCCTGCGTTGTGCCCCAGGTGACACAGAACGCAGCTGACGTGGGCTGCCATGTGCAGAGGCCAAACATGTCATAGTGCCCGATGGTTTTATGTATAAATGATAACGTGACTTACTAGACTGGACTTATAGGTCCTGAGACTTCAAAACATCTGGGCCAGGATGGGCTGGGAACACTGGGTAACCTCCCTGGAGTGACAAGTCACCGATCAGCTGGGCTGGCTGTGCTCAACTGCTCACTCTGGGGCTGAATCCTGCTCTGAAGCCCTCTGGCTGCCACGGTTCTGCTGGACTTTGGTTTGATGGCCCATCTGCCATGATTCAAAATCCACTTAAACTGGTCTCCCAGCTGATTGGCAGGCATAGTATTTTAATGATCTCACTCGTAGATTTTTAATATTTTTAATAAAAATTGCGTATAAAGCAGAGGTACTTTTTTCCATTTACAATTTTGATTGCAATGATATAATGGTGGTTTGAGTCCCCATTTTATGGGTTGGTAAATGAAGGAGGACTATCCACTGCCCAGCACCAGAAGGGGGTTAGCTGTTGGGGTCTTTGTCAGTCTTGAGAGTTCGCTAACCTGGCAGGCCATTCGAAAGTGTCCCAGGTGAAGACGTATTTCATCTGTTAACTGATTTTTAAAGCCCTTATCACAAAACAGGGTTGGAGGCACTGCATACAAAAACAATAATGAAACACCATTCACTGGGCACAGGGCCCAAAAAACCAGCCACACAAATAGAAGGTTAAAGGAAAATGATGGTCTCAGAGAGAGAGACCAAGAAGGTTCAAGATGTAGCTACCTCAACAGCTGGGGGTTCCAGGAACAAGCAGCCTCTCAGACACGGCCCTGGGCTCCGGGAGGTGTCCTGGCAGGTGGTCAAACCCTCCTCACAGCCCCCCCACGCACACGGAATTCTCTGCACAGTTAATGGAGTTGATGTTCATGTATAATACACATTTTGGGAATCAAAAAATCAGGTCGAGGGGCTTCCCTGGTGGTGCAGTGGTTGAGAATCTGCCTGCCAATGCAGGGGACACGGGTTTGAACCCTGGTCTGGGAAGATCCCACATGCTGCGGAGCAACTGGGCCCGTGAGCCACAACTACTGAGCCTGCGTGTCTGGAGCCTGTTCTCTGCAACAAGAGAGGCCGCGATAGTGAGAGGCCCGCGCATTGCGATGAAGAGCGGCCCCTGCTTGCTGCAACTAGAGAAAGCCCTCGCACGGAAACGAAGACCCAACACAGTCAAAAATAAATTAAATAAATAAATTAATTTAAAAAAAAAAAAAAAGAGGGATAAGTTTAAAAAAAAAAATCAGGTCAAATTGTTTGACAATGTCTTTTTTCACTAGGTCAAAAAAAAGTCAAAGGTCAACAATTTCATGTATTTCAACCCAATTTAAAACACGGCGTGGAGCTCACCTTGCAACCTGTCTCTTTGTCATCATGCAGCTATTTTCCCAAGCACCTTTAGAGAGACAAGGCGGGACGGTTCTGGATCTGGCCACGTGGACAGGGCCTCAGGGCCTCCCCCAACCCCCGTCAAGGACATCGCCAAGGAGGGTGCCATGTCCCCAACCACATGTTGCTCAACGGACGCTGGGGGAGGGAGAGCCAAGTGGGCCCCCTTCTGGATAATAATCCCACTTCATCCACACGCGAGCGTTTCCTGGCGCCGTTCTAGCTGCCTTGGTCCCACGTACTCTTCCAGCTCTTTAATCCCTTTTGCTTTTATGCTCATGCACAGGGGTACTTAGTTTGGAACAACTTTAACATTGATTTTCAAATTTATTAACTTTATAATGATTAAGTGAGAACACAAATATAGTTTTCCCTCTAATTCTGGTGGAGGTAGGTAAAAATGCTTTTTTTGAAGAAATGAATCTTCAGACATATTTTTTGCCATTATAGGAATAGGAGCTAATCCTGTAAAAAAGAAAACTGAATACAATATGAATGTGGGACTCTCATATTTCAGGATGGAAAGAAGTTCTAGGATTTGAGGGCTCTTGACAGGGTAGATCGGAGTTTAATCTCTATATTAAACAGACTTTAAGAAATGGCACACGAATCACAGGTATGGTTTTTATTTTTTATTTTTTTATAAATTTATTTTATTTTTGGCTGAATTTGGTCTTCATTGCTGCATGAGGGCTTTCTCTAGTTGCGGCGAGCGGGGACTACTCTTCGTTGCAGTGTGTGGCTTCTCTTGTTGCGGAGCATGGGCTCTAGGCATGCGGTCTTCAGTAGTTGTGGCACACGGGCTTCAGTAGTTGTGGCTCACGGGCTCTAGAGCGCAGGCTCAGTGGTTGTGGTGCACGGGCTTAGTTGCTCCGTGGCATATGGGATCTTCCCGGACCAGGGCTCGAACCCGCGTCCTCTGCGTTAGCAGGTGGATTCTTAACCACTGCGCCAGCAGGGCAGTCCACAGGTATGGTTTTTTTTTTTTTTTTTTTTAGAAATTAAGATTAAACCCCAGGTCTTAGTTTGTAAAAGATGTTTTAAATAAATGAACATAGCTAGGTTCATACCTTTTGTTGTATTTATCAGATTTATCAGGTCTTTGAATTGATGCTCACAAAACACCTCTAAATCCAGACAGAATTTTATAATACACTAAAAATAAAAGGTAATGAATTATTTGTGTTTTTTTTAAAGAGTTTTTTGATGTGGACCATTTTTAAAGTCTTTATTGAATTTGTTACAATATTGTTTCTGTTTCTGTTTTGTTTTTTTTTGGCCACAAGGCATGTGGGATCTTAGCTCCTGACAAGGGATCGAACCTGCACCCCCTGCATTGGAAGGCGAAGTCTCATAACCACTGCACCGCCAGGGAAGTCCCAAAGTAATGAAGTTTTAAAAATGTTTTACTTGAGTCTTACCATTTTCCCAGAAGAAATGGATTCAGTTTTTATTCTATTACTTTTAATAAAATCTATGCTACGAAGTTTCTTAGGCAATTCCATAAAACAGAGATACTGGAAAACAGTATTGACATTTTTGGTATTTGGGCATTTCTCTAACTTTAATCTCAGAAGGGGAAATCTCAAACTAACAAGTATATTTTCACTGCACTGAAAGGAAATAGAGCTTTTATGTGTGTTTTTTCACTCTCACCGAAGAGCAAGAAATTATAAAAATTGATTAATAATTTACTTAACTCAAAAAGCGATCTGCCTTTGGGTTTATGAATATATAATGAAAGAAAAAGTAAATGTGCTTTCAAGTCCAGACTAACAGAAGCGAGTGAGTCCACAGCCAGCACCAAGCACGGCGGGCTTTCTAGAATCTCACCAGGGGAACCTGGAACGTAGGTCCCATTCAACAACCTGAGAAGACAGAGAGCTTTTCACGGGCGACGAGCACATGACGAAGTTCATTAATTAAACAGCGCGGGTGGAGCAGATGGATGCTACCTACGCTCCAACGAGGCTAAATTGGGACAGAGGTTTGTAGTCCTTAATGAGGCTCCGTAAAATGAATGATTACACAGGAATCACAAGTAAACCAGCCTGCCCAAGCGCTGGATTATCAGGCAACAAGTCCTGCAACATGGTAACGAGAAGACCAGTGTGAGTGCAAGTATCTGATACACAAAACCTCTGAGGTCATTCAAGCCCAGCTTGTCCCTGGAGGCTGAGGAAAGCAGTCTGGTCTACAAAGGGTTAAGCGCGAAATGACAGTGGGGCAATAATACGAAAATGCCTGGTCATGGAAATGAAGGGAACGGAACACTTTTTTTGTCACATAGTCAGTGCATGATTGAGAATGAGACACTCAAGTTTCCTTTTATCTTTACAGGAAAACAGAGATGCAAAATGTCAGGTGCTTGGGCTAGCAGCTATCCAGAAAATGTGGGCATCAAGATTATTTTTTTAATGATACTTTTTTTCATATCGCTAATTAATTCTTTACTTTTTCAGCTATGTCAAACTCTCAACTTTTTTTTTTTTCCTTTTAGGGTCCTAATTAGCCTTTGCTGCACATGGACTTGTGTATCAACTCAAAAGATATTTTTTGGAATCATGGGTAGAAGAGAAATTATTTTCATGGGAAAAATTTGCTCTAAATATATGCTACTGTCTGGAACATAACATTTTGAAACTAAGAACATATTTCTTTAGAATGATCTACAGTATTATGTTTTCCAATGTAGACAATATAATCTCATTAACAGAAACTGAAAACTATACATTACAGTGCAGCTGTAGAGGTCACAGTAGTTAATGGGGACCCCTGCTTCTGTCACCACGGCCCCCACTGGGATGCCCCATGTCGTGGTGCTGGGCCCTTACTTCCTTTGATTTTCTCTTTCTCAGGACACATGACCTTTACTGCAAATTAAAACCTATTTTTTTTTTTTTTTTTTATTTATTATTTATTTATTATTTTATTTTTGGCTGTGTTGGGTCTTCGTTTCTGTGCAAGGGCTTTCTCTAGTTGTGGCAAGCGGGGGCCACTCTTCATCGCGGTGCGCGGGCCTCTCACCGTCGCGGCCTCTCATTGTGGAGCACAGGCTCCAGACGCGCAGGCTCAGTAGTTGTGGCTCACGGGCTCAGTTGCTCCGCGGCATGTGGGATCTTCCCAGACCAGGGCTCGAACCCGTGTCCCCTGCATTGGCAGGCAGATTCTTAACCACTGCACCACCAGGGAAGCCCTAAAACCTATTTTTGAAAGAGGTAGAATATAAATAGCGTCAACATATAGAAATAAACGTCTTGCTTGCAAGACCCAATATCACCTTGATAGAACTGTGTTCTCAATCATTTATCAAAGCAAAAGCACAATGAGTCACGCCAATCAGGTCCTTGTTTTGAGCTAGACTCTGTTGTGAGATAGGTCACTGAGGATATTTACATTTAATGTTTTCTTTGCTTTTTAATTTGGAAGCCACATGTACTTAGGTATAAGGGATGTACATATGGTATCAGAAAGGGTCCATTCGAATTTATGATAGTTTTGTGGTCATCTTTATTTCATAAAATCAAGATTTAAAGGGCTAAGACCTCTTGTTAACAATAATGATGAAATAGGCTAAAACTGAGTGGAACTGCTTCGCTTTTTAAAAGCGATATACTTTCCCCCCCCAGTTTTACTGAGAAATAATTGGTATACATCACGGTACAAGTTTAAGGCATACACTGTGACAGTTTGATTTACATGTATTGTGAAATGATTATCACAAAGGTCCAGCTAACATCCATCTTTTTATATAGATAAAATAAAAAGAAAAAAAGGAAAAGAAAAAAGGAAAAAAAATTTCTCCTTGTGATGAGAGCTTTTAAGATGTACTCTCTCAGCAACTTTCAAATATACAACATAATATTTTTAACTATAGTCACCATGCTGTACACTACATCCCCGGAACTTATTTATCGCATGACTGAAAGTTTGTTCCTTTGACCACCTTCCTCCAATTCCCCCTCTGCCCACTCCCCCTGCCTTTGTTAATAAGTCTGATTTCTTTTTGTATGAGTTTTTTTTCTTTTTTTTTTTTTAAGATTCCACCTGAAAGTGAGATCATATAGTATTTGTCTTTCTCTATCCGACTTATTTCACTTCGCACAATGCCTTCAAAGTCCGTCCATGTTGTCATAAATGGTAGAATTTTTTCATTTTTAAAAGGCTGAGTAGGACTTCCCTGGTGGCGCAGTGGTTAAGAATCTGCCTGCCAACGCAGGGGACACGGGTTTGAGCCCTGGTCCAGGAAGATCCCACATGCTGCGGAGCAACTAAGCCCGTGCACCACAACTACTGAGTCTGCGCTCTAGAGCCTACGAGCCACAACGACTGAGCCCGCGCGCCTAGAGCCCGTGCTCCACAACAAGAGAAGCCACCGCAATGAGAAGCCCGCACACCGCAAAAAAGAGTAGCCCCCACTCACTGCAACTAGAGAAAGCCTGCACGCAGCAATGAAGACCCAACACAGCCAAAATTAAATAAATAAATAAACAAAATAAATTTAAAACAAATATTAAATAAAAGGCTGAGTAACATTCCATTGTGTGTGTGTGTGTGTGTGTGTGTGTGTGTATACACACATATACATATATATACGCCACCACTTTTTTATCCACTCATCCATCGATGGACACTTGGGTTGTTTCCATGTCTTGGCTGTTGTGAATAATGCTGCTATGAACATGGGGGTACATGTATCTTTTTGAGTTAGTGTTTTTATTTCCTTTGGATGTATTCCCAGAAGGAGAACTGCTAGATGATATGGTAGTTCTATTTGTAATTTTTTGAAGATCAAAGCTACATAATTTTGATGGCCTCTTGTTCTTAGGTCAAAAGTGTGGACCACTGAGAAATAGCAGGGAGGCCTCAGAGTCAGGCTGGCCTGGGCTCCCATCCTGGCCCTGCCCAGGCTGTGGGGCCTTGGCCAAGACTCCTGCATCTCCAGCTTCACTCTCTCCATCTGTGTGGCTGGATGAACACGGCCCTATTCTGCAGGGCTGTCACTGAGAGCGGAACAGTGGGCCAGTGGTCCTTATCTTAGGCACCTTTGATCAGGCTGTGCTTCTGCACATTACCCACCGCTGCCCCAAACTGCCCTCTGGTTCCACATATGCTTCTGGTAACTCAGCTGATGGGAGAACATTTTATTGGTCACCTGCAGATACAAACTACTGACCAACAGTTCGGTCTTAGTAGTGTCCCTGTTTCTATCCCTATGCAATTATTTGGATATTCCATTGCATTGCACCCACATTTCATAAAAATGAGTGGAAACAGGAAAAAAACGGAAGTCCTGGCACTATTAATGACAAACATAGCTCTCCAACTCCAGGCAGTAGAAGCAAAACTGGAAATCCTTTCCTTGGTAAGCTCAAGGAAAATATTTTTAAAACTTCAGTACCTGTTTCGTTTTAATTTCGCTGTCATGGTGCATTTTAAGTGTCTAATGAATTTTTGGGTTCACAGAATACACACCAGCTCACTTCCAACGGTGAGGGCAAGAACGCTAGAAACACGCTAGGAAAACCACATCAAATACTAAGATCTAGAAAGTGAAGCACATTTAGGAAGTTTATATATTCTGTTTCATTTTCTGAAAACAGAATGCCTTTTATAAGAAGTCAGATGCACATCTGAATTCCCATCTGTAGAAAAGAAAGCAAAAATTTTGGATTTCAAAATGTAACCAAAAGGAAATATTAATAAGGAGAATACGAGTCTCCAGTTCCTTCCCCCAAAGAAATCTTTTGGGGTTGCAAAAAGTAATCAATTAAAAAAAATCTGTATTATCTTCCTAGGGTGAAGTTCCTTTAAAAATTCATGCATTCGCCAAATTCTGATTGCAAAAGCTCTCATGTGCCAGACTGACTACAAAACACTCAGTGATTCAGTCCATAATTAGAAACTGTCTAATCATTTCTGTTGGCCATTCTTGACTCTGAAATGTTTAAATAAAATGTTCCATGAAGGATTATTTGTAAAAGAACCAATATTTTGATCATTAATTCAAAGGGGGTCCTGATTGTATAAATGCAAATAGCTGCCTTATTTTAGTACATAAAATCTCAGATTTAGACATCTATTAGCACAACTGATCCTAAATAATTTAGTAGGAACATTTTTTAGACTATCCCCACATATTTATATTATAGTTTGAAAAAAATGTTCTCATGTAAATTTACAATCTAAATTTGTTTTGGTAGAATTTGATTATTTAAATGAGCTGTGCATTTTGTACAGTAGAGACTGCAATACCATATTCGACAAAAGAACCAACATTCTCTTGTAACTCAGAGATATTCTAAAGCTCCATACACAGAGTCGATACAGGATCAGCCGTAGTTTCTATGGAACTTTTAAACGAGAAAGTTAATTTAGAAACAGTTTCTAGTGTTCTACCAATATGGTGCCTTCGGACTGGTTTTCTAATAAAACAGCTTAAAAAAAAAATCAACCAAACTGTTAGACTCTTCCATTGTGAGAAAGGAACAGAGTTTAAGCTGAAAAATTCCCTTTCTCTGGAGGAAAGAAAAAAGGTCCAGAAATTTAAAATTAACCTCAACCCAAAGCAAAGCAAGACATTCAGATGCTTTCAGTAAGTGTAACACATTTTACATAGCGGTCCAGAAGCCACCTTTCTAGATAGAGCTTTGCAACTGAAGACTTTTTAGCCGCAGGGGTTAAAAGCGTGGGTGTGGAAGTCAGCTTTTGTCTGAAAAATTAGCAATGCTATGAGTCATCGTGCATTAGCAGCAGAAGAGTTGTGCATCTTGTACGAATCCAGACACCATATGCCATGCGAAGGCCTATTACTTTATTCGGTGCCACCGCTGACAGGCAGCCACGTGGGTATCCCCAGTGGAAAGGCTGTCTCCTCCGGCGGCGAGGACAGGGACCCAGTGAGCTGAACACATCCAACATTGTGCGGAGCAGCAGGAACAGCTGGTAAGCCAGCCAGCTCCACGGCCGGCCGCGCGCGGATGCTAATGAGCCTGGCGACAATGCCGGCCTTCAGAGGGGCGACAGCGGCGTCCTGTGTCTCCACAACAGCCTCGAGAGCGGGTCTGCTCTCTCATGCCTTCAGTCTCATTAAAACATAATCCTGGTGTGTGTGGTTTATCAAAATCGGTTGTAAGTCACAGCTTAGAAATCCACCCAACACACCCGACGTGCTCTACAAAGTTGCGCTGAAATGTCTGCACGATTCCACGGGCATCTTTAGGGACTGCGGGGAGTGGAGGCAGCCACTGTGGGTCCAGGTCCTGGCTCACCACTAACACAGCTGCGTGGCCTCGGGCGTGTTAGTTAACCTCTCTGGGCCTCGGTGCCCTCAACTACATTTTCAAATAAAATCAGATACGTAACAGACTTTACTAAATAAGACACTGTACTATGTTTGCATAATGTACTAAAGCAGGATAACCGTACCTTCCGCACAGGATTGCTGTAAGGACCAAATGATGGTACATATGTGTGACGATGGTAGTGCCTGGGACAGAGCAAGGGGGGAAAGCTCTTCCTGGAACCAAGGCGGCAGTTGCTTCACCTCCTAGCTGTGTTTTTCCCGATGCCTAACGCAGCAGCGCATCCCATTGTCAGGGGTTGGAAGGCAACTGGCAGACGCGGCAAGATGGGTTGGCGGTGATGAGGGGAGTAGGGGTGGAGCCCTGGGGACCCCGTGTTGATGACTGGTGATGGGTGGGTATGCCCTCCCAGTGGCATGTGGGGTCCCCAGACCACTAAGTTTCCTGAAAGTTCCAGGTTTCCTGAAAGCTCAGTTCTGCTGGAGGCATTTACTCCTTCCTTTGATCAAGTCCCCTGACTCCTAGTCGCCCACCAAATGCCAGGTGCGAGGCCCTTCCTAGGGACGCCTTCCACTTTGGGCTCCGGGCTGAATTCTGGCATAGCCATTAGGAAGCTCTGCAGACCCCTCTTTTCCCTGATGTTTTCCACACTCATCAAGGAGCCGTGAGGATGGGTCCTGGTACCCTGCCTTCCACTTGTGACCTTCAGCAAGAGCACAGGAAATGGCCAACGGATATTTTGTTGAACGAGTAAACTGATGAAAACAACTGCGTTTTAGACTTGTCATTTTCAGACTTGGGGCCTGGGAGTGTGAATGAGATGCTCAGAATCTGTTGATCACTTTTTCAGCAAGATTTTTTTTGTAAAAGCTCTTAAGTAAAAGACATTTTATGGACAGATCAGCTCCAGCAGCAAATGCACTTCGGTCTCTATTTCCTAGGGTTGGGGGTGTGTAAATACGATGAGGGAACTGCCTTGTACTCAGAGCAAACCTGGTCTCCCCTGAGTCTTCCTGCAAGTCAGCCAGCTCAGGGGGTCTCCCAAGGTGACGTCGGTACTTTCTGAAAAATAGAAAGCACGCGTTTGCCCGTGGCGTGCAGATCTGTGACAAGACCTGTTGCAGAGTTTCAGAGGCTATAAAGACTGAAACAAGGATTCATGCCAGGAGAGTTAAATTTAAGGAAGTACAGTGATAAATATCCTGAGGAACTCTGTGTAAAATACGGTGTGGAACTCATTGATGAGATCACGCATGTTTTAATGTGGAAAGCTGCATTCCTGGAGGAAGTCTCTGTCCTCCCTGAGTGGCAGCAGCAGCGGACCCTGGGCTCTGCCCGCCACCGCGGCTGCTCCTCGAAGGCTGGGCTGGCACAGCAGCCAGTGCTGTACCTGGTTCAAGTTCATTATCTCCCGTCTATTTGCTGTCTTTACATCCAGCCCTTAATTTCTGTAGCATCCAGAGCTCCACAGACAAAATCAGGATAACTAGATATGGAAGTGAGGGCTGGAAGGGGCTCTTTCTGACTTCCCGCTGCTTACTGAGGACGCACAGTCAGCAGCAGTTCAAGAGCCAGTCCCCTGGCGGGGGCTCCTGAGGCACCAGCGGTCCCGGGAGAGCCGGGCCTTCAGCCCTCAGTTTTTCTCTTGGTCACAGCCATTCAGAGATGGGAGGCACACACCATGTTCATTATCTTCTAACGATCTTTTGTGGGCAAGTAGTTGCTGGAATAAGAATGCTCTTTACTCACTGGGATTTTAAAGATTAAAAAAAGAAAACTTTAACATTTAAAAAATACCCAGAGGGCTTTCCTGGTGGCGCAGTGGTTAAGAATCCACCTGCCAAGGCAGGGGACATGGGTTCGAGCCCTGGTCTGGGAAGATCCCACATGCTGCGGAACAACTAAGCCCGTGAGCCACAACTACTGAGCCTGCGCTCTAGAGCCCGCGAGCCACAACTACTGAGCCCACGTGCCACAACTCCTGAAGCCCGCACGCCTAGAGCCCGTGCTCCACAACGAGAAAAGCCACCGCAATGAGAAGCCCGCGCACCGCAACGAAGAGTAGCCCCCGCTCGCCGCAACTAGAAAAAGCCCGCGCGCAGCAACGAAGACCCAACACAGCCAAAAATTAAAATTAAAAAAAAAAAAAAAAGAAAATCTTTAGCTGTGTTTTTCAAAGGAAAAAAAAAAAAAAAGAAAAAAAAAATACCCACGATAGAAATAATTACAGCACAAGGCTCAAGACTGGACAACACAGCCCAGGAGGCAGTTAAGATCCAGAGCAGCAGAGAGAGAGCTGGTAAAGTTTGGGAAGGGGGCGAAACGTGTGTCTGAAATTCACATACACAGGCCCCCAGCAGCCCACGACCTTGATAAGCTTCAGCGGAATGCATATCCATGGGCGAGGCTGTAAGGAGCACACATGCCACGTGGAAGGTGGTCCTAGGAAAGGATGCTGTGAATCTGAGCCACAAGCTGCGGCCTCCACAGCCCCAGGACTGTCACCTGAGCGCCTCCTCGCATGACCTGCTGCAGGCTGCCTTTTATTAGAGCTATCGACCCTCTCGCAGAAGGGTCTCGCTGTGCACAAGGAAGGTGAGCGGCAGAGCAGACAGCTCCGGTATTGACCGGCGCAGCCGGGGGCTGCGCTTCCACACGAAGGTCAGCGCTCCTTCACAGCACCTGGAAGAGTTCCTGTGCCGTGTGCATCGGGGCACACGGACGTGGGGGGTGGAGAGCCGGGCCAAACGCCGGGGCCTGGGGCCACCTCCTCTCGTGTCGGCTGTCACAGTACCTCTCAGAGAAGCCGAGGATGCCAAGTGAAATCTTGGGATTTATAAAAAACATGGCAACGGAAGCCTAGGATGGGCATTTGTGCATTCCTTCAAGGCAGACAGACCAGGGCCACAGAGAACTGCCAGAGGCCACGTCCAGAAGCTGTCAGAACAATGTGCACGTTCCTCGAGAATATCTCTCCAACGTCTGAGAGGTTTGCCAAAGCCAGGAGGACAACTCTTATTAAAAAACACAAAAACCTTTTCCCCACTCCAAGTTGATTCCTCCCCCCACTTAGAGCAGAACATTTAAAAATTGGCCCAAACTGACATTCTCCTTAAGGGCATCTCAATGATATAAACGGCTTTCAAAATATTTTTGTGAAGACAAACGTCCACAGGCATAAACACATAAAATCATCTCAAAAAGTCAAGTAAAATTATGAAGTACTTCACAATTCGTGATTCTTGGAGGCAATATAAAATTAAATAAAGGATTAATGAGAGCAGATTAAAATGAAAATAAGGAACCCAAAGAAATTAAGCTAAGAACAAAATGCACCCTTTAAATGTGTGTTTCTGTGGACAGGAAAGCAGAGTGAAATCAGTTTTATTGCTTTTATGATTAAATTCTTTGGATCAAGAAGTCATTTATAATCATTTATCTCTCTTTGGGATCCATTATAAGTCATTTCCTCCTTGTCAGCATAAAGACATCGAGTGTCATGAAATAGATGGTACTAGAGTCCACTTTTCCCTATTAGAAATTCCTTAAAGTGCTTGCATTTCAGATTTTAATTGATCTAACACCTCCTGAGTTCTTATCAGGTCGGATGCTGGAGACTAAAAGACCAGGAAGATGTGGTCTTTGTCCAACGTGTGGGGCAGGTGCATCAGGATGTGTCCTGGCCCAGGTGGTCAGACCACACTTTCTGTGGAAGCCAGGCTGGGGTGCCCGCCGGCCGCCCCCCTCCCTGCATGGCAGGCTACTGCTGCCCTCGGCAGGTTGACCCTCCTCCCTTGAGTCTGGGCTGGCTTGGGGACCTGCCTTGGCCAACAGCTCTGGGACTTCCAAAGTTAGATGGGGAAAAACCGCGTGCCTTCCCCTGCCTGGGTCTCTGGGAGCTCTGGGCAGCCGTATGTTCAGTCTGGCTGCTGGGAGGTCACTTTGCTGTGAGGCGATCCCAGCTTGCCAAGTGGGGAGGTTGCCAGAGAGCGAGGACGCCTGGCCGGCCTGCAGCTGGTCCAGTTGTGCCAGCGCGGGCACCAGACCCGTGTGCGAACCACCCAGCTGAGCCCAGCCAGGCCAGAGGACGCGCAAGTTCCCCCCTCCACTACCACCCTTTCAAGCCTCTGCAGATGACCTGACTTTATCCTGCAGGCCTCCAAAGTGAGAGGACAGGCTAGGACCTGTATTAAAACTCTAAAATTCTGCTAAAATTAAAATCTTTTGATCTAAAATTGAGAAGGAAATTCAGCTTCACTGAGATTTAACACACGGCCTGAGTGAGGCACTCTTCCTGCCCTGTCATCTGCAGTCGGCCGGGTCAGGACCGGTCCTGAGGGTGAGCTGGGCGGGGCTGAGCCCAGCTCCCTCGTTCACCACACGGGGCTCTATCGAGGTTCACACGACCCTCCATGCTGAAGTTTTGATTTTTTTTTTTTTGGCCATATTGTCCGGCATGCGGGATCTTAGTTTCCCGACCAGGGGTCAAACCCACGCCCGCTGCAGTGGAAGTGCGGAGTCCTAACCACGGGACCGACGTTTTGAATTTTATTCTTACAGAGTATCACCCCTCCCATCTAGTGTATGAAGGCAGGGCAGGAGATGCAAATCTTTCGTACTATGTGATGGTTTGATCTTTATCTCCCAGGAAAGTTCTTATAAAAGCTCTTGAACACAAAGATGAATTACTCATCTTTCTTTTTGATGGAAAGACAAATGTTCTAAATTTGGCAACCTTTTCTGTGATGACAAGGGGCTGAATTTATTCATTCAACAAGTATTTACGGAACAAAATGTGGTTGCTGTGACAGGTGCGGAGGCCACACCCAGGGCTGGTATTCACCTGGAGAGTGCCTGCATGGGCGGCCTCCTGGCCTGCGCCCCACTGGTGCCCTCGAGGTCCCTGAGGTTGGATAGTTCAACCCTCGGAAGCTTCAGTGAACACAACAGACAAAACCCCTGCCCTCACGTGCGGGGGCGGGACGTGAGTAAAGTGAATTAGTAAATTTACATAGTAAATAGGGTGCAGGTGAGCACGGGAGGCGGTGGAGGTGTGTGCACAGGCGTAGGAGGTCCTGGCGCGGGGTGGGGGAGGCTGAGCCAGTGGACATCTGGAGACCAGTGTTCTCGGCCGAGGGCACTGGGCACTCAGGCCTTGCGGGAGGACTCCGGCCTTGACTCTGAGTGAGGCGGAGCCCCTGGAGAGGGTGGGCAGGGCCGCCACGTGGTCTGACCCACATTTTAGCAGGCTGGCTGAGTGCAGACTGGGGCGGACGCGGGGCACAAGCCAGACACAGTCAGGAGGCTGTGCTTGGCACTACAGCCTTAGCCGTTACCTCAGGGAAAAGGGGGGAGTAATTGGAGGCTTCTGAACTGTGACATGTTCTCATTTCTATTTTAGAGGAAAACTCTGGCTGCTGGTGAGTTTTCCAGGGAGACAGGGACTGGCTGTGGCAATAGCCCAGGGAGAGATGAGTGACGAGGACGCCCAACCCGGGGTGGGGTGAAGCAGCCAGACTGGGGTTATGTTTTGTGGATTGATTCATTTTATATATACTTCACTCCATACATCCTTACGATAATCTGTCTGTGAGGAATTACCATCCTCATTTTACAGATAAGGAAACTGATCGAGGTAAAGATACTTGTTAAAAGCCAAAGAACTTTCCACTGAAACTGAAACCCAAGGTCTGTGTGAGGCCAGCCCCCAGGCATCACCTGCTAATTTGAGCACTACATCAAAAAGACGCACCTGACAGTGCACCTGGCCCTGGTAGGAACATAGCTGCTGAGGAGGGGAGAGAACGTCCCCGAAAGCTTCTTAGTCAGAATCGAGACTTGACCAGGAGGGTCCACTGTGATGCTCAGGGATACTGTCCAACATGAGAACTAGCAACAGGTTTTAAATGTGTCTTCTCAAAAAAAAAAAAAAAAGTTTACTCTCCTACTGAGTTGTCATCAGTGGAGCTTTGGTTAAACAACTGGTCTAATGACAACCCCACCGAGGAAATTGGGGGACCCCAGTACGTGTACCTCACGGTCGGTCGCTCAAGCAGCTTGGGGACCCCTAAAGCACAGCTGATCTGCCACCCTGTGTACTCTTGACGGCCAAAAGTGCAATAATTGGGGCAAATGAATCCAGGAAAAGGAGTGATTGAAGAGGATGGACGTTTATCTCAGAGGAAGCCAATAAATTAAAAGGAAAGCACATCCCATCCTGATCTGAGCTAAAACCAACAGTCAGAGAAGTCTGAAATTCCACAAAAGGTAGAGTAGTTTATGTGCGGTGTTTATGCACAAATATATAGGCATTTGGGGGACAAAATTATAGCACAAAAACACAGAAATAATGTTTTCTTCATTGAGATAATTTAAATGCTGTTTTCTGATGTAGACTTCTGATGTGCACATATGTGGTTATATGCAGAGAATGTTTATCCTGTCAGAGAGGCGTAAATTCTATTTTCCCAAATTAATGAGTAGACAGTATTTCCAAGACATTCGAAAGAGGCTCCCCTTTACTTAAAGGGGTCAAAAATCCTCTGAAAATATTCCTTAAACTTAAAACAAATTTCCATTTCTTCCTCATATTAAAACCTCATATTGATTTCTTGGGAGTATGAATTCAATTTATCTCAGTTCAGTTCATATCATTTTAAAAATGTGAAGGAAACACACATCCTACTTACTTTCTCCCAGCCAAGCTGAACTCTCCTCAGGAGGAACAGCATGATGACGATTTTCATCTTCTGGGAGAAAGTTCTGGTTCTCGGGTGTCGAAGGCAGAACATAATGGTGAGTGGCAGAGGCTCCCATCGAGTCTTTGCCTTCTTTAAATTCCACTGAGGATGGCAGTTTGGATGGAGACCCCAAAATCTATTCTGTCCATCTGTTTTATTATTCTTAGAACAACTGTCAAAAGTTGCCCAGGGATCAAGTTGCAAACATACTAATTTGCCTTTGAAAAGTAGGCCCTGGGGGAGTTCTGGAACTCCGCTTATAAATTCAGAATCCCATCAGCGCTCATGCCTGCTTCCCTTTGTGGAGGTATGAGCCTGCACTTCCAGGCTCACAGCTGCCTCCAAGCCAGGATGTGCCCATAGACTCACATCCCACTTCATAGGCAAATGAAGGCAGAACCAAAGGGACTTGGCATCTTAAGGGCTGGCTTAAGATGACTAGCAAACCCCGTTTTTTAGGAGGCAGCCTCTACATCGATCACGGATGGATTAAGGATGAAAGCTTTGCACCGGGGAGTTTAAACGGGTGGACACAGCAGAGGGACACGTTTGGTGCTCTTTTACATCCTAGGACTAAATTAGGAAGCTCAGAGACTGGAATGAAGCATTAGAAGAAATAAGCTGAAGAAAGAGAAATATCATAAATCACTAAATACTGTATAGTTTCATTTTTGTGATTCTGATGAAAATGATGAGAAGATCATTTGGACATCTGTGATACGAGATGTGTGTCTGTAAGTAATAACGAGCAATGTCCAAGGAGGTGTCAGGTTAAAATATTGTGGCATTTTGAACTGAGGCAGCTGTGTATCTCTCAGGTTAAAGGCATGTGCAAAATACAACCCAGAGTCCATCGTGATGACGGTGGAGGAGGGAGTGGTGCAGGCACTGGCGCTGATCCTTAGAGCTTCTACCTCCCCCCCGCT
The DNA here is from genome assembly GCF_028023285.1 of Balaenoptera ricei. Lineage (NCBI taxonomy): Eukaryota > Metazoa > Chordata > Mammalia > Artiodactyla > Balaenopteridae > Balaenoptera > Balaenoptera ricei. Next base: position 47,544,117 of record NC_082653.1, on the reverse strand, counting down.
GGCCCCAAGGGTCTCTGTCAAGCCTCAGGGAATAAAGTCAAAATGCTTTCAAAGCACAGGACCCCAGAAACATTCGAAGCACAGCATTCAAAGTACTCATTTTAGGGACTTCCCTGGTGGCGCAGAGGTTAAGAATCTGCCCACCAATGCAGGGGACACAGGTTCGATCCCTGGTCCGGGAAGATCCCACACGCCGCGGAGCAACTAAGTCCGTGTGCCACAACTACTGAGCCTGCGCTCTAGAGCCTGCGAGCCACAACTACTGAGCCCACAGGCCACAACTACTGAAGCCCACGTGCCACAACTACTGAAGCCCGCGTGCCTAGAGCCCGTGCTCCGTAACAAGAGAAGCCACCACAGTGAGAAGCCTGCACACTGCAATGAAGAGTAGCCCCTGTTCGCGGCAACCAGAGGAAGCCCGTGCGCAGCAACGAGGACCCAGTGCAGACATAAATAAATAAATAAATAAATTTATTTATTTATTTATTTTAAAAAACAAAACAAAACAAAGTACTCATTCCACAGAGTGAACTAGAAAGGACACCGTTTCAAGGCTAACATGATGGCATTTGGGTTGTTCTCACCCACAGATTACCAAAGGACTATCCCGCTTTGATTAAAAAATTTACTGGAGTGTGTTGCAAATTACTCCAGCGCTGAAACCTGCTGGGACCTCGCTGCAGACACTAAGGCAGACGGGCCCAGAAGGGGTCACCATTTGGACTCGCTACTCTGTCCTTCTTCGGCTTTGCACAATCTCTTATTATAACAAGACATGTGTTATCCTTTTTGGAGATGTAAATAACAGAAAGTCTCACTTTCAAATATATTGCTTACAACTGCAGAGTCAACTTAACGTTCTGGGATGCTGCTTATGGCATGATGTTCCTTTTAAAATGGGACCGATAATTAGTAAACTGAAATCTGATTAATGTTGGATTAAGAGGTTCTGATGTCTCACTGTGATGTATTATTTCAGTCTGTGGGCACTGGAAGAGACTGTCCTTAGGAAGCTCCTGTCTTCCCCTCTCCAAGATGGGAGGATGAAATTAAAACCCTGATTTTTTAAAAAAAGTTCAGTTTGTATGCAACAGTTTATAATGTAGGATTCAGTTTTTTCTCCTTCTGTTGTTTTCTCACTTTGAAGCTGAAACCAATGAATTAACTATTTGAGAGAGAACAAAATTGACTAGAAATAAAAGTCTTCCTCCAGGGACTTCCCTGGCAGTCCAGTGGTTAAGACTCTGCACTTCCAGTGCAAGGCGTATGGGTTCGATACCTGGTCGGGGTACTAAGATCCCACATGCTGCATGGTGAGGCCAAAAATTTTTTTTTAATTAAAAAAAAAAAATCTTCCTCCAAAAACGCCAAGGGTGAACCCCCTGGTTCTGGCAGAGGGACTTGACGTGTTAGGTGGCTCAGGCGGGCTCAGCTCTCACCAAGCTCAAGCACAGAATTCTGAGACCCAGGAGACTTTCTCTGAAAGGTATAGATATCAAAGGCTGTGAAAATGACCACTAGATAATCCATGAAGGAAAAATTTTAAATTAATACCACTTTGTGCTCTTTACAGTTAAGGCTAGGGATCCCTCTTGTTGTTTCGCTAGGATTATAAAAAGACCTGTAATGGCCAGAATTTTCTCCACGCTCCATGGCAAGAAGAGTCCATATTTCTTCCTCACCTGCATTTTAAAATTCATACTCTTGTTTGCCTACTGCTGAAGAGTGTGGCAGAATCAGGAATAATGGCTCCCTTCGAAGCTGTGCCAGTCCCAAAATAACCATCCGGATGCTAAGGAAACCTCGTCATCTATGGAATGACTTTTCGCTCTTTGGATATTCAGACATTAATAAATGTGAAATACCCAGAAATCCTAGCGGCACTATGATAAAAGGTGGGTGGGGGTCAGCAAATACCCTCTTGCCTGCTTTTGCCAGGATGACCATTTCCACTTTTCTAACATCTTTCTAATAGCAAAATGTATTTGGGAACAACAGCGGAATTTGTGTCATCATGACCAAATGATTACGGTGCAAACCGAGGTTCTTGCGGGGCCCAGCAGGCTTCTGGTCCCTATGGAAACGCAACTCGATATTGTCCTCCACTCAGCTGGAGGACGGGCGGCCAGGCTTTTGTGCTTGGTGAGATTTCTTCCACAACCTTCCAGCACCAGACCCTAGTGCTTCCTCCCGACTCTTTTCTAATTGAGATGCAAATTAATCTCTCTGGCTGATTACACTTCCCTTAAAGCTACTGACACACGCAGCTGTAACCAGAGTTTGCAGACTCCCCAACAAGTGACTTCAGCTGACAGCCTTGCCCACGCGGCCTGGCCAGTGGCTGAGTCTGGACTGCGAGGGCTTCCCCGGGGCTCACAACAGCCCTGCGACTACGTCCCTGTCCTTAGGATTTAGAAACAGACTCTGAGGCCTGCGTTATTTAAGGTCTCCAGACTGAAGGGCCACTCCCCTCCCCGCAGACCAGGGCTTTCCTGACTGTGCCTTTCCTCCTTTCTTTCTTACTTCCTTCCCAGCTGCTGTTCTCTGACCTTAACACTGTTTGAATCCATCTCTCCCTCTAACTAACTAAACTTACAGCTCTAAGAATGTGGGATTACTGAATAGCTGTCACTTACATTTCATGGCTCTCAATAAAATTCTATTAATTTAAAAATCAAATATAAAGTCGTCATTCTAATTGTCGGGATTTCCACCTAAATGTCCTTCAATAACATTTTGGGGTGGTGATGGAAGCATTATTATTTAGAACGCAAAAGAAAAGCAAGATGCCCCAAATACTCTATCGTTCAACATAATGAAAAATACACACAAAATCCAATTTTTCAGTAAAAATGCTAACATGTTTTTCTCTTGACTACTACCATCTATGTGTTTTTGCCAACGAGATTCACTCAGGAACTGTGCATTGAGCACCTACTCTGTGCCAGGCACGCTGTTCCAAGTGTTGGGGATCCGGTTGTAAACTAAACACTCAAAAATGAGCAAAAAGGACTTTAAAATGTATCTATCTATACATAAAGAGATACATACTCTGTAGAGCTATATTTCTTGGATAATAAAGGTTTTCAATTTTGAAAAAATTGCAATTTTACAAAATGAGTTGTTTTTGCCTTCTGCTTTCCAAAATTTTTTTAAAATTAATTAATAATTATTATTTTTTTGGCTATGTTGGGTCTTCGTTGCCGTGCACAGACTTTCTCTAGTTGTGGTGAGCGGGGGCTACTCTTCGTTGCGGTGTGCAGGCTTCTCATTGCGGTGGCTTCTCTTGTTGCGGAGCACAGGCTCTAGGCGCGCGGGCTTCAGTAGTTGTGGCACGTGGGCTCAGCAGTTGTGGCTGGCAGGCTCTAGGCGCACGGGCTTAGCTGCTCCGCGGCATGTGGGATCTTCCCGGACCAGGGCTCGAACCCGTGTCCCCTGCATTGGCAGGCGGATTCTTAACCACTGCGCCACCAGGGAAGTCCTTGTTTTTGTTTTTAAACCAAATCAATCTCTTTCTCTCTGTCTCTCCCTTCACACACAAACATTTGCATAATGTCCTAGCAGGAATATGTGGGAGGGACAGCAACAGGATGGGCAGCTTCTGGTACAATCAGGAGAGAGAAGAGGCAGGAGGCGGCCAGGTCTGGCAGGGAGCGCGTGGAGGGCGTGCACGGCTGCGGGAGGGGAGGCATCTGGGTCACAGCGGAGACCTGGGGGCAGCCGCTGGGGGCGGAGGCCACCAGCGTGGCCAGGAGGGGAATCCTGGGGGCGGTCCCATGCCCAAAGGCCCTGCAGTGGGGAGGAGCACCCCCTGCAAAGGATGGGATCTGAGTGGGAAGCCAGGCGGCAGCCCGGTTTCTGCACGGATTGTTAGATTTACACTGGCTTTTCCTGAAGGGATGGCTTTTTGCCTAACAGTGATAAGTCATAAATCTGCAGCAAAAACGGAAAAGCAAAGTGGCGTCTCCCTCACCTTCCTTGAAGGTTCCCCTGCACAAACACGTGCTTCTCACAGGCCTGGCTCCCGGGCCCCAGGGGTGGAGGCAGCATGCCCCCTCCCCCCTGCCCCCACCCAGGGGGCACCTTCTACACGTTGGGAGGGAGGAGCGGTCTCCAGAATTCGTCCGAGCACCTGCGATGCTGAAAAGTACTTCTGAGACCTAACTCCACAGACAAGCGCTTCCACATTTTACAACAGAGGTCTGTAACTCTGATATTTACGGGCGCCAGGCTGGCAGCGTGGTGACAGTAACAACTGCGGTGACGCCTACTGGGCTCTCACCCAGGACCGGGCACTATTCCCCCCGCGTGGCCCACTAACCACCTCCTCTCCCTCCGAGGGGGACCAGCTGGGGCTCCGGGCCCCAGCGCCGGGGAGCCGTGGTCCAGGGGGCTGTGGTGAACAGGGGGGGGACACGTGGCCAGCGGGTCAGGAGGCTGACTGCTGCCTTTGTTGCCAACAGCAAAGGATGCCCAGTGGGGTCAAGAGGTTCTGACTCTTCAAGAAATATCAGAAATCTAGATTTCGACGTGGCTGACAAACTCAATTTTTATGAGCAATGCTGGAGGCCAGCACAGCTCAAAGGAAGCCCATCTGGGGGCTGGATTCAGCCTGCAGGCAGCTCGTTTGTGGGCTCTGGTTTTGCATGTTTGCTTTGACATTGAGCTACAACCTGATTCCCGGCTGTGTCTGTTCACTGCTCCCCATTCTGCAGTCTTGTCTCCTCTTTGAACCCCCGAAGCTCCTGAGACCACTCCTTCCTGGTTTTATGGGCTCCCTGAGCTGTAAGGCCCCTCTGTACCTGCTGCAGGTTGGTGGGGCTCTCTTATGATGTGGTCCCGGAGTGGCACCCCGTTTACGATGTGACCCGAGGCTGTAGGGGCACAGGGACCGTGCCTTTGCTCCTCCTGGTCACGTCCCTCATCTCAAATCTGGGCTCCACCACGATCCTCGGGTGTTTGTCGCAGACACCGCCTGCTGCCACGCTGAGCACCCTCAGCTTGTAGGGACCCAGCTAAACCCAAGGTGTGGCTTTTCAAGCTACGGCCTCGGTCTCATCTGGTTGGTTTGGGTCTGGAAGTCTTGTCTTTTTAGATAATCCTCATTTCTGATTTTGCCTTGGGTCAAGTTAGTTAGCCCTCTCAGCTCTCCTTAAAAATGGTTATTTATTTTGATAAACAGGTGCTCTAGACCTTTGTGAAAGTTGCTAGATGGAAGAGGGTTTGAGCCAAGCCTTGGCCCACACGGGACCAGAGGCACGGGCCCCAGTTGATCGGTGTCTGTGAATGAATGCATTTAGGTTTGGTTGCAGTGAAGTCACCCAGCTCCCAGGGGCCCAAACCCTCTCCCATCTGCCAGCTGATTACGATACTTTATCTCGTGTTTTACCAAAATTCAGATTTATATTTACAAGCTTTCTCTAACCTCTGAAAATAGTGATCTTATCAAACACCATGAGTATGTTTGGGATACTTTATTCTATGTGAACTCATTCTTTTCTTGAGGCTCACAAGCTATTTAATATTTATCAAGTCTAACAATTTTACAAGGGACCCAGGCAACATTCCAAAATTCATCCTTAATTCTATTTGAAAACGAGGAAAATCTTTTCCTGTTTTCAGTTCTGGGTGCATCCTTAATTTACATGACTTCAGATGAAACAGTTCTTATGGTTCTGAGATCGCTGTTGTAAATTTGTTCTACAACCTGGGGTATGGTTACTTGCAGGGGCCAATTCTTTTTTTTTTTTTTTTTTAATTACTGTGTTCTCAGTACTTTGAGTTTTAATTGATACACCGTGACACTTTTCTGCCACCTCCCAGAGGAAGAAGCTGGAGGACAAGCGGGATGGGGTCCACGGTGAGGGCCTCACGCAGCACCGCTTGGAGCGACCCTCTTAACCCGATGTTCCGCAGACCGCACGCGGCTCCACTGGCTGCTCGCCTGGGGCCTCCCCCTTTTCTTTCTCACAGAAAGTTTTCATTTTCTAACAAAATATATTCCCCTTTACAGGCTCAAGCCACCCCTGGAAATACAGTAAGTCCCCTACATGAGAACCTTCAAGTTTTGAACTTTCAAAGATGCGAACGTGCCCCTGTATGCCAGCTGTTGTACTGCACTACCGTACTTTTCAAGGTACTGTACTGTAAGATTAAAAACGTTTTATTTTTTGTTTGTTTTTTATGTATTATTTGTGCAAAAAGTATCATAAACCTATTACAGTACAGTACTATAGAGCCGATTATGTTAATTGGGTACCTAAGCTAACTTTGTTGGACTTACGAACAAACTGGACTTACAAACGCGCTCTCGGAACGGAACTCATTCGTATGTAGGGGATTTACGGTATGCCATTTCCTCATCTGATCTCTACTTTTTGAAATGTGCTTCCAGAGCGTCAGGGCACAGGTCTGCTTGCGCTTTGCGCCCATTCTTGTACAAACTCTGGGACAAACCCGCTACTCTCTGCAACATTCAAGTCAGCCTTTCACGTCGCTGAGCAATGGATCCAAGAGAGTAGTTCCCCTCGTTTGCTTCCTCTGTCTTCTGAGAGAGGGTCTGATAGCCAAGAATTTATCAAATGCTTGCTGCCTTTATTAGGATGTACCTTGGAGCCGACATCGAGTAGCCGAAGCCCCTATCACAGCTCTAGTTTACCTTTCGGGCGGCTCGGAAGGGGGATTAGAAAAGCACAGCGCACGCCCCCACGTGGACTGCGGCGCCCCACCCGGCGCATTCTCCATCCCCCACACTCTGACCCCACCCGCGAGCATTTTCTTTCTCGGAGGTACTGCTATTACCTGGTATGTGTTTGCCTCTTTCCTGAAGTGATTCTGCTCTGGGTCCTGTTTTACCCAGTTCTCCAGGTGAAGACTGGGCACTCTGGTACCAGCCATGGCTGAGCCCCTCAGGGACATGCGTCCTGCTTGACTGCCCTGCCGAGGTGACCCTCCACTTCCCTACTCCTCGATTTTCTGGGAAACTGTTCTCTCCTTTTCCTCCACCGACCTCTCTCTCTCCCCCTCCTCCCAAGCCTACTCTTCAAAGGTGATGCTCCAGGGAGTCTGGCCTTAATCTTCTTCCCATTGCCCTCCACACCCGCACATCTAGCAGACCCCACCCCAATCAGTCCACCTGCCTGGTGGAGGCGCCCATCCTCCCCCGATGAGGCCACAGACCAGGCCCTCACTTCCCCTCAGGACCCCTTCCGCTGCCCCTGCAATGCCTTCATCACCTCTATCTTTCCCAGGTGTGTGCATGTGCACGTGTGTGTGTGTATGTATGTGTATATGTGTGTGTATGTATGCATGTGTGTGTATGCGTGTTTGTATATGTGTATGTATGTGTGTGGGTACGTATGTGTGTGTATGTATGTGTGCATATGTGTGTATGCGTATACACGTGTGTGTGTTTTTGTGTGTGTGTGTGCGTGTCCGTCCCACACTCTGCCGTGCGGAAGCATCCGTGGTTCTCAAACAGGATGCGTTCTCCCAGAGCTTGGTCCGAGCAAATGCTGTCTCCTCACTTGGAATATCGTGTTCATATTCCTATTCCGGGCGGCCGGGACAGTGCCTGGCACGTGGGAGAGCACAGTAAATGCTGACAGATCCGTAACTCGCTCTGCACGGTCCCGTCTGAGTCCTTCTCCTACACTTAAGTGTGTGAAGACAAATGGAGGAACGTAAGGTCTTCCCAGGAGAAATAACCAAAAGTCCAGGGGAGAGGGAAGAAACAGGATGGTTACGGCTTTAGGAAGAGGGGCCATTTTTGAAAGTGTGTAAATTCAGAACACGACTGAGCAAAGATATGAAGAAGTCATGAGTCTAAGAGAGACGCTCTGGAATCATCAAGTCTACCTGCTAATTGAAAATGAAACTAACTTTCACCTGTGAAAGAGCGGAGGCCAACTAGTCAGCTGGGTCCTCCCATCAATGACGACAGTTCCAGGGAGGAGGGAGGACATAATTGAGAGCACTGTGCCCCCGGAGGGGACGTGCACTTTCAAAGGCCACCATCCGTGTGTCTCCGGGAGAACTCCTCCTAATGGGCACACCGCGGGCCATAGCAACCTCTCGTGACACAAGCTCTCCGAGCAGGAGCACGGAGCCCTGGCCCGATGGTTCTGGAAACCTCTCTCAGCGGACCGTGGTCTGATTTTGTAATCTCGAGTTGGCTTGGGACCTGTAAACACCATGTGTGGCAAGTTCCCAATCCACAGCCCTCCAGACACAGGCCTGGGCCCTCTGATTGCCCACGAGGGGCAGGAAAAGCTGATGGCAGGTGAGCTGGCCCTCATTGCTCGGGAGAGCGGGGGCCGCAGGATGAAGTCTCCACTCGATGGACTGGACTTGGCCCACGGAGGGGGTGACTAGGAACCCCCCACGGAGGAGGTGACCAGGGACCTGGGAGGCACAGGGGCCCGGCTGAGACATCACTGAGGGCGGTTTCCCAACACCCCTACCGCCTTCACTTTCTTTTTGGATCACATAAGACAATGGTATTTTTCAGTCTCCTGTGAGACTTCAACACACACTTGCAACTGTGTGATCACTTAGCCGAGGGTACCCCAAACGAGAACGCCTCTGATATTGACTTTAAGCTGGAGTTACTGTTTGAGAAAAGATCTCCAAAAGGCAAATTCATTCCAACAATGCCTCCAGTCCTCAGCTTAATAACAAACGTTGTATTTTCTTGAACATTACTGAACAAAATTGATATAGAACTAGTTAGATATTATACAGAACTGAATCTCAGTGGACACTATTTGAAGGCAGTTGAGTATCAGTCACTAGCTGGGGTGGGGAGCTGGCTCCCTGTGGAGGCCATGCTCTCCATCTGAACGAGAACTCGCAGTGAACGCAGAAAGGCGGCTATGGTGTCCTAAGAAACGTGAACAGCCAAGGAACCCTGTGTGTCCTTTCGTTGTGTTACTTCCCTGTATTAGCCAACAATTTACTCTAAGAATGATGACCTAGAAGGAAAGGGGAAAACGGCACCGTGGTTCCCTTTCCGGTCAGCTCTTCCTGACTCGTCCGTAAACTGAGGGTAAGTTTTAGCACATAGGGAGAGTGAAATAAAACCAGGTAAGTTAGTTTTGTGCCATGTTTCCACCGTCCTAGTCAAAACAAAATATATCCACGTACAAGTTATGAAGTACGAACGGGTGATTTTGGTGATTTCATACATGAGTTAAATGCTTTTATATTTGCATATTAAACTGGCACTGCACAATATAAAGAATGATAAAATTAATGCTAATAATCTAAATTTGTTGTATTTGTTTACTTAAACTGATAATAAATAGCAAATTAAAAAACACCATGACAAGTCAGAGAAAAACTGCAGGAGAATGGAAAAAGCTTTATATTTTAGCATCTTTAAAGGCACTTTCCCTGCTTTTTGAATAAAAGACCCCACATTTTCATTCTGCACTGGGACCCAGAGGTTATACAGCCAGCCATGGTTTCAGGGGTGTCCCAGGTATCACTGATCTTCTCGGCCCTTGGGAGGGCTTGCAGGGGCTTGGGGTAGTGGACCCTACACCCACTCCTGACCTCTTCCCCTGGCGTCAGGCGACTGTGACGCTGTCCTAGGATGTGAACTTTCAAAGTGGCCATGAGGTGAAAGTTAGGGTCCCCTCAGCAACCCTGGTCCCGCTCAGAAGACCATCTCTGCTGGAAGCTCACTCCTACAGCTGAACACTTGAGAACACTCTGAGTCCCTGTGTTTACTCTTGTGCCCTCCGCCTGGGACCCGCCCCTGCTCCCTGGGGACAGAGCCTCTCGCATCCCCCCAGCTCGGCCACCAGCTCTCTCCCTGACCATCTCAGCCCCATTCCCCAGTTGCCCTGGAACTTGATTAGTTTGCCTGTCTTCTCAAGGTAGCGCGGGGCAAGGACCATGCCCGCCTGCTCCCCGTGAATCTCAAGCCCAGCACTGGGCTGGGCAGATCCTGAGTCCACACTGACTATTTGTTTGGTAAATGAATCAGTGCAAGAAGACACCCATGTTAGGATGTGTTAGGTTATTCAGTGTTTTTCAAAATTCAAATCTAGGGCTTATCTCAGTGAAGCAGCGAATTCCAGACATTAGCTGCGACACCAAATAGCTTAGACTTTTGCTAAAGCATGTGAGGACCAGGATGTATTAACAAAATGTTAAAAGAGCAATTCATTATTAATAGCCTAGGCAGATATCTATAAATATTTAAAATTTTTTAAATTAGTAATTTTTTAAAGAACAAAAATACAAACACTCCCACCTTCCTTTTCTCTTATTTTTTCCACTTCTAACTTTTCTTCTTCTCATACCTTTGGTTTCTAGCCTGAATATTAGCTCTTCTGCAGGCAGAAATTAAAGAATAGAGTAGTTAAGTGATTGCAAAGCTTTCCCCATTAATTACATCTCTATAAAGATTATTTATAATATTTTATTTCTTGTTTCAAATAATTTATTAGTACCAATGACATCTTCTCAAGGCATAACGCAAAAGAAAAATGTTTAACATTTTATAATGACCAACATAGTAAGTTTTGTGACTTTCTTTTTCCTAATTTCTGTGCTAAGTCATCCTCCAAGATGTTGACCTGGCTATTTTATGAGTGATTTTGGAATAAAGCATTTTCTAACTCATGTTGGCATCAGTAGCCCTAAGCCGGCACCCACTTTAGTCAAGTGTGGTTGCTTGGAGAGTTTTTAAAGTGATGCTGAATCCTATCCTTTGAACTTTTAAAAATATCGTTTTCCCTTAAACCTGATTATTCTGAAGCCACGTTAATTCTGACTTGAGAAAGCAGTGTCCAACAACACAGCAAAGCATGGCTCTTGTAACAAGCAGTTCCATAAGTGGAGAAGGTGGCGTGACAAAAATCACAATGGACTTATACAAGACGGGATTTTCCTGTTTGCAAATGGCTTTTTCTTGCCTTGGTCCAACGTCCTTGACTGATGAGTGTCCAGCTCATCATGCAAACCGACAAACCAATTGCTAAAAAGGTCTTTCTCATTTCTGCCAAGAACCTCTCTCTAAGAGTGTGTGAAATAAAAACGCCACGCGCAAGGCTGAATCGACACCAGCCGTAAGATTAAGTCCAGAGTGCCGTGGAGATCACTGCACAGAACGCCTTCTCCCAAACACCACCACCACCGGACAAAGCAGGAGGGAACAGGCCGAGGGGATAATGCTGCCCAGGCCCCCGGGGAGGGACCAGATGGGACCTAATAGCTCTTTTCTACTACTAATTTCTATGATAATTCCGAGTTGCCACATGGCATATGTATTTTTTTTTTGACCTAAAGACAGAATATCTGTCAATGAAGTGACCAGGATTTTAATGAAAGGTATTTTTCATGAACTGTATCTATTCACACGTTATATTTCTCACCCACTCCTCACCCCCACTCTCCAGCAACATGTCACTGATGGTAAGGTTGCGAGAAGTACAGAGACAGAGGTCAAACACAATACGCTTATCATCATTACCAATACTAATTAGAAACAGAGATCCTGAGTTTTATTAGGAGGTCAGATGCCTTTCGCAGCGATTTTTTTTTTTTTTTTTGCAGCGATTTTATGAAGTTGCCTTAATTTCTTTTTCTTATGGTCAGGGGTCATGCCTGAATTTAAAGATGACAGCATGCCAACTAATGTTGGAGAAAAAAAAATTACACTAGTGAAATTTCTTCTGTTTTTAGAGAGAAGACCAGAAATGAGAGAAGGAGATATTAATGATTTGGGAAAATGACAAAAGGATTTCCAGCCATTCTCACTGATGAGTTCAAGTACAACTTTGTTGAGGGTGTCTTTCCCTGTCCTCCCGACCAGACGCAATGTCCCCCTCCCCCGACCTCCTGGAACACCATTTGTGCTTCTCTGGTGGCACTTGCTACGTTCTTTGATTTATTAGCGTCATTTCTGGTAGGCACTTGGAGTGACCCCGTTGCATTTTCTCAGCACCCCACCTTACACACAACAGACTGCAGCAAACAGGGAGGGAGGAGGAGGAGACCGAACTTGGGGAGAAATACCCCAGGAGGAATGAGCATCTTGTCATAGGCACCACTTCTTAGCATAAACATATGTGACTTGATTATGAAAACCAACTCTTCTAAGTTTGATGTAGCACAAAATTATTATATCTAATATAAACTAAGGAATGGTATGAAAATCACAGTGTTTTTCAACCCAGATTGAAAAAAATTCCCTCTTCCCTCTTCCACCCAGTTGTTAAGACTTACCTCTCGTGAGAAGGTTCCTGGAAGCTGGATGCTGGGATGGTTAATACATTACACACTTAGCGCAAAAAGATACAAGCTCTGGTAGAGGGGGATGAGGCACTTCACGGCCCTGCTGGCGTTGATGCAAGTGGCACAGATAAGGCTTGGCAGGAGCTGCCCACTCACGATTGCTCCATCAAACAGGGGCCCAAAAAACGGAACCTGTTGATTCAAGACAAAACAAAACCAAAAAAAAAAAAAAACAAAACCACTTAATTAAAAAAAAAAAAACCCAGTAAAAGTCAAACCAAAGACATGAGAACAGCTGCTTGATGCCTCGGACCTGTCACAACTGCACAGGCTGCCACCCACAGACTGGATACTAGACCTGGACCCAGTTCTAGGGCTTTCGGATCAAGCCAAGCAGGATTGTTCCACGACGCTCCTCTATTGCGAACTCTTTGGCTAAACTTCTCATGACAGATTGTCACCAAGTTCTTCTTTTCCTTCTCGCGTTGTCATTCACGGGATGGCACTGTTCTTTCTAAGCATCTCCACTGTGTGGATTATGCACAGAACACAGCCGGGCCTCACTGTACACCCCTAGCCTGGCAACCTTCTGAAACCAGTTTTGGAACTGGCAACATTTTTGCATGAATCCCGATGCATGTTAACTCTTAAAGGAGATGACAACTGTCCCCACAAGGTCCTTCTCCTTCTTGAACCTTCTTTCCCTCTGCTTCCGAGACACTGCATTATCCACATTTCCTTCTACTTCTTTAATAGAGACTCGGCTTTCCTTCATGCCTGGGCCACCCACAAGGGTTTGGTGCCTGTCTTTTTTGGATTTCTTTTTTCTCTCTCTCACCGTTTGTTTGTTTGTTTTTTTCATTAGAATTTCATCTAATCCATTCACTACTATGGAGATTGGCAGCTCCATGTGGTCAAGGACTGGGTCTTGCTTATAACTCTTGTATTTATTCCTATCACTTACTTATTCATTTATTCAAAAATATTTATTATGTGACAGACACTGTTTTATTGACTGGGGACACAGCAGCAAATAACAAAAAAAAATTCCTGATTTCATTGAGCTTAGAATTTATTGGAGGTTTCAGAGAATAAACAGTTTAAAGACATAAAATATGTAATATGTCAGGTAGTAAAGTGCTAAGGTGAAAAAGAAAGCAGGGAAGGGCAATAGGACTCCTTCTGGGAGGGGGGAGGGGTCCTCCAGTTAGAGGTCGCACAGCAGGGGGCGCTGCAAGCAGAGGACTGGACAGAGGGAGGGGTGACCTCAAGCTTCGAGGACGGCTGACAGGAGAGCATCCCAGGCAGGGCAACAGCACGTACGATGCCCTGGGTGGGAGCAGAATCCGTATGTTTCAGCAACAGTAAGGAAGCCACGGTGCTGAAGTCGAGTGAGCGAGAGAAAGCACGGAAGGAGATAAAGTCAGACAGGTAATAAGAGGGGCTGTGAGGGGAATCTTATAGATCTGGAGGGTTTAGGAAGTGAGGGATATGATCTAACCTGTATTTTTTTTTTTTTTTTTTTTTTTTTTTTGTCGCGCCGGACAGCTTGCGAGATCTTAGTTCCCTGACCAGGGATCGAACCCATGCCCTTGGCTGTGAAAGCGTGGAGTCCTAAACCACTGGACCACCAGGGAAGTCCCAAACCTGCACTTTAAAGGTATTGCTCTGGCTGCTATGTTGGGAAAACTGCGAAGAGTGAGCATTATGGAAACCAGTTAGGGAACTACTGTGTGATCCAGGTGAGGGGTGATGCTGGCTTGGATGCCAGTGGTAGCAGGGGAAGTGGGGAGGTAGAGCTGAGAGGATTTGCAGAGAATTACTAATGAAGTGGGAGAGAAAAAGAGGCATGGGTGATGCCACGGTGTGTGGCCTGACGACTGGAAGGTTGGAGCCACCTTGTCCTGGAAGACTGGCGGGGAGGGCCATGAGCTCAGCGTTAGACGTGCTAAGCTTGAGATGCCTTTTAACTGCCCAGTGGTGATGCTTGAGGGCGGCAGTGGACACATCGAGCGGGAAGCCAAGGGGGAGGCTCAGGCTGGAGATTTGTAAGAGTTATTCACTGACACCTGGTGCTCACGGCCATGAGGCTGGATGTTCAGACAAGATAGGGCACGTACAGGGTGGTATGGCCATAGCCCAGGCTGGGTATTCAGATGAGCAAGAAAAAAGGTTCAAGAACTACATCCTGTGGCCCTCCAATGTTTAGAGGTTGGAGACATGAGGAAGAATTATTGAATAACACTGAGGAGTGGCTGCAAGTGGAGGAGAAAAACCTCCAATGAGCAGCACTGACCCTGGTACACGGCTGGAATGCAAATGAGTAAAATTCATTAATATTTGAAATAATTTAAATAAACTAATAAATGTGGGTCTCCAGCCTAGGTCTTTTGACTCATGTCAAGGACTATTTATCTGTAGAACACCTTTTCTGTGGTTAGAATTGGGGGAGGGGCTTGGCATACACAGTGAATGAAAGACTATCTTTGCCCGTAGGAACTGACATGAGGAGCTGACACAAGAAAACTATGCACTAATATCCTTCAACAAAAATGCAAGAACCCTTTACAAATTTTTAGCAAATTAAATCCAGCAATATATAAAAAGGACACTGTATCTTGACCAAGGGGTACTTTCTGTAAAAAAAAAACCAAGGTTGGTTCAATACCCATAAATCCATCAATGCAATTTACTATATTAATAGAATAAAGAAGAAAAACCATATGATGTTCTTAATAGAAACATGAAAAGCATAGATAAAATTCAACTCTCATTCATGATAAAAAAAAAATAATTCCCAGCAAACTGGGAATAGAAGGGAACTTCCTCAATTTGATGAAACCTTCGAGGGAAAAAAATTATGGCATAATTCATGGTAAAACAATAAATGTTTTCTACCTAAAGACCTGAAAAGGCAAGGATGTCTATGCTCACCTCTTTTAGTCAACATTTTAAAAGGTCCTAGTCATTACAATAAAGAAAAATAAGAGAAAGAGAGGAAGAAAAACGAAAGGAGCATAAAGATTAAAAAGAAGTAAAGTAATTTTTATTCACAGATAACATGATTATGTACATGAGAAATCCAAAGGACTTTAACTAGAACTAATAAGTGAATTGTGAAAGGTCACTGGATACAATATACCCTCCAAATAATTGTGTTTTTGAATGTTAGCAACCAATAATTGGAAAATGACATTTAAAAATACTATTCATAATGGCATCAAAAACGTCAAATACCTAGAAATAAACTTGACAAAAGATACGCAAAACAACTATACTTAAAACTACCAAACATTGCTGAGATAAATTAAAGGCAACCTAAATAAACGGAAAGATGTACAATGTTCATGGATTGGAAGTTTCCATATTATAAAAATGTCAAGTCTTCTGAAACTGAATTATAGATTCAGTACAAAACAAATAAAAATTCCAACAAGCTGCTTTTATAGATATGGACAAGCTGATTATAAATTTACATGGAAAAGAAAATACATAGATTAGCCAAGACAATAATAATAAGACATGTTACCTGATTTCAAGAAATACTATAAAACTATAATAATGACTATAACATAATATTGGAACCAGGATAGACAAATATATCAACAGAACAAAATACAGAGTCCAAGAATAGAATCACACATATATGATAATTGATCTGTAATAAAGGCAACATATCAATTTTATGGGGAAGGAAAGTCTGTTTCAATAAAGACACTGAAACAACTGCATAGACATATTGAAAAGTGAACCTTGACCTCTACCTCATACCACACACAAAACTGAGATGGATTATAGATTGAAATATTAAAGCTAAAACCACAAAGTTTCTAGAAGGAAACATGAAAAAATCTTTGCAACCTTGGGTGAGGCAAGGATTTTTTAGGGTACAAAAGGTACCAACCAGGGACTTCCCTGGTGGTCCGATGGGTAAGACTCCACGCTCCCAATGCAGGGGGCCCAGGTTCGACCCCTGGTCGGGGAACTAGATCCCACATGCCACAACTAAGAAGTCCTCAGGCTGCAACTAAAAGATCCCACATGCCACAACTAAGACCCGGCGCAGCTAAAACAAATAAAAATAAAAAATGAAAGTACCAATTATGAAAGAAAAAAATAAATTGGATAGTAAAAATTTTTAAAATTCTGCTCATCATGAAAGTGAAAAGGCAAGCCACACATATTCCACCAAAGTGGATATATCCTAAATGTCCATCAACAAGAGCATGAATCAAAATTTGTGGCATATTGACTCAACAGAATAGTCCACAGTAATGAAAGGAACAAATCTATAACATCATGGGAATGACCCCAATATAGTGCTGAGTGAAAGAAACAGACACAAAGAAGTTCACACTACATAATACTATTCAAAAACAGGTAGAACTAATCAATGTTGACAGAAATCAGAATAGTGGCCACTTTTTGGGGGGATTGGTGATTTCTGGGGGTTGGTAATATCCTGTGTTTACATCTGGGTAGTATTAAATTGTCTACTTTGAGGGGCTTCCCTGGTGGTCCAGTGGTTAAGACTCCGTGCTCCCAATGAAGGGGGCGTGGGTTCGATCCCTGGTTGAGGAAGTTCTGCATGCTGCAGGGCGTGGCCAAAATAAATAAATAAATCGTCTGCTCTGAAAACATTCATCAAGCTGTGCATTTACAATTTGTGACCTTTTCTTTATGTTACATTTCAATGAAAATATTTTTTAAAAGTAAGAATACAGATTCGAACAACACAACTGACAAACCATCCTAATGGATACATACAAAATACAGTCGCAGAAGACATATTCTCTTCAAGTATGCACAGAATTTTTTTTTTTTAATTGACCGTATTCTAGGCCAAGGATATAGCCTGTGGGACCTAATTCCAGCCTGGTGCCTTTTTTGTATGGCCTGCAAACTTAAGAATGGTTTTTACTTTTTTCAAATGGTTGGAAAAAAATATTTTGTGACATGACATTATATGAAACTCAAAATCAGTCCAAAATACAGTCTTACTGGAACATGGCCACTCTCTTCACCTGTGTCTGCTTTCACACAGCAATGGCAGAGCCGAGTAGTTGTGACAGACACTGCATGGGCAACAAACACTAAAATGTTTACTACCTGGTCCTTTAAAGAAAAAGTTAGCTAGGCCCTGTTCTAGGTCACAGAGCAAGTCTCAAGAAATGTCAAGGGGTTGAACTCATACGATACGTATTTTGTGCCCAAAAGAGCTATTAGTTAAAAATCCACAGCAAAAGGAAAACCAGAACAAATCTCTATGTTCAGAAATGAAGAAATACTTCTAAATAACTCAGGGGTCAACAAAAATACTGAAATGAATATTTTAAAATATGTTAAGCTAAATAATAATGAAAATAGTGGATATTATAACTTACATGTTGAAACAGTACTCAGAGAAAATGTGTAGGATTAAATGCTTATATTAGAAAGAATAAAGGCTGCAACTGAATGAGACAGGCATTCATCTCAAGAAATATTGGAAAGCCAAAAGAATAAAATAAACTTGAAGAGTAAAGGGAAAGAAAAAAAAGGCAAAACTAGGCATTAATGAAATAGAAACACAACAGAGAGAATAACCAAGATCAAAAGTTGGTTCTTTGAAAAAAGTCTAATACAATTAATTGATAGGTCTTTGGCAAGATGAATCAAGAAAAGAAGAAAGTACAAATAAATAATATTAAAAATAAAAGGGGGACACGACCACAGATGCTTAGAAAATGTGTACAGCTTTTTATGCCTATTCATTTGGAAACTTAGATGAAATTGCTAAATTTCCAGTAACATACAACTTAGCTAATATAGATACAAGATGATATATAAAAACCGTAATTCTATAAGCTTTAAAGTAATTGAATCACAGTGAAAAAAAACTATTTTAAAGAGGAAAAGCCATCCCAGATAGCTTTAGTGGCAAATTCTACAAAACCTTTAAAGAACAAATTATTATTTTAGAGACAATTCCAGTGTATAGGAAAAGGGAAACCAAACCCATTCATTTTATTAGGCTAGTGTAATCTTAATAACAAAATCAGGAGCCAATCTCACTCATGAACATGCATGCAAAAATCCCAGCAAAATTCTAGCAAACCAATTCAATAATGTGCAAAAAATAATAAAACATCATGATCAAGTTGAGTACATCCCAGGAATATGTGTGGGTTTTCATTAAAAATCAATCTATATACTTAACAACATTAGTAGTAGAAATGAGAAAAGTCAGAGAATCACCTCAACAGATGTTGAAAACAGTGTTTCATAAAATTCAAAATTCATTTATGATAAAAAAAAATTCTTAGCCATCTTGGAATAGACGGGAACTTCCTTAATCTGTTAAAGAATATCTACTAAACCCTACAGAAACCACTAAACTTAAGGGTAAGACATTAAAAGCTTTATGTATGTATGAGAGAAGAATGTCCCCTTGATCACATCTATCAACATCTGTGCTGGAGATCCTTGCCAATACAATAATGCAAGAAATAGAAATAGGAGATTATGAATTAGAAATGAAGAAGCAAAACGGTCATTATTTCAGATGACATGATTATATTCACAGAATCTCCAAAAGAATCTACAGAAAACGCTCCGAATTCATAAGAGGGTTTACCAAGGTCAATGGACACAGCATAAACAGAAAAATCCTACTGCATTTCTATCTACCAGCAACCAATGGTTAGAAAATGAAATGAAGAGATACTATTTACAACTGCATAAAAATATGAAGTCCAGAGGAATAGATCTAACAAGGAAAGTATACAGAAATCTTTAAAACTTCACTGAGAGACGTTCCAGTGGTCTAAATATAATACATGGAAGGATGTATCCGTTCATGGACCAGAAAACTCAGCATTTGTTATTTCCCATCCCAGACCGATCTGTGGATTCAACACACCGTATCTGATGAGCTGCTTCTAAAATGTATATGGGAATCAGAGAGGCCAGGAAAAGCTAAGACATTCTTGAGGAAGAACAAGGTAGGGGCTGGCCTCATTTTAAAGCAAGTGACACCATAAGCTGTAGGAAGCAAGACAGTGTGACAGAGGCCCACTGGACCCAGTGGAGCTGAGTGGAGGGGCCTACATGCAGGAAGATTGTTGAAAACTCATCTCCCATGATCACTGGGACATACTGCCATGTGAGGGTGGGATACTGACTTATAAGATATGGTATGTCCTTGGAACCAGGGACCAATACATGGTGGCCTTTCTTCCATAACCAGAATACTCACATCTAGGTATAGCGGGGGAAGGAGAGTGCGTCTCCCATTACTCCTCCTGACCCACATGTAAGTTTTTTCTTTTGCTCCTACAATGCTGGTCTCTGATGTTAGTTTTTCAGTATGGAAGGGAGCAGCAACCCTACCAGAAGAAGGCACTGTGGTTCCCCTCAACTGGAAGGGGAAACTGCCCCTGGTTATCAGGCTCCCCAGATCAGCGGACAGCAACGTGGTACAGGGGGTTCTGGGGTGGCCTGGGTGAGGCCTCTGCTACACAACGGGGATGGGGAAAAGGGAATCTCCTGGGTACCCCCTCCTGCTCCCATGCTCAATGGGAAATTTAATGGAAGACTACATCAAGTATTAGGCCTAATCATAACCTCAATTCATCACTTCGTCCTTGTTGAGCATGTATATTCACAACCAACTAAAGCTTCTGCATGATGACCAAATCCTGGAGATTAATAAGATTTTCCAAGACTGCTGACAAACTAGATTTCCTTTCCAGCTGCAAATTAGGAGATGCATGTGGAGCCCCTCTCATGTGCTCCGTGTTGAAAGGAAGAACAGCTGTGAGAGGAAGCACAGAGCTAGAAAGTACAGCCCCAGTGATTTTCTCCTCATCAGGCCCGGGTCCAGTCCAAGGCACTTTCACAGCCAGGTTCTCTTGGCCAGATCCCGTGAAAGCAGAGAAGACTCGCATCTGCAGAGAAGTTCCTGCTGCAACACTGTGCAGCCTAACAGCACAGGGATGCACCCAGCTGCTGGAGCAAGGACAAGGGAGAATCCTTGGGACACACAAAGTGATCGGAAATCTCCATTTGATTTGTGGGAATTAATCTTTCAAGGACTCAGTCGAGACATTTTGGATAATCAACAACTGAGGTCTGTTCCAGTTCCTCATGGATGACCTCTAGCTTCCAGAACTGGAACACTGCCACGAGATCCAGGCCTGCTGAGCCCCAGGCTGTGCTGGAAGCTGTAAATGCAGAGTCTGGGTGGTGTGACTTACCCAGTTTGGTCAGTTATGCCTCCCTTTTTAAAAACTAAAGGCATCTGTTCATAACAAAGATATGGCCACGATTTTTGTGCCCAGCTCTTTGACACTGCTTTTCTCATGTAAGAGGTGGGTGACTTAATCAAAGGTCTAGGATTCCGCACATATGCCTGTAAAGTGTACACAGTCCTCCATTAATAAGCCTCTGCACACAGGTGTGACAACTAACACTCTTCTACTCAGAAAGAGATCGACGCTACTCGGATTCAAATTCTGGACTTGGTTTGGCTACCCGGAAACCAAGTTTGCTACACCTGCACCAACTGTGGACGTATTTGGAGCCCAGGAGCAGTGTGGTCTGCCCTACTGCCCTCACAGACTGGCTGCAAGGTTCAAATGCTATATTAATAAGTGTGGTGCAAACAGTACTGTCCTAATGAGAGGGAATGTAGAAGAATCATATACTTTTGAGATAAGGGTGAAAACTTTAAAAGAAATATAAGGTATGTTTCTGAGAAGGAGAATGTTTATTTCCAAATATTTTAATCTCTATATATGTATAAATATGTTCTCTAAATATCAGAAGATAATTTTTGGAAAAAATGGATAATCAGAGGACTCTCAAATTTTGCCTGAAACTTCTGAAGAGTACACAGAATCTTTCTAGGCTGAAAGGGGCAGGGAGATCAGATTTCATCTGTTTCATAGTTACGTATTTGCCTGCTTTGAGGGCTATAGAGGAATACAGAGAAATAAGTCACGGCTCTTACCCACAGGCAGTTTGCACGCAAGATAAAAATATGTATTCAAGAAGGCAAAAAAATGAAGAGAAAAAAAGAGCTTTAGGGTGAGTACAGACATAACGTTCTGTAGCCAGAGAGAGTCCTCTTCTAGCTGAGAGAAGCCTCGGAAGTCTTCATGTAGGAGGCGGTCATGACCGTGGGCGCCAGCAGAGACTGGTGATGGGAGGGGAGGTACACCCCAGGCAAATAGCGTAAGACGGGAAGGAAAGGGTGAGGGGGCACTGGCTCTCTTTGCTAAGGCAGCTTCCCCACCACGTACGTCAGGAGGTGTTAATCCAGCTGAGCATTCGTTGGTGTTGTGTGAAAAGACGTGCCTAAAAGGTTACAGATAAATAAAGAGCAAGGGTGTCGACAGAACCGGGCAACGGTCTGCACGCTGCTGCCGAGGGGCTTCCTGGGTAAGTCAGAGGCTGGGCACTGAAGGAGGTAAGGCAGGAGGGAAGCCTAGACTGTGGACTTGAGAAGATTGTAAAGCTCTGGAATCGGTACCTTGGGAAATGCATGGAGCATCAGAATCACTGAGAGACACAGGAAAATACTGAAGAACAGCCGGGGGACCCAGCTGACAGCGGACTCCGTGAACGCCCAGCAGAAATAACCAGCTCGTTTTCACAACTCGTCGCTGCTGTATTTGCCCACCTGCAGCCTCTCCACCCTCTCCACCTAATGTCCTGGGAATCCAAATGCAGGCAACACAGAGCACCAGGTAAATTTTCTACGCTTATTCATGAGATGAAAAGGCCACGATGAAAGCATGCTCTTCAAGTCTGTGCGTGTCGCTAGGAGATACAGCGTGGTAGAGGCCACAGAGCTAACCTGGAGATGGTCTTTGCAAACTAAGTGGTCAGGAACCAAACGCAGAAGTCAGGTAGGGAAGAATGCATGTCTTTATACTCGGAGGGAAAAGCCACCTTACAAAAAGATGGGAGTAAAGCAAGGGCCTGTGAAGTGAAGAGTAATGGCATTAATGACCACAATCTCTATGAACAGAACTTTGTGAGCTGGATAATAATGTTAGAATAAGAGGTCAGGAAGGAAAGACATGGAAGGAAAGAGCTTCTACACACGGGCGACTAGGCGTGCGGGGAGACACCCATCCCCCCAGAAAAGCGTCTGGTTACCTACCCCGAAGCCAGAACCACTTCATCACCGACGGGGACGGGGACCATCCCTGGAGATGTGGTCCTACAAGGCTCACATTGAGGGGCAGGCCTTCACGTCCACCAACCGAGGCACCAGGGCGGAGCAGCCCCACCACCGGGGACACCACGTGCCTTGCCCTGAATCCTGCCTACGAACTGAGGAGAACAGAACCTATTTGGGGGCGTTTCATGAAAATTGCAAACAACACAGTTTCTCACCTTTCTGACCAGATCCCCAAAGTCAACCTAAAACAACCAAAAAGTTATAATGAACAATGAGAGAATCAAGTGCCAGACTGGAAATAACGAAGGGCCAAAATGAGAGGCCAAAGGGAAAGGAGTGATTTCTGGGCGTGGTTATTCACAGGGCTGTAGGCACCAGGGATGCTGGCTGCACAGACAGACTGACCCTCACAGGGTCATCTGTGCGTGAGCAAGGTCAGACCGGTGGTTTCTCAGGGCGCTTCTACCCCCGGTGTCTAGGATTCCAGGACCTGCCAGTTTCCCGCTCTGGGAAGCTCATGATCCCACGATATGAACTTCTGAACTGAGAGGGTGTGTTCTGGCCCTGCAGTGCCTGAGATGCCAAAGTGGGTGACAGATACATCGGTTAAAAAATTGCATTCAAGTATAACAACTTTTCCGTTGGAAAAAAAAAATATCAGTTATGTTATTTGTCAGAAAGACTGAGAAGTCCACGGACTGAAACTTTTATAAAAAGTAAAATGTGTTAAATTCCAAGCACTTCTCATGTGCTCCATGGTCCAGGGTGGGATGTGGAGGGGGAGGCATGGCCCTGTCCTCCAGACATGCACATACGTGTGTGTGTGTGTGTGTGTGTGTGTGTGTGTGTGTGTGTATTTTATATACATTTTACTTCTTTTAGTGTTTGCCCTTGAGTTTGACATATACATTTATAATTAATCCAAGTCCTCTTTCAAATAACACTTACTGCTTCACAGGTAGTGCAAGTACCATATAACAGAATATTTCTAATTCTTCCCTCCCATCCTTATAACACTGCTGTCATTCATTACTTATCCATAAGTTATAATCACTGAATGCACTGTTGCTATTATTGTTTGGAAAAAACTGTTATTTGTTAGATCAATTAAGAATAAGAAAATAAAAGATTTCAGTTTACCTTCATTTATTCCTTCTCTAAAGCTCTTCCTTTTTAAAGTAGATCTGTGTTTCTGATCTGTGACATTTTCTTTTTGATGAATTTATTGTAATATTTCTTGCAAGGCAGGTCTACTGGCTACAAATTTCCTAATTTTTGTTTGAGAAAGTCTTCATTTCTTCTTTCACTTTTGAAGAATACAGAATTCCATGCTGGTGGTTTTTCTCTTTCAACACTTGAAATATTTTACTTCACTTGCTTCTAACTTAAATGATTTCTGGCTAGAAGTCCAATGTAATACCTATCCTTGAACCTCTATAGTTGTTATTTTTTTTCCTCTGGCTTCTTTTAAGATTTTCCCATTGTTTTTGATTTTTGGTAGTGTCTGTTTGGGCTGCTTTAACAGAGTACTATAGACTGGCTGGCTTATAAACAACAGAAATTTATTTCTCACAGTTCTGAAGGCTGGAAAGTCCCAGAACAAGATGTCGGAAGATGGCTGGTTCATGGACGGCTGTCTTCTCTCTGTGTTCTCACAAGCAGTAAGGGGTAAGGGAGCTCTCTGGGGCCTCTTTTATAAGGTCACCAATCCCACTCCTGAGGGCCCCACCCTTATGACCTAATCACCTCTCTACCCCTACCCCTAAATACCATCACACTGACGGTTAGATTTCAAAATATGAATTCTGGGGGGTGGGGGGGGCACAAACATTCAGTCTGCAATGTGCAGTTTGAATGTGATATGTCTAGGTGTAGATACTTTGGTATTATCCTCCTGGGTGTTGTCTACGCTTCCTGGATCTGTGGTTTGGTATCTGTCATCAACTTGGAAATTTTTCACATATTATAATTATATATTAAAGTATATGTTATATAAAAATATCTTTAAATTATAATTTCAAATATTTCTTCTGTTCCTTTCTCTTTCTTTTCCTTCTAGTATTCCCATTAGGGGTATATAACACTTTATAATTATCCCACAGGTCTTGAATGCTCTGTACAGTTTTATCATTTTTTCCCTTTGCATTTCAGTTTTGATATTTCTATTGACATGTCTTCAAGCTCACAGTTCCTTTCCTCACCTGTCCAGTTTATTCGTGAACCCATCAAAGGCATTCTTCTTTTCTGCTACAGTGTTTTTGATTTCTAGGATTTCCTTTTAATTCTTTCTTGGAGTTTGCATCTCTCTGCTTCCATTACTCATCTCTTCTTGCATGTTGTCCATTTTTTCTATTAGAGCCTTTAGCATATTAATCACAGTTCTTTTAAATTCCTCATTTGATCATTTCAAAATGTTTGCCATATCTGAGTCTGATTTTGATGCTTGCTCTGTCTCTTCAAACTGTGGGAGTTTTTCTGCCTTTTAGTATGCCTTGCAATTTTTTTGTTGAAAGCTGGACATGATATACCAGGTAAAAGGAACTGAAGTAAATAGGCCTTTAGTGTAAGGCTTTATGTTTGTCTGGCTGGGAGTTAGGCTGTGTTTATGGTTTGCTGAAATTGTAGATGAAGGTGTCAGAGGCTAAAGCTTCCTTGGATGCCTCTGTTTTTGACTCCCCTGTTGTGTCTGGGTTTCTCTAGAGACTTCATGGATAAGGTCTCAGATGTGCAGTTCTTTTGGTTGTTTCCTGTTACTATACAAAAGTCTGGCTGATGCCATGGTGAGATGTGGGGGAGAAGTGCTCCACGGACCTGTCATGAGGTCCCTAACCCTAACCCTAAAAAGCAGTCCCGTAATCAGTGAGATGGAGCTGCGATAAAAGAATTCATGAAGAAAACTAGACAACAAAAAACCCAACTACAATAAACAACAAACCAATGAACTTCAAGTACAGCACAGAAAGTACGCCTCTTGTTCTGGGGCGGTGGGCCTGTGTCTTGCTTATGGAGGAGTTCTCTACACTCCTGACACCCCAGCCTGCCTTGCCCAGCTTTGGCCGAGGGTGCGTGCAGCCGCGTGCAGGAGATTTGAAAGGCACATGCGTGTCTGCCGAGGGGTCAGAGAGCGGGCATCGTGGGCCCGAAGGCCCTTCCTGCTGAGGTCACTTGGGGCAGAGGATGAGAACTGTCCTACTTTCTGACACAAAGCGGGCTCTTCCACTGGCCACTCAGGACACATTTACACAGGCTGGCTCTGGCCAAAGGAGGAGGATAAGGCAAAAGCAGGAAGATGTATTATCAAAGACCAACTGAATAAAAGGGCAAACAATGGCAACTTTTGAAGAAAATCAATTGAGAAGGAATTCTTAATAGCCAAATTGTTGTGAAAGATAAAACAGGAGCTATGAGTTAATAATAGGCTATAGATTTTTTTCCATCCGTACTGAGGCTTATCTTATAAATAAATGTTCCTTATTATTCTTTGGCAACTGTTTGTGGGTGACTCAGATAGTCTTTCAAAACTGGACAAAAGGAATAATATAGATCTCTTGTATCCAGGGAATTCCTCAAATTAGGAGTGGCCATGAATTAGAGAAGAAATTTGATTTTGATACAACATCTGCAAATGACAGCTGCCTTTTCACAAAGTTCCCAGTGTCATTCCTCTACTTTAAAAACTCCCAATAACGATAATAATAAATTACCAAAACAGAACATGTTGCAGTAATCCACTTAAAAACATATTTAGTGAATTCTGGTTATTCAGTATTCTCAGTTATCTTTTCAAAATAAATGATTCTTTACATATTCAAAAACTAACAACTTACTTTCCCTGAGAATGTCCCAAACTATTTTAAAATGTATGACTTAATCTCAAAAAGGTTATTTGGTTGGGGTTGAGATAAATAAGAAAATTGCACATTTGAAATAAGAGGAAATTTACATAACCACGTTGCAGTCAAACACATTCCCTTTATTATAAAGCCACGCTGGGAAAAGATTTCCTTCCAAACACAGGTGCCAACACTGGCTCCTCTTGGCCTCACATGTGCAGATGCTCTTGTGGCTTCTGGTGCATCAGCCCTAACTAGCATTTTGAGCACTTACTCCAGGGGAAGGTCCTGGGCTAGGTGTCATTCTGGAGACACACACACACACACACACACACACACACACACACACGCACACACACAACAGCTGCTGAGCCTGCAAGGGAGTCAAAAACTACCTCAACGGCAGCTTCAGGGCAACTCAGGGAAAGGATGGGCATCTAGGAACACGAGGACCCAAGGAGGGCCCGTCCTCTTTAAGGGGTGCTTAGAATTCCCGGAAGGACTGTAGACACCCTGGTCCCCAACCTGAACGTTACACCTGAGGAGGTTAAGGTCCAAAGACATTAAGAGACTTGCCCAAGACACCCCCCACTGTGGCAGCACAGGAACTGGAACTTTGCGGTCCCCAGCTCCTATCCTATTACTCTCTCCTGCCTGTGCTTCTTAGAAAGGACTGAATCATCCCCTGTTCTCCTCCCAGGCCCATAACTGCCATGGCCAAGTAAGGAGAGTCTAGATGATGTTAACATGTTTTTCGTTTACAAAATGGACACTGGTTGGGGTGACAAAGAGGACCCTTTCCCACAGCTTCCTCTTGTCTTAACTGCTCCTGGTCAAGGCTGCTTCCGCTCATCTACCCTTTGGTCAGATAATCACCAGCCAGTCCACTCATGTGTCTGGAGAGAAACATGACAAAAATGCTAAAACGTACTCTCACAAATTCATACAAGCCAATGTGCTGAGTACCCGTACTGTTTCCAATTACTGGAAGAAGGAAAGTAACACGGGTACCTCCTACAGTTTGGAGGCTTTACGAATCATTTTTCTGCAGGACAAATTGGGCGTTTTAACAAACCCTGTAAATCACTCACATTCTGTCCCATGTGTACGTCTTCTCTGACTGCTGACTCAGTAATACAAGTAGGAAAAACCACAAGTCTGACAACAGCACGTTTCTTTTCCGTGACCAAAGGCTACGGTGTCCACATTTATGGAGACAGACTTATCTTGAAAGTAACCTAACAATGATATTACGTTGCTCAGCACACCGATTTTTTAAAAATGTATCTTTTAAAAAGTTCAATGAAAAGCTCAAGAAGGGAGCAGACCCTCTCAGATGCCCGCCTGACACGAGCACAGCCGTGGTCCTTCAACATACCGTTTTGCAAAGGCTGTATTATGAAGAGGAGGCGGATTCTGCCAGGCACATAATTTGTATATTTAAGGGAGGTGTATGGATGAAAAAGCGAAATATGTTAAATTTCAAAGGCCTTGGAAGCAGTGCTGTGTGTGAGCTTGTATTACAAACAGCCTCACATTATTACACAGGCTATTAACGAGGCCCAGTGAATGAAAGTACAATTTGAATATGCATGACTCTATCCAGTGAGCAGGACTTTTGTGTACTGATGAGGTTTGTTTTTTTTTTTTCCCCCTCCTAAAGAAGGATTAAAATTATTCTTAGAGAAGTATGGCTACCCAGAGGCTGGTAAAGTGTACTCAGACCACAGAGTCACACCACGTTCAGATAAAAGATACAGGTCCTCCACGGACAGCTCTCATGCGACCTATCATTTTGGAAACTCGTGCACAGCCTGCCCTCCGGAGAAGGAGCTTCCTCAACTTCAAGCGGCTGCGTCATGACAATTTCTAAGCAAAAATACTGATTTTGGTGGCCATCCCTAAAAGTAGGCAAGGTTAAATAAACCTTTCAAGTACAAAGCCTTCCCTTCCGTGGTAAGGCGCTCTGGTTAAAATACTGGGGAATGGGTAAATTATTGCACCAAATGGCTGAGAATTAATCTCTGCTGACTAGCTGTAATCTAACGAGGCGTCTGTGTCCCCGGGAGCCCACAGTGCGTCCCTGGCGGTATGTGCAGTGTGTCGAGTCTGCGTGGCACCCTTTGTCCCCGCTCCCAGGCGGCCTTTCCCCTCATTGTCCGTAATATCCTCATGCATCTGGGACGCGTGGAATGCATTCATACTAACAGACTTACCATTGTTTTCTCTCCGAAGCTTTGTTGAGCAAAGGCTGCATCGTGGTTACTGATAATTATATTGCTTAATTAATCAAGACAAAAAAAATTTGCAAATCATTGCCTGGTTGCCAAGCAGGGAGATAAAAAATGACAACAATACAAGCTGAAGCAATATAACAAAAGTAACAGCTATCTGATCAGAAATTCTTATATAATGAAGCTATTAATGCTAAATCGGTTAATGTTAACATTGCTCCAGGTGTCTCTACTTAGATGCGAACAAAAAGGCTAACATTATGGATATAAAAGGCCAAATGTTGCCATGGATTCTGTAACCTGATAGAGAGGACAGCCTTTTCATTTGATTAGGGAATGCAATTTAAATACCAGGGACCGAAGCCAAACAAACAGACTTTCCCTCCACAAGCCTCTCGCATTCACCCTGGGGTCAGTGGTTGGTGAGCAAAAGGTCAGCCACACTTGCCCTGGAAATGTCTGGATTAATTTTATTACATTGTAATGGTTTGTCCTTTAAATGTGGGGATAACACTAAATTTCCAGTTGGCCATTATTCTCTTCTTCCCTTTAGGCTTTTTGAATTGAAGTATTAAGAAAACGATTTGCTCGATTCATCTTGTCAGAATTTATGGCCAAATTTATAAAACTTACACATTTTTTTAAAGAAACTTGTTTTCATGCATTGTAATACCTTTTCAAAAATCACTTCGACACCAGGAAGTGAACTCAAATACCTTTTATGTTCTTAATTTACTATAAAAATAAAAGTGACATTTTTAGGACATTAAATGACATTTTAGAGGGCCGTGCTGAAAATGAACTAATAAAGCCAGTTAATCCATACTAAATATTAAAGAAACACATTCTCCAGTTTTTGAAAGCTACAGGATACTAAATTTATTGGTTGTCTAATATTAAAATTTTCAGTTTAATTTTTTAAATTAATGTCCTTCATGGACACACGCAAATGTTATTAGCACTAAGAGCCATTTTCTTATACAAACGTGAACACTTCGCATGCACAGAGACTTGAACCAAAGATAGCACAAATATTTAACATGAAGAACTTCGGCATCTTTGCTCCCTGAGTAGAAAAGAGGGTTCCCCTTATGTCAGGCTTCTCACCAGCCAGAGTAGGGGCTTTTCTGAGTTCAGGAGTTGACTCGCATTGTCATTATTCTATTTTCATGGTAGTAACAATAACAAAAAATAATAATAGCAATAATAATAATAATAATAATAATTATTATTAACACTTAAGTAGCTTTTCCTCTGGACCAGGCACTGTTTGAAGCACCTTCCATTTCTTAGCTCGTTTAACCCTCACAACTTGAACACTTTAGATTAGGTTATAAATCCCAGGAAACCTTTACCTACTATTTTTAAAGCTTAAAAATAGAGAGTATTTAGAACAGTAACTTATAGCTCCTGCAGGAGGACAATTTGGAATGGAAATGAAGGTTGTATTTAATATCAAGCTGAAATACACAAAGTCATTTTCTTGAGAAGGAGAGACTTAATACACTAAATGTCTAATTGAAAAACTAAAAAAAAAAAACCCAAAAAACTCGCCTTGTATTAATAGTTGCAAATAAAATCAAGTCATTGTATCAAGCACTGTTAAACCACCACTAAAGGCAGGGTAAAGACAGAAACGGAAGCCAATCCAGGTTCCGGCACTCAGGCCCTGGATGGTTCCGGCTGTTCCCGTGATCGATGCCAGTGGACCCGGCTGAACTGACGGGTGGCAAGGCACGTCCATCGTTAGAAGCCCCGACATGGGCCAAGCCACGGAGGCCCAGCTCTTCAGGACTTTTCCGCGATCCTTCAGGACCGACCCCCGTTAGCAGCAGCAGAGGCAAGGCTGGATCCCGTACCCACAGCTACCCACAAAATGCTAGATGTGACAAGGGGCTCATTCAACTCTTACTGTTATTAATCAACATGCCCCAAGTTCTAAATGACAATTTCTTTAAATTATAAAATCTTAAAAATTAAAAACATTTAAAAAACCATACGTGTCTTTGCATTATAATTTTCAGAGTCTCAGTAATAAAATACAGAATTCTGTGCTCCTGATGAAAGATTCTTTGAAAATCCCAATTCATATTTAATTCCTATTTAGCATGTGTAATTCACATACGTGTAAAGTGGCCCCTTTAGCATACTGGTATCGCTGTTTTTCAGTAACAGTGAATCATATGGCAAACGCTTGTACGAGCCAGAAGAATAACGCGGTGAAAACATACCTCGGGTTTCTTCGTTATCGCGATAAAGAACATGTGATTCTTCATGGGGTAGATGATGATTGAAACGTCTCCGAAGGCGGTGGGGATGATCCCCCTGCGGTAGTCCCGGGAGTGTTCAGACCAGATGATGTGGACCTCGTCATTCCCCAAGTGACGGAGCTGCAACGGCAAATTTGCTCCTTATTAATCAGAGCGATAACAGCACTTTAGGAGGGGTCGTGGCTTACAAATTGAATTATTATACTCAGAGGCAAAAATAATTCACCACCAAAAAAGGCTACAACACCGATGCCTTCTGTGGGGATTTTAAAAAAGCACAAGTACACGAAAAAAACCCAGCTCGCCCTTCTATGAAACACACTGGAACCAAGAGAGAGAGGCACGTAAGCATCGCAGGTACAAGACCTTTTCCAGAATTTGTTAAAAATTTAATTTTACTCCTGCAGCAAAGCCTTGTGCAGTATGTGGCTGAGCAGTTTCTACACAGTGGACGGCGTGAGACTTTTATTCCGTATTACAGTAGAGCTTCATTAGGCTCTGAATTCAATGGTTATTAAGAAAAACAGAAGATGAGTGTTAAGAGAACAGAAGCCATTATAACACAATCCTTACCAAATGCATAAAAACGAGATTTATGACAAACCTTTAAGTATGTATAACACTACCTTTGTCTAAGAAACGAATGTGTTACTTAAATTTCATAAGAGACTAATACCCAGCACTAGTACGTAGCATTTGAAGAGTGCCTGACTGTAGAGAAAGTCTGTTCACACATACATCTTGTTCAGTCTTTCCACTAACTCTCTGAGGTAGGCCACGTTATCTTTATGTTGTCTGACGAGGAGGGGCGGGGGCTCGGGAAGGCGGGGCACGCCCCTGCCACGGTGTAGGAGCGGCGTGGGGCAGGGCGGCCTGGGAGCTGGCTGGGGCTTCTGAGCCACCTGGCCTCCACGGCCCATGGCCATCGAAGCTGCAGCCAGGACAACTGCCCTGTCACAGCTCAACTCCCCTAGCCCTCTCGTGTATCACTTTATACACAAGAGGCCACGTGGTCCAAAAACAAGTCTGAGACTCCTGGCCTCTCTGAGGAGGGCTTCCCATGCCTCCAAGGAAGGGAACCTGTGTGCATCCCTCAGGGCCCAGCTTGGTCCGATGCAAGAACACCCTCGACAAAGCTCCTGCACAGTGACTGCACGTCCCGGGCTGGAGAAAGTGCAGGTGCGGTCATCTGGGCAGGCCTGGCCGTGTGACTCAAGCAAACTCGATTATAAAGGTTAAAATGCTGGCTGAAATTGAAGTCCTAAACCCACAAAGGCTGACTGGTGAAGGCCCTTGGATGCCTCCTAAGGATGTGAGGTCCCGGCCCTGCACACGCTGCAGAAGGAGGCCATCTACCACCATGACAAAGTGTGCCTTGCTTCCTAGCTTATTTAACAGGTGAACCCTCAAAGTGACTGAATTCGGAGGCACTTTAGTAAAGCAGAGATGTTATGTCAAAGCTAATGCTTTGGTTTTGTCTTAAAGTATAAAAAAGAATGCTCTGAAGTACTGTGTATTTAAAACACTTTAATATAAATACAATTTCTTTATAGACTCTCTGACCACAAAGGGAAAACCTGAGATCACCCCAAAAGGTCTCCTTTCTGTTTACAAGGTCACAAAGGAGGCTGGTTTGCTGCAATGCCTGCTTCTCTCTCCCTCTGTCACACCTCTGGGGACCACTGTACCTCTGCACCTATGGTGAGGCGCGAGCTCAGGTGGCTCCTAGGTGAGGCGCTCTATTCAGCTGAGTCTGAACCTGGGCTCTGGGACACATGCCACTGCAGGCGTGGAGCACGGGGCACGACACTGCAGAAAAATTCAACGGTGTCTACAACTTTCTAAATGCAAAATCACCCAGTACGTGTCTTTTTCCTTCTCCTCTTCTCTTACATATAAAGACTAAAAGGGTAGCAGGCAAAAGGTGTACCAACCCGTTACATAAATAGTTAAAAAAGAAGACTCCGGATTTTCACAGTAACACTAGGCATCTGTCTCTCTCTTTCTCTATTTCCATTTTTCTTTCTTTTTCCTTTTCAATAAAGCATGCAAGGAGTTCACAACGCACTCCTGAAATTCAATCCTTTTGGAGTCAAACACGTGGTAGCAGCTCAGCGGCAGCACGATAAAGGCATGTTTTTGAGGGAAATAGGAGTAGTTTCAGATGGAAACTTTGGGAGGAATTTAGAGCAGCAGAATGGGGCTGTGAGAGCCGGGGGCTGCCCCGGGGTGCACACCCACCCTCCTCGCCCCGCAGAGCGAGCCAGCCTTCTGGGTAGTTTTGTGCCCCTTGATGCAGGGCTGGCATGAACTTCTGAATGGGACCAACACACCTACGGAACAGCCTTCCTGTGTGGCCATCCCGCCACAGGCCAGCACCCCAGAACGTGGGACAGCTCCCCGGCCACACGTGTAAGTCGCAAGCCATTAGCTCTGAGGTAATACGGTGACTACTGAAATTTTGCAGTTACCTCCCTTTTCTAAATTAGGTAACTCGATTACATAACCCAGTGAAGTCTCTCCTAATTCTGTCTGCAACTATATCCTCAGGACTGGGGCAACAGAGGACGTTATCACAGGAACGGGCCCACCCTCCCAGCGTGGCGATTCTGCAGGTGGTGATAACACGAGATTCATCATCTGAAAGCTGCTTTCAGGGTCACGTGCCTCAGACCTCCGCACATGTCAGTTTAATTAGCCAACGCACAGAACTAAGAGCTGAGGCCACGGGACCGGTCGTTGATATATCCGGAGCAAAGAGCAAGGACACACCCTCTTCTGCCCACGACAAGAACACAGGCAGGTGAAACAAGTAAGATCAACCCGGCCAAATTGTCAACCCCGTCACAACATACGGAAATACTCTGGAAGCTTCCAAGTGTCGCTCGATTTAAAGGGGGTTTCATTACGGAGACGTTGTTTTGTGAGTTTTGGAGAATTCTGACGACAGGCCCTCAAGTGAGAAACCCATGCACACAAGTCACGTTGACCAGAGTCGTGTGTCATCTGGACGGAGCCGTCCTTCACGCCAGCTACTACTTCAAATGCACAAGAGGCTCGGAACAAGTGCTCAGGGCTTAAGCCTTAAGAAATCAGCTCGTGTGCTGCCACTTCTCATCCTGACAGAGTTTTGCAGTCCCTCTGCCCGGGCCTTTCTGCCCGCTGCTGCCAGGCGGCGCGCACTGTGACACTGGCCCTGGGACACACCTAATGGGCTGACCTCCTTTCCCGACTAATTGCATTACGGCGC
The DNA here is from genome assembly GCF_028023285.1 of Balaenoptera ricei. Lineage (NCBI taxonomy): Eukaryota > Metazoa > Chordata > Mammalia > Artiodactyla > Balaenopteridae > Balaenoptera > Balaenoptera ricei. The sequence continues at coordinate 47,510,113 of NC_082653.1, read as the reverse complement.
CAGCTGGCTCCAGAAGGAGTCGTCTGTGTGATTGAAGAATTCCTGCTCCTCAGTGGGCCCGGCTGCTACTTTTAACTAAGTAACAGGCAGGCCTGACATCCCCATTGTTCAGCTGACAGTGTGCCCATCCTAAAATCTAAGTTTTATTTGTAAATTAACCAAGAAACTTCCTGCCAGAACAGTGCTGCCTGCAGTCTGATAATGTGGGCCTTTCATCCCATCCACTCGCACTGTATCACTGCCAATTTGTTTTTTATGTGGCTGGGCAGCCTGAGGCTATAAAAGCCTTGTAAGACATAAGTGCAATTATAGTCCTGGAGTCAAATGAATTGGACAAATCCAATAGCACAGCTCTGTCCCCACTCTGCAAACCCCTACAGCAGTTAGATTAGCTGTGAAAAATCTAATCTAGCTGGAGCTAACAAATTTCTGCAGTGAAGGATCAAGAGTTCAGTATGGGGTTGCAACCAGATTGCAGGGATGAAAAAGTGCCCCCATGATGGGGGCAGGGGAGAGCATGCATCACTTTAGAATTTTGCAGCTCATTTTTAAGCTGTTAGGGACAATTTAGTCACAATAAGTCAAGGAACTGTGGGGCTGCTTTTCCTGTGACTGATTTTTAGTTGAGATGTGAGACATCCTGACAGAGAGAGTTTGTCAGTAATGATGCTAAATCTTGGAGCTGCAAAAGGTATCAGCTGCATTTTGATTATTACAGTAGGGAACTTACAACCCGGCCAAGCCCCGAAAAAGTATTCATAACATGGTGTTTTATCAAGAAAACACTGTCTTTTCTCACAAAAAAAAAAAAAAAAAAGACAATCCTACTTAGGAAATAATTTTTAAAAATGTTTAAAATATAAAGCTGTCTTTTAACAAAATAGTTTTCAGTCATATGAAAATCGTAGAATATGGTGACACATTTGCAGAGCAGCAGTGATTTACAAGGTACGGCCAATAAAAAGGAGGTGTGAGTCTTGCCTAGGGTCTTGGTAATCTGAGGTCGCATCCCTGCGGGCAGGGTCCCCTTCACTAAGAACACCGCCGCCACCAAAACCTAAGACGTGGAGGCAGCTCCCCAGGCCCTCGGGAGCCAGCACGTGGCCACCGAGTGAAAGCCCGTGGTGCTCTGCCTGCCCGATACCCTTGGTCGCTGTGACAGGGATCTGCTCATGCTGTGACCCAACTTCTCAGGTCCCACTAGCACTGCTGCCCACCGTGTACGTGGTCCAGACGTCCGTGGCTGCAGTGATGAAAGAGCAAAACCGCGGAGGAGAGAAATGAGGCAGGTGCAGTGAGGCCCTCTGGCCAGTATCAATCACCTGCCTAGCGGGCCAGGAGGAAAGAGTCCATCAGACCGGTCAGCAACAACGGGGGCTGCCGGTCAGGGATGCTACCAGCCCCACGCTCAACCATTTCACAGGCATCGTTCACCTACTGCCCAGCAACCCTGGGACGTGGGCTGTGTTTTTAATCTCACTTAATAGATGGGAAAACTGAGGCACAGGCTGGTGAAGTACCTGGAGACATACTTGAACCCTGGCTGCAGCCACCACGCTAGGACCCCCCCACCCCCCGCCCCACTGCCACCGCCCATCAGGCATCGGAATGGCCTGCTTTCCACCCACCAGTTACTGCCCTTGGTTCCCAGCATCCTTGCAGGAAGAGAGTGGGTGTGAGGCAGGGATTCCGGGCTCTGCCCCTCACCAGGAGGCGAGGCCCAGATGTTCTCATCTGCAAACAGAGACGTGGGTCGGATTCCTAGGCTTCCTCCCCAGAGTAAAAATCCTCTTCTCTTAGGATGTCCCTCACTTCCTGCAAGTCACCTGAGGTGGACATCCTGCAGGTTAGAAAGCATAGGGGGGACCCTGCAGAGCTTTCTCAGAGGTGGAGGAGGTTTCCTTTGAACTCTGGAGAACAAGAGGTGGGGGCCCGAGAGGAGGGCAGCCAGGTAGCAGCGCACCTGCGCTTGCCATTTTGACAGTCATTTGCTAAGCTGCCCCCCGGCAGCCCTGGTTGGGGGGCGCCTGCTTTCTCTGACCCCATCAGTACAGGGTCCTTACGTCAGATGACCTTGGCCAACCCGAGAGGCTGACAGCATCATTTTCTCTCAGTTAATAGTCATGTGAGAGAAGATCCAAAGTTAACAACATTTAAGACCCTTCCTCTTCCTAAATCTTAATCTCAGGATTTAAGACTTAAATGACTGATTGCTTTTCATGCATTTCTTTATCTAGTTTGTGCCAAGCTGGGTTATTTCAGACTCATGACAAGTGTAGCTTGAGGAGAGCGACCCCAAGGTCGCATCCAGAGGAAACCGGTCTCCGTGTACGTCAGGCCATGGCCTTCACTCTGTCCCAGGGGTGCCTCACCTACAAACCAGGGCCGCCAAGCATGGTCCCCAAGGAGGCCCTTTACCTTTTTGGTGAGCGAATCATCTGAGTCTGATGGCATCCGAGTTGAAACATGGAAAATCACTTCCACGGTCGAGGTAGCGTAGTAGGGGGCAGTCTGGCCCGTGCTGCCGTTGCGTTGAAGTCCGCCCATGAACCCGCAGTGGGTTGAGAGGTCCACCTGACACAGTCACGAGGGAAAGGAGTGGAGGTTAAACGGGAGCCATTCTTATTCACTTAGCAGGAATGCAGAGTTTTTAAAAAATCTAAGTATGTTCATTTTTATAGTTTTCTGATTATAAGCAAGTGTAATACAAAGTTAGATGACATTAAATATTAAAGAAACATTAACAATGAAAGGGCTGCAAAATCCTACCAACTTAAGAAAACCACTATCAAAAGTTTGGTGCATATTTCTCCAACTTTATCCCCTCCTATACATAAATATGTATATATGTATAGACACACACGGAGCTCCCCTATTGCTGGATTTGTGGGATTTTCTGTTTTCTCAAACCAGAAGGAGCATTCAAAGCAGTGTTTCAGGTCAAGGGGTACAAAAGTTTCCAAACTTAACAGCCATTCTTAAACTGCCTTTCAAAAGGGTTGTTCCAATTTATACCACTGCCAAAAGTCTCTGAGTTATAATTCTTTTTCAAGTTATGTGTGAATGTTCACTTAGTGCTTAGATTCCATTTTGGTATTTTCTTTCCTTTTTTTTTTTTTTTAACTTTTCATAAACTATTATTCTTTCAGTAAAGCACCTGTGGTAACACAATTGGAAAAAGAAAAAGAAATAGAAGAATTTCTTCTGTGCTAAAGACAATCAATACATACACTGAATTAATGTTATAATCTTTTCTTAAAACTCTAGTTAAGAAATGTATGGTTTAAAAATGTTGGTTAGGACTTCCCTGGTGGTGCAGTGGTTAAGAATCCACCTGTCAATGCAGGGGACATGGGTTCGAGTCTTGGTCTGGGAAGATCCCACATGCTGCGGAGCAACTAAGCCCGTGTGCCACAACTACTGAAGCCCGCGCACCTAGAGTCCATGCTCCGCAACAAGAGAAGCCACTGCAGTGAGAAGCCCACACACCACAACAGAGTAGCCCCCGCTCGCTGCAACTAGAGAAAGCCCGCGCGCAGCAACGAAGACCCAAGGCAGCCGAAAATAAAAATAAATAATTAACTAATTTAAAAAAATGTTGGTTAAATAAGAAGTACATTCTATGACAAGTAAGAAGTCATCTTATTGGTAAGGAGAACAGTTTACTGAAAGTTCAGTAACTCTTTTAGACTAAAACCGACTTGACATTTCAGAAAGTATATGGTCTTGACCTTGATGTACCCTTACCCTGTCCCCACCTCCACATCGGTCCCTTCGCTAACACTCAGCTCTCAGAGGTTAAGTCTCGCTTAGGCACCCAGAGAGTTTCCCACAGCACAGATAACCAAGAAACCAAAACAAAAGTAATAAAAAGTAAGAAAATTATTTTAGATATGCTGATTTCCATTTTAACTACTCTGAATTCTTTTAGATTCTGGGAATATGTTCTGGAGACAGATATATGTGTGTGTATGTGTGCATGTGTATAAATGTAGAGATGTCTTTTGGTCAGAGTATGATTTAGTAAAGAAAAAACAAAATTTTAAAGTATCAACCATCCTGGGATCTACCTTAGGGAAACAGGTTGAGAGCTAAACCACCATGGCTACCGTCAAGTCAACTTTTTACTTCATCAAACTCTTCATTTTTCACCTATAAGTCATTGATTTCTTTTCCAACCTCCATGTAGGGACCAAAGCCATTGCTTCCCTGCCCACTGTCCTCTCTTACTACACACTGTCTATGGCTGGGAGAGCTGATCTGACTATTCAGTTCTGATGAAAAGCAAATGAAATCATATTAAGAAGTTAAGGGGAAACAAGTTTGTGTATAAAGTACAAAAATAACTGATAGAAGATGTCAAATTCGATATATTCTTCAACTCCAGAACTCTACCCATGCTATATTTGAATGTAAAAACATACGTAAAAATTTAGACCATCAATGACTAGTTTACATACATCCTTAAATAGCGCTGATCGATAAACGCCTCCTGAATGAAATGAATTACCTCCCATCCCAGTCCGGCAACAAAGTCTTCGTACGCTCGGCTTCCTCTTTCATTGGAAAGGATCGAGCACTTGTCTTCTTGGCCATCAGCAACGTAAAACACTGCGATTTTGTGCGTTTCACGGCTGTAAATTTTTAGATTTAAAGGAGTTAGAATACTTACATACAAAATTTTGTTTTACTGCTGCCACCTATGCTTCTACTATACAGCTTACACTTGCTGAGAACTTACAAGGGGTCAGGCACTGTTCCAAGAAGGCTCAACACACGTCTCATCTACCCTTGCAGACGCCCTAATGAGACAGGTCTTATCATCACCTCTTCGTGGACACGGTGGAAAGGAGGCACAGAAAGTGACAGAAAAGCACTCGTAGCAAGCAGGACACCGGGAGCTAAGACAGGGAAGTCTGGGCTCCTGAGACCACTCTCTCAGAGGTATGATGTACAAACAGCATGTAAGAGCACATGGCTTAACAAATTCTCTCCAACTTTGGTAAAAAAATACCTTTGAAAGCATTTCAGATAGATATCAGTTGTGAACAAATCCTTGTGACCACACATATTTCACTTCCCATTTTTTTTTTTTAATTTATTTGTTTATTTATTTATGGTTGTGTTGGGTCTTCGTTTCTGTGCGAGGGCTTTCTCTAGTTGTGGCAAGCGGGGGCCACTCTTCATCGCGGTGCGCGGGCCTCTCACTATCGCGGCCTCTCTTGTTGCGGAGCACAGGCTCCAGACGCGCAGGCTCAGTAGTTGTGGCCCACAGGCTTAGTCACTCCACGGCATGTGGGATCTTCCTAGACCAGGGCTCGAACCCGTGTCCCCTGCATTAGCAGGCAGATTCTCAACCACTGCATCACCAGGGAAGCCACTTCCCATACTTTGAGATAAGGAAACCGGGGAGCTCCCTGATTGGAACTGTAAAATTGGCCGAGACTTTGTGAGAAATGGAAACTACTTCTTCAAAGGAGAACACACTTAGGTACTTTCTTTGTGAGGGGCGGCACCCGCGGGGTGGACAGCTGTCCAAGGAAACTTCTTTGGACGTATAAACTGTTCGTCCACTTCCTCCATAATGGATATGGGGCACTTTGCTGTTAAATCAGGTAAATGTGACACCACTTTGAGGAAAGCAGCCCTGCTTCTTAACCTTTTGTGCATCTAGCATGGTCCTTGGTGCATAGAAGTTGCTCAGTTAAAACTCTGTTGAATTGACCAGAGATACGATGATATATTTGAACATGTCAATAACCATTTCTATAAACTATACCCTGGAGTAAAGTGTCAAAGTCACTAGACCTACACCAAGTGATCTGGAGACAGTTCAGAGGCAAAGACACCGCTCTTATTGGACCAGAGCTTTAATCAAGAACCATTCCTCAGCTCCATCACCCAAGACCTTGACTCCAGTCTCTACGTTCTAAAATTTTAGATTATCATTTCCAGAGCAGTTCCACTCTTCTCCTGATTTCTACCATACACTTTGAAAAAAATCTCATAGGAAAAACTACCGAGCACTTAAACAACATAGAACTGTTTCTGTTGCCTTATCGTTCAATACCTCAACATTATAATCCGATTTAGACATCAATAGTGGTGGAATCTGGGCTCTGTATTTTAACATATTCTCCAATATCTCCTTCTGCAGGAATATTATTTTTCTACTTAATTAGCAGAATGAATTGAAACTCAGCTGGAAAGTCATAAAAATAAATCTAGGAGGAGAGTACACTCCTTTTATTTGTCTAGATAGCTTATTCGTGTCCCCCCATAGTTTACATGAAATTACCATACTTAGAGGAAAAATTAGAAAATATAGAAAGGAAAAAGAAGAATTAAAAAAACCCACTAATGTTCTTTGCTTCTATGTTGAAATCACAACTGTTACTACTTCAGGATGCATTTTTGCATACAAAATGAGATGCTACTATCTTGTGTTCTGCCACTGATTTTTTCACTTAAGATATCTGTGAACACTTTTTTTAATTGTGTAAAATATACATAACCGAAAAGTCACCATTTAAACCGTGTTGGAGTGTGAACATTTCTATACGGTGTGCTTGTCTAACAAAGTTACTAATAATGGTTGTGTAACACTCCATTATATTAATATTCCACATCCTCAGTCCTTGCTATTGGACATTTAGGTTGCTTCCATTTGAAAGACGTTTTCACATTATCTTTGGTATGTCCTTAAAATAAATTCATGGACGTGGAGCCTCGGTCATTGCCCACTTTTAAGGCTTTTGAAGTGTATTTTCCTGCTGCCAGTGGGGAAGGTGGGTGTCCTGAAGGCCCTGACAGACACGCTGGTGGGGTGCTGCTCTCAGGGGAACAGATGTGGGGGGTGATGGATGCTAGCGGGTGGTGCTCTAGCAGAGACCTTGTGCTCTCAGCCTGTCGGAAAGCTTGTCCTCAGGCACATGGAGCCCGAAACTGTGACATCATTTCCTTCCAGACTGCAGGCAGGGCTGGCCAGCAGTCTCGACTCTGACTAGCTTATTCTAAGAGCTGTAATCATTTGGGGGCTTGGATGGTAAGAGAGGTCATAACCTACGAACTAAAAGACAGTCTCTTTCAACAAATGGAGAGAAAAGGATAGTCACTCAGTTCCTTTCCGCAGCTCTGTCTATATATTTAAAAGTCCTCAGCATTTAATTTTTCTCTATTCTATACACTTTACATACATAAAACAATCTCAGGTTTATCTGAAATGATTTTGTTTGTTCTCCTTAAAGTCCAAGCTTTTTACGTTGTAGCTGCTTACAGGTCCTCATCAACTCAATGTGGAACAGAGAGAGCTCGGCCCGGTGACTGTGTGACTGATGGAGGTGTGAGCAAAGGTGACCTTTCGCTGTAAACACTCATCAAATTTCACAGCCTCCAAAATGTTAGCACCGCAGAGAGCCTGGGAGGATGCAGACGCTGTGTCTGGCCTTATTAGAGCCAGGCTTTTGAAATGACAATTAGCAACATCTACAGCACTGCATATCCACGAGCTGCAGGACCAGGGCTCGAAGGAGCAGGTAATTCGGGAGCACACGTACAGAAAAGCAACCGTTTCCTCTTCCTCATTAGAACGCAGTTTTCTTTCTTATTAGGAATAGACCAGAATCGCTCAGATTCCTTGTGCTGTCACATTAAAAAGCCAAACAAAGAAACACGACTGTAACTTTCACTTTACCGTGCGGTGGCGAGAGGTGTTAATATTGAAAAGGGGAGCCTCCTTTAATTTGTATGTACATTCATCACACTATTTACAGCTTTGCTAACTTCACAGTATACAAATCGTAGCTGTGAGGTGGTCTCTCCTTTTCCTAAGAACATGCTAAGCAGAAACTCTGTCTTGACAGCAGGGAAATAAATTGATGCCAGAAATAAATAGAAACATCCTGACTGGAAGTTGAGGGCCGAGGTTACGTTCTTACCTGCTAACTGACTGGTACACGGGATCTCAGAGCTAAAGAGCCCTCAATTTATTTCTGGTTTTTTTTTTTTTTTTTCTAAAAAGAACCTTGAGAACACCCTTTACCATAAAGTAAGTGGATACCTTTTCAGATGTTGAGAAGACACTAAATCCAGGAGTTGGGGTTTTAGGTGAAGGTTAATTGGGGGGGAGAGGACTTGCCAATCAGCTCTCCAAAGCCGTATTATACTGCAACAGCCCCGCCAGGGAGCTACTTCGATTGTACCTCATGCAACTAAAGTGCATTAACACTCAACAAATTGGCCACAATCACAAGATACCAATGTCTTCACTTAATATGAAGGAGCATGAAATAATTCAGCATACGTTTGAAAAGCTGAGTTTGGAACCCAAGTGACCGCTTGTTTCCTACTGGAGGACAAGAGGGAAGGGGCAGTGAATCCCTGAGCCCTTCAGCAAAAATCCACCCCCCCCAAAGTTCCACAGAGAACTCGGTCTCTTCCTCTGGAGAAAAAGCAGTACAACAACTATTAGGAAACTGAATGTGGGGAAGGACATTGTGAGGAATAACGGCTTCAGGTTTTCTTCTCTAATGAGATGCCTAATGATGCTCCTAAAGGGAATACAAGAGAAACAGAAAGCTACTTTTTTTTAAAATGAGTTTTTAAAAACTCAAGATTAAGGCAGCAGTGTATTCATTTCTTCCAAGCACCCGTTATGTACCCGGTACAACAACAGCTCCGGACTGAGATGTTTTCGGAAGCACACATTTCCCCAGATCAAACACCGGTCAGAGCTCATCTTTAGAACTGCTTCTAAGATTGTACAGAAAAGAGGTAGATCTGAGATCCGACCTGCTTTGGAGAACGAGGTTTAGGGCTAGAGAGCGCCTGATTACAGCACCAGAGTCTTAACCTTGCCTACCCCCCAGAGCAGAGACCACTGCACGCCGGCCCACGGAGTCAGACTCAGAGGCTCCAAACCATGAGGCCCGTGAACATGGGCGGCTGTGGGACCTGGGCCGGCCTCTGCTCCTTGGCGGGACAAGAGGGGCTACAGAGATGAAATGAGAACCAGTGTCCGCTGGCTGAAAGGTTCTCAATCAAGGCAGAGGTTAGGGGACCTCTTCCTTGTGTAGCAAACATGTAAGTTTACTGCTCAGAGTAAAACTACCAAAGGTATGGCCTGTGCAAATGTCACCAGCTGCCAGGTCTCTGCAGGGGTATCACTTCTGCAGCCATATCCAGCATCCCCCCCCCCCCGACACAAAGACACACAGGAATAAGGTGGTTTGATATACTTTCACATACCATTGTCGGGAGTCCAGATTTTTTAGCTCTCTCAATAATTTTGAATTTTTCTTCAACAGATGGAAATTCTTCCTATAAAGGAAAAGGAATGGAAGAAAAGTCGTGTGATCACAGATCAATTTTGCCCTTTGCAATCAGTCAACGAACAAACCTACCTATTCATCCATCCATCCGTCTACCCACCCACAACCACATCATTCACCAAAGATTTGTGGCCGAAGCCTATAGAATGAACTTCATTCTTAAGATATTCGAAGGCATCACGATTCCACTGCATCCGGTTACTGTTCAGGGACACCGGGTGGCTGTGGTCCATGAGTGCGTGACTTGTGTGCGTGCCTGTATCTCTGTTTCCACTGTCAGCTCTGCCATGAGACTCTTCCCCATCTCTGCAGCTCAAACCCACCCCTTCCGCAGACTCTGCTCCACTGCCCCCTACTTCTGGATGGCCTGGCGGTTCTTCTAGAGGTCCAGAGTCACACTGTCTTTCATCAGAGTTGTATCGGGTACTACGGTACAGAAAAACCCAAACAAACTTTTTGGCCAACTCAATATTAAGACTTCTTCCCTCACCAGAGCTAAGGAGAGACTGTGGCTTATTCATCTCTGTAGTCCCTTGGCATCTTCAATGAAGGCAGAAGCAACAATGGACAGAGCATTAATTAAAACACACACACAGAATAAATGCTCGATACCCTTTAAAATACACAACAGTTGTTTGGAATTCAATCTGTGCATCAGCACAGTCCAATTAATTTCACTTCTAGCTTTAATTTAGCAGCAGAAAATAAGCAATAAATGCTGAAATAGAGAAAAATCTCCACTTCTGTTCTGCTTCCCAAACCCGAAACGGATAAGAACTGTCACACAAAAATAATAGGACAGTTGAAGGTCTAGAGTGGATCGTTACCTTCTGTCCCAAGAATTCATTCCCAAGTCATCGAGCAGCAACCTGCAGAAGTAAAAGGCTCCCCGGGGCTCCACCGGTGATGGCGGCTCCTGGCTGGCAACCTTCATGGCCGCGTCCAAGTCGCACCTCTGGACATACTCATCTTCCTGTGTGCTCTGGCGCAGGAGGATCTCGGTGATTTCCTTCTCTTGGGCACGGTTCATTCCACACGGGGGTGGGGAAGGCTCGTTGAGATGGAGCTGTGACGGTAAAAGGCATTCGGGACTCGTGTGGCCAATGTTTTCAAGTAATTTGTTGAGGACATCCTCCCCCTGCTCAGTCTGAGAACGATCCCCCTGAGGTCCAGGCGATTGGTGATGCCAGCCCGAGATCAGGAACGAGGGACTTCTGCCCTGTGGGGCTAAGCAGCCTTCCAGAGGTCCATAGAGCACCTTCCCGTCCCAGGAGTACTTTCCCGAGATGTCCCGCACGATCACTCTCACATCCGAGGGGGCGCCCGCTGGCGACCCGCCGGGAGGACCCGCCGCGGGTGTCTGCAGGTAGGAGATGAGGGTGCTATCATTGAACACAAACAGCTGCAGGTTCGGGCTCCTGAACACGTCGGGGGAGAGCTCGGCAGCGTCGGCGTGTGTGTTGTCGTGGTGCTCGCTGACCAAGCTGTGCAGCACGGCGGGGCCCCCGCGCAGGGGGAAGTGCCCCAGGTGGTTCACCAGGTGCGCCATCACCATGCGCGCAGTCAGCGGGATCAGCTCCATGCTCCTCCGCCTCCTCTCTGCCGACAGCAGGATGGGGACACCAAGAGACAGCGGAGAAAGAAAGTGAAAACGGACCACCACCAGATTGCAATCCATCCCTAGCACAGTGGATTTTTTTTTTTTTTTTTAGTCTGGGGATTTTTTCCACCCGTGTTCTTTTTTTGACATTCATTCTACTTGAATTTAAAAGCACAAGTTAGATAGATGGCTGAAAGAACCAACTTACGTGAAGACCTCATTCGGAAAGGGACATTTAAAAACGTGTAGATACAGATATAAACCAGAGACAGATCTCGGTCCTGAAGGGGTGACAGTTCTAGGAGCTCCAGGAGGGGGACATCTGCCATTGGACAGGACGGCAGCACGGAGGGCTGGGGGCTGGGGAGGTGGCCTCGCTCCCCTCAGTGGGTGACGGGAGACATTCATAAGGGATGAATTAAGCCTGGGACTGCTGAAATATATTTGAAGCAATTTGCTTTAGGATTATTGTGGCTATTTATGTTTTGCTGTGAGGTCATTTTAAATATTTAACAGAATCTGATATATTAATAATTCATGGAATTACTTAGAAGGCTTTCACTGAATTTGTAGTTGATGATTAAATGCCCAGGAGCAACTAATTTATAAAATTTTTAAGACTTCAGATGTATAGAAGGACTTTGACAATAGCATGTGAAAGGGGGCTGTGTGAAATGTTTGCGATATGAGGGAGAAGCAGATGAAATCCATAAGTTGGGACTGAAACGATTACTTAAGCCTGAGAGCAGTTAGGGAAATCTTAATCCACCAAATTTACAAGGGAACTGTGCATTAATCTAAGAAGAGGTCAAAATAAAACCTTTTAATAAAAACAATCACTAGATATTTAAATAAACTAAGATTTCTAATTTGGGCTTAAAGGTTTAGGAAATACTTGATTTCTAAATTCACAGCATGAAAAATCAAATATTAATTAAAACACCAATAACTATAAATATGCTTTCTCATGCTAACCATCCTCCCTCTCAGACAGCAGAAATCTAATTGACTTATTTATACAACATCAATTTTATGATGTAAAAATCCTAGAAACAATCAAGTCCTAGAATCTAGGAAATTCTGTGTGATGAGTGAGAACCATACTGTCCTCACTTTTCTTGGATTTCTTCTTAATTTTTTCTTTTTGAGGAACAGGAAATCACATGTATTCAACAATGCAAAATAAAACTTCATTTAAAAATCCTAACTTTTTAGAAGCAGAGGAGGTCATCTACATCTGTCTCTGAAATGAAATGCTTCTTCCCGACCCTCTGAAGTGTGCATGATTTCCATACAGCTGAGAAATTTAAACACCTCAACTCATTCCCTCGAAATCACAGTTATGAATGCCTTTGCTTTTGTGTCCATATTAACTTTTTCAAAAGTTACAGATGCTTTTTATTCATGCTTATCATCCCATATGAATACACGCTCCATCAGAAATGTTAATGCTCCAACAACAAAGGTGCAGCCAGCTGGGGGCTCAGGAGTCCATAATGTAAGACACCGCATGGTGATGACACGGTAGCACAGGCTACGAAACTAACAAGAAAGGTCCAACGGGATAAAGGCCATGGCAGAAAACAACAAGTGGAAAAGCAACTTTCCTCTACTTTTACTTACACAGGTTGTGTTTTCAATTTGCGGTAAATACAAATTTGTATTTTAATGAAGGTGCTTGAATTCTAAAATGGGGAATTAACCTGGAGTCACATTAATCAAGTCATAAACCATGACACACCCAATAAAAACCCCAAATATCTTTGGTACTGAAAAGTAAGGAAAGGGAGTATTTGTGAAATAAGAACTGTTCTTCCCTGGCAGACTTCAGCTGCGTCAACTGCCCGGGGCTGCCCTGAAAAATAAAGAGGAAGTCTAGACTCCATCTATGAAAAAACAAGCTCGTGACTTCCAAAAAGTATGCAAAAATATATTCCGAATATTTATTTTATTTTTCTAAATTTAGAGATGAAATATAAAAGCATTAGTGTTAGGTTGTCCCTTAACTTTCATTTTTTTAAAGCTCCTCCCTTCCCTTCTTTTTAAGCACTTAGGTATTAATGATGGGAAAAGTGAGCAAGTGTCATGCCATTGATGGTTCCTCCCCAAGCTGGGCCAGCAGCCGCCTCAGCTGTAGGTGGTTGGGTCTCTCCCGCTTGTAAATCTATTTGAAAGTAGTAATTACATCAAATGTGGGAAATGGTCTATGAAAGAATCATCTGAAAATAATAGATAAAAATATAACATTGCTTATCAGAAACATTATCTGAGTAGAAACAGTGTGGTTATAAATGATGAATTAATGACACTGAATGAAAAAAACCCCCTCAAATATGAGCACGTTTTGTTTAATCTAAAATACCTATCTTTATTTTTCCTCTTCATTCTTAACAAGGATGTACTTATTTGGCAAGAGAGTCTGTGGGTGCTAGTATGTTTTTAAGCTTCTTTGTTTTGTTACTTAGTAAAAATGTTAGAGAATTTTAAAACTCCTTTGCCATAGAAGTTTAAACCTCATTTTGAGTAACACAGAGCTGTGTTAGGACAAGTTTGCATAAGGTCCTGAGGTTTTCTGGAGAATGAATGGTCAAGTCAAAGAGTGTTGGACATTGAAAGAAAGTGGTACAAAAATTTAAATGTGCATTTTTAGGTTTATCCTTTTTCATTACCCTATTAATCTTCTGCCATTTTTCTGTGAAGAGTCATAATCAGCAGTGAACCTATATTTGGACTACAAGGTAGGAAACAGCAAAAAGAAATAGATCAAAGGTCATTTTACTGAAAACAAAAATGTTTTGAATTTACAACTGTGGGAAAAAAATGTCAAGAAAAGATTGCAACTGGAAAGAACAAGGGACGCCAGAAGGAGACCCACAAATGACGAAGCAAATGGAGGGCAAAAGGGCGACACAATGTGACGAGGCACCTCGTGCTGCCAGCCGGCAACACAGCCCCGATCAGTCTTCCGTCTCCACTACGCAAAACCCCGAGTGAAGAATTCGCTGTTCCAGGACCCTGTGGATAAACCTTAAATCCATATTCCATCTCTGTTACTTCTGACCTGTACACCCTTGGGAAAATCCCTTTGCCTTGGTCTGCTCATCTATAAAAGGAGCTAAAATGAGGCCTCGCTCCCGACTGGCGCCCCACTCCTGTCCCCCGCTCCCAGCCAGAAGCACACTCCGGACTCTGCTATCTTGCAAGCACAGCCCTGGACCTGAACCCTCACTGGCTAATGCTGCTGTGTCCTTCCTCCCTTCCCAGGAGGCCCCACGGGGGACTGTCTTGGGGCTCCGAACAGTCACACCCCAGGTCACCTGCTCATGCTGTCTGGCTGCAGACCAACCACTCTGTGCAAAGTATTCAGCAAAACCCACCACCAAACACTTGGTTGGGAAATAAAACAGCTGCTGTTCTGGTCTCACCCTCCCGGAGCTTCTGGAAGCCTGTGACCCTGCTGACCTTCAGCTCCTTGTCTGCTTTCTTCCCTTGACCTCCTAGAAATGACACCTCTTGGTTCTTTGTCCATTTCCCTGACTTTGTTTTCCTGGTGACATGCCCTCGCTCCTTTTTCTTTAAGGAAGTTTTACCCGCAAGGTTCTGTTCTTAGGCCTAGGTTTTTAACTTGCAAAGTCCATAACATTTTCATGGATGATCTAACACTCTATACCCACATTTTTTTTTTAACTTTTAATTTCTGAGACAATTGAAGATTCACACGCACTTGTAAGAAACAATACAGAGAGAGCCCAGATATCCTTCACCCGAATGGTAACATCCTGAGTAACAATAGTACAGTATCACATTTGTCACCGAAAGAATTCATCCGTCTTCAGAGTTCACTAGTTTTAGTGTGTGTGTGTATGTGAGTCTATGCATATAGATGGCATATATCACACATACAGATGACACACCCACATGCTGACTCATATTCCAAGGCCTAGAGATGGGCTCTTGTCATTTGGGGAGAAGGTGGTTAGCGGGGTAAGCACAGCCCCGAGGTCCTGACACACCCGCATGTCTACGATGGGGCCTCCGCTGGGAGCAGAGTGGCCTCACACCATCCCTTTGTGATGCCCGCCTGGTCCCGACGCTCTACCAGCTCCTCGCAAAGTCAGCCCGTCCTTCCAAGTCTGGCTTAGGTCCTTCTCCGTGGGAAGCCCCTATGGTGCTACCGGGCCACACACGAGTCCTTCTGCCTGAATCCTGTCGCCCCCCTACCCCTGCCACCATGAGATGAAAAGCTCCTTGGGGACAGAAAATGGACTGTGTTTGTGCGTTTGTGGGTCCCGTGGGTCCTCGATAATACAAAATTCAACTAAGATGGGAAAAGAAACGGGAGGAGAAAAGAAAAAGAGAGGAAACGAGGAAGGAAGGACTTGCTGTCACAGAGCACTCTAGAAACCTGGATTTCAACCACCGGATTCTTAAAAAGTAACACAGCGAGTATTAACAAATGGCTACCATCTTTCCTTTTCCTGCCAACTGGAATGACTATTCTGAAGAATCTTACCCTCTTCGACAGTAAGCAGGTTGCCCAGTTCTGCTGATGAATGAAATTGGACCGGCTCAGAATTCTTCACGTTTGCCAGTGGGAGGAAGGGGTCGTAATCCGCGGATGACAGGTCAGCCAGGGTCAGGGTGTAGCGGCTCTGCTGGGTGTACGTGCTTGAGCCGCAAACACAGCAGTGCAGAACCTGTGAAGCATGGAAGAGATTGTGTACCAGGGATGCCCCCAACCTCCTGCCCCCTGACGACCTGTCAAACTGCAACAGCACTTAGGAGATAACTGGGACCATTATACTTTTTCTTCCTTTGATAAACAGATCTTGTCCAACTAAGGCTGTGGATATTCCTACAACAGAAACAGTTCTTTTCATAATGAAGCAGATACAGACCACGTCCCATGAACACTGGGGGATTCTGACCAAACTGCAGTTGTTTGACGATAACAGTCGGAGAAAATGCGCACGTCGTGAACTGGGTAATCACTGCTTCTCTATAATCGTAACTGTTCTGCTGTCACTCCTTAAGTCATTCATTTCTTTTAAAATGTTGAACCCCCATAAATCCTTGTCAACAGGGCACAGGTAAGTACGTGAATGCCTAAAACCTGTTTTGGTGACTCTCTGATGCTGCAGTCCACGCTCCGTGCCCCGGGTCTGGGGGAGACTCACCCTGTAGATGTAATCCAGCAAGGGGGCCCGGGCCGCGGGCTGCTCGTCCAGGGCCGCCGTGGACACGGGGTGGAGGAGCGCGCCCGCCGGCAGCGCCATGCACCAGTCCAGGAGGCAGAGCAGCAGGGACACGAGGAACTGGAAGACGAAGCAGACCCAGAGCCTCAGGCTGCAGCCTCGCGGACTCCGCCGCAAGCAACAGCAAACAGCAGAACCTCCCCGGCATCGCAGCCATTACCCAGGGACACAGGAATGAAAGAGGAGTTTTGCAGAGAGGCTGTTAGGGCCAGTCCTGACAGGGGATGTTATAAAGGATAGCCCTGCACGTGATAGTATTTGCCATCTGTCTTATTACATTTTTAAAAAACAAACTCTAGAGATTGGGATTGACATATATACACTAATATGTATAAAATGGATAACTAGTGAGAACCTGCTGTATAAAAAAATAAATAAAATTCTAAAAAAAAAAAAAGTGCCATTCTCTAAAAAAAAGAAGAACAAACTCTAGGGAGGACTTAGCTGATGTGCCACTTACCTTCTTATCTGTCTCCACTGAGGAGTACTCTGCACTTGGTAAAAGAAAAGCAATTGTGGCCACGAGGATCTGCAGAGAAGACAAATTCCCAATCAAACATACCCCAGTAACGGTTCTGGAAGCCGTGTGAAAGGGGGCCCAGGATGGCCTTGCCACTAAAGCCAGCCTGGTGCCAACTCCCAGAGGAAGGTGACACCAAGCGAAGAGTCACCTCAGAGATTTGTGTGACCTGAAAACCAGAAGGCGATGGCCACGCCTGTTTCCACTCTGCTGGCAGTGGAATCGGGGGCCCAGAGGAAGGAGTTATTTCTCTCTGCAGTCACAATCTCCATTATCCGTCTCCACACTTCTCACAAGGAAAGCAACAAATACTTGCAAAAGTAATTATGAAGATGCTCCCATTTACTTTTCTTATAAATTACCCCAGGTCTCCCCACACCTGTGGCTGCAGGCTAACAGCACCACTTTCATTCTCAAAGGTATTCCTGTTTAGGTGATAAATTATACGGTTGCCCTAAAACCCAACTTTACATTTTGCAGCAGCTTATATGCCTATCGTCCAAAGTTCTGTTTCACTCTAGGTCCCTTGAGGTTGAAAATCGCTTGTGATTTCTGCTGTATCTCTGAGAGAACAAAGCGACCTCATGGGTGAAATTTGTCTAGGGCCGAGAGAAAATAAATCATATCCCTTCCTCTGCACTGGGTGTGTACAGAACAGGGCATGTTTAAAGAAGGGCAGCTACAAAACCTGGCAGGAACAGCCGAGCCTCACCAACCACACCTACAGGGCGAGGGTACCTGGCCCTGTGCAAGCCGGCACCCTCACATGCCACTGACGTCCAGGGTGTTTTCGTGGAGAAGGTTCTTCCTGTTCCTCTTGCCCCCGTCCTCCACCAGTGACCCCACGGAGGGTATTACAGTCGTAATCTCATTACAGCCGGGTGATCACGCTATGGCACAAAGCTCGGTCCGGGCCTTCGGTCTGGGAGAGGCCCCCATACCCCACCCCCGCCCACACACACAGGGCATCACAACCAGCTGCCGACTCCTTGTTGGCACCATCCAAATTACTCTGGATGAATGAAGCCCAATCGACAAAAGGTCTCTTTGTTGTGGTCGTGTTTGCCTTTCAAACTCCCCAAGTGTAAGGCTGCGCTGGAACACTGATGGCTTCTTACGTGGTGCCTGAAATCGCAGCTGAGAAGAACCAGCGCAATTTACTCCGAAAATGGGTGACTCACACGGCAGTTTAATGGTTGGTTCTCCAACCATTATTTGAGTATCTAGAATTAATTAAATATCCAATGTAATAAAAGGGAAACGCTGATGTTTGAGCATTATGGGAAAAAGACTTACTTCTGCAATTTTCCGAGGCAGAGAGGTTTCAAACATCTGAAGCTTTTCCCAGTAGGAAGCCAGCAACTGAAGCACATCACAAGCTACCTGGGCCACGATTTTGTTAGGAAACTAGAAAAGGAAACAAAACCCCAAACGAAATAACCTCACTTCACGTGTGCAGTATTCCTAAAGAAGAACACAACAACGATTTCTTTCCAGCTCCATTTGGGGATCCATGTCCCTGTTCTGCATTAAACATATGAAAAATGTATCTTATCACCAGACAGTTTGCACGTGGTCACCATCCTGTAACTGCCTTCTGTCTAGACTAGCTGTACTAATTTACATAACATTCTATAGAAACAAGTAGTTGTCATTTAATCATTTGGAAATTAAAACCATAAATTCAAATGCCTCATTCAGATCACACAAATGATAGTTTTGCCGACTGGAGGAAACTGAAATGTAGTACATTATTGAGTATCCCCTGTGTACTGAACCTTTTACAAGAATTGTACTCATTTTCGCCTTGATAACTCTTCATTAACAGCTCCATAAGGCAGACGTTATCTTCATTTTACACTTGGAGAAACAAGGATTGATCGAAAGCCTTTCTATCTGATGAAACTAAACTTAACCTGCACATATAACATTCTAAGAAATATAAAAAATGTGGAGCTAGGAGAACATAATTCAAAGTTATGGGATATTCAATTATTGAGTCTGTTTTCTGCGTCTGGCGTGGGTTCAGGATCCTCTAGGTGCCCCTGTTTCTTGGGAGATGGCACAGCAACGGGGCAGTTCTCACAGGGACTGTGGGCTGGGGGTGTGTGGGAGGGATGAGGACTCCCGGTCCTCCCTCCCTGGCCAGACCCTGGGCCACACTGCCATCCACACTCCATCATCTAGGGCAGAACGTTTTGTCACCAAATCTGTGTCCCTGTCTAGGGAGACCTCTGGACTTGCGTCTCAGCTATTTCCACCCCAGGAGCTCCAGGTTGCAGGAAGCAGATGCCAACTGACCAGAGGGCCACAAAAGCAACAGAGAGAAGTCAACATTTAGCACCTCAGTGACAAATCACAGTATGAGAAAGGAAAGATGGTCAGTTTTACTTCTACAGAACAGTTACTGACTGCTCCCCTCTTGACAGGCACAAGGAAACGTGGGGTGAGAGGATCTGCCCCAAGGGGCTCTGCACAGCCTCCTCCGGCCACCCAGATCTCCCGCCCCCTGACCCTCATGGCCTCTGTCCATTCCTCAAACACTCTTATTTCTGCCCCCAGGCCTTTGCACCTGCTCCTTGCTCTGCTCGGGACACTCATTCCCCAGGTCTGCACTCGGCAGGTGCTGCCACATTTTTCAGATCACGGCTCAAGATGTCATCTCCCCCATGAGGCCACCAAGCCTGTCCAAAGGCGTGGAGCCCACCCCCTCCAGCTCTTCCATTCCATCCTCCTCCCCTGCTGTAATTTCTGGACAGCATTAAGGGCTATCAGAGCTGATCCTCTGTGTTTGTTTGCTTGTTCTTTTGTGTGTTTATCTTCTTACATCTTATTCTCTGTCGTATTCCTAATGCCGAGCACAGCCCCAAGGAGGTCTGAGGGGACGTCAGAATGTGGAGGGAGAGGAAGAGTAAAAGTGGGCACTGGGGGCGTTTCTGCTGCGTCCCGCTGGTCGGGTCACATGGTAGAAACATAAGGTTGGCATGGCTCTTGCATCATGGCCGGAGACAGACAAGGTGACAATGGTGAAATGAGGGACATGGCAGACAAGAGGGCAGAGAGGGGTGAGGCATGAGAGGTGGGGGCAGATGGCAGAGAGAAGCCACTGGGGCTGGGGCAGGGGGGAAGGGAGGGGGAGAGCTGCGCTGAGCCGGGAAGAACGCAGGGTAGGGCAGGGGCCAGTTTCCTTCCAGGCAGTGGGCCCAGGGCCCAGGGTGCAGGCACCAAGGCAAGAAGAGTCAAGAAGAGTCGCTATGAAGGGCTGTGAGGGCGGTGGTATGCCTGACACGTGGAGGGCTGCGGGACGTGGAGATGAAACGTATCACCCACTTGCTCACCAGCACATGCCCACGGGGTACCAACAATGTGCCGGCACTGAATTAGCAGCACAGAGGACAAGATGTACAGGGTGACACAGTCCCTGCTCTGAAGGAACTGGCAGCTTGGTGCAGCAGGCAGGGGCCCACTCACGGACGTCCCTCTCTGGCAGCAGCACAGAGGGCAGATCTGCAGGTCCAGGCTCGGGCCATGGGGGTCGGGGTGGGGGTGGGGTGGGGTGGGGGCCGAGGGAGCCAGCTGTGGGAGGGGTGGCCTCGGGCAGCAGGCGGGAGTGATCGAAGGCTGTTCAGGACCTGGTGACCAGGACCATGGTGGTGAGGAAGGGAGAGTCGACCATGGCTCCTAAGATGGGCAAGGGAAGGCGGACAGTGGGGCTGAGGGCAGGAACGCAGGGCCCGAGCCCGAGCCGATGCTGCCACTCGCCCATGAGGACGCCGGAGTCTGTAAGTCTGGCTCTGGCTTAGCAGAGCCCCACCCTGCTGCCCACACAAGGTCCCACCCGCAACAAACGAGTAGCCGAGTGGACTTCCCCAGTGGCTGCACAGCACTTTGTTCCCATCGCTGTCGTGGCCAGAGGCTGGTTTTTATCGACACCCCCTGGCGGGCGCTTCCCTAGCTTTGCTGCCCATGCCCTTCCCATGGCCGAGGGGACACCTACGTCAACCTCGCCAAGTGCTCCTGGAGGGCACAGTTCCAGCAGAGCAGAGCCCGGAGACGGAGCCATGCAAAGCCCACAGGCAGAACTCGTGCCCCCTGCTGCCGACAGGGCAGGTAGGGCCGGGCCTCCTCCTCCCCCTCCTCTTCCCTCCTCCTCCTCCCCTTCCTCCCCTCTCCCTCCTTCTCCCCCTCCCCTCCCCCTCCCCCTCTTCCCCCCCTCCTCCTCCCCCCACCCCCGTTCCTTCTCCTCCCCTCGCTCTTTCTCCCCTCCTTCCTCCCCTCCCCCTCCCCCCTTCCCCCCCTTCTCTTCCCCTTCCTCCTCCTCCTCCTCCTCCTCTCCCCTGCGCCTTCCTCCCCCTGGTAGAGCCCCAAGCCCCCTAAGGCCCTCTGCCCAGAGTGGCTGCTCACTGTCTCCCGTGCTCCTCGCGGCTGCTCTTTCCTCTCTGGCCCTCGGTTCCTCGAGGCTGCTCTTTCCTCTCTGGCCCTCGGTTCTCTTATACTGATGTGCTCCCCCTTCCAACCAGCACAGCGACACAGGCACTGAAAGGTGGGGGAGCTGCCCCAGGGACCAGGACTTCTGTCCAGGAGTTCTCCTCTGTTATTTATGATGTTTAAAGGGAGGCCAATCTGGCTGATCCTGGCCCTCTGATTTCTCAGCAATTCAAGCTGGAGCAAGTTCCTTGGGCTTCCCCTTAGTCGCCTTCTCTTTCATTTCTAGAATGGGGGAAGCAGCAGCGTCCACAGGGGTGGCGGGATTCCATGGCTCAGTCCGCGCACTGCGCTGGGACGCCCCTGACAGGGCAAGGGCTCGACACGGCAGGTACATTCTCTTCTGCTGCCTTAATGTTTCTCCTCATAATTATAGAAAAATTAAAGAACTTTTTGAAAATTTACAGAAATACTAAGAAGAATCTGGCCCAGCATGAGGTGAGCAGGCAGCACATGGCAGCTCCTCTTACTAACAAAGCAAAGGAAGAAAGACATCCTCAAAGTGCCCAAGGCCCCACTGACGTGAAGCACTCAGGCTGTTACCCAGGAGCTGTCCGGTCTCTCTTGGTCCTGCCGAGGAGGCCAGGGCATGAAACCCCACTTTCTTGTCACTCCAACCCACAGGTGACAGGCGTCCTGCTTGCCCCAGGGGCTGCCCAGCGACCAGAGGAACCCACTGGGCCACTGGGCTGGTCCACGAAACTCAGGCTACGGAAAGCCAGGCTGCAGCCGCCAGGGGTAAGCAGCCATCGGTGGCTTTGCCAGGACCCCTCACAGAACGTTCAACGTGGCTCTGAGAGAAAAGATTTCTGAATCAAAACTTCTCTGTAATGTAGGGGGAAATAGAAATGGGGCTAAGTCAAACTAAAACGGGTTGACTACCTGGGAAACAAGCTTAATGTCAAATACACATGACGAACTGGCAATACCTTCAAAGTGACGCCTATCACGTTGACGGCCTCTCTCAGCTGAGGATGGTTCGTGCCCTGTGCAAGCTCTTCACAGATCCAGACCCCAAGGGAGCAAATGGCAACGCACCTTTTGAAAAAGAAGGAGACAAGGAGGAAAACTCTCACGAAGAGATGCATTTTCTTGGTATTTTCAAATGACAAAATATTTTAAGCCTTGTTTACGAAGTACAAAAGTTACAGATACATTAACAAAATGTCTTCTTGAGAAAAAAGATAAGGTACCCTCAAAAGACCAGTTTTCAGGACAAATAGAAATATTCATAATGGTTAGTAATTAAATAGTTAATGAAATAAATGGTATATTTTCTGTTAATTGTCACAGCACATGTATCACTTATTTTTGCTGAAACTAATTTTTTTATTACAATTTATTGCTTCAGGATATTTTTGAGGAAGAATCAAAAACATGAATCTAACAAGATTGTTGGAAATTGAGTTTGTAATAGTTTTCCTTACAATAAAATACACAACACTTACCAAAAACAGAGGACAAACCCTATATTTTATCGTAAAGAATACCTGAGTACAACTTTCAAAATAAGTTTCACTGTTACTTCTTTTAAATAATGTGTTAAGACAAAATATTCTTTAAGTTGCATACTCCTTTAAAAATTACCTTTCTCAATTATAAATCAAGATTGGATGGTAATTCTCTTTGGAACTGATACACTCTACTTCCTATCTTTTGCAATGATCAAAAAGTCACATTCTTCTGAATGTTTCCTGAATGCATGTATATGAAATTTAAATGCCTGCCCCCCAATCTGCTCACTTTCTGAACAAAAAGGGGCTTCAAACCACTACTTGGAACCAGATGCTTGCTGTAATATGTAATATGCTGTTCTCTGTAGCAGGAGGTCACATCCAGGGCCAGTCAAACCGGACACACACTGAACGTCCCTTTGCCATCAGTATAATTCAGCAATTAAAATCAAGCTATTTTGAGGTTTTAAAACCACCATACTTCACTGGATTCTCACCTCTTTCGATCAGAATGGACTAAGTGCTT
The DNA here is from genome assembly GCF_028023285.1 of Balaenoptera ricei. Lineage (NCBI taxonomy): Eukaryota > Metazoa > Chordata > Mammalia > Artiodactyla > Balaenopteridae > Balaenoptera > Balaenoptera ricei. The sequence continues at coordinate 47,486,944 of NC_082653.1, read as the reverse complement.
CAGAACCAGTTAATTAAAACCCCTTTGGCGACCATGTCACCTTCTACCAAAACTCCCTCGGTAACGGCTGTGCTTTTACCTCGGTTACAAGGTGTGTGCCGGGCCTTTCTTGTTTCTCCGGCGCCGGCATTAGACGGAGCTCCACACCTTCCTGACTGTCTAGAATTGTCTACATGCCTCTCTTCTCTTGCCCAATTCCTAGAAATTGCCCTTTGCATCTTAGTCCATAGTTATTCCTATGAACTCTATATTCTTTCCCAAAGCCTCTTTATCTTCCCTCAGCCGAACTCAGACTGATTGTTTGACTCGTGAAAACTATACCACTTGGAATTATGCCCCAAATCATACTGTTACCATTTTAAGAGCTGCTCTTCCTTTGAGTGCATGTGTGTATATATATGTGTGTGTATTCTTTTTTTTTTACGACCCATTAACCTATTTAAGTGTAATTTGTTAAGAGCAAAGAGCTCTCGTTTCTAGGAACACCTGCATTTCTCTGTAACTATTAGTCTTGCACTATGGAGAATACTGTGACCTGTGAAATGGTTTTATAACCTAAGCTACTCTCACCTGCCTTGAGTTTTAAGCCACACTCGCTTGTAACAGCTCTTGCTGCTATTTTCTTTCTTTGAAATTCATCATTTAACATCCCCATTTAGCATCTTCCTATTCTTACACTCCCAGTGACTCCTCATGTTCTCTATATCCCCAGGATGTCCTTTGTGATTGTGAATGAGTTTTATCTATCAAGACTCTTTTTTAAGCTAATGGCATTATTACCTTACTCTCAGTCTGTATTCCAATACACTCTCTTAATACTGTTTGCTACTATGTCATCTCATACCACTCCAATTTATATAACAAAAACTTCTTGTTTTTTCTTAATTTTTCTGAATTACCATCACTCACAATTATAACTATATTCTCTCTCAATTCTCCTCCATTTCTTTGAAATCTTGATCATATTTCAGTCTGCTTATCTACACTCATATGACCTTAATTTCATTGCCTAACTCCTTTTACACACAACTAAGAAAGACTGACCATATTATACATATTTCTATTCCACTTTTAACTCTACAGGAATTTGGCTTTCTACACTAAAGGAAAAGAGGGAAGAAAGGTACTGCCAAGACTTGTTGAAGGTCTGAATGTAGCAGGTGCAGGTAAAGGAGAAATCAAGGATTTCCTCAAGTTTCTGAATTGACAGTCTGGGCAGATGATGGTGACAAGTAGTGAGACGATGTCTGAGGACAGTTAGGCTCTGGGGCAGACAGCAGACTCAAGGCTTCAGTTATGGTTGTGTTAAGTTTACATGTGTTAAGACACCCAAGTTGAGATATCAAGTAGGCAGTTTAATATATAAGCCTGAATATTTAAGGGGTTGACAGAAGGGGCCAGGAAAATAAATTCAGTATCATCAGCAAGCAGATGGTGTTAAAGTCTGGTGAAATGAATAAGAGCACCTAGGAATGTCATGGAGAGGGAAGACAACCAGCCCTAAACCCCAAGTCACTCTAACCCCCAGAGGTAGGTAGAGAAGGCAGACAGGAGAGGAACAGCTACAGTGACAGAGGAGCAAAATCAGAAGATTACGTTCTAAGGAACTGGCACCGTTCAGGAGGAGGATAAAGACAGACTAAGAACTAGTAAGATAAGTATGCATATTAAAATTTCTAAGGCAGCCTCTAAAAGAACTGAAAGTCTATGACTTCTAAAACAATCGAGGTAATAAATGGAATGTGAAAAAAACACAATCACTCCAAAAAAAAGGAAGGAAGGAAGGAAGAAAAGGTGAGTGAAAAAAAAAAGAAGGTAAAAAAACAGGAGAAAATGAAAGAAATATTGAAAAAGACAAATAGCAAAGTATAAAAATAAGATGAAAGAATTACATCCAAATATATCAGTAACTACAGTAAATGTAAATGAACTAAAGCTTCAGTTAAAAGCTAAAGATCAGACAGGATAAACACATAAAATCAAGTATGTACAGTTTTTGCAAAGACATTTAAAAGAGAAGAATATAGAAAGGTTAAATTTAAAAGAAAATATTATTTTAATATATAGCTGAATCAATATCAGACAACTGGTCTTTAAGATAAAAAAAATCACCCTTAAAGATAAAGAGATCACTACATAAATATAAAAGATTTGATTAACTACAGAGATAGGATAATTTTACACTTCTGTGCAGCTAACAACATAGCTTCAAAATATATAAAACAAAAATTGACAGAAATACAAAGAGAAATATATATAAATGCACCATAAAATAGGGAGATTTTTAACATATCTTTCTCAGTAAATGATCTAGATGATGAAAAAAATAGAAAGAATATGTAATATTTGAAACACATGATTAAAAAAATTAATCTAATGGACACATCTAGAACACTACACCCAACAACTGAAGAACAGTATATACATTCTTTCAAGCATATATGGGACATTTGCAAAAACTGACTACATATTGGACCATAAAGCAAATCTCAACAATTCCAAAGATCAACAACATTTTTGATCCACAATGCAATTAACTAAGACATCAGCAGCATAAAGATAAATAGAAATAACCATATTTTTGGAAATTAAGAAATATATTGCTCAATAAATCATGACTCAATGAAGGAATCATAATGGAAATTGGAAAAACTTTGCAATGCAAAAATATTACATATCAAAACTTAAAGAACTCAGACAAAGTAGCACCTAGAAATAAACATATGGACTTAACTTTATATTTGTATAAAAGAAAGGCTGAGAATTAATATACTAAGTATACAACTTCAAAAGTGAGAAAAAGAATTATAGAATGTAAAGAAAGTAGAATGAACATTAAAAAAAGAGCAGAGAGTAGGAAATTAAAAACAAATATAGAATAGAGAGGTTGAACAAAGACAAAAGTCTCTTCTTTGAAAAGACCAATAAAACTGACAGATATTTGGTAAGACTAGTGAGAAAAATCAGAGAACACACAAAAAGTGTCAGAGATTAAAAAGTGCTTATAGCTATCGAAGTGAAAGAGATAAAAGATAGCAAAGGGATAATGGAAACACCGTGGATGCCACAATATTTCAAAACTTGGAATGGACAAGTTTTTAGAAAATTTTATTTTATCTAAACTGTCAAAAAAAACCTTTTTCTTAAAATCATTGAAGAAAATGAGTCCGTGGTGAACCTTCTTATAAAGAAAATACCTTGATAGTTTTACTATCAAGGTCTATTAAATAAATACACAAGACTATCAACTCCAATTTTACAAAAACTCTTGCTGACTAAACAGAATGAAACAGCACCTCGCTCATTTTGTGAGACTATATAACCTTGTAATCAAACCTGAGATGGACAGGATGGGAAGAGAAAATTAAAGGCCATGAATATAAATGCAACTTTCCTGAACAAAATGTTAGTCAAATCAGATCCAGTGCTGTATAAACCAAGTTGGGTTTGTCCCCAAATGCAAGGTTACTTAATATTATCAAAGTGATCATGAATTTACAGCTTCTGGTAATGGCAGACTAGAAAATTGTGACTAAACTGTCCACTGAAGATAAGTGAAGAAGTTAGACAAAATACAAAAGAAAAAACCCTTGAAAATTATCGGACAGCTAACAAGACAGTGCAAGTGCCAGCTGTTCTCTTGGAACCGGCCCGGAGGGAGCAGGACATGAGCAAGGGGCGGAGCTGGGTTTCTGGTGACCTTACAAGCTTGGAGGTGGAGGATCAGAAACTGGTGTGCCCTCCACCAGTGCTCCCAGCTCCGGGCTTTACGTGGGGAGAACAGGTAGGAACTTTTCACTCTGTACATGCCCCAGAAAACCTCCTGTCTTGGCCACAGACTGCCAGCAACCTCAGATGCCTGGTGGAAGCAACCAAAATGTTTCCAGACATTGCTGAATGTTTCCTGGGGTACAAAATCACTGCCGATTGAGAATCACTACCCTATAACTACATCATTTTTATAAGTTTTGGTTTATCCTTCCATTTTCTTCCTTGTTAAAAATATCAGGGAATACACCTACGTATGCACAATCTTGCTTTTTCTTACACAACAGGTAGCATATGCTACACACAATCATCTACACTTTGTGCTTTTCACTTAATAATGGCACCTTTTAAAAAATTAATAAAGCATTTTCCCCACATAATTCTTACTGTACTTTTTAGTGTAAGAGTAATGTGAAAGAATAAGTATTTTTAACATTGACTGATTACACATGAATGTGTATCTTAAAATTCTAAACTAGTTTACCTTTTATTTAGTATTTACCTTGCACACTCATTTGGTTCCTCTGTGGCATTCTTCAGTAAAATACTTATGAGGTAGTGCTAAAAACACAAAATGAAGTAAAAAAAAACCTTGGTTAGTAGTTGATTTCCCACATGTTCTGTCCTCATTCTAGGCAGCGAGGGGCCACTGAAGGACTGGGGAAAGGACACAAGGGGCTCAGGGGAGCAGCAAGGTGGTCTCAGCCGGGGGCTCCCAGGGCTTTGAGCCTGCCTAGGGAAGAGCGTTTCTGTGTATACAATAAAAACCAAGCACAGCAAATGACTCTTCATCATAGGAAAAATCTCGGTTTTCTTTTACTTTAACTGGATTATACATCGTACACTGAATTACATGTTGTACTTGTGTACTATAGATAGATAAATTGATTGATTGATTTGAAAAGCATTTTTCTTTGCCCCAAAGTCAGCTGAGGAGAGACTGTTTAATTTTATTCTCCAAGGATTAATTTAGAACCTCAAATAGTAGTAGTTTTTAATCAGGCCAACAATGGGATAGAATGTTTAGCTTATTTCAATTATTTCTTATAAATTCATTTGATGCACTAATGCAGCAGAGTTAAACTAATAAAATTATTACAAAGAATGATTCATTACATAATCATGATCCGTAGGCATGATAAACAGATCTAATAAAAAACACCCAAGGAACCTAACCATCACTCTCCATCTAGTTCATTTAATCCCCCTAAAACCAGTCTTCTAAAAAAACTGATACATCTAAACGATATAGCAAAACTTTCAGGGATAAGCAGCTCAATGCATAATAATGGAAGAGAGAACCACACAGCTCGAGTTAGAAGATGCTAACCAGGGCTTCCCTGGTGGCGCAGTGGTTAAGAATCTGCCTGCCAACGCAGGGGACAAGGGTTCGATCCCTGGCCCGGGAAGATCCCGCATGCCGCGGAGCAGCTAAGCCCATGAGCCACAGCTACTGAAGCCTGCGCGCCTAGAGCCCGGGCTCTGCAACAAGAGAAGCCACCGCAATGAGAAGCCCGCGCACCACAACGAAGAGTAGCCCCCGCTCGCCTCAACTAGAGGAAGCCCGTGCACAGCAGCAAAGACCCAACACAGTCAAAACTAAAAAATAAATAAATAAATTTATAGAAGATGCTAACCTGAGATTCGGTCATTGCATCACGTACCTTGACATCTTCCGTTCCCCTGGTGACTTCAGTAACTTCGGGCACCGGCTGCCACAGAGGGATCTCGCGGTAGGTGTTGGGAAAGCAGACCAGAGACCCGAGAATGGTGAGGGCTTCCAAACGAGGGGCCTGCACATGGCAAAGGGAAGTGAGACACACATTTTCCTTCTGGTTATAAACGTTAGATAAGCAACAACATGTTTTACTTTTTCATGATTTTGAGGCAGCCCTGCTGGGGCAACGGCATCAGGGGTGAAGTTTACTGTTTACTGTTTTACTTCGTTTTTTAAATACAAAGATTTGAAACTACTAACACCAAAATGTTCAGGTTTTTCAAAGTCAGTCAGTGAGAACACAGCTTCTCGTTACGTGACCTCCACAACACAAGACCCACCAGTTCCCATCCAGGCCTGGTCTCACCCAACCCCCCATGGCAGGGGATGCAGCTGACAGCTCCCATGCACCTGGGAGCCCTCTCATCGCTTGGACACCTTTCTTGGTTCCCGAGGGGACCTGACAGTCTCCTTGCTGGAACCCTTCGCTTCTTCAGGATGTAGACTCTAGGGTGCTGAGTGCAGTTCTCGGCCCTCTTCCCTCCGAGATCTACACTCAACTCGTCCGGGATGTCCAGACCCGAGGGTTTAAATGCCTCCTACATGTCGTCGGCCCCTCAGCACCTCTTGGTAGCCCTGGCTTCCTTCCTGAGTCCAGATCTGTAGATCCGACTACCTGTTTGCCATCTCCACTCGGGGTCCAGAAGGCATCTCCGCTGACAAGCTCCCCCTCGCCACAGGGTCCTGTGATTCCGTGTGACACCACCCAGCCTCCATCACTGCCCTCTTACCTGCTGCCTTTACCTTCCTCTATTTTCCTGTTAAGAAAATCTCTAAACTTAAAAGTAGACAGAATATTATATCCATGCACCCAATGCCTAGATTCAAGATGTTATCACTCTTGCCTCATTTATCTCTTCATTTTTTTCATTTCAATATTTAAAATTTGTTTAAAAGTTTTCCACTTTCAGTTTTAAAGCGAATTCAAGACATCGTGTCATTCCACCTCTGTTGTCCTCCAGCATCCCTGCTTTGGGTTTTCCCTTGGTATTCATCACTTCCTGATGACGCGTTATGTATTCATTTGATGTTTGCATTCCCCATGAAGACAGGGGGCAGACAGTCTTCGTCACTTCTCTCCCCCGAGGATGCCCAGTAAACACCACCTGGGGACAAGGTGGTGGTCACGGTCCTCATTCACGGACGGACAGGGACCACCCTGCAGGTCTCCGCGTCAGCTTCGCTTCTTCCATGAAGACTTTTCTAACAGATGCCTTCCCTTCCAGCTCTCATCATGCAGAATTAACTGGTCCCACACTGGCACCCCTCTGGGTTCTGGAGGTGCTTCAATTGTGGCTGCTAGAAACTTACGTGCAAATATTAACGCTTAGTTTACCTGTCCGATTCCTGGAGGATGGGGGCCCTGTCACACTTACGCAGGCCAGGTCCTGGCATATAGTAGGTCCGCAGTCAGTGTTTCTCCCACAGCCTTGTTTTTTCGGCCTTCACTAACGGTTGTCTTGACCCACCAGACAGTCTTGGTTTGAACCTCGCTGAGGCTGATTTTTTCCCCTAAGTCGTGTGTGACTCTGTAACCACTGGATACAAAACAATAGCTCCTACATAAAATAAAGAGCTGTTAACGCAGCTTTATTCAAAGAACGGAGTAAATCTAGATAATTTTTTTGCCTGGGTACTGGGCCTGTGGTGAGCCCCAATTTACACACAGAAGAGTGAGGCCCGTGAGTCTGTTGCCCCAGGATGGATGACTAGTACCCGCAATGCTGGGAAGGACCCCGGGCCTGGCTGGGCAGGGCTGCAGGATGGAGAACGGGAAGAGAATTACAGGTAATATCCCACGCCGTGTGCACATCAGGATGCATCCACTCTGCCGCTGGTGGACTTTCGGATCGGCTCTAGTTTGGAGCTGTGATAACAATGTTTGCTGAGCACGATCTTCCCCCACCTCCTGGGTACTTGTGCACGCGTTTCTCTTTCCCTCGTGGCCTCAGCAGGCAGATCTACGTAGCAGGAGTCCTCCAGGCTTGTTATTAACTTGTGTTAATGGAAAATTTTGACTGAGCAGGTGTGTCCCTATCCGAACACCTCTCACTAGTTCTCTTACAATTTTAAACCTCAAGTTTAAACTGAGAGAGTGATTCAAAGTAATTCAGAGTTATTGTTCCTTTATGTAAAATAAATCTTACACTCACATTCTCATATTTTCTCTCTCTCTCTTTCTCTTTAAACAAATGTTTTGGAAGGCCACTTTAATAGCTCATCTAGCCGAAAGATAAATTTTCACAGAGAATGACCACCGTGCATGATATTATCACTAGAAAGGGCGCCAGCATTTTCACAGGAAACTCTCAGAGCAAGTAAGGAAAATTTCAATAAAGTATTTTCCTTCCTATATCCTGTTTTTTCCAAAGTTTTTCCATTTTTTTCCCAAAGTTTTTTCAATGTTGATTTGAATGATTAAAAGTAAATTAGAAGGTTCCTTGAGAATGATTATCCTACAGTTTTTCAGAAATAAGTATGAAAAGTTGTCATAGTCTTTACAAAAAAAAACCAGTTGAACAAATTTAACATTTTCCTTCTTCCTTCCTTCTTTTCACTCATCCATCCCTTTTGCTCCTGTCTCTCTTCCCTCCCCTCTGCTTTTTAATTTACCCCTAGAAGAAAAAGTGCATGAAAGTGCCAGCATGAAATACCAGCTATACAAAGTATTAAAAACAATTTAATTCAAAACCCAGGGTTGGAGTTTGAATTTGCCCTGCAGTGAAGAAATAAGTAGAATAAAAAAGTAACAACGGGGCTTCCCTGGTGGCGCACTGGTTGAGAATCCGCCTGCCAATGCAGGGGACACGGGTTCGATCCCTGGTCCGGGAAGATCCCACATGCCGCGGAGCAACTAAGCTTGTGCGCCACAACTACTGAGGCTGTGCTCTAGAGCCCGTGAGCCACAACTACTGAGCCTGCGTGCCGCAACTACTGAGGCCTGTGTGCCTAGAGCCCGTGCTCCACAACAAGAGAAGCCACTGCAATGAGAAGACTGCGCACCGCAACAAAGAGTAGCCCCTGCTCACCGCAACTAGAGAAAGCCCGCGCGCAGCAACCAAGACCCAACTCAGCCAAAAATAATAAATAAATAAAATAATTTAAAAAAAAAAAGTAACAACGTGTCAAACAAAATTTAGATAGCTAGATACTCACATTGATTTCAATACAAGTCCCTGGCAAACAGTAAAGCTAGTTTTATTTACACCATTTAAAGAAGGGAAAACTGGCTCTGAACAGGTAACAGCTGTACAGAGCACAACTGTGAGAGGCCTTTAAATTGAAATGGGTGACAGTGTCCTCTCAAAGGCGTTAATACATCGCCGTAATGGTGGAGGTAAATGTGGAGATTACAAATCAATTCTTCTCGTAGCCCTTAGCGCTCACTTAGTCCACTTGCTTCTAATTTCTTAGTACAAGAATTCTGCCAGAGTTTTATGGCATATGAATCCAAAGATATATATTAATATTCTGGTTAAAAATTTTAGTGTTCTAACATTTTAAGAAAATATTTTCTATTCGACTTATAATAACTAAGGCTTAATAATAGGAAAGAAAACCTTATTGATGATGTACACTTAAAATTCTCTCTTGACCACAGACATTAGTGTCTGTGCCACCATTTACCGAAAAATGCTAATAAGATTCTAGGAGACCAGTCCTGCCGCTGACTGTGTAAATGTGCTGCAATATTAGTGAGGACATGATTTCTCACACTCACTCTGGCCTTTTGATGAAACGCCTTTCCACTACCAGTGTGTCATCTTATCCTACAATTTCACACATCAGCTGCCAGGGCATCTACCCGAGAGCCCGGTTTCACGTTGCACTAATGAGTCAACACCTGTTAGGAGTGGAGAAATCTGAACCTTGTTAGCCGCTGTGAAGCCTCCTGGGAGCCGGGACGCTGAGCATTGTCGCACTCACCGCCAGCGTGTCTGCACTGAGGACCCTGGCAGCGGCCGTGATGAAGTCCCCCACCAGCATGGAGAAGCCGGGCAAACCCAGGGAGAAGAAGCGGGGTGGGCAGTGCCTTACAATGGTATTTAAGATATCCTAGAAGGGGAGAAAAGAAAACACAACTGTAAGTTTCCAGACCAAAATTCCAAAGTCATCAGTTTGTCCGTACATATGACTACTGTGAGATTATCTAAAAGAACACAGGGCTTCCCTGGTGGCGCAGTGGTTGAGAATCTGCCTGCCAATGCAGGGGACACGGGTTCGAGCCCTGGTCTGGGAAGATCCCACATGCCACGGAGCAACTAGGCCCGTGAGCCACAACTACTGAGCCTGTGCGTCCGGAGCCTGTGCTCCGCAACAAGAGAGGCCACGATGGTGAGAGGCCCGCGCACCGCGATGAAGAGTGGCCCCCGCTTGCCGCAACTGGAGAAAGCCCTCGCACAGAAACAAAGACCCAACACAGGCAAAAATAAAATAATAAATAAATAATAAAAAATAAAAAAATAAAAGAACACAGACCACGGAACTTTTTCAGTGAAAAGGGTTCCAGGAGATGAGCTAGTCCAGGGGCTATTGTACTCATTTTACACGTGAGAGGATGGAGACCCTCAACTGTAGGGTGACTTGTCCAAGACCTGAATTGTGGCATTGGGACTAGACACTCTTCCATCTTCCATGTACAGGTGGGCTCCTCGGACAAGCTACAGGAGTGTTGAGGTAGATAAATAAATGAAACCTGCAAGCACCTATCACTTCCCATCTTCTTCAATTCTCAAAAGCCAAAGCACACTGTTCTATTACAAACTCCTGAAGTAGGCAGAGATGGAAACTTGCATTCTTCGGGCGACTCCCGTGTGAAACAATGGGAGTGTGGATCCCGCTGGGACGGGTCACGCGCCAAGGTCAGGTGGTCGGTGGGGCTCCTGGTAGAAGTGGGTGGCAAGGCACGTGTGCGCAGTGCTGCGTGTGGACCATCTCCCCCCCAGACACCTGGTGTCCCTGGGTCTGGAAGGGCCTCTCACTGGTGGGTGGCCGGCTGGCCCCTGCCCGCCAGCTCTGTTCTGAGGCGTTGCCTCATTCCAGCCCGTGGCAGACCAGGGCTCTTCTCCTGGACAGCGTTCGTGCCATCCACGGCCAGGACGCGTCTCTGAAGCCATCTGTGCGAGTGTGTGCAAAGGGGATTAGTAAGAAAACCACAAACTGCTTTTATGCAGTTCTAGGACAAGTGCATTCATCCAATGTACTGAAGTGCTGCAGTTATGTGACTTGTAGTTATATAACCTAGAGTTAGTTGCAAAATACAAGAAGCAAAATACCAAAAAAAACAAAAAAACAAAAAAAAGCCCCCAAAAACCTCTGGTTTGTTTTCTCAAATTTCAGTGTACCTATTTGAAAATCCTTTAAAATAATCCTGATTTAACTTGATTAAATTAGAGCAAGGGATAGCAATGTGCTCGATTCTAACACATTAAGTCCTTTTTCATAAAAATAACCTCATTGAACAACTTGTAATCTTAAAAGAGAACTTTTAGGTGTTCACAAAACATTTTTTCTAAGACTTCTTCCTCACATAGCAGGCTCATTTAGTGTCTACAAATCATGCTGTTTGTGTCCTTAAAATGACGGCGCAGTGCTTTACTCTATTAGAACTCTTATATGGTAAATTATTTAGCAAGTACTAACTTAAGGTTTTAGCATTTCAGCAGACTTTCTCCTATACCAAAAATAAACAGAGAGACAAACAGATAAATAGATAAAAGGGAGGAAGGAAGGAGGAAAGAAAAACCCGAACCATGCTTCCCCCGGGTTAATGTTTAAATCTGCTGTAATCACGTCCTTTGATACATTTCAGTGTCCACATCAGCCAAGGCAAACATTCTAGGGGCTGAGCAGATGGACAGTGCAGTTTAGAAAGTGTGTGGTCAACTCCCGCTCCGAGCGCAGAACAAAAGATCCACCTTTTTCATAATGAAGCCTCTGATTAATGCCCTGGGCTCCTCACCACACACCTGTAATTACTCACAGAGGTACGCTCTGTGCTGGGCCTCGTCTCGGGGTGTCAGGCATCAAGGTCTCGGGCAGCAGATGGAAGCACGCTTCTGTTGACATCTGCTGCCACGAAAGGATTCGTGCAAACCTGGCTCGCAAGGTAGCAGAATGCCGTGCGTGGGAAGATTAATAATGCAAACAACCATGATGTTAACTTTGTTAGGTTTGTGTTAATTCCATCTGTTGAGAGGAGGAACTGAGCCTTGAACGCTGTGGGTTTTTAACATCTTTAGCACATACTTAAATCACAGATTTTTCACCACTGGAATTGAGAGGTTTAATTTTTAAAAAAGGGTTTTCTGGGATACGTTTATGGGAATTATGAACTAAATCCTTTAACAAGCTAAAGCCAGAATTTATACATGAAATCCATTTTGTTTCACAAGATTCAGATGCGTCAAGGCAATGAGCTGGAAATGGGGCATTCCCAGAAATGACTAAGTTGCCACTGATGCTGAAGGCAGCAGAAAATGTGTGCAAGAGAAAGTCACAGGCTCCCCACCCCCTGGACCTCGGCCAGTCTCTTCAACGGAACCTGTTTCTACGGGCGAGAAGGTTGGAAAGAGAAGGCAAAATAACAGATGGCTGGCCTAGCCTGCCCGCCACCCACGGAAGGCGGCCCCCAGGAGAAGTGAGGCCGCCAGTTACAGCAGCTCTGGGCTGGGGTTAACATGGGGGTTTAAGAGGGGGCTGTATGGCCAGTCGTCCAAGTTAGGGCCATATGCTTGCTTATTTTGCTTATCCACACTGAAATGGAACAACCCAAAGATTACAATCTTTGTGACAACATTTTGAAATTAGGAATAACTGTGGTGCTCGAAGGAGAGCAGCTGCATCTTCCCAGCAGAGGGACGTCCACAAAGTGCTCCCGGCACTTCTGGTAGGAGCCTTCCTCTCCACACACTGAGACCACGGCGATAGCCGGAATCCTTGCGAAAATGAAAATCTTGAGACTGAAGCTTTCTCCTGGGTCCTGGGGTTTCAGGGAGACCAGACAGGACGGTGCTTCCCAAACACAAATTATTCACGTACAAAACTCATGCTTTTTGTCCTACTCAAGTCCAAAGTGAACATGATTTGTCTGTTTTTCAAAGTAACTCACTTTTTTTTCATGTAAATAAGAGTATTCTGGAAAACTCGTATCCTGGCATACGTAGAAAATAACCCTTAAATCAGTACAATTATGGTAAACCAAGGCTACTGAGTTTTTGCTAAACATCCCCGTCAGATGGAGGGTCTCCTTGTTAACAGTGTGGTTTGCATCCTGGGTGGAGAGAGAAGTTCTGTGCCCGCTCCAGCCACCTGCCCAGGAGTCACAGGGCTGGCAGAGCCAGGGCCATGGCTCCCTGGGTTCGACTCAGGGCTATTCAGTGCCCCCTCCTTTGTGATCATGGTGGGAAATGCCTCTGTACTCAAGTCAGACTCTGGCAGAGTGAAAAGAGCCCCAGGCCTGGGGTCAAGGCCTCGTGTATGTGACCGTGGACAGGTCATGTCGAGCTTAGAGCTTCTCGTTTCTCTTCCACAGAGGGGACTGATTCCCCCTGGACTTGTGGGTAACGGGAGAGATGTGAACACATGCCTTGTAAACTGAAGAGGGTCACACAGAAGTAAACAGAGTAAAAATAAAAGGGAAGGACTATGAAGGATTTTTACTTTCTAGAATTTACTTTGTAGAATTCCGTGAACTACTATTTTGCTGATACTCAGAAAGAGCTTTTTAAAACATTTCAAAGGTGATCCCCAAAGCCTCTTAGATTACATTCTCCCAGAAGTTAAAAAACCCTAAAAACTAATTCTCTCCAATAACATCCTTTGCAAAGTGTTACAGCAATTAGCCATATTGTATATAATTTATAGGGCAAATAATGAAATAAAAACTGGAAAATGTTCTGTTTTAGATATTCAAGAGTCCATTCTTCTAAGGAGTTCTAGAATGGACCCAATCAAGTGAGTCTGGTAGCAAAAATTAGTTTCTTTTCCGCGTTCTAAACAGACTGAAAATAATAAGCAAAACTATAAGCTCAATGAAAAGATGGACTCTAAAATAGGAATTAAGCTTATTCTTGAAAATTGACCAGCATGAAACTCTTTCGCATGCTTTTTGTTCAGAGAAAATAAAATTCAATCCGCAAAATGCTGTAATATGAGGAACGGACCACCAAACGAGTATTTTCCTCTCATTTTTGGTTACAAGTCCACACGCATGCTACACACTGAGTGTGAAAACTGGATTGTAAGATGATAGCTGTGAATTTGCAGCTTATCCAAAGATTCAGGTTTATGAGAAAGTAACTGGTGAGAACATCTGTCTCTTATCACTGATCTTACAAAAAAATCAGGTAATTCAAACAGAGGCATGTTGTTTCCTCCCCTCCACAGCACAGTTCTATAAACACAAACCACATTCAGCCTAGTAAATGAATCGCTTTAATTGGACGCTATGTACACAGTAACTGGAAAAACCATAAGTGATAAGAAAAACATATGGCGATGGCAGCAGAAATTGGTTTATTCATTTTGCATAGTGTTGTTTCTTTAGTTCTCTTATAATTGACCTTTAGAACGATAAATGTGTAAAATAATTTTGTTTATTATGGCTCCAAACCTTCCAACAATTACACAAAATGAAAATTTAAAAGGAAGGATTCATTCTGGAAGCATTTCCATTGTTTACATAATTGCACAGCTATAATTCAGTGCTCATGTTGTTATGGAAAATAAAAAAGGGCCATTACGGGCCATTTCAATCCAAAATATTGCACAGTGGTGTCAAAAATGGGGGAAAATGTTCACTTTAAAGCAGTTTAAAATGGATTAACCCTGTAAACAGAAACATTTCAATATAGTATTCTACGAAATACAAATGTTCAAGAAGTAGCCATCCTTCAGACGGAATTAGAAATGTTGCGACTGTACTTTCACACCAATTACATATATATTATTCACTTAATATTTGCTCACGGCCCAGCAGATGATGGTGGTAACACAATAGCTGGCCATCTGTCTCCCTGCTTCCTCAGAGGACTTGCGCCCCGCTCCTCGGAGCAAACAGATCCGGTTATTCCACCGAAAGTCACTCAGACCTTCCAGGAGGCCAAACGGAATTGTTCAGAAACAGAACCCCTGTGTGCAAAGTCACTGGACTCCTCCTTTCACTTTGAAGAAAATGAAAATGTTAAACAATTAATGATTTCATTGCTATTTTTCAGAAGATACCTTTTATCTAGAATATTCTACAGGAAGTGCTTTTGTTTGGGAAGATGGGGACTGTTCGGATCTGGTTATCCCATTAATCTAGTTAACAGAAAGATCCCGTTCATTCCACACCCAAGTGGAATTACTAATTAGCAGAAGATGCGAAGGCAGAGGGATACTTTTAACACTACCCCTGGATATAATCTAAGCTTTCTTTAACAATTAAATAGGCAGACGTGATCCTGCAGGACCTCGAAGACAAATTTGTAAGTATCAGTTATCGCCTTATTGGCGAGGCTCAGATACGCTGAGTGACAAAAAAGTCTTAGTTACAGGAAGGGCAGATCTGCAGAGCCCTCCAAGTCCAAGGCCTGGTGTTCTCTCTTCTGCTGCTGGGTGTCTGCTCCTTCAACAGCGGCACAGACCTCCTCTACATAGTATGAGCTGCGACCTGGCCTGTCCAGGCTCTACATTGGTTCAGGGAGGGGTTTTTGTCGATAAAAAGAAAGGCTTTATGATTATGGCCTTTAAGAAAAGCACAACAGATCATGTCACGGGCACCGCCCTTCCAGAAAAGTCAATGGAAATAAAAACATAGCAGGACAAAGCTTAAAAATTACTTTCCAGATCTGGGCCAAGGCATACGTGGTACCTGCGATACGTTCTCTGTTCAAAAGGCCAACTGTGGTGTAATCTGTTTGGAGAAAAGGCAGAGATTTTTATATGTGCTGGACAAATGTTACTTCTCTGGGTGTAACTATGTTACCAAGGCCGCGAGAAATATGACAGGACAGAGTAATTGGGTTCTGCATCTGGAGAAACAAAATCGCCTTGCACTTCTCGCCGTGAGGAATGCTCCGGAGAAGACATGGCAGCATGCAAAGGAGGGCGTGACAAACACAAAAACTTCTGACGGTCGCAGGAGCTGCTGCTTTGACCTTGTGCATGGGATCAGTGACAGAACAAGAGGGCAGATGGCAGAGAAAATCACTACAACCCTCAAGCCCTAAAGGAGAGCCTCAAATATTTTTTTTATGATTGTTTTACAATTAATCCCTCATCTGTGAAGAAAAACTCAGCTCGCCTTTAAACTGATGAAGACTGGCTGACTGCTTCAGGAAAAGGGGGAGACTGATTGGTTAACTGATTTTAAGAAACACTATATGAATTTTATCTGATACTGGAGTTGACATGTTACTGGGTTGTCTTAACTGCTTCTTTTTCTTTTTGTTATTTGTAAAAGCTTTAGATGTAAGTTACCTATAATAAAATTCACGCTTTAAAGTGTACAGCTCGGTAGTTTTTAATATATTCATAGAATTGTGCGCTGTCACCACGATCTAGGGGAGACAGGCAGGGAGGTGGCAAACCCATCAGGAAATCCTGGCACATTTATGATTCCATAAGACGAGGGACACTGTCGGAGGGTCATAGAGAGAAGTGACTTGCCAGCTGCCACCCGCCCCCCGCGGCCCCAGGCCCTGGAGATGCCTCGACCTGCCTCTGTAAGGACTGTCTTAGCCGTGACCCTGATAAGCTTCAAATCTGAGACATGACAGTTTGCACAACAGGCCAGCCTAATGAGGCTGGTGCAGATGCTCCAGAGCAGTGATTAACCCCTCGCGACGAGACTTTAGCAAGTGAGAGCTTCAAGAAGCTGCTGCTGGTAAGTGGCGGGGGCTTGGCGGGGGGAGGGTGGCCCGGAGGCTGCGTTAGACTCGCGTGCGCACAGACCGCGTGCTCAGCCCGCCGGACACGGACGCCGTGCTCTGGAAGAGGATCCACCGCCCCTGACAGCCAAGTCTGCGTAGAAAGGCATCTGTGCATCCCAAGAATTTACCAGGGGACAGGGGTGGGGTGGAGGAGGGGGTTGGAAGATACTAAGCTCTGCTTTCTCTGTGGCAACCGGCTGCTCGTTTCAGAAGAGGCCGAACTGAATCAGGTCTCTCCACTGTCTCCTCCGCCCCATCCTCTACAGCTTTGACCATGTTCTGCAGCAGAAGCAGAAGCAGGGAGTCACGGCATCATCAATAACAAGATGGTTAGCAACGTACGGACGGCGCCTAATCACGCGAGTACCTTCAGGATCCTTAAGGTAGTAATTACCCCACCGAATGAACCATGCACACATCTAATTCATGTAGGTACCAAAGAGTCGGGCAGCCATACTGTTCCCAGGTTCACTGTTCATCCTGTCTCAGGACTACATCAGCTAGAAATATATTCTTCTTAGGATACTGAACAGAAATTCTTGGAGGAAACCATAGGCTTAACACACTCAGGCGCCGCCCAAGGCCATGGCAAAGGCGCAGGGCGGGTATAATCGACATCCCCCCTGATGCCAAGCAGAATAGTTCCTCACCCTCACGCTGGGACCCGCTAGAACCCAACCCACACTCCTGTTATCTTAGGACAAAGTACAGAAATCCAGGAGGGAAAACACATCTCTAATGAATCTGGGTGACAGTGTGTTTACCTTGTTCCTTTGGGACCATAAAAACTTAAGAGAAGATCTAAAAGGTCATCATTCGATCTTTCCATTTCACAGACATGGAGTAGGAGGTCGATCAAGGCCAGAAAGTGCCCAAGGTTTGGACACAAATCCAGGTGCGCTCCTTGTCTTTATTGGAAGAGAAACTGTGAGTCTGTGGCCGATGAGGCACCAGTGGACACCTGTGAGCAGCGAGCCTCACACGTGGAGGGCAATACTCAGCTCTCCAGTGCAAGTTATTCTTTCATCTCATTCACTTCGCCTACGAATCGATGAAACACGCACATATATTTTTAAAGCTATACTTTCAAGTGAAATCAACAAATGGCTGCCGTGACTTAAAAATGTGCTTCTGGAATGTATACAGTAGACATGCAGCCCTGACTGGCACAGAAGTGCAATCACAGGATGGAACCAGGTCAGGGAGTGCGACCTTCTGAATAGGAAGGAGACTTTGCCAAGCATTCTTCCTAGGAAACTGCTAGAAACGAACTCTGTGCGTGTGTGTGCATGTGTGCGTGCACGTGTGTGCGTGCACAGGCACGGGTGTGGGGAGCGGGTGGTTGGAAATATTCTACGGAAAGACACCAAGAAATTGCCTAGGGTTGCAACAAGAAATCGAGATTTGTATTTTTCCCTGAAAATGCAGAGAACCTACAACATGTGTGGCTTCTGTGTTCATTTACCTGTAGCTTCAACTCTGCTTGCAAGACCCAGGGCTTCTGACGCTGTTAAAGCCCAGCGTCCAGTGCGTCTACCCCCGCCCCCTCCTCACCTGCTGGAGTCGAGATGCCAGGTTCTCAGGCCCGCCTGGTGCTGCTGAGATCTGCTGGCTGTCTCCCAGCCCACGGCCAGGGACAAGTTAAAGACGAAAAACTATTTCTGTTGGAGCTTCCATGTCTTCTGGTGTGTTCTCACACCAGAAAATAAAAAAACTTTGGAATGTGATGATTACTCATTCTTTTCATTCTATGATAACACAAAATGCATGTTTCTTTAATTTGCTTCCTTAAAAGTAAAATTATTCCACATGCACATAGGAGCACAAATGAGGCTTTCAACATTTTTGTGTTCTGTTAAAAAAAAAAAAAAAAGAGGACAACCCGGTGGTCATTCAATTCCGGGAGCCTACAGACCATCCCGCCAGCGTTGGACAGAGGACAAAGAGCTGTCCAAATTGGTACCATTTTCGGTTTCCGCTTGGGCAACAGAAGTCCAACTGCTACTCCTTCTGGACAAAGAGCTCCCAAGAATAGCTGAGATTTGAGAGAAAAATCACCAGAGGAGCCAGCTCCGTCAACCCCATTCTGAAGAAACCTCAGGCCAGAACCACTGACAAAGAAGCAGTATCAACGACCCTGAGACCCAGCCCGGCTGCCCACCCTGCGACGGAGACCATTTGGCACAAATCCCAGCAGAGCACAGCGGGAGGGAATCAGGCCACCCGGAATAATTAACTGACCTCTAAAGAGTTGACACAGGACTCATCACTTCAAATTCCAGGAATACCCGATTAACATTTAAAAATAAATGTAAAAAGAGAAAGCATTTTGTAAATTCTAAAGCCTCATACATCATGGCTATCATTAAATTACAGCAGCATTTTAAATCATAATCTCATTAAAATATTAATTTTTGAAGGATCGATTGAAAATTGACTTGAAGTAGACTGGATTAAAAATCTATTCATTAGAAAGAGAGTCTGAAATGAAAGCCAAGTCATTCTGATAATTCCATACAAAAACAGCTAACGGTAAGCTGACGAATTTCTTGAGTGCACACTGGGCTTGAAGGTACATGGCAGCCGCTGTGCGGGGTCTGAGGCAGAGTAAAGCACGGCCCCTGCCTCCCAGCAATGTCCTCTAAGAGGCAGGGGCCAGTGGTGCACAGTTGAGAGTGAGGCCAGACCAAGAGCACAGGGATCCTCTGGGGAACAGCCAATGCTCCAGGGGGACCCAGGAGGGGAAGCAAATCGGTGACACAAAGGCACTGGGTCTTGACAGGCGCACCACACTGCACACACTCAACCCAAGACTCAAGTAAGAGAAGGAAAAAAAAAAAAAAGGTAGGTATTTTATTTTAATGTCTTATTACTAAAAGGGTCTCTCGCTAATATTTCTCTAGCCCACATATACCTACCAAAGGGTATTTTTCCATGGAAGAACAAAAGAAAACTGTTGTTCACGGTCTCTTTAGAAAACAATGTTCTCTCTGAAATGTGTTCCAGTAAATAGCATTAATAGCTGAACAATCTGCAATTATTACCCTGCCACTTATTGTTATGTGTTAAAAAGAAATCAACAGACAAAAAGAGATTATTCCCCACAAGGAGAGCACTTTCTCACAGAAACAAAACTTGCCATTTAAAATGCTCTTCTTGACGTTATTTCCTCGTATCCAAACCCAACATTGATGGATCATAAATCACAGTCATGATTTAAAATCTCTTACATTCAAAAATCACTCCCTTCCAAATGGGAGTTAAAGCATCCCTCGCCGGAAGTAACCATTTAGTACTTGAAATGGTAGAAACCATCTCTTTCTCAACCTCTGATTTCTTCTCTGCCTAAAGAAAAAATGTGAATTTTCTTAAAAATCTTCGTCAAATTCTAAATGGGAAAAGACGATCTTGTAGGTCAACAAGAGATATTCCAACCACAGGGAACCCCTTCTGCCATCCGGCACCAGGGCCTCACCGTGCTCACCTTTCCAAGGCCCCTGAGAGAGTCGTCAGGACCCCACTTCACAGGACAAGAACCTCAAGCCAGAAAAGCCCATGTGGTCACCGACGCAAGGAAACAGGGACCTACACGCAAGGTCAGGGCTCAAGCTCCACAGTGGACGTCCCTCTCCCCAGACTGCGCGTGTGGCGGCCAGGCCAGGTGGCCTTGGAAAGTCTCCCCAGAGCGTGAGAGGCTTGCAAACCCCAAATCGGCCACCTGCCCTGACTGAACTGGGGCCCCAGACATTTGGAGAAAGCGATCATCTGTGCCCGTGGGCTGACTCTGCGCCACGCAGTCTGTGCTCTGGTCACCTGTTCCCTGTCGGCTCCCGGGAGGCCTGCATGGGTGAGCAGAGGACCCCACCGAGCCCCCAGCCCCTCCACTCACGCCTGCAGGGCCACCCCTCATTCAGACTGGGCTCTGGGCAAAACACATCACAGATATTTTTTGTTGACTCTGAATTAATCGGCTCATTCCATGTTGTACTTCTTCAAAGTAAAAAATAAATGGGGGGACTTCCCTGGTGGCGCAGTGGTTAAGAATCCACCTGCCAAGGCAGGGGACACGGGTTCGAGCCCTGGTCCGGGAAAATCCCACATGCCACGGAGCAGCTAAGCCCGTGCACCACACCTACTGAGCCCGTGTACCGCAACTACTGAAGCCTGCATGCCTAGAGCCCGTGCTCGCAACAAGAGAAGCCACCGCAATGAGAAGCCCGTGCACCACAACGAAGACCCAACACAGCCAAAAATAAATTAATTAATGAAAAACTAAATAAATGGGGAACTTTACCAGCTCAACTGTAGGAAACTGCACCCCCCTTTTTTGAGAAACAGTCTCATGTTGGCAATTTCCATACAGTTCAACCTAAAACACTTGCCTCTCTTGCTTTAGTCTCCCTGGTTAAACCTTCGTGTGCTTTCACGTCCTTGGTTACACTGAGAGCTGCCTTTCATCCTCTGATGCCTGTCGAGCTTTGTGGGTTAATTCACAGGGCCTGGTGGCACCTGTACAGCTTCTCTTCGAGGACAGGGTTTCCCAACCTCAGCACTGCTGACACTTCAGGCTGTGAAGTCTTTGCTGTGGTCCTGGGCGCCTTAGGGTGTGTGACATCCCCAGCCTTTACCCACTAGATGCCAGTGCAGCCCCCACCCACTGTGACAAACAGAAGGTCTCCAAACACGCCCAATGTCCCTGGAGTCCCCACGCATCTCAGGAATCACCGTTCTCCCGTCAATGTGGGTGAGCTCCCCACCGCGCAAGGTCAATGCCTGCTTTGAAACTGACGGAGCCAAAAGCTCAACCGAAAGGTCCAGCTCAGCTGCCACGGTCACCCCACCTCCCCAGGATGCATGCGGGCTAAGGAGCTCTCCTGTTAGTCCTTCAATGCTCCGTCAATCGACACATTGATGGAGTGCCCACTCTGTCTGGGAAGAGTCTCCGAAGGAAGATTCTGGTGACTTGGTCTGCAAGAGACCACAGCAGAGTCTCTTCCAGAGAGACCTCAGGGCCAAAGAACGTTTTCTATGCTGACAAATGCAGGCCAGCTTAAACATTACATGGTTAAGTGTATTTAGTAGGAATAAAATCTTTTAATTTTCCACATATATTGAGTTGCTACTATATTGCATTTTTATTTAATGTATTTCACACAGTACGTGCTTATTAGACTCTGATGGCTAAATAGAAATAATTCGTATCCTTCACTGATAGCATTTACTTGAAAGAAAGTCTTGACATCTTCAGCTCTGAAAGGGAAATCAAACAAAACTCTAGTGTCCGCCTCTCAGGTGGACTTCTCCTCTCTGGACCACCCCCCATGCTATCACCTTACACCTTTTAAAGCTGTGGAACAAGTTCGCTGCACACGTGTTACCCTCATAACCGAAGCCTCCGCCATCTGTTACCTTTCACATATTTCCACTTTCCTTATTTAGGTGTCAGTGGGCTCGGTCTGCAGCTTAATGAAAATAATTACTGGTTTTACAGCTGAAAAGAAAAGGAAAAAGCTCTCTAGCCTGTTATTTTGGTGCAGTCATCTATCTTAAGTCTCCATGGCCACTGAGAGCTGAACAAAGTTATAATAAAATCTTCTTTGATGAAATTTGACTAATCTATGGCTTGTCCATTCTCACGAAACCTTCTGGGAAACACTCAGGAACCAGTGGATGTTACTTGATGATACAAGACTAACTCTATGATACAGGCTACATTTCATCACTCTTGAGTTTGTACAACAAGCACATGATAAGAATTATTATTAACTTAACGATACATGTCAAGAGAGGACTGACATACACTGCCTATCCTTATATATATTCTTCTTCCATCAAACCTAAGTAAAACTTGAAGGTTTTGTTTATTGCTACAGTAAACTCTTATTTCAATAAAAGATCATTTAATTTGACTAAAGTAAATTCAAACTAATAGGAATTATATTTTTAGAAAAATAAAAGTTTTTTTTAAGTGTCTAATTACTTTCAAAAACAAATAGTAGCAAAACTGGCTAACATAACACAAAATAACTGAGACTTTTAGAAGTTCTAGTTTAATGACTGTAAATAAATCTACAGTTTGCACATCATCTATCTGAATTCCGACAGGATTAGAAAACACGTTCTCTTATGTGGAGAGAAAATGTGCCTGGAAATCTTTCCCATACATTTCTACTTCCCAACAGGCGAGAATTCTTTGGGGACACCCCTGGCTGTATCCTCTGACACACCTGTGGAGCCTGCCCTGGTGCTGCGATGTCCATGGTGAGGAGGGGGTCCCGTCCTACGCTGCCCTCACCTTTTCTCAATTCATCACCTTGCCTTTCTGAACCAACGCTTGCTTTGAGAGATCATGACAATAGTGCCAGGAGACCCTGCCTTCTCGGGGCACTTACCACTCAGTCCGACACCCCACCGGTCCACGATATTCCACACACAAAATACACAAAATGCATGTGCACACAAGTATATATATATATATATGCACACAGACAGGTATACACACACATAAATAAATAAATTCACACACGCACATAAACCCTTGTTGGGCCCGCGTTACCTGGTCCCTTTCTGTGCCTGTTGCCATCACTCTCTCCTGACCCTAATCCATCCCACAGAACCACTGTGCCTTAAACTTCTTAAGATGCTTTTTGGTCGTGTTGAGTGCTGTGCTCAGCTCCCCATTATCTGTGGGACGAACATGGCTCCGAACCAAGGCTCTCTCCAGTGCTGCCTGGATCCTCGTCCATGCATTATGTCCATCTACGTATCTGGCACTAAATCAAAACCACTCTGGTCATTGTTCCTTCAACACAGCCCGTGAAATCCCATCCTGCTTCTCGTCATCCTAACCATCGTTGAAAGTCCTGCTCAAATCCCATCTCCCCTGTGAGCTGCCTTCAAGCCAACTGAGCTCGAGGGGTGTTGAACACAGTTCCCTCCCTAAAGTATGTGTCCCTCACTTGGCCCTTTTCACAAGTGGATGGATATTACGGATACTCATTATCTGTGGGTCTCATACCACTGGATATGCCCTCAGAACCGGACTAGGTCTTTATTGTGGTGGGGAAAAATATTCAACAGGAAAAGATCATTCAAGTTTTTACTATATTTAGGAAAGGACAATGTGACCCTAATAATAAAATGCCTAACAATAAATCAGAGGACCCAGTAATGCTCAAGAGAGGGCCCCCGAGGTCCTCCAGTCCGTCTCAACCACTTGACCACCTGTGGTCACGCAAGGTCCCCACAGCCGACAGGGGACAGAGCTGAATCTAGCGCCCAGGTCTGTGAGTTGCCAGTACGAGGCTTGTCCTCCATTAAAGTCAAAGTTGAATATATTTTGAAGCCGTCGGATATCCTGAAGTCTTGGAATATACATTTCCCCATTCTTAAAAACCTTAGGAATAAGGCCTGGAATTAGTCTTTTTTTTTACTCATTGTACAACCCTACAGTTTTTTAAAATTGTATTTCAGTAAAGCTTTTAAGGTAGACTTCTAAAGTTCCTCTACTGATACACATTAAGGTTATTCTTTAATCCTCTAAATATCAGTTGGACCTTTAAATTTATAAATATGCACTTTGTCCTGCTAGCATTGAATTAAAATCCCATGAATTCAAACCTTGGTAAAAATCACTCACTGTACAGAAGTACTTCAGAGATGTATTAGAATTATTTCCTTGGATAGGAGACAAATCAGGTCCTTAATGTGACATGTTAATTCTTCACTTTTTCTGAAGCTGAATGCTCACTTATGTTCAGCTTTAAATATATTTACAAATTTATGTATATCTAACATACATGTTTCTAGTTATATCTAAATTTCCAGCAAAGAACAACTCTCTGTCTGAGAAAAGGTGATGCAATTATTACATATCACTGCATGATACAGGCTGTCTGGGGTTATTAAAAGAGTCAGGTATGGCCAATTTACGAGTGTCACCCCTGCACCTTGCTTTCATGGCTCACCGCTGAGTCTTATGCTCACTGAGGGCCCCCTAGGGATCTTTTTACAAATGGCTGTTTATTATTATTCCATCATATACCTCATGAGAGGAGGTTGTAACATCCACTAAGAAAATCACAAACTATTTTGACTTCTGTGACAGAATATCACTCTATACGTGATGTTTAGAATTATGTTTTAACATTGGTGTGGAAAAGGTTCATTAGAATATAAAGTCGAATGAAAAGTTGAATTAAAGTTGCATTGAAATGTAAAGTTGAATGAAAGCAAAATGTTCCTAAAACAAGTTAAATATTCTCGGCTACAAAACAAATTAAAGGGGAAAACAAGAAATGCTGCAAGTGCCTTTAGCACCTGAAATATGGAGCCGTGTGGAACCCGTACCACCGGCGCCTCGCAGGGCATCACTGGCAAAGCCAGGTCCTTACTTGCAGACGACAGATTCCCCTCGCTGAGACTGGTTTCTATCAGGGTGTTAGAGGGCTCACAGGATGCTGGAGGACCCACTCGGGAACCCCGCACAGCCAGGCACCAGCCACCGGGAGTGGTTCCCACGGGGCCTCGGCGGCCAGTGATGCAGGTGCAGCCCCAGCACAACTGTCCCGCCCCCACTCGCTGTCCAGAGCCACACCGGGGCCCCTGCTGGGCCGGAACCTGGCTGGATGTCGACTGGGCCACAAGGGTCCAGCTTTCCGGCATCCATCCCACAGAGGGCACGCTGCCTGGGGCGGGGAGCAGGTGGAAGGGGAGCCAATGGCCAAGGACACACAAGAAACGTCCAAGTCACAAAAGGGTAACTGGAGATGTCATTCCTTGTGTCTGGCCCATGGCAGGGGGAGGGGTTACTTCTCCCCATGGTCTGAGATTCCATGATGCCTAGTTACATTTCTTTACTCAAATTATTATGTTCAAAAGTAAGAAAATATATGGGGAAAGGGAAAAAAATCAACACCCCAAGATATCGGCAAAATAAAATGGGCTCGGTTGGTCGAGGGGCTGCTGTCCCCTCCTTGTCCTCAGCGTCACTGCGAGGGCTCGTGCTCACTGAGCGCTGTCGCATCCAGGCCCTGAATCGAGTGCGTTACACGCTCTACTCCGTCAAAGTCTCCCGACGGCCCTCCGAGGCGGCGCTGTAATTACCTACATTTGTAGATAAGGGAGCCCAGGCACAGTGAGGTCAGATCACCTGGCTCATCAGAGGGACACCAAGCCTGGTACTCAGAAAGGCTTGAAGCCCAGGCTCTTTTTTTTTTTTTTTGAATTTTATTTATTTATTTTTAAAGAGCAGGTTCTTATTAGTTATCCATTTTATACACACATCAATCCCAATCTCCCAATTCATCACACCACCACCCCCCCGTCACTTTCCCCCCTTGGTGTCCATACATTTGTTCTCTACGCCTGTGTCTCTATTTCTGACTTGCAAACTGGTTCATCTGTACCATTTTTCTAGGTTCCACATATATGCGTTAATATACGACATATGTTTTTCTCTTTCTGACTTATGTCTCTCTGTATGACAGTCTCTAGGTCCATCCACGTCTCTACAAATGACCCAATTTCGTTCCTTTTTATGGTTGAGTAATATTCCATTGTATATATGTACCACATCTTCTTTAATCATTCATCTGTCGATGGGCATTTAGGTTGCTTCCATGGCCTGGCTATTGTAAATAGTGCTTCAATGAACATTGTGGTACATGTGTCTTTCTGAATTATGGTTTTCTCTGGGTATATGCCCAGGAGTGGGATTGCTGGGTCATATGGTAATTCTATTTTTAGTTTTTTAAGGAACCTCCATACTGTTCTCCATAGTGGCTGTATCAATTTACATTCCCACCAACAGTGCAAGAGGGTTCCCTTTTCTCCACACCCTCTCCAGCATTTGTTGTTTGTAGATTTTCTGATGATGCCCATTCTAATTGGTGTGAGGTGATACCTCATTGTAGTTTTGACTTGCATTTCTCTAATAATTAGTGATGTTGAGCAGCTTTTCATGTGTTTCTTGGCCATCTGTATGTCTTCTTTGAAGAAATGTCTATTTAGGTCTTCTGCCCATTTTTGGATTGGGTTTATTTTTTTTAATGTTGAGCCGCATGAGCTGTTTATATATTTTGGAGATTAATCCTTTGTCCGTTGATTGGTTTGCAAATATTTTCTCCCTTTCTGAGGATTGTCTTTTCGTCTTGTTTGTAGTTTCCTTTGCTTTGCAAAAGCTTTGAAGTTTCATTAGGTCCCATTTGTTTATTTTTGTTTTTATTTCCATTACTCTAGGAGGTGGATCAAAAAAGATCTTGCTGTGGTTTATGTCAAAGAGTGTTCTTCCTATGTTTTCCTCTAAGAGTTTTATAGTGTCTGCTCTTACATTTAGGTCTCTAATCCATTTTGAGTTGATTTTTGTGTATGGTGTTAGGGAGTGTTCTAATTTCATTCTTTTACATGTAGCTGTCCAGTTTTCCCAGCACCACTTATTGAAGAGACTGCCTTTTCTCCATTGTATATCCTTGCCTCCTTTGTCATAGATTAGTTGACCATAGGTGCATGGGTTTATCTCTGGAAGCCCACGCTCTTAACTGTTACCCGACAGTATTGTGACTTCACACGGTGAGGTCTCAAGTCTGTAGCTGGATGGTCACCTCGGGGTGGTACAAAACCTATTTCCCCACCTGAGAGAGGCCTCGTGCTTTTTGGTTTGTTGCAAGACACGATAATACAACATCATAGATGAAAATGACATAGACCCACATTTCCCAAAATTTCTATATGCAAATTTGCAACAATAATTTTGCATTGATGTAAACTCTGTACTTAAAAGTGAATTTAACTTTGATGTATTTAACAGACAAATCGCATTAAGACATTAAATCTGTAAGTCATTGTTAAAAAATAGTTTACTTATTTTAAGCAAAGAAAACTTTCCAGTCTTTGATATATGTTCTCAGAAACATAAAAATAAAATTCCTTTCCTCAGCTGTCCTTTTCCATTTCACACATATTGATCTTTCCATATGTTTTAAATGACGATGAAATTAATAGGACCTGTATTTAATAAATCCAAATCCTTTCATGTCCAAATATTTTGGGGGATACTGAGGTGAAAAAGCTGCTTAAGTATGAGGACAAACTAAGCAGAACCGGGAACAGCTTTGGAAGAGAAGCTGAAGGCAGTGGGGAGCTGGGCGGGCCACTGGGGAAGGTGTTTGCCGGCTGGGGTGGGAGGGGAGTCTGGTAAGGAGGATTCGGAGGTGGGGCAGGACCGAGGCCAAAGCCCAGGGGAGAGAAGAAGGAGAAGGAATACGACCAGGGCCTGTTTGTTTGCACGATGTGAGTCGGGTGAGCTTATCTGTTCGGTGTGAGTCAATGGGCAAGGCAGACCGTGTGGAATAAGCCGGGCTGCCTGTGAATTCTCACAGCCCTTTTTATGTGTGGCACTGGGCAGACGTCCTCAATATCTTTTGAGCCTTAGCTATTTATACAGCGGGTTGTGATATTTATCTAACTGAACTGCAGAGAAGAATTGATGGGACAACATCATGAGTTCCCAGCACAGAGTCTGACACTGCGGTGCTGGGGAAATTAAGACCCTCCGCGCACCCCCCTGCCCAGTCCCCCACCAGACACAAAGCAGCAGGACGGAATGAAGCCAGCTGGAAGACCCCTTCACAGGCAGGCTGGGCAGTCCTCCACGTCATCCTGAATCTTATTCATAATTTATAGTTATTTCCGAAAGTCTTTATGATCCTAATTATTTTCTAAATCAGTAACAGAATCAAATTTTAAAAAGTTCATAGTCAAGGAAAAATAAAGTTATTTCAAAGCATTTTCTCAATCATACTAATAAACTGTAAACTTCCACTGTACACGTACTGTGGGAAATACTACTCGGTAAGGCCCCTGTTTTATCTGTGACATTGTTGAGTGACTGGAATAGCTAAAACTGGTCCAAGCAACACTGAGAACAGTTGGTTTGGAATATGCTACATTTTGAATTCTGGCTGTTTGCTATACATATTATTACTTTCTAAAATATAGAAATAACTGTATTTGTTTAAGTAATTAATTTGCTATTATATTAGATGAAATTGTGATTTTATATGATTGTAACACAGAACACAATCATACCTGTTTTACAATTTTTTTTTTTTTAACGAGAAGAAATCTTCAATTACTATAAGCACTCTTACGTTTGGAAAAAAGATATTTCACATTTTAGATCTTACTTCTAATTCAACACTTTATTAGTCACTACTGGCATGATTTTGCTACTCTCAGATCTAGGAAAGCATCTGTAAAGCGGCCAGGCCACAGCACCGAGCTCCCACAGCGCTTGGTCTCCCACCAGTTCTAAGGCTCAGTGTGGTCCATGAACCAGGCAGCCGAGAGTCCTG
Source organism: Balaenoptera ricei (assembly GCF_028023285.1). Lineage (NCBI taxonomy): Eukaryota > Metazoa > Chordata > Mammalia > Artiodactyla > Balaenopteridae > Balaenoptera > Balaenoptera ricei. Next base: position 47,458,130 of record NC_082653.1, on the reverse strand, counting down.
CAGACAAGGGTGCCACCCAGAGGCCAAAGGAGGAAATTCACCTTGGATTTTGTTGGAAGGTAAAACTCTAAATATTAAAAATCTAAAAATGATTTGCTATTACTTATTAAAAAATCAGGAACATTTTTACAAGGTTCTCTCTGCAGGAACGAAGGCTTTTAGTGCCAGGCTACGTAGAAGTGTAGCTCTTTGAAAACTCTCACAAGATGGAAACAGCCCTGAGATGGTCCGAGTCGCAGGTGCACAGCATGTCAACTAAAACATTGAATTTATTCTCTAGAGCAAATGTTTGCTTTTCTTATCATTAATATAACATGTGTTTCCAGAAGTCATATAAGTTCTGGAGCAACCACCATGACCTGTTTAGACATGTGGACCAAAAGTTAAACTAATTATTGGAGACATTTCTTACTTAAATGAGAAAAGTTTCTTTCATTAGAAAGCCTTCTGCGTAATTTTCTTCTGGCAAAGGAATAAAGTTTATTTAGAGTAATTCTGTTTGGCAGACAGTCAGGGCTTCTAAAACGTATACCAATAATTGTTAAGGTTAAAGCAGAACAGTCAATTCTATGAAACACATAACAACTCAAGCTTCTAATGGTTGAAACAGTAGGCTGATTATAAAATAGAGATTTATGATATCCCCGTTTTCTCTTAGAAGTCTGGATGTTGGGATTACTCCTAGCAATGGGCCATCATTTAAGATTGACATATTTTACAATGAACTACAAAAGATCAAACTTAACCAAAAATAAGGTATACATTAAATGTGAAAATTATTTTAAGTATAAAATTTGAAAACTCCTTTTTCTACACTGTAAAATCCCATTTTTTAAAAAAAATTTTGTTTAGGTCTTTTTAATTTGTTACAATATTGCTTCTGTTTTTTCTAAGTTTTGGTTTTTTGGCCGTGAGGCATGTGGGATCTTAGCTCCCCGACCAGGGATCAAACCCGCACCCCCTGCATTGGAAGGCGAAGTCTTAACCACTGGACTGCCAGGGATGTCCCAAAATCCCATTTTTGAAATAATGTTTTGGGTACTCAAATGTTACACAGATTTCATCTCATTTTATTGTTTCATTTTCACTACAACACAATTTAAAATAGAAAGAGGATTCTAAACACACCTATTTATGTGAGTTTCTGGAAAGCTCATTCTAGAAATACTAAGTGTTTACAGCTGACTTCAATTTTTTTTAATTTAATTTAATTTATTTTTTTATACAGCAGGTTCTTATTAGTTATCTATTTTATATATATTAGTGTATAATGTCAATCCCAATCTCCCAATTCTGACTTCAAATTTGTTTTTATTAAATAAGAAGATTCTACAGTTGATTATCATTTCCAAGTAGATGTTTTTCCTGCAAATCTTAGCAAAATACTGCTTTAAAGTACAGCGTTGTTAACTAAACCTTCCTCTCTTGGTTCTGTCACTGAGGGATCTCATTATTATCTGTGAGTTAATTCTCTTCCCTATTTCTACCCCTTAATCTTCCACATGCCCTGAGTTGCATCATTCTGTAAAACATGCTTCCGTCCACAATGATGGCTGCAAAATATCTGAGCAAGGAGTAAAAACAGGTCTACTTATGCGTCTCTATTTCTACATTTGTTTAGGAAATAAAAGAGCCTGTGCGTCTAAGTCCAGTCTCTGCTCTGCAGATGTCCACTGCACACTGCTGGAACTGGAGCGAATATGACAGAGACAACACAGTAGGACAGTATGGCTATTACTTCAGAAGAAAACCTCAGTGACTGAAGCTCGAAGTGTTTATCAGGGAATATTTTACAAGTTTTAAACAGGGCCCAAGGTAAGGCTGGCAAATCCAGAGAATGACCTCTTACATGTATCAAAAGGTCCGTGTGTCTGCATCATATATTCAAAGCATCAAATAAAGACAGAGAGGATGGCTACTTGGTAGTTCACGAATGATTCAAGTTCACTGGTAAGTATCTACAATTTAAAGGGTAAATTCTGAAACACTCCTCAAATCTCTAATCAGTCAAGAAGACTTAGCGATAAAATTAAATGCCTTCAAACCTCTTAAACCTTTCCCTTTCCTTCTTCCCATCTCCAATGCTACCATCTTCATTCTCGCCATTTAAAAAAAAATCTATATTTGTTTAATCACTTCCTAATTAACCTCCAGGCCCAACCTCCTACTCTATCCCACCACTGTCACATCTCTAAATCCATCCTCCAAATAGTGTCCAGAATAACCTCAGGCTTCACAAACCAACCTCTTCACTTGCCTGCTTGATATTCAGACAGCAAGTCACAAGTCAGTGTTCCTGCTCGTCCAGGTCCTCTGCCCACCACCAGGGGACTTCCAGAGGGAGGAAGGCCAAGGGCTACAGGCTGATTGCTAGTGGCTCCTTTGGCCCTTCTGTTTCAACTTAACTACCAATCACATTTATTTGAGAGACATTAGCTCTTCATCAAGAGATGTCAGGATCCCTAATTTATAGGTGATGTTGTTCACAAAAACATCCTAACTCCTAAAACAGTAGCTTTCAAACATTTTTAAATGACCAAAATCATTTTCTTCATACAATAGCTAATGCAGAACCCCAACAAAAAGTGGGTGAGATAAGTATTTTTGAGGCTGACAACAGGCAGACGTTAAATCATACAGAACTGGACAGGCCAAGGGGTAAAATTCAAATTTGGCTGGTGAAATGCAGGGTCAGTGGGGAGAAGCAGCTCGGGTGAGACAAGTCAGACTCACATTTCTGAAAGGCTACTGGTATTGCTGGGTGTAGAAGACGCGGAACTACTGAGGATTTCAACATTTTGGAGGTACTTTCATAAACCCCAATTTCACCTGCAAAGAGTGACATGCACTTTCCGAACAACAGGCCACCGCGATGGCGGAGTCCCAGATACCTGGTCCTCGCTGGTTAGTCCCAGGTGCATGATGAGGTAAAAATGCACCAGGAAGTCCGAGTTGGGCAGCACATCCTGGCGTCGGGTCATCATGGCGCAGATCAGCTTGTAGGCTTGGAGCTTGCCTTCCTTATAGGCATCGGGCAGTGTTGTCGCCTGCCAAGGAGACGTTTAGAGATTTAATCAACTCCAGATGCAGATGCATTTTGTCCTTTCACTTACTTTTCAGTTTTCCATAAAGTTGTTTATGGAGACGTGGGATGCGCTGGCTGGAGTGAGACCCAGCCTGTCTTCAAAACATGCAGTCTTGGGCAATTACATTTTTTAAACTCAATTTCAGGAAGGAAGAGGAAATTACAATAAAGGAATAAACACATATTCACTTGCCTTAAATAGCCATGATGCAAACATTCTGAGGGGTGGGATCAAGGCGGGAGGAGACGGAGAAGACTGGTTATCCAGGCTTATTGCTAGGTTATCCCGTATCTAATTCACAGAGAGGAGACTTTTAGGGAAGGCAACACACAGTTTATCCCAATGATACTTCAGAAACGTGCTCCATGGTCAAACAGCTGCTCCCAATTAAATTTCTGTAAGTTGAGTGAAAAGCTACAACATTTACAAGTGTTTCTTTTATCATGAGGTCTACTATCTTTTTGAACTGTGTGGTGGTTTTAGATCTAATACAAAACTAAGGCATTGCTCTTCCTTCAATCTTAATGCCTGGAGAGGCCTTCCTGAACTCCAAATGATAAGGAATGGTTTCACAGGTTATACTGTATAAACACAAACTGTGTTTTTGGAAAAAAAAAAAAAAAGTACTAACATGGGGAAAATGTATGTTGTGAACAAAAACAAAAACCAGAATGAAAATTGTATGGACTCTAAGACAGTACTTTTATAAAAATATGTTTATCCACAGAAATAAGATTATATATTAATATTGGTTTTCTCTGTGGATAGTGAGAGAGATTGTCTTCTTCGCATTTTTCTACATTCTTCAAATTTTGTACAATAAAACCAGTATCACTTTATAAGGAGAGTAACTAAAACTAGTGTATAATATCCCATTCTTTAATATCCTATAGTAACAGTCTACTTGCACATTAAACGAAATAACTCTTAGGCATTTATAAAATGACCAAACTATAAGTATTATTATTTATTCTTGGATCATCAAACGTACTTTGTCTAAACATCTAAACTTCTGTTCAGAAGTTACGCGCAACACAGTTTTTATGTCAAGTGATAAAGCGATGTTCCCGTATTAGAATAAAAGGTGACGGCAGGACTTACCTTCGCTAGCTTGTACCAGAGTTCATAGAGATAGCCAAACACTCTGGCATGGATCTTGGGTGACTGGATATTATTCATGTCTCCGAGGATTCCCAAGATTCTTCGCCATAACACGGCAGCCGAGTCTGGGTGCCAACCCGTGAGGGTCCCCCCAGCGATTATGCTACAGTCATCAGCAAGGCATTCGCTGCTATCTGTGGGGAAAGATGTGTGTTAACCCTGTAAATGCAATTTTGATTTCATTGTTACAGCCTTTTTTTCTGTAATGCAAATTACCTGTGCTTGAAAATTTACATGTTCAGAGTAAAATAAGATGAAGTGTGAAATGGCTGACAACTTGGAAGGACAGAAAAGTGGGCTCCATGAGGAAAGGTTAGATGATTCTGCTCCTTCCAACTAAAAGGGTAACAGCCCAGAGATGACAAAACAGTTCCTGGAGACCCTGTGAAGGGCTTTATTAAGCAGCAGGGGGGTGGGGAGGAGAAATTGAGCAGGATGGGTAGGGAACAGGGCCATGAAAGGTGGCCGGGGAGGCCTCATGGCTGGAGTGACATTTTTGGTGGCTGTTACTATTCACTCAGGTTTATGGGGAGGGGGGGTATAATTTGCTTATAATAAATTTTACCCTTCTTGGATTCAAGGACTTGTAGGAAAGGTATACGATGGTGTAACTGTCACCACACACTGCCACCATAATTGATATGAAATAGCCCCTTCACTCCACAAGTGCCCCTTCACAGTCAGTCCCCTCCCCGAAGCTCTGCTCCAGACAACCACTGTCGTTTTTTGTCCCTACAGTGTCCCTACATTCTGCCGTTTCCAGAATGTCCGATAAATGGAATCCTATAGTAAGTAGCTTTTCCGTCTGGTTTCTTTCACTTAGCATAATGCGTTTATTTGAGAGATTCATCCATGAGGTTGTGTATCCACAGGTATCATAGTTTATCCATTGACCTGATGAAGGACATTGGATAGTTTCCTGGTTTTGGTGATTATAAATAAAGCTACAATTGCATACAGGCTTTTGTGTGAACACGTTTACATTTCTTGTTTGTTAAGACCAGAATCACAAACGGTACACGTTGTTTCTATGCTTGCTTCTTGCTTTTAGTGGACCACGTCTTCCTGTGGCTGCCTGAGGAAGGTGCATGTCCTCATGTCTGAAAGTCTTGGTTCCCTGACTTGTAATTCATAGTTTGGCTGGGTACAGAATTCTGTGTTGGAAAAGTGCTCACTTTCCTGTAGTTTCCTTTGTAATTTTAGAGTCAGCAGCGTTCCGACACGTGAAATTTTTTTGTGTGAAAAATTATTAACTCTGGAGAGTTTCAACCTGTCTGAAACAGGTTGAAAAAGAGAGTTTCTCTTTTATTTGAAGCTTCAGTAAAGCTAGGAATTGTCCTCTTTATTTTAAATAACTCTATTAGAATTAACCTATTGTATTATTTTTTAATTTTATATTGTTTTTATAGCTCTGTTACCTTTTTCGCTCCCAATATTTTTTCCTTGATCAATCTTGCCTATTTGTCTATTTTATTAATGTTTTTAAAGAGTGGTCTTTGTTTTCCCTATTGCTTTCTAGTATATGTTATGTACTTAGCTTTATTAGTTCCTTTTTTATCAACTTCTGTATATTATTCTGCCATTCTTTTCCTAATTTTTTGAATAAGACATTGAATAAATTAGTGTTTTTTGCTTCTAGTGTACACACCTAAGGCCACATATTTTCCTCCATATCAGTACTCAGCTACATTTCGCTGTAGTCAATTTGAAATATTTTCCAGTTCACAATTTGATTTCTTTTTGGACTTAATTTATTTGAAATGCAGTTTTAGTTTCTTAATGTCATTTTCTTCTCTTTTCTTTTTGTTCTTCTGAATTTATTTCATCATATTCACGGAATGTAATACAGTTTCAAATCATGGACGTTTGTTGAGGCTTGCTTAATGATCTAACTGGTCAATTTCTGTAAATGTTCCATGTGCTTTAAAAAAAAAATCACAGGTATTTTTAAATTAAGTTCAAAAAATTTTATACATATAGATCTACATTCAATCAAGATTAATTGTATTGTGTAAATCTTCTCTAATATTTTTTCTGCTTAACTCATCTATTAATGAGAGCTGATATTAAAATTTCCTACTATGATTATGGTTTTATCAGTAGTTCCTAGTAATTCTGTCAAATTTTGCTTCATATATATATCTGGAGGCTATGAAGTTCATATAAATTCAGAATTATTGCTGTCACTAATAAATGACTTCTGCTTTAAAGTTTATGTGACTGACATACACAGAGCTACACCTCTGGTCTGCCTTTCTTCCTGTGTATCAATGTGTTCATTTATTTACTTAGGATCTCCCTGTACATTATGTATTAGGGGTATCTCTGGTAAACATCATATGGCTGGATTTTATGTCTTCAACCTAACCCAAGAGTTTCTGAATTGAACTGCAAGTTTAAATTGTTTATTTTTATTGTAGTTGCTGATCTATTTGATTTTTATCTCTCACGTCTTACTTTTGGCTTTCCGTTTAAGTCACCTCTGCTTTGCTTCTCTTTGGAATCTTCGGAGGGAGTTTAAAGAGCTGTGTCCCACCCAGACACGGTAGCAACCATTAACCACCGCTGAGCATCACCTTGGGTGCATATATTGTTGGGCTTTTTCAGGCCTAACCATAGAAATGGGAGCACAGTCTAGGGATGCGAGGAGCTCAAGTGGAGGGATGACCAGGGCCGGCAAGGAGCGGGCGGAGTGGGTGTGAGGAGGGGCCAGGGCAAATCCAGGGCAGGCTCCATATGCTTCCCGCACTGTGCCCGAGACAGCTGCTGACAGCTTATTATCAATACATTCGTTATGGAAAGATGCCAAGACCCTGAAACAGAGGATTTGATAAGGATGGTACATGGATGGTGTCATGGAAAGATCTTCCCAAATCCAGGAGCACTGTTCCTTCTTAGAGCAAAACACATCTGTGTTTCCCACATCCGTATCATACAATCAACTGAGGTGACACAGATAATCCAAGCCGGAATCCCACACGGTGTGCCTGCAGAGACAGCAAAAGCCTAATTACGGGCCTTCTGGGCTCTCAGACTGACTTTTACAAAACCTCAGAAGACAGGCTCGTCCTCCTCACGTTTACTCTGTAAAATGCGTGCAGTATCAAGCATCTGTCAGTCCGAGAAGGTCTGCTGAAGCTTCAATGAACCTTACAAACCAACCTAAGCTCCCAAGTGAACAAGCAGCATAATGCAGCATTTATTTTTCTCAAGAAGAATGCCATGAGTCTTTAATTCCTTGAGCGTTAAAAAAAGTAAGGGAACTCAGTGAATTAGAACTTTGCTCCATCCCCAACCATCACCTGCAAAATGCAGCCATCTGAGGTGGAGATTAGCCTCCAACCTTCTAGTCAGGCTGGGACTTCCCTTGAGTGACAGCTCCAAGTAAACAGAGGTCAGGTGTCTTATCACCTACACCTCCCTGCTACCTGCCAGCAAACACATTCTCAGTTATGGAAGGAGCCCCCCCTCCAAAAAAAGAATCTGTTTCAATACTGCTTTGCTCTCAGAAAAATGTATTCCTCAGTGATAAAATTCTAGGTAACATCCCCCATCACATTATCAAAATACAGGGAGTCTTTTTGAGGTATTTGAAACGATTGCATGCTCAATATTACTGTGAAAAAAAATTTTTAATGAGTTGAAATGTTTTTAACCCAAAATTATTCCACTCATGGCATAAGTAACAGAACAGATGCTGACATTTTGCATGTAGATGGTTCCTCAGTGAAGCAGCACTTAATTAAAAATCGGGATTTGAGAGATTTCTGAAAATTTCATGTTCACCTTAAAAACACCAAACACTTAGTTCATTTTCTTTTTCATGAGCAAGCTAGTATGCTAGCCTAGCATCTTTTTGTTCCATTATTACTAAATGCTATAGAGACATTAACATTTTTTTGTTGTTGTTAAAGTAGGAAGTCTTGCAAACAAATAAAAGTTATATCATCTTTCTCCCAACACATACAGGACTTTAATACAGGAGCAATCTAACGTTCAGAACTTTGCAAATATGCAAAGGATTTTAGCCATGAGATAAGTCTTGGTAATGAGTAAAACAGGCACTTAGGACCCAAGGGTGACTTCACACAGCAGCAGTCTCGTGTAGGTTTGGCGGAGGGTTGATGAAACATAGCTGGTGCTTTGGAAATGATTTTCTCTTTTGAGTTGAAAACTTAACCAAAGGCACAAACCCAAAGGCTCAACAGAAACACCTTAATTCTGGGACCAGAAAAATTAGGCCTAGACTTTGAGGATTAAAAGCGGAGAAGACGCAGGTTGGCGCTCTGCTGACCGTCACTGCGGCCTGACCCTCTTCTCCTTCATCTGCTTCCCAGGCACACGCAACATTCATGTTAAAGATTACAAAGGTGAGCAAGCAACCCCACGGTACTTCTCATCGTTATTTTTCTTTAGAATGTTTTATGTTTTCAAAATAGATCAAAGCCTGGTGGAAATGCCAAAAATGTCTGCAACGGTAGAGGATGTTGACAGACCATTCCTGTGAATGGTTTTGGTGGCAGGTAACAGTGATAATTAAAAGCAAAAGTTATAATTAAAAGCAGAAATGGTCAAAGGATTTCGATAACAACATCTAGAGGCAGGGCTGTGATAAATATACTAAACAAGAGAGACTTGGAAATGCAATCGTACATATTTTTTATTGTCAAAAAAAGGTTAAAATTTCGTTGCTGTTTTTAGCTAAATCAAACAACAGCCTGCAGCTTAAAGCTTATTCATTCACTGATTCAAGTATTTACTGACTATTCCTCTCCTGCTATGTACTGTCCTGGGAGCCAAGAATCAGCTGTGAACATGACCAGTGACCAACGACCAACGACAGTCTCGCCCCTGAAGCTTACCTTGCAGCCAGGGGGGACACTACTGACCCTTCTCCAACTAAAGCAAAATGTTGAAAACCACTTCTTGCTGAACTTTATCTTAAAACGTATCACCGATTTGACAGGCACCTGGAAAGGAAGGAGCACCAAAGCTGGCCCTTACCCTTCAGGGTTCTAACCCTGAGTTCTTTAAGTTTCTCTGACAATGAAAAGAAAGTTTTCCTTATGCTAAAGTTGAATTAATGACTGACACGTTTCTTATGATTAGCTTTTTTTTTTTTTTTCCATCTCATTTAAGAAAGCCTTCCCTACCCCAAGGTCTTAGACATATTTTTAGAGGATATTTTCTTCCAAAAGCTTTTAAGTTTTCCTTTTCACATTTAAGTATTTTATCCATAGGGACTTGGCTGTGGGCAAGGTGGGAGGTAGGGAATCTGTCCCATTTTCTGCCCTGTGGCTAAATATTGTCCCGCAGGCCTTTGTGGGGCAGTCCATTCTTCCTTTGTCAGATCTGGAATGCTGTCTCTTTCGTGTATCAGGACTCCATGCCTGTGTGGATCCAGTATGTATTTTATACTCCATTCCCTTAGTCTATTTGTCTGTCCCTGTGATTAAAACTCCTTTTAAATAAATCACATAGCACTTATTGCATTATTTGTCCTTATCAGGATAAATGGCTTATTTTTGGTAAGCTCGTAAGTCAGTCATGGCTATGACTTACTCATCTTTTTATTTCTTATAGCATCAAATTCAGTATTTCTAGACTATAAGCTTATTTGCTAAATAAGAGATGAGGTCAACAGCAATACTGATTCTTACCTATAGAGTCAAAAATACTCTCCCCTAGAAAATCATAAGCTCAACAGAACAAAACTTATGCATGAGTCAACTCTTAATTTCTTATTTTCGGTATTCTTGATGCTCTGGCCTCTGGGGCCTCCTTGACCAGGAAGGGACTGCCCGCCCCAGGGTTAGCTAATTCCTCGAGATAGCAAACAACTCCCCAGGGAGTGTGTCTTCCACATGCAAACCCCACAATCCCAAACCCAGGCCTCCCACCTACCTCCTCTGTCCAGCTCTTGCCATCAAGGGGATGTCCCTGTGCCCTCATCACCATGGGGGGTACGGCACCAGGCAACCAGGGCCAGTGTCTGTGCTCTAGGGTCTGCTGAAATTATCCCAACTAGCCGCTCCTGAGTCTGCGTAGCCTGCCTTGTTTGCCTTCCCTTTCCCGTGTAAACGACAGTAAAGGCCTAAAGGCCGTTGCCCACGTTTTCCCCTCTCTTCCTGCCCCCAACCCTGGTGCCTCCCCAGGTGCCCCCCTGCATGGCATACCGTGCCCCTATTTCTATAAACTTCTTCCTTCATGACAATCACCTCCATGTCTCCACGTCTTGCCGTACAAATCCCAGACACACCGTGAAACAATGCACCATAAATTTAGCTGCTATTCTCAGAAAACATGAAATGATTTAACTAAGAAAGCAAATATAAAACTGAACTGTTAGCTTGCCAATGATAAAGGAATTTAAGATTTTAGAAGCAGTTTATTATTCTAAGCATTTGATAACTGGTAGGATTATTCAACGAGAAACAGAGACACACTCAAATTGTTGGATCACTCTCTTTGCGTGTCCTGGAGATCAGGGTAACATGAGTTTTATTTTGTCCATTTATGAAGAAATCGTTCTCCTAAGAACAGAAAGTTAAATTCAGAACTGCGATAATCCGTAAACCTTATCATATTACGGTTTGTCCTTTTCACAGATGACAAGATGAACTATTGAACTGAGTGTACTGATTCTCGATATTAGAATTTCAAAGAAGAACTAAGTATTTGGAGGGAGTTAATCACAACAGAGAGTGCATCATATAAAATTACCTCACACGAGTTTATTAAATTGAGCGGTCCCATGCACACTCTGAGATGGGATCAGAACTAATCTTTCCAGAGGACAGACAAAAGACGTAATCACCCAATTTTCTTTCCTTTCAATAAAACTAATTAAAACTAGTCCTTGTTTAAGTAAATTCAACTTACTGAAAATTCAGTATTGCCTTCGATAGTACCACGATGATGATTTCCGTTGGACAATCTGTATATTGGACCCAAAGAAGTCATTTATTCCATAAATGTATTAATAATTCTCAAATAGTTCAGAGGGGTTTGCAGCTGTAATTTTAACAGCAGTGTAGAAGAAAGGAGTAGGCACAGCGCTGCATTTGGAGTCAGAACACTTTGGAAGCCAGTTCCAACTCTGGCACTTACTTCCCAGCAAGACAACACGATTTCTCTGGGTCTCAGCTTCTCCATCCCTAGAACAGAATTTGTATGACTTGGCCTGCTAACCATAAAAATCAAAGAGGATGCCTCAAAGTTCCTTGTAAACTGTTAAATCTCTTATAAGTTTATGGTATTATTATTCAAAATCATTATACATGTCTATGTATCACTATACATATGAAGAATTTTAAATCATTTCCAAAAGAACCACACATTTGAGAAGCACAAATTATCAATACTATCCAATAATTTATAAAAGTCAGCACATGGCTTTGCCAATCATTCTCCCACTGATTTTGCAAGGCTTCTACCATTGGCAGGTGTGAATACTTAGACCAAAAATGTCCACTATCTCTTAAGGGTGGCATATACAGCATTATAAGGCAATGCATTACTCACTTACAGTTAACTGGTTTGTTTTTCTTTGCTTGTTTTTCTAGTCTTAATTAAGATACACATTAAATACACATTAAGATCATTCTCCTTGGTCTTATCTACCGCATAGATAAAAGATTTTATCCAACACTAAGTTTTATCCAAAACTAAATTTTATGAAGTTTTTACGTTACTCCGTTAGGAATTTCCAAAAACATCAGGGACTGGTTAAATTTTATATTGTAATTAGTGAAAACCAGTTTGCTTGGTTAAAAAAAAAAAACACAAAACACTAAGTTAAAAGTTTTGCCTTTACTTCTAATTTTAAAATGATTTTTAGCATTTTAATACCACTTTTTACTCAACACGTGCTTTGTGGTTTGCTGTTGTTGTTCTCATCAAGGACGTCTATGGACGCAGGAATGCAGGGGGCCAGGACGGACGTGGCCATCGGCATCGTCCTCCGCTGAGCTCCTCAGAACACTAGTCTCTCTCGACACTTAGCAAAACAAAGCAAAACAAAAACCCAACTTCTCTTGGTGTCCCCATCCTCGCCTGTCACAAGGTAAGGGAAGTGAGCCTTTAGAGGTTCACTTTCCTAGGGTCACACGATGTGTGTGCGTGCGTGTGAATAGCTAAAACTGCAGAGTGCTTCCACACACACTGCTCTGTGCGCTTGACTCAGACGCTCACTCATTGATTCCTGCAACAACCCATAATACGGACTATTACTATCCCCACTCTACAGAAAAGAAACTGAAGGACAGAGAGATTCACTGGCTCAAGGCCACCCTGCAATTCCTTGGCAGAGCCTGGATGCAGACCCAGAAAGTTCGGCTCTGTAATCTATTCATGAATCTTAGAAATACAGATACTCAAGGCAAAAAAGTTGCAAAAAATACAGAATATGATAACATTTTTCAAAAGCTTAAAACCCGAATTAAATGATGTAGTGTTTAAGGAGACAGATATTGTGGTAAAACTATAAAGAAGTTACGGGCATGATTTTAAGAAGAATTGGGGACAGGGTCACAGGATGACGGGAGGGGAAGGACTTGAGAAGGGCCTGCTGGGGCCTCACTGGTGGGGCAGCTGTTCTACTTCTTACACGGGGTGCAGGTTTCCTGGTGCTCATTTGATTACTACAGCCCATAACTTACACATGCCTCACAACTTATCTTGTATATATCAAACATTCTACAGTAAAGTTAAAGAAAATAGTAATCAATAAGCTATCCAAATTCTTTAACTTATCCTGGATTTAGGACACATGTCAGTTGGAGAAATCACTCTTCTCTGTTTCCAGAGTAAAGCACATTTGGTCACGGATGGCAAAGCCTTGGCATGAATATCAGAGACCTCCTCCTATGGTGGGCAGTGGGTGTCGGCATGGCAGGCCTCCTCCCTTTTCGGCCACTGTTTCAGCACCCTCTCCACACGGGACTCTGCGAATTCACGACTGATTATGAACAGGGGGTTGGGGCTGGCGCACCCATGTGGGAGGAGGGAGCCCCCATCATCATTGTGCTGAGGGACCCCTAGAGTTCTTGCAACTGGCAAACCTTGGGATCTCCCAACCGGTGTTAGCACCGGCGCCTCTTTTCGAAGACGCAGTTGGTTACCTGTGAGGTTGGAAGCATCCGTGGGACTGAGTTGCAACCAGTGGCGGGCATCGGAGTCAGTCACAGCATCCGTGGACGTGCTCAGTTCCGGGTCTTCCTCGCAGATCTGCCACGGGCTCAGGGACAGCTCTGCCTCGGTGCTGCAGCCCAGAGCAGGGTCACTGCTGACACTGTCACCTGGCACAATGGGAGACACAGTCTGAGACAGCCAAGAGCTGGGAACCAGCACGTCCACAATCCCAGCACACAGGGGACTAAGCAGCTGCCCCAGCAGGAATCGTTCTCAGGACAGGGGCTCAAAAGGTGCCCGCGTGGGGCTCCTGGTCAATGAAACAGAGGTTCCAGGCGTGGGGCACGAGCAGTCCTTATGGGCCGTGCCACCTACAGCCCAAGCAGCACCCTATTCAGGGGTCTTAACCGAGTTCCCCCAGGTACAGAGAAGATCACCTTGAGTGCTTACGCTTTCTACCCTGACTTATTCAACTACAAAACGGGGGTGGGTGGAGGAGGAGGAGGGGAATTGATTCCACCACAGAAGCGAGTTTCTTCTGGCAGATTGAAGAGCCCGAGGATGCCTTCTACCTCGTGCCCGATGTCTAGACTTGAACCTGGGGTGACTCATCCAGGATCACCGGGGGATGAGGTGACCCACACAAAAGGTTTTCTTCAACAGGGACTCTCCCCTTTAAACACTAAAAAATTCTAATTTGTCATGATACAAGGACGCTTTCAAAGGCTGTGAAGCCTCACAGGGCTGTTCAGTCTAAGGCAGAACAGACCCTGCCAGCCTGTCCCCCGAAGCCCCTGTCTGCCCCACAAGGACTCGGGGTGCCTGCCCTCTCTGCCTGCAGCTCTGCCGGCTGCGTTTCGATCTGCCGCTGACGGTCCCCCAGCCCTGCTGCTTCTAATCTGCTGTCCGCTCTTCACCTGCAGAGAACTGACAGCTGTCCCACTCACCAACCTGCGAGGTCCCTAACTTTGACTGCCCCAGGACTCTAGAAGGTGGAGACTGAGAGGCCCTGCTCCGCCCTCCACCAGGATCCGCCAAGAAGGAGGGGGCCTGGCAGTGGACCTCAGGGAAGCGGAGTATCAGGGACTGCATTTCACTGTACGTGATGGTACGTCTCAGCGTCCCAGTCAGATTTTATTTTTTAAATACTTATGCCATTGACTTCAAGGTACTTCTGAAGCGTTTGCTCCTAACCTGGGGAAACTTTCTGGGGAAGGCCATTTTTCCTTCTGGGTCTGTCTGCTCACCCAGACATCAACCTTGGTTGTGCTTCTCACCTGGAGAAAGGCCCAGGGCTGGAAAGACAGGCCTCGAAGGTACAGGTCACTGACTGGAACTGTTCACCTGTACGTGCACACTAACCACCCATCTATCCCGGGATCCCAGGAATAAAGATGTCCCACTTCACAACCACGTGTCTTCAGATGATAAGATATCATTCGAGTTAGAAAGTCAAAAGGGAACAAAATGCAGCCTCGCCGAAGCTGGATGAACACAGACCACATCTGCTGGCACTTACTCTTCTGTCTCCCCCTGTATCTTCCTTGCGTCTGCTGCAAATCATCTTTCAAATCCAATTCAGGGGGGCTGCTGCTTCTTCGTACTAAGATCTTCAGACAGAAAGAAATATTGCATTTGGTACAGGGAAGTTTTCATTTTTATAAGACCGGTAAGTTTCTAGTCCACATTTCTAAAGAAAAAGAAACAAACAATAATAACGGGCAACAAAAAAACTGAATGACGTTTTGCTTTGGAAGGATACGGGCTCACAAATTACTAAAACTGAATTATAAATTACACAAGATCTGAAATTTAAGGCTTCTACTTTGTCAGTTGACATCCAATTAAAATGGTCTACTGAGGAGGGGTGCCAAGTTATATGGAAATCGTTTATTTTGAAATTCTACTTGTACCTCTGCTCCGGCACACATGGATAACGGATACAATCCTCCAGGAAGCCTAAGTCCCCGTGGATGGCCAGGGTGCTGGCAGGGAAGGCAGAAACTCCGCCCAGACTCCCAAAGGTCATTCAGTGCTTCCCTTGTTACGTGTGCAGCAGGCTTTCCTGAGCACCGCTCAGCACTGGACCGTGGGTTAAAAACAGGGGACTAGAACACTGTGAGGCAATCCGCATGCTCTAAAATTTACATAACTGGCTTGGAAAGACAAAACATACACAAATTACACAAAGTGGTTACAGTGTAGAGTAGCAAAATATGCGAGTCAACTCTCTCTAAAAGGTTTGCAGAATAAAGCATTACCTTGATCCGCTCACAGTGACAGTAGCTGTTCAAGAAGCAACAGACATGAGGTGGTAGAGAGAAGGCAGGAGGGGACTCAGGGCAGGAAGCACTGAGGAATCAGCAAGTTCTATGTGCAGGAAAAGAAGCCGATTATAGGAGGCCATACAGGGCAGTCAGGTGAAAATGGTAGGAAGAAAATGCGACCACCTTCTACAAGAGGCAGCTGCCGGTGGGCCGCCAACATCAGGCTTAGGAATTTCAACCCAGTATTGACAAAATGAGCAACCGTCTGTTCCAGACAATAGCTTATTGTGATTAGAAACATAACCAGAAAGGTTAGTCGAGTAGCTATCTGCAGGACAGAGTTAAGAAGTTGCTATGGAACTGTTACAGTGATTCAGGAGTGAGCAGATAAGGCTTTTGATGGTAGAAAAGGAGAAGAAAAGATAAATTTTAAAATGCTGCAGAATGACAGTCAAGAGCTTATATGAGAGCTTATATAAGAGTTGTACATGGGAGTGGAAGTTTAATCACAAAAGGATATGAATCTAGGGGACCATGAGAATGATGGTGACGAAAGAAAGAAGGAAAGAAGGGAGAGAGGGAGGGAGGGAGGGAGAAAGGAAAGGAAGGGAGGAAGGAAGGGAAGAAGGAAAGGAGGGAGGACGGACGGATGGACAGACAATGGATAGAGGAACTTGAGAAAGTTTCTGATATTTTAATTTTCATCTTTGGGCTGAATATCTAAAGAGAATGAGCTATAAGTGTGCAACAAAAATCCACGACTGGTGAGATGGAGGATACAGCCAAAAATGAAGATATATATTTAAGGCCCTCCAGTTCAGAGTATACAAAAAACATGGGATTCAATGAGCCAACTAAAGGAATGAATATTAAACAAGCAAACACATGAAAAGGGGGGACTAAGATGTATAATTAAAGGACAGAATAATTATTAAGCTAAAACACAGAAGTAGGTCATAAATATTTAGAAGATTAACCGTATATGAAAAAAATATTACTCAGCCTTAAGGAAGGATGATATATGTCTAATATGACAATGGAAATATACCCAGGATACTTCCTTAATTGAAAAGCAGAATGTGGGTTCTTCTGCTTCTGATTCTCTGAGAGATGAAATATCCTCCAACTACAGAACTAGAACCTACATAAAAATTTGGGGCTCACAGGAAGTAAAATAAACCTCCAAGTGATCCATACCCTCTCTCTACCCCCCAAAGCAAACTGAAACCAGGGCAGTGAAATGGGGCTACTTTAGGGGTAAATCTAATGTTACCACTCCCTGTGGCAAAAGGACCAAGAGTCCAGGATTAAAGTAGCACTCCCTGTTTCCTGGAAGAAACAAATGCAAATGTTGTCCTGGTGAAACTTCATCACTTCAGACATCCAGGTTTTCCGTAGATTCAGATGAGCAGGTAGGAACTCACAATCAAAGATCACCAAACAGCAAAGGAAATAAATAAACCACCATGCACAAGAGTCTCAGAAACAACAAATATCAGATTGATTTCAGATGATGATAAAGAAGTTAGAATTGCAACCTGTGATTATTTTAAAGGAATAAAAGATGGCAATCACAAAAATGAGCAAGCAACAAGAGATTATGAGAGACTGCAAGATACACTTGAAAAGAATTAACTTGAACTTTCAGAAGCAAAAGGTATAATTGTTGAACCAAAATACTCAATGAAAGTATTAAACAGCAGACTATTTATGTGTAAGGAGAGAATTATTGAACTGAGTGAAAGATCTGATGAACTACCCAGAATGCACCCACATAGCCAAGGAGAATGGAAAATATGAAAGGGGGCTTGAGAGACATGGAAGACAGAATGAGAAGGTCTAAATATATTTCTACCCAGAATTCCAGAAGGAAAGAGCAGAGAGAACAAAAAAGAGGCAATATTTGAAGAAATGGTTACCAAGAATTTTCCAGAAGCAATGGAAGAACAAGTATGCAAAGACACACGGCACATATACCATATCCAAAACAGGACAAACGTATAGAGCAAAAGAAAATGCACCTAAATATACTGTAGTGAAACTGAAGGACAAGGATGAAGAACAACAAGGAACAACAAATAGGAGGAACAGAAGACCTCTCAACAACAACAATGGAAGACAAAAGATAGTAGAAAAATAGCTTCCATTAGAAGGGGTGGGAGGAAGGAAGAAGGAAGTGGGGGAACTATGGTAATTAAGACAGAGAGACAAAGAAACCAATGATTCAAGAAGCACCAAAATAAAGCCTTACACATCTGGGAAGCAGTATATATGAGAGAAAGGTAGCATTCAGATTAATAAAGGAAAAATGAATTCAATATATGGGACCCAGAAGTGGTTATCCATGTGGGGAAAGAAAAATGAAATTGGATCCCCACCTCACTCCATAAATATCAACTCTAGGTAGCTGAAAGACTTAAATGTATAAAGCAAAACTGAAACACTTATAAATACAAGGTAAATATTTTTATCCCTGTGCAGCTGATATTTTAAAATTTTCATAAAACATAACCACAAAAACGATAACCAAGAATATCAAAATTAAGAACTTCTGTTCATCAAAAGACAACATAGAGAAAGTGAAAATATATGCCAGACACTGGTAGAAGATATTCGCCAGAAACATAACCAATATAGGATCAGTGTTCAGATTATATAAAGAATTAGTACAAATAAAAGAGAAAAAGACAAAGAAATCAATAGGAAAATGGAAAAGACATCAGTAGGCATTCAACAGATGAAAGACATATGGCCAATCAACATAAGGAAAGATTTTAAACTTTATTAGTAATTTGAGAAATGCAAAATAAAATGAGATCCAATTTTCACTCACTTGACTCAAAAGATTTAAAATCTGACAATAGTAAGTGTTGGCAAGAATGTGGATGAATGGTAACTCTTTACACACCGCTGGTACGTAAGTGGTACAACCACTTTGGAAAAAGACACATTCTTTTGTAAAGAACAACATTATGCTGTTCTGTGACTCATCAATTCCACTCACATTCTTCATGAAGAATGTACATAACTTCATTTTTCATTAAAAAAAAAAAAGTGAAACAATCTAAATGTCTGTCAACAAGAGAATGGGAAAGTAGACTGTGTCTATTCACAGTGGAGTATCATACAGCAAAGAAAGCAATGAACTAGGGCTACGTGCTGCAATGTGGACTTAGAAATACATAATAATGAGTGAACAAAGCAATAATACCACTTTATAAAGTTTAAAAATAACAAAAACTAAAGGACATATTGTTTGGAGATATATACATTTTGAGCAAAACTATAGAGCAAAGCAAGGACACGATAAACACAAAGCCAACAGAGAGCTGCTCTCTGAGGGACCAGGATGAAGCCCACAGGCCATGGCAACAACACTGCAGATATTCTAGTTCCTAAGCTGGTGGTGAGCCTCTGGGTGTTTATCTGATTATTGAAATACACACATATAATATATGTATACATACGGAATGTGTAAGCTGGTATATGTCCTTTACAGAAATGAAGACAGAGGAAATTTAACACTCATTAGCTTCCAGGCAGGGCAGAGTAGGGAGAGACTTTCTTTGTTTATTTTGTACCTTTCAGTGATGTCTGAGTTTTCTATTCATATATACTAATTTTAAAAAATGAATAAATAGGAATTATCTGCATGAATGAGTTAGGGCTACTTTTTAATTTTCTTCTTTATACTTTAAATTTGTGTTTTAAAAAAATAATAAATGCTATTTTAGATTAAAAAAAAAAAAGAAACCGTAACAGATCTTTGCAGCATCTCACTTATCTAGGAACTCATGTCAGGTGGAGGCTACAACCTAAAGTGATATCAGGAATAGGGAATCTGAACGTTTGTTTGACAGGTAAGGATGCTCCTTAAAAATAGAAAGGGCACAGACAGACCAGATGGTAAATTCTGTTTTCATGTTTATTTTTTTTCCTATTTTTGTAATTTGACTGTAATTTTACATAGAAAGTAGGCAAGACTTTAAAAGGTCTCAAGGTCATTTGGCCCTAAAACACATCCAAATGGAAAAAATTTTTAAAAGATAGCATCACACCACTAATAAATTTATGTATTGTGCCAATAATTTGTATGTTTATTTTTAATGACAAATGGATATATTTTGAGAAGATCTTACTGTTATTCCTTCATGTTCTTTCTTCTCATGTCCTTTGCTCTCCTGAACAGGCCTGGGCTCTGAAGAACTCACATTCTGTGCATTTTCTACCTTTTGACCTAGAGATTTGGGAGAGGGGAGAATCAACAGCAGGAATATTTCAGATGGTAAAATTGGAAAAGGTTTTTATACGTAGGTAATTATTAAATTTAAGTACCCTAAGATGTACAAAAAAGAGAGATCTGGGCCCAGCACACTGGTAGCCTATGGATCATGTCTGCTCCATAGACCTGGCCTCTGAGGCACAGACAGCCTCACTGTCTTGGGTTACGACACACAGGGGGCAGGCAGCAAGGCCTGTCCCGGAGCCTCGGGGAAGGGGTCTCAGACAAGAGCTGCCTGAGTCAGCCAGGCAAGCTGACAGGGAAAGGAAGCAGTGAGGTGGCTCGGTGTTGCTGGCGAGAGAAATAACCAGTGTCCGTAATATAAAAGGGAATATCACCACCAAGCCTGCAAACAGTAATTTAAAAGATCCCATTCTATGAGTAGTCTGGGGCCAATAAATTTGAAAAAAAAAAAATACATGAATTGAACAAATTCTTAGGAGAAAAACACAACTTATCCAAAAGAAAACAGGAAAAAGAAAATATGAATAGTCTTATAATGATTTAAAAATTTGAATAGTACTTTAAAATCTCCCTAGAAGAAAACTCCAAGCAACCGATGGATTCTACCAAGTATTTAAGGGAAAAAAAAAAAAAGTCATAATGATCTTACACAAAAACTTTTGGAGAAGAGAAAATCTTTCAGATAATACATTTCTCAAATTATTTTTATTGTATTTTCTTATTTCAAGAGGATTTCTAAGAGGGGATACTTCCTATGCATTTGATGAGGCTGGCATGACCCTGACATTAAGGACTAGGGGATGGCTGGGTTGATCTCTTCTCTAACCCATGAAACTAAATAAGTGTGTTCACTGTTGCCAGATACGTTTAAACACGTGCATTCACTGTAAAATACATTAGTCACTGTTTACAGGTCTAACCATCTGCCTCTTTGCCCTCCACACCAGTTGCTGCTAAAAGCTGCTGGAGAAGCTGTGTGGGTTAATGCTATTACAAGCGATCATCTTCAACCTCAGCAGACTGTGCACACTGCTCATAAACTTCTTCACAAGTCTGGTCAGCCTTCCATTCTCACTGTCGACGTTTCTCCTCGCAGCCCTTTCCTCACCCCTCACGCCTCTCCTCTCTGCCTCTGCCCTAACTTGCTGCCCTCCCTCACCTGTGGTGAACATTCTCTACCTCCCACCCACTCCAGCCACTCTGGACTTTTTTCTAGTCCTCAAACATGGCACACTTGAAAAAAGTACACACACACACACACACACACACACACACACACACATAATTTGGATAAATAGATTAAAATAAGTAGTTAAAATATTTCATTGCCAGAAATCACATCCTTGCAAATCAACTTATAAATTCCCTTGAAATAAATAGTTAGGATAAATGTAGACAGCCACACGACATGCAGCCTCTTCCCGGCCAGAATCTACGGTCCCGCGTGAGTAAGGGAAGCTGCTGGTACCAGGAGGGGCCTCTGAGCACAGCGGCTCCGTGACGTCAGGGCTGCTGCTGCTCCGAACCATTGGCTGCTGCTCGGCTGCCGCCAGGGGGCCGGATTCGGCTGCAGCTGCATTTTCCGGCTGCGGGCATTCTTCCACTTCTGTGGGCATTGACACAGAACATGCAGGGATGTATTTCAAGATTTTTAAAAATAATTTCACTACTTACAACAACTGATTCTAAAAATCATAGTTTTAGATACTATTTTTTTCCACAAAAATTGTGCAGTAAGATCACTGTCTTTCACATCATAAAGTTTTCTACACTTGTTAACAGTAACATTCCACTCCAAGTGTACATTTGTCTTTTAAGTTCTACAAAGCATTTTCTTTCAATCAAAGTGAAGAAAAAAAGAAGGGAGAGCGAGCAGAATGGTTGAGAACCGTGAAAGTCATTGGAGTTTCAGGGACAGGCATGTCAAGGGAAGAGGGATCCGGGAGATGCAGGGGAAGGTCACTTACATGTGAAAGAGTGGAACATCACGCGCACGCACACACACACGCACACACACACACACGCCCTAAAGGAAGATAAAAAGAAATGGGAATTTCAACTTGATTATTCTTTTTAACAGATAAATGTACAACTGTCCAAAATAAAATACTGTAATTATTTAATGACATTTCACCAAATGCAAGGTTGAATTAATCACTAAAGTACAAAAACGACCCACTGGTGTTTTTAGAGAATCAATAAATATATGTCATAACATAGAAAACCACAGCTGAGCACTGACCACTGGGTGATCCCAGCTAAGATATCTATGAACCATATTCCCCTAAAGAAGGGAAGTCCCTCCAAGCTCGTTTCTAAACTTCACGGTTCATTTTAGTCTCCAAAGACAACCCAAGGTGCTGAGGAGTCACCCCACCTCCTCTCCGCAGCTCTGGAGTTCCATCATCCCTCTGCTCTTGCATCATTATCAGCCTCCTAACTTGTGGCCTCAGAGAGGTCCTGCTACGAGAGAGATGCGACCGCGCCACTCCTCCTGTGGAGGCCCGAGGTCCCCATCACTGTCCGTCAGGCTCGCGCTCCAGGGCCCCTAGAGGTCACCCCCACAGGCTTGATCCCCCGCCAGGAGCTCTCCCTCACTTTAGTCTTGAGCAGGCCCCACCCACACAGCCCCTGATGCTCCCCCCTCGAGGCTGACCTCCCCCAGGCCGCCCAGGCGCCCCTCCTGTAGGACTCGCCACGTGGTCCTGCGTGTGACCCCCACCGCTGCCTGCCCCCCAGGCTCCACGCTCCCTCGTGCAGTCACGGAACTCTACACCCATATTTTCCCCAAATTTTCATTAGTTGAAGTTTCAGTCCTTCTAAAAGGGGACTCATCAAAATTCAGCCTGTACCCTCTTACCTGGAAGTGTCACCTGATCCCTCACCTGAAATGCAACTCGCCACCAAGGTGCCCCCATTCTGTGTAACCCTTTCACCAGAGCCACAATCCAAAGGGCTGGTCGGCCCCAACCAAGAAGGTATATGTAGGAAGGTTCTAAATATAACACAGAGGATTTCACCGAAGGACTGCTGCTCTTATTTTTGCTATCCACATAAAAACTCCATTTTTAAGTACACTGATACAAGTTACCAGACCTCAAAACCGTGAAATGTGTGTGATCCCTCGCTTATAATGCAAAGTCCTGGGCCACATTCTCCATTCAGATACTGATGGGAAGCTGGGCTTAGGGGACAAGCAGAGTAAGGGAAGGTGGCAGGAGCAGACAGACCTGTTACAGCCTCGTCCTTCCAGGCTGTCTCTGCTCTTCCCTGCTCCTGAATAGCCACGAGAAACACCGGACATCCTAAGTGCTCTGGGATGCTCCGCCCAGCACCCCGGAGCAGAAACCAGCCCCCTCGGCTCTACTCCCAGGCTCCTCGGCAGCGGGCAACAGAAGCCAGAGGACCCCACGGACCATCCTTCCCGCTGTCTTCTTTCATTGTTTATTCTAGTTATGCAAGACACTGACACCTTCTGGGAAGGGTTTCTACTCGTTAATGAACCTGCTTGTAAATCCCATGTCAGCAGGTCAGCAGAGGGAGCCCAAGAGCTTCCTACTTCTCTAAAAGATAACTGGCACCCGCTGGTCTTTATGGACAGTGGGAAGAGTGGGTTTTATTCCCTTAAACGTGATGCCAAGAACTGGTAGATGTTGGTTTCTGGGCTCTGAGCAGAAACAAATAAGAGCGGGGCCAACAGCGGCAGCATCATTTTCAAGATAAAGAACGACGCCATCTGGTGGGATGCAACAGAGCCGCAGGACCATGGCTTCCAAACTCGAGTGTCCCCCACTGGTCCTCAGACAACAGACGGACGAAGAGCCTGCCATGGCCAGCTGGTCTGCCTTCCCAACAGGCTGGCCTGATGTGGCTTTAATGTTCTGTTTTTGTAAACCTGTTGGTAGGGCCTTCTCAGATGGAGGGAGTCCAAGCCTGCAGAAACCATGGGAAGAGGTGGGACAGGAACCGCCGAGAAGAGTGGGAGGGAAGGGGAGAACCATGGGTCCGGGGAGCTGTCAGGCTGTGTGGGGACGGTGCCCTGAGCTGTCCCTGTACTTGGCTGTTATGTTGACAGAGTGTGAAAAAAAGGATGTAAATTCTCCTTATCCCACAAGTTAAACCCAATTTCCTGATTTGTATATGTACACTTTTTGGCCTTTTCTCATACTTTGTACTAAGTATATACTCAAGATTTGTTTTGTATAGATGAACAAACGAATATCAGAAACATTTTCTTAATACCTTTTTCCTTTTTCTTTTTTAAACAGTTCTCGAGCTCCCTCTGCTGGCTTTTTATTTTTGTTAAGGCTGCGCCCCTTCTACAGGGTCAGCTGTAGCAACTGCTCTTTCATAACAGATTAAAACCATTTAACACTGATATGCAAATATCAAGGTAGAGGATTATCTGATATGCAAAATATAAAAAGGACAGTCTAGGTTATATAAAAATTGTGTTATAAATTCTGGGAGGTCTAATGCATTCTCTGTTTTGACTATCACGCAATTTGAATCACTTCTAAGAGCTGAATTCTACGTCAGATTCACCGAATCATTCACTTTCTCTCAAGCACAGCTAACCCAATAACCCAAACTCTGAAAGCACCAACTTTCTAGCTTCTTGATAGTGTAAGTTACACAACACCACTACTAAATCATTGCTTTCCAAAGCTTATTCAAAGCACCAGAAAAATGATCGAATAAGGATTAATTTCAATTTTTCCCACACTGAGAGAAGAATCGGCATGATTAAATTAAGTGTGTAAACTCTTCAGAAACTTGTATTTATTCAGGAATCTGACTACTTTTCAGAAGAAATTTCATTCACTCTTTAATCTAAGCCTTCCTTATTCCATCTTATTAAACATACTGAGACTCATTCTTCAATCACCAAAATTCTGGGTTCCATTTACCCCTCATACGAGGTTGCACAAGCAAATTAATTGTGCCATTTCCTAACTTTTAAAGCACTGTGCACAAACCAAGTTGACCCTATGAAAAGCACAAGAGACATAAATCAACTCAACCTTGACGTGTCCCACGAGGACCACAGGTGAATCAGCCTGAGCCCTGCCCACAAGCACATCCTGGTAGCTGGGCACTACCTGGAAGCCGGAGAACCAGATGCAGACGCAGCAAAGTGAGACTTTCAATCAGGTCCCATTAAGCCTCTTTTGGAACGAGGGAAGATCACTGATCCTCTAATTACTACTATTACAATATTCCCCAAAGAAAAATAAAATCTACCGTCTGCACGGCCTGTAAGTGCTACAGATTGATAAATGTCCCAACATAAAAGCAGTTAAAATTGCAAAACAGCTGGAAAGAATTGTTTCCACAAAGGAGAAAAAAAGGAAATCACTGAAACTGCCAGTTCCACCCCCAAGTGTTCGTTTATGCAGCTATTCATACTAATTAACGGAATATAGGTGGTTGTGACTGTCCCAAAGTTCTTCTGCCACCAAATAAAGAGCCCCAAAGGGATCAGAATAAGACGTCATAGTGGGTGAAGGTAAGTAACTCTCTACAGTTTTGGTTATTAAAACAATTTTGGTGGGTTGAATAGTCATATAGACAAGGAACAAAACCAAGAAATGTTAACTTAAATGAAAACAAAATTAGCAATCATCTTATAGTAAAGAACGTGTGGCCAGGAGGTCAACATTAAAATTGCCTGTGTATTATGCACATGCGGATGTATGCCTACTACATCTGTATTTAGCAAAAGGTTAGCAAGATATGCCAACACCAGAATTCAAACTGGAGCACACATTTAATTCTCTCGTGTGCCAGTCAGTGGCAGATGTACAATCTCAGACTGGGGACTGACGTGCATCTCTCTGGGCCCAGACTCTTGATATGACAGTCACACGGGACCGTGGCTCACTTTTCTGGAAAAGAAGAAATGGCTTCAGATGAGGGAGGAGCTTGCGACTGTGGTTTTCAGATGAAACAGATCAGGAGAGCGTCCTCAAAGTCACCATAGTGCTAGGTCCCTTCACCCTTTGTGCTGTAAAACCAGGAGTGAGGATGGCAGAGGCAGGAAAGCACGGACCAAGCACGGCCTGCTTCACTCCACGCTAAGTGGGGGGTCTCTCAAACCTCAGCATCACTGATATTTTGGGCCAGACGGTTCTCCGTGGCGGCTGTCTTCTCCATTGTAGGATGGTTAGCAGCACCCATCCACTGGATGCCGGTGGCACGACCCCAGCTGTGACAACCACAGATGTCTCCCGACATTGCCAAGTGTTCCCCGGGGGGCAAATTCATCCCCAGTTGAGAACCCCTGCTCTAAATCATATTCTGCTTCTGTTGGAACTGTGTATGTACATATAGGAATCAAGAATCTTGAGTCAACTAAAATATAATAATGAATGAGAAAAAAGCTTCCAAAATGAAATGACTAACAGGAAGAGATTTCTTGTGAGAACACATTCTGGACAAACTAGTTAAAAAAACTTAAACAAAATGGGAAAAAATGGGTTGTGAAAAAAGAAAACTTTTCACCATGCAGAAAGTTCCTTATGGGTGTATATCAGCCAAATAGAAGGCCAAAGTATTTTAAATACTTTATTAATCATCTCCAGGCAGGAGTATTTTTTGGAAAACCAAATTATGAAGCAGTTAATGCTCATCAGTAATTTAACTGACTGGTGGCCATCTTCTCCTGTACCATTCTTACTATTTTCCAACTTCAGTATTTACTAGGGAAAAAGAGCTTTCTAAGAAACACAGTCCTTAGCCTTCCCTCATATTCTACAAATTAAATAATATGATATTTTAGATTCTCATCAGGGGAATGAAGCTAATTTTGCTTTGCTAAACCACAGTATGACATGATTTAGTGCCACTCAAAGCCACAAGTAAGCTATCTCCAGTATTAAATAAATACTAGTCTATAATACCATCTTTTGGAAAATAAAAAGAACATGGAAATATTTCCCGCTTTAGCAAGAAGATTCAGTTCATCTTAGGATCATTGAAAAATAAGTAGACATAGACCTAATTATTCACTGTAGAGCAAAGTAAATCCTTTTGTTGAGGTGTCCACGCCAAAAATTTCTTCTGGCGCTGTAACATCTTAATAAACCAGAAAGTGTACTTTATATAAACAACAGGTAGCTAAACTCAATTTTAACTGGCTGAAGGCCAGGAATAACATTTCTTTGTTTTGAAAATTAGCAATTTTTATCATTTTTTTTTCACTCAAAGCTCAATAATCAGTATGAATCTGTATAAACTGATCATTACTTTAAACACGAATTATTACTTGATTTACTAACTCCAAGGAAGTCTAGCCTGCAGAATTTTTCCAGTTTATTCGTTTTGCTGGGGAGGCCCAGCAAACATGCTAATAGTGGCACACTCAGAACTGTTGCAGAATTTTATGAAGATTTCCTTCCTCTCTATAGGCTCCCTGTTGAAGGCACAGGAGGCAGGCATTGCTGTTTTCCCCTCGTAAAAACTATCGTGCTCAGCTGGGAATGCAAAGACCAGTGGTGTTACAGAAATTCTGCCTGACTATCTAATTGCTACTAAGCGTCTTAACTGCATAGAAACAATTGATATTCGTTGAAAATAAAGGCAAAGTGCAATGGCCAGGTAGGCATGCGTGACGTGGGGAAATTAACAAAGGAAGCCAGGTGCAGAGGTGAGCGGGAGCAGCCCAGGGACATGGGGGGGGGGGGCCACATGAGACAGCATTACAGTACCTGACAGCCTGTGAGAGCAAGAGGTGTAAGATAGACCAGGGAAGAGAGCGCTCACGGTGTGGAGGAGAAGCGGGACGCTTTTAGTGGCGGGCAAAGCCTCAGAGAGATGGGCACAGCTGCTGATAGACTGGCTTCGCTTAGCTTCCAGGAGAGATAAAGCAACAATCATGTCAGAAGAACCGCAGGATCTTTCACTTCCTTTTCATTATTATTTTTCTGGTCTCTCTTTAAATAGTCACAGGAGGTCATTTCAAACTTTAAAGGAAGTTAGCACAAAGCACAGTATTTAATGATAGTCTCTAAATACAGTCAACTTTCAGTCATTCTGATGGCATGGGAGCACAGGCCTTTCACAAATAATCAATCTCATTTTATAATGCTTTGTATGTTGAGCCTTTCCTTTTTTTCTGCTGTGTATCAGATTCACATTTAGCTTGTTTGTTTACTTGGGCAGACATTACAACCAGTTTTCTCTTCCTAATGGGCCAAACAAAAAGGCCACGGTGAGGGAGGGAAAATCTAACCTAAGATTAAAATGGTTTCATAAATAATCAATAATTCAAAAATTGGTTTACTGAGAGATGATTGTATTCAAAAGCAAATCATTTAGTAAACTGAATATCGTAAAAGCTTCAGAACACATAAAAGTCAAGTTGAACATTAAAGGATCTGATATTTGGGAAAAAGGTTAAAAAATCTCCATGAAACCCATCCTTTTAAATCACATTTCGTGCTTATTAAATCCACAAGTTCTTAGTACAAAATTTATGGTGTTCTTAAGTTTCTATGTACTGCTAGTCAAAACCATTTGAGAAAATGGATGGACACAGGAAGAGAATAGGCCTCATACATATGAAACCACCATCGGTAAAACCAGTTTTATCCTTAAAACAAAAATATGGAGGTTTACTTGCTGTATTATTGTCACGTGATTTTATTTAACATTAACGGAATACAACTACAAACGGTAGTGACACATTTGCAAAAAGCAAAACAAACTTTTTACTTTCCTGTCTTCCCCCTCTCTCTACCAGAATTCCCAGCTCTACAGAACTGTCTGCAGAACTGATTACAGCATAATCACAAACGTATAAGATACTATTTAGGTGAAAACGACTTCCGTGTAAACATCAAACTGACTGACTGCAAATTTCCTAAAAGATTTATCTAACGCTCAATGTCAGGGACATTTCATTTGAGTGTTGCTTTAAAACGTTTTCCTCTTATAATTCAAATAATTGTGCATTTTTCCAAAACTGATCACTAAATATTTTAGAGATAATAAAATATAGATTATTTTGTGTGAAAATTAATTGACTTGCTTTAACCATTCACTTTAGACATGTAAAGTTTTAGCATCGTTCATACTCAGGAATGGAGGCTGACTCTGTCATTCTTAAGACTCCTCCTGCCAGTCCTTTAAGGTGCAAACGAGTTCATTCTCTGTTAAATTAATTGTCACTCCCCTACTCCACAATTGCTGATTTTATATTTCCCTCCTGCCACCATCACTGACATTTTCTCGTCTAAGTGTAGTCTGTAGGGCAAATTATAATAGAATAATCTTAAAATATTCTCTTACTGGGATTAGAAAAAAAGGTCACTTTCAAATGGGTCTTCCATAATAAACATCTTCATGATAACAGTGCACAAACTAATGTCATGAGCTGCTTGCTGTTCTCTCATTAAAAGGTGGCCTCTACACAACCAAAATCTGCCATGAAAATGTTCTGGGCCTTCTTAAAAGACTAAAAATACGTAAAAATAATAGAAGTGAGTAAAAGCTCATGTAGTCTACGTAGATTACACTTATAAAACAGCATGATATAATAAAATATTCAAAAACCATTGTTTTCACAGGCAACAAAAGAGTCAAATATTTTATAATATTAAAAAATATAAAATAGGAAATACATGTTTACATATCCATACATGTATGTGTGTAGAATACATGAAGATAATAGATCTGTCCTGCTCAATAGCTCTCATCTTCATCATCTTTTAAAGGTTATGCTTCCAAGTGTTTTTAATTGAATGAATCCTACAAAGGCCAAGTTTATGGTGTTGAAGTGACATACTCTACAAGGACCTTTACATGACTTTGTATTGGGTTGGCCAAAAACTTCGTTTGGGTTTTTCCATAAGATGTTACTTTTTGGCCAACCCAATAAAAGCTCTTAGTTTTGCATGACTTTTTAGGCCCCTGAGAACACTGATAAACAGAACCGCACGGGCATAAAGGCACAGAAGATTTTCTAAAACCTACTGGCGCCTCTACCGTATTGCTAGTCTAGAATACCTATTGAAAAACGAAGATGCAGTCTCTCCTATGGCTGTGTTTTGGCCAAGCAGTGGCATAGGGAACATGCAATATACAATCATTTGCTGCTCATTAAAATGTGAGAATAAAGTTTTAAAAAGTGCTTTGAATGAACACTTTTATCACCTCTGTAATTCAGGGGTTGTGAGGGGCAGCAGGAAGTCTGGGCGGCTCAGGCATGATGCCACCTTTGTCACAAACTTCTCTTCTGATCCCTTTTAAGGATCCAGTGATGGAAGAAAGGTATTTTAGGAGCTGGGATGAGAAAGGAAATGCGTGAATAAGCCTCCCCCAAAGCTGCCCGTTACCAGAAACTAGGTCTCTCCTCAGGGAGAGGAGGAAGCAAGCAGGAGGATATAAATAAGGTGACAATGACAAATAAATACTATGGTGAAAACAAGGAGGAGTTAGGGTTAAGGCGTAATATATTTTCATTAAAACTCCAACAGGATTCTAAGCTGTCTGTAGTAAGCCTTTACTAAGCATTGGAAAAAATGTTGAGTGTCCATGAATCTTTGATTTATGACCAGAGGAAACTGTGACCTTCTCTCTGCTGTCAACATGTTGAGTATCAATTACAATTGCATGGTATTATTGATGTGAAAAACTATAGGAATCTGAGAAAAACTCATAGGAATCTGTTTTAAACTTAAGTTACAGCCTCAAAGTCACTGGGAAGGTTCGGGGCTTTATTTGTTCTTATTAAAAACTGTATACAAGCTTACTTATTAAAGAGTTATCTCTTTTTAAGAGTAAACTGCAGCAATAGTTTGATTAACTGGAGGTTCCCGGTCAAGTTCTTGTTAATTCTAACAGCCTGTAAGGTCAACATCTACAGGCATGTAAAGCTCCATTTTCCAAAGAAGCAAAAAATGTAAATGTCTCCTTCCAGTCCTGAAAACTAAGCCCTTATTCTCCTTTTCTTTGCTGGAATAAGTTTCCACCCTCTCTTCAGATCAGCGTTGTTCAACAACAACAACAATGCAACTGGTTGTGTGATTACTAAGAATCTATTTTCCTCAAGGGTCAAACAAAACATCTATTTTCTCTCTTTTGCACAAATATCTCACTCGATATTAACATCTCAAGTTCTTTTTCACAATGAAGGATTTAGAAATAAATGTCACAAACTGATTCAGAAAGTAGTTAGACAGAAAGTTGAAAAGATACAGAGACATCTCAGTTAATAAAAGGCCTGGTGTTTAAGTTCTGAGTGGAATTTTAAAACTTTAAAAACATTTGATTCCTATAAATCCATTCCTCTGAGAAATACTAGAACACGTGCTTACCGGTTGCTTTCTGGCGGACGACGTTTCTCGCTTTCTCAACTCCCGGCGCCCCGGATGTGGTGGCACTCCTGAATCGCATGGGCTCGGCCACGTCGGGGTGGCTCCGCCAGCTCAGAGAAAAGGATCTCCCCACTGTGGTTCCTTTCTGAGAATCTGGAACACAGCCTACGAGGCAAGAAAAATAATCCAGAGACTGAATTCATTATTATTCCTTTCATAGCCTGTGCTGCTCAGCAAACGTCATACATAGAATGATGTATAAGTCAGCAGATTCTCTTGCTGCAGATTAGGTACCACTTCCTTATACTACAATTTAGGGAGTTATTCATATATCAGGAATATGAAAATTCCTGCTGCCAAAGTATTTTTCAAGCATCTTTAACGGTCTCATGAAAATTCGCATATCTTCACAGTACTCATTCCAATATACAAAACAACATTAATAAATCTTCCTCAGTATAAGAACAATGTCAAATGAAGTTACACCACTGCTCTCAGGATACTCCAAAAACTGTCTTCTATAAACCAGTAAATTAGAGATCCTGATTTTAGAACAGTATTCCATCCTGTAGACGCCAACCTCTCCATGAATCCCCGAAAGAAATTTATGCCCATAAACTCTAATTATAGTCAAATAAGCAAAGTTAATGAAATTCTACAAACAATACAAAATCCTATTTTAAGCGAAGCTCCAAACAGTAAAATATTGCAGATCTGTGAATCACCTTTTTTCTCCTCTCATACTGCTCTGGACAAGTATTTTAAGTAAGTGGTCAAGGATCAAAAGAAATACAGAAGAAAAAGAGAATGAGGCACTTAGAGGTTTCTGCACGTGTACGATGTGGCTGCTGGCTGCCACCTGTGGCTCGTTTTCACACCCAGATTCTTCTGAGAGTGTACTTTGTTTCCACAGATCTAGTGCTTGTACAGCAAGTATTTCTATAATGGATATTTAAATGTGTTTTTAGAATAAGGCAATATAATAAATAAATCAGAAATATTTGCCATCGTCATTAATTAAATAGTTAAACTTGTTCTGTATCTTTCTTGAAAATAGCATATTTTGAAGTTGTTTACCTTCCTAAGACAAGCCTATCTCTCCCTATGAATCTGTGTTCGCATAGTGGGAGGGAAGAGACTATTTTGGGGGCTGAAGGGGAGGGTGGATTATAAGAATTCCAGGAGGCAGGGAGCGTGGTTAGTTTGAGAAAGTCCTTACTTTCTGTCTCAGCCTCTCCCCTCCATCCTGAAAGGCGCCCCAGTCAGGCAGACTCTTCTGGACTGAGGGCCACAGTCCAGGGAGCCAAGTTCCTGTCTGGAAGCACCTAGACCCTCCCAGACTCTGGGTTTACACAGAGGCCCTCAGAGCTGCTATGGAGGACACTACAGAGGCCCAGGGCTCAGGCTCTGGGCTCCCTGCCCTGACTTCAATCCCAAATCTCCATCTAATATATTTTTTAAGGAAGGGGCTCCTTACAACTTCAACTAGGGAGAAAAAAGGATCTTCTGCTAAAGTATGTGAGAACATTGCTTTAGACAGCCTAAATCTAAACGGGGATTAAACAATTCCACTGGAATGCCCCATACTTCAACTAGTTAGTTTTGGTTTCTCACTGACTTGCTCTTACTAATTGGTGCCTTGGCAAGCCACTCACAGACTGCAATGAAGACATTCTAGGAATCAGTCACATTAACTACATGGCTCTGCAGTTAACTAATCATAATTGGTTCACACTTCCCCGTATCCACATCCTCTGTCATCCTCTCCCACATTAACTCTGGGCTTCAGCACATGACTTTTGGTTGCAAAACTGAGCGAGCAGAGATTTGAAATGTACCTGAAAATCTGAGCATGTCCTCCTCTACTCCTGGAACCCTAAGCCATTAGGTGAACAGCCTGAGCTAGCCTGCTGGGTGATGAAAGATGTACGGCCCCGTCACCCCTACTGTGCAGCCGACAGCCGGCTAACCCCTAGCAGTGGAGCTGCCACTCGCTGAGCATGTCACAGCCCGGCTGACTGCGAACGCAGCTGTGAGGCCAGCACAACTGCCAACCCATAAAATCATGATCTGAATAAATGGTGTTATTTGAAGCCGCTATATTTTGGGGTGCCCTGTCACACAGCAAAGCTAACTGACACCATCTACACTAAGACCACTGTCGAGGCTGTAGTCGACCACAGCAAGTAACGTGCTCTCTGTAAGTCTCTGGAGGAAAAATTCCTCGCAGGTCCCAGGACCAGGACAAGCCAAGCAAGTAGCTTGTTTACACCTTTTGCACTCTGTGATTCTCCCGTGTTACTCTGTGATGATCAGAGTTGAATCTGTGGTGGCCCCCTTCCCGCCTCCCCAGCAGCACCGAGGCTCTTCACCGTGCCTCCTGGCATTTTATCCATGCCCGGAGCTCCACCCCTGTTCATTCCGTCCCAGTGTCCTTATGTATTTTATCCATTGTATTATGTGTATTTCTATGAGCGGCCTCAAAATCTTTACACAATAAGCTGGAGTACAGGGAATTAATCCAAGGACTGCGTCACAGCCTTAAAAACAGTAATGAAGACGGGCTGCAGAGTGTCACCCCCAACAGAGACCAGCGCTGAGGCTTCCCGCCTTGATCTGACTCCAGGTCTCACAACAGTTTTCACCCAGAAACCCAAAAAAGCCAAAAAGACTCCATGTGAAGCATTCAGAACTTCTCCACCTTCCCGAGGGGGGGCAGCAGAATAGATAATAAACAGTGGGGCGCCTTGAGTGGGACTTGCCTGGCTTTGATTTCCGGCTTTACCGCTCCTTAGCTGTGTGACCCCAAGTGAGCCAGTCCCTGTGGACTCTGCCCTTGAGTTTCTTGGTCTGTGATGTGGGGAGAGTGGCATGGACCTCACAGGCTCCCCTGAGGGTGAAGGCAGAGAAGGTGCACCCGGCCCCCGCCGCTATCACTACTGTTCCCCATCCTCCTCCTTCCTTCTTCCCAGCCGGCCCGTCATCCTCACTGAGGGGACACAGTGCTAGGAGACGCGATCGAACACCACCGTTAAAAGATACCGTCTGTACAGCTGGTTCAGCTGACTGTGAAAGTCCATGTGTCGACTGCCTGGTGTTTAATACACACCCCTCCCCAGACTCAGACGCCCGGTGCCACCCAGCCAGACAGGAAATACCTTTGCCTCGCTGCTTCTTCTCCTTCTGTTCACTTAATTTGTCCAGAGGTAGGTTTGTCATCTCAACTCCATACACGGTCCTGGCAAGCACCACCGTCAAGGAGTCCATGATGCTGGCCCACTCGTGGATGAGCTCCTCCCAGTCCGTGAGGGAGGACAGCACCCCGAGGAAGTCGTCCCAGAGCTCCCGAGAGATGTACACGCAGAGGTTTGCGCGGATCCAGGCCACTAGGAGCGTCTGAAAACGACCAATCAACAGGAGAATTCAATCATCTTCATTTGGAAGAAGTGTACTTTCGACAAAACATTGAAAATCACTATTAATAAAATGAATTTTAACATAAAAAGCGCCTGGGGATATTGTGTTTAATTTCTCAAAATGCATCTGATCAACTGCAATCAAGATGTGAGCTACTGTGAAATTAGTTATTCTGAACAGACACTGATCAAAATGATCCTAGTGTCTGTGGCTGGTCCTGGCGGGACCTGGGGAGCCTATTCGCTCCCTCACTCCCTGCAAGGGCCGCTCCGAGCCTTGTCTTCTGCAGGTAAACCTCCGCCTCCACCAGCTCCTGCCTGACTGGCAGGAGATGAGCTCAAAGCAGACTTCAGAGCACAGACCCCAGGAAACAATGCTCTGGACCTCCGCCAACCAGGCCTGCATCCGCCTGGCTCCTCCCCCACTGCAGGCCATGCAGGGAGGGGGCCCTGCTCTCCTGCGTGCCCCCCTCCCCGACCCTGAACCCTGCTCCTGGCCTCCTCCTCAGACTCTGCATTTCTGTTAACCCCACCTCACCTTGACCCCCTGCCCATCCTACTTCCCCAGCTCCTATCCATCAGCATGTAAACATGATCCAATTCTTCCTTATCTCAAAAAAAACCCCACAGAAGTTCCCTTGAGCCCTGATGTCCCTTTCGAGCTACAGCCCCTTCTTCCCCTTTCAAAGCCAAATTTCTTGAAAGAATGGCCCACACTCACTCCATCTTCCACACTCGCTCCATCCTCTGCCACCCCACCTTCTGCCGAGGCCTTGGTCCCCATCCTCATGGCTCCAGTGACCATCTGCTCACCGTCCACGTTCAATCCAGACCTCTCGAGATGCTCGTTTCCTGACCCTTCTCTCTGCTCACTGGTAGCCCATGTGCCCTGTCCCGCAGGCACCTGCCACGCAGCGTAGTCGTGAAAAGAACTCAGTTTCCTCCACTGAGAGCCCTCCAGGCCCCCCACCTGGCCTCTCCTGCTCCCGGCCTCTGCACATACCCTTCCCTCCCTCTCTTTCCTCATTTTACTTCTTTAACTTCCGCCCACTCTTCAGGTCACAACTTGGACGTCACTTCCTCCTGGGTGTTCCTGATGTCACCCACCCCCAGCCTCCAGGAAGCAGCCTGCATTTCCCCCATCGGAGTTCGTTTCCCTAAGAGTCACTCAGTCCCCCTGGTCTCACGGTCCACAGTAGTACAGCTGCTCGCAGGGGCAACCCTATAACAAGACAATTATGCATGTATTCTGGGTATTTCCTTACCTCCAAAGTGCCCAGCTCCTCACCTCTGACAAAATATTCCACATCCTTTAAAATTCAACTCAAAATGTTATCTCCTGGGACTTCCCTGGTGGTCCAGTGGTAAAGAATCTGTCTTCCAACGCAGGGGACGAGGGTTCAATCCCTGGCTGGGGAACTAAGATCCCACATGCCATGGGGCAACTAAGCCCGCACACCACAACTACTGAGCTCGCCCGCCTCAACTAGAGAGCCCGCGTGCTGCAAACTACAGAGCCCACGCACCCTGGAGCCTGCACGCCACAACTAGAGAAGAGAAAACCCGCATGCCACAACTAGAAAGAAGACTGCACACCACAACGAAAGATCCCGCATGCCTCAAGGAAGATCCCACGTGCCTCAACTAAGACCCGACACAGACTAAAACTAAAATAAATAAAAAATAAATCTTTAAAAAAAAACCACACAAACAACAACAAAAAAACAAAATGTATCTCCCTTGAAAGAAGTGCCAAGTCCATCTCAGATGAGCCCCAGATGCTTTCCTAATCTTAGTAGAGGGAATCTTTATAGCCAAAGTCTGGGGAACCTCCCTGATCTGTTGTCAGAGCTAAAATGTACCAGGTAAGGTGCCAACTCACCAATATCTCTGCCCAACCCAGATGCAAATAGGCTCCCACTGCTGTCAGGAGTTGTACTGTGCATGGGATGGGGGTGAATTTGCTTTTTAATTTAGATGAGATTAGGCGGGTTCAGGGTGGTATGGCCGTAGACTGCTTTTTAATTAAAAGAGAAATTTTTCTAATATAGACCTAGGAAAACTTTGAGAAAAAGAAAGCAGTCTGTATCTAGACAAGCTTGCTCTGACCACCTGAAAAATCATATTTAAAGTGACCCTCATGACAATGTACCTGTTCTCTGTTTCAATTCATGTTAACTACACTTTTTAAAGGGGTAAAAATGTTAAAGTTGAGCTAAAATAGTTGAGTATATTGAAAAGAAGGTTCTAAACACTCATTAAAAATCGGGTTTTAAGATGAATGAATTTTTTAAAAATTAAGGACAATGCAAAAGGAAAAATTAAAATCATGTTACCATTTATTGTTATTAGTACTTTATTACGCATTTTTATTCTGACTAAAATGCCAGCTTCTGTTTATTCATTTTTTACACTCCTGTTTTCAAAATGAGTTTGAGGTCATTACCATAAAGTGCATATACACAATAAAATTAATAAATGGTAGATCAAAAATATAATCTTCCAGGGGCTTCCCTGGTGGCGCACTGGTTAAGAATCTGCCTGCCAATGCAGGGGACACGGGTTCAAGCCCTGGTCCGGGAAGATCCCACGTGCCGTGGAGCAATTAAGCCTGTGCGCCACAACTACTGAGCCTGCGCTCTAGAGCCCGTGAGCCACAACTACTGAGCCCACGCGCCACAACTACTGAAGCCCATACACCTAGAGCCCGCGCACCCAGAGCCCATGCTCCACAACAAGAGAAGCCACCTCAATGAGAAGCCTGCACACGGCAACGAAGAGTAGCCCCCGCTCAACGCAGCTAGAGAAAGCCCGCGCACAGCAATGAAGACCCAACACAGCCAGAAATAAAATAAATAAATTAAAACATATACATATAATCTTCCAGAGTGGAAGGAGAATGCAGAGACTGGCCGAGTTGCCAGGACTCAGCCTCACATGTGGTCATGGCGCTGGCTCCAGGTTTAAAAGCAGAGGAGTGGGTATAAGATGCCCACTGTGTCCTGCACTGGCCTCACTTTATTGACTAATTACTAGACAAGGACAGAACCATGACTTCCTGCAGCTTATAGGCTTCACCTCCGCAAACCTCACAAACATGTGCATCATCACACATCACACCTCATTCTTGTTCACAGCTAAGGACAGTCAGCAGACGTAAGCCCAGGGCCCCCTCTTCACAGGTTTCCCTTTTCTAACAGGAAGAGGGAAAGAGAGGGCCTCAGACTCGGTTGTCACTAACCTGGTTTGTGACCTGGACAATTTATGTGGCTTTTCTGGAGTCCTATTTCTCTCTAAAGATAAAAAGCTGAATAAGAGCATCCCTAACTTCATCCTTCGGCACTGAAAGTCATGTTTTATCAAGTATGTCTTGGAACACAAGACGTATAAAAGACACCTTCACTGGTAAATCGCTCCTTTTCTTTCAAAGTTTCCTAACCAACCACTTTCTATGTCTCTCTACCCACCTCACTTAGGGGATGACATAATTCTAAGGTATTGGCTCAGGCTATAAACAGAAGGACTGAAGTCCAAGTTTCCTGGTACACTCCCGAGCTTCAAGCAGGAGGCACAGTTAGCACTGATGGAAGTATGTAAAGCATCATTTATGGCAATCAGCATTACTTGGTAAGTATTTAAAACTAAGTAAAACTCAACTATCATTTCAAGAAAATTTGCCAACCCAACTTACCTACTGACAGAGAAAAAACTAAACGCTAAAGGAAAAATGAGAAAAAGATAAAAGGATAATGGCAACTTAAAATTCCCGTCCCCTTTAATAGTCTCCTTATTCAAAATTTTAAAAATCAAGTATCTGGCAATTGTAGACAGGCTGCATGACCACACAAATAATGATCAGACAGCACATTTTAATTGTAGGATGGGACTGAGATGGGGCCGCTTGACTGTCTGGCAGATCTGCCCTGACCTTTCACATTTCCCTCCTCCTGGGGTCTCACAAAAGGACTTGGGAGGTCAACAGATGATCATAAATCCCAGGTGCATCCTCTCTGATTCTTCCAACAACCCTGGAAGGTAGGAAGGACCCCTTTCCTGATTGTGGCAGATTAGGGACAAGACTCAGAAAGATGAAGTGATT
Source organism: Balaenoptera ricei (assembly GCF_028023285.1). NCBI lineage: Eukaryota > Metazoa > Chordata > Mammalia > Artiodactyla > Balaenopteridae > Balaenoptera > Balaenoptera ricei. The sequence continues at coordinate 47,419,405 of NC_082653.1, read as the reverse complement.
TGCTCAAGGCCACACAAGCCAGGAAGTACCAGAGCTGGGGTCAGAACCCAGAATCTGTCTAAGTCTAAAAAGCACATCTTCTCTCTGTTACTTTATGGTTAGCTCTTAATTAATGTAAGCATTCCTCTGGATGCACTGAACAACTGCCAAAATAATAACAACAACGACATCAAAATCATTAATCATGGACTCAAAACTAATCTTCGAGTAAGATCTGACAAGACTTCTCCATTAATGAGGAGGATTCTGCCCCCCTCCCCAAACCAAAACCAAACAAAACCCACAACTCCACGATACACTCTTGCTTAGTTTAGTGACAAGTTCTCACTCTAATTCCAAGACCCACGATAGATGTGGGATTAGACAACTGGTGAGGAGCCGGGCCCAGGCACCCGCCGGCCTAAGCCCGGCCCCCGTCCATGTCACATGGCAGCTCCAGTCCCATCAAGAAGGGGAGGTCAGGAAGGTCGAACAGTGAGATGCTCCAGAGTCAGAGCAAGGTGAGCGGAGGGCCTGTCTGTCCAGGTGGACCGCAGGGCAGGTGGTCAGTGCCACCCTACAGGCAAGAGCACAGCAAAGCTGGACACACAGAAGGGTGTGCAGACCACTTCACCCATCCAGTGAAGGCAAGGTAATCAGACTAAAGGTGATTATACCATGAGGAGTTAACTGAGTTCATGCCAATTACTTCTGCAGCCTTTCATACGTTTCTCATCAGGTCAAGTTCAGTCATAGTAAACTGTTCAAAATTAATATGAACAGCTGGGTTCTCTTGTGTTACAAAGGGAATATTTGGCTTTACTTAGAGTACTAATTTCTCTTTTTTGCCACTTTCACCTACAGATCCTACCTGTATTCTGGATATGCTCTTAACACATAACCTCCAAAGCCACCTTCCAGTCCCTGAGGAGGGCAGCCACCGCTCTCCCTGCAGTGTCACTCCCAGCTCATGGTCCACCCTCGTTCTCCTGCTGGATTACTCAAAGTCAGGCCCATCCACTGGACCACGGCCTTTATTGGATAGAACGTCACATTCTTCCAGAGTCCTTTCACACTGTTCTCTTTCAGAAATATTTCATAACTACTATGCATTCCATAAATACTAGTGATTCCAGAAAAGAGCAATGCTGCAACAGGCTGCCGCCCTCAGGACCCTTTCAACTTCTTTCCAGGCCGTCAGTTCATCACCTGCCTTCTCCTCTCTGCCCCTCAGGGTGACGTCAGAGACTCCTGCGCTGGACCCTTCTCGCCATGAGATGCAGGAACCGCAGCCATCTCCTTGGCTCTCCGCTCCCACTGGAGGCCAACCCGGCTCCTCACCTGGTCCAGGACTTCACCTCCGAGGTTCTCTCTGCCCCAGACGATGCTACTCTCCCTCCCTGGATCATCCCCACTGGTGAGCGAGCATACTTTACCGCCACCTTCCTGAAACCCTGCTCCCCACACGCCCGCTGGCTCCAGCTCACCCCTTCCTCCCCCCTCCCTTCCACACCATTCCCTCGGCAAAGCCATGACTCTAGCTGGGACCTCCACTGCCCAGCTCTCACTTTCTCCTCCATGCACTCCAGGTGGGCCTCATTCCCCTAGAACATTCTAAGCCACCAACATCTTGGCAAAGCCAACGGTCGACTGGCCGTCTCCTCTGACTCAAGACTGCTCTCAGGGCATCCAGGGCACATGCGCCCCTAGTTACCCTCCCAGCTCACTGGCCACCATTCCTCAGCATCTCTGGCTGGCCCTCTCCTCTACCGTCGGCAGATGGCCCTCTTCTCTCTGATACACTCTCCCTCCCCAGGTGATCCCACCCAGCCCTGTGGCTTTAAACACAATCGCTCAGCACATCAACGGCCCTCACACGTTTACCTCTAGTCCGAACCTCTCCCATCCTATTCCTATTCCCATGCTCTGTCCATCCTTCACCTCTTCAAATCTACCTGGCCCGACACCAAGGGCATCAGCTCTTGTCATCTTCCTAATTTCCAGCAACCTTAAGCAAATCAAAAGAGGAGGTAGATGGCAGAAAGGTGGGAAGGCCTAAAAGAAGACCAGCACTAATTGTAAAGACAAGATTACGGCCTTCAAGACAAAGCTAAGAAGGAAATTTTCTAATTAAATTTCTAGAAATTTAAAGTTAGTCTAACTTTACTCTTGAAATTCTCAGTGATTAAAACTAATTTGCTGTAAAATCCAATTCATTTCTTGCATTTGCAGTGTTTTAATAAAAAAGACTTACCCTAAACAGTAACCCTGCCAAGCTCTGGGCAAACAGGTCCTTTATTTGTTTATCCTTTGGCTTCTGCATGACAGCTTCTGTTATCCTGAGTAGTATTTGCAACATCTGTTCCCTGGGCCACCCAAAATAAAAGCTCATATTATTAATCACATCTCCAAAGCACTTACATTTATAGGTACAAGAAATTCTCTTAAGGATTCAGCAAAATTGATAATCACATATCATTCAGAAGTATCTGAATGCCCATTACATAATGAATACCATACTTATCAAAATAAGCTAGCTTATGTTACCACAGTTCTAAAAATATGCTTCCTGTGCCCACATCAGTAGACAGGACAACCCAGGTTTCACCCCAGCTTGACCCCCCCCTTGTAAAAATGGAGGCGACGCGTTTTCTCCACCTGTGCCAGCACCTACGGCACGCAGGGAGAGCTTGTGCCTACTGAACTTACGCAGCACTCTCAAACTTTCACATCCATTATTTTACTTAAACTGAGCGGCCTCCCTATCTCTCTGTGTGACAGTAAACAACATGGACTTTCTGGTCCTCGTCCTGGGGAGGTCTGCCGTCAGCAGTGGCGGGTGGCCGTGATCCACAGTACTCCCATAGGTAGGAGGGCTGGGAAAGGTCACAACTGGACGCTTAGGGCACGGAGCTTTGTGCCTGGAAGATCCCGACTCTGCAAACAGGGCACCCCTCGGAACCGCGGTCACAACGTCTCCATCACAGCACTCCTCGGACCGTGTTTCTTTTTTTTTTTTGGCTGTGTTGGGTCTTCGTTATTGCACGCAGGCTTTCTCTAGTTGCGACTAGCGGGGGCTACTCTTCGTTGCGGTGTGCAGGCTTCTCATTGCGGTGGCTTCTCTTGTTGCAGAGCACGGGTCTAGGCGCACGGGCTTCAGTAGCTGTGGCACGTGGGCTCAGTAGTTGTGGCACACGGGCTTAATTGCTCCGTGGCATGTGGGATCTTCCCGGACCAGGGCTCGAACCCATGTCCCCTGCATTGGCAGGCAGATTCTTAACCACTGCGCCACGAGGGAAGTCCCGGAGACGGCATTTTATGTTAAAAGTCTTTAAAGAGTATAAAACACTAGAGACACAAAATAGCACCGCTAATTGTGATGATGATGGTAAGTTCTCTAGCACAGCCAAAGGGCATTCTTCTCTCTCACAGTTGAGTTACATTCTTCATATCTTCCCCCAGATGCCATGGAAACAGAGAACACATTATCTTCTGTTAATGGAGGGAAATCACCCCGGTCCCTTTAACTACTTCTTCGAGGTCTTGAGCACAAACCGTTCGTTCATCTCTGTAACTTTCTCCTCGGCCTGGCTCTTCAGTGATAAAACCAAGAAGTGGACAAAGTAATCTGGTCCAGGTCGGATAATGAGATTTCAAGTCATGGTTCCTTTATACTTTTCTCACATTTCTGAGAACAATGTTTTCTCTTAACACGATGCTGGATCTCATTAAACTTCTCCAGGGTCTCCTGCCCTCCTCGTGGCTGACCCCGTCTGACTTCCGTCCCGGTTTCTGTGGGTGCCCGTTCCCACTGTGCTCTGCTCTGCCTGCCCGCCCGGCCCCCTGCCCACGGACCCTGCAGGCTCAGGACTAGAGCTGTGTGGCCAGAGGATCGGGGCATGCAGGCCTGGAGCAGCCAGCGACTTTGAGGAGGATGAGGGCAGAAATGGCCCAGGGCTGGAACAGCCTGTGCTCACCCCGGCCAGCGTCCCCCGGGCCCTGTCACAGGGGGAGGGGAGGGCTGCACCCAGGGTCGCCTCTGCTGCGCACCTTGTGTGATGCTCAAGACAAGGAAAAACAGCCCCTTCCACACCCATCGTGCGAACATGAGAACAAGAAACGTAGTAACTTTCAAATAAAACCTCAGTCACGGGAACTGTTATCAAAAATGCAGACCTGACGGAGGCAAAGACCGACACAGACACAGGGCAGACTTAACTTCTGAACCTAAGAAAGCTTGGGAACCACAACATTCCCACACGGAGTCTTCTGGAAGAGAATGGGGGTGGAAAACTACCTCCAGTTTGGAAAAATCTTTGCTAACAGTTCTGACCTCCACTTGTTCCTTTGTATTTTGTGAAACATTAACTCTGGTCACTGCTCTCAAAGGGGACCTGCCTGAAGAGCGAGCCCAGGACAGCCCACGTGTGCTGCCCGAGTGGCGGAGGAGGGGCTCTTGCCGCCTCTTTGTTCTCTACTTTGCCCCCATCTCCTTGCACACCTACTCACTAACACCGGCTATCCCCTCTTTGGGGGCCACTACTCGGCACCTGCTGGGCTACAGCCTGGTCTCGGCCACCGTCATCCACCGCCACAGAGTCTGCACTCCAGGCACTGTCTCTCTCCACGCGGCAGCCAGAGATCTTTTGGAAACGTAAATCAATCGGGTCGTGTCACACTCTCGCACACAAGCAGAGGTATAGCGGGGACCTTCCTGCAGCCCGCAGGGCCCTATGCCCCCTGGCCTGGGGTCCCCCCCTCTGCACTGGCCGCCGTCTCGTCCTGCCCGGAACCCACCAGCTTGTGACCTGCAGTTCCTCCTCACGGGGATGCTCTTCCCTCCGGGCTCCGCTCAGAGAGGCCTTCCCACCCTCCACACTGCACCCCCCACAACCAGCTCCACGGTTCTTAGTGCTGAACCCCACCTGACTCCGCTTCTGTGTTCATCACGTCTCTCAGGCCTATGAGGACAGACGCCTCGGGAGGGCAGGGACCCTGTCTGTCTAGTTCACCCTCTATCCTCACAGTAGAAGCTCCCTAGTTATTTACCAGATGAAAGAAGGGAGGGAGGGAGGGAATTCACTGATCGTCTGGTACTTCAACACACAGGAAAATCTGCTAGGGAAATAGATCACATCCATGGTCTATGCTCTACTGACTTTTTTTTTTTTTTTTTGGTGAGTATTTTCATCTATTCCTATATTTTGATTTTTTATAGTTTTACCTGGAAATCTCTGAATTATTAAAGAAACAGAGAAGCATTGTTTAATTTTATTTCCTAGAATTTTCACCCCAAAAAAGATTATCAAAAATATCAAAATATTACTGATACACTGGTATACAGAATTCATAGAGTTTTCAAAGGAAAAAAAAAAGCATCAAAAACACTTGATACAACTGGTATGAGGAGCAGATATTTCAGTTGAAAGCTTCCAGCATTTCTCATTTCTTTCAACATTACTGACATAGCTTTTAACTTTGTTTAAATTGCCTTGTTCATCCCTGTGATGTTTTAGCAACAGCTTCTCGGAAAACAGTGCTAAGTTTAAAAGTCTGGGAAAGATGACACCAGAAGGTACAGCTTCAAATGATCATTTTGACATCTGTGGTTCCTGTATTTGTGAACCTTCTGCCCGCCGGCTTCCTCTGGGCCCACGCCCCCTCATCTGAGAAAGAAAAGGGCTGGACGCAAGGCCCTGGAGGCCCCGCCGGCTCAGTCCCACCTCACCCCCACGGCTCCCTGAGCGCCGGCTCCAGCCTCCAGAGCACAGGTCTGGGAACGGGGACCCCGAGCATTTCCGGGGGGCAGGTGCCACCAGCCTGGGTAGGAGGGTGCTGACCACTGCCAGGCAGGTAGGGAGGGTGCTGCCTGGGTGGGAGGAACCTGCAAGGACCGGACTGGAGAAGCAGAAGGGAGAGGCTGCCCCCCACCCCCCAAACCTTATTAGGAGCTGGAGGGATGTGTAGACACTCATCACGGGAAACTCTAATGCACTGCTTACCTCTGGGACATTATAAACACAAAGACACCAAACAAAAATGAACGACCAGGAGGAAAACACTTCACATAAGTGTATTTTAATGATGCCACTATATTTTTCACTGCACTCTGACAATTTATCACTTAAAATAATTGTTTTTCTAAAATGAATTTAAAACCTCAAGTTTAAAACCATCAAATCAGTTAAAAGTATTCTGGAGCAATTAACCAACCCTCCTGGGATTATGAAGAAGGATATTATAAAACGTCAGTTACTGCTTTTCCACAAACTGTTTGATGACAGTTTAAAGTGGAAAAATCTACTATTAAGTAATATGACTACTTACTCTTAATTTGAGAACTTTTTTAAAAACCAATAATGAAAATAAATGAACTATCAAAGTACTGGATACTTACCTTCATAATTCTGTTACAAAAGACTGATTATCATCTCATCGTTCACTTTGTAAAGCTATTTAATAAACGGAGGCTTTAGTATTTTAATTATTACGTTGAAAACAGAAACATCTGTTTTACAATGTTAATTAATTGAAAATATACTCACCATGTCTTTTTATTCATTGTAAGCTCCATTATCATGCGCCTAAAAATAATCAGAACAGCTTTACACGCATCAACTTGCTCCTTCAAGAGCATGGGAACTTCCACACACGGTTCCAGCAAAAAGACATTTGCAGCGTTTGTCAAAAATACCTGAGAACCAACAAATTTTACATGAGAAAATATAATTAAACAGATAAACCTGAACAAATTTTGTTTAAAGGGAATGATATTAATTTCACCTTTGAGCTATTTCAATAAGACAAGTGGTACCAACACATACTCAAATTTATTCTAGTTCATCCCTTAGAATTACTTAAGTACGGATCCTTGAAAGACCTTTTCTAGAAAAATAATTGCCATTACATATTAATATTGCAGATTTAGAAATTTATGAATCAGAAAGGCTTCTGAAGATTTCTTTTTGACACCCCTTCAAAAATTTTTTTAAAAAGATAAGACAGGGCTTCCCTGGTGGCGCAGTGGTTGGGAGTCTGCCTGCCAATGCAGGGGACACAGGTTCGAGCCCTGGTCTGGGAAGATCCCACATGCCACGGAGCAACTAGGCCCGTGAGCCACAATTGCTGAGCCTGCGCGTCTGGAGCTTGTGCTCCGCAGCAAGAGAGGCCGCGATGGTGAGAGGCCCGCGCACAGTGATGAAGAGTGGCCCCCGCTTGCCATAACTAGAGAAAGCCCTCGCACAGAAACGAAGACCCAACACAGCCATAAATAAATAAATAAATAAATAAATAAATAAATAAATGGATCATCACGTTTAAAAAAAAAAATAAATAAATAAAAATAAAGAACTGTTATAAAAAGTATTGTGATTAAAAAAAAAAAAAAAAAGATAAGACAGGATCATTGCCTGTGGGTGAGGAACCTTGAGGGGCCGGCAGAGAGGGTAGGGGCCCTGGGGCAAACAGCGGCTGGAAAGAACGACCTGGCTCTTGTTGAGTCCCCAGCTTCGCTGACATGAAGGCCTTGCTGACAGGAGGCAGCCAGTACCACCCAAATGGCAGCCAGCAAAGAGGCAAAGGCGCGTGGTCAACACTGCACACCTTCCAGCAGCATGGGCTTTCAATATGAGAAATACAATATGCAGCAGAATACAAAACCTAAGGAAATTCTTAGGATAAAAACTGAGATTTTGAACAAAATTTAGCAAGTACGCCAACTGCTCTACACTCAGCCTTTAGGATACAAGTCCCCTGTCCTGTACCATCGATAGAGAATTGTGAGGAGCACGGATCCAGGCTACCCTGTAGGGAGTTACTGCCCGGGGGCACTGCTTCAGCATAACAACGTGTCATCATTTACAGAGAGTCAGGACATTCTGAGCTGTCAACCAGGTGACAAGGATGGAGCTTCTCCACCTTCTAGACCTACTACAGTCCCTCTTAGTTCTCCTCTCCATTCAACAGCACAGACACCAATGATCTGGGAACAAACAGAGCTGGCTCACTTGTGGACGAAATCCATTAACACAGCATCTCAAAACAGATGCACAAACTGACCAGAGGAACTGAAATGAGCACACTCAAAAGTCAAGTGGGCGAACTAAAATGTTGACAGCCTCTGAGATCATTTTATGCAAGATTAAAAACGTATCGTGTCCCAATTTTCTAGGAAGAATCACAAAAGCAGCACTATAATAGTTGATAACAGATGATAACAGCACTTGTGAAGACTTACTAAGCTTCGAGTAAGAAAAATGAAAATAAAGAACCTTTTGACTAGCGAACTATAGCTTTAGTGACTACGTCTTTTAAAGAAGTATGCCATAGATGATGTACTACAATACAGATCCTTTTTAATTCAATGTACTTGGCTCCTTGATTTAATTTTAAACCTTTGCATACTCCAAAGTAAAAGTGAGGAGCCTTCATATATTATATTTCTTTCATTTTACTTTCAAAACAACATCAAAAATGTTGACTTCATGACTATTTATTACCATGTTAGTATCAGTTAGGATAAAAATAAATCAACAAAATGAATATGTCCAAATTATACTTGTCAGAAGCAACTATAAAACAGTACTATCTTATCAAACCTCCACTTGGCCACATTTTCCTCATTAACCAAATCAAGGACCAAGGTCCTCGATAAAATGAGAACAAAAACAGCTATCTAAATCCAAACTAAATATTTTTTAAAACTGTAGAGCTATAATCAAGTAGAAATTCTCTTTCCTGGCTCAGCCAAGGGGATGTAAGTTCTCCTTCTAGAGAATAAATAACTCACCTGAACTCAGGGAAATAACAGGCACCTGCAACCCCCACTGGCTGACTACGGGATGCTCTGCGGGGAGGGGGTGGGGCGGGGACTCCTGCAACCATTGCTCTGGTGGGCGCACAGGTGACGTTTAGGAGCTGCGCCAAAGTTCTCTGAAGCTATTCAAGTAAAATCATCTTGATTTTTTTTAAGCTAAAATTATTTGCTGATTTTCAAATTATTTGCTGATTTTTAATGAAAAATGAGAAAATTAATTAATTACAGTATATTAAACTGCCAATTAACTTGAAAACAAAAAGGATCCCATGATAAGGAATCCTCTCAAGAGACAGATGACAGAAACACGGCATCACTGAAAACTGGGTACCATGCCTTCCTGCCCCAGACCCTACGCCCAGCCTCTGTGTGGGAAGCCTAACTGGACACAGATGAACGTGGATATGGATATGGGGAGGAGGGTGGAGTGCCAGGGATCAGGGGAAAGAGAGGGACCCTGTGTTTTCACGTATACTTCTAACAACCTTCAAACTGGGTGCAACCCAAGAGGTAATCTCCCAATCTTCATTTTTGAGATAAAATCCTGAGATCTGGGGAGACTGAGTGATAAGCCAAAGCTGCTCTTTCCAATGTTCCCAAATGGTATTGGTTCTAGTTCATATATTCATTCAGATAAATATCTAAAAATTACTGCATTAATCATCATTCTTCATAAACACAGGCAATTTTTAAGAGGAATATTACTTGTAAGATTATATAATCACCAAGTTTGTCTTACAAATTAGAATCCAGGTAACTCACTACCCATATGTGTTCAGAATGTGGCACATATATAAAGTGGAATATTACTCAGCCATAAAAAGAAAAGAAATTGAGTTATTTGTAGTGAGGTGGATGGACCTAGAGTCTGTCATACAGAGTGAAGTCAGTCAGAAAGAGAAAAACAAATATCATATGCTAACACATATATATGGAATCCGAAAAAAAAAAATGGTTCTGAAGAACCTAGGGGCAGGACAGGAATAAAGATACAGACGTAGAGAATGGACTTGAGGACACGGGGAGTGGGAAGGGTAAGCTGGGACAAAGTGAGAGAGTGGCATGGACATATATACACTACCAAATGTAAAACAGATAGCTAGTGGGAAGCAGCCGCATAGCACAGGGAGATCAGCTGGGTGCTTTGTGACCACCTAGAGGGGTGGGCTAGGGAGGGTGGGAGGAAGACGCAAGACAGAGGAGATATGGGGATATATGTATATGTATAGCTGATTCACTTTGTTATAAAGCAGAAACTAACACACCATTGTAAAGTAATTATACTCCAATAAAGATGTTTAAAAAATAAATAAATAAATAAAAAGAAGATACTTTTAAGGTTGAAATCTCAGTCACATATTCACTGTATAACAATCCCTCTCAAAAAACTGCAACCAGTTCAGATGTCTTCTCTGACTAAAAAAAAAAAAAAAAATCTTTATAAATTGAAGGTGGGGAAGCAGAAAGAAAATTTAGCATGAGAATTTAAGGGCTGTTTACTGATGGATGGCTAAAAACATCACCATACTTTATACGATGTTACCCCCAATAAACAAAATGTTCAAGCTGACTCCATCCGGGAGCCTTCCCATCTGTGGCCGGCGCATACCTGCAGCATAGCCTGGGCCCCAGCCTTCACGTTCTTATTCTCCTCTTCGGTCACACACCCTCTGCTCACAGCACTCGTGAAGGAATAAGTTCGTCCCCAACTGGAAGATCGCTTGTGACCAGAACTTTCAGATGAGGTCTTTAGAAAATAACAATCAGTCAGCAGAGTGGGGAGAAGCACATGTTGTATATTTAGTTCCTTACGCTCACCAGAATTCATGAGATTACAGGTTCCAGAAGGCAAGTCTCTTTTCTGTTGTGTTCACCATTCTACCTCCATCACCTAAAATGGTGCTTAGCACTTAGTATGTGCTGAAGAAATAGATAACGTTTGTCCAATGGCCCAGTGAACATGACTGTTGATTTGTTTTGACCTCATGACTAGTTATTAAGATGACTTCACCAATATTGAAAAATCAAATTAAGGAATTAATATAGATATTTAAAAGCGATATACCTTTGGTTACAAGTATTTTTTAATGTTTGGTGTTAATTGCCATGACAAACACCCACTTTTAGAAATAATTCTCAGACTAGATGTCAAAATAGCATGCCAGAAATATAAATACGACCTAAGTTTTTTTTGCGCATCAAGTAGAGGCCCACTCACAACCTGTGGCTTTATCTAACATGGAATGAAAGGTCCATCCTGATAGCACCCCTCTCTGAGAACAGCACCAGCCCTGAAGCGAGGCTCGCAGTGGAGATTAATATTGTGTGTCACATTGGACTGTTGCTGGTATGGCCACTGTACAAGGAAAGTCTGCCAAAACATTCTAAATTTAGTTAAGTGAATATTACTTATTTAAGCATATCAATGATATGGCAGTGACATTTTTAGTCTCATCAGAGATGTGCAAAGTATACTGGCTTATTCAAAGACTCTCATGCAGTAGTGAATAAAGAAGCTGCCACGCACACGTGGCCAAGCCTGAGCTTAGGATGTGGCAGAGGACCTTGAACAGCGAACAGAAGCAGACCCCCTGAGGCAGGCGCTCATGGAACTCAGCAACCCGAGAGCATCAGAGCTGACAACAAAGAGGTGGCCTGACTGCGACCCTTGACTGAGCAGAATACTTTGCTTTATATTTTAATATAGATGCTCCCAACTCAAACAATAAGTGATAAAATATTACCTGCTTGTTATCAGTCTCTGAAAATCCTGATTTTTCAGCTTCTTCTTGGGCAACTTCTTTTATGTCTGGTTCCTCCATGAACACAGGTTTGTCCTGGAGGATCCACTTTCTGTATACTTGAACTACTTTTCTGGTTACAGCTATGTCACAGGAAGGCAGCAAAAATGCCTAAAATGATAAGAGAAACTCCCTTTAACACAAGCTCAGGTCACCAAAGAGCCCAACAGACATTTGCAACGCCCATCACCAATCTCAGACTTTCCTTTGAAACACAGACTACACAGGGCCACATGTTTCTGTGCACACCAAACTTACCTGAGGAAAAAAGACAATTGTGTTTACGGCAGTTGCTTCAATTGGGCCAATTGTGTAACTGGGCCAGAAAACAAAATGCAATTTTTTTTCCACAAAATAACCAAAATGCATACCTATAGAGATATATTAATTGGCTGTATGAACAATAATAACTGTACAACTGAGAACTTTTCCCAACAAATGAGAAATAGATGATGAGATGGTAGAGATCATAGTACAGCCAGTTGTCACGTCTCTTCCCAAGTTCACATTCAGTGATGCTGTGTTGGTAACTTGAATTGGCCATAGTGGGAGTAGTGACAACACAGAAGTTGGCAAATGTTACCACCCAGGGCTTTTGTTTTCTTTCTTTTGTCTTTTTTGCCTTTTCCTTTCCTTTCCTTTCCTTTCTCTTTCTTCCTTTCCCTTCCTTCTTTCTTTCCTCCTTCCTTCCCTCCCTTCCTTTCTTGAGAGTCAGTTGTCCAACTGGCCAGTTGTAGCATTATGCATACTTATGTGAACTTTTTAACATTAAAGAATCCCCTTACACATCTGCACACAGAATTTTTGTTTAAGGTGATCAGAATCCAAACGTAGACAACTATGTAACCCAAATTCAATATTACCTTCCTCCCAGAAAGCAAATATAAATCCCCTCTGGAGGAAAATAAAATCATAGTAAAACCAAAATTATTTGCACAGTCTGATTAATATGATATACAGCATATTAATAAAAAAATTAGAAACGTGAGAAAAGAAGTCAACATTAATAAAATCACGTTAAAAACAGATAATAATTTAAACATATAAGAGATCTAGGTAAAGTATCAGAAAAAGATGTATATGAAATTGAAAAATAAAATAACCAAAATTAAAAGCCCAGTGTAAATGGCTGACAATAGGATGGATGTAGCTGAAGAGTAAACTGGAAAAAAAATCCGATGAAAATATACAGAATGAAGCACAGAGAGACAAAGGATGGCTCCATCAGAAGAGAGGTGAGAGAGAACGCAATGCAAAGGTTATCTTTTCCATGGCTGGAGATGCAGAAGGAAGGAATGAGTCAAAAGCAGCAGAAACAATATCTGAAGATAGAATGGCTGAGAATTTTACCCAAAATGATAAAACACATCAAGCCACAGATTCAAGAATCACAAAGAAACACAAGCAGGATACATTCAAAGCATATTACACTAAGACTGCTGAAAACCAAAGACAATCTGAAAATCTTAAAAGGAGCCAGGGGGAAAAAAGACACATTTCTTCCAAAGGAATAACCACATGACTTAGCATAACTTCTCAAAGAAACAATGAAAGCCAAAAACCAATGGAACAAAATATTCAATGTGCAGAAAGAAAGCAGCTGCCAAAGTAGAATCTGACATCCATAAAGAAATATTTCAAAAATAAAGCAAAACAGACGTTTTCAGATAAGAAAATGAGAAAATTTTTACCAAGAGACCTAATCTAAGGGAAATACTAAAAGTTATTCTTTAAGCAGAAGGAAAATAATTCCAGGTCAGAGATTTGGGAAGAAATAAAGTGCAACAAAAATGGTAATTATTTGGATAAATCTAAATGAATAATATATATATATGAATATATATAAAAAAAAGAATAAAACTGGAAAAAGTAATTATAGTAGTTCTGAAAGAGATGATATATATGTATATGTATATATATATTTGTGTATATATAATACATATTATATATTCATAATATGGCATTAAATGGCATACACATACATAACAGTGGTATATAAACTAAGAAGGAGTAAATGGAACTAAAATGCATACCGAGAGGTAAAAGTTGAAATTAATGCTAGATTTTAAGTTAGGGATGCATATTGTTAATGCTTAAAATATTACAAATGAGTGTAAAAATACTTATCTAGAGGAGAAAAATAGGATGCTAAATGTAATCAGTCTGAAAAAATTAAGACAGAAAGTAGAAAGATAGTAGATGTAAACACAATTATAGCAGTTGTTACATTAAATGTAAATGCAATAATGCTCCAATCAAAAGACAGAGATTATAAGGTTGGATTTTAAAAGCTATTAAAAAGACCACATGCTATTTATAAGAGGACATCCAAAACATATGAAAAGGGGACGTTGAAAGCAAAAAGTTAGAAAAAGATTACCATGAAAATACTAACCAAAAGAAAACTGGAGAGCTACATTCAGAACAGGCAAGAACAACTTTTAGGCAAAAAAAAAAAAAAAAAAAAAAAGGCATTACTAGAGAAAAAGAAAGTTCTTAATGATAAAAGATTCAATTCAAAGGAATATATAATAATTCTAAATCTGTACTGCAACTAAGAATTTTACTTAGTAAAATTCATATTCATATATATCAAATACTGATAAACTGTGAAGAAACAGACAAATCCACAGTCACAGTAGGATATTTCTCAGCTGAGAAAACAGCAGACAAAAATAACAGGATAGAAGAGAGCTGAACACATACATCAGACCTTCTCACTCTCCTCCACGTCTCAACCTCTCATACCCTTCCTCTCTTTGTCTCTCCAAGGTGCATTCAGGATAATTTCTTCAGACCTGTCATCAAATGCATTCCCTCTTCAGCTGTATCTAATCTGCTATTAAACCTACCCATTGAAGTTTTCCTTTAATATTTCAATTATGACATTTTTTTCATCACTAGAAGTTCTATTTTCTTCCTATTCATATCTGCTTAGTCATCTGCTATGGTTTCTTGTTTTCTGCAAACATTTTCAAGCTTGTCTTTTATTTCTTTAAATGTGTTAAACATATTCATTCTTAAGTCTCAATTGTATAACTGAAATCCTTGTGAGGTTTTCTTGCCTTTTCTGATTTGTTTGTCTAGAAAAGTTTTGATGTATAAATTCCTAAGAGGAAGAAAGTGACCTGAAATTATTATACCCAGCTAAACTACTGTTCATGTGCAAAGGCAAAAAGAAAACATTACCCATCACAAAAGGACTCAAGGTAGATAAACAACAAGGATTTACTGTATAGCACAGGGAACTACATTCAGTATCTTGTATTGATAATAACCTATAATGGAAAAGAATCTGAAAAAGAATATATATATATTCTGTATTCTATATTCTGTATTATATATGTCATATATATTCTATATTCCATATTCTATGTGTTATATTCTATATGTTATATTCTATATTCTATATAATATATGTTTTATATATATATATATATAACTGAGTCACTTTGCTGTACACCTGAAACTAACACAATATTGTAAATCAACTATAGTTCAATAAATAAATAAGTAGGACTCAGGGAATAGAGCTGCCAATACACCTTCTTGAAAACACCACTCAGCGACAAAACGAGACCAACCAAGAAGTCAATCAAAGCAAGTATTTTAGGGCTGTGGACACCAGGAGGAACGAATCTGTCAAAATACAGAACCAAGATTAAATACCTCTGCCCATCAGGATTCCAAAATCAACTGCAAATGTAAATTTATAATATAATGAATATTTATATATTCATTATATTATAAATTTATAATATAATGAAATCAGCAGATGGGGAGAGGAGGCTCAAAAAAACACAAGGCTGCTAAGCTCTTCACGTTTCATAACAAGAAATCAAGTGCCACCTAACATTAAAACATGCAGGTAAAAAGTGATTCCAATATTTTAATGCTATTATAATCTTTTTATTATAGACACGTCTTCTAGCAATTAATATTTCTTGTGGTAAAGGAATATTTACTGGAATTTCAACAATTCCTTTGGGTTTGCTGTCTTTTCTTCTGTTAAATTCAGGTAAAAATAAAATTCAGAACTACTCATTAAAACTGCATTAAAGATTCATTCAGAGTTAAAGGCTCCATTGTCATAAAGCTATCCTGCGGTCCCCCACCCCACCCCTGCCACTTCCACACACCTGTCGTGGCCCTGGCCTTCACCTTGGTCAGCCTCTGTCTGATTCACCTGTTTCTGTCCACGGCTGCCTGCCTGCCGGTCCACCCATCCCTGCCGGCCAAATTCTACCTCTGTCTGCCCGTCTACCTGCACCTACCCACCTGTCTGGCTACACCTTCCTGCTTATCTCCACCTCTGCTGGCTGGCCAGTCTGCACCTTCCTGTCTGTTCTACGCCTGCCTGCCAGTTTGTTTATGTCTATCAGCTCATCTGTAAGCCCTCCTGTCTAACCGTCCACCAGGCTGCTTCCTGTCTGTTCATATCCTGTCTCACCCTGTCCTCTCTGCTGGTCTCTCGTGCTGCCAGGCCAGCAGCCATCTATACACACAGAGAAATACCTAGAATGATGCTCTTCTAACACTGATAACAGTTACTTGGATGGCAGTGTTTGAGTGATTTGTTTTTGGCTTTCTCCACTATACTTATATCTATAGAAAGATACTATCTTTATCTAATGGAGTCATCTTTTTTTTAAATAAAGTTGCTCTTTAAAATAAAACCAAACTACCAACAAAACAACCTAATGAACAAATGTCCTTTAGAGCAGTACTTTCATTTCAGATCATAACCTAAGTAAGACATTTTCCATAAGGATACATGCATTTGTGTATGTAGTATACACAAAAATAAGTCAGAAGTTTCACAAAGAAATACTAATTCTTACAATATGCACTGCGCTGTGAATTTTTTTTGGTCTGTTCTATTTTACTTTATTTCATTAATTTAAAAAAAAATACTGGCTCTTGACCCACTACATTGATTTCATGACCAACAAATGATCACACAAGGTAGCCTGAAAAATAGCAGTTAGGAGACAAGTTTCTGGTGGAGTGACCCAGGGATCAGAACCGCCCTCCTGACACACTCCACCCGCTCAGCCTGCCTGCTGGAGACTGCCTTGAACCTTGCCAAACCTCATCTCCCTCAGGAACCGTCTACGGCCACAGCCTTCAACTCATTGAACCATCCAGTCTGAGGTGACTGCTCCGTCAGCCCCGCCCTGAGCCGCCCAGCCCCCAGTGGTCCTCGTGGGCCTTTGTTCCCACATCATGCGTGTGGACATCCGACCTGCCTCTTGTGCTGTTCTCTGTTACATACACACACATCTTAACTCCACACTGAAAACGTGCACTTCTTGAATGAATGCACATTTTTAAACTTTAACAGCCTTTAGGCTTAGTCTCTGAAGGATTTAAAATTAAAAAAGATATTTTTGTAAAAGAAGTCACATTTTGTCTTCCATAGAAGAAAACTTCATCATTGACCAAGAGAGGGCAATAAAACGCAATGTTCAAACCCATGCCCCTTTTCCCAAATGTCTCTATTTCAGTATTTTAACAATGCACAATAATCATATTTGAAATTTCACATAAGCTTTCAAATTAGATTTGATTAAGAATAATTATAAAATGTAAACGTTTTTGAATTTCATGGTACAAAGATGGCTCCTAACTTCAGGAGTAAGTAGTCTGCAGTTACCTTAATGATGCAGTTTCTACTTCAAAACTGAATTTACACTGGATCTAGGATTTTGATTGAATTTAGAACTTAGAACACACTATTGCCAGGGGTGGAATGCCAATAATGGATGCAAATGGAACTATGTGTATAATAAATAAATAAATACGCAATATAGGTAGAACCACATCAATTTAGCACTTGTCTCTTGTGCAAAATTGAAAAGCTTTGTTAATGATATCTGATTTTAAGTATTTGTATCCAAGCGTTTAAAACATTACTATAGATCAGGATCAGCAAACTACGATCCACAATGCAAATCCAGCCTGGCACTTAATTTCTGTAAGTAAGGTGTTACAGGAAAACAGCCGTGCTTGCTTGTTCCATGTTGTCCATGGCCACTTTCTCACCATTTTCTTAAGTAGAAATTTTTTATTGATTAAAATACAAAATACAGTAAAACCTCTAGAGTGCTGTGGATTATGCTGGGACTGTCACTCTTGGTGGAGGTTGTTTTCCTGTAAGTCTCAGAGGTGAAGGTTTCCTCCTTCCCCACGCGGGTCTCACCTCCGCGGGAAGCTCTTGGTGGTGCACGTGCGTCGCCCATGTGTGAACAGACCCCTCCTCTCCCCCAGACAGGTTTCCGCCATCCGAGGGCCTCCCTCTCTGCTTGGGGCACAGACTGAACGACCATCCCCTCATCACACACAAGCTCTCTCCACTTCCCAGGGCACCGGTTCCAAGACACAGGTGGCCAACGGCTGCTTCCATGTGCCAGGCCACTGTCTCACCCCATCAAGGCCCTGCTTCCTATGTCCGAAGCTGCAGCTGAGGGTTTCTGCCCAGCAGCACTACTGCCTTGTGGGCACACGTGTCATGGGCCGGGGGGTTGGGGGGATGCTGTCCTGTGCACCATAGATGCTTAGAATCATCCAGGCTCCCTCCCACTAGATGCCAGTAGCAGCACCTCCCTCCCCACTGTGACAGTCACACAAGTGTCCAGTCACACACATGTCCAGACAGTGAATCAGCTGCAGCGGTGGGCAGGCTGCTCGGGGCTGCTCTGACCTCTCCAGCATCCTCCCTTGCTGCACCTGTTTTCTCGTCTGCGCTTCTGCTCATCCCGACACCTTCTCACCCACCAGTTTCCACCAAAGGTCTATTATTTCAACGTCATCACCTCGGCTCCTTTCCTTCCTCTGAATCCCCTCCCTAGCCTCCTTTTTCCTCTCAGGCCATAAATACGTCTACTGGAGGTGCCTGCCATATGCCTCTGTGGGCAAAGTCCAACTGTACAGGAACCTGCAGCTCGTGAGCTCCTACAGCCCTGGAACAATCCAGCCTCGGGCCGTCTTGGCTGTGCTCACGTGCCGTGGTGGTTCAGTGCCGCGGGGGTTCAGGAGGGCTTTCTCCCCGCCTCCCTCCGGGTTTAAAGTTTGTTATGGAAATGCGAGGTATTTGCAGGATGATTTTGTTCAAATATAAAATCTTCCCACCCCGTGTAGGAATTTTACAAAAACCAAAGTCATAAAAACAAAATTAAAAATTACCAAAAAGCCCAAATCACAGCCCTCCACTTGACACATTAAATGTGGGATTAGAGAAATCATTATGGAGTTGTGTGATGGAGCCCAACTTGTCGATTATATTTCTTGGAGTATTATGAGTGAAAGGACAAGAACAGAAACCTCTTCAGCTCCGTGACCACACACACACACACACACACACACACACACACTCACCTGGCGGAACACCTCGTTCACAAAGTTGACGTAGCCACGCGTGGACAGAAGGATGCGCTGGACCATCTCGTACACGGCGCAGTGCTCCTCCTCAACGCCGCAGACGCTGCAGCTGCTGAGCCGGCGCTCGGACAGGGTGCTGCTGTCCGAGTGGCTTCTGTCCTGCTCGGCCGCCCCGCCGCCGTCCAGCTCCGGCGCCCGCTCCTGCACCGCACCTCCACCCCCGACGGTCTGCAAGAAAGGCACCCGCTCCTGAGGGATCCTCCCAGACTCCAGAACACCTGGCAAGACTGAAGGCTTGCCTTGTTTTCAGGGACTCCGGTTACCATGCACTTGAAGAGCAGCGGAAACGCAGCCCTGCTCGGAGCACAAGGGACTCCTGGACCTGCACTTACCCACTTTCTAATTCACCAACTAACTCCCCCCCAACTAAGTTATTTTAATGGGAAAAGTATTGCAGGGAGGGAGGCTGCGAAATGTTATCAGCCTGGTTTATATCTGTAAAATCACAGAATAAATTATGTGTAAATGAATTTATATTATCATTACCTGTGGTCTCCAGCCTTCAGCACTTAATCTACGGTCACAGAGATTTGGAAATTTGGTGGATTTTTTGCAGCCACAGTGCTGGGAAGCTTCATCTGATTCACATGAGTAAGTGACACCTTGATCGGAGGAGTGTCAATATCTTTAAAGGGTATTTTATGAGAAGGACCTTGATCTGAGTTTCATATTCAGAATCTCGGATCAAACTTAACTAAAATATTTACAAAACTTTAAATATTTAGAGGCTTTAGGAGCACAAAGAAATAAAATAATCTATGTAATCATTCACAAAGTTTAATTTGTTTTTCTGCTCTCATTTCCCCCAGAATTAAAGATTTCCTCCAAACACAACATACATGTAATTTTGCTTCAATCTTTGCAAATTACAGTATTATTCTTGTGTCAAAAATATATAACCTAAATACCACTAAAATTCTACCTACTGTGAATATGTTTTACAAAAGTGACAAGAAACGAGTCGCACAAAATAACTTCAGCGACTACCAAGGATAGTTTGAAAGCAAAGCAGATGTCCAAATAATAATCTCTAGAGAAAATTAATAGAAAATTATATTGATAGTAATTTTTCTCTTCATGCCTGGGATATTAAGCCTGTGTGGCTTATCAAAGGCACTGCCACACTGTGCAGCGAGCTACCCTATAGAAATTATTTCATCTTTTTGATGGATCAACTACCTTGCAGAGAAAAATAAAATTTTACTCCTTTTACTGATATACATACATTTTTAATCTGTAAAGCATGGAGGTTAGATTAAATCTAATGTCCTTTATGGCTTAGTAAACTGTGACGTTTTGATCAATAACTTTCATTTTCCCAACAAGCCAAAAAAAAAAAAAAAGTATACACATACTTACATAGAAAATTTTAAATGGCCACAAATTCTTTGGCACTCCCTCTGCAGAAGGGGGAAATCTGTGTCCCCTGCTTTGGATCCCCACGGGCTGGGGGACAGAGTTAACCAGCAGAACAGAAGGGTGGAGGGGACCTGTGCCTTCTCAGGACCCAGGCCCAGGAGGCTGACCACTTCCACTTGGCACCTCTGTGAACTTTTGCTCTCGGAGCCCTAAGCGGCCAGGGAAGAAGTCCAACTACCTTGCTAGAGGGGCTACGTGGAAAGGGAGGCCCAGTGGCGCCCAGCCTTCCAGTTGCACCCATCAGAGTAACAGGCACGGGAATGAAGTCATCCTGGACCCTCCGGACCAACCAGCCATTGACCACCACCCACTGACCTCAGCTAATGCCGCATGAAGCACACAAATTGTCCAACCAAATCCCACCCAAATTCCTGACCCAAAAAGGGAAATATGTAATATGATTAAAGGGTTGTTGTTTTAAGCCACTCCATTTTGAGGTCATTAGATAACGAATTAGATAACACAGCAATTAGATAACTAAAATCATGTATGTAAAGAATTATGTTTAGGGCTTCCCTGGTGGCGCAGCAGTTGAGAATCTGCCTGCCAATGCAGGGGACACGGGTTAGAGCCCTGGTCTGGGAAGATCCCACATGCCGCGGAGCAACTAGGCCCGTGAGCCACAATTTACCGAGCCTGCGCATCTGGAGCCTGTGCTCCGCAACAAGAGAGGCCACGACAGTGAGAGGCCCGCGCACCGCAATGAAGAGTTGCCCCCACTTGCCACAACTAGAGAAAGCCCTCGCACAGAAACGAAGACTGAACACAGCCATAAATAAATAAATAAATAAATAAATAAATAAATAAATAAATAAATAAATCAATAAATCCAAAAGTTAAAAAAAAAAAAAAGTGAGCTCTGTGATCCAAATAGAACATAATGATAACATAGATGAATTTCCCATCATGCCATAAATTGAAAAAACTTCTCTAGATAAAACAGTGCTTTTCTCAGCCTCCTCTAGTTCACACCAACAAAAGGATGCTTTCCAAAAACATCTGTATGTTTTAACAGACGTTTATAATTATAGTAAGTGATGAGAGTGGAAACAAACTGGTAATTCAAGTTTATTCCTTTCTTGCCTCTTTTCTGAAGATTAACAATAAGAGCATGAATACGAATTAACTACAGAGAGAGGTCCATTTTCTGCCCACTACAATCAAGCTGGAATTCTCAACTATAATTTAGTATTAGTTGATTCCGGTGGTAAATATAAAGATGCTTTTTACGTCTCTGCCATATGATGAAGGCTTAGCCAGTGAAACAGACATATCTGCTTGGACTAGGTCTGTGCTGTCAGGGCTCAGGAAATTGCATGCTACAGGCTACCACTTAATCCCTCCCCTCCCCACCCTGGTTTCCTCTCAACCCATGGCTCATACTGAGACTTGCTCACCCTCAGGGTCAGGCCAGATGAGGATACCCACAAAGCAGGTGTGAAACGAGGATGCAGCTGCCATTCTGCTGGTGATGCCTGATGCCACTCAATTCCCCATCATGATTTGCCCACGGGGTTGGAGGCAGCCTACGCTTGCCTTGATAGAAGTAAGAACACAGAGCACTAGAGTGGCAGTCAACAGGCAAGTGGGTCTGTGTGATACACAAGCTTCCCCAGGGGTGTCAAGTTGTGTGATTCATCTTTTCTAACTGTTCACCCCATAAGATACAACAATTTCGGGAAACCCATAGCCCATGAATCATTATTGAAGGGCTGGCTCAGAATTAGTAAAAGTGGTACTTTAACACTGTAACTAAAGAGTTATCATACAAATAAGTGTGATCAACTGTCTTAGTATCGCACACTTTTTTTCATTCCCTCATGGAGTTCTTTGGGTTTTAATGCTTAATTAATGTGCTACTGAAATTTTAAAATCACTACTCCGCTTTCTCTAATATATGCTGAAGTACTTCTATATCACACAAAAATGAATTACCAAGGAATAAATAATAGTTCACTGAAAACACTGTAGGCTGAGATGAAGCACCAAGAATGTTCAGGTTTGAAAGGGGGATTTGTGGTCATTGTTGCCAACATGGTACCAGATTTCCAGGCAACCGTATTCTTGCTCTCCCATGAATGATGCCACCAAACAAGAAAATCTGTCAAACCAGATTCTCCGAGGGCTAAGTGAGCTAATTCCTTTCCTCCCTGGTGAAAAATACTGTCAAAGTTATTAGTTCTAGATCAAAAGGAAGTAAATTCACTTTGGAAAAACACACACACAAAACCCCCCATACATGACCTTTAACACAGTAATAGTGGCAAAAGTGTGAACTCTATTTGGAAGCAGCATTTAAAATATTGTTTTAAAGGGCTTTTATAAGAGCAGTACATTCTTTGAAAAGAGATCCTGGATCACCTGACTTAGACAGTGATGTTCGCCTTACACGGATAAAATTATATTAAACTTGAAACCCCAAACAAAAACTTTCAGGAGATAAATACAATTACGTGTGCTTTTATTCCTACAACTCCATTTCCAAAATTTAATATTCAGTTGTTTAAACTGCTTTTTCTCCTGTATGATGTAAATGAGGAGCAGAACATACGGTGTGCACACATGAGATGAGAGGGAAAACAGAATTGTAAGGCAGAAACGGAAACACAAGGAGACAGGTCGGCTGAATAATGACCAAGATGTCCACGCGCCCGGAATCCCGGAACCTTTGACTGCGCTGCCTTACGTGGCAGAAGGGACTGAGCAGATGTGACTAAATTAAGGATGCTGAGATAGGGAGAGGACCCTGAATTACTTGGGTGGTCCCAATGTAACCACAAGGACCCACAAGGAGGCAGGAGGAGCAGACACAGAGAAGGTGATGTGAAGATGGAAACAGAGGGAGAAATGATGTGATGAGGGGTGGTGAGCTGGGGAAATGCAGCAGCCTCTGGAGGCCAGGTAAGGCAAGAGCATGGACCCCCCCCCCCCCCCCAGCGCCGGAGCCTCCAGAGGGAACACAGAGCTGCCCACACCTTGATTTTAGCCCACTGAGACCGATTCTGGCTTTCGGGCTTCCAGAGCTGTAAGATAATACATTTGTGGTGATTAGCTACAGCAGCAGCAGGAAACTAACGTGACAACGGACTGCAAGGTGTAGTAACAGCCTGGACCATGGCGGTGGCCATGTCTGGGCATGGCCACCTTCAGGGCACAGTAGCCGTGGGCCTGGATGGTGTCTGGCCAGCATCCCTTCCCCCCTCACGGAACCCCAGTGCTCTGCGCCCACCCCTCGCATGCAGCGCACCTGCCTCACAGGAAGCTGACCCCCCCCCCCCGCGCCAGGGGAGCCTTCTGCTTCCTGGAAGCTGGTCGCCGCCCCCCTGGGCTGTTCACACCCCCAGATCTGAGCCAATCAGCAACTTATTCTTGCACAGGTAACCTAAATTGTTCCCCAAAGACAAAAGGGAAGGGCTCTGCACTTCTGGACTGTCTTTAAACATGAACTAGGAAAGCAGGGCCCCAGCTGCTGCAGCAACCTTCAGGCAGGAGCAGAGGGAAAGGGCGGAGGAGAGAACAAGGGAGAGGGCGGGCACCAGCCACAGCCTCGGCCAGCCTCACCTCGAGCTGCTCTTTTATGATATTGAAACATTTCTTTTATGGATGTGACAGTTTGAGTTCTGGTGCCTTTTTCCTGTTAGGGTGATAAAACTCTCCTAACCGACTCAGGAGGGCAGAACCTTATGACACTTTTAGCTATATAATAAAAGGAAATGAGTCACAAGTGTGAAGAGTCAACAGGGAAAAAATTAGAACCTGGAAGCAGTGGTTAATTTGCTAGTCTTGCTACTTCTCATCCTCCAAATGTATTTTTCAAGAATGCGCAACTTATTTTCAATAAATACAGGTGATGATTTTCCGAAATTTTGAAACTAGGCAGGAAAAAGTTACATCCTTTCTACGATAGTGTTTTGAATTGCCTGCATAACTACATTAAGACGCCATGAAAAATTTATCAGAGTGTGACTGAGTTTCTTATATTTCCTACAAATTTTTGTCTACCTGAGGATTTTTAGTTTTTGTCTACCTGATGGGTGAATAAAGGCCTCTCATCGTGGCTCAGAACTACCTGTGTTTTCCTGACTGCTGGAGAGACCCAGGGCCATTTTTATTTCCTCTTCTGTGAATTGCCTTTCACCTCCTTTCACCTCCTTTGTCCATTTTCAGTTAACTTATTTGTCTCATGTCTATTCATAGGTGCTCTTTATACAGCAGAGACTATGAACAGTCATGATGTGACCAATGCTTTTCACAGTCTATTGCTTGGGCCTGGCTTTACGTTATCTTTTGACATTAGAAATCTTTTTCTATTTTTTAAAATAAAGTCAAACCTCGATTAGTCTTTGGTTTGTGGGTTTCATCTCTACCAAAGGTGGTCTCCCACTTCCCAAATTTATACATTCTCCTAGATTTTTTCCTAAGTTCTTTATCACTTTGTTTTTATATTTAGACCTTAAGTCAACTTAGGCCTTAAACCAATGTGACCAAGTGCTTAGGTACGTGATATGAAGTGAGACTCTGAGAAAGGGACGGATCAAGGAACAGACAGACAGTTTCCTCTGGCTTCCAGGGCTGCAGATTTCATTAGATATTTGGTGCTAATCTCAGTGCCATTCCTTTGAAATAACTGCAGTTCCTGTTTGGAAGTCTGTAGCATTTTTCCTTAATCCCTGAAAGCCAAATGTCTGTTTAGGTTGGTGTCTGTTTTGCTAATTCTTCCTGGGACTCAAAGGCCCTTTCAGTTTAAGGCATGACTTTTTTTTTTTAGCTTAGGTAAACTTTTCTTACTGTTCGGTCAATTATTACTTCTCGTTCTTTTCTCCTTCTGTCCTCACAATATCTGCAAGGTAGGTCTGCACCTAAGGTTTTATCTATTAGTTTCTATTTCCATCTCTGATTTTTTTATCAGTGTTGTGGGATATTTTGTCAGAAAACCAATTTTGTTCTCAGCAGTGATCATTACCATTTTGAGTTTACCTACTAAATTTTTAAATTCAGAAATGGAAGGTGTTTTAAAACTTTCTTTTAGCGAGTCTTTTGTTGTTCTTCTCACGGAGCCTGTGCTCTGGACCGGCTCGGCGCTCTGCCATCAGGGTACCGAGTGCCCCTCGGGGAGTGCACCCTCCAGCCCAGGCCGACATCACACATCTGGGAACCGCAGAGCATCAGCCGACCTGCACTAAGTGGACCACACGTCCTGACCCTGTTCTTGGCGCCGGTGAAACAAAGCACACGAAACCATGACTCCCCCACACAGCGGCCTCTCTGACTTCCACAAGTGGTCCTGCTCTGCCTGCACAAAGGCCCGAAGCCACACAGCCCGCCGGGAAAGCCCCACATGTCTGACCAATGCCACTGAGAGAGGGAAGCCCCGCAGCCCCCAGGTGAGAAGAGGGCTTCACCCAGGCCTCAGGGAGACACAGCCCCCTCTTCTGGGGACCCCATAGTGGCTCAACCACCACCCAAAATCCTGAGCTGCTGACCCACCCCTTCCCTCCCTGAGATCCCAGAGGGCACCTGGCAGTCTCAGGGGTCCTCTCCATGGACCACCTCACAATTCCTGAGGACCTTGCTGGGGCTGGGAGGAGCAAGGCAAGAGAGGCCCTCGGCATCATGCTCAAGGTCACTGGGGCCCGAGTGAAGCAGGGGAGGTGAGAGGGAGCCAGGAGCGCACAGCTCAGTCACCTGCTCAGAAGGCCTCCCTCGGCCCCAGGGTCGCCTTGTCATGGCAACACCCACAGAGCACGGCAAGTGCTTCCAACTCATGGCTTCCTCTGAAACCTCAGCAGTACAGACCGAGGAGCCAGTAAATCGAGTCCCTATGACCAACAACCTGTGAGAGCCAATAACCTTGACAGTCAATTACTCTGGTGTTAAGTATAGGTTATGACACCAGAACTGAAAGATAAAAGAGTGATGAATGACATACCTGAATGATTTTGGGCAATACATCAACTCCATTCTTAGTGTTTTGTGTTGCAGTTAGATACTTTTTTTCCAAAAAGAAAGTCACGATCCACTTAATAAAAACAACGCGAGCTGCCATGTATGGGGTTTTTGTGCTGTAAGTGTTCTCATTGTCTCGAGTTGTAGTAACATACACGGGCTTTGGTCTCAAGTGGGGGATGTCTGCAAGACAAAAGAACACATGATCAGGTTAGTGAGTCTTAACATCATGTAACCCTACAAATGTTTCAGTTTCTAATTAAATAGACATATATCTGGTTGTTTAAACAGCAGCTGAGATTTAAAAACCCAAGTGATTAAAAATGGAATCTTCTGGTAAGCTCATCTCTGGGTCTGCCTTGCAGTCTGACCAACGCGGGGTGGTGGTTGCTATTATCTACATACAACTATGTATACAGCTGTGGAAAAACAAAGGTCATAACTCTTTTTAACGAATTTGAGAAATTACATGAGATTATAATAGCGAAAATCTTTTCACATATAACTAATTTAACCTTATTTTATGACTAGAATAGACGTAAAAGCATGTATAGACATTTTTTAATCGCATTAGGTATTTTATCATCTAACGTTACACTGATCAAATCTACTGATCTTTAGTTTTATATCCTTTTCCCTTTAGATGCATCCAAAGACATAGAATTAGTATAATCTACTTTATGTCTAAAAGAATTCAGACAGTCATGTTTCATCTTGGAGATATCAGACACCACCATTTCCAAAGTATTAATAAGAAGTCCACTTCTCATTCTTTAAATACCATAATTAATATGAAAATGATATGGTATTGAATCTGAGATACCATTTGCTGTAAGTTCAACTCTCTTACTGAAATACCTGCAGCAGCAAAGTTCTCAGCAAATCCCTTTTAATCTAAGGATAGTAACAATACACCATGTTTTCTACAATGAAATGGAGGACTTATAAAATCAGAAACAATTTTTGAAAAAAGTACCCACAAATATATAGCTAACAAAATACATACCCTGGTACCACTAAAAGTCAGCACTTCTACCACTTTCCAAGTGAGCCGAGCTTCAGCTGCTTCTCCTTGCCCAGGTGTGTGGGTGAGCACAGAGACATCCAAAGATAAATGAATTAGCTGTCCACACTCCCCAGATGCGTTAATGGCTGTTGTGACCTTTTCTCTTCCAAAACTGTTCTTGATCATTTATTTGAACTATTTTCACTCATTTTAAAATAATAGGGAGAGAAAGATTTGTCCAGCACCCCACTCCCTCCGCCACCACTGCAAGGGATGCTTCTGTCCTATGCGTCCTCACCTCTTATAGAAGGAAAACCCTGGAAGCTAAATTAGAAATCCCCTTACGTTTCCTATCTCTCGGGGGCTCACCGTCCCTCGGTTCCCCAGTCACCCAAACATCTGTGCCTCCGTTAGAAGCTGTGAGTAGCACCTGCTAGATGAAGGATCCAGTGCTGAAAAAGCCATACTGAGGGCAGCTCTGTGGCCTGTGCTGGCCTCATCCCTGGGCAAGGTCTGGGGTCTCCACACCCCGCCACCCGTAAGAGTATACTTCAGGAAATTCAGGCTTTTTTTACATTAAAAACTTTATTAAATGTAATTACACCAAAAATACCATGATACATATCAAATTACTTCTAAGTACAGGAGCCACAGATTCCCTTTATTGCTGTGAACTGAGGTAAATCTTAGTTTGTACAAACAGTTAAAATCATTCATTAGGAAACTATAAACTTCTTACAACAAAGTTACCATTAAACATGAGAAAGAATGATTATTTTATTTAAAAATACTCAAAGCCCACTTTGGAAGAGGCGGGACACACAGCCCACCAGTACTTACCAAGCACAGGCTTGTAGATGTTTGTTAACTTGGTAAATGATGGAAACAAATGAGGAAGGTAATACTTTCTAAACAATGTAAAAAGAAATTTAAAACCAGTCTCTTGATTCTCCTTGTGCTTCCACTCCAAGCTTGCAGCCTTCAGATCACACATGGGAAAAACATATATATAGTTACATTTCAGGTTAATGAATACTCAACTGAAATGCTACTATGTTATTAAAATCCCTATCCTAGATAAAAAACGTGAGAAATAGCAGTGACAATTATGTAATAACATCTTAAAACTCAAAAGATGACAAGAAGGAACACTTCAAAACGAAACAGTAACTAGGTTAAAAACAGCATTTTTACCAGATATTCAAGAAAAAAAAAACAATGATACCATATCTTTTTAAACTTGTCCTACTACATCATGCCCATATTTTTTTCTACATGTTCTCTGTAATGATTTAACGTTCTTTGTGCCCTTAAAATGTTCTGTCAGAAGTAATCAGGTGTTTTTTTTTTAATTCAAAAAAGGCCATTTACAATAAACAAGAATTAAGGAAACAATCCCTTGCAAGAATTTTATCCAATGTTACCTACATGCAAAATCATTCTCAAAACGCAAAGCTATGGAATCTTGGAAAGGGCATGAAAAGCAATCCATAGGCTATATGTATAACTGAGTCACTTTGCTGTACACCTGAAACTAACACAGTATTGTAAAGCAACTGTATTTCAATTAAAAGAAAAAAAGGCAATCCACAGGCTGGGATAAACCTGGCCTCCCAGCCCAGCTACAATTTAAGTTTAACCCTTTCACAGTGTCGAGACACTGTTTCCCCCTCAAATAACCAGCACCACATCCCCCGGTGGGAACACTGCAAATAGCTCCCCCGCAGGGAGAGGCCCACACAGGCCAGGAGCCCAGATGGTGACGGGGGTGGGGGAGGGGGGGTCCTCCCACGACCGAGGCAAACGTGGCGTGAACTGGCCCTTAGAGAATGCCTGCCAGTGGCCGTCTCGCTTGTGAGACCACAGCACGCTCTAGAGCAGAGCTTCCCGACACCTTCCTGACTCGGCTCCCCTGGGGCACCTGCGGTCCAGGGAGGAGGGGCCATGGCCGACCTGGGGCACAGGGGCCCACGTCTCCCACCTGTCAGAAGCCCCCCCGGGTGAGGCAAGGGCGAAGCTCTGCTCCGAGGACCCACCCACCCAACAGGCCGAGGGAAGGAGGAGGCAAGCGGACACACACACACAATCCTGCACACAGTGGAGAGGGGTCACCTCCACCCTCTACCAATCCTTCCTCTGATGGGGTCCCAGGGGCTACAGGACTCATCTGAGGTCACACACCTAGAATGAAACCCAAGTCCCCCAGCACATCCGGGTTCTGGCTACTCTGCTGCTCTCCTGGGACGGATGCAAAGCCCGACCCAACCACTCCTGACGGATGGGGCTGAGAGGCGTGCAGGAGGGGCCGCACAGCTAGGACGTGGGGCTCCCTGATGGTGACAGAACCCAGGCCAGGTGCTCAGGATGTGGGAGTCCTGCGCCTGCGGTGCTGCTAAAGGAATCGGGGAGAGGAGAGCACACGAGGTCGCCCCGCGGGACACGGTGGGCAGAAAGGGCAGCGAGAAACACAGTCTCCTAGAGAAAGGTGGAAAGGAGATGGGAGGGGAAGCCGGCAGAAGCATCACAGGAGGAGAGACCCTGACAAAGAAGGGGGTCCCCTGGAATCACCCGGAAGGTCGAGGACGACAAACACTCAAGTGTCCTTCTCTGGACCTGACACTAGAACCCTGTGCATCCAGGGCCCCTGATTTCGCGGTGACGGGGCAGAGGCAGGCGACAGCGGGTGTCAAAGGCCCACTGGGTGAGGAAGCGGACATGGCAGAGGTTACATGTCAACAAACCAGGTTGTGACGGGAAGGACAGAGCCTGGACGACACCCCGGATGAGCTCAGGGACCAGGGACGTGTTCGCTGAGAGAAAAGAAGCAGTAGCTTTTTACAAACCTCATCACTGTTCAGAAATACAGACCAAGAGGCATAAATCCCCTAGTTTAGTTCTGTATTCAGCTGGTAAATTTCAGAGAAAGGACCACGCACCATAAAGCAGGCTGTGCTGACGGGAGGATGAGATCATTCCACGGGTTTCCTTCAGGACCCCTGCCCACTCTGCCCAATCGTTCCGGACCCACCCGGTCAGCCTCGGGCTTGCTCCTTCCCCATCCCATCTCACCAGCACAGAGAACAGGGGCAGGAAAGGAGCAAACAGACAAAAATCGTCAGATACTCTGAGAGAAAAGATATACCTATACTGGCCTCTGCCCCTGGCTCCTGGCACAGAGGCCCTAACACCCTGGTCACTTCTAAGTGACAAGAGCTCTAGGCAACTCTGAACGGGCTCCTGGATGGGGCTGGTCACCAGGAGGACAAGCTGCGGTCTGAAGCTTGGAATTTTCAACCTCTCCCCACCCTCTGCCCCATTGTTCCAGAGGCGGGAGGGGAGCTGGAAATGGAGTTAATAATTGATCATGTCCCTGTGAAGAAGCTGCCAGAAAAATCCCAACAGCCTGGGTTTCAGGGAGTGTCCAGGCTGAACACATGGACACTCCAGGAGGGGGACGCACCCCCATCCACAGGGACAGAAGCCCCTGCGCCCAGGACGCCCCCAGACCTCACCCTATGTGTGTGTCTTCATCTGGTTGTTCATCCGTGTCCTCTATCATATCCTTCCATAAACTGGTAAATGTAAATCAGTGTTTCCCGGAGTTCTGTGAGCCACTCAGAAAATGAATTGAACCTGAGGAGTGAGTCATGTGAACCTCCGATTTGTAGGCAGATTGGACAGAAGTCGTGGGCAACCTGGGGACCGACTCCCTGCGACTGGCATCTGAGGGGGTGGGGGCACATTAGAGGACTGAGTCCCTTCCTGTGAGACCTGAGGCCACCTCCAGGTAGAGTGTCGGAAGTGAGTTAAATTGTAAGACACCCGGCTAGTGTCACAGAGAATTACTAGGTGATTCAAATCCCACACATTTGGTGAGCAGAAGTGTCATAAGTGAAGTGTTCTGTGTGAATAATATGAAACCATGTGAAAGTAAAGGAGACAGATGGAGGACGGAATTGCGTCCTTTACGCACACATAAACACGCGCGCGCACACACACACACACACACACACACACACACACACTAGTATGTAGGCCTGGTCTCTGCTGAGGTGTCCTGGCACACATTCCACGTTTAGTGAAATATCAAATAAGATCACCTCAAAGAAAAAGCAAAAATATAAAATATGAACAAACAGGAAGAAAAGAGGCAATGTTTTCTTTTTCCTACTGAGAATACGACCATCACTGAATTTTATCCACAATTTTGCTCATACCTGAGTAACCATATATTTCAACAGTATTTGAAGAAAAAAGCATGTTTGGTCCTCAGTGATCTTTTCCCCTGATATGGCTGGCAGGAGTGGCGTGATTTCTTCTGGATATATCTTTGCTGCAGAGTGGAAAATAAGGAAAGCTCTTTCACCAAAGTTAAATTTCAAACAGGGCTTTGAAAAATGGCCTCTATTAAAATACATGTACCTCACTTTGCTGTACAGCAGAAACTAGCACAACATTGTAAATCAACTACACTCCAATAAAAATTTCAAAAAAATAAAATAAAATATATGTACCAACCACTGGAACTGCTCACACTTCAGGCCAGGCCCATCTGACACAGGGGACAGATGCCCATGAAGGCACCTCCCTCACTGGACCATTCTTTTCCCTTTCACATTCTGCTCTGGCCAGCTCAAGATCAAATACCTGTCACTGGGCAATAACGTGATAGGCAATAATAAATCAGTGGCCCTAACGGGCAAGTTCCTTGAAAACTCACTGGGCACAAACGGCTGGCATTAATAGTCCGGAGAGGCCACCACTGTCCTTCCATGAACGTTGTACGAAAATACACAGCTGGCAACAAAGAGCCTGGGGGAGCAGATGAACGCCCACTTACAGAACAATCGCGATGAGGGCAACAGGCAGCAGTTTGGGAGGCGGATTTAAATCTCATTAACAGCAATAAAAGCACCACTCCGGACGTACCATGTGTCTGTGCTCCTGCCAACAGCCGTCCCCTCCCTTCCATTCCTGTTTCCACCACTCCAGTAAATCTCTCCTGTCATCATTTCATATAAAACAGGCTCCAACTCTGTCAGTTCTAATGTTTGTAAGAATCTACTGTGAGTACGAAACATGACTACCCATCTATGAAACCAAGGCTTCTATTCAGGAAAAGGACAGACCAAGGAATTCCTCAATGCAACTTGGAGGGTTGTTTCCACCTGTAAGATGTGCCACCATCGCTCACCGTCAGCTGCGCTGGGGCCAGGATTGATGAGTGTCTCCAGGGTACAGGGCCCCCTGGACGACATGATGGCTGGGAAACCGGGCACCAGGCAAGCAAAGATCAGCACCTGCTCCTCTGCACAGTTTGTCTGAAGTGCTTGAAGCCACAGGAGAAACAGCCTGATTCCTTCACATCTTATCTAAAAACAATATCAAAGGCAACAAAAGTAAATACGTACATGTATTTGTAGAAATGCATTGCAATGTAGCATTGGTTCTGGGGGAAAATAACCTAGAAGCTAAAAGCATTACTTAAGTCCTGCACCGAGTCCTTCTCTGAGTGACCAGGAAGCAAGGGCACTGCAACCCAGCACGAGGGCCAGAGTGCCTGAGCTCCAGTGCAGCCTCAGCCACTTTCTAGCTTTAGCTGTGAGCCGTGGAGGACCACTTAACTCCTCTGTGCCTCGGCGCCCCCATCTGTAAAACAGGGATGATAACAGAGTTTTCCACAAAGTGCTGGTATGGGGTGAACCGAGTCAGAACTGCCCAACTCACATAAGTGCTACCTAAGCATTTCCTATTAGCAGTATTTCATTCCTTATGGCAACAGCACCCGTATCATCAACGCTGTGCTTTGGATAGAATTTCTGTCATGTCACTACATTATGCACATGTATGACGTTCTTGAAAATCAGGACACTCAGAGCTGAATAGGACCCTGAAGACCTGGCTCCCCTGTCTGTGTCCCTACTCTATTCTCTCCTACCCTCTGCCATGCTCCGAATCGTTGGCATCACCGGCAGAAAATATCCATATAGGCAGATGTGCCCTTCTTCCTCCTCTGCACTTACTTTCAACTTCCCATTCCCAGAATTCATAAACACAGGTAACTCCATTTTTATATTCCTAAATGGCTGGGAAGATGATGTCAATAAAAGAGGTTAAATAAGCGAAGGAGATGAAAAAAATGTCAGACGCAGCTGAAAGATGTAGTGAGCTCCAAATACAGGCAACTGAGGGGCTGCCTGATCTCCTTTCAGTGACACCAAAGTGGTGCTGATTCCTCCACAGCAAGTGTTCAAGCCAAGCCCCAGGCTCTGCAGGAAAGGTAAGAGGAAGAGGAGGGACAGGAAGGAAGGAAGGGAGGGATGGAGGGAGGGAGGGAGAGAGGGAGGGAGAAGAGCTTGGCTGACCCCCCAGAGAAGTCAAATACACCAAGACAGATACCCCATCAACACTGATCCCATGACACCCTTCCAGACATGCCCTGGACTCAGCACTGCTCTGCTCTGCTCAGCCGCTCACACCTGCCCAGCAGGTAAGATGAGTGGTGACCATGCTGAATACATAATGCTATTCAGCACCAACGAAAAATGACAGGGCTCTATGTATATCTAACCAAATTATATCAAATTTAACAGAGAAAATTTTCTACATACTTCGATCACAAATCTCCAATTTTTTATGTTAACTGCATTAAGATAATTAAATATCAATAAGTCCAATAATAAATAGAAGATAACAAGCTGGTAAGTTTTAGCTATAAGACCATTAATTAAAATAGGAGGGACAAAATATGGAACAATCATGAAACTAGGGACAGTTCATCTCTTTTTTTCCAACAGGTAAGAGAGAGTGAACCTATCCAGTATGAGTGGCTAGGATTGTTTAAACTGATATAAAACCAAAAATGTATTAGCTTATTAAAGGCACACACATAAATTAAATAGCTATGAAGTTGAATTATCTTCCATAAAACATACATCCCAGGTTGGCTTCTTCTGCCACTTATGTTTTAGGGTCATCTTATTCCAGCATCAAATGGTATACTTTTATAAAAGGCACATTCATTTTAAAATAAGCCAATTTTAACCTAAATTACAAGATCAATATGCTGCAAATAAACATTCAAGAGTAAGCCTCTGCTGCTTTTTTTCCCCACAAGCGTTCCCGAAAATAGCAAAAAATAATTGAGAGACAACTATAATTTTTAACAACAAGATTATGGGGTGAACAGAATCAGGCACATTAGCCCTGAAGCTTAGGGAGGATTGGTTCAACTTCTCTTTTCCGATGATAAAGCTGAAGCAGTCAGCACCTCGTCGGTGGTCCCCTGGCTGCACATGGCAGAATCGAAATTAGAACGCAGGATTCCAAACTCTGAATCCCAAGCCACTTTCTCCTAATAATGTTTAAAATCTCTAGCACAATAAATTATGATGTAAGTACAAAAACTCTAACAATATTTGTCATATCATTTCTCAATTAAAATAAAAATTAAGTTAAATGGCTTTTACAGATTTTTCTTTCAAAATGGCCTAATTTTGTCACTTTATGGCATGAATAAGTTTAAGAGTAATGAAAAAAGCCATTACACTTTCATCTAAAATAAATACCTTAAGAGAATTTCCAGTGTGTAGAAGCTTCTTTAACGTTGAGCCTGAAAGTTTAAAACAATGAATTAGAAATGGAGTATATGAATGCATATCTAAGACCTATTTTTTAAAAATTAGTTTTAGAAAGAAAAAATGTACTTATGACAAAAGATATCATTTTTAGAAAATAAAAGGAAGAAGGCTGACCTTCAGAAGCAAAGCAATGTCATAGAAGGAGAGATGTTGTTAGGATAAAAATACTTTAAGTATGAACCCCTTCAAAATTCTTTTAAAAGAGTCAAAGTGATTGATATTAAGGTAACCCAAATGCCCACAGTGGATTATGTGCAAATGTCTCTGTCAGGCACAAAATGAATGATTTCTTTAAATCTCTAAAGGAAAACATAATATAAAACTACCACTCACAAAACATTTTTACAAGACCATTTTGCAAATATTCAGGACAGCATGTCTCTCTCTTTGCAATGACAACCACATTTATGGGTTCTGTCCATCAGTAAATCATCTAGCAGAGCACTTTGGTCACTGTTGAGGAGAGGGATTCAAGGTTTCCTCAGAACTACACCAGCTGGTGCTGCAGCCCACTGGGGGAAGAAGTCTCCCTCATGAGGACGGAGACATAGTACCTATTACTCGCTAGATGTGTTCATGCCTTTAGCATGGAGATGGCTTGGCAACCACACCTCAGTATCACATGTAGCCCCTAAATGAGATCTCAACCTCAAAAAGGAAGTAATCTTTTAAAATAAAAATAAATTGGAAGTCTTAAGCGAGAGAACCTTTTTTCCCAATTTTTTTGAGAAAAAAAAATTATTTAGATTTCCTGATGGAAAGTTTTGTGCAATATTTTAAAATTGGATATCAAGTCACTTTACACCACCAATATATTTTGAAGAAATAGAGCCAGTGCCTCGACAACTGCTACAGGTCGTATCTATGTGGACAGATACACGTGTGTCGGTTAAATGCATACACTTTAGGAATTCATTACCTGGAATGAAATCATTGGCTTTCTGAAGGAACCTTGCACAGCTATCTGCTGTACTGTTGATAACGCCTAACGCCGGGCTCGGTGGGAACTCACCGCCGGGCTCGGTGGGAACTCACCATTGTCGTGACTAGGTTGCAGCACTGAATTACTAATGGTTTGCGATGAAGTAGGAAGTTAAAATGCCCACTTCCCTCCACATCTGTCACCAAAGCATGTCCAGTGATTTGGGGTCCAGAGTCAGCATTGACTAGGCTGGGCTCTCTCACAGCCGAGCCCTGAGTGCCTGTGCTCACGGGACTACTTATCCCACATCTGTCCTCCACCGGGTCCTCGTCCCTCGCCTCCCTGTTCATCCATTCCTGGCTCAAGTCCACTCTGCCTCAGCTTAGTAGTTGCTCCATTATGCCCATGAGGACCTCCCGAGGCTTGGCAGAGCCGGCAGAACCTCACCTCCCGGGAGACTTGGGATAAAGTCTGCACAGACAGCTCTCTTCCCAGACATCTGGCAAATCCATCATCTTGCAACACATTCTTGGAAACACTTTCTCCTGGTCATTGTGTGTAACCACGGGGGGGGGGGGGTTGTCAGTCCTTCCTTCCCCTTCTTGAAATGGGCTCAACATTTTTATTTTAAACTCTCATCCTACCCATAGTTGCCTATATCCACACTTCCCTACACAGGGAGGAGAAAATACATAGGAAAAGAACAGACTTTACAAACAGACATATAGAATCTATGCCCCGTATCTGTCAATAGTTCCCTACTTTTTGAAATGATTCTGTTAATTCGTTACAGCAGCAATAGAAAACTAACACGTATATATTTGATCTATTCCATCCTGCTGTATTCAGAAACTCTCAGATGTGTGAGGCAGTGCAGCTTAGCAGTTGCAAGCCAGATTCAGGAGCCAGACTGCTAGGGTTCAAATCTAGGTTCTGTGCTTACTGCGTAACCTGGGTCACCTACTTACTTTCACCATGCCTGAGTTTTCTCATCTGTAAAATGGGATAACAACAGTGCCTACCAGAGAGCATTGTAATGAGGTTTAAATGAGTTTATATACATGCTTAGAACAGTGTCTGGTACATGCGAAGCACATTCTCCCCAAAAGATAGGGCATCAGCTATTCTCTAAGGACCTCTTTTTAAATAAGATCAACATTATAAAGAAAAATGTGTGCAGTGCAGGCACATGTCAGAGGGTTTCAACATGAGAATTGGTGATGAGTACCTGAGAGCCTTCCCTGGCCATATTAGGTATTTCTTAAAGACCCTAAGTTCACAAAGATATTTCTACTTTTACTTTACCATTATGAAATCCGTTTCACTTTAATTTCAAAAAGTTTCTCTCTGTATTTCATTCCTGTTTGGATTTTTAAACTCCTCAGCCAAACTGTGATTATACCCACCTCCATCTCTTTTATGTGCCTCTTCAACCCTACTGATTGCCACTATATTGACTCATGTGAAAAAAGAATAAATGAATGAGTACAGTAAAGTAGTTGAAAAATATTGAAAAGTCAAAAAGCTCAATATTGAAAAATGAAAAAGTATTATGAAAAATCACATTAGTTTAAATATTTATAACACAGAATGTATTATACTTTTACTTTCCTGGCTTTAATGGAAGCAAATTAATCAATGCTTTCAAAGTCTACTTCTTTGCTTATCTCACTGATAAGAATTGCAATGCTTGAAGATTTCTCCTGATAAAGTGGCAATCTTTTCAAGATCTTTTAAAGATATTTTTAAGGCCACAATTTCACAAAGACGTGTCAAATCTAACTTTAACATTACAAAATTCTTTCTTATTTATTTTTAATTTAAAAAAAAACCTCCCTCTGGGTATGCGTCATGCCTCAAACCAATTAATAAGCAATGGCAGTATGACATCAGAGAAGGGGCAAGAACATGGAGAAATGCCAAGTGGGTGCTGGTGCACAAACTCTGCTGAAAGCGCCAGTGCAGCAGAAGCACAGGACTTTCTGGCACTACAACATCTAAGCACAGGAGAGCAGCAGTCTACTGGAGGAAGCTGAAATTAACAATGATTACCTCAAAATGAATCAAGGGCCTAAATGTGAAATACATAACTATAAAACTTCTAGAAGGAAACACAGGAGAAAATCTTTGTGATCTTGGGTTAGGCAAAGATTCCTTAGACATGACACCAGAAGCACAAGCCATAAAAGCAAAACTGATACATTGGATTTCATCAAAAGTAAAAACTTCTACTCTTTGAAGGACACTATTAAAGAAATGAAAAGATGAGCCAGAGCCGGGAAGACAGTATTTTCAAATCATATATTTGATTAAAACACTTATAACTAGAATATGTGAAGAATTCTTAAAATTCAGTATTAGGGGGGGAAACCCTCAATTTAAAAATAGGCAATAGATTCAAAGATACACTTCACCAAAGACATACAGGTGGCAAATAGCACATGAAAAGATGCTCAAGATCATTAGTCATTAGAGAAATGCAAATTACAACCACAACGAGATACCACTACTGCTAAAATTAAAAGACTGATAAGACTAAGTGTTGATGAGAATGTGGAGTAATCGGAACTCTCACACTGCTGGCAGGAATGTAAAATGGTACAACCACTTGGGAAAATAGTCTGGCAGCTAAACATATGTCTTTATTTGATTCAGCCATTCCATTCTCAAGAGACTGGAAAGCACATGTCCACACAAAGACTTGTACACAAATGTTTACAGTAGCTTTATTTGTAGCCACATACTAGAAACAACCCAAAGTCCCATCATCGAATGAATGGATAAAAAAACTATGGTATATCCATTCAATGGACTACCGTACAACTTAGAAATAAAAAGGAATGAACTATTAATATATGCACCAACACAGATGACTCTCAAAATAATTATATTGAGCGAAAGAAGTCAAACAAAAAAGCGTACACTGCATGATTCTATTTCTATAAGACTCTAAAAAATCAAACTATAAGAACAAAAAGCAGATCAGTGGTTGCCTGGGGACTGGGGGGTGAGCTGGGGAAGGGTGGAATGGGGCAGGAGGAAACTTTTGGTAGTGATGGCTATGTTCATTATCTTGATTGCAGCAATGGCTGCACAGGTGTATACTTATGCTTAAACTTATCAAAATGTATATTTTAAACATGTACAATTTGTTTTATGTCAATTATACTTTTAAAAAGCTGTATTTTAGAAAAAGAAAAAACAGAGCAGGTAGCCTGGAAATGACTGAGTGAAAGATCAGGGATGGAGATTGTGGTCAGACAGAGAATCTGCATCATGACAAGGGTTGGAAGAGAAGTCAGGAAGCCACAGAAGGCGAGGGGGTCAAGGGGCTGATGGGTAGCTTGCCATGAAGGAAAAGGGCTGAGAGAGAGCAAAGCCATTAAAAAAGAAAAGCAAGCGAGCAGAAGATCAGAGGACATGGCAACAACAAGGGGAAGAAGGCAGCATCGTCAAGGGAGAGAGGTTTCCGTAGAAGGGGTGGTGGATGAGGTCTGGAATGGGCCTTGAAGGAAAAAAGACCGTGGTCTCACCCCCATACCCCGGAGGGAGACAGAGAAGCATCAGAGAAAACCCAGGTTTCTGCAGCCAAGGAGGTGAAAGCAAGAGGCCGAGGCTGTAGGGCTGTCGCTTAACCCAAGAAGAGGGCTTCCGGAGGGCAGAGCACAAAGGCGAAGGAGGGGAAGAAACGCAGAGCAGTGATCGGGGAAGCACCCGAGATAGGATCCTGGGAGGACACCAAGTGAGCTGACAGGGCATCAGGCCCAGCCAGCCCTCGGTGGGCATGAGGCACACAGGGCCCCGGACTTAGCCCAGCGTGGCTGTGATGCACCCTGAGGGAGTCCTGGTGTGAAGTGCCTGGGGAGCCCCCGCTCCCTCGGGAAGAGTGGGCTGACTGGGAGGGGCCCTGGGAGGGCTGTCAGACTCAGACTGCCGAAGAGTG
The DNA here is from genome assembly GCF_028023285.1 of Balaenoptera ricei. Classification (NCBI taxonomy): domain Eukaryota; kingdom Metazoa; phylum Chordata; class Mammalia; order Artiodactyla; family Balaenopteridae; genus Balaenoptera; species Balaenoptera ricei. The sequence continues at coordinate 47,379,494 of NC_082653.1, read as the reverse complement.
AGCAGCAGAAACTATGAGAAATGAGCCTCAGAGAGTGTGTTCACATCCCAGGCAATGTGAGCCCACTGGGTAGCTCAGGGTATACCCAACGCAGGGATACTCTTTAAAAGCCATGAACATATTTGCAGTTTAGTTATGTACCTGGTTTTTATACTATGTATAAGAAAAACCTAGTTGAACAAACTAGATTCAGTGACTCATATATAAAAACCATGTATGAAGTTTTGTACATGTGTGAACTTTCATTAATTGAGCCTGCTCCTTTAAGCCCAAAGGTTACTTATTTTTTTAACATTTTTAATATAAAACATCTCTAATACAAAATATATACTTTCATCCACTCGGCAAACATTTACTGAGTACAGACGCAGCACTATACACTGAATGGGACAGAAAATCTTCTTTATAGAAGCTCAGGAGTAGTAAACCTTCTTAAAGCGAACACATGTATAACTTGAGTCCTGTACTAAGACACATGGGCACATTAAGGGGTGCCACAGCCTGCCCTTGCACCAAATATCCCTGGTTTGCTGCTGTGCCATTCTTTGTCATCATCTCACTCCCTGTCAGTTCTCAGTATTACTCTCAGATAAGGCTTCAAGCAGCCACGTTTACCCACCATGATTTACTGGCCTAAAATGGACTTCAAGAAAAATCTAATAAATTTTTTTCCATTTGTAATTAGTAATGGAAATTTGCAAATAGGTGAGTAACGGGTCAGCATATATCACAGAGTTCATAAGTGTTGTGTCAGCCACTTCCCTAATCTCCTTACTCTCCAAACATCACTTGAATCAGTATCTACAGAAGCTCAGAATAATGAGCCAGTGTTCCTTTCACACTGCAAGCCTTAGAGTTCAAATATGTTCCTTGTTCACAGATTTATAGCAAGGAGCCAGCCTTAAAAACCTTACAGACTATTTTTTCCCTCTAAAAACACTTTTAAGAGAAATAGAATGTCTCTCTTTGCTACAGACAAAACACGATGACAAGATAAGAAGCCAACTTCAAACACTGTGGCAGTTGATGTTTCGAATTATCTCCTTCCTTCTCAGGGTAAAATGTGGCTATCCGGTGGGTCTGAGAGCTTCTAAGACTTGCAGATACAGGAGTTGCTCATATTTTCGGCTTCTGTGCCTAGTAACACTGTCATCTGTACTGTGGGGCAGGAAGCATCCTGTGTCAGTGGTGTGAAAACCAAACTCCAAGGTGCTAACCCAATATTTCAGAGTACCTTGGCCCCTACCAGGCACAAATAACATTTAATTAAGAGGTTTACACAGCAGTGTTCTTCCTATTAGGTAAGGAATACCAGACATCTATATAGAATGCGAAAACCTGCAATAAGGGAGCTTAGGTCCCTAGACTGTCGGGCGCTGGGAAAAGCCTCCTGCCCTGACTCCGGAGGTTTTGCACACGTCAAGACGCCAGTGCTAAGGAGAGATCCAAGGCACATTCCTTCCCTTTGAAATCTGGTATTTCCTTACAGTTTCTTACTTTCTATAACGAACTTGGTCAAGACCTTGAATGACAAACAGCAACAGTTTCAACAGGTCCAAACAAACTGGGAAGAATGCAAGAGGTACAGCTGAGGTATTAAAAAAAAAAAAATGTGTAGAATTACAAATCCACAGTCACTTATTGGCGATTTCAAAATCCAAAAAGCTATGAAAACAAACTTTTCTGTGTAACTCTTTTGTTTTTACATTTTCATTTTTTTTTATTGGAGTATAGTTGCTTTACAATGTTGTGTTAGTTTCCACCATACAGTAAAGTGGATCAGCTACACATATACATATATCCCCTCTTTTTTGGATTTCCTTCCCATTTAGGTCACCACAGAGCACTGAGTAGAGTTCCCTGTGCTGTGCGGTACTGTAGGTTCTCATTAGGTATCTATTTTATACGTAGTATCAATAGTGTATATATATCCATCCCCATCTCCCAATTCATCCCACCCCCCTCTTACCCCCTTGGTATCCATACGTTTGTTCTCTATGTCTGTGTCTCTATTTCTGCTTTGCAAATAAGATCATTTATACCATTTTTTTAGATTCCACATATATGCGTTAGTATACGATACTTGTTTTTCTCTTTCTGTGTAATTCTTTAGTGGACAAGACCTGACGTGACCTGAACTCATGCGGTGGCAACACCGGGCTAGCCTGAGGCTATTTGGGGTGTAGTTATCTCACAATGATGAGTACTTACACCTCAGGCTACAGAAAACGTGACACTCTGGGTTACAGGGTGCTGCCCAGGCCCCTGGGGGTTACTTACAGACACTAATGTTGACTCAATGGTCGTTATGCACCCACGCACCACACTGCCATTCTGAAATCTGAGAAACTCTGATTCAACCCACATCTAGCCTGAAGAGCATCAGAAAAGGGATGAGGGCCTGTCGCAACACCAACTTCTACCCATTTCGATAAATCATGCAAAAATTTATTTATCTGAAAAGAGCCTGCTTGATTCAAGCATTAAGTATACAAGTGTCAATAATAAGGACGATCTGATACACAAATGCTCATATTTGAATGTCCTGAGACATGATGCATTCTGACTGAGTTACGGAGCCGGCTTATTCTACACAACGGACAAAGACAACACCTGCTCTCCCAGGGGCTCAGGAGACCTGGCGCTCTGCAGCCCCCCCGAGCCAGAAGTCACTGTTCTCAGAAAGATACTCTTAAACTGGGTACCAACGCTACTTGTACCAGCAGTTGTAACCAGCCCACGAGGTCCTGGGCAGAGTTAAAGTGATACTACACACTGCCTACTGGGTACCTAAAGTTTCACAACACAAGTGGCAAGTTAATTTCCACATAGTTCTAGTAAGTTCATTCCTGCTGAGGGGAGCCTACTGGTCTTCAGACATTGTAAAGTATTATCTGAAGAAAATGAGGGTGGTTTTCACACAGACGGCATAAACAACACTGAAGGATCGTAAGGAGCACAGATAAACACTGCATGCAGGTATTTTTCATTGTCATCCATTCCTGCTGTACCGCAAAGCATCACAAATCCCCGTGACGTCGCTCTAACTTATACTTAATGTTTAATTTTTTTTATTTTTACCTTAATTTAAATACAGAAGGTCAAAGCATCAGTTAAACAGAAAGGCTATCAACAACTCTAAAATTTAAAGAAAAACTTTCTTTGTGTGTTTGAAAGATTGAAAGACAAAGGCACGACCTTAAGATAACGATTTATTCATTCAGTTCAACAGTGTGCTTGGTATATATACTTTACCTTCTTTACGTTTATAACATTTATAACATATAACTTTAAATAATTCCGTTTATATAAGGATTGGTTACAGTTTTCACATAAATAATCCTAAATTAAGTTTAGGACCCTGAATTTTGGAACATCCCCTGACTGTGCCACGTTCTTTCAGGTTCCCTGTCTTTTTCCTATTGATCTCTCACCTGGAAAGCCCTTCCCACACTCATCTTTCAAGGCTCAGACTGAAATGACCTCTTTCAAAGGCTTCCTCAATCCCTCTGAATAGAATTATTCAACTTTTCTTCTTTGCGCCCATTACACTTCTTGTGTAGAGCAATGATCATACTGTACTCGTTTTTTCTCACCTAATCCCCATTAGGCAATCAGCTTACATAATACAGCATGGTGAGATGCTCTGTTTTTGCCCCTGAACTTTGCACACAAAAGTCTCTCCCTCAATAAATATTTGAATGGATGAATGATCTAATAGTTAGGATTCCACTATAAGGTCATGCTCTCCTCAAATATGACCACCTGGTAAGGCAGAAAAGTTACAGGAAATGTCAGAGTCCTCTAAGGCAGAAGGACTAAACCGGACACTCTTTAAAGATAAGGTAGAATTCACAATCAATGCCACAAATTACTCTCGTTGTACTGTGAGCAGTAAATTGAGAGTAAACTGTTACATGTCAAGAACTGGACAGAAGGGCAGCCACGGTAACTTGCTTTATTTCAAGTTCCCTCTTGCTGCCACATTCTAAAACGGTCAAACAGAATAATTCTGAGTCCATGATAAAGGCCTGAAGAACAAGATATTCTTGCAAGAAAAAAAATGTAAAATTATTTAAATAAAATACTCCAGATCAACTTTACGTGCACAGGAATCCCCTGGGACTCTTGCTGGAAAAGCAGGCTGTAATTCAAGAGGTCTGGCTGGGGCCTGAGATCCTGCATTTTCTAACAAGCTCTCAGGTGAGGCTGAGACTGCTGGTCTGTGAACCACTTTTAGAGCAGGAGACAGATGATGTACTTCCCTCCAAAGTCCAGGTGGGACTGTCTCAGCTTTAATTAGCACACTCTTTTTAATATTCCTTGCTGTAACCTATCTTGATGGTGCTGATTATATAAAACAATACTGAAAATACTATTGGAAGAAATCTATATTACTTAAAATTTTTGTAATTGTTCTTACCTATACTCTGGTAATGCCATCGAAAGAAAATTCGTTCAGGTAGAAACTGCAGTATTTTCTATAAAACAAACAAAAATTGATAAGATATAAAGAGAAAATAAACAACAAATGAAATTACACATTTTCAGTTAGCCCACAGTACATGCTGTATATCTATATATATAGAGAGAGATATTTCAGAAAAGAAAAAAAAAACTTCGTAATAACATAAATATTGCACTTTATCTTGGACCCCAACGGGACAGTCTCTTTTACTTGCCCCAAGCAAACTTCCTTCCCTGAATGTTTTAAAGAGATTACTGTCCCAACTTGAATTCTCCCTATAAGAAAGAAAAGAAAAAAAAAAAACCTGAAGTGATCATTTTATCTTAATTAAATTACAGCCATTGCTTAAATATTACAAGAATAAGCTCTCAAATGCCAGATTCTCTAGGTGTCTTCTTTTTCACCTTCCACTTCCCATTTTCATTAAAATCATCACTGGTCTCTGGACAAGAAATGGAATTGGGAAGAAAGATGAACAACAAAGAAAATAAGACCTTACTCAGTGGAATAAGGAAATGAAATTGGTGGCAAGAATTCCTTGAAATTAATAGCTAAAAATTAGTTTTAGGATTGCAGTTATGAATACCCCCCCCCCCCGCCGCCTCTGGTAGATACAATAACGAACAAATTTACAATATACAAGAGTATTTGGCGAATGAAAGCAGCTTTTCCCGAAAGACCCAAACAAATGAGAACGACTTTTTTTTCACTCTACAACAAGTATTGGCAAGTTACTCTTGGGCAATAATAGTCCTTGTATTCTATCTGTAACTGCCTTTTAAAAAAATGTAGAAAATCCAAACACTGGTCAAAATTCATTCCTTGGTATTGATAGTATATTTCTATTTTACTATGAAAATCCTCATTCTAGGTTTACCTAGCCTAACAGTCTAACATTTTGAAAGATTAAGGTAGGGACTTCCCTGGTGGTCCAGTGGCTAAGACTCCGCGCGCTCCCAATGCAGGGGGCCCGGGTTCGATCCCTGGTCAGGGAACTAGACCCCGAATGCCGCAACTAAAGATCCCGCACGCTGCAACAAAGATCCCATGTGCCGTAACTAAGATCTGGCACAGCCAAATAAATAAATAAATAAATAAATAAATATTTTTAAAAATATATCAGATTCCTATGATTAAAAAATTGAAAAAAAAAAAAGATTAAGGTAAAAAACTTATTGATATATTCAGACCTCCTGAATAAGTACATTTCCAGGCAGCTATCGACACACTACCTCTTCCATTCAAGCCAGCTTGGGGTTTGGTTTGGTTTTCATGGCATAACTTTCCAGCTGGGTCGGCAACATACACGTGTGTTTACCTCATTTGTTCCCACCTGACAATAAAGCAGTGTGTAAGAACGTCTACTGGGAAAGCCACCACAGGGAAACCTGATCCAATGTGGGTGACTATAAAGGGCACGACTTGTCCCGGCCTGGACGGCTTTCCCAGCAGCCGGGCCTCACTGTAAACGTCACCTCCTCCATCACCTGTCCCATCGTCCCTGGCACAGTCCTCACCCCCGGCTGACTGGAAGCCCCATGAAGGCCAGAACACCCTGAAATATCCCCAGTGCCTGGAGCATGCCTGGCACACAGTCGGTGCTCAATAAATATTCAGTAAAAGAATTCTGAATGTTTTTTTACTTGTGAAATTGTGAATTTTATAGGTAATCCTGATCTTTGCTATGGTCTTATGTTCACATTGACATAATATGTACCTTATATTTCCTTAAACATCACTGAATTAGTGATGACATTTACATTGAAATACATTAAAATGTGTGGGCATTTTTTAGCCCTGAACCTAGTAAAGAAAACCCAAACAAAAAATAAAAGCTGTATCATTTAAAAGAACTAAGTTTTTCAAAATCTGATAAACACAAAATATAAATGTACTTAGTTACATAATTTGTTATAAATTCTACACGCTACACATCTACAAAGATGAAAATGCTACACAGACCATCAAAGATTATTTCTGATTATATATTAAAAGCTGTACATAGCTGATCACATGCTGAAAATCACTAAATTCTCTCCTCCATTTTTCCACTTCAGACTTCCCCTAGAACATGTTGGTTTGTTATCTTTTAACCCCATAATTCTAAAGGGTATCTTAAAACTGTTTTACTATGTGATAATACTGACATACACTCGAACATACCTACACACACACATACACACACACACACACACACACACGCCAGATCCCACTTAGTGAAAAATATCTACAAGGCTTGGCATTTGAAATGCAGAAATAAAATAACTATGAATAAAATACTTTGTCTTTACTTCTAAGGGTTTCATGATTCATGGGCAAGAGAGACGGTAAGGAAAATATCATTCAGGGAAAAAAAGAAGCCTGACAGAAATTTGTATGACGTGTTACACGGGTGAGGGGAAAGCGCCTCCCATCAGTGGGGACTTCATGGATTGCTTCCTGGGAAAGAGGACACTTGGGCTAAGACTTACAGACGAATTAAATTAGCCAAGTGGAGGGCAGGAACAGAGGAGGAGCGTGTGTGAAGGTTCAGAGGCAGACAGCAGCAGGCAGTAAGCGCAGCGGGCAGGCGGCTGAGGAGGGACGAGACGGGCCTGGAGAGGCCGGGCGAGGCCGGGGCTCATGCTCTCCCTGCAGCAGGTTCTGTAAGACGGCTGAGAAGAAAGGCAGGGGCGTGCAGGAAGAAGCAGCAGTAGTATTTCAGACAGGGAGTGAAATGGCCTGGACCAGGGGCAGCAGGGTAAAGAGGAGAAGCTGGCACAGTGACATCCAGAAGGGGAAACCGTCAAGGTGGACGGGTCGAGTAGTTGGGGTAAATGGAGGACTCAAGAATGACCCCCCCCACCCGCCAGAGGGCTCGGTAGATGGCAATAATTTTATCCAAGACGTCAGATCCAGAAGGAATTGCATAACTGAAGCATGTCAGGTTTGGTTCTGGACATCCTGGAACTTGAGGTGTCAGTGGACCACCTTACTGAAGATGTTCTGCTAGGCAATCGGGTATATGGGTCTAGAATATAGAAATGGGATCTGGATGGTAACAGAAAACAGGCAGCAGTTAAAGGAGTGTGTATATGAGACCCTTCTGGGAGAGAGTTTGAAATGAAATGAGATAAAACCCAAGCACTAACAGTTTCCTGAAGTTCCGCTAAGGAGGTAAGGATGCGGGGGGTCGGACGGGGGAACAGAAGTTAGAAGCAAGCGTGCACAAGTCAAAGGAGAAACTCTGGATGTGCCAGGTGTTTGTAGGCTTATTGTGTTAAAGATTAGAAATACTTATGACTAATTGATATGACAACTAGTTAGAAAAAGCTAAAGATGCTGGAAATGTGGGGAAATCGATGCCACATAACAAAGTGACTTCAGCATTAAATCAAGTGAGCTCGATGGTTTCCCTTGCCCAGAGAACCCACAACCCTTGTCGGCCAAACACCAAGTGCCAGGCAGGATGGATCTATCAGTCTATAAACTGTACGAAGGCAAGTGGCTCTCTGGGGGAAAAAAATCAAAAAAGGTCTTCACTTTGCAATTATACCAACATGCATTTTAGATGAATAACACACAAAAGGAATTAAATGTAAAAACTGGGTTATGTCTTGTTAAGTTCCATTACATTAAAAGGGAATCACAAGAAGAAAAAAAGAAAGTCAGATTTCTACAGAACATTTTAACAGGAACCAATGCAAGCATTGTCCTACCATCAGAATGTAAACCTGAATGTCCCCATGAGCTGTAGAAGACATGACAGCAGAGAAAACCCAGAGAGAGGTCTACGGATTGCGGGAAAACATCACAAGCAAGGATGTGAGTACAAGAAAACCACCTACTCTGGAATCAAGGATACAGATGACGGTATCAGCAGTTGGGCTGCTGGCCAGCCAAACAAGCAGCTCTGGAGCCCAGAACAAGCACATCTGGGGGTGGGCTGGGGGCTCTCCAGACTCGAGAGAAAGACAGCTTCCATTTGTGCCGAAGTTTTATGATTCTTTTTTATTCAGTCAATATTTATTCATTTATTTATATATTTATTTTTAATTTTTATTAAATGAAAGAGCCTTTAAATTCTATAGTACTTTACAATTTTCAAAAGTTTCACACACATGATTTCATACAATCTCATAATAACCTTTTTTCCCCCCAACTCCCATATTGCCCCTCCCCCCTTTCCTCTCCCCACTGGTAACCACTAGTTTGTTCTCTATATCTGTGAGTCTGCTTCTTTTTTGTTTTATTCACTATCCCACATATAAGTGATATCACACAGTATTTGTCTTTCTCTGTCTGACTTATTTCGCTCAGCATAATGCCCTCCAAGTTCATCCATGCTGCTGCAAATGGCAATATTTCATTCTTTTTTTATGGCTGAGTAGTATTCCATTGTTTATATATTCCACGTCTTCTTTATCCATCATCTGTCGATGGACATTTAGGTTGCTTCCATACCTTGGCAACTGTAAATAATGCTGTTAAGTTTTAGGATTCTTTAACTCATCCTTTCTCTTTACCGAAAAGTTTGCTACAGAGGCTATTTCAAGATGTTTGCTACCAAATGAATAATAATGGTTGCAGGCTGAGTTCTCTGGGAAACAGACCCTGCGTGCAGTTAGGAGCCCTAGTGGTTTACAGGGAATAGCATCTGTGAAAGAGAAACAGACCCCCACACAGAGCTCACAGGCCGTTAGAGGAGCCCCGCGTGCCTGAGGATGGCCAGGCCGCTGTACCGCTGCTTCGCTCAGTCACTGGCTGGGGTCGTGATGGGAAGAGCATGGCCGTGGCTGGAAAGCTGAAGACAGCGCTGACAGCCGGGGGCTGGGGTGACCCCACTCCTTGCAGCCAGGCTGGAGGGGATTCGAGCTGCACTCGCCTCTGTCTGCCACGGTCCCCTTCCAATGACTAATCAGGATGTTCTCATTATCAAGAGGCTGAAGTCCTAAACAAGTGCACCCTACTTCGGGGACAGGGCCTCTGCTGGCTTCACTTCTCATCGGCTGGCTGCGGCCTCAAGGGGATGCGAGCTGGACAGCTGAGTCATCCCTGCACGTCTTCTGCCTCCTCGCATCCAGCCCGCTCTCCCAGAGTGAGCGGGACAGCAGCGACTCGGTGTCCTCCTCTGTCGTGCTTTCCTCCGAGGGGATCTGGCGCCCCACCTACATTCCGGGATCATCTTCTGGGCCCACCTTGCTACTTAATCTAAAAATTTCTTACAGCCGAGGCTGAGAAAATTACTCTAAAGAGTTAGGATAGAGCTCATCTTGGACAAGACGAATGCCCGGTATGCCCACTGGCTCTTCAGATCTTCACTGTAGTCAGGAAACCAAGCTGGCGCTGAATCATGCTCTTCAGCTTTCCAAAATACAGACTGGTCTTCTTGATTTAGGTTTCTTTTCTTAGTATGCAATAAAGACAAATGTCTTTTTTTTTAATTTTTTATTTATTTATTTATTTATTTATGGCTGTGTTGGGTCTTCGTTTCTGTGCGAGGGCTTTCTCCAGTTGCGGCGAGCGGGGGCCACTCTTCATCGCGGTGCGCGGGCCTCTCACTATCGCGGCCTCTCTTGTTGCGGAGCACAGGCTCCAGACGCGCAGGCTCAGTAATTGTGGCTCACGGGCCCAGCTGCTCCGTGGCATGTGGGATCTTCCCAGACCAGGGCCCGAACCCGTGTCCCCTGCATCGGCAGGCAGACTCTCAACCACTGCGCCACCAGGGAAGCCCACAAATGTCTTTTTAATATAAAGAAGGACAAAGGATACAGCAAGATGGCTTGCATCTGGATGCTTGGATGCTGTCAGTTGGCCACAAGTAGACTCAACTTGTTCTGAGTACGGGTCTATATCACCATCACCACTTCTGGATAAAAGTTTTCAGATTTACAAAATGGATGGACTTTAAAGATACTCAAAAATAAACTCAGTAAGGTTTGGATAGGGAACACCATGCCCAATATCTGAGCTACTAAGAATATTCCCAAATGGATGTAATCTTATACAACAACTAGAAGGCTGAAACTACCCACACAGATGCTTTCTGCACTCAAATATGGCAAGGGCCATTTTTTATGCATTAAAGTCTATGAGGTCAATAAAGAGAAAGCCCCAAACAACCATCTGTGTCTAAATGCTAAGCCTGTCCCTCAGAAAGCCCCAGATGAAGCCTACCTCTACGGAGGCAAATACAATAAGGTATTGCTACTGCAGCCCATATTCCAAGCTACACTACTGCGAATGCCACATAAGCTACTGACATCTTGTTTGTAGTTTTGCTGGAGAGTAACATTAAAAAAGTGCAGGAAAGCCACACAGTGTGAATAAATATTACTTTTCTGAAAAGCACATGGCCGTAGTTAATGCTCAGTGCTCAGCTGCATCTATATGGTAATCCATTATAGCACACTCGAAATCGAAATTAGGTATTACTACTGCTCAGCACATCGGGGAATCTGTCATTCTTTTAACTGATTATCCATAGTCCTTTTTTCTCCAGAACCTACTGCATGACCAAGAATAATGTGAAATGGAAGCTGTAGTTTATACAAGATGCTATCGTGTACTTTAAAACTGTTGATCTTCATTTAATTTGTGTGGGTGACTTTTTTTTTTCAAATTATTCCCAGATGATTGCAACATATCCCAGTAGATTCACATTTGATTTCGATTCCACTTAGAAGGGTAGGTCAGTGAAGAAGAAGGAAAATATGACGTACTCACTGACGCAAGGTAACGTCTGTAAACGATGACCAACTAAACCTGTCATGCCCGCAAGTACAGAACGTGGGAGCAACTCTCCCTGAAACCAGCCACGTGGCACAAGGGTGCGAGGTACAGAAAACACTGACCAGGGAGAAAACAGAAAGTTCAGTCTGGAAGAACGGAAGTCTTATTCGCTTGGCCTTTTGAGTAATAAATGTTTGGAAAACTTATGATGAGACAGGGCAGGTGGGTTTACAGGAAACATCCTGTGAATCCCTGGGCCACGCGTGAGGTGGTCTCAGAAGGACCCCTGTGAGCAGGAGTCTGCCGGCCTGGACACTCCCGGGGTGACCTCTGGACACAGCAACGTGTCCTTCAGCTGTCCTGGGCCTGGCCACTACTCTCTCACTAAAAATGACCCAACCATCTAATGTGGACAAAACCTTTTCATTGAATTTTGAGTGTCAACATTTGGGACTTCAAAATGTAAGAGAAATAGAGCTAAAATAACGAACTGCATAATCTTAAAAATAAGGTGACTATATTTTTAGGTAAAAAAGTAATGCTTTTTTTCTTATCCCCTGTCCCCTTCTAGCTAATCACTTGCCATACTGTTACTGAGCTGGGAAAGCACAGCTCCATCTTCTTACATCCTCTTCAGTCTTTAGGACCGAACTCAAATTTCAGCTCTTGAGAAGGGCCCACTGCAACCTCCCCTCCAACACATCCCTCCCCAGTGAGATAGGCACTGGGCCCGCTCCACCAGCAGCTGCTGGATTCCTTGAGAGAAGAGACCCCCTATGAGCCATCTGGTACCCCTAACACCCAGAACAGTGGCTGGCAATAATGTTTCTTAATGAGCACTGCATGCACAAATAGATCAATGAATGAAAAATGAAAAAAAAAAAAACAAAGGAGGACAAAGGGGATTCTAATTTTGTGCATGTGTACAAGCAGACACAAGAAAATGCCCACGTTTAAGGAAGGTGCTCATACTCTGACATCGTAGAAACACAGAACCTGGAGAGCAGGCATTTGATAGATAAATGAGAACAGAACTGTGCTTACAACCTTACAGTAAATCTTAATACTTGATTAGATCATCATTCAAAAGGCAAGACTTTTCTCAGCTAATGAGAAAAAAAAAGTATTTCAAAAGACTTAAAACACAAGGCAAAGACATCTAAAGGAAATACGGAATGTAAAAGAAAAAAAGGGAGGGGGGCATCTAATTTCACCCTCCTGTATTCTAGAAATCGACCAATATAAAAATGTTAGAAAACCTCATTAAATAATGAAAACCCAGAAAGGGTCAAGGATCCCAACTACAAGCAAAACACTCAGAGGAATTACTGCTTAAAGCATAAAGGAAACTGCAAAGAGGCATGGTGGATGGGGGCCCCCTTCCGTGAAAGCAGAACATACCTAGAATACACAACAAAGGAGGATACCACCCTCAAGAGGAACGGGTTCCTCCTGAAATAGATTTGTTGCAAGAGGAGGATACTTTTTTAGAAATTCTGATTCACATTCTTAAGAAACCCTAGAGGACACTGAATCTTTTTTAAGATCTAGGTAAATAAAAGCAGCAGATGCACAAGTAAGTGACATTTGAAATCAGAAAATATCACGTGCAGATGAAAACCCAGAAAACACGGATCTAGAGTCTGCCGCGGTTTCCCACCGTAACCTCGCGCTGAGACGATGCGCATCCCAAGGCCTCCCTAGAACTAAATAAGCTGAACATAGATAAATGTCTAGACGTAGTACGTTCCAAGCTACAAATTGAACATATAATTAAAAATCCTACACAAATCTAAAAAGAACAAATGGATTATCCACAAAGGAACAAAACTCAGGCTGACCTCAGTCTTTCTCTCTGCAACATTAAGCTTCAGAAGACAGTGTGGTCAGCTGCTCACTGCAGGCCAGGCCGAGAAGAAGGGGCACCAGAACACAGACACACATGGAGGACAGGAGTCCCACAGCAAACCAGATGCCTACATGTGAATCCAGCATGTGATACAGAGAACTGGAGTAAACTACAGCTCTTTTGAAAAGCAAATAAAATTCAAAGTATTGAGAAAAAAAGATGATTCGAAAAGTGTAGAGCCAGCTGTATGTGTGTGAAGTTTAAAAAAAAAAGATATTCTAGAGCTGGGAGTTTATCAGCCACACACCTCACTTCCTCAACATATTAAGTGATTCATGTTCCAGCAAATAAAGAGATTAGTTAAACAATCCAAAAACAAGGATGCAGGTGCATAAACACTATGAACAATGAGCTATATTTATATAATTGTAATTAATGTGGGTATGAAAAATAGAGTAAATCCTCAAAATCATTAACATAAGAGAAATAAATTATAAAAAACATTAAAATAATCTGGATATAAAATGCTTAAAATAGGTGAAAAGTAAGAAGTACAAAAGATATGTGGTGTTAAAGTAAAAGTACCACCAAACACTGCTTTATTCTTGATATGGAAAACAAAAAGAAAAAGGTTCAAATAGCATTTTGTTAATTTAAAGACAATTATTGGAATGATAGAAAATTGAAAGTATATCTCCCAAATTGCAAAGCATTGAAAGTCAATAACCTCTCCCCCAAAAAAACAAAAGTAGAAAAAAATTTTAATGTTAATTATCACATAAAAATAATAAATATAAATAAGTTAAATTCCTCTACCAAAGACCAAGTCAATCAGAACTGGCTTTCAAACACAGAAAGGTTAACAATAAAATACAGAAAATGACATAGTAGCACGTAATTCTACCCATAATATGTTGTGGTCTTGCCCTGAATAACCCACTCACTGGAACACACCCAAGAGGAGTCCTCTTTTCACACAAGGATCTGACACAGGAAACCTCAGTCACAATCAAATCTGCTGAGCTCTTCTTCAATTCCAGCTTCTATTTTCTGGCTAAAAACTGTATTTTTCAGATCTTTTCAATTTTGATACCAACACAACCAGTTGTCTGTCTTTTCTGTGCCATTTTTCACAAAATGGAAAAAAAAATTCACTTTCAGAGCGTTTCCAGGTAAGTGGAAAGTAGAGAAATAACAACCCCCCAGTGAGATGCCAGCACGTGGTCCCCACCCTCCCAGAACCTTCGAGGATTTAAACGCCTGCTTCCCCACAGTTAGAAAGCGTCGCAAACCTGCAGTTGGCTCACGACTAACCCCTCTGCCAAGTTCACCCGGCGAATGCCAGGGTCTGCGGGAGCAGCTGGTGCCCAGCAGGTTTACAGCCTATCCTGTGTCGGGAGCACATCACACACCGGGTGTCACTCTGTGACAGCCACCACGCCATAGCCAAGCAAAACAAGCCACAGAAAACTGACAACACAGCAAGTCTGTGTACAACTATCTCCTAAACTGACAGACGAAGAAACCAACTCGTCCAAACTGTGTTCCCATATGAATTCCAATCAATTTAAAGGGAGAGAAAAAGCTCTTTACGTATCTCCTGCTGTTCTAACAGTAAATACAACGTGCTCGAGTTTCACTGTGAGGTTTCCATACGTGTAGTCCTGATGCAGTTTCTACCCTCTGCCCTTGCAGGGTTCCTGGAAGCATCTGCTGGTGCTGCCTTTGGGCGACCCACTCCTGAAGGTGTCAGCTACCCAGGAGAGCGGGGCCAGGGCACCCAGGCTGCGGCAGAGAAAAGGGGGAATGTAATTTCACACAGCCGCAAACAGCTCCAGACATCTCCAGTTTCCCTTCCTCCAAGGTAAACTGAGTAATTCAGTATATCCTGTTGGGTCAATCCCAAGTTTCTCACCTGGAAGTCACAAGGCATAAGGAAAACTGTAGTCTTGGTATTAAATTTAGAGTTAAAATGTCCATTGAAAATGGCTCCTTTCAACTCAGACACTCATCCCAAATTATTAACACGCTGTAATAAGATAATCAAATTGTAACTACAAACAATGCATTCACAGAATTCTAGAAAGGACTCGATGTTTATGCTTTGCTTCCATCTTCCAGTCTGCAGAGATCATAAACATTTCATGATCAAAAGCAGACACCAGAATAACCATGTGCTACAGCAACAGAAGACCCGGGCCCTGTGTTCTGTTACGTCCCCCGCGTCCCGTACAGGACCCGGCACTGAGAAGCGATTACTGAGCTAACTCACCACCACAAACAACACCTGAGACCAGGGAGAAAGGGCACGACGGGCCACCCAGCCTCCACTGCAACCCTGGCCGAGGAAGTCTCAGGGGGTGTCGGGGAGCAGGTCACACTCTGCCGTGACACGAATGCCACCACCTGGAGTTGCCCCCAACCAAGGGCCCAATGTTGATAAAAACAGCAAGCATGAATAACGCTACGAAGAAAGCCAGAACAATTCTATGTCTCTATGATCATTTTAAATATACGTAACACACTAAAATAAACTCCGATGTCATAAAGATGACCAAGTATCCTGGTCATGCTCGCCAGCCGGAACTCAGGGCGGCTTTGGGGATGGAGAGGAGTATCTGTCGGCCCAGTTCTCCGGGAACTGTGAGCTGACCCTGACTTTTCTCAGCTGCAATCAGTCATTTAGAATTACAGCAATGACCCAGGAGCCGCATTCAAAGTTGGAATCATTCCTTTAAACAAACGAGCAAAAAAGTCCACTGAAGCATCCAACTCTTTGAAATTCTCAATAAGTACTTAAATTCCAAGAATTTAAGAAGAATCTGTTTTTCGTGTTCATTTTATTTGTTCTTGTCCCTCCTCCACTCACCAGCAGTAAAGTGGTCCTTACGGGAAAAAGACATAAAAAGCACTAACAGTGTGAGAGGCCCGAGAAGTCCTTCCCCTCGGCGGTTTTCTGCACGCTGGACAGTCTGGAATAACTAATGACAAATAAAGCAGGGGCGAGCAGGGCTGTGGAAACTAGTTAATTGTAAAAATACAATTCTGCTGCCTTGCTCTGTGTTATTTGCTCAGAAGAGAAAAGGGCCGTGACTTAATATCCTGCAGGTCATCTGCCCTGAATGCACAGACCTGGCCGTGATTCAGTCCAAGCGTTTCCTCTGAACCTCCACAGGAGCTTCTAATTTGTTTTCATTTTCAAAGAGTTAGAAAAGATAAACAGGTCCACCAAAAGAAGAAGGATGGTGGGGGAGGCAGAATTGCTTATAATCTTATTATATCCATAATTCTAGCTTCTCTTCAGGCAATTCTTCTTCACTGTTAATATCTGAAGCAGAATGAGGTAATTAAGTGTGAAAAGATAAATAAATGCGTGTGTGTGGTAAATACAGTTAATCCTCAAATCGCTGGCTGGCACAGGGAAAGCAACTGCACAGAGCGAAGACCAGTGCATCATGTCACCTCTCGCACAACCCCAGGCACCTCACCAGTCCAGCTGAATTATCATCATCTGGAAAGCTATTAAAAGTCCTTTCGCCTATTTTGAGGAAAAGAATCTGAGGCTAAACCCACTTCTATATAAGCTCCCTTGGAACACTGAAGAACCAGAGAGCCTGGGTTGAATTCCATTAAAGTCAGACAGAGATTCCACTAGAGCCCTGGATTCCCAGCAGGTCAGTAACAATTCCCCAACGTCAGCGTGCCCAGCAAGGCTGCCACCCACGAGTCCCCTCCAAGCCAGCATCACTCCCACAGACGCTAGGTAGGAGGCTTGTCAGACAAACTGTCATCTTTGCTAGTAACGGAAAAACAAAACCTAAGGACCCCAGTGTCACCCCTCCTCCTCTGCTGGCCCCTGAAGAAGCCCCATGTCACCTGCGCTCTCTGGGCAGCTCACCTCTGGCTCTGATGTCCAGTCCTCCCCAGCCAGAACCTCCCACCACAGGAAGGGCGAGGAGGACCAGCGGGCACTGCCCTGGGTGGACACCCACAGTGTTTTCTTTATCTCGATGGGTGGCTGGAGGGAAGGGGCGAGGTGAGGTACAAACCCATTAGTAGTAATGGTAAAGTAAAGTAACCAGTACAAGCCCTGGTTCATACTATTATTTTCATCTTAAAATAAGCATGAAAAGAGCAGGATGAAATCTGGTGTGGCTTTTCAACCCTGTGTCTGCAGAACGCCACTCTGGGGCCCTGCTTCCCCACCCAAGGAGGCAGGTGCGCGTGCCCCTCGGCCCAAGGCATGTTCCGGTAAAACCCTAAACCTGCAGTGAAGTCCCCTCCCCACGAGGACAGGGACAGGCCACATGCTGAGGACTTAACCAGGTGTCTGACAAAGAGGAAACAAGTCTTCCAGACGAGGTCACCAGGCTCCGCAGGAAGACGCCACGGCCTCTCTGTCTAATCGGCAGCCACTAGCACACGTGTGGCTATTTAAGTTTAAAATTGAAATCAAATCAAACTACTTACAATTAAAATTTATGTTGCCCAGTCACACCAGCCACATTCCCAGCACGAAGTAGCCCATGTAGCGAGTGGTCACCTAACTGCATGTAGAATATTCCCATTATCCCAGAAAGTTCTAGTGAACAGAGCTGCTCGAGAGAAGAAAGCAACTGAGGTGTTTAGATACTCAAAGGCTGATCAAAGTGATTTGATATTAAAACTAAATAAAAGCATGAAACTAAATTTCATGCTGAAAAAGACTCCTCCGTGAACTTCTTATTTTGAAGACGTCTTGTTTGGAAACGTCCATCAAAGCTACCTTTGTGGGACCCTAGGCTGCTGGCAGAGCTGAAGAGCCCCCAGACCTCATCTGGTCCCACCCCTGCCGCAGGGACGCGGACCCCAAGGCAAAGGAAGGTTCATTGCCTCAGTCAGGGCCGCACGGCTCGCTGTGCCAAAGCCAGATCCAAACCTCGCCGGCCCTTCTGCTACCTTTCTCCCATCCCCTTTGTCCAGGGAGTTATAGGCGAGAAAAGAAAATATTTTTCATATAAAAGTACCACATAAACCCCATGGGAGATAAATCGAGAATTTAAGAGGCTTTAATCCAACAATAAATATTAACAAGTGCCAATCGGTGTGGGGCACACAAAGGATTACAAGGGGCCCCAGGAACTTCCTAGTCTCCGTAAGACACCTGAAGGGAAAACCGGGAACACCAGGCTGTAATGCAACGGTAACAAGTCGGAGCGCATTATACAAGCGGACAGAAGAGAACGGGCACCTCTAGCCGGAGCTGCCAGGAGAAACGAGGGGTCTGAACACAGCCTGAAAGACTGGGCTGGAAGAGCAGGAGAGCAGAGGGCAGGCCTTGAAAAGAGAGCTGCAGAAACCAAGAGGCAGGAGTGAAACTGTGTGCAGAGAGGCCAGGGGGCAGCAAGCCAGGTGCGGGCGGCAGTGCTCTCACAGAGTGACCCCAGCAGCCGAACAGGGAGCCCCAGGGACTCCGAGTGTGAGACCAGCTCCTGCCACACTTCACAGGACAACAAGAGCCCGTTCAGCCTCTAGGAAGGAAAAAAACAGGGTTTATTGAATCTGGTGGGGTAAGTTAGATAAATTCAAAAATAAGGGATGTAGAAATCAAATGTCCTGTGTATCTGTGATTTCTAACTCTGTGATATTTGAAAAACAGATGAATAAGTAGCATTCTGAGGCCAGGATATGTGTAAGTTTTAATATGAAACCTCTTCTGCCGATGCACATTTTAATTGGGGACTGGGAGGCTGGGGAAATGCCTTGCTATCAAACTCTATCCAAACGACCCCATTTCTCTACCAAAGGGGGGATGACATAACAGCACGGCAGACGGCCTGAAACAACATCTAAGAACCGTATCTTCTTGTTTCCTGTGATGCTCTGGCACCTGGGGCCCTGCTGCGCTGGCAGGGCTGCTCTCCCAGGTTAGTGAGATCCTGGGAGCACCTGCCCGCACACCTTCGACATGCAAACCAGCCAAGCCCAACTCCACACCACAGCCACCTCCTTTAATGGGACCTCACACTCCGGGACACTATGCCCTGCCCGAATCGCCTGGCGACCAGGTACTGAACGGCTGGGGACCACCCCCACAGCCCGGAGCCCGCAGAAACTATTCACACTAGCCAATCCTGAACCTGCTCAGCCTGCTCGCGACCTTGCCTGGCCCATTCCTTCCTGCAGAAACCGCCTCGGTTCCTCTCTCGGACTGCTCTTTTCACCTTGGAGCTTCTCTTTATGGCCCCACCTGACGCGCCATGCCTCCTGCTTGTAAGGCACTGGACGCGCTGTAACAACGTCTTCCTTCACGCCAATCATTTTCAGGTCTGTGTGTCTTACCACACCTGATTAAAACAAATCCCAGGAACCATTAACACCTCTCAACTGCTGAATGAAGAAGGTGCTCAAGGTCAAGTGAATTATTTGATCTTGAAACCCATTCACCAGGTGCCTTACATTTTTACACCAACCCTCCTTTTCCCCTATGTAGGCAGCTACCTCAAGGGCCACCATCTTAGTGTCACTTCTGAAAAGGGCCTTTCAGAATTTTCTGACTCATAAGGTGGTTACTGGAGCTCTGACATATCCATTCTCACCAGTGGACTCTTCAGTTTACCATGAAACGTAAGACGTGCTCCACGAGGGCAGGGCGTTCCGTCCGTCCCACTGCCCATTGCCATACCTCCAGCACCTAGAAGTGTGCCTGACACACAGTAGGTACCCAATAAACGTGTCTGATGAATGAATGACCTGTACAAGAATAGGCATGTGTTGGTATAGGTGGCCCATGGAATACAGCTTGAATATCGAGACTTCTAAGTGGTGAGCAGCCTGGCGCTGAGTTAAGGAATGGGTTCTAGAGTGAGACCAGAGGTTAAATCTCTATCTACCATTGGACAGATGTGCAATCTTGGGCAAGTCACCTGACACAACCAAGCCCCCAACCTTCCATTGATAAAAACTGGAAAGACTGAACCTATTTCCGAGGGAAAGGATTAAACAGGATGGCCTGAGTAAAACATTTACATTCTGGTCAAGTCAGCAACGTTGATTCATCTGATGGGGTCCCACACCATCATCCCGCAGGCCCATCTGAAACACATGGCAATGACAGATGAAATATCTTTTTAAAAGAAGAGTAAAATTAAGGAGTCATAACCTCAATTAGACATGACACACATCTCCATGAACCGGCAACAAGAGAAACCCCAAGTGGTACAGAGATTTGAAGCCACAGGCAATGGTAGCTGAAGGTCAGCTTCTGAGGGGTACAGTTCTGCCACCCAACATAAAGATGGGAAGGTCCACTCGCTGCCTGAAGGAGACTCGGACTGGGCTGGCAGCCTTGACTGTCGCTACTTGCTCCATCCGAGCAGTGTGATGTCTTCGGTGGCTCACTACATTGAAAAAATGACTGTTTCCTTTCTCAAAGGTTCCCTTCCAAACAGCCCTGACTCACAAAGCAGGCAGCAGCTCTCCTAAGACTCCTCTTTCCTGCCTTCTTAACTCCCTTACCTCTGCGCTTTCTTTCAATCCATTTCTTATTTATAGACAGTCTTTACATGGTATCCCTTCTGTGATTTAACATGTCTTAATAATACCACTTCTTCTAAAGGAAGCCTTTCCCAATTATTTACACCTTGATAAGTAGTTACCTTCAAATCCTCATAAACCATCTCTTTACGTGGCACTAACTTGTAGAAGGTAGCGATGAAGTTACTAAATTCTCAGAACGAACCATACAAATTACAACCTACCTTCTGAAGCTAGAGACAGAGAGAGAACATAAACAAAAACAAAAGCAATGCAAGTTCATTTTTCATTCATATTTACTGTGCCAAATGAAGGTTTTATGAAGCTTTGAGTAATATATATTTGTTCTCTTATATAGGCAACACATCCCCTGTAGATGGTAATGTATGGGGAGTAACACCCTCCTTAATCTAGACTTTCTGGACACGAGGAGAAGGTGTTGAAACCCCCTCAGTGTGGGTACAGGACTACAGGCTCTGATGGGCTTTCCTGTTGCAGGACAGTGACAGCAAAGGTAACTGTTATTGGGCTTCGGAGGACACAGGGAAACCAGCAAGGGACTTAAAAAGCAGTGAGAGAGGAAGCAGGAGGGGAGGGAACACCAAGGACACAGGAGGATCTATGGACATCTGTGTGCTCCAGACGCCGTGCCCATCCCAAGGTGGGTGTGAGGAACTGAACCTGGGATGCCGGTAATGAACCAGGACCCTCAAGTGGAGCCAAAGTGATCCCAAACAAGAGCACTCCCAGACCCCCTGCAAGAGCAAAGACAAACCCTCCAGAAAAAAATGGGATTCTCCAGAAAAAAATGGGATTCAAACCAGACCCCCAGCAAAAGCAAAGACAAACCCTCTGGGAAAACAGGATTCAAGCAGATTAAATCTGCATCCGATGAAATCTGATCTCAAAATCATATCACAAAACATACAAGAAAAGAAGCCATTGTGAGAGATGGCAGAAATAACCAACAGCTTTCGACAACCAAAGACAGACTTCAGAGAGAAGAATGATCAGATACAGAGCATGAACTCTTCCACGTTAAATGTTTCAGAAAATAAAAGATGTCTAAAAATGAACAAGGATCAAGAGACCATCAAAAGCAACCAGCCACATATGAATATCAAACCAAAAGAAGTTAAAACATAGAAATTAAAAGCTCAATAGCACAGTGAAGCAGCAGATTAGACCCAAATGGAGAAAGTGCCCTGGGGAGAGACAGCCGAGGCCGCCTGGCAGAGTGCAAGGCCAGGAGACAGGGTGGGGAGGACGGAGGTGAGCCTGAGGGATGTGGAGGACAGACCAAGAAGTTTGCATGGGAATCCTAGAAAGTACGGCCAGAAAGAAGAGGAAAGAGTCAATATTTGAGAAGAAAGTAGCAGAGAATTTGACAGACATTATAAAAGATTTGAATCCAGAAATACAGGAAGCACACAGATACCAAGCAAGAAATTTTCAACTAGACATTTCGTGGTGAGACTGCAGAACCAAAGAGTAAATAAGACAAGGATGTTAAGATAAGCCAGAGAGAAAAGGCATTTAAAGGAACAGCAATTACACTGAGAACAGAGCTTAAAACTGCTGCAACGGCAACTGAAAGATAGTAAAATCATACCTGTAAAGTGTAACATAAATGCTTTTATTACTACTACTACTTCTAATAATAAGAAATAGCAACAGTCTGGAGACAGTGAAGATTAATCGAAAGCAGATAAAATTGAAGGGATTATGTATGACTCTTAAAAGAAGGACTGTGCCAATAAGTTTTAAAACTGGTGATAAGACCAAATTCCTTGAATTCTTAGAAAAATATATAATTTACCAAACCAGAATCAAGAAGAAATATAAAACCTGAATCATCATAGAGTAATCCAAAAACTATTAAAGAAATGGAAGTAGTTAAAAGTCCTCCCACTAAAAAAAACAAAACCAAAAAAGCACCAGTTTCAGATGGTTTTTACAGGAAAGACTAAAAAAATTTCCAGGAGCAGATGAGTCCAATCTTATACAAACTATTTTATATAATAGAAAAAGAACAGACACTTGACAACAGGTCTTGTAACCTTTGTAACAGGATCATTCAAAACAGTATGAGGGGGCTTCCCTGGTGGCGCAGTGGTTGAGAATCTGCCTGCCAATGCAGGGGTCACGGGTTTGAGCCCTGGTCTGGGAGGATCCCATGTGCCGCGGAGCGGCTAGGCCCGTGAGCCACAATTGCTGAGCCTGCACGTCTGAAGCCTGTGCTCCGCAACAAGAGGCCGCGATAGTGAGAGGCCCGCGCACGGCGATGAAGAGTGGCCCCCGCTCACCGCAGCTGGAGAAAGCCCTCGCACAGAAACGAAGATCCAACACAGCCATAAATAAACAAACAAACAAACAAACAAACAAACAGTATGAGGAAAGGAAATCCAGACCAACCTCAGTTGTGAACATAGATCCAAAAATGCAAACATAATACTAGCCTTCCCAAAACTCAGAACTGGAATTCACTACATTAATATTCATGAAGAATCATCTTAATCAATGCAGAAAAAAACTTTTGAAAACTTCAAAACCCATCTATGATTTTTTATAAATCTTACCAACCTAGGAATAGAAACAAACTTCCTTATTATGATAAAGAGTATCTACCAAAAATTTACAGAAAACATTATTCTTAATGATGAAACATTAACAAAACTCTCTTTAAATCAGAAACAGGAAGACCACCTTTATCATTCCCATCTACCAGCACGCTGCAGGGCCGAGCCAGTGGAGGAAGATGAGGAGACCAGAGTCACCTTTATTCCCAGACGATCTGCCTACCTACCAAGAAAACCAAAACCATCTACAGACAAAATGCTGGAATTAAATCACATACATCCACCTGACCCGGCAGTGGGAATGGAATGAATGAACCAGCACTAGATTCAAACACACAGATAAAGGTTAGAAATAACATTGACTGTGCACCAGATGAGACCATGTTTATGACACTCAAAACCAAACAAAACCCCATGGTGCACTGTTTAGGGGTACAAATGCTTGTGGAAAATCACCTTTGAAAAGAAAGGGAATGGCACAAAGGGCAGGGCATGGCTGCCTTTGGAGCAGAGAAGGGATGGGGTCAGGGGAGAGGCAAGTGCCGCTTCTGGATCTTAAACTGGGGGGAGGGCAAGGGGGGGCAAGCATGCAAGCTTTACCCTCACGCTTCAGAACTTGCATATGGGGACTTCCCTGGTGGTCCAATGGGTAAGACTCCACACTCCCAATGCAGGAGGCCCGGGTTCGATCCCTGGTCAGGGAACTAGATCTCACACACATGCTGCAACTAAGATCCCACAGGCGGCAACAAAGATCCTGCGTGCAGCAACTAAGACCGGGTGCAGCCAAATAAATATTTTAAAAAATAAATAAGTTTATATGACCTTTTCGAAGAGCAATTTGGCAATATCAGTATTTAAAATGTGCGTACAATTTCCCATCTAGGTACCCATACAGGAAAAATTCTCCCACAAGGAAAACAAATCAGAAGAACATTCTTAGCAGCACTGTTTGTAAAAGAGGAAGGAAGGGTATATATGTCCATCATTTTTACTTATCTTCAAGTAAAATTAGAGATCTAAAATACCATATTTTTGACAAGAATGTTAAAAGCTAAATGAATTAATAAAAACTTACTTCAAAAAGAAAGAGGATGGAGTCCAGCTCCTCCCTTTGTGACTTATTATTCCCTGGAATATATAAAAGAAAATCAGTTATCATGACAATGTGCAAATTTTAGGATATTAAAAATTATGCTAAAAGGTATCTTAAAACATTCAAGCCTCAACATGCAGACATTCAGTCAAAGATCCCAGGAGGTGCCGTGCAGCCCGTGTTAGGGATGCAGGTGGGTGACGGAGCCAGACTGCCCAGGGCCACGTTCAGCAGAGCTGCTCCTCGTTAGCTGGTGGCACACAGCTTCCAGGCTTTCTAAGTTTTAATCAACAGTGGAGCGTCTTCCCCCCCCAACAAGAGGGGTCCACTTCTCCAGCCCTTGAATCCGAGAGGCCCCGTGACCTGCTCTGCTCCCTGATGACAGCAAATGTGAAGCCAGCTTGAAAAGCCTTCTGCACCTGTGAGCGTGGAGCCCTAAGGCCACCCTGTGAAGGAGCCCAAGAGAGCCTGCCAGCTGGGGAAGAGGGGCCACATGGAGGAGCACTAAGGCACCCTGGGCAGTGGCTTGCTAACCAGGACACGTGTGAATGAGGCCACGCGCCACCAGCTGGTCAGAGGCGTGAGCCAGCCCAAACCAGAGGAACTGTCCAACAGACCCAGAAGACCACAAGCTAAGTGACTGGTAGTTGTTTTAAGGTGCTCAGTGTTGGGATGGTCTGTTGTGCAACTTGTTACGCAGCACAAACTGACTGATGGTCTTGAACCACCACATGTTCCTAAAGGATAGATGGAACAAAGGGGGGAGGGGCGTGGCCTTTTAAAAACAGGATTTTAGGTTGTAGGGGGTTTTTTAGATATGGATTTTTATTTTTTTGTTTGTTATTGATTGTACATAATATCACATTTTTCTCCTCCACACACCTGTGAAAAATAGTGAAGTAGAACAGAGCTAGGAAGCAAGATAAAAATCACATAATTTCATATTTGAAATATCTACCACATTTGGCAAGAAAAAGAAAATTTAAGTTCAAGATTTATACCAATTTATAAATCACAGGGGAAAAAACTGAGAAATCCATTTAAAAAGAACACATGTTGGCATCCTGGGCACATGCCCACATGTGACCTGACCTACTAGAGGCTGGACCAGCGCCCCTTGCAGGGCCTGAGCCTCAGCTGTGGGGCCTCTCCCAGACCCCCCCTCCGTGCTCGGCCTCTGCCTCAGGTCTCACAGGAACAGCCAGGGGTCCACACGCTCCTCTCCATGGCCTCTTCTTTCCATGTGACCCTGTCTCAGCCCACCCCCACACCGGGCACCATCTACTGCCTCCCGTTCCTCAGCCTGCGACCAGGGAAACGCATCCCCTAAAACCTTCCCAGGACCACGCAGCTCCTCTGGCTTCATCCTCACACCTTCCCAGAGACCACCTCACGTGCAGCTCACTGTCTCACTGCCCGCTTGCGCCATCCCCATCTGTCTGCCTTCCGATCCGCTGGCCGCTCAGGACGCTCCTTTCAATGACGACACCCTTCCCCATCCTGCTGCTCCTCAACTCTCTGCACTGGCGGTTCCTGCTGACCTGTCATCCCTTGAACTCCTCTATTCTCAGGCTTCTGTGACAAAACACTTTCCTGGCACCCTCCCGGCTACTCCTTTATTTTCCTCTGTCTGCCCAATAAAAGAAGGAATTCCCCCAAATCCCTGACTGCCACTCTCTCGCTCTGCATACACTCTCTCCCTTGGCAACAGGATGACTGCACCTCCCTTCTCCCAAGCTCCAATCCCTATAATTTAACAGCCCACCTACGCCCAGGTGTGCCCCGGGCACCGCAGACGCAGACTGCCCAAAGCTGGGCTCACCCTCTCGCCCCTCACACCTAGCTCCCCTGCAGGGCTCCCTCTGCTGCAAGGGCAGCACAGGAACCAGACTCGACGTCCTGAAAGCGTCTCTGGCTTCCCCCTCTGGGATCCCTTTCCCCATGTCCACGTCTCACGATCGGTCGGTGCACCCACGGACCCCTGACACTTTCTCTGCCCTGAACTGCCACGTCCCTGGAGCAGGCGTCCCCAGATCTCACACGGATGACAACATCAGCCTCCTAACTGGTCTTCCTCCCTCCGGTTCACTCACCACATTATAAGACACTGTCTTAGTAGCCGACGTTCTCGAGAGCCCTGACCACACGAAGAACGAAGTTCAAATGCCTTAATCTGGAATTGCAGGCTCCCCACGAGGCAAGCATAAACCTCTTTCATACATCTGACGTCGAGAGAAAAAGAAATGCTTTCCCCAGACATGCCCCAAAGATGGCCTGCCGTCGCTCATTCTCTACCCTCCGTCCCCAAGGCCACCTCGTCCCCAAACCTCCCTCGTGCACTCTACGGGAAATCAGCAACCACAGATGGTGTCTATATCTGATAACACATCTACTTTCTGACCTGTTCCATGGTGAACCACGCCTACGGCTTATTCCCTGACCCATCCACAACTACCACCACCTATGACGCATGTTCAGCATCTGATACGTCTCCGGATTCCTCTCAGGAATCTAGCCCAGTGCCTTGCTCATTGTCAGCTTCAAATCCTGGATGGGTGAATAAATGAAGGATTAAACAGGAGAGGGAGACAGAGCTGCCAGGGCCAGGGTCCACAAGGCCAGGGTCCACAAGGGCGAAAGGCACCCTTCGGGATGCTGAAGGATGGATGGTCTAGGCCCCAGGTAGAAGATGCTCTTGCCTGTCAGTGAGCAACACAGACGACATTTCAATGTCCATCTGTCAACCTATCATCTGTGTTGTTTATTTAATGGGAGAAATATGAAATAGAACAGTGCTTCTCAAGCTTGAGAGCACATGAGTATCAGCGGAGGGCTTGTTAAAACACAAATTGCTGACTTTCCACCCGCAGAGTTTCTGATTCAGGAGGCTTAACGAGTGCCCAGGTGATACCCGTGCTGCTAGTCTAAAAACCACAAGGCGCTCTGAGAGCCACTGGTACAGGGAAGGCGCTCTGAACATGGCATCAAGAAGCCTGGTTGCAATTCCGGCTATACAATTAAATAAATCATCTGTGTGACCTCAGGCCAGTGATATAACCTCTCTGGACATGGTTTTCTCAACTCTAGAATGATGACTGTGAAAAACCCAATCTCCTGAGCCCCTTCCAACCTTAAAACTCTGTGGTCCTGACTCAGTCACTCAGAAGTCAGTCATCCAGAATGATGGCACTTCTGTCCAATGCAGTACTGTAACTGTTTAAAACTGTGGTGGATATAAAGGTGCTAACATGCAAGGATTTCCGAAACACATTACATAAAAGTGAAAGATGATGATGATAATGACAGCTAGCAGTTACTGACCACGGACCACGTGCCACGCTTTGTCCTGGAATCCCAGGACACGTGTCAACCCACTTAATGCTGACGGAAGGAAACTGAGTCACAGATGAAGTAACCTGTCCAAGGAGAAACAGCTAGAAGGGTAGGGCAGGGATCCAAACCTGTCTGGCTCCCGGGCTACTCTATCCTGCCACATAAATACAGAGCAGAATGTGCAGCGTGACTCTATTGGCTTGGTTTTCAAAGAATATTTCATGTAAGTATCGGGGTGGCCAAAAGTTTCATTCGGTTTTTTCCGTAAGATGGTCTAATAGCACTTAATTGTCTTAAACTTCATTCGAAACAATTTTGTTAGATTGTATTGTGACAGCTGTCACATCAGCATGCATTTAAAAAAAAGACATCAAAATTGGTGAATTTCTGTGTAGCCATTTTATTATTGAAGATGGAAGAAAAAAGCAACATTTTTGGCATATTATGCTTTATTATTTCAAGAAAGGTAAAAACCCAACTGAAACGCAAAAAAAGATTTGTGCAGTGTATGGAGAAGGTGCTGTGACTGATCGAATGTGTGAAAAGTGGTTTGCGAAGTTCCGTGCTGGAGATTTCTCACTGGACGATGCGTCACGGTCGGGTAGACCAGCTGAAGTTGTTAGCAAACAAATCGAGACATTAACTGAGAACAATCAATGTTATACCACACGGGAGATAGCCGACATACTCAAAATATCCAAATCAAGTGTTGAAAATCATCTGTACTAGCTTGGTTATGTCAATCGCTTTGATGTTTGGGTTCCACATAATTTATGTGAAAAAAACCTTCTTGACATTATTTCCGCATGCAATTCTCTACTTAAACGTAAGCAAAACAGCAAATTGTGATGGGAGATGAAAAGTGGACACTGTACAATAATGTGGAATGGAAGAGATCGTGGGACTAGTGAAATGAACCGCCACCAACCACACCAAAGGCCAGTCTTCATCCAAAGAAGGTGATATTGTGTATATGGTGGGAACGGAAGGGAGTCCTCTATTACGAGCTCCTTCTGGAAAACCAAACAATTAATTCCAACAAGTACTGCTCCCAATTAGACCAAATGAAAGCAGCACTCGACGAAAGCATCCAAGATTAGTCGATATGATCTTCCATCAGGATAACTCAAGACCTCATGTTTCTTTGATGACCAGGCAAAAACTGTTACAGCTTGGCTGGGAAGTTCTGATTCATCTGCTGTATTCACCAGACATTGCACTTTCGGATTTCCATTTATTCGGTCTTTACAAAATTCTCTTAATGGAAAAAATTTCAATTCCCTGGAAGACTGTAAAAGGCACCTGGAAAAGTTCTTTGCTCAAAAATATAAAAAGTTTTGGGAAGATGGAATTATGAAGTTGCCTGAAAAATGGCAGAAGGTAGTGGAACAAAAGGGTGAATACCTTGTTCAATAAAGTTCTTGGTGAAAATGAAAAACGTGTCTTTTACTTTTACTTAAAAACCAAAGGCACTTTTTGGCCAACCCAATATGTATGGGCATAACCATAAACATATATAAACACAGTATATTAATAACATACACAGGACACTTTGATAGTGGTTGCCTCTGCACAGCCAGACTGGGTGTCTGGGCAAACAGACGCATCAGTTTTCATTCCAAACCCTTTAGTGGAATCTGAATTTTTTTAATGGTGTGCATACATTACTTTTCTTTCTTTCTTTTTGAGTAAATTATGCCTCTGGAACTCATGCCTTCTGTGGGTTTCTTCTCCTATTTCCCCTTTGGCTGTTCGTTGTTCAGTTAATGCCTGTACGAGAGAAAGTTCAAGGGAAAGACACCAACCACTGCGAACTTGCAGCTCCACTAAGCGTTTGGCAGGAAAGGAAGCTTAAAAGCACGTAACTTATGGCGCATGACACACACAACCTCTCAGAACTTCCTGAATGTTTATTTAAAAAAACAAAAAACTTTGTATATCAAAAACATTTTGTAGAAATTCTTACCTTTTAATTTCAAACTATTTTCCAGTGTTATAAAATTTTCATAGAAGATGAAATATATCTGAGAATAGTTGGTCTCAAAAAACTGCTTAAGATCGCTTGCATCCACGTTATCTGAAAAGAAAAAGTTCCCGTTTACGACAAACTTACACAATTATCAGAGTTCACAATCTTTTCAGAAATGAAGGAATGTAAAAACAAGCCCTATCCCCTTATAAGACAAAACAAAGCAAAGTGTATTCCAGTCCACTTCTTTCTCCACCTAAGGAGAGCTCTGAGGTGGCCTGGGGCACCTCCCCTCCCCAGTCCCAGACGTCAAGGTCAGAGCCTGGGGGCACAGCACCTACGGAGCAGCTAGAAGGCCAGGGGTAAGTGAGGGTCCAGGGAGGGGCAAGATGACTTCCTGTTAGGGGTGGGGAAGTCAAAGTTCATGGAAGAGGTGGCTGCTGACCCAGACCATAAAGAGGGACGAGTCCGTACGTCTGAGAAACAACTCTGCCAGGAGCCCCGCACGCACGACCCAGAATCTCCTCCCTCCCTCCTGGCTCCCGTGCCACCGCCCAGAGGACAGCAGGCCCTGCCCCGACACCTGCCCACATCCACCTGGGCCACTCGTCACCGCGTCCCTCCAGCTTCTACGTGACCCGTCCCACCCCTGTGTGGACACGGAGGACCCGCCATGCGCTCCTAGCCTCGTCCCAGCAGTGCGTCTCCCAGCTGCACCAGTGTTGCTAAACCAGGGCTGCGGGTGGATCGGCAGGTGGTGCAGGGAACTTAGCCCAAGAACAGCTTCCCCGCACTCCCCCCACCAGCCCTGGCCCCCGCAGGGGCCGAGCGCCAACACAGCCAGCGTCCCTCGCAGCTCCAGTGAGTCACCCACTGTCAACACACCTCTGTACAGGTTCCTTAGCAGACAAGGTTGTCTGTGCGTTTACAGCAGTGTCCTGACCAAGGTGTTAGCTCTTTGGAAGAATACACTTTAGGAAACCTCAGGAAAATTAAAAAGAGCTTCCTTAAAGTTCTACAAGATTACTCAAGAAAAAAAAGTGTGTCGCTATTCAATCTATAACAGAGTCGTATCAGCTTTGGAGGGTCCTAATGTGAATATGCATGAACACACCCACTGCTATGCTTACATTCCATAAAGTCAACACTCTTGCTGGTGAATCTAAAGAGTTGTTTCCCTCTGATAACTACACAGCACCTTTCATGCAAAAATCTGCCCTGGTTCTTTGAAACAATGCACGTAAGGTGTTGGTAAAGTCATAGGAACAGCCAATTTCACATTCTGTTTCTTGCCACAAAAATAAAACTGAGCACAGAGCAGTGGAAGTTGCTAGTAACTAACCAGTTTACCTTCGCCCAAGCAGGTAACAATGACATCAGGATCCTTAACCCATGTGAATATTACCATTCTCATGAGCTAACAACCCTGCCAAGGAATCCTCAAGTGCCTTCTGCAGGATGTCAGCTCTAAGACGGGGCTTTGTTCATGTTCATGCCAACACCAACTGCTCCCGGGACCGCTGAAACCTCCCCAGCCCCCCAGGCCAGGTCAGGGCCTCGGCTCTGGGGCCCATGGCCCTATTCCTCCCCGTCTGAGATGGTGTCACACCGTACTCCACTCCTGGTGCAGCTCCTGACTTAGTTCTGATGGAAGGGTCTGTCTCCTCTGTTAGAGACAGTCCCCACCCTCACAGACCTCCTGTGTGTCTCAGCATCATCAGGCACCCTGCAGGGAATACAGCATTTAGCTCAATATTTTCCTGAACGAACTAAATAAAAGAAACAGCCTGTAATATACAATCACAGGACAGTGACCACAACTTGTAACCCCCTCAGATCTCACGCCGATGGGAAAAAGTGGCCTGACCCTTCTTCAGATCCTTGGGGTTATCAGGAGAGAAATGTCAACCCTCTGCTGAGGACGCCCGATCCCGCTCTGCAGCCCCAGCTCTCGCGGCCCCTGCTCCAAGTGAGGGTCTAAAGGCTTCTCGTTCTCACCCTCACTTTCTGCTCTTCCCGCAGGAACCACCCACCACGCTGCTCAAGCTGAAACCTAGTCCCCATCCCGGCTCTTCCCGGCTCCTTCCCAGCCCGTCTCCGGGGTGTGGGTTCCTCCACAGACCCACCGGACACTGTACCCCCATCCCTGCCCGCCACCCATCCCCGCCCAGGGTCCCTGCATCCCCACTTCCCCTCCCTGGTCCCCTCTCCACACTGCCGTCAACAGGAAAATGGAATAAACCAGATCAGACCATTCTTTTACTCAAAACCTTCCAACGACCTCCAGTGGTGCTTACAATAAAATCCAAACCCTTTACCATGGCCTCGCGGCCCTGCAGGCTTTCCTCCACTCAAGGCCAAGTCCGTCCCACACCACTCTCTCTACGCCCTGCACTCTGGCCGCCGTGGCTTCTTTCCATCTCCCAAGCTTCCCACACGTGTTCCCCACCCTGATCTTCATCCAGCTCATTCCTTCTCATCCTTCAGAGCTGCGACCCCACACGACCTCTGCAGAGAAATCTAAGGAGCCCCCGTGTCCCCAAGCATGTCCTCCATCACCCCCCTCCTCCTTTACGGAGTCTGGCGGGTGGGCGGCCGACCGCTCGCCTGTGAATGGGCCGCAGCGAGAAAAGCATCCCCATGCTGACGACATGGGTGCACAGGTATGGCGAGACAGCACAGAAAGGTTATGGGCCACCAACAGTCTACCTTCCCTGGCCTCCCTGGTCCCTCAAAAACACTCGATTGTCAGCGACCTGAGCAGAGAGGGTCCTCGTCAAGGCTGAGGGGCTTCATGCAGACAGAGACACCCTCATGAGGCCAGACTCCAGGCGGCAGCCGCCTTCCTCCTCAACCATTCACTGTCTTCCTTGTGGGTTAGGAGTGGATGGAGCTTAAAGTCCTCACGACAAGACAAGCAGACGCCCTCAAGGTCACCCAGCACACAGTGAACGATGGGTGTAACATCTGTAACTACTAGTTTATTTACCCATGTGAGGACTCCTCACTGGTCTGGGAGTTCCCTTCACATGATCCCTGCCCACAGCACTTAAGATTAGTGGAGACTGTCTCATTTATTCATTTACTTCTCCACCGACCGGCACTCCACTAGAATGGAAGCCACATACGGGCAGGAATCACATCTGTTTTGTTCCCTGCTGTATTTCCAGCCCCAGGAATAGAGTTTGGTACCCGAAAGGTACTTGACACAGATTTGTTAAATGAACAAACAAAAAATAAATATCAAATATTTTCTATCCCTACTTCAAAATCTAGAATGTTTCCATGATGTGTCTTATTTTTGAAAAACAAGACTCATCAGGTGAATATTTACAAAGCACAGATCTTGGAGAAGGCGGGCCCTGGGAGTTAGCCTCCTGCAGAAGGGAACACAAGGGAGTGTCACAGGTCTACTTTGTAACAAGGTAACTTTGAGAAGCAAAGATATACAGGAGGAAGACTGCTCAGGAAAAAAACAAAAAAAAAGCCTATGACCACAAACTTCCTTTTGAAAGACACTCTTCATCTGTTCATTCAAACAAGACTGAGCCCTGACCCCTGCCAAATAGCCCTGCGCCAAATGCTGGGAAATTCAAAGAGAATAAGGTGCAGGGCCCTCCAGGGTACAGGAACACAAGCAAGTAACGGAGATGGCAGCGTGCCGGAAGCTCAGGCAGGGCATCAAAGCAGGGAGTGACAAGGCCACCTGGGGAGGTTGGGAACATTAAAAACACTGTACATTTATGCTTTGAAAGACACTTTCATGACTGTATTTTATTTGACCCTCACCACAATCCTGTGAGGGGGATGGGGAAGGTGTGGTCAAGACAAAGAAACCTCAGGTTCAGAATCGTCTGTAACCTGCCCAAGGTACCAGGCCAGTCAGAGACTCCCATCCGGGTCTCCAGCTCAAACCTGAGCTACACAAAGGCCTCAGAAACAGAGGGAAGAAGTCAAAACCAGAAATCGGGTCAGGAATATAGAGAAATACGTCGTCCCCTCGGGGATGGGATGTGCAGGAGAGCCCGAGGGAGAAGAGCAGGGGGATGAGAGGACAGGTAAGACACGAGGGGAGACGCGGCCCGGCTCCCCAAGAATGACCTCACAGCAACCTCCCCATGGCCTCGTGGGGCCAGTAAGGAAGCGGGAAGGAGGGGAAGCCCCCAGGTACAGAGCCCAGGCTGGACACCACCTTTGAGGTGATGACCCTGGTGTGTTTGGCAACGACGCTAGCACGCTGCCTGGCTGGCATCACAAAACCCAGGCAAGTGCAGGCACACTGACCACAGAGAAGCAACCAGCAGCCAGCTTTACAGAGCTAGGGGTCATTCTGGGATTTGTAAAGCAATCTCCTTTACCACCAA
Organism: Balaenoptera ricei; assembly: GCF_028023285.1. Classification (NCBI taxonomy): domain Eukaryota; kingdom Metazoa; phylum Chordata; class Mammalia; order Artiodactyla; family Balaenopteridae; genus Balaenoptera; species Balaenoptera ricei. The sequence goes on along the minus strand of NC_082653.1, from coordinate 47,345,610 downwards.
CCGACAGCCAATCAACTGTTTCTATTATTTTCCCATTATATCTGAAAAATAATCTATATTCCACACCAGAAGCTACCCTCCCCTGGCCTTTTGTCCAGCTAAGCCTCCTGCTGACAATTATTTCCCCACATCTAGCTGGAAGACAACAGCAAAGCCTGAAGGCAGAACATTTGGAGCAGACTGCCTGGGTTCATGTCCAGAAGCTACAAGACCTGGGCGAGTTATTTAGAACACTTTGTGCCTCAATTTCCACCTGAGAAATGTGGCCAACGATGGTTCCTGTGCCCATAAAATGAACATATGCAAAGTGCTTCTAAGTGTGTAGTCAGCATTATGTAAATAAACGTTAGTTGTTTTCCAACTACCTAGCTCTTGGCAAAGGCCATCTCACGAGGTGGGAATAACCCAGCTTCACCTGTGAAGCCATAAAACTCAATGACATGTCAAACTCACCCACTTAATGAGACCTTTCGAAAAGGCACAGCACTTAATCCCAACTCAGCAGCAGATGCTACAAAACTAGTGGGACTGTCCCTCCACTTCTCCCACATATAATCCTTTCCAATAGCAATCTTACTCCTTTTTAGTTGGGAGGATCATAACCCAGCCTCATAAAAGCCTGCTTCAGCAGACCCTGAAAGCACCAAAGGAGGAGGGAACGTCCTTCTCAGACTTGGGGGCCCTGGTGGACACTGTCAAGAGGAAGAAGGGGTTCAGACCAGCTCCTCCGGAGTACGGAGTGACCCCCAATCCTCCTGCCCTCCGTCCCCCACCCTCCCCAGGGCCAAGAGCCATCCCAGCGCTGCCTACACGTCTGCGTGTAGATGAAGACGGTGTCATTTGCTATTTTACTCAAATTCCCTAGATACTGGCACTGAAGCACGATGCTCAAGATCACATGCCAGTAAAAGGGAAAAGGGGTGAGTGAAAAATTCAAGGCGAATGTGGCGACTTAATAAAACGTAATTTAGAAACAGTGAGAACAAGGAAAATAAATGAGTCAGACACAAGACAGAAAACACTGACAAGGATAAATGTCACTCATATGGCGCCTTTACTTAAGGGCTAATGAGATTTTGGTGATTTTACCTTTTCACAACTGCCTAGGTCCCCGCCCTCCTTCCCTCTTGCTTTACGTACTTTGTAATAATGCCACAAACTATTCCCGCCCTCCATCCACTCCTTTAGAAAATGCCCACCCACACTGATCTGGGGCTGATCTCCCGACTTGCTGTGGACAACCAGTCATTAGAAGCCTGACCCAGCAGTGGCTGGAGAGCGTCAAGTAGTCTCTGGTCCAAAGAGACTGGGATTGGCATATATACACTACTATATACAAAATAGATAACTAATAAGGACCTACTGTATAGCACAGAGAACTCCACTCAATGCTCTGTAATAACCTGTATGGGAAAAGAATCTTAAAAGAGTGGATATATGTATATGTATAACTGATTCACTTTCCTGTACACCTGAAACTAACACAACATTGTAAATCAACTATACTCCAATAAAAATTAAAAAACAAGAACAAAGGAAATGAGGAAACTCATGGAGCAGAGCAGGACCCAACCCCAGGCAACCTGCAGCCAGGGCAGTACCTCGCAGCAATGCAGATAGGTGAGGGAATAAAATAGATGCTTGTTGCCGTAAGGTCTCTGTAAGCCTGAGGTTTGGGACGGGTTGTCTTGCACCGTTGTGAAAATGTTGGTGGGGAAGAAAAAGCAACTCATGACCAAGAAGTTTCACTGGCCATGAGAGCCAGCAAGCCCGTGAAGAGGTGCCCCAAGTACGACACGTTGTCACCTCCGTCAAAGAAGGAAAAGCAGACAATATGGGTCCGAATAACAAGAGCTGCCAGCTGATACACACTGTCCGCAACAGAAAGTTTCTGCAACACTAACTAGAGCGCAGGCAGGGACTCCTTTTCCTGACACCAGCCGGTAGGTTTTAGAACCTCCTGTGTGTGCAATACCGTTCCAAGGGCAGGTTACCGACCTGGAACTCACCTGGTGAGGAGGTAAAGTCCTCATAATGAAGCCCTTTCAAGACTCAGCAGGTATTTGGGTCATAAGACAGCAGGTATGCTGACTGTGCTTCAGTGGTAACTCAATACTTGTATCATCATCATTATTATTAAAGAGGAATTCACATCTGAAAATGCATCTACGTGCAGACCTAAAAACGTCCTTGTGCTGATTACATGCAAATACAAAATCCTCGTGTGGACGGGGACGCTAACCTGCACGGCAGATGGAGGTTCCAGCTCCAGTGGCTGCACAGTCTACACCCGCCCACCCCCGCCCCCAGGATGCTCTCCAGAAGATTTCAGGGCCTGGCTCACTGTCTTTGCCCTCATAGCCAGCACTGATTTCCACATTTACACAGGTGATGCCCAACTTCCTTATCTCCACTGAGGTTGTCCTCCACGCCCCCTCCGCAACCTCTGTCCCCAGGCCCGCCCGGGCATCCCTCTAACCTCCCTGCCTCCCAAGTCTGAACCCACTCTCCCTACCTCCCCTGCTCCCTCCTTCTGGAAACCTAATTCCAACAACTCTTCGACCTTCCTGGGTTCTTCAATCCAATGACCCCACCACCCTGTCATGATCTATGATCCCTCTGAAGTCTTCACTTCTTTTTTTCTTCCTAATTTGGTTTCCACAGTCCATCTTTTTAATCAGCCCTTTCATTGTCCCTCAATCACCTCCCTTCCCCCTGCATCATATTCACTCCATAAAACCCCAGTCAGTTTCACCCTTAATTCAACCGAAAGTATTTATTTGAGCACAGGTCATGTGCCAGATAGCAAAGATTTTTTTTAAGTTGTCGGTTTAAGTACTGAATAGATGTGAAAGAATATGTTTTGTACATGTGCAACTGATGCTGTATAATGAAACAAGCACTTTAAACCCACGCACCGACTCAACCAAGCATCCCCTCCACCCCCACTTTACGGGGCTCCACACTATTCATCCAGTTCTCAGCCCTCTCTGGGGCCAACAGCTGGTGCGCACGTACCTCTGCGCCCAAGCGCCACGGAAGGAAGAGGCGCCTAGAACGCTGACATAATACTTTTGGAAGCACGTGGGGGCCTAAACCACATATTCCTGTTTGTAGGAAATGAAATGAACTCACATTTTAGCTCTGCTGATAACTGTGTTTCTTACATACATTATTACAGCCATGTTGGACTGTTCTATCTCCGTAGAATTTAAACTGAAAGCGAGAGTGGCCTGGAGCAAACGCTCCCGGTTTCCCTCCTGCCCCCTCGCCCAGCCACGCCCACGGCAGACCCTTCCTCTTCCTAAGGGAGCCCCTGCTTGTTCAGGGACCATCCACCCCGCAAATCCGTGTGCCCTTCGTGGGGGTGGGACCTGATGCTGCTGAGCCAATTACTGTGGCAATAGCCCCCTGCCAGCTATGAGTTTAGACTCAAGCCTGTGACCCAATGCGGGTCAACAAGCAAGGGGAAGAATTCTGGTGGAGATGCCTGGAAAAGGGTCATTGTTCTTAAAGGGACACAAAGCAGAAGTGCTTCTTTCTTCCTGCCTCTGGACGTTGTTCCGTTCGGGTGCGATGCCTGCAGTGCGTTTTGCCACTCAGGGGACAAACCTGCCACACAGAGGACACTAAGGAGGGCAAAGCAGGAAGGGGAGAGCATACGGATGCGCACGTCACTGAGCTGCCGTGCCATCTGGCTCGGGGGGCCACCTGCTTTGGGACCGCTTTCTATAGGAGAAAAAATTCTTCATCATTTATGTTTATATTTGGGTTTTCTGTTACCTATATCCAAAAACATCCTTGTAGATACTGAAGTAAAATCTGACAGTAGAACAGGAAACAAATCCTAGTATAATTGAAAGGTTGTAGAAGCTATATTCATCCCTCTTCGTTTCCTAAGATGTATTATTTTCATTTCTTTATACCTATATGGTAGCTAGGTGCAGAAAGTAAAATTCTTAGAAGTCAGAAAGATGTTAACACTTTGTTATCCTGGATTGATAGTCCCCATGTAAAAGTGATTCCGATAAAGATATACGCCACGTACCTAGAGCTCTAGTTTTTAAACGTAGAGATATTTTTATTTTAAACATTTTTGACACACCTGTCTCAAATGCAGGACTCTAAAACATTATTTTTAACAGATATCAAGTGCCAACACAATAAAACAAAATATATACACCAATGAAATATAATGTTCAAATCTAATGTGTTTTATATACATGTATTTTTTATGACGTATAGTTGATGTACAGTATTATGTTACAGGTGTACAATATAGTAATTCACAGTTTTTAAAGGTTATACTTTATATTTATTATAAAATATTGGCTACATTCCCTGTGTTGTACAATATATCCTTGTAGCTTAATTTATACATAACAGTTTATATATTTTCATATATCTATTTCTTTTGTAGGAGTCAAGTTTCATCCGATTTTTTAAGGCAATGCATAACTACTTCTACTTTTCTTGATCTGAATTGGCCTATATTACAGTCAAAACCACTCACTAGGGAAAGACCTGGAGACAGAAATAGATAAAACAGGAGCTAAATGGTAACCTCTCCCACTCCATTTTTAACAAGTAAGGCAGCAGAAAAGTGGTGCTGAGGGCAGAGAGAGCCATCTTACTTACGTCAAATAATAATTATTAATAAGCATAATAATGGCTTACAAAAGGGCTTTGTATATATTAACTCAATTAAACCTCCGAGAGCCCTACGAAGCAGGTACTGTCCCACGACCAGGTGAGGGTCAGAGAGGTTAGGTCCCCGCCAGGACTCGAGCCCAGGCAGTCCGGCTCCCGCACCGCTTACCTAAGTACGTCTAACGTTAGCTGAAAGTGATGGAGGAGGGGCAGGGAAGTACACCTGGAAACACAAGGTTTTTAAATACATAAGAGAGAGCTGGTAGAAGTCCCGGGACTAAATAGTTACTAAACCCCAGAGAGGACCCAGAAGTTGGTTTATTTAGAACACCAGAGCCAGCTTGCAAGGGGAATGGCCTTCCTCCATGACAGGTTAAAAGGGCGGCCTTTCTGTGAAGCTAATTCTGCAGAGACTGAGACGGTCCTCCCCAAGGAGCTCTCTTTACTTCCAGAAAATCATCCCACTGTCCCCTGCCCCATCAGCAGCTGCAACACCGTCAGGCCCGCCCCATCCTTCATATAAGAAACCAAAGGCCCCTCTGGCCGCCAGGCGGTCACCCTGCTTCCCCCAAGCCAGGGTCTGCTGACAGCATGGAAAGGCCTGGAACTGCCAACCTGAAGAATGGGCAGTGGACAATTTGTCGTGTGAGTCCAGTGGGACCCGATAGGGCCATTTAAGTATCATGTAAGCCTTCGCTTACTCATGTGAAAAATGTCCAAGGCGTGTTAGGTCAAAAATACAGTGTCAGCCCATGTATAACAACTATTCACGTAAGACTGTGTTTATGTGTGTACCTACAAGACACAGAGACAGAAGTTGCACGTAAGCAACAGCAAGCACAGAAAGCATGTTTACCAAAATTTTAACAATGGTTATCAGAGGATTGCAGAATGTGAAGAGCTTTTTCATACTTAAGTTATTTTTTGCTTATTCATATTATTCAAATGTTTATAATGAGTATATAAAATTTTATAACCAGAAAAAAACTACTATTTTTCAGAAAAAAACTATTATTCATTTCAGAAAAAAAAAAGCTGCCAGAATATTTAGAAAGAATTTGTTTTCAAAGCCTGACTATGTACCATAAAAAAGAACAGCAGACGTGACATCGGCCATAGTTTCCTCCAAACGTGTCTTACTTTTGAAACTTGAAGAACATTGAAGACCTAAACAATACGTAAAGTAGTATCTTTGCCAGGACTAAAATGCCCTAAAAACAGAAAATAATTTAAATTTCCTCTGCCCAACATTGTCGTTAGACCTCTTCTGTAATAACACATACGTTGTACACAATGCCTTGTAACGATCGAGGTGTAGAGGACTTTTGCTGTCTTTAGAGAAAGCTATGTTTCTCTAATTGTCATTTACTGAAAAGGGTAGAAAAATGATACGGTCGGGCAGGAAGAAATGGTCTCTGTCCAGCCATTCAACAGCTTGCACTGAGTAGGAACAAGCAAAGGTGTGACACCTCTGAATGCAAAACGGTGATGAAATTTCCCATCACCGGCAGGTTCACTTTCAAGACCTGGTGGCCTTAGCACACGTTAAGTCCTGTTTAAACCTGGACTGATCACCGACCGCGGAGCAAACTCCCGTTCGGCGCACGCTCAGCAGCAACACCGGGTCCTAGAAACCACACGTCTTTTCAATTAACACTGAGCCAAAGTCCAAGACTCCCTCAGGCCTTTGCATTAAGAAACACAACCCTGAGGGAGTCCTGTGGTGGTCTAGTGGTTAGGATTCGGGCTTTCACTACCTCAAGGCCCAGGTTCAATCCCTGGTCAGAGAACTGAGATCCTACAAGCTGTGGGGCGTAGCCAAAGCAAAAAAAATTTTTTTTTTGAAATGGTTCAAGTTCTTGAAAAAAGAAACACAACGTAGAGCACACACAGGGTTCTAATTCAGCAGGTACCTGAAACTCAGCCCGTCTGCTGCCTTTCTCACCATTCACAGAGATAAATTAACATTGCACTGACCCATCAACGTTTTCCTGTGCTCATTCATTTTCAGCCACTGGCTGATCTCCATTTCTTGGCAGCATCAGGGCACTTTCTACGATACCTACTCTTTGGCTCTTACTAGAATTTGGGGTGACGTAGTAAGCACATCTCCACACTGTCACAAGCTCGGTCTGCTGTGTGGCCCCATCTCACGTCTGGCACACTCAAGCATTCCTGCCCCACTGGCCACGGTGGTCCTGGCCTGTCTCCTTATCACGACCCACTGCTGCAACAAGGAAGGACCGGCCACGTGTGCCGGCTAGGGTTCCCCGGCCACGGCTGGCTTCTCCTCTCCAGCACTGCTTCTTTCTCTCCCCTCTTCTCTTTTCTGTCTGCAGTCACTGTTCCGTTTGGGGGCAAAGGCCATCTCACTAGGTGTCATTTCTTCATTTGTGACTTATGTATACATACATTTTGAACATCTATTTATTATAATTTTTCCTATTAATATGTAGGAGCTCTTTATGTTTGGGGGATGTAACTATTTCCTCTCCTCTAAGTTTCAAGTTATTTTTCCAGTTCATTATTTACTTTTTACTTCAGTTAAAGATGATATGTTTGTATATGTATTTATTTTAGGAGCAAGAAGAGAGGAATGGAACCATTCTCTCAAAAATAAGTATCTGCAATATGACACACACACACGCACACACATATACACACATGCACACACACATACACACACACATACACAGAAAGACTATGTAATACTTTACTCCCACTCTGGGAGCTCAGCATAAGCTCTACTCCACCAAGCTTCTCTGGCCCAAATACATCCTCATGTTATCAGATACAGAATCCATGGAATAAAGAGGTTTACACTGTCGGCACCGGAAATATGACCAGACAGAATGAAAATATGCTAACCCCTTTAGAAAGCTGTAAAGAAGCAACATGTGTCCTCAGCTCCCCTCTCTTCCATGCAGTCCTGAAAATACTATCAAGATTTCACTGGAAGAATGTTCACCACTAGTTATAACAGGTCCTTTTCGGGGGATGGTAATTCAGTTTTGGTTTTTGTAAATTTAAAATTTGACAACAGTGTCTCTCCCATTTTGTTTCCATGAAAAAATATCTGGGGTACTTGCCTAAGCCTCAGCCAAGCCTGTCCTTACCCACAGCCCTCTGGCCCCGCTGGCCCTCAGCCTCCACCCCAGTCAAGGTTTCCCCAACCTCTTCTCCCTTTTGTCCACAGAAATCGTCCTTTCTTACAGCTCTTCCCCTTGGATCCAGGGGGTGGGTGTGATAGTGCACGCACACATGGGAGGAGAGAGGGCTCTGTCAGGAGAACTTAATTCGTGGTCTTGAATCTCTTTTTTTTTTTTCTGGTTGTGCCACGCGGCATATAGCATCTTAGTTCCCCAACCAGGGATCGAACCCACGTCCCCTACACTGGAAGCACAGGGTCTTAGCCACTGGACTGCCAGGGAAGTCCCTTAATCATTACTTTAATGATGGGAACTTCCGGCTGGGGCAGGAAGGCTTCTAGAAATTTTTCTAAACATCCATACCGGTGGCCGCTACTCTCCCCCAGACTGAGATCCATCTATGTGGAAATCACATTCTTGGTTTTTCAGCATGCAAGCTCAGGCGTGCCCAGTGCTGTGTACAATGCCTGGCACATGCTTGGGGTTGGATAAAAAATAACTGTTAAATGAATAAGGGGACTCTGGAGCCAGCTGTCTGGGTTCAAATCCTGACTCTGTCACTTACTGGCTGTGCAACCGTGGGCAACGTTCTCAACTTCTCTGGGTCTTATTGGTAAAATGGGGATAATGACATTCCCTGTCCCACTTGGGAGAGGATTAAATGCATTAACACACGTGAAGTGTTTCTGGCGGTACTTGGCACATGGAAAGCGCTGATTAAATGCTACTTATTATTATTACAAATAAGGAAGTATGTCACCAAAAGGAATCAAGATGTACAAAAAGCTGCTGGTGTTCTCAACGTTATTTAGTATCAGTATCACTTAGTGAGAGAGATCAGGCAGAACACAGATAAGTAGAATACAAAACCAAAGGCTATAAATGCCAAATGGAAGGCACAAAATGCTATGGGAATTCAGAGGAAAGATCGTTTCAGAGAAAAGGGACAAAGACACTTTGTGTGAAGATGTAATATACCTCTGCCGGCTCCTGGAAGAATTTTACATGACAGGTTGGCTGACACCTCTGGGAAAAGGGACGGCGTATTAGTTTGGGTTCTCCGAAAAGCAGACACCAAGACAGGAGTGGACACGCAGGAGGTTTATTGAGGGAGCTGTCTGTGAAGGATGAAGGGGAGGACCTGAGAAGGGACGTCTGACCCCTGCAGAGAAGAGGGACGGGGAGGAGGGCTGAGGAGGAAGAGGCAGCACAGGTCTGAAAAGCTGCTGGCCAGGCCAACAGGAGCCCTCAGGACAAAGTCTCCCTTCAGAGGCATCTGGGTTTCAAAGGAACGGCCACATCAGTACCCTCACGTGCTCGGTAACTGGCTGGGAGGAGCTCAGCTTTGGCTAAACAGTGGTGGTGAATCCAAGGGCAGCATCGGGAGCAGCGGCTAGTGACGCTCCCCGGAGCGCAGCTGATCTGAATGCTCACTCTCACAGCTCCCACAGCTGGGCACAAGCAGCGTCCCTAGTACCTCCTGTGTCCTTGAAAGCCAGGTTGAGCCTCAATAAATAAATGCCATCACTGAAAATCAAACACAAGACAGTATCAACGGGTCCCTTACCTTTTTCAAAAGGGATTTTTTTAAACTAAACCACAATTGCAAAAGCAAAAGCAAAATACATATTTACTGTTAAAGATTACAACTACTTTTAAAATAGTGTTCAGTATCTTTCAGATGTGGTTTCAGTTTCTAAAACAACGTAAAGGACATAAAATCATTATGAAACATCTCTTTTCTAAATATCAAAGTTAAAATTCTGGAATGAGGATTCAGAACTAATGCAGAAACAAAGCTCTGCTAAGAACCTAGAGGGTAAATCCTTTATAAACTGGTTGCTTAAGAAAGCAATTTGATCAAATGAGACTATGAGAAAACATTTTGCAAAAGTGTGAAGTGCTACATGAATGTGAGCTATCAATACAGTCAAGTTACATCTTAGGTGGGGTTAAGTCACAAGAAAGGTAAAAATGGAGAAAATCACAATTACCCTTAAACATGAGAGGCACACCCAGCAGGGAAGATGTTCCCACAGTGAGAGACATGAAGGAAAGAAGACCTCTGAGGACACAGCAAAGTCCCTTGTCCCTCCTCACACCACCAGGCGGGCACGTGGTCACTCAGTGGAAGGGCAGGCAGCAACCACACCACTTAAACTGTGCCCATTTTATTTATATAGATATACATCATATATATTTATACTTTTATAGATATATAAATATATATACACACACACACACATTTCCCCCTTCTGGCCAAGCATTAAATACATAAGTTAAATTGCATTTATGAGATCACCACCCCCCCCAAATGAACAACAACAAAAAGGTCTCACAGATTACAATATTTCTTTTATGAAGATACATGGCAGAGAAGAGGGAGCAAGACATACTCAGTTCCTATCACTACATCAGCGAGAAAACTAGTCAGCAGTTGACTTTCCCTCGTACCTTCACAGAAAAAAGTAGAAGCCATCATATGAGAGTTCCCTTCATGACCCTGTCATCCCACACCCCGTTCTTGCTTCTTCTGAGTGGCCTTAGAGGAAGAGGTGCCCCCTGTCAAGCCTTATCTCCTGCCCCACACTCTGGATCCCACAGCAGACCACAACTTTCACTATATATCTCCTTTCTCTCTACTATTTCTTCAAGTTTGCTCTTTTATTATTTCCTTCTCCTACATGTAAATAAACTCAAATTCTCCCAGGTTTTAAAAAATATAAAAATCATACACAAACACACACACACACACACAGACCCATCCATCCTCGATCTGTAATTTCCCAGTCTCTTCCTGGCATATTAATGTGTACTCTTCCCATTGCAAGGCCCAGAAATACTATATGACTCAAGCTGGCTAGAGCAAAAAAAGGGTGTTCCAGACTCCTGCAACTGAGAAGCTCGGGGTGGGGATGGCGCAGACAGAGCTGGACCCCTCAGCTCACACAGGGTCCATGGACGTGCCTCACTCTCGATCTCTCCGCTCTGCTTCCCTCTGACCGTGAATTCAATCTGAGGTGTGTGCTCCCCACATGGAGGGAAAGATGAACACTGGCAGCCCAGGCTACATCCTCTTGGTTTGTAATCCAAAAGGATGGGAGCTCTCACCCTCCAGGAATCCATGTTTCAAACCTCAGGGAGACTGGGACTCCTGGACTATCACCGAGGGAAGGCACTGGGTTTGGTGGCTCGTCTGCTTAAAACTCTTCCCTGGATTCCAAACGTCCACCCACGGCACAGGGTAAAGGACAGTGTGCACTTAGCCACGTGGTGGCCACACCATCACCTCTGCGCAAGCTCCTCTCTCTGCAGTCCCCTTGCCCCCAACCCGCCCACCTGGGAAACCGTATTCATTACTCCAGACCCACCTCAGCCCCGCCTCCCCCCCCCCAGGAAGCACTGGCAGACTCTCCAAGGGGCCCTTCTGCTCTGCCTCCTCTACACCTGCAGCCACCTGTACCGTCCCACCCCCACCCACACTCCCCCACCCCTACCCCATCCCCACCCCCCGGCACTAACACCCTCGTGGTAAATGCAGCTGTTTACCTGTCTGTCTCCCCTAACAAACCGTAAATCCTGGGCTTGTGCCTTATTGATCTCTGAAGACACAGCCCTACCAAGCAGACACACACACACACACACACACACGCACATACAGACTGGAAAAAATGTACGTGAAACTGAATTTTTTAAAAATCCAAGAACAAGATAGTTGCTTACTACATTTATATATTAATTATTCTTGATTTTACAGTAGAGGAACATATTCCTTCTTTTAAAAATAATTTTTAAATTGAATCAATTTGCTATTTTGAAAGTCACCTTTTTGAAAACAATAAACTATTTTCTAGTTTCATCTGTGGCACTTAGTTTAGAGACCAAAGATCAGTGCTCTAAACAGCTAGTAAAAGTATTTATGTCCATCTGCAAATAAAGCACTTACAAACAAAATAAAAACACAAATTATAAAAGTTTACATCAAAATATTCCAGACCTACCAATTATCTCTCTTCCCAGAATAAAAGGTCAAAGGCACCCTTTTCTAGTTATCACAAACAAAACATCTGAGCTCAGTCAGACTTTTATCCTAGGTCCACCTTTCTCACTTCAGAAGGCTAGACAATTTCAAGCACTAGGAGCAGGGATGGCGTATTTGTGTGACATATATGTGTCCAAAGTTCATTTTACATTCCAGAAGTTACAGATATAAAATGTTAGTAACCGATGAAAAATGAGCAAAGGGAGCATTAGGGCAAAATCACTTTGCTTAAAACAAGGTCAACTGAGAGAAACCATCCCAAGACTGTCTGAAGGGCCTGGAGTTATACCCCCAGCTTTGCTCTGGTTGCAGAATGTCCACGTGGCACTAACGTCCATGCAAATATTTTACCACCTGCGAGGCCTGCCAAGGGCACGGAGAGGCCAGTGAACACGAAAACACAGAAGGAGTCTTTTTATCTTCTGCCATGTTCAAGTCAAATATGGCCTCAAGTCTCCCTAGAAGAATACGGTAAAGCAGACTAGGAAGAGAGCAGCAAAACTCAAAGCAACATTTCTGGGAGACGCGCAAAAACTGTTGGGCTTTTGTTTACACGTTAACATTCATTCTGGTGGGTAAATATATTTTCTGGTATGTAAATATGCTTGCGTCAGGTAACTAGCAAAAGCTCGACACGGGCTGTATAATCCTATGACCCCCAGCTCTGCCCCTTAAAGACAGGGAGCTGGCAGACAAGGAGCCCACCTCTGGGAGCCTCAGTCTCCCCATCTCGAGGTCGGCGGTGGGAACACTACCCTCATCACAGGTTGTAGGACGATCCAGTGAGATCATGATGCTAATAACCACGCCATAGCTTCCTAACCCCTCATTAAGCTCCAGACCCCACATCCAGCACCTCCCAGACACTTCCATTTGTATCTCGCTGTCTTCTCAAACTCAACACACATCAACACCAAACTCGTCTTGTTCTGTCGTTAGCCAGTCTCCTCCCAACTCTTCTGGCTCTATCCATGACACCTCCACTCCCCCAAATACCTAACACCAATTATCAAATTCTAACAACGTGTTTATTGCTAGTCAGATTGCAAAGGAAGTGGCCGCCTCAACCCTTGCTGCCTGCAGGGCAACGGGAGCGACACTGAGGACAGCACTGTGGGACAGCACTGTGGGTCGAGGCATAAACGCAGCAATGTGACCTCCATGGAATCTAATCCAAGAAAATAATGCAAAATGCAGGAGAAGCTGCCTCCCAAGATGTTCAGAGTAGTTATTATTTACACCAGAGAAAGAAAGAAAAAGAGAGAAAAAGCGAGAGAGGAAAAAAAGAGGGAGAGATGAAGGAAGGAAACTACTTAACTACCCAAGAAATGGTAAGCTAAATTATGGTACATCGCCTCAACAAACATCTGTAGTTAATAAAAAGAAAAGGAACAAAACATTGGGAAATGTTAAAAGTAAGCTTAAAAGGCAACGTTTAAAATTGTAAGTGAACTTGTCCCTACTTAAAGCAACAGATGCACAAAAGGAAACATATCAAAATGTTCAATTTTGCTCTATGGGCATGTAGAGCCTCTGTGAGCGACTGTTCTCTCCTCTCTGGCCCCAGATATTTGGTCTGAACCCTGGTGTCACTAGATTTGACTGGCCTGTGGCCCCTGACCCCAAACCTCTTCTCCTTCAGATTAATCACTCCTCGCCCAGCTTCTGCAAACCTCATGTTCACTCCTCCCTGAGAATCGCTTGTCCTGCCACAGGGTCCTTCGTGGCCCCGCCCCTCCTCTCCAGGCCCCAGCACCTGTCTGCTCCTTCATCACCAGTCTTCTCAGTGTCTCCCTGCCTTCCCACTGGCCCCATCCATTTATCCTGGCCCTGCCGGCAGAGAGGCAGTGCTTGAATATTACCATTTGACCTGCTAAGAATTCTCCAGTGGGCCCTCTCACCTGCAGGATAAGATCTGAGCTTCTAACTCCGGCAAACAAGGCCCTTTCTGATCTGGCCCCAACCTGCCTCAGCTCCTACCGGTCAGGCCACCTCTCCTCCCCTCCCCCATGACCCCGAAGTCCAACTCGCTGTCCTGCCCTTACCCCTGGCCTACACACCACTTTGGTCACTGCTCTGACACTGCGGACGCCCTCAGGGCCAGGGTTCCAGCACCCAATCCTCAGTGCCCAAGGTTCCTCAACCTCCCGCATCATTGCTGTGTATTTCTACCACCAGCTCCTCCCCACCTCGGCCCGAAATGCTCTCCCCCTCGACTCTCCCCAAGTCTAACCCTGCTCTGTTCAGCATGCCGCGCTGGCCACCTGTGGCTCCTGAGCTCTTGGGAGACGTGCTGCACACGTACAGTACACATGGGATTTCAAAGACTTGCTATCGGAAGATAAAATAGTGGAAATAACTACTGCAGAGCAGAATAAAGAAAAAAGAATGAAAAGAACTGAGGACAGTCTCAGAGACCTCTGGGACAACATTAAACGCACCAACATTCAAATTATAGGGGTCCCAGAAGAAGAAGAGAAAAAGAAAGGAACTGAGAAAATATTCGAAGAGATTATAGTCAAAGACTTGCTATCAAAAAATGATGGAAAAAACTGAACATTTTACTTTCATTACCTGTTGATACAACACATATTAGATGTATGGGGTTAAAAATATATATAGATATTATTAAAATTAATTTCACCTGTTTCTTTTTACTTTTTTAGATGTGGCTACCAGAGCATTTTTAATCAGACCTGTGGCTGATATCTATTTCTACTGGACAGAACGAGTCTAACCATTCTTCAGGGTCTCCTTCAAGATGCCCCTATCTTTGTTCTTAATGATCTTTTCTGCCCCTTGAAATCCTATAATGGAGTCCACCACATATAAGCCACTATCTAATTACATAACACACTACATGCTTACTAGTATTTTACGTCTATTCTTCCTGCTACATCAATGCCATTTCTAAACCCTATTTTGGGACTCACAGTAGGCACTCAACTTTTAATTAGACATGGAATCTTTGCTGCAGCAAGACAGCAATGCACAGAATGTTTTTTTAGTTTGGTTTTGTTTTGTTTACTTATTTACTTTCCCAAGGATGATTTCAACAATGTAAGGAGACCTGGGAGTCAGGGGACCTAACAGCTCTTTGTTCTTCCTCTAAATTACATAATACATACACAACGTTGAGTGCATGGCTTGGCCCCCAGTAAGCCCTGCCTGTGTCTCAGTTTCCCCTCCCCCTTTAAAATAAAGTTAATAATACCAGGCCAATCTACAATATATAGCCAGGTCAAAGTAGCTAAGCAAGTTCTAACAGGAGTCATTACCATGATACGAAGAAATACTCTACTTTTCACAGCTAACTGTATCTTTCTCAGCCAGCTGTCTTAAACACAGACTAATTTTTATGAGGAGGGAGCAAATCCATCACAATTATTAAAATAAGAAAGGAGAAGGGACAACCTATCAAAACGCTTGTCCTATCCTACTAACGACAGGAAAACAGTAATGACAGAGGAAACTGTTACATGCCTATTCCAAGCTGAAGTAGCTTATACATCACACTCACAATAACCTTTATGAGGCAGACATCACCATACCCATTTACAGAGTAAAAAAAATGAGGTTCAAAGACAGGTCGAGTAATTGGCCCAAAGTCATGCAGCCGCAGGCTACAAATCCAGGTCAAGTGCTATCAGCTTCGTATGTAAAAAATAACATCGTTATTATCACTGGAAAATATGTGAAAAGCAAGAGTATTATCTAAATATACAAATAAAAATACAATAACAATTTCTATTCATTTCCTTCAAATAGTTTCTTTTTTTTTTGCAAATATACTTTTTTTTTTTTTCTTCTAGTTTTGTGGAGACATAACTGACATGTAGCACTGTATAAGTTTAAGGTGCACAGCATAGTGATTTGACTTACATACATCACTAAATGATTATCACAGAAAGTTTAGTGAACATCCATCATCTCATATAGATACAAAACGAATGAACTAGGAAAAAAAATGTTTTTCCTTGGGATGAGAATTCTTAGGATTTACTCTTTTAACAACTTTCACATGCAACATACAGCAGCGTTAATTACAGTCACCATGCTGTACACTACATTCCTAGTACTTATTTATTTTATAACTGGAAGTGTGTACCTTTTGATTAACTTCATCCAATCATCCCCCCACACCCTGCCTCTGGTAACCACAAATCTGGTCTCTTTTTCTTTCTCTTTTTAATTTTTATTGAAGTATGGTTGATTTACAATGTTGTGTTAGTTTCTGCTGTACAGCAAAATGAATCAGTTATACATATACATATACCTATATCCCCTCTTTTTTAGATTCTTTTCCCATATAAGTCATTCCAGAGTATTGAGTAGAGTTCCCTGTGCTATACTGTAGGTCCTCATTAGTTATTTATTTTATATATAGTAGTGTGTATATGTCAACCCCAATTCAAATAGTTTCTTGATCTTGGCTAAATCCTATTTTTCAGATGAAAAGGATTTTTTTCCTAGTAGACTTTTCCTTAAAGTAGCAAACCAGTAGGGTATGCACTGTGGTGGGACTAGTACACTGCTGTACTATTTTTTTTTAAAGCCTTTCAACCACAGTTGTAAGCGAAAGTTTACATGAAACATTATGAACTAGAACTCCTCAGACACATTTACAAAAATCTAGTGCCTACAGATAAGATTACAGTAATAAATGAAGTAAACTGGGCCAGTCCACCAGCAGATGCATCGACAAAAACCAACATACATAAGGAAATATCACAGAGCCTCTCCACGCTGCAAAACTGAGGTCAGATGGCTCCATGAAAGGACAAAAGAAAGTTCCTCAAAATAAGACACACACCTTCAACTGAAACCACAGAGCCTTGAAAACTAACTACTTTCTCAGAACAGTAACAATGTACTGTGTGTCTCTAAGAAAACCAACATCTAGGTTTAATTGCGTCTGGCTTTGCAAAATGTAGCCAACTTAATCCTGTAGACTTGGACAGAACAAAAGTTAAGTTCAAGCTCTCTACCACAGAAAAAGTCCCCAAGTATCAACTGCTTTAAAATACCACTCTACTCTCCTTTATCAAAAATGTCCCTGCAGGAGGTGTTAATCAGTCACTACTAAGAACCCCACACAATGCGTCCTGTGTGCGCCTGGTATTTTAGTACAGGAAGTAGAAAGTTCAGTTTACCAAGAACACCGAATTTCACTTTCAAAAGTCTTGAAAACTAATCACTCTAACAGTACTTAATTTACATTTCATTCCAAGCTGTCCTAGACGGGCGGAATCTCAAGGAATTCGAGAATGTAAAAAACTTCACTTGGCAAAACCAGGTGTGTGGATTTGTTGTTTTCCTTAGAGGTACTTCACGGAGTATAAATAGAAATCATTTGCAAATTTTAATCTCATGAACAAGATCTTTATTTAAAATTCTCACCTATATGATGAATTCTGTTATACCATATTTCCTCAAGTGACAGACACATTAAGACTTTGTGCCCTAAATCAGGTGATTTTGCTCATTTTAAGAATAAAAAAAGACATCTAGAAGAAACATAAAGTATCTTTTTCTCAGCCCGCAAATAACACAAAGACAAGTCTGTCTATAGACAGCAAAGGTGTTTCCACCTTAAATACAAGACTAAGGAGGTAAGAAGAGAAAACAAAACACAGCATAGCAAACCAGCTACAGATCACAGGTGGCAGGTGACAGGAAGCCTTGGGAACACTTCACACCCACAGGGGTGAGTTTCATCCCAGGTCAAGTGCAGGCCGACCTGGGCTCTGCAGAACCTCCACCCAGCGGGCTCATAAAAACGGAAGAAGGCACATAACCATCAGTGTCATCCTGACAATAAAGGAGAAGCAGCCTCCTTGAACCCAGGAAAGTCACCCTTCCCTCCAAGCAGACACGAGGAGCCCCCTTCACACCAAGAACACAAAGAAAATGAAGCAGCCAGACCCATGGGAAGAGAGACGGCACTTAAATTTATCCCGGGGCCACTTGGGGGCTCAGTCTGTTCGGGGATCGGACTCAAAAGTAAAAATAAAATTAAAGTGGGGGGGGGGGGAGGAGATGACAGTTCAATTAAGTCCGTGCTGGGACCACTTGGGGTCTCAGTCTACTTAGGGTCTCGGACTTAAAAATAAAAATTAAAAACTGGGAGGAAAGATGACAGTTCGATGTGTGCGTGAGAGGACCCCCGGGCGCCCAGGGTTTGCTGGGGAGGGGACCGTCCCGGCCGCGCCCGGCCCCGAGGCCACCTGGCGAGAATCCGGGGTAAGTTTACACTCGAGGGCGACGGGCAAGCCCGCGGGCCAGGCTGCCCGCTTCCCGGGAACAACGCCAGGGCCCAGGCAGAGGGTCTGCGCCCCCCGCCCCGGCATCCCGCCCCGACCCCCGCCCGCGCCGCGCCTCACCCAGCAGCGCCCGCAGGTGCTTCAGGCGGGTCAGCACGTCCTTCTTGGGGTCCAGCACCTTCTGCGTGGACTTCTTCACATCCCCGTGGCTCCTTCGGGAGAACATCCCGCCGCGGGGAGCCCGGGCCCCGCCGGCGGGGCAGGAGGCGCCTGCGCCGCGCGAGTCACCGCATAGGGTCAGGCCGGCGCGTGTCTCCCGGGCCGCCCGCCGCCGCCCGCCGCCGCCCGCCGCCGCCCGCCGCCGCCCGCCGCCGCCCGCCGCCGCTTCGGCTGTGGCTCCAGGAAGGAGAGGCGGGCCTGGCCGGCGAGGGGCCGGGCAGGAAGGCGGTGTCGACGCTAAACCCATCGCCCCGCCCCGCGGGAGGTGCCGTCCGGCCCCTGGGCGCAGCGCACGCGCGCGTCGTCGGGACCCGCCTCGCGGGGGCGCGCCCGGGTTCCGAGGAGGCGCCGCGAATCACAAAGAAGCTGGCCCCGCGCACACGCTGTACTCCAAGTCCCGGGATGCACCGCGACAGAGCCCTCCAATCAGGCTGGCGCGCTTTCGGCGCGATGAGAGTCAGTGGGCCGGCTCTGTGCACGTGCCCCCTCTCCACCCCGCCGTGGGCCGCAAGTGCTCCTGGGAAAGGTAGTTCTCCAGGAGGCGAGACCCTGAGACCACATTTCCAGGGTCCCAGTCACTGGGCAGCATCCGCCCGACCCCTACCCAAGGAGGCCCAAGGCTTCTGTATCTATAGTCTCCGGCCTGTGCGCCCACCCAGTTCCCTCTAGTGCAACGTGAACCACAGAAACTCACAACAGGGAGTGAGGGAGCGAGTGGAAATCCCGTTGATCATACCAAAATCGGAGCTCCAATTACACACTAAAATGAATGGCTTTGGCAGTAGGGAAGGGCATGCCTGGGCTCTGGGAGAGGAGGCCAGCCCCACTCCCCTTGGTTCCTGGGACCCGTCTTGACTTGGGATATGAGAGTGCCTCACCGGCAGGTTCCTCTACGTCTTGCCTCTTGCTTTGTGGGAAGTGCACGTTCTCTGTGTTGTGCAAGGCCACCTAGCAATACAGTAGCAGAACCAGAAATAGAACCTGAGGGACCTTACTCTCAGGCTGGGATGGTTTTTAAGGCCAGGTGCCTGTAACCTGAGGCAAGACTTTGAGATGGAAGATGGTCTGGAGATCTGCAGGGTTATTTACTGGCATCTGGATCCTTTGATGCTTCAAATTTTGGCAACATTTTAGCAAGCACTTAAGCTGGCTGTTAAAAATCACGTGATCTCCATCAAATTGGGACAGCACAACTGTCTTTTCCTCATTCGGCTAAACTGTAACTTTGGGGAAGAGCCAGCGATTTACACAGCCTTCTAGCCTCATCGCTGGGCACTGTATTTGACCTCGAAGCAGTCAATAAAAGTTCGTTAAATAAAATGGGATAAAAAGCTAAAATAATCCTACATATTTAATCCAGGCATGCAAAAAATATCTCTTGGTTGTTAGATTCTCTATTTTTCAAGTTATCAAATAGCATTGATAAAACTGGGATATATTCATACAAAGGAATATTACTCGGCAGTAAAAAGGAATAGACAACCAATAAACCCAATGGCATGGATGAATCTCAGACCCAGAGATGGAAGCCCCACACTCAGGATGATGACAGAACTGCCCTACCAGCCTGGGTCCCCGGATGACCTGTCCATCAGGACCACAAACCCTCCAAGACTGTCACAAGAGTGAAATAACCTTCTCTCTTAAGTCAAAGCATTCTGGGTGTCTTTGTTGCAGAAATTTAGCCTGTACTTGGCTACACATAGTAAGTCACAATATTCACCTCACCATTCTTTTAGGGTAAGATAACTTTCATTGCATTGATGGAAAAAAATAGGATGCACTTGTCTTAGGGAATTCAATTTATCTATCGCAAGTCAACCTATCATCAAAGTCAAACATTTGTTGAGCACCTGCTATGTGCAAGGCATGAGTCTAAACCTTGGGGATAAAAAGCTGTATAAGATGCAGCCTCCTTACCTCCAAAGCTTCCAATTTAGTTGAGAGGCAGAGCAACTAGATAAATGAAGAGATAAACAACAGTGTTCAGTGAACACATGACATGGTCAAAACTTGGTAGTAACAGAAATAGGCATTCATGCATACAGGTTCATCTCATCCATCGTATCTAGCCTTTACTCACTGATGAAAGTGTAGAACTCCAGGTCTTCTCTAAAAAAATCAAGAAACGTGTTATTATTTTGAGGTTTTCCACCCACCCATCATGTATATATATTCCATGTGAAATAAAAATAAATAAAAACACTTCTTATTCTCTGTTGCTGCACAAAATCATGGCTGCTAGACTGTGAACTTCTTGAGAACATCACCTGCTTTGCAATCGATATTTATCCCTGGAGGTTCAGAGTGCCAAGTATTTTGTAGACACTTGAGTACTGTTGAACAAGTATCCTGCTGTCATCAATAAATACAGATAATGAAATCAAGAGTTAAAAACTTACAATGTAAATTAAGACTACCCTGAAATGCCATTTGGATTCGCAAAAAAAAAAAAAAGCAAAAACAAAAACATGATTTGACAACACGCTCTGGTAGCAACGCTGTAGAGAAACACAGCTAATAGGAGTGTAAAATATTACAACTCCTATGGGGGAGAATTTGGCCAAATTACAGAAACTTGCTCTTTGACACAAATCTTACTTCTAAGAATCTACTCTGAAGATATACCTCCACAAATATATAAAACCACATGTGGAAGATTATTCCTTTAGCATTATTTATAATAACCAGTATAGTAGGGTGAACAGATATGTCCATGTCCTAATCCCCAGAATGTGTGGTTGTGACTTTTTTTGGAAAAAGCATCTTTGCAGATGTAGTCAAGTCAAAGATCTCAAGGCGAAATCATCTTGGATTATCTGGCTGGGCCCTAAATCTAATGAGTGTCCTTATAAGACACAGAAGAGAAGGCACACAAACAAAGAAGAAGGTGAAAACAGAGGCAGAGATTGGAGTCATATGACCACAGCCAAGTGACCCCTGCAGTCACCAGAAGCTGGAAGAAGCCAGGAAGGAGTCTCCCTAGGGGTTTTCCAGAGGGAGCCTAACCCTGACCTTGATTTCAGACTTCTGTACTCCAGAACTGGGTGAAAATAAATTTCTGCACATACGTGCACACCGGAGAGTAGCTGACTAAACCCAGCCCATCCACATAAGGCAGTGCTATGCAGAGCTGTGCCACCATAAGAAGTAATGAGAAAATGTCCTACGTTCTCATTTTACTTCATTCATTCATTCATTCATTAATATCTCAGTCAGCATAATTAGAGAATGTTGTTCAGTACAATGGTTTTGATTTAATTAACATACTGTGCACCCATATTTTAAAATTCTACCCTTCTTGGGCTTCCCTGGTGGTGCAGTGGTTAAGAATCCACCTGCCAATGTAGGGGACATGGGTTCGAGCCATGGTCTGGGACGATCCCACATGCCATGGAGTAGCTAAGCCCGTGTGCCGCAACTGCTGAGCCTGCGCTCTAGAGCCCGCGAGCCACAACTACTGAGCCCACGTGCCACAACTACTGAAGCCTGCGCGCCTAGACCCCGTGCTCTGCAACAAGAGAAGCCATCGCAGTGAGAAGCCCATGCACCGCAACGAAGAGTAGCCCCCGCTCACCGCAACTAGAGAAAGCCCACGCGCAGCAACAAAGACCCAACTCAGCCATAAATAAATAAATAAATAAATAAAATTTATTTAAAAAAAAATTCTACCCTTCTTTTCTCAGAAATCTTTCTAAAATATACCTCAGTTTTCCCCATCTTACTTTTTATTGCGTTATAATTGACACACAATATTCTATTAGTTTCAGGTGTACAGCATAGTGATTCAATATTTTTATGCATTACGAAATGATCACCACAATAAGTCTAGTCACCATGTGTCATCAGACACAGTTATTCCAATATTATTGACTATATTCTCTATGCTGTACATTAATCCACATCTCCTTAAACAGACTGTTCATTGTTTATGAAACCATCATTTATCTCCCCCCACCACTCTGGGCCCCTGCATCTCCTCCTTAATTGGTGTTGCTACTAGCAACAAAGGAGAAATACCTCATAGGCTTCCCCCATCTAATTTTGACCATATCTTGCCCCAAAACTCAGTCATTGCTATCAGAGACAATTTGTTCGTCTTCTTAACTTCCACAGTTGGAATCATTCCAAATACTTAGATCTGCCAGCTCTGTGGTTTCCAGGTAACCTACACATTAATGTATTTTATTTCCAAATATTTCATGCAACAGAATTTTTCAGATTGGAAGAATTTTTTTTTAGATTGACTAAAATACCTCATGCCTGCGTGTTAATCCTGATAGTCATGAATATTATGTTAATTTTAATATTTGGAAAAAATCAACTTTCAGCCTCAAATATTCCTGTCAGATAAATTCGTTGTGCCTGTCCTCCGGAGTAAGATGTTCTAGTGGGTCAGACATACTGTGGCTCTTCATTTGAATGTTATTGCTGCAAACAGCAACCCC
Source organism: Balaenoptera ricei (assembly GCF_028023285.1). Taxonomy (NCBI): domain Eukaryota; kingdom Metazoa; phylum Chordata; class Mammalia; order Artiodactyla; family Balaenopteridae; genus Balaenoptera; species Balaenoptera ricei. Next base: position 47,322,839 of record NC_082653.1, on the reverse strand, counting down.
AGGTTGTCTGTTTTATTGATCATGGGACTCTCTGCGTTCTTATTTCCTTACAAAAAGCTACAACCTAATAAATTCAGGGTTTTTTTCTTGTATCAGCTTTCACCCTGAAATATTGACTTAAGATCATTCAATATGTATCTTGTGTTCCTGAGACTCTACTTCTACCTAAAATTCCCAGAAAAGAAGGGATGACGACACTTCATAATAATGAAATGCAAAACCCAATGCTTAAGAAACAAGAAACCTAAGGTCTCTGTTTTCCAGATGATGTATTACTGTTACCCTAAAAATATATATTATTTTCTCCTCCAAAAATATTTCCCATTAGTTTCTTTTCTTTCCAAATATCTGTCAAGCAAGGAGATTTAATACTTAACTTTAAACTTGACTATAAATCATTTTATATGAGAATTTCAATTCAGAAAAGACTCAAAAGAAGTTTCTGAAAATGTTCTACTCATTTTGATATGTCTGATGGCTTCCTGATAACAAAGTAATGCCCGAAGGGAAAGAAACATAATCGTTTTTCTAAATGTACTCAAGCAGATGTTTTCACAGCTGTGCATTTCAACCACGATGTCATCTGCTTAGGATATATTTTCATTTTTTTTTATCATCAAAACAGTAATAACATTTCAGTATTAAATCATGGATATACATCAACATTAGAAAAAATAAGCACAGAAGTAAGCACATGAGAACATCTATAAGTAATAAAAACACATCTTTGCATGATAATGATAAAAAAAATCAAGAATCATCGAAACTATCTAAACAGTAAATAAAACTTGAATAAAAGATTCGAAGGCTGGAGAGACAGAGTTACATAAGGTAAGAAGTCTGCAAAAATTTGTTCATTACCTCACATCTGCCCCCAATATACAAAGTGCCACCATTCAGTTTAATATTAGATCAGATACACACCTTAATTTTGAACTGGGTGTTAGATTTTCTAAAAATGAATGCAGATTATGAAATGTCAACACAAATTATTCATTCAAAATGGAGAACATCATCATACAGTTTGTTTTACTTGCAAATTTTTGTAATTTTCTGGGGAAAAAATGAATCTCAAAATAATTATTGGAGAGCATAATCATCCTTGGGAAAAACAATACAAGAATACAAATTCTTTTCCTAATATACATATAAACCTATGTCTTAAACTGAGACTATTTTTACCTGGTATTTCAGACAGGATTCTTAGTTGCAAGTAACAGAAATTGACTGGCTGTTTAAGCAAAAGAAAATTCATTCCAAGAATGTTGGCTGTCAAAATCAAAGGGAGGTTGGAAAACCAGGCTTAGAAAATAACTAGGAAAACAGATACTGATGCAGCTCTGGGAGTTACAAAGATAGTGAGGACGCAGCCTCAACTCCCTGAGAAGTCACAGTCTAATGGAAGAGACAGACACCTAACTAGATAGTAGTAATTCACAGCAGTGATACATGAAAGGCTTTATGGGACATGGCAGGAAGGACTGGGGAGTGGCCATGAGAGGAGGGCTCAGAGAAGGCTTCCTGGAGGAGGTGACACCTGAACTGGGAAAGAAGCTGAACACACCCCAGGCAAGGCTAGGAGGTAATATGCAAAGGGCTGTGTGAAGAACACCAGAAGCAGTTTGGTTCTGTATGGTTGTTATTTGTGCTGCGATAGTATTCAGCATACTCTTGGGATTGCAGAAATGTGTGTGTTCTCGTAGCCTTGTAAAAACAGCAGGGCCAAATGAAAGTAAAGGGTGGCGATGCCAAAGTGAGAAGAGACAAGTGAACTTCTTCCGGATCTGTGGAAGGCAGTATGAGATGACAGCAAAGGCAAATGCTCTGACTCCCAGTCCTCCCCGCTTACTAGCTGTGCGATCTTAAGTGGGTGACTTAATTCTCCAAGCCTCAGTTTTCCTCATCTAGAAAATGGAGACAAACTTGCATTGGGCTATTTATTCTAAGGAGTAGATCAGCATAAAAAGAACGAGGACAATGCCTCGTACCAAAACATTCAATAAAGATTATTTTGTTTCTCCCTTCTCTCCCACTCCCAGAAAATACAAACGACGAAATTCCTGCTTACTAAGATGGTCCATTTGTGTGCACATTTTATTCCTAAATGTGTTTAATAGGAGGGCTTTACACAGCTATGGTTTTCCATGGCTTTCCATAGTTTACACTGGACACCATCAGAATAGGTCGAAGCAGTGTCCCAGAATCTTTCACACCCCGCTTTTGTTATGTGCACCCCTTGGCAAGGAGGGGTATTTTCACTAACATCCCCATCACACCAGGCAAAATAGCTGCATCTTTTTGGACCTTAAATGATGCTAGATTAAGAATGCTGGCCAAAGGCTCATGGACCTAAATAATGTGACCCAGCAGTTTGCCCTGGGTATATTTTACTTTCTCTGGTTACATTAAGACCAAACCCAAGAATGGTTTATGGGTCTTTGCAAAGCTAAAGTAATAATTCAGGTTATTATAAGTGAGATTAACAACTCATTTATAATCATAAAAACAACAAAGTAACACCTCAGAGACTAAAAATTTTGGCTTGAATAATGTACCCAAAAGGTGCCAAATGACATTTTTCTCCATCAGAGCTGAGGCGAACTGTCCCAGCCAAGCCTAACTCAAATTTCAGGATTCTGAAAAAATAAACAAAATGCATTCAGCCACTGAGTTTGGAGATTGTTTGTTACAGAGCGGTAAACAGAGAGGTTATCTGCTTGCAGCCCCAAGGATCTGGAACTAACAAGTCTCAAAGACTCGTTTCCTCAGCTGGACAAAGCCAGACACTATCTCTGATGGCTTATCTCCAGCATCCTCCTGGTGCTCAAATTCTTTGAGCCTATGACTCTCTCCATGGCTCATCCCTATGACCTCAGACTAGCCTGGTATCCATATGATAATTTAGATTTTTGTTCCCAGAAAGTGACTGGCTTGACAGGCATTGCTTTACCCATCAAAGAGCAGGAATGTCAGTGGCAAGAAGGGAGGACAAAAGGTCATCCAGAGGTAGAGGCAGACAGAAGAAGCAGTTTCAAGAATTTGGGTGCTGGCAGCAAAGAAAGAAACCCAAAGTTTGTCTCCATAGAGGATATTAGGGTATTTACAGAGTAAATAGTAGAATGCTCATAGGAAAAGCATGGGGCACACCTGAAACAGGCAGGGCAACAGAAATTGACCTGAGAAATTGACTTTTGATTCATCCAGTATTATAGGAATCACTTTAAAAATGTGCTGGGTTTGTAACTAGTTACTTGCAGCAGGTGAGCAGACAAGAACATAGATGAAATTTCCAGAAGAGTTGGGAAGAGGGCGTATCAATTAGCTATGCCGCTAAAATGTTGTATGGCGACCAACCACAAAATTCAGTGGCATACACCAGTAAGTGTTTGTTCAGCTCAAGAGTCTATAGGGTTCATCTGATCTGGGTTGGACTTGGCTCTTCTTGGCTGGGACTCCTTCCATGTCTGGGAGTTCGCTACCTATTGGTTGATCCAGGGTGGCCTTGGTTGGGATGACTAGGGTACCCTGGCTCTGGTCCAGATTTTTCTCATCCTCCTCCTGAGACCAGTGGACCAGCCTGGGCATGTCCTTCTCATGATAATGACAAAGGGCAGGTGTGAGCAAGCCTAATTGCACAGCAGTTATGAGCCTCTAATTGTGATATATTTGCTATTATTCTATTGGCCAAAGCAACTCCTGTGGCTGAGCTGAGAGTCAGGGGAGGAGTGTCTTGGGAACGAATGGATAGAGAGAGGGATTGAGAATTATGGCCATTAATCAATCTGCCGTAGAAGGTATTTTGTAAAAATCAACCTTGAAAATGGACAAAGGGAAATTTTCCAAGGATCTATCAGGAACTTCTGTCTGTTAGGGGGCATTCCTAGCCCTGGGGACTTGAAACAAAGGAATCTTTCCCCTTCACTAAGGAGTGCCTGCTATCCTGCCTACCCCGAAGTCCTTTATCCACATTGAAGGAGCTCATATTTCAGCCTGGCCATTCGCGTGACTGTCCTTTTATGACCATCCTTCAAAATCCCCCACCAGATAGACCACTGGACTTCGGAGTCTGAGAAGGAGGCTGCCCTGATGTAAAGGAGCAGGACCTTATTGGGCCTTCCCGGGACAGACCCCTCCCCCCATCTTCTGCTTTAGCTCCTCTCTGAAGTACCCAGGTAATAGTATCTGATGCACATTTCTGAGCTGCTTTACAGGTGCTAAAACCACCACCAAATGGAAGACGTTAACTACTTGATAACCAAGAGTACATAGTCCCCAAGCCTACTGGAGCCTAAGGATTGATAATGTTAACCCCTGTGACCTCACCATCAACCAATCAGAGAATTGTATACAAGCTGATCACAGACCCTGGGACACCCCTCCCTCACCTGGCCTCTAAAAATGCTGTGCTGACACCCATCAGGGAGTTCGTGTGTTTAGAGCACTAGCTATCCCAGACTCCTTGTAAGGTGCCTTACAGTAAACACTGCACTTTCCTTCACCACAATCCAGTGTCGGTAGATTGGCTTTACTGCGAGTGGGTGAGTGGACCCAAGTTTGGTTCAGTAACACCAGGAGACAGGGAATAAATGCATTGGTTGCAAGGCTAGTGGGCTTTCCCAGTCTCTGCTAAGAGACCCAGGTGTAATCTCAGGAAGGAATTGCTAAAATGAGAAGGATGCAACAGATTTAATTACATTATACTTTTCAGATGACAAAGGAAAGGTGACTTGGATGATTGATTAATCAGAAGACAGATTAGGTTGTAAGACATTGCCAGTGTTGACTGAGGACTCCCAGGAGAGGAAGAGTGCAGCTGTCAGTCATACTCTAGTGGAAACTGCTGGAAGGCGGGAAGTGTTGTTTGAGAACTGCCCATCCCCATGGCTCTGACTCTGCCTGACTTGATAAAGTCTTTTACAAATTGGCTTGCTTGGCCGGGGCTAGTCACCCAGAGCTTGAAAAACACAAGCAGACATTGTAACAGTGAGCTTCTGGACCTGCATCACCAAACCCCAGACACAGATTCACAGTGATCCTACCGATATGTCCAGACCTCGTGAGGCCCTTGGGAACACTAGCTTTCCTCCCAGGTTAACAATTCTCAAGCTGCAGGACCTATGTTAGGTGAGTCTCTAATGAGAAATCCCACCTTCTAGAAGCCCTGACCCCTGGACGTATGTTCAGTGTCCTGACACAAAGGAATTTTTTTAAAAGTGTGGCATTCAATGCAATGTTTATATGGTTTATATGCCTCTTGCTTTGGACAGTGAAATCCTAGCAAACAGCAACTTGTATTTAACTGGATCTGATATACCACAGGATAAGTTAAACTTGATTAGAAAATACTGGCAGACGTAAAACTTCCCCTGATGATATTCACTCAGGAAGCTGAACAGAGATTCTTTTTTTCAGATTTTTTTCCAGTTTTATTGAGATATAATTGACATATAGCATATAAGTTTAAGGTGTTCAGCATAATGATTTGACTTAAATGGTGAAGTAACTACCACAGTAAGTTTACTTAACATTCATTGCCTCATACAGAAACGAAAAAGAATGAAAACAAAATTTTCCCTTTGTGATGAGAACTCTTAGAATCTACTCTCATAACTTTCTAACATATCCTACAGCAGTGTCATAACTATACAACTATAGCTTTCATGTTGTACATTACATCCCTAATATTTATTTATCTTATAACTGGGAGTTTGTACCTTTTGACCACCTTGATCCAATTCTTCCTCCCTCCATGTCCCACCTCTGGTAACCACAAATCTGATCTCTTTTTCCATGAGTTTGGTTTTTTGGCGGTTCTTTGTTTCTTTCTTTCTTTAGGTTCTACGTATAAGAGAGATCATACAATATTTGTCTTTTTCTGTCTGACTTACATTTCACTTATCACAATGCCCTCAAGGTCAAGGTACAGGAATGAGTAGAGATTCTTGGTGTTCCACCCAAACCCTTTGCACTCACCTCTGCCTAAAGGCCACGTACGACCAAAAACTGTGACTCTCTGTCCGAAGGCTTTTTTTTCATTGTGGGAGCATGCTTGGTCCGTGCACAGCACTAACACAGAGAGTTGGTGCTCTCAGAAGCAGCCCTCAGCAATACCAGACAGGGAGGTGCTGGATAAGGAGCCCAGCTCCCTCGCCTTGGGAGTGGAATAACAGGAATGTCGTGCTTACCTGCTTGGTCATGACCCCCATATGGGCTGCCCTCCCCTCTCTGTCTCCCTTCTTCACTTCCCCCAGTGTTTCCTGGGATACCCTCCCAAATCAACTACTTGCTCTCAAATCCGTTTCAACCCAAGAGAGCACTCAGTCTCACAAGAGAACACAGTCCAGTTAATAAGCCGTGGTTGTTAACAGAACAATACCTAGGATACCAGTTTTTCTTTGCCAGTGTTGTGTTCGGTGAAGGAGAAACCAATGTTATAAGTTAAAAGAAAGTGAATTAAGTTGATGAGATTCAAACAAGACAAATCTCAGGGCTTCTAGATGGACGACAGATATCAGATAGACAGATAGACAGAGAAAGGACAGCTCCAGCCATCTACATGACCTATTAGTCTAGACCTTAGCCTGGGGCAGTCAGGCAAACTGCAAACTTGAGGAAAGAGGCTCCAGTCTTGCCCACCTAACTCTGAGAAACTGCATGAAGCCTGATAGAAAGACAGCATCGTTCTCTATGGCTCCTCCTGCAGCTTGCTCTGCTGGCTCAATATTATGTTTCTGAGACTTTTTTTCAGTTTGGATATATATGCTCTTATTTTAATTGCTTCATCATAGTCCGAGGGCATGAATACTGCCCAATGTGTTGGTTCATTCTCCTGGAGATGGATATTCAAACTGTTCTACAATTTCATGATTGCAGCCCATGCTTTGACAAACGTTCCTGTCTGTGCCCCAGTATGTGTGCACATGTGTGTGTGCACGTGTGTGTGTGTGCATGTGTGGGTGTGTCCATTGCAGGGTTGCTAGGTTATGTACCCGGGTAGAAAACACCAAATCTGCAACAGTGGTCACCTCTGGCGGTGGGCTTAGCAAGAGTGGGTCCTTGGAAGGAGTGTGTTTGTTCAAGGGATGTTGGTCTCATCATTCCTATCTGAAGTACATTGCTCATAATTTAAAAATACACAAATCTACTCTGGTTTTGAATTGACCCAGAGACAACTCTTTCCTGGCTTTACCTTGTTGCCTTTACTTGTTAAAACTTCCTCTCAAGCACTGATGTCTCCAAGAAGCATGTACTAAAGAAACAGAATCACTTTTGTGCAAAGTTAGTAAAGCAATCATTAAAAAAAGGAATTCTTAAATCTGTGACTGACAGAAAATTTTTCTTTGACTTTAACTTCTTCCCCCAACTTTAAACAAATCTATTTTCAGAATATTGACTTAGGTAAACAGTCCTCACCTCTCGGGGAATTCCAGGATAGCTTTATCCATCGGCAGCTCTGTGAGAAAAGCCATCTAGGTCATTTCAGGCTTTCATCCTTTGTTATTTCAAGTCAATAAAAAAAGTTGGCCAGGAAGGTGACTCAGGATTTGGTTTGCTCTGGCTTACTTGATTAAGATAATAGGTTGATTTGGCTTATTCATTCCTTTTCACCTCTTTATTCTTACTAGAAATGAGATTAAATGGCCATTATTCCTTTCCCACCTCCAACCAGTTGATTTTGATAAAAAAATATTTTCGCCAAATTGATGTGATTGCACACAAGAATTCTGAATTAGATAACCCAGGTTTTCCCTCACTTCCTCACCAAAAATTCCATCCATGAAGGTATAGTTCAAAAATAGAGGGGCTTCCCTGGTGGCGCAGTGGTTGAGAATCTGCCTGCCAATGCAGGGGACACGGGTTCGAGGCCTGGTCTGGGATAGATCCCACATGCCGCGGAGCAGCTGAGCCCGTGAGCCACAATTACTGAGCCTGCGCGTCTGGAGCCTGTGCTCCGCAACAAGAGAGGCCGCGACAGTGAGAGGCCCGCGCACCGCGATGAAGAATGGCCCACGCTTGCCACAACTGGAGAAAGCCCTCGCACAGAAACGAAGACCCAACACAGCCAAAAATAAATTAAATAAATTAATTAATTAAAAAATTAAAAAAAATAGAAAGTGAGCACAATGACCATGTGAGTTTCCACTAGGAGGAATTGGGGCTATGATTCAGCTGTTTTGCGGGCACTGATTAACTAATCAAGTCAGCAAGGACTCTGCTGCTATTTAGAGGTGATACCTTGGATAATGGAATCCTTCTCATTTTGAGTGTTCCCTTTAGGGCACTTCTATGCTAGCAGCTGTCAGGCCATCAATACCTTACCTTAACTAGTCCATAGAAATAATACTTTAAAATACTAATAGCTAAAATTCATAAAGCATCTAATATGTGTGAGATACTGTAACTGTTTTTTTTTTTTTACACTCTCTCATTTAATCCACATAGTATTTTTATGAGGTAGAGATTACTATTATCCCCTTTATACCGATGCAGGGGCTGAGGTAGAGAGAGGCCAAGTAACTCACCTAAACTTGCACAGCTAGTAAATGCTAGAGCCAGGATTCGAAACAGGCAGCCTGGCTCTTCACTTCCTGTTCTTGATTCCTTCGCCATACTGAGGCTCACAGGAGTTAGATCACTTGCAAATAATCACACAGCTATCTAAGGGTAGAGCCAAGGTTTAATCCAGATCACCTTCTAGTGAAGCCCAAGATATTAATTACTAATTTTCTACAAAAAAAAAAAAAAAAAAAGGGAGTCAAGGTCCTTCTTTAGTTTATTGTCAGTTTATACAAGAATCTCATTTCTCCCAATTACCAAGCCACCTCTGAAGTGCTAGCCAACGGTTTCAAATGATAAATATTATAGGGCATGGATGTTATACATGTGAAAGCCCTGCCCCAGGAGCAGAGATAAGGCCCATCTAAAGATCAAAAGTCAGAAGAAGGAGGTAAAATATGGCCTTTTGCTCCCAAGAAATAGAAAAGACAAAATTACCAGCTGTTCTTGGGTGGCTTGGAGTTAGGAATGATCCAGACTCCTTTAGAGCAAAAACACCCAAGAGAAGCTCCATGAGGAGCCCTGGAGAAGATGCTGTAAGTAAGATGCTATAAGAAGCTAAATTTTCAAAGGATACTTCTTCTCTAGCAAAATCACCAGCTCTCTGAACATGACCCAGTGTGATTCAGAGCAGAGGAGGAGTCCTGGGTGAAGTCCCTGTGTGGGGCGACAAAGAGGAAATTGGCCGGGGGGAGGCACCTAGGACACGAGATTTAGGGGGCCCTCCCTCTTGGGGCCACACAGTGCTGACCCGCACAGAACCGAGGTCGCATAGTTTTTCCAAGTCTGACCCTTAAGTCCAGGCAAAGGGCAGTTTTGCTGGGTGCTCAGCCAGAGGTGAGCAGGAGTAAACAGAACCGAGCTGGAGAGAAGCTGAGTGCCTGGTAGTGGTGTCAGTACGAGGCCCACCAGCATCTCCTGCTCACCCCAAACGGGCCTGTGAGGAGGATGCCCCAGCAGGGAGGAGGAGAAGGGGCGGGGCCCACCAAGTGGGCCGCACATCCCAGACGTTGTCTTTCTGCTCACGACCAGCTTCTAAGCAGGCATCACCACACGAGGGCCTGCAGAGTCCTGCCCGTCTGGCCTGCTCTAACTGCCCAGACCTCTTCCCCACCCCCAACCCCTCCACGGCCCCGCTCGGTCCCGCTGGTTCTCTTTCCCTTGGATGTTCCTGCCTCATGGTTTTACACTTGCTGTCACCTTGGATGGAAACGGATCCTGGCTCTGCGCAGGGTGACCGGTGGACCCGCCCTCACCCCAACATCACCACCCCCGCGGGCCTTTCCCATCCCGGACCCCAGATGAAAGCAGGACCCAGCCCTCCTGCACGCCGTCAGCAGCAACTGGCTTCGTTTTCCCCAGGACACTTTCGCAAGCCAAAATGATCTTGTTCAAGTGTGTGCAGGCAGCTGTGCATAATGAAAGCTCCCTCTATAACGTGAGCTCCGTGACGGCCAGGATTCTGCTGTATTAGTGCCATCAAGAGTGTCTGACACGCGAGAGGGAGGAGATATGGGGATATACGTATATGTATAGCTGATTCACTTTATTATAAAGCAGAAACTAACAAACCATTGTAAAGCAATTATACTCCAATAAAGATGTTAAAAAAAAAAGATAGTGTCCAACAAAGACAAATATCATATGATATCGCTTATATGTGGAATCTAAAATAATGATGCAAACGAATTTATTTTCAAAACAGAAACAGACTCACAGACACAGAAAACAAACTTACGGTTATCAAAAGGGAAAAGGGGTCAGGGACCGATAAATTGGGAGTTTGGGATTAACGAATACACACTACTATATATAAAATAGATAAACAACAAGGACCTACTGGATAGCACAGGGAACTATATTCAATATCCTGTAGTAAGTCATAATGGAAAAGAATATGTACACCAGAAATTAACACAACATTGTAAATCAACTATATTTCAATTAAAAAAAAAGAATGCCTGGCGCACAATGGGCACTTAATAAGTGTGTGTTGAACAGATGAATTCTGTCTGTCTGTTTTGGGCAGAGAAGGCCGTTGTCTTCACAATTCCTTTATTTCTCCTGTCCACCCTCTCTGATGAGCACCTAGTTGAGAAAACTCATGGCGGGTGAGTTTTCACGTCTGTGATATTCTGGGGTTCACACGGGGCTCCTGAGTTTTGTGTGACATGAATTTGAAAAAACATCTGATCTCTGAAACAATGCAAACGTCCAACGGGAAAAACAATAGACAAACTACCCATCGAAACTACAGAATATGACTCAGCAATAAAGAGGAAAGAATAAGTGATTCAGGCAATGGTATTAGTGAATCTCAAAAGCATTATTTTGAGTGAAAGAAGCAGACACAAAAGAACACATCTTGTATGATTCCTCTTATATAAAGTTCTAGAACAGGCAAAGCTACTCTCTTGTTACAGAAATCAGAACATGGTTTCTTCATATAGGGTGTGGAGGTTGACTAGAAAGAGAATGAGAGAACTTTCAGGTGAGATGAGAAAAGTATTCTGTTTGGGACAGTTATTACACAGTTGTATACATTTGTCAAGAATCATCAAACTGAATATTTCAGAACTGTTTTGTTGTATGTTAAAAAAAAAAAGTTATTTAAAAAAACCCTCTCCCGACAATCCCAAGGTGAAACAGTGAGATAAAGCCATGTGGTTAATTGTAAGGAGGAATTAAAACTGCCAGAATGTGGAGTAAAACAGCGAAATGACATGAGAAGACTTTTTCTGATATAAGTCTGAGGAAGCCCAACACAAGCTGGGAGAAGAAAGAAAAGGGCATTTGTTATTTCATGTAAGTGAGAAGTCAGGCGTGGAGTTGGCTTCAGGGTTCAAGGTTCACGTGTGACCGGCCTCCCGGCTCTCAGCTGTCTGTCCTCCCCCTCAGCTGGCTCCTTTGCAGGCACCCCGCCATAGCAGAGTAGCCACCGCAGGTCGGGGGCTCATGCAAAAGCCCTGGATAGGCCCTCGTTGGGCCCCCTGCCCATCACCATGGCTGGACGATGGAGAAAAACCAAGCCACCTGTGAGAGGATGAGAGATGAGAGCTCCCCAAAGACAATGAGGGGCTGTCACGCGAAATACAGCAAATGCTTGTGGAGGGGAATCCAACACCCACGAGGCCGCCGCAGCGTTAGGACAAAATGATGGAGGAGAGTCCAGCTCCTCCTGAACTACTTAAATGCCACCCCTCACTCAGCAATTTGCCAGGAAGATAAAGGTACTGATATCAGCTAGCCACCTCCAGTTTGGTGGGCTGGGGACTTGTTTGTGTAAGGAATGTTTTTCCTTTTATTTTCTTGCTGAAACTAAAACCTGCCAGAGATGGGTAGCAAACAAGATCATTGTGCCTGGTGTTTCTTTTTTCACACGAATATCATCACTTTATTCCAGGAAGGGCAAACACCTCTGTATTAGACAATTGCCTGGTAACAAGTGATTTCCTCCAGTCCCTAACCTGCTGGCAGAATTATAACTGAGTGTGACCTACGGAGAGGAGGCTGAAGAAGCAGCATTTGAATGCCTGCCCGAGAGTTTTCACGCACTCAGAAAATCCCAAGACCAAAGCCTTGGATTGTCTCTGCTTCCCCAAGAGGCAAACAAGCCTTTCCACCTCCCCATCATAGGTTTTTAGAAAAGTTTAAGCCTTCTGAAATGCTTTTTGGTCATTCATTTTCCAACATCTGAATCTACAATTCCAAGGAAGCAAAGAGCATTTGCAGATTTTTTTCTTTTCCAGTTTTGGGCAAAGTGTAACTTACTTGTTATTTATGTATGTATGTATGTATGTACGTATTTGAAGTATAGTTGATTTACAATATTATAGTAGTTTCAGGTGTACAACATAGTGATTCAGTATTTTTACAGATTATACTCCATTAAAAGTGATTACAAGGTAATAGTTATAATCCCCTGTGTTGTACAATATATCCTTGTTGCTTATCTATTTTACACACAGTAGTCTGTATCTCTTAAACCCTTCTGCTGTCTTCCCTGCCCCCCCTCTTCCCGCTCACAATGGTAACCACTAGTTTGTTTTCTGTATCTGTGAGTCTGTTTTTGTTTTGTTATATTCATTCATTTGTTTTATTTTGTAGATTCCACATATAAGTGATATCATATAGTATTTTTCTTTCTCTGACATTTCACTAAGCATAATATTTTCTAGGTCCATTCATGCTGCTTCAAATGGCAGTATTTCATTCTTTTTATGATGGAGTAGTATTCCACTGTATATATGTACCACATCTTTATCCATTCATTTGTTGATGGATACTTGGGTTGCTTCCTTATCTTGACAATTATAAATAGTGCTGCTATGAACAATGTGGTGCATGTATCTTTTCGAATTAGTGTTTCAATTTTTTCTAGATTTGTACCCAGAAGTGGGATTGCTGGATCATATGATAGTTCTATTTTTAGTTTTTTGAGGAATCTCCATAGTGTTTTCCATAGTGGTTATACCAATTTACATTCCCACCAACAGTGTATGAGGGATCCCTTTTCTCCATATCCTCACCCACATTTATTATTTGTAGACTTTTTTTTTAAATAGATCTTTATTGGAGTATAATTGCTTCACAATACTGTGTTAATTTCTATTGCACAACAAAGCGAGTCAGCCATATGCATACACATGTCCCCATATCCCCTCCCTCTTGAGCCACCCTCCCATCCTCCCCATCCCACCCCTCTAGGTCATCGCAAAGCACGGAGCTGATCTCCCTGTGCTATGCTGCTGCTTCCCACCAGCCAACTACTTTACATTCGGTAGTGTATATAAGTCGATGCTACTCTCACTTTGCCCCAGCTTCGCCCTCCCACCCCATGTCCTCAAGTCCATTTTCTATGTCTACCTCTTTATTCCTGCCCTGCAACTAGGTTCATCAGTACCATTTTTTTTTTTTTAGATTCCATATATATGTATTAGCATACAGTATTTGTTTTTCTCTTTCTGACTTACTTCACTCTGTATGACAGACTCTAGGTCCATCCACCTCACTACAAATAACTCAATTTCATTACTTTTTATAGCTGAGTAATATTCCACTGTATATATGTGCCACATCTTCTTTATCCATTCATCTGTCGATGGACATTTAGGTTGGTTCCATGTCCTGGCTATTGTAAATAGTGCTTCAATGAACATTGTGGTATATGTATCTCTTTGAATTGTGGTTTTCTCAGGGTATATGCCCAGGAGTGGGATTGCTGGGTCATATGGTTGTTCTATTTTTAGTTTTTTAAGGAACCTCCATACTGTTTTCCATAGTGGTTGTATCAATTTACATTCCCACCAACAGTGCAGGAGGGTTCCCTTTTCACCACACCCTTTCCAGCATTTATTGTTTCTAGATTTTTTTGATAATGGCCATTCTGACTAGCGTGAGGTGATACCTCATTGTAGTTTTGATTTGCATTTCTCTAATTATTAGTGATGTTGAGCATCTTTTCATGTGCCTGTTGGCCATCCGTATGTCTTCTTCAGAGAAATGTCTTCTCAGGACTTCTGCCCATTTTTTTCATTGGGCTGTTTGTTTTTTTGATACTGAGTTGTATAAGCTGTTGATATATTTTGGATATTAACCCCTTGTTGGTCATAGCATTTGCAAATATTTTCTCCCATTGTCTTTTCATTTTGTCAATGTTTTCCTTTGCTGTGCAAATGCTTTTAAGTTTAAGTGGACCAAATTTGCTTATTTTTGCTTTTACTTCTTTTGCCTTAGGAGGCAGATTTTTAAAAAATATTGCTATGTTTCATGGCAGAGTGTTCTGCGTATGTTCTCTTCTAGGAGTTTTGAGGTTTCAGATTTTACATTTAGGTCTTTAATCCTTTGTGAGTTTATTTTTATATATAGTGTGAGGAAATGTTCTAATCTCATTCTTTTATATGTAGCTGTCCAGTTTTCCCTGCACCACTTATCAAAGAGACTGTTTTTTCTCTTTGTATATTCTTGCCTCCTTTGTTGTAGATTAATTGACCATAGGTGTTTGGGGTTATTTCTGGGTCACACATCCATTGATCTATGTGTCTGTTTTTAATGCCAGTACCATGCCATTTTGATGACTGTAGCTTTGTAGTATAGTCTGAAGTCAGGGAGTGTCATACCTCCAGCTTGGACAAAGTGTAACTTTAGCTATCAGCTTAAAAAAGAAAAATTCTAGTGCTCTTTACTTAAAATACTTAACTAAATAGTTTTAAATGTAAAATAATTTCCTTATAAAACAGAAGTAGGCCATTTATATCAAAATAAATCCTGGAGATGGTAAAGAATTAACTATAAAAATTGAAATCATTTTTTAAAAACTAGAAATACACATCAACAAACTTTCTAAAAGCACAGTAAGTTTACAGTCTGATGAAAGACTGGAAAAATATTTGCGATAAATGTGATAGACCAAATGTTTCTATTTTTATTGCATATAAACTTCATACTACTTGAAGTTTATATACACCAAAATTCTAATAGAAAAATAGGCAAAGAATATAAACAAAAAATTCACAGAAGAAAATATTAACTTCACTACCAAGCAAAGGACAACAAATTAAACAAAACTGGGAGGCCATTTTTCTCCTATCAAGTTAGTAAAGTTGTTTTTAAATGAACAGTTAAATGAGCACATTAATACACTGGTGGTCATAAGTTGGGGCAGCCCTTTTAATAAGAATTTGGTCTTAAATAAGTCTGTACTCTTGGCCTTATAATTCTCCATGTAGGAACCAACCATAGGAAATAATAGGAAAGTCAAAATATGTACATAGATATCTATTGCAGCAACATTTATGTACAGATATCAAAGCACTGTTTAATAATACCAAAAATTATAATTAACTTAAGTGTACAGTGGGAAAATAAATAGGTTATAGTGTATTCATTCAATGGAATGCAACCACTAAAATTATTTTACAAATGAATCATGGCAAGGTAAAATGTTAATATTATAATGCCAGATTAAAACAGAGAGAGTAGAATTTTGTAAGTGCAATATAATACAGATTTTCTAATTCTGTGTAAGTACATGCAAGCATCTACAATTCTATATAATGCCGACAAAAGAAAACACAAGACCCCAAAATGTTAACCTAGATTTTATGCAGACACTGATTTTTATTTTCAGAGCTGTGCCTTTCCAGATTCATTACATGAGGATATACTCCTTTTGACAATCAGAAAAAGACATCACTTAAAACAGATGGGGATTGAATGGCATTCTCTTCAAGAAACAAATTAATTGTAGGAGTTAAGCATGGCAACTTTCTGCCTGGATCATTCAGCTTCTTTGTTAAAATATTTTCCTTTTCAAGCCTATACAGGTCCATAAAGAAAATGAAACATTTCCAACAACTTAATAGAGAAACTAAGTGGACACTAAGAGATTTATACTAATTGCTACTGACAGGAGGTGTCCTGACTACCTTCCAACAGGGTAATTAGAACCTCCTCATCCTCAGGGATCGCCCCAGTAGTTCAGGCTGGTCTGGTTGTGCTTTGATCCCAGGGAAGTGAAGGAGTTCACCATCATGAATGCTGTCCGGGGTCGATCCTTAGGTCTCCCTCAACTGGGTTTGGTGACATGATCACCTATTTAGCATCTGAGCTGTGTGGACCTGGACGGCTTAGCCAGGCTGGACCAGAATCATAGGGAGAATCCAATCTGCTTCTCAAAGTTAGGGAGTGGTGGAGGTAAACAAGGTCAAGTGCTCTGGGCCATCCTCAAAGGGCATGAAGCATGAGCCTGACAGAAGACATGGAATTAGCAGGGCCATTCCATCGGAGACAGACAGAGCCTGCAGCATTGGTGTCTGTGAAGTTAGGGAAAGATCCCTCTCCCCAGTGTCTTAGCTGGGGGTCTCCCCAAAGGCAGACTCTGAGACGAGGATTTGGATGCATGTGGTTGATTTGGAAGGTGATTCGGGAAGCTCAGTGAAGGAATGGGAGCGTGATCAGGGAAGGTAGGGCATGTGGTATAGGCGATGGGAGCTCCATCCCACTGGAGACCCTCTGGGGACATGTGTGGAACACAACTCACTGTTGTCCTATACAAAGAGCAGGGAAGCTGAGATATTTACCCACCAATTCCCATCACTCAGTGGCATGAACTCCAGCTGAGCACTTTCATACTGCCCTGTGCTGGTTAACCACCCTCTTGGCCAGAAAAAACCTTGGACACCAAGATGCAGGGAGCAATGAGGAGAACTGTCTGCAGGGTGACCTGGAGGAGATATGCAGCATCCCTACATCAGGCCAGACCTCAGCCACCTCACGGTGCTTCCACTGGGGCACGACCCCTGACTTTCCTCCCTCCAGAGCTGTAACATGTACTCTGAACTCCTTGAGATGGCCCTGCTTTGCTTCCAAATGGCGATGGGTCCTCCCAGCCTTCCTCTTTGACTTCTGGAGTCTTCCTCCCAAACAGCTTCATTCCCAGGCATGTTTTTCCTATCTGGGCCTCAGCTCTGTCCCCAAGAGCTAGCTGAGCATGCTCTTTGGCTTTATCCATCCATCCATCTACCCACTCATCCATCTGTTTTGATTGGGAAGGACAGGAGAAGTATGGGAAGGAAAAAATAGTGCAGGGCCATATGTCTGAGAGAGACAGAGAAGCAGAGAGGGAGAGTCTTCAAGATATTACCATGCAAATGGTTTTGAAATCTGCTTGCATATAGCAAATTGGAATGAAGAGACTGATCATATAGAGAATGGACCAAAAGAAATGCATAAGAAGTGCAATAGAAGTGTTTTTAATTTAGGTAAATCCACTTCTTAATTCTAACCATGTTTTAAATGTATAGGGAAACTATTTAGTGGAAGAGTCAGTTTACTTTTAATTAATTTTTTAACTTTTCATTTTCAAATAATTACAAAAAAGTTACAAAATCAGTAAGTATGGGATTTCTCTTATACCTTTCACTCAGCTTCCACTCATGTTAAGGTCTCACATAACCATTGTTCAATGGTCAAAATCAGCAAATTAACATGCATACAATGCTGTTCACTAACCTGCAGACCTTACTCAAATTTTGCCATTGTCCCACTAATGTCCTTTGTTCTCCAATCAGAGACCCTATATTGCACTCAGGTGTCGTTTCTCCTTAGTCTCCTGCAATCTTTAGTCCTCAACCCTTATCTTTCATGACTTTGACACTTCTGAGGAGATCTAGGCCATTCTGGGGGAGACTGTCCATCAATCTGAGATTGCCTGATGTTTCTCCATGATTAAATTCAGGTCTTGCATTTGGGGGGGAAATACATACAGAAGTGATGTTGTATCCTTCTCTGTGCATCAGATCAGGAAGTACCAAATGCCAACATGTTTCATGATGGTGCTGTCAACTTTGCTCATTTCATTAAGGTGGTGTCTCCAGGTTTCCCCAAAGTTACTACCTTTGTCCTTTGAAATTAATCATTATCTTGTGGGAAGATACTTTGAGACTATGCAAATAATTTGTTTTCATATTTTCATTACCACCTGTTTTTCCATTGATGTTTCTTATCTAGAATCATTATAACTGTGGTGTTTGCTAAATGGTGATTTTCTCATTCCATCATTCCTTCTTCATTTAGTAATTGGGAGTCTGCTGTAATGAAAAGCTTTCTCTTCTCCCCTCTATTTATTTATTCAATTATTTATTTATATCAGTATGGAGTCCTGGATGTTGATTGTATTCTATGGGTTATGGTCCATTGTTTTGTTTGTTTTTTTTTTTTTTTTTAATTTTTTTTATAGCTACTTTATTTATTTATTTATTTTTGGCTGTGTTGGGTCTTCAGTTCGTGCGAGGGCTTTCTCTAGTTGCGGCAAGCGGGGGCCACTCTTCATCGCGGTGCGCGGGCCTTTCACTATCGCGGCCCCTCCCGTTGCGGGGCACAGGCTCCAGATGCGCAGGCTCAGTAGTTGTGGCTCACGGGCCCAGCCGCTCCGTGGCATGTGGGATCTTCCCAGACCAGGGCTCGAACCCGTGTCCCCTGCATTAGCAGGCAGATTCTCAACCACTGTGCCACCAGGGAAGCCCATGGTCCATTGTTAACATTATTTATTTTATCACTCAAAACGTTCCAGGCCTAAGAACCAGGTTTGTAATGTATATTTGCCACAAAAAGCTGTGCGACATCTTCCCAGGTTTCCTGTGGTTTACAAAAAGAAACAAGTCCCTGAAAGTTTGAAGTAATGAGCCACTAGGATGGTTGAGACAATGTAAGCTATCAGGCAGAACAGCTATGTTCTTTCAAACTCTAAAGCAAGATTTGGCAGGAATAAGTTATATAGGAACTCTTTGTTTGTTTGCGTTTTTACCTCTATGCTTCCCTTGCCTTTGACAGTGGCATTCTGATCCAGTCGAAGTATTTCTTGAGCAGGAATGAAAGATATCGAGCTCCTGCTCTACACACAAGGCTTGGGGTATTCAGAGATGACTGTGGCGTGGGACCACCCCACCCCGGTGTGGGAGGGCGGGCAGTGCTCAGTTGCACAGTCACCGAAGGCACATGGGCTATAGGGGAATTTTATGTGAGGTGTCCTCCTGGGAAGATAACAGATGGAACCTAAATCAAGTCTGTAGTTTGACAGTTTCAGACTAATCTACAGTGTGGAAATTACTGTTGAAATTACTTTCTTGAACAGAAAGTTGGCCTGAAAAGAGACTTGGGGCTCCAAGCTGCTAGTCACAGGGAAAATAATAGCTTTGGACAATATCCAGGGCTCACATCACCTGGATCTGAGGGGAGGAAGGCACAGGACCACAGAGATGGCAAGGCAGGTCCTTACACTGTGAGCTCCGGAATCAGACACCTGGTTATTTACCTGTGCCACCTACTAACCCAGGCACATCACTGAAACCCTCTGAGCCCCAGTTGCCCTGTCTTTTCCATGGGCATTTTACATGGGGGCAAAAACAAGAATAACTATGTTATGTGGGGTTTTCTCCATGTGTTTCCCCCAGATCCACTCCCCACCCTGCTCTGCCCTGCTCTGTGCCCAGGAGACTGGCCTCTCTGGGGGCAGTGTCCCTGACCTGCCAGCCAGGTGTCACCAACAGGAGCATTTGTAGGAGGTTGGAAGGTGCAGGAGAGAGGGGTCAGGGATACCCATGCCTTCCTCCCTCCCCCACCCTCCTCCCCACCCACATTCCCTTCTGCCTGTGGCCAAATTCTTGGCAAATGGCCATGCTCTGTGACTCTAGCTCTTACCAGACTAGTCCCCCCGACCCTTGCTCCTTCAAGCCTCAAGTGCTAAGACCCCCCAATACTGCTATTCCCGGGGTGCTCTACCATCTCCTGTTGACCCCCCAGCCCAGCTGCACCTCTGTAAATGTCCCTTTGCTGAACGCCTTAGCTGAGCCTCTGAGTGCCACCTGTGACGTGCCCCGTGTTGGCTGGCATAAGTAGTTCAGAGCCGCTGGAGGCAGTTTAGTGACTAGACTTGGATTGTCATGTTGGCTTCTTGGTTCAATCACTTAGCAGTTGTAGGATTAAAATTTGAGGCAAATTCCTTCTCTGAGCCCAAGTTTCCTCAAATGTAATGTTACCCGCCCCCCCCGACCCCCACCGCCGGATGTGAGCTGCAGACGGGCCTCTGTCCCTTACATTTGGAGCTGTCCTCATGAAAAGTCACTCTTCTGCCAGGAAAGGAAATGGTCTGGAGCCCTATTCACAGATAATATCCAGGACATAGGAACCAGAGCTCACTGTGTGTTTACTCAAGCCAGGGGGTTCAAACCGCTTCCTCGAATGGTCACAGGGAAGGGCCAAAGCTTTGTCAGCTGAGCGTTTGTGATCTGGCTGCCTGGGAATTAATAATTAAACACAAAGTGCCCTGTGCATGCCTCGGAGCAGCCTCCTATTTTCTCTATAACGACATGTCCCCCCATCCCCCAAGACAATCACATCTGTGTTGTGATTTAGCCAGAAGTTCTAAGCCTTCGATGCTGCCCTTTCCCTCGTGGGCGCTTTGTCAGTAGCAGTTCTGGGTCAGTCTCATTGGGAAGACTGTGGTCCCCCAGCCCTGGCCAGGAAGGGCTGGAGCGGGTCCTGCACCACTGAGGGAGGTCAGCTCCCATCTCAGCAGACGGCAGAAGGAGCCACTTCAGCGGAATACAAAACAGAGGGCCACCAAGTGCCCTTTGCATGTTGATGCCCTCCTGGAAGGAGAGAACTGGAGAACTTGGCCTAATTGCATAACATCCTCTTCATGGAGGGCCAGAACTCCTGGGTGGAGAAGGGCTTTAATGCAAACAAAGAATGCCCCTGAAAGAGACCAATTCACATCCGAGCATGTTCAGAAGAGATGGTGAAGTGTGTTTCCTGTTTCTGCCCCTCGATGGGACACAGGACATTTCTCCAAGATATTTGAACCCTGAGGGGACTGGCTCCCAGTGTGGATGTCCCCAGCTCAGACCCACCGGCTGCTCCAGGGGAATCGCCCACTTGAACGCACCACATGGTTCATATGTGCAGAGAAGAGGGGACTCCTCCTTTGGTCTGACCTTGATCCTGAGCCTCCCATACCCCTGAGCGACAGAAAACAGCTAACTTTTAATTCTGCCCATCCGATCGTTTCACTGTCGTATGAAGCGATGCTCGGTCTTTCCAATTTCTGTCTCTTCTGCTTCTTTCCCAGAATCTTTTGCAAAATGGCTTTTTGGATGTTCGGGAGGAAGATTTAGGGTCCTTGGGGATGGCGTCCCCTCACTCCTTCTTGCGATGATGGCCCTTTGTGCCCCTGGTTGTTGAACACCTGGCTGGCCTCTGGGGGGCAAAGTCTGCAGCTGGAGGACTTGGGGTCTGTCCCATGCCCACGAGAAGCGTCAGCCATTGTCCTCTGGCTGGTTTACATCGCCTTCGCTCTCCCTGATGCAGACCCTCAAACCACGCCGAGTTCCCCAGCTGCTAAGCATCCACCTGGCTTCTGCGGACCCCTTACCTGCCCCCCGGAGTGCACCCAGAGCTCTCAGTGCATCAGCCCCTGAGGGCCTGGGAAAGCTACATTTCAGGGCCTGCTACCCACAGCAACTCAGCTGAGACCCTGACACAAGCATATGAGTGCAAATAGTTCATTGGGGAGGTGACACTGGGAGTCACTGTAGGGAGTGAGGAAGTAAACAGGGAAAAGACAAACCAGGGAAGCTTGCATTATTAAGTAAATTGCCACTGTGGGCAACTGGGGCTTAATCCCCCTGGGGAAGCTGAGAAACAATGCAGAATAGGCTTCAGAGTTAATAACTCCTAAAGCGAATTGTGAAGATGACACAGAAAGTGCATGCAGAACAGTGCAGAACCCGGCACCTAATAAAGGCTCATTAGACGTGAGCACAGCCTGCTTCCCACCAGCCCTCTGACTCCAAGTGCTGCTGGCCAGCTCTTTCCAGAGCTTCTTTGGCTCTTGGTTTTGTCCTTGTCTTTGATCTCTTCTTTCTGTTCCTCACACTCTTTTATTTTCACTCCCTGAACTGAAGCAGGTATTTCCCAAGGTCCAGCCCAAGCTTTCCACTCTCTTCCTGCTGAATGACTTCATCCACATCCAAAGTTAATAGGAAAAAAATACTCAAGCCCCTTCAAACACTGATCCATAGAGAACCCCCCTGGGTCTCCATTCCATCCTACCCCCCGTCAGGGGACAGCAGCAATCCCTGATTAAAAAAAAAAAAAAATTGTCATTTCAAATGTTTTAGAAAGTGTAGTAAAAGCAGCTGGGCGAATTTTTATGTTTGATGATATTAAGTGTTGTAAGGTATTGCGGGAGGTGAGTCTTCTCACACCATTTTGATGGGAGTCCAATTTTGTATGGCCGTATCAGAGGGCGTCTTGACAGTAATTACTGAAACTGAAAGTGCAGAGACTTTTTACCACCTGACAATACTACTTTTGCATATCCATCCTAGAGAAACTCATTCAAATGTGCACAATGATATTCATTGCTGTTTGTTATATTAGCAAAATATTGCTAAATGTCCCTAGATAAATGAAAAATGATGTATTTATACGATAGAATAACTGTGTAGCCATTAAAAAAGAATGAACTAAAGCTCTGCATATCAACCTGGATAGATCTAAAATAAATAGTCGAAAGAAAAAGCAACTAGCAACCACTGATAAGTTTTCCCTCCTGATAGTTTTGCCTTTTCCAAAATGCTGTATGAATGAAATCGTACTGTATGTAGTCTTTTGAGACTGGCTTTTTTCACTTAGCGTGATGCATTTGAGATTCATCCATGTTGTTGGATATCAGTAGTTCCTTTTTATTGTTCAAATATGTTGCCTTTTTATTGGGCTGTTATGTATGTAACACTGCTTAAGAAATAAAATAAACTTTTGGAAAGATAGAAATCAGACTTACAACAGTGACGAGGTCTGGGAGGGTGGAGGGAGCCAGGACTGGAGATGGGGCGGGGCAAAGATGTAGCTTTATCGGTAGTGCTATCGCTGAAAAGAAAACAGTGGATTTCTGTCTTAATGTGTGTACTTGAAAATCACGTTTACAAAGGCAGTAGATGAAGTTGATAATTGCATTGGTCATTGAGAGAATATCCCTATTCTTAGATAATATACACTGGAGTCTTTAGGAGTAAAAGCTATGACGTATTCAACTTACCTTCAGAAGATTTAAGAGAGAGAGAGAAGAGAGAAGATATTGGAAAATCCTGATATCAGCTGAAGAGGAAAGGAAGGATGTTCCTAACTGATTAAAAGATTGAAGTTGATGGAGTTTCTTTAGATGCAGGCTGCTAATTGAGAGAACAGGACTGAAAAAGACAGATCCCCAGATTCCAGCAAGCAGGCAAAGAGACAAGCTAGGAGCAGCATCTACGTTCCAAGTCAAAAGGAGAGGAGAGAAGAGGTGGGGAAGGGCTCGCTTCTCCCAGGCATCTTGGGAGGCAGCAGGGTCCCTGTGAGATGGGGAAGGAGGAGGAGGATGCAGGAGCACCTCAGGGCTCAGGTCCAGGGCTATCAACATGTGTTTGCATAAGGGGTTGTGAGGCTTTCAGCCTGGCCCTCCACCTGTGACTTATGGCTGGGATCCATGGCTTCAAATTCATTTGAGGCTGAGTGATGTGAATCGCACTTGGGAGATACCTCAGTAATGTACGCTTATTCCCTCAGACCTGGTGAGCACAACAGTTCATGCCAGATGATGGAGATCAGGTATGCAATAGGGGAGCCCAATGGAGAACTCAGAAGAATAAATGCAAGAGCTGGAATCTCGGGGCTCCCCATCCCATCCCTGTACCATCTGCCTTCCTACCCTAACATTTTAGCCTTGACTCATGATGGTGAAGAGCAAACCCAAGGTGGTCCAGGAATATAGGTGAGTACCACTACTACACTGGTACGGGATCTCAACTCTGAACAAGGGACTTAATCTTTAATGTTGCCTCACCTAACTTCTCACCCCACCTCTCGGCCTTTCTAGATATTCCTACCAGAGTACCAACTGCTACCTTCCACTCACCCTGTATGATATTCACCTTCCCTTCCAACTCATCTTCCTTCACCATGTCCCTCTTTCTGCCAATGGCTCCAAAATTCTCGAAATCCAGAGAAGTCACTTTTATTTTATCCTTTATCCTTTTCTTCTCAATTGAAACTTTCATTAAAGACCATCTCTTCTGCCTTTGACATTTCCTGACTCAACCTTTCTTCATTTCTGCATCCACCAGCCCAGATGAGGAAGCCATTCCTGTCTAACTGACCTTTCCTTCACTCTGGTCTCTCCCTGTCCATTGCTTTCTTCACGCTGCTGTCAATCATTCCAACCCCTCCCCCACCCCACAGCAGCCTCCCATTATCCATCTCATTTGTCCACTTCCTGGTCATCTTTAGTTTAATTTCTCATATCCAAGAAGTCACTGCCCTATACATTTTTTTCCTTGAAATTGTCTCATATCCACCTTTTTTCATCATTTCCATTACAGCCCCCTTAATCCTAGCACTCAACACCCATGAACCCAGTAACCACTGGCCTCCTTGATTTCAGTTTCTCCACTCTCCCCGACATTCCACCACTGCACTAATCTCGCTTCAGCATCATTTCACCAGGCCAAACCTCTGCTCAAGAATGCACAGATCTAAACTTCTTGCCTGACTGTCATCATCCAGCCCTAATACCCCAGTTTTCCAACCCCCCCCACCTTTTTCCTCTTCCAAGCCAAGTTTCCTC
This sequence comes from Balaenoptera ricei, assembly GCF_028023285.1. NCBI lineage: Eukaryota > Metazoa > Chordata > Mammalia > Artiodactyla > Balaenopteridae > Balaenoptera > Balaenoptera ricei. The sequence goes on along the minus strand of NC_082653.1, from coordinate 47,298,118 downwards.
CACCCTCTCTGTTCTGTAAACACGCTATGCTTGGTCCTAAGCGTACAGCTTTGCTCAGACTTCTCATTTTCTGTTCAATCAAAACCTGTCTAAAGTGTTAAGATCTATGGGATCTTTCATGGCTATCCATCCACTCCCATCCCATGTTCTAGCAATATTAGAACCAGAGTGTTGGGAGCAACAGATGAGATTCGACAAGGGCAAGCTGGGACTAAGAGTCTATGAAACCCCTGTGGAGACAATTAGGCATCAGGGCCCTAAGCAGAGGCCTGAGAGAGAACCCATCACACTAAGGGTAGTTCTGAGGGGCTGGGGTGCAGGAGGTGGCATCAAGCCTGGGATGTGAGTCTATGACAGAAGACTGTCAATCCCCAGAAAGGTGCAGGCATCTGCGTTTGGAATGCACTCAGAAGTCGTAGGTTTAGTTCACTCAAGGGAAAAAGGTGGGAGGAAGAAGACAAGAGGCTGGTGGCAGAACCGGTAGCAGTGGATGGATCTGGCAGGCGGACCAACGCAAAGTTCTCGCCTTCGAGCGCATGTCTTGTGTGTTTGCTTGAGCTCTGTGGTACACAGTCTCCAACGAAATTCTTTCCCTCACCTTTATGCACACGTCACTCTGCCATTGACAGGTGGCATTTATTTCTCCTCTCCTTGCATCTGGGCTGGCCTTGTGACCGCTTTGGTCAATAGACTATATGGCACGTGATGTTCTGGGACTTCTGTCCTGAACCTTAAGAAGCCTGGCAGCTTCCACTCCTTCTTGGAACCCAGTCACCATGCTCTGAGGAGCCCAAGGCTCCTTGGAGGAGAGGAGAACCGGGACACTCAGTGTCTGGCCCCAGCTCAGCTCCCAGCCGACAGCCAGCGTCAACCACCAGCCATATGAGCTCTCCATGGCAGATATCCAGTTCAGAAAAGCCTCCAGATTGTCGACTAGAGGCCCAGCCAACAACACATGGAGCAGAAAAGCACCCAGTGGAGCCCAAGTCAACCCACAGAGTTGGAAAGATAATAAAATGCTGGTTGTTTCCAAGGTCCTAAGTTTGGGAGTGCTTTTTATCCAGTATATAACCAAAACAGACTCAATAAATGTCTTGGCTTTTTTTTATTATTATTATTGGAGTATAATTGCTTTCCAACCCTCTGCTAGCTTCTGCTGTACAATGAAGTGAATCAGCCATACGCATACCTATATCCCCTCCCTCTTGGACCTCCCTCCCACCTGCCCCCCCCCCCATCCCACCCATCTAGGTCGTCACAGAGCACTGAGCTGAGCTTCCTGTGCTTTACAGCAGGTTCCCAAATAGCTATCTATTTTACGCCTGGTAGTGTATATATGTCAATCCTAATCTCCCAATTCGTCCCACCCTCCCCTTCCCCCACTGTGTCCACATGTCCGTTCTCTACCTCTACATCTCTATTCCCACTCTGCAAATAGGCTTCTAATGAGTACTTTCCTTAACCATCATTCAAGACACCTAATATGCTGAGAATCCAGAAGACAAGGTGCCTGGCATGCCCTAGTGGGCACCAATTCCTCAACAACTTGGGTTCATATTGATAATTCTCTTTTCTTCTAAGTGTAGCACAGATAATCTCATCTATCCATTGGTTATATTCCATTTTAACATTTTATTTTAAATTATATGTAATATTTCTCTAATTATTTTATGGACAAATCTCATGTACTCCAAAAACAAGCCCATGTTTAAATCTTTTTTTTCCTTCCCCCATTGCTTTTTGCAAAGTAAACACGAAACATATTGTTGAATTGAAAGTTCATTTACGAATACTGATTGTCTTTTCAATCTAGCTCCGGAGACCAAGAGACAATAGCTGCCTTAATTCGGTCTTATGTGTAATAGGTTAATCATTTAAAGCTTCCTTGAAGAGTAAAACAGAAAACCACAAATACTTACTCAAAATAATAAAAATTTGTCAAGATAAATTTGAAAGAAAACAGGGGTGAAAATGGATAACAGCCAGCGACGTAGGAGTCCAAAGCTGGTTCCGGGAGGAATCAGAAACATGCTATACAGCCAGCATGTTCATTTTAAAAAGCTTCAAACATTGACTGTATTTTTCAGCATTGTGTTTGTATCCTTGGCTCACGCACTTCGTGGTGGGGTTCAAGTTTGAAATGGGACCATATGCAACACAAATGAGGTCATCAAGATTCCACAGGCCTGTCTGAGGCCATTCAAATCCCTTGGAACGCAGCATCTCCTGGAATCAATTTATAATTAGAGGGTTATTGTAGTGTCAGTATGGGAGTGTTCTGATTTTTGGTTTATGGGGATGTGATATGGTGACCGGGCAGGTTAAGGATTGAGACATAAAGAGCAATGATCAACTTAATCTAAATACATGGCAGCTGTTTATGAGATAAGCGATAAACAGGTTCTGCTACAATAAAAATCGGCATACTTTTGAACTTATGAATTAAGATTAGGAATGGCTGAACCTGTTTGATTAAATACTTACCAAATCTTTAAGCCAGAACCTAATGCTTTGCTGGGAATCTTCTGTCCTCATAAGGATTAAGATATTGCTTGTGATGGCCCTAAACTGTTAGAAAATCAAAACCAAAGTCTATCTCAGCACTTAAGGAAATCTCAGATTAAAGAAAAATGAGGATTTATGTAATATCAAGGGCACCTCAAACAGGTCCTTGTGCAGCCTGGAAAAGTGACTGGGTACACAGAGACCCACATTCCCGGGGTTCTGCAGCCAGAGAATTCCACTGATGGAATTAGGGTCACGTACAGTGTAAGAGAGATTGGACCAGGTAGGAGGTGACTTGTGAAGGTCATGCATATGCTTTGGGTCAAGATGGCTACAACAAGCTTCTGGACACCAGAGTTCTGACCTTGGGTAGGTAGATAAGCCACCTTGTCTGCTCAACCTGTTTCCACATTTATCAACATAGAAAATGATAATATCTGTCTTGCTTACCTCCCAGGATGTTATAAAGCTCAACTGAGATAATATATGATAAAGCATACTGGAAACAAAGTATTAAACACTGTAAAAATGTAGGATTTCAGGTATGATATAAATGTGGGGAGGCAATAAACAAGAAGAGAAATGTTGAACCATCTTGTAAATCAGATGCTGGGATGAATAAATGAACGTGTGATTGATACCACAGTAAATCATGTGAGTCATGGAAATTTACATATAATGTCAAGGGAAACTTGATATGTAAACTGTAGCTTCTGACAGTTGGAAAGGCTTTATGGGAGAATCGGAATTTGGGGGCCTCAAAGGAAGGAAAGAAGGAAGGAAGGAAGGAAGGATGAATGGGTGAAAGAAAGGGAGAGAGGGCACGTCAAATAATTTCAAGCACTACATACCAAGGTCAGGACGAGATGGTGGGAGGAATCAAAGGACATGCCGAGGAGAAGAAAGCAACAAAATGTGCCAGTTGTGAGCAACTAGATGCTTTTCATGCTTTATCTCATTTAAGCCTCACAAACCACCCTAGGACGACAAAACTGAGGCTCAGAGAGCCTTATCTGGCTCAAGGCTACTCATTCATAGATGGAATTTAGATAAAAACTCAGGTCTTTCTGAAGCTAAAACTTCTGTTCTTTTTCCTGCGCCTTGGGTCAGTATTTATAAAGTAACAGGAGCTTTTTTTTTTTTTTTTTTCTTATTTGTTAGGTCTGGTGGGTTTTTACCTTGCTCCTTCATCTGCTGTGTGTTTTTCTGTCTTCTCATTTTGCTTATCTTACTGTGTTTGGGGTCTCCTTTTCTCAGGCTGCAGGTTTGTAGTTCCCGCCCGTTGTTTTTGGTGTCTGCCCCCAGTGGCTAAAAAAAAAAAAGGTCATGAAGAACCTAGGGGTAAGATGGGAATAAAGACACAGACCTACTAGAGAATGGACTTGAGGATAGGGGGAGGGGGAAGGGTAAACTGTGACAAAGTGAGAGAGTGGCATGGACATATATACACTACCAAATGTAAAGTAGAGAGCTAGTGGGAAGCAACCGCATAGCACAGGGAGATCAGCTCTGTGCTTTGTGACCACCTAGAGGGGTGGGATAGGGAGGGAGGGAGGGAAGGAAGGAGACGCAAGAGGGAAGAGATATGGGAACATATGTATATGTATAACTGATTCACTTTGTTATAAAGCAGAAACTAACACGCCATTGTAAAGCAATTATACTCCAATAAAGATGTTAAAAAAAAAAAAAAGTAACGGGAGGTCCCAAAAGTCCCAGTGGGGGTGAGGTTAGGGGTGGGCTTGTGGGGTGAAGTGGGAGAAACGTGGTCCAAACAAGGGGCAGAGAAAATCCTTCCTTCCCTACAACTTTTGTTTTGAATGACCTAATTTTCTTCAAATTATTTTAATATGCTCATCTCCTAAATCATAGAACTTAGCCATGTTTTGTTTTCTTTTTTTTTCCCTCTCTCCCTACAAGCAAAAAGAAAGAGAAGATAATTACCTTGAGGCTAACCTGCCCTTTTTAAACACACACGAACAACCTCTTAGCTATCGCCTTTTCCCAGCCAAGCCACCTCCTCTGGAAATAAACACATTACCAATGTCAGAGCTGCCGCCGGACCAGAATTACAGGACAGTCAACTATAGGAGACGTTATTGCAAATACAATGGCGGGCAGGATACACATGAGGACCTTGTCAAATTCCTCTTACAAAACTTCCTCTTGCAAACATCCTCTCATAACTGTGGCGTGATAACCACCCGCCAAAGCATCTCATCAGGGACGAAACAGAGAGCCCCCTGGTTCTCATTATAAGTGACTGGCTGTAATAGAAACTTGAAACAATCGGGATCATGATGTAATTCCAACACAGGCTTCCTTTGATGAAATCTTCCATGGGCTGCAGGAAATACCTTGGTGGGGAAGGATGCATCAGTCACACAAGATAGACTGAAATGACCGGTTGTAGTTTCTACACCCATATGCCAACCCTTCTGCTGTATCCCCGGTTCTAAAGAGAACTCAATTAAGAACTGATTTCCACAAAAAATAAGCACAGATCTTTCAAAAAGCACATAATATAATTTCACTCAGGACTTAAAACCAAGCTTTGAGGACCCCAGGGATCTCTCCTGGAGATTTTTCCAGATCTTGTGTTTTCCAGATCTGGTGTTTGGAGCCTTTGGTGACCATCAACACTGATTGCTCTTTTTTTCTCTCCTTTCTTTCTGACCAGAAGCTGGGTTGTGAAAAGTGTTCTCACTATTACAGGAGCTGGGCAGCCTGGGTTTGAACCCCAGCTTGGCCACTCCCTGGCTACTTCACTTGCAAGGTAATTTCATCTCTCTAAGCAGAAGCTCCTCATTCTCAGAATGGGGGTAATTAAAGTGTATGAGCTCAAGCAATTCTTGAACTCTACTGCGACCGACAATCCATGGATCCTACTGTGTCTTTGCTGCCCCTGAACCCCACACATCTCTCCTTTCCTCTTTACGCAGCTTAAATTCCACAGCCAGTCAATATAATCACTCCCTTGCAAATCACTCCCTTGCAAATCACTCCTTTGGCTTCCTTGCCCCTCTCTCTTATTGGTTTCCTCTTGGCAACACCATACCCCTGGTTAAGTCTGATGCCCTACCTTTGTGCTTGCACCCAGGCCACTGAATGTGGCTGGCCAAGAACATGACCACACTACCTGGTCTCCCTTTCAATTCATGATGAGGGACCTCCAGTGAGCCCCCAATACTCCTCGATGAGCCCATGCACTGCCTCAGCCCCCTACTCTCCCACTAAGAAAATGGAAGTGAGCAGACAAGTACCTACTCATCTTTCCCCCCACGGTGTTTACCCACTTGTCCGCATCTGTGCCCTTCCCTCTGTAACTATGAATGAACTGCCCATCTCCAGTTAAAGCCAACTTCTCCAGCTGTGTCACAGAGTCATAGACCCCAGACCTTCTTATCGCTTGTGGAATGGGCTCCAGCAGTGTTCTCCTTTCACTTTTACGTCATCCATTTCCCCCTTTTTACTGGATGATTCCTGTCGATACATGTACCATTATGTCTGCCATATGAAGCAAAACCTCTCTCCTGATCCCACTTTCTCTCCAGCCACTGCCCCATTTCTCAAATCTACTTTGTAGCAAAACTCCTTGAATGAGTTACCATTACTGGCTGTTTACAAGTCCATGCCACTTCTTTCTTAAACCCACTCCATTCCAGCTCTACCCTCACCCCCTTTCAGTGTACCCAGAGCCTTTTACATGATCAACCCAGCAGTGAGGTCTCAGCCATCATCTTATTTTGCCCCCAGCAGGCTTTGACAGGAGGGAGAACTTGCTTCTCCTTGAAACTCTGTCTTCACTCGGTGTTTCCCTTGCTAGGACAGCGTAACAAATTATTTCAAAATTTAGCAACTTAAAACAATGTATACAATTATTTTGCTCAGAAATCTGTAAACTGGATAGGGCTTGGTGGGCACAATTCATTTCTATTTCACTCTCTATCAGCTGGGGAGGCTCCAAGGCCAAGGGCTGGAATCAACTGAGGTTCATTCACTCACATGCCTGATGCCTGGGCTGCGCGCCTAGAGCCCATGCTCTGCAGCAAGAGAAGCCACCACAATGAGAAGCCCACGCACCGCAATGAAGAGTAGCCCCCGCTCGCCACAACTAGAGAAAGCCACACGCAGCAATGAAGACCCAACGCAGCCAAAAATAAATAATAAATTAATTAATTAATTAAAAAAATAAAGAACTTGAGGCCCATAGTGGGGCTCTGACAGCCATTCTTGAATTCCTATGTCAAAAGCCCTTGGGTAAAGACCCAGTTCCATAAAGATCAAGAACCAGGGGCCACTTATTGGGTCAATCATTTCCATGCTTTGACATCACCCTTACCCTATTTTCTTTCAGTGTTGGGAAATAGGGGACAAGAACTGCCCCCTGAATTATCCAGAACTTACTCTTCAGAAAAATAGTTTGTAACAGAGATTAATAACCCAACTAACTAGTTCTGTTTTAATCCTTGAGTTGTGAGAAAAAAGTGGTATATTGAGAAGAATGGTTCTGTTTTTTAGGCATGCTACATCTGCTGTGATCTCAGGGACTTAACAATTACTTGATTGGTTGATTATTTTAAAACATATGGACAAAAATAGACACTGAATTATTTACACTAACACATCCAATTATTCCCCTCTATTGTTCCAGGGAGATTTTAAAGGTAACTAGAAAAGGAAGAATTCTCTTTGTTGTTAGAAATTACAAACAAGATTGCTGAATAAGGTCTCCTGGGCTTAACAAAGTGCAAATTGGTAGCCAATCATCTATAGTAAGGAATATTGTGAATTCAGGATCAGTCCTCATGAGTGAATGTTTGACTGTGGTTCTCCAAAAGAGTTGAAGTGTTTTTCACTATTACATTTACAATCATGCACATGGAGTGAAAAATGTGCAACAGATTCCGTTTATTTCTTTACTGCATATATTTTAAATTCATGAGTTGTGAATATTTGCCTTATATTTCAACTAGGTATGCTGCTTTGTAACGACAATGCTTCGTAATAACACTGAACTTGTAAGACCTTGATTGGAAGGATTTATGTTTTTCCCCCAACCTATTAGAGGTAAATTAGGTAGGTAGGTGATGGGTCCAACATTTTTGCACTAAGGTCATTTTGAAGTTATATACAATTGACTATGCAATTGCATACAGTTTGTTGTTGTATGCAACATCGAGGTGACATCCCAAAGGTGCTGAATGTGTAAAAGGGAGTGTGTGTATGGGGGGTGGGGGGGGAGGTTAGAACGGAATTCTTGCAATAGTAAAAAGAAAGCAGAGAAAAAGCAGTCATGGTGAGCAGTCTTCAGCTCCTGAGCCCCTTCTAATCTCAGTAATGATGCAGCATTTGTGAAACCCAAGTTGCAGATTGTATACGAGGGTTCAGGGTCATCTTCAAGTTCCCCAGAAGCAAACCCTAAGATGAAGATTTATGTGAGAGTGATCGATTAAGGAAGTACCCCCGGGGAGACACTAAGGAAATGGGGAAACAGTGCGGGGAGCTGAAGGAGGAAGGAAGGGCACCAAGCAAGGATAAAAGGTCTGGCAAAGTCCTGCAGAAGGTGACTTCTGCTTGATCCCAAGAGGAACTCTGGGGGGGTAAGTTAATCTGAAAATTTGTTCCAACCTGCGACAAGGGAGCTGGGCTTTCAAAGTCCCACACCCAACAGTCACTGGAGGGGAGTAACTTCCCAGTTCTCCAGGCTGTCTGCACATTTGGGCAACGTGGTAGCTAGAGAACATGCTCAGGTTGTTGGAAGGAAAAATACACCGAAGTTTGAGGGGTCCTTGAGGACTGGTGAGGGTGGCATATAAACACAGCGAGAAGCATACAAAGAAATCTGGGCAGGGTGCCAACAGTGTCTGCTGTAGGTCATCCCAGCCTCAGGCAGCCCAACTTTGTGGCTTAGGAAGATGGGGACTTGTCCAATCCCTGTGGTGGAAATCATCCAGAGATGACCACGAGCAAGAATTTTTATGATCTCTATGGACAGAATAAGCAGTTTAGTTCTAGACTCCATGTTATGATTTTTATCAGTCACTTCCTTGTTTTCTTGTATGTCTGAGCTTTATCTAGTGCCAGGTCTCTAGGGCAGAAGTTAAAAAAAATAAACTGGGAACAGTCATTGTGCATGCAATTGAAAATAAACATAAAACTGTCCAGCAAGCTCTGGGTACAGGATTTATTAACAAGTGTTCTTGGCTCGCTGATAATTTAGGGACTGGACACTTCTTTTCCTTCAAATGGGTTGCTGCAAAAGAGATGACAATAATTAGAGCTCCAAGATTAATTTAATAATTTGTCAACATTTTTTCCATCCAACAACCAGCAGAACACAACAAGAAATAGATTTATTTTTAGCAACACAGCTGATGTTTTGCAGAAAACTGTGTAAAACTCTGAAAACATATTAAAGGAAAAATGTTAATCACCCTGTCCGTCACAAGATATTATCTGAGCAAATACATACAAGCAAATATTACAGGAAAATTATTTGTAATTAGATATGGACGTTATGGACAATAAGATAATTAAAATACATGATATCATGGAACCTTCTATGTGACCCAAAGCATTGATATCAGATAACCTGGGCAGTGAGATTGCTCTCTGTATGGCTGAGAAATAAATCAGGTTTAGTAAAGATGATGCCTCTTTATTCTGAGAGATTCACATACAACAAATTGATTTTTAATTACCTAAATCAATTGTTTTCTAAATATAGCTCAAACTATTTGTGGATTGTCTTTCTTTGTTTTCATAGTTCCTTAAAATAGTACCAGAGTAAGTCTAGATTATAGATGGATGATTTGCAAAATACTCATCTAAGCTACCACTGTGTTCCAGGTGGGTTTTTTTTGCTCAATTCTTTAAAAGTTATTGTAATTAATTTATTTTTAGTTATAACCCGTACAGCAAAGGGCAAAAATAGCAAGGATACAGCTTGATAAATTTTACATATGTCAACACTAGTGAAATCACCAAAATATAGACTATTTTGAGCACTCAGAGGGCTGTCTCATGTCCTCCCCTACAACCCTCGGAAGTGACCACGACTCTGACTTTTGTCAGCCGGGACCAGTTTGGTCTGTCTGTGAACCTCACACACGTGAAATCCTACAGTCTATTGCCTTTTGCGTTCCATTTCTTTTGCCCAACATTATGTCTGTGAAAACCATCTTGTTGTGTTTCTTACTTTTTAAACTATACAATTTCCTCTTAAAGAACTCAAAAACCTTGATGATTAAGGCTCATCTTTTGTAGGAGACAAAATTGGAGAGTTGAAACTAAGCTAAAACTCCATGCCTTCATTGACTCACTCAAAAAATCCCACCATCTCACATCGTTAGAGGAAACATAATGTTTTGCAATACCATGTAAATTCTGAATAATTTGACTCATAATTTCAGTAGAGCTCTTTATTCATCAATTATTAAATTCAGTGTCGTGTCCACTTCCAAGCTAGAAGACAGACGAAAATCTACATGGCTGATAAAATTTTCATCGCATAAGTTCATTGACTTCTTGAGGCCATAAATGCCGATTTGACTTCAGTCTCATTTAATAAACAACGTCCACGGGTTGATGTCTGAACAGCTATTTCGTACATCAACAATGCAAATGCAGCTGATAAAAGAATAGGTATCCTGGAATTCTCTGGTGGTCCAGTGGTTGGGACTCTGTGCTCTCACTGCCGGGGCCTGGGTTCCATCCCTGGTCGGTGAGCTAAGATCCTGCAAGTGCGGCCAGAAAAAGGATAGGCATCCACCTTAGATGGTCACAGAAGTATTCGTCGTTGTGAAGCAGAGAAAGACCTTAGGTTTTCCTGAGGTTCTTCATAAATGAAAGTGACCTCATGACCTGGGGCAAAGACCTGCCAGCGCCAGATAAAGGGAACAAGAGCGGTGAGCAAGGTCACCCAAGGTCGGCCAGCAATAGCAGAGGAGCTGGCCCTCCGGCTTTCCCTTTGGCCCTCTATCTATTGGGCAACACTTCCTGGCATTGAATTTCTCTGGATGGCATAACTCTTAACAAAAACACTCCAATACACAGCAGAAACCAAGCTTATAACAGAAGTTCAAAGAACAATCTCCACAAATACAGTGTCAAGATAAATTATTAGTCAATTAATACTATTAATACTATTAATTAAGAGTCAAGTTAGTTTCAGCAAACCATGCTCGAGGCTTCCTTTAGGGGATATATCCAGAAGTGAAATTGCTGCAGCATAGGGGGTGTGTTTTTTTAGATTTTAATAGCTACTGGTACATTTTGCAGGGGTGCTTTTGATAACTTCTCCTCCCCCTTCCTTGTATTTGGTTAGCATATGGGGCTGGACCTCTACTTTACCCTATATTGGTGGCTTTAGTTCCACCCTGTGCTTTATGCCACATCATCTTCCCCAATGGGCCTGCCCTGCATCTAGACTGTTCTCTGCTGGATAAGTATGGAGCGTCTGAAACCCAGACTAGCTGCATCATTTCTTTCTCACTGGGCACTACTTTAATGAAGCAGGAACCTATGTATAGGTGGCAATATAAGATTTACCCAGGAGCAGATTTTAATTGAGATCTTATTGCACCTAGACAGCTTAGGCCACGGTTTGTAAACCCAGAAGCCAATGGGTGCTGTATAGGATGGGTGGGGACCTTGGGGACCTGGCTAGCCCATCCTGATGAAGATGGTAGTGACTCAACAATTTTCGAAAAACACAGTCAGGGGACAGAAAGGAACCTCACAGACCGTTTAGGAAAACCTCTTTTACAGATGAGGTTAGTGAGACTCAGAAAGATTATTTATCTTCTCAATGACACAGCAGTGAGTGACAAGAGTCCAGAGCTTCTAGTACTCTTCCCATCACTCTGCAGCACCTGCGTGTGCTGGTTAATCTCTTTGCTTCACTTCCATCCCCCGCAGGGCCATTCCACCCTCCTGTTCTCCTGCTCTGAGCCCTGGGTCACCTCTTAGGGACTCCTTTGTTCTTTGGACTTCGGTTGGATTTGGCCAGTGGCCAGCATGACCCGAGGAGTGTAGGGCAGGGGAAGAGAGGGGTTACGGTATCTCCTCCCCGTTTCCTCTCTGCTCTGGGCAATGTTTCCTGGCAGTGGTTGTATCCCTTCACAACCACGGCTTCTGCCAGGAGGTCCTCCTCCCTGAAGCGGTTCTCACCTGTCTCCTGGGACTATTCCCTTTGCCTCTTTAGGTCTGGGGTGTTAATGGCTCCCACTGTTGTGTGTCCCTGGGTGCTTCTTGCTCTCTGGTGAATCCCACCTGTATCACTGTGGAAAGCTCTTCATGAATCCATCTAAGTTAGATGGTTATCCGCCAGGAAAGTGATGTCCACCTGTGTTTGTATACCTGGATGGAAAGCTAAGTGAGGGTGAAAAGTTAGTTTTGCATTTTTATTTTTTCATTAAAAATGTTTCTTCTACTTCATTTTGTATGGCACAAGCAAACACTCCTTGGAAATATTAAAAGTCCATCTCCCAAGATATATCCAAATGGTCAATGAATATACAGGCCTTGCCCAATTTAATTAGTCATTAGGGAAATGTAAATTACAGCCACCCTCAGAATGGCTAAAACGAAGAACGCAGATAATGCGAAGTGTGGGTGAGGATGTGGAGCGACTTGACCACGCGTGACCTGCGGATGGAAGTGTGAACTGACACACCACTACCCTGGACAACAGCTTGGCCATGTCAAATAAAGCTGCCATGTCCATACTCTATGATCCAGCAATGTCACTTTAGTACACTCGTTAGAAACGCACCAAAAGACATATGCCAGGATGCTCATTCACAGCAGAGCTCTTTGTCACAGCTAAAACAAGACAACCAAATTCCCAGCAATAGTAGAATGGATTCTGGTCTATTCACATCATGGAAATGCAAATCTCTGCGGCAATAAAAATGAATGAACTGCAACGACATGCAACCGTGTAAATATCACAAATATGATGTGGAGTGAAAGTACAAAATAGAAAAAAGTACAAAAATAGAAAAAATTCATCTGTGGTGTTAGAAGTCAGGGTATGGCTACCCTTGCTGGAGAGTTGTGTCTGGGGATGGGGAAGGTGCTGATTCTCGATCTGGGTCCTGGTTACAAGAGTGTGTTCAGTTTGAACTGTATACTCTTGACATGCATACTCTTTTTTTATATACCTCATACTCTTTTTTTTTAAATATACTTCAATAAGTGTTTTTATACTTCAAGAAAACCCTCTTTCCTCTTCAAATCTGTAGGCCGGCAACCACCTGAATCAACCTAACATACAAGTTTGAATTGGAAATGGTGCTCAGGTCCTGCAGAAATGTCACCTTAAGTAGTTTTAAGCAAAATGCAATGTCAAAAGCTGATATTTTAAAACTCGCTGTTGTGTTTTGATGGGATTTCGGACATGCCACCCCAAAATACGGCACCTTGGCATATTGAATATTTTAAGCTGAAGGAATTTGAGAAAATGACAAAACCAAGACGGTCACTCGGACCTCCTCCCCCCTAACCCTTCCCTGGAACAGGCTATAAAACCTTCCTGTGAGAGGTGCCCCACGCCCCCCGGAAGAAAGCAACATCCTTTTCTCCAAAAATAAAGGGACACTGAAAAGACTCCTAGCAAACAGGCCTTGCTAAGTTCCTGCAGTTATTACAATTCCTCATACTCCGTAACCTATCATGTTCCTCCACGGCTGTCCATGCTTCATCAAACCCAGCACTAAAGTACATAGATCTGTTTCTTTGGGGCTTCATTTCCTTATAAAGTTTCCCATGTCATGTAAAACTTATATTAAATAAACTTGTCTGCTTTTCTCCTGCTCATCTTCATCAATCTAGTTTTCAGACCCAGCCAGGGACCCTAGGAGGGTTGATATGTATAGGGTTAGCCAAAAAGTTCATTCAGGTTTTTCCGTAACATCCTATGGAAAAACCGGAATGACCTTTTTGGCCAACCCAGTACATACTCTTTGACCCAGCAGCTTCTCCTATGCTGGCAAATTACTCAAAAACAGAGGCACCAGATTGTTTCTCTCACAAACATGTGGATATTTCAAATCCTGTTGTAAACATTGCTGCAAGTAAATGGCTACAATGGAACCAGCATATTATTGGGAACAAATCCAGTTATAACATGTGTGCACTCTTTGTAAATTCTGGATGTCCACCACCAGAATAAATGGAGTTATTTGGACATTGTATGGGCCTATACAATTCCCGCTGTGCTAATTGTATACATAGTGGGCCCAGATAGCTAGTTTTAGAAGAAGTGTTAAGAGTTTTGGTCTAAATATCTGGACTCTTTCTTCAGCAGATTTGGGTCATTGCTTGGACGGGAGGAAACCTGAGAGAAGTCGTGTTGGGGCTCAGAGTCAGACTGAGGTTACAATAGTGGGAGGGTCAGTTTCCTGATGGCAGGAAGCCAGGGTACAGGGGGAGCCACTGAGACACCTAATCTTGTCAAAGACAACTCTTAGAAATGTTCACTCCGAATCACAGTCATCTATGTGCCAGCCACGTCCAACTGCAGAACCAGGGAAGAAAGAGAGGAAGGACAAGCCAGCTTGGCTCAGAGCAGAGCAGGAACTATGCAGCGTCTGTAGGAGGGCCAGGAGATGATGGCAACCACAGGCATGTGCCAACTTATGCTGGGGTCTACTTTTTACAGCTAAGGTTGGAAGCAGAGCCGCACAACAGCTACATCAAAGAGTGAGGTCACAGCCGAGGAACTGGGGTGCAGCAGTTTATTAGCAGAGCACTGCCAACAACCACGTTAATTAGAACATTAATGCGTGATGGAGCCTTACTACATTTCCCCCCAAATCTTGGTGTAGCTTTCCCACATTCCCATTTGCAAGAGGACAAAGGCAAAGTAAGAAAAACAAGGCAGGAGAGGAGGACAAGAGGAAATATAGTGGAGAGTGTCAGTAATTGCATTTTTACCTACTAAAAAGTAAAAACAAATGTTTGTCTGTTAAATACTCTGAATAACTTAAGCATTATGAGAAGTACAGCAGTAGGAGCACAAGTGACAAATGATTAATCCAGAAGGCAGGGAGGGAGGAAAGGAAGAGGGGGCAGGGAGGAAAAAGAAATTGACATAAAAATACATGATTGTTACATGGGAGCATCTTACTAGGTGTTAATTTAGAAAATAAAGACTCCATAAATCGAATCCTTTTTAAATGCATTTGAAACAGTGTGACAACTAGTTTTGCAGATCAAAAATCTTCGGGTAGTATAAATACTCAATGACTATCACTGTAGTACTACAAGCGGGCATTTTGGACAGAAAATTTTAAAAACTTCCCATAGAAGGAAAAATTAAGATCCTGAGTGATTCTATAAATTGCTTCACACACACAAAAAATATGCATTGATGGAAGTAAATGGCAGCCTTCCTATAGGCATAAACATGTGGACTTAATATCTTAAACCTTTTATTCTGAACCTTTTAGTCTGAACAGACTTCTTTATCAATCATATTTTTACCCCCTTTTCTAGTTAAAGCTCAAGAGTTGAATTTTCCTCCTTTGACATTTGTTAGCAGGGATTGTTCATTCATAAAGTTGCAGCAAAGTGTCTGAGGTTGTTGGAAGGGTATTAAAGTCACATGGCAAGAAAGGTGACCTGCAAAATTCCTGTTGGACTAAATTTGTGAAAAGAAAGAAGGAAGGAGGAAAGACAGTATCAGGTATCTTTGTTCCTTTAATTTGCTGATGACGAATGATTACTGCCAGGAAATTGTTATATTGTCCCCGGGAACCTTGAAAGGGACAGAGTGACTCAAAGGTTGGCCTCCCGCGTGGGACACAGGAGTCGTCGGAATAAGACTTGAGTCTCAGCTTCCAGACACAGGAGAGGAGAAAGCAGACCCACTTAGCCATCTAGAGTCTGACGTTCAAACGCTTTAAAACTGTCAGTTCATGGAAACCAGACTTTCTTTGGTAGCAGAGGAGAAACCAGGAAGCAAGGAGTTCAAAACAACTGAGAAAAGAAAATCCACTCACAGGGATCATAGCCCTGTGACGGTTTAGTCACGTGACCCTGTGGCACTGACTTCATACTCATGCTCTTCCTACTCTCTTTTTTTTTTCTTGTCAATTTTCTTAAAATGTATACTGGTAATTGTGGCATGAATTCAACTGTGTATTTTGTTTTACCTTTCCCCCAAACATTTCGTATATTGTTTCATAGTCACCAGAACCATTATTTTAAACAGCCACAAAAAACTTCATCGAGTGGGTACCAGAATGCTCCATTCTGGGCATTATTTTTCTATCTGCCTTGGTCTCCACCAGAGAACTTGACTGTAGTTGGCCAGAGAGAGCCAAACTCATGGAAATAAAAGTCCAAAGAAAAGTTCTCCTTGGAACCAGCTGGATTTTGCACCCCTCCCCACTCCCCGAGGACTGGAGAGTGCTGGGTAGGGTGGGTGGAAATGAATCACAGAGGATGCATAGCTTTACATCCCACCCTGAAGGGCTTTGGTGACAGTGAAACAGCAGGTGCGGTGGATACCCAGCCCAGGGCAGGTCATCAAATGCTAATTTCCCCTTTCGTGCTAATTAATGAGAACAATTTATATGCCAATACTTTATATCAACCTACTTTATTTTATAGGCTTTCATTTTTAGAGCAGTTATAAGTTCACAGCAAAATTGAGCAGAAAGTACCTAGATTCCCCTTATATCCCCCCAAAAGCATAGCCTCCCCCATTATCAACATCCCCCACCAAAGTGGGACATTTGTTACAATTGATGAGCTTACACTGACACGTTACTGCTGAGAGTTTATAGTTTACTCTTGACAGTTGTACATTGTATGGGTTTGGACAAATGTATACTGACCTGTATCCACCATGACGGGATCATACAAGAATAATTTCTCTGCCCTAAGAATCCTCTGTGCTCTGCCTGTTCATCCTTTCCTTCCCCTCAAACCCTGGCAACCATGGGTCTTTTCACTGTCTCCATAGTTTTGCCTTGTCCAGAATGTAGTATAGTTGGAACCATAGAGTATGTAGACTTTTCAGTTTGGCTTCTTTCACCTAGTAATATGTATTTATGTCTTTCCATGGTTTGATAGCTCATTTCTTTTTTACCATTGAATAATATTCCATTATCTGGATGTACCACTGTTTATTTACCCATTCATCTACTGAAGGATAGCTTGGTTGCTTCCAAGTTTTAGTAACGGTGAATAAAGCTTCTGTAAACATCTGTGTGCAGGTTTTTGTGTGGACATAAGTTTTCAACTCTTGAGCAAATTGTGATTGCTGGATCATATGGTAAGAGTATGTTTAGCTTTGTAAGAAACCACCAAACTGTCTTCCAAAGCGGCTGAACATTTTGCATTCCCTCCAGCAATGAATGAGAGTTCCTATTGCTCCACGTCCTCCTCAGCATTTGGTATTGTCAGTGTTCTGGATTTTGGCCATTCCAAGAGGTGTGCAGTCATATCTTTAGTTGTTTCAATTTGCATTTCCCTGATAACAGGAGATGTGGAGCATCTTTTCATATGCTCTTTGCCATTTGTATCTTTTCTTTGGTGAGGTGTCTGTTAAGGCCTTTGGCTCATTTTTATACGAGGTTCAGCCTGCCTTTTTTTTTTAATTTATTTTTGGCTGCGTTTGGTCTTCGTTGCTGCGTGCGGGCTTTCTCTAGTTGTGGCAAGCGGGGGCTACTCTTTGTTGCGGTGCGCGGGCTTCTCATTTTGGTGGCTTCTCGTGTGTGGAGCACAGGCTCTAGGTGCGTGGGCTTCAGTAGTTGTGGCATGTGGGCTCAGTAGTTGTGGCTTGCAGGCTCCAGAGTGTAGGCTCAGTAGTTGTGGCGCACGGGCTTAGTTGCTCCGCGGCATGTGGGATCTTCCCGGACCAGGGATTGAACCCATGTCCCCTGTATTGGCAGGCGATTCTTAACCACTGCGCCACCAGGGAAGTCCCTCAGCCTGCCTTTTAAAGTTAGTGTTTTTTCACTGTCTTTGACCATATATGTGGACTAGAATCACCAAATGTAAAGAAGTTTTTGTGGGAAATTTTCCTGGCATAAAGGAGCCCTTGGCTCTTTCCAAATTGCTCCTCTGCCAGCTCTCAAAAGTTCCTTCCATGATTACCACCCCTAAAGTGACCACAGTCAGATACTGACACCAAGGATGGAGATTAAGTTATTCCCATCTTTGCCCTGCCCTCCCCATTCCCCACTCCCCCACCAGCCTGTTCTCACCTCAGCTGCCCAAGGGACTGTGTTGAAAACGAATTCATACTACACCACTCCTCTGCCCAAGGCCCTCAGTGGTCTGTCCTGGCCACCCCAGCCTGTAGCTGCAGCTCTAACACACCAGGCACACTCCCAGCTCAGGGCTTCACACCTGAGGTTTCCTCTGCCTGGAAGGCCCTTCCCCACTTGTGCCAGTGGCTCCCTCCCTCCCTCCTTCCAGACTCAGCTTAGGTATTGCCCGCTTACTCTGCTTAAAGCTGCAGCTCCCAGGTTTTCTCCACCTAACTCTTTGCCTTGCTTTGTCCTTTTCTGTTGCATCTATCACCACCTGACATCTTCTGTATTTTGCTTATTTATTCGTTGTCGGTTTTGCACAACAAGACAGGAAATTCCCCCAGGGGAGGGGTCTTTGTGAGTGTGGTTCACTGCTATTCTCCCAGCATCGAGAACAGAGCCCAGCTCTTATGGGATTCTCAACAAGTATTTGTTAAATGAATGAGTATTTTAAACAAGTGATTTAGTCATCATTTTGAGACTTCCATTGGGTCAGATGTTACTTAGAGACACATTAAACTTGCCCTTGAAATCCACGCCATCAAACCACCTTGTAAGTGAGACCACCATACAAGATGCTCTGATTATTTCAGTAAAGGAACTTCATTGGCTATGACTCAGAAGGGTTTTTCCAAAGCTCCCATTCTTTGCTCTTTTCTTATTTGCTTAAGACAACCTGCCATGAGTCACCTCAAGCAATGAGAATTTTTTCTGAAAGTCTTTCACATAAAGTACATATCTCTGTTTTTCTTTTTCTCAAGAATTGAAACTGAGACCAGTTTACCAGAAGTCAGAAGGCAACTCCACGGCTGTGTCCCCAGAGGTGTTCCTCCCCTGCTCTGCTCTCCCAGGAGGAGTATAGCTTCCCGGGGGGAGGATTCACCAGGTCCCCTCGGTCTGGGACGTTATAACAAAGTGTTGGAATCAAATTCAAGTCAAGCAGAGATAGTATCACTGTTTTCCTTTGAAATGTCAATGACAGGTTTATAAGAGGAGAAGCTTCAAGAAACTGGGCAGAAACCTGTGGCCCGCACTGGCCGCCCTGCCCTCCACCCTCTCTGCCTCCCTGCTGCGCCCAGGGGCCTCATTTCCAGTTGGCGGTCCCTGCATTGCCACCGAGCACTTCCTGCGACAGGGTAGAAGCCCCAGGGAATTGAGACCCTTCGGGAGCAGCCCTCAAACAACGGCTGCCATAGATTGGTGTATACAGGTGCCAACTCCTCCCCTTCGGGGGTAACTCGAGGGGCATCTTCCACACTGGGGCTAAGCTCCACTGCCCACCGTGGAAGCTGGCTTGATCACGGCTTTGATGGCAGCCTCCGCCCTGGGTCCCTTCCGTGCTGGCCGGCCTTCACGCCTCACAGAAGCTCTTTGCACTCCAATGCTTGTCCCCCTTTTTCAACCCCTTTCCTTCTCTCTCTGTCTCCTTTTTCCTTCTTCTCTCCTGCTTTTTTAACACCCCACACTCTTCTCTCCCCATCACCCCCTCACCTGTCTATTTCTTCCGTGCCGTGAGATGACAGCTCACTGAGCTGATTGCAATCCCCGTGCTGCTGCTGGTGGTTATTTTTATGGAAGGGCACCTCTGGCCATTGGGAAGGGCTTGGAAGGATCAGGACATTATTAACAGAGTCAGACAAGGTACAATGTGATCTCCTTGCCTGCGGGAGCCTGAGCTCACCGAGAACCAGACCAGAGCAGCCTCCAGAAACGGCACAACTGACTTGCAGACACGTGGAACAGTCTTGGAAAGGCAGAGCCCAGGGCAGCTCAGTTAGAAAGTCCATGAAACCAGAGCCAGACCCCTCCCACTTAGGGAGTGACCATCCTCTGCACATTGTCAAGGAACCTGACGATCCTTGCCCTGGGGGCTTCAGTTTGCAGGTGGTGCCCAAGAAGCTAGGATTGCCCAACCAGAAAGTTTGACCCTAAAAAGGGAGGTTATGAGGCAACTGCTCCGTGAACTCTGTATTATTGAGCAAGACATAAGTCATTTCAGCCTAGAGCAAACTATGACCTATTCTATTCACTGCTTCTATTCACTGCTCTGCAGTGGCTCTGCTTTTACAGCCACTCTTTGGTAATTTGTGTTTTCTGAGACTCAGATTTGGGAAGGATGGAAATCAATGGAAAGAAATTATTAGGAAGGTGACAGTATTTGTCAAAAGTGAGGATTTGATCTTTCATATGTTGATTTCATAAACTGTATGTTTCTAAAGACATGGATGGTCACCAGAGCAACGCCCAATACCTCCCATGTCCCCTCAGTGTCCCCCATCTCTGGGCATGCCACCCAAAAGCTCCCAGCTGTGAACCCTCAGGACCTTCTGGGACTCTGGAGACCCTCCATCCTCAGGAGTGGCCCTCCACCCACAGTTGGTGGGAATTGCTTAATAAAGACAAATATCATATGATGTCATTTATATGTGGAATCTTAAAAAATGATGCAAATGAACTTAACTTACAAAACAGACTCACAGACTTTGAAAACAAACTTATGGTTACCCAAGGAAAGGTGGGGAGGGGGAGAGAGAAATTAGGAGTTCAGGATTAACATATACACACTACTATATACAAAATAGATAACCAATAAGGATCCACTGGATAGCACAGGGAACTCTACTCAATACTCTGTAATAGCCTAATGGGAAAAGAATCTAAAAAAAACCAGAAGAGTGGATATAGTTATATGCATAACTGATTCACTTTGCTGTACACCTGAAACTAACACAACGTTGTAAATCAACTGTAAGTGAATATAAAATAAAAATTTTTTAAAAAACCCCAACAAACTTGCCCCCTGGTGAAGGTCACTCTGAGGTGGGCTCCACGAGGTGCCCCAAAGTTGCCCCATAGGAGCGCACCCGTGAGGCTTTCAGTAACTTGTCAACTACGCGGCCTTTACTGGCTGTTTCCTCTCCTTGACTCTTGTCCCCTCTCCCCACCACCATTTCCTAAAGTCACCTCAAAAATAAACATTTGCACCCTGGTCATTGTCTTAGGATCTCTTCTGGGGGAACAGAGACTACGATTGACACAGAACCCAGAGGTCTCTTTAACACTGAAATTATGCGAACAACTGAAATTCTAATGATGGAATGAATTAAAGAATGTTTCCACTGATACTCTGGTTTGAGCTCAGATATATTCTGTTCAGGGGCAGCACCAGGCAAAGAGGTGAGGCCAGAGGAAAGTTTGTTTACCAGGTGGCCTCGCCCTCCGATGATGTGCCAGGTGTCCAGTGTCCTCACCTTGCTCTGGGCGACCCTCAGGTTGTGCTGAACGCCATCCATGGACCCTCCTCCCTTCGCAGACCCCTCACTCCAGTTCCTAAGTCCTATTCTGGGTCTTCTCAATGCTCCCTCTGACTCCATCAGCACCTGTCATCCTGTATCCATGAGTCCTGTGGACAGGACGTAATATGTGAGTCTCAGGATTCATCCCCTTGTGCTGCCCTTGAGACATTGGAGGTCTGGCCAGAGCTGCCGTTCCCTGGTCTCCTAACAACAACTGCCGTTGTTTCAGTGCCCCCGGGTGAGAGGGTCCTCATCTGAGCCTCAGGGCCCCCATCAGGGCGGGAGCCCCAGCAGGTCTGGCACCCGGGGACAGCCTGACCTGGTTCCTCCCAACACAAGTGGACTCTGAGGAAGTACCAGACCATATACAGTAGATGAAATATCTAAGTACCAAGAGCTAGCATCTGTTTCCCTCTCCTTGATTCTGGGCTGGCCGTCTGACCTGCTTAGACCATAGCATGTGGCGGAAGTGATGTGTCAGGAGCCTTGCCTGCTTCTGCTCTCACCACCTCTCATGGCCTCACCTGAGAACATTATGCTGGGACGAAGCTGAGGATAAAAGACACCAGAGGCGGAACCTGAGTCAGACCAGCTGCCCCAGCAGAGCCCTGCCCTGGGCAACCTGCTGGCTGAATCTGGCCTCGAGAATAAGCCCAGGTGAAGCCAGCAGAAGACCTGTGCATCAACCTACAACTGTAAAACTTATCAAGTTGTTATTGTTTGAAGCTACTAAGCTTGGGGGTAGTTTGCTATGAAGCAGTAGATCATTGAAACACCATTGGACATGGGATTTCTCTTTCTCAATGGCTACTGGAGGGTCAATGTAGGACCACCCCGAAGTGCAGAGGCATTAACACCTCGTGAGGGAAGCAGATGAGTGGAAAACAGGAAGGATTCACAATAGATGCTTCTCCCTTCCTTTCCTTGACAGGCTGTTCCGAGGTTATGTGTTCTTCATGGCCTCCCCGGGAGAGCAGAGGCAAGGCTGAGCAATCAGCTGCACTTTCTAGAGCAGCGAGGGTCAGCTCAGCAGCGTGCTGCACCCTGGCTCCCTTTCTCCCCTCACTCCTGCTGCCCTGTGACCGCACCTCCAATAGAGCCTGGCATTGCATCTTCATCTTGGGCCCACTGCCTACAGAATCAAGGTTAGGATATCCTGCTGTCTGTCCCCTGGATGTGAGTCCTTATGCCTTTGACCGAGGCGATTTCCACCAAAGACAGTGCCATTACCCCTAAAGGGTCATCTCAACCACAGTGCAAACCTCTGGAGACACTTATGGACAGATATGGTCTCTTATCACTTACATCACTACAGAAGGCCGTTGACTCTGCTCATGAGACTAACTTCACCATGTTGTTGTCTGGATGTGTAACTGAGTTGAAAAATAGCAGAAGGGAATTTGAATGAGAAACAATGAAATAGTCCAGATTTGTTTAAAACACACATAAACACACACACACACGCACACACACACACATTTACTATCCTTATGAAAGAAATTACGTAGTTTGTATTAGTTTCCTAGTGCTACCCTAACAAAGTACCACAAACTGGGTGGTTTAAAACAGCAGAAATTTGGGAGTTCCCTGGTGACCTAGTGGTTAGGATTCTGAGCTTTCACTGCCATGGCCTGGGTTCAATCCCTGCTCAGGGAACTGAGATCCCACAAGCCACACAGCAAGGCCAAAAACCAACCAACCAACCAACCAAACAAACAAACAAACATAAAACCCCAGAAATTTGTTGTTCTCATAGTTCTGGAGCCTAGAAGTCCAAAATCAAGGTGTGGCCAGGTCCACACTTCCCCTGAAACCTACAGGGAAGACCTCTTCCTTGTCTCTCCCTAGTGTCTGGTGGTTTGCTGGCCACCTTGGTTTCCTCTGTCTTTAGGTACATCACTCCTCTGCCTCTACATGGGGTTCTCCTTGTGTCTCTTCACACTCTCTTCCCTCCGTGTGTGTCTGTCCATGTTTCTAAATTTCTCCTTTTTGTAGGGATACCAGTCAGATGGAGTAGGGTCCCCCCTAATGACCTCATTGTAACCTGATTACCTCTGTAAAGACCCTATTTGCAAATAAGGGTGTGTTTTGAGGTACAGGGCTCCAACCTATCTTTTGGGGGAGACACAATTCAACTCATAACATAGCTTGAGAAACATTTGGAAATAGGAACATATCTGACAAGACTTTAATAAAAACTGGATTGGAATAATTGCTTTTCATTTCCTTTTTTTAAAAATGTCCAGTTAAGCTATAAAACACAATCTTTCAACAAAGTTCAATTTAACTTAAAAATGATATTCATGAATGAGATATATGATTTATTCAAAGACTTCTGTCTGTTAATGAAGGCTGTATTTGTTAATTGACGGCGTGTAAGCATGGCATGATAGAGGATACTGGAAATGATGCTGAAGAAAATGTGTAAATTTGTATTTTCTGAAGAGAGAGTTGACATGAATGGTCGGCCGAGATTGTACTTTTGATATCTAAGAAGTTTGATTAACCACAGACAAAGAGCAATAACTCACAGAATTTTACTTAGCAGAAAAGAAAAAAATTCAGTTGACCTGAATTCAAACTGAGTCACAGTGACTGTAGTTTATTTAGTTCTTAAGCTACAAAAAATCTTCCAACAGAATAATATCTTTGTGCCAAAGCTAAAATGCTGTAAGTAAATAGAGCTGGAAGGTGGAAGAATGGGAATTTTCTAGAATTTATATAGAAAATGAAAGTGTCATCAGGATGGTCAATCAACACAACACGACTTTGCATGCACACATGATGCAATGTGGAAATAGAGATGAACTTTTTTAAACTGACATAATTCACATACCATAAAATGCACGCTTTTAAAAATGTATGATTCAGTGCTTTTTAGTATATTCACAAAGTTGTGCAACTATCACCAGTACCTTATTCCAGAGCATTCCCACCACCCCATAAAGAAACCCTGTATGCATCAGTACTCACTCCTCCATTGTACGCCTACCCCCAAACCCTGGAAAATACTAATCTACTTACGTTTTCGTGGATTTGCCTAGTCTGGTCATTTCATATAAATGGAATCATACAATATGTGACCTTTTGTGTCTGGCTTCTTTCACTTAGCATGTTTTTAAGGTGCATTCAAGTTGTAGCACACATGTCAGTACTTGGCTGAATAATATTCCATTGGATATATGTGCCACATTTTCTTTATCCATTCATCCATTGATCGACATTTGGGTTCTTTCGACTTCTTGGCTATTACGAATAATGCTGCTATGAACATTTATGTACAAGTTTTTGTGTGGACCTATGCTTTCAGTTCTCTTGGGGTTATTCCTAGGAGTAGAATTGCTGGGGCTTGTGGTAATTCTATGTTTAGCTTTTTAAAGGAACTGCCAAACTGCTTTCCAAAGTGGCTGCACCATTTTACATTCCCATCAGCAATGTGTGAAGGTTCCAATCTTTCACACCCTCATGAATACTTATTATTGTTGGTCTTTTGACAATAGCCATCCTAGTGGATATGAAGTAGTATCTCATTGTGGTTTTGATTTACATATCTCTATTATTAAAGATGTTGAGCATCTTTTCATGTATTTATTGGCCATTGTATATTTTCTTTGGAGAAATATCTGTTCAAACTCCTTGCTCATTTCTAAAATCAGTTATTTGTTTTTTATTGTTGATTTGTAGAAACTTTTTGTATATTCTGGATGCAAGTCCCTTATCAGATATATGTTTTGCAAATATTTTCTCCCATTTTGTGGGTTGTATTTTTCACTTTCTTGAGAGTTCCTTTGAAATACAAAAGCTTTTGGTTTTGATGAAGTCCTATTTATTTATTTATTTATTTATCTTGGTTGTGGTTTTGGTGTCAGGTCTAAGAAACCATTCTTTAATCCAAAGTTAGGAAGATTTACATTTATAAATCCCACTGGAAAATTCTGGAATTTGGGAATTTCTGGATTCCCACTGGAATGGTGATAATGAAAAAAATGATTAAAAAAAAAAAGCAGTGTTGACAAGGACCAGCAGGAATTGTTCCACACACACTGGTGGTGGAAGTGAACGTTACTGCAGCCATTTTAGAAAATTATTTGGTAGAATCTACTAAAACTGATCATCCAAGACAACCATTCAACTTCTAGATATATACTCAGCAGAATTCTGAACATGTATTCATCTAAAGAAATGTACTAAAATATTCAAAACAGCACTACTCATATTAGCCCCAAATCTGGAATTATCCAAATGCCCAGCAAAAGTAGATGGATAAATAAGTTGTGGTGTAATCATAGAGAGTAGCATTTTACAGCAATGGGAGTAAGCATCTACGACGGTAAATAAAAATACAGATAGATTTTGCAAACATGATTTTAAGCAAAATAGCCAGACACAAAGGAAGTCATCTTGTAAGATTCCATTTATATGAATGTCAAGAAGAGGTAAAATTATTTAATGTTGTCAGAAGTCTGGGTAGTGGTCATCTTTGGGTTGGGGGGAGGGGGAGATGGGGAGGTGGCACGAGGGGGCTTCTGGGTTGCTGCTGATGTTCTCTCTCTTGATCCCATGCTCACCCAGGCGTTTGCCATTTGTGGCAATTCCTGGAGCTCAATACAGTGTTTGTAAGAAGAAGCATCTGGTGAAAATCTCTGTCTCTGCTTTTTAAACACTTTCCTTCAATTTTGACTGTATCCTTGAACTCTATTGTTTTTGGTTTAGCAGCCATATATTGGTTCCATCTACCCTTGCCAGCCTGAGACTCATTTAAAATGAGACCATGGTGAGTGAAGCCAGGCCTTGGGCGTGGTCTGAGCACATCCCTTCCCGATGCTAACAGGATTCACTCCAGGTTATGCTGAAATCAACACCGCCTCATAAATACTCATGCTGATGGGGCGGGCATCAAAGCCTGCACGTCAAAGTGGAAACTGAGCTAGGTTTGTTGTAGAAATTTGAGAAAACCTGGTTCCTGAACAAGGTGGGGTTGAACAAAAGTAGGACTCAGACCAGAGGGTCTTTTCTTGCGACTCTCCCTGAATCAGAGGTTTCAGGAACACTGTGCAAACTGTACTCCCTCCCTGTCCCTGAGACTTCCTCATTCAGTCACTCACTTCCCGACGCAGGCGGCCCTTGCCGACCGACTTCACGGTTTGCCAAGCCAGGAAGGTGGAGAAATCACACTCTTGGGTCA
This sequence comes from Balaenoptera ricei, assembly GCF_028023285.1. Lineage (NCBI taxonomy): Eukaryota > Metazoa > Chordata > Mammalia > Artiodactyla > Balaenopteridae > Balaenoptera > Balaenoptera ricei. The sequence goes on along the minus strand of NC_082653.1, from coordinate 47,271,860 downwards.
CAGAAGGAGGTTTCCACAGAGCTCTCTCTAAAGCTTGGCCTAAGCCTTCAGGCTTCATTGTCACACCCCAAGGTGCCAAATATCTAGAAACTAACCTCATGCAATGGCTTTTAAAAACAACAATGTTTTTTTGAAGTTATTTTTTAGGTTTGATTTAATACAGTCAACAGCATCCATGTCGTAAAGGATAGGATTTCATGAGCTTTTGAAAGGTAAGTTCATGACATCATGGCTGCAGTCAAAACACAAAGCATTTTCTTCATTCTCAAACCCCATTGCCTTCCACCTCTCCCCCTCCCCCCCACCTCATTGTCACTGCAGACTAGTTTGAATTTTCTAGAATAAAGTGGCTTTTGCATACGTGAGCGTGGCCATGGGCCGACTATAAGCGTGCTTCATACACACACGTATGGGCACAAGCATACATGCACATACACATACATGCACGCACATGCACAGACACACACACACACGTGCACACACATGCCTTTCTAAGGGGAGTCTCTTACCACAGCCTCACGCCAAGGCAGACAACCTTAGGTCTCTTCCAAGCATACCCTGTGACCTCCTGGCCTCAGAGATGGAAAAGGGCAGCAAACCTTGACCCAGCAACCTGAGAGCAGGGCTGGTCTGTGTGCTTTGCTCAACAGGAGGAAGCATGAGGACACAGAATCGCTCCATAAACAGAAGCTTTGGGTCAGCACAAGCCATGGTCTAGGATACTCAGGGGTAAGTTTGTGAGTGTTGGTAGCAGCTCAGGGACCAAAGCAGCTGACCCCCATACATGAGTCTGCGAGGGCTGCCATAACAATGTACCATAGGCTGGAGGCTTCAACAACAGAAATGCATTTTCTCACAGTTCTGGAGACTGGAAGACCAAGATCAAGGTGTCAGGGGGGCTGATTTCTTCTGGGGCTCTCTCCTTGGCTTTCAGGTGGCTGTCGTCTCCTTGTGTTCCCATGTGGTGGTCCCTCTGTGTGTGTCGGTGTCCTAATCTCCTCTTCTATTAAGAACATCAGTCATATTGGATCAAGGCCCACCCTACTGACCTCACTTTAACTTAGTTCCCTTTTTAAAAGCCCTATCTCTAAATAAGGTCGTGTTCTGAGGTCCTAGGGATTAGGACTTCAACGTGTGAATTTGGGGAGGGACACAATTCAGTCCATAACACACCATGAGCGTGAGGGATCGGTGAACTCCTCCTGCGGGCTGGTGCTCAAGCACCTTATGGATGGAGCTGCTTCCAAGGAGGTGGATGCAGGCAGAAGGGGTTCAGAAATGAACTCCTGGCCTAGATGGGGGAGGAGGGAAGGAGTTTGACTCTTCCTTCACAAGAACCTTTCTTTTTAAAATTCTGGCATTTAAGGTAACAATAACATCAGGCAATTCCAATGATTGCAAGGAGATATTTATTATGTCCCTTTAAATCTGTGCTTATAAACTTCTCTTAGGCATACAAGCCAGAAGAACCCAATTCTGTGTTTAATAACAGGTCCTCCACAGGGCAGGCAGAAATAGCAGGATGCAGGCTCTCCTCCTGTGGGGTCATGGGTTTCGGTACAGCTGATATGGGAATTTGCTTGGCTCTACACTTTTCTAAGTAGAATCTTTTGCCAAGTTTTTCAGCAAAGTAGCCGTGTCGCCCAAAGGAATGAGATAAAGGCAAGTTCTTAAAGGAAAAGGATTCATCAGCCTTAGAATTAGCAATGAAATAGGAAAATGTCCCTATCTACCTTCCTGGGAGGTAAAAGGTCACATGTCAGGAAGTATTTTTATTTGTGCATCATAAATCAAAGTGAACCCAAAATAAAGATTTGGGAAAGTGCTATTGCCAAAGGGTGACATTTTTAAGAGGCAAGAAGGAAGGTCAAGGATTAACTTTCCCCCCATGAGCTTATGCAACAACTGCAAACTCGTGGCCCGAGGGCCAGAGCCTGCCCACAGGCAGGTTTTGTTAGCTTGTACTACACCATATTAAAAATATATGCATTGGAATAGGTTACCAAAATTTAAAAATTGGGAGACTTCATGCAAGTATCTGCATTTCTGGCTCTCCTTCAGAAATTGGAAGTCTTAGCAATGTTGGGTCTCAAATGACTATAACGCATTTGAGCTGAGCAGTGGACACACCATGGAGACTGATGGAGATTCTGTCCTTGACCAAATCCTGGCCAGGCTCCTCTGAGCCTCTTCTCGACTAGGCCTGAAACTTGGCCTGAAAAGACGTGAACAAACACTAACAGTTCCTAACAGCTCAAGGCCACAGCCCTAGAGTGACCCGAGACCCCCTGAAAGTGCCTGCCTGAGAAAGCTTCAGACTGCCAGAAGAAGTTTCTCTTTGTTCCAGCCGACACCTGAGGATAGGGCCCCATCTCCCAGCCTCTGTGGGAGGGCAGGAGCCTGACTTCCACAAGTGCCAGTGAGCAAATCCAGATGGTTGTCACATGAACCAACATTCCCTTTCCTGCTTTTGTAATTTTTCACTTCCCTGGCTCTACTGGGACCCTGCCCATCCCCTCTCCCAATTCCCTCATTCTCCCTTTAAAAGCCCTAGTACAAAGACCTCTGTACAAATCAAAGTTGAATTCAGTTCACACTGGACTCTTCCCTATCACAATAGTTATTACTGATTAGAATCTGTCCTTACCACTTTAACCGGGGTCCAGCTTTGTTTATCTTTGACAAGATGTAATACACTGTCCACAGTTTATCCCAGCCCCCACCCCACTTCACCCCCTTCCTTGTGTCTAAGCTGAATATAAGTTGTCAATTATCAACTCACTTGCTCTGTTATTTCACATACAGGGAAGAGGGAAATCAAATAATTTTTATGCTCCCATTTCTCCCAAAGAGGCAAAATGATAGATACAGAAAGCCATGTGTTTCAAGAAGAATGGGAGAATGCATGATTCTTTTAGAAGCAAAGGCCATGCCTGCTTAATATGAAATACATTGGTCTGGCCACTTTTCTCCTAGACATTACCTGCCTGCTTCCTGAAGACCCCTGCATTTGTATCCCAGAATGAGAAGTCCAGATACTACACGAATCACGTCAAGCCTCTGTTGAAGATCTTCGTGGCTAAGCCAGCTAGACGAGAACAATGAGTTTATAGGTTTAAAAGCTACCTGAGATACCTCCCCCTACCCTTCAGCTTCCACATGAGATAATCCTCGGCTTCTAGACTGGGCTCCATGTGAGACCATCTGCAGCTTTCATAGGCTGATTTCTCATCCCTCGCAAAGCTGAACTCACATGCTTGTCAGGAAGAAGCATTTTAGAGAAACCAGGAGGTAGGCAAGGGGGTTGTCTTGCAGGAAAGGATGGTTCATCGTTCTGTGTTACTGCATCCCTGGGGTCGGCAGTTCAGGACTGATGTCCTGGGGCATCATATCAAAAGCCAAGTCTTAGCTTATGAAGCCAAGTCCAGCTGCCCCAGCCATTCCAGCCAAGTCCATGCCCATCCTGATCAGCCAATGCCAGCTGTCTCCCAGACACGTGAGTGGGTCTCGCTAAAACCAGAACTGCCCAGCCTCGCCACGCCTGAATCACTGACCCACAGACACGTGAGCTAAATAAAGCTTCTTGTTCTAAGGCACGAAGTTTTGTGAGTTATTTATGCAGCATTATCGTGTCAGAAGATAACTGATACAGCCCCCTCCTTCCACCCACACACATACATATACTTCCACAGATACACATTCTCCAAATTGAGAGTCACTGATTTCAATCTATAAAAGAAAGACTAAAAATGATAGTGATAAGCCGTAATGCTATCAGGGCAATTAAATAATGGTGGTGTGGGTTACAGTTTTTGTGGAAAAGAAATGCTCTTGTCAGGCCACTTCTGGAGACAAATGGGAAGTTCTAAAGCTACAGTGACTAAATTCTGAAGTTGGAAAGAGGTAAGGCTGAATGTGAGCAAAATATTCCTAAATGATTCTTTTGGGGTCACTCTTCATTCTGTAGCCATAAAGAATTTATTTGATAATCATGTACTAGGAATTTTTTCCCCTCAAAATTCTAGAAGTAACTAGAAGAAGGTTGATAAATAAAATTTTTGCCTTATATGGAAAATCTCTTTGCCTTATAAGGATCGTGACAAATATCTTGTCTCTCTTCTTAACCACAGCAACAACAATAGCCGGGATTAGTTACTGAGTGCTTTCCTGATGCCAGATCCTGTGCAGGGCACCTCACGTGCATGGTTTCATGTAATACTCAACACCGACTTCTGAGGGAGGAACTCATGTTATCCCATTTTACAAATGAAGAAATAGTCTCAGAAAGGCCAAGTAATGTGTCTTAAGTTTGCGTAGGTAGAAAATAGCAGACTTCAACCTGATGCGTATGACTCCAAAGTCAGTGCTCTTTATTTTGTTATATTACATCATTTTATAATACATATTACATTATATTTTATTAAATATTACATTATATTATATTATATATTACATATATTATATATTACATTATATTATATTACACATTATATTATATTATATTACATTATATATTACATTTTATATTGCACATTACATTATATTATATATTATATATTACATTATATTACATATTACATTATGTTATATTTTCTATTACATGTTACATTATATTTCATCACATTATATTATGTTACATTACATATTATATTATATTTTATTACTAGATGTAATTCCCTGAGAGAAGGGACCATGTCTTTACTCCCTCTGGTGTCTATTCTATGTCTACCTCCCATGCACCTGGGCGGAATGCACTATGATATATTACATGCTCAATAAATAATTATTAAATTGAAAATGAAAAAGCCGTAATTCCACCCCACCCTTGGAAACCTGATCTTTCTCGTTACAGCCGCTTTTCTGGTGCCTCTGCCCACCTCTGACGGTCCTGCATCTGCAGTGCACGCACGCATTCCCCCGCCATCCCCACGGCCTCCCCAAAGTCTCTCAGTGGGATCTTGCCCAAGGTCTCACCTGGTTTAGCCTCCCTCCCTTCTCTGGACCACTATCCCACCCCAGGTTCATCCTGGGGTGGGAATGCTTCCTCAGAAATCCCTTTCCCACAAATCCCTGATTCTGGGGAGACACAGCTCAGTTCCCACTTTAGGAAAGGAGGTGCTGGGTGCCCGGAGTGTGGGTGGTTGATGGCCAAAGACTGAGCAAGGTGGAGGGACAGGGCCTGGCCCCTTCCTTCCAGCCTGGGGCTCCTCGAAGGGGCAGCCCTGGTCCCAGAGCTCCCGGCTGGGCTGGCACAGTGATGCTCTTTCCCAAACTTGCAGAGCCAGTTGCAAACATCTCAGGCTGCAAAGATAGCACCTCTGACTTCTGTTGTTCATTGGATGCTTGCTAGCTTTACTTTTCTTTTTTTAAATTATACTTTCCACTTTAGCTACCTTGGAGTGAGAAGGTCCCTGTGAAAAATCTTTCTGGCATGTCCCCGTTTCCATTTTTTTTCCCCACAGTTTGCCAGGCTGATTTTTTTACACACCCCACTTCCATAAGGAAAAGTACATGAGTCACAGCCTCATGGATGATTGTCATGCACATCAGGCCTGTGAGCATGTGAGCCCTGGGAATCATTTTCTTTTGTGTCCAGATTCAGCAGTGGGGAATGCAGAATCTGAAAATTTCTGAATCCCATTCATTTGTTGACAGAGAGAGAAAATGGGGGCAGGTAAGAGTGAAGGGTGTGTTTCTCAAAGCTAATGGTAAGTTGCAGTTTTGGCCCAACTATCCTACCCTTGACCTGGGTTTGGAAAGCCCATGTTTTACCACTCAGAGCAGAGTTTCTCAACTTGGGCACTGTTGTCAGGGGCCAGGTAATTCTTTGTGGTGGGCAGCTGTCCTGTGCGTTGTAGGACGTTTAGCAGCCTCCCTGGCCTTACCACCTACATGTCAATATCACCACCCCTCACCCCTTAGTTGTGACCCAAATGTCCCCAGACATTGCCAAAACCTTATGCACTAGTTGAGAACCACGGACACAGATGTTGCTGTGGTATGAATGTGTTTCCCCCAAATTCATATGTTGAAGCCTAACCCTCAATGAGGGGGTGGGCCTTGGAGGTGACTAGGTCATAAGGGTGGGGTCCTCATGAATAGGATTCGTGCCCTTGCCCCCTTCAACCATGTGAGGACACAGCAAGAAGTCAGAGACCCTGAAGATGGCCGTCATCTGGCCCTGCTGGCACCTGATCTCACATGTCCAGCCTCCAGAACTGTGAGAAATAAGTTTCTATTGTTTAGAAGCCACCCAGTCTCTGCTATTTTGTTACAGCAGCTCAACAGACTGAGAGAAGCAAAGCATCCCAAGAAAGATGCACCAAAGTAACCATGGCGAATTCTTCCCTTTCAACCATCAGTATCTTCTTCCTGGTACTTTTGTTTTAAACCCCTTCTCCCCGAAGGCAAAGAAGCCCGGTCTGTGTTGTCTTCTTTATTCCAAGGGAACAAACATCTCTCTTCTCCTCTGAGAGCCCCTGACCAACTCAGGAGCTGCTTGGAGGGGAAGCAGGACCTACCTTCTTGGGAAGGCAATTCATGCTCCACAGGCCAGACTGGTGGCAAAGCGATGTGGGGATGCTGCTGAACAACTCTGAGAAACTGCGAGAGGAAAGGAGCTGCAACTTCGGTGCCGTTGGACCCTGGGTGCCCAAGTTGTGCATGAGCATCTTAAGGACAGCTTAATTGAGAGGAGGTCACAAGACAGCCTGGTGATTAGAACGAGGCTTGAGTTGCAACTCTGCCCCTGGCCAGCTGTGTGACTTTCAGCAAGTTAATGTGCCTTTCTGAACCTCAATTTCCTCATCCATGAGTGGCAAGGTTGTTGTGAGTTTTAAAGGAGATTTGCATGTAAAATAGTAAGGGTGGCGCTGGCACTCGGGAATCTGTTCATTCCTGGTTGATATTGTCACTGTGTTGGTTTACATTCTTAACAGGAAAGCCTCATCTAAAAAAATTCTGCCTGTGCCAATGAAATAAGCTGTACGATTCAATACAACTTAAATGTTGGAACTTCAATGTCTCTCCATAAAATCTGGTGGATGGCTGTACTTACTACACATTGGTTTTTGACTGTCTTTTGTGAACCACCCAGCACTGTCCTGGTTGCCATGTGGGCTGGGGAGGTTGTGGATGCCAGGTGGACCAGTAAGGAAGGACCCATTTAGCCACACGGCTGGTGAAACACTCAAAGGGGCTGGTACTTTTGTAAATCACGATTCCAGAATAAAACCTTTGTTTCTCTTGAACCTTTTCCTTGAGGGTGAATAAGCTTTTCTCCTAGGAAGACTGGCACTCCTCAGGTCAAATCAGCCAGCACTGCACTTTGTTCCTCAGACCCTAAGAACGGAATCACCATGGCTCACTTGTCCTCTCCTTTTACAAGCCAGGTGGCCAGATTTCAGTCGACTTCCCCATCTTTTCCATCAGCAGCCACAAGCCCTGAGGACCCAACTCTGTTCCTCTCCCTCACTACTCCATAATAAATGTCAGGGAAATGGGATGCCTTCTCCCAGAGACATTGTAAACTTCCTCACCTCTGGGGTTTCCTGTAATGAACGCTGCCGCTTTTCCCTCCAATTTCCCATGATCAGTCTGGCTCCAGGAGGAAATCAATGTGTATAAAAGAGCATGTTCTCCTGAGAAGGAAGGGTGGGCTGGGTCTCCTGAGAAGGGCTGGGTCTCCTGAGAAGGAAGGGCTGGGTCTCCTGAAGTCCAGGCTGGGGTGCAGCACGCTTTCTGTCCATCACCATCAGTTCCTTGGCAAGTATTTACTTCCTGAAATTGTGTTCTGGTTAAAAGTATGGGTTCTGGAGACAATCCATTCGTGTGAAGATGCTGGCTCTGCCCCTAACCAGCTGGGAGGCCTCAGGCAAAGTGTTCTTCTCTGGGCCTCAGTTTCCTCCTCTGTTGATGGGGGGGATGATAATAATAATGATATAATGATAATAGTAGCCCCCAAGTTTGTTGAAAAGAGTAAATGAGTTGCTGGAAAGAACATGGAAAGCACCCGGAGCAATACCTGGAATAGATGCAGCATTTAATAAATGTGATTTGAGATTCTTATTAAATCCCTTGTGTCTTCCCTAAGGAGGGAGAGAGATGGCTCTGTCTGGGCAGAGCAGGAAGAAGCAACTCTTGGTGAGATAAACATTAAGCGGCCATGGATATGGTTGGACCAGGAGTGGCCAAGAGCAGGCTTTCTCCGAGAAGCACTCGACACCGTGGGTCAGACCCTTCCCTATCACGGGGCTGTTCCTCGCACTGTGGGATGTTTGGCCTCATCCCTGGCCTCTGCCCATCAGATGCCAGTAGCATCTCGTCTCTCTAGCTGTGACAACCTAAAACGTCCCCAAACGTTGCCAAATGTCTGCAGGGGAACAAAATCCCCATCAGTTGAGAAACCCTGGTCCAGAGGGAACAAGCTGATGCAGGGCGAAGAAAACCCCAGGGCAGCGGCGTTAACTTGACTTTTCCTGGAGAGTGATTTAGCTAGGCAGAGACAACTTTTCCCCTTCTCTTTTTCCCATAGTCCACGTTGAACATGTTTATTTGGATATGTGCGTGGTGTGTGCGTTATGGAAAAAGGGATCTAAAAAGAGAAGGAAGAAACACTACCTTCCCAAAGGGGCAACATCATAAACAGACATGTTTTCGTGGCATGTGATTGAGGTTTCTGAAGACTGGTAAAAATAGCTGTCGTCTGCAGGAGTTGTTTGAGCTGGTGACCCTGGGGTGACTTTTGAGCAAGACCCTGGTGAGATTACATCCCCCGTGGCCTTCTCTTTGCCCCCAGGCCCCACCCCAAATACGTTCTTTGTGTCCCACCCTGGGCTGTGTTCTTTATTTTCTTCCAGAAGCATTCCCACCGGGGCCACTGGGGAATCAACCCTTCAGGGAATTCTTTTTTTTTTTTTTTAATTAATTTTATTATTTTTTTATTTTTGGCTGTGTTGGGTCTTCGTTTCTGTGCGAGGGCTTTCTCTAGTTGCGGCGAGCGGGGGCCACTCTTCATCGCGGTGTCCGGGCCGCTCACTGTCGTGGCCTCTCTTGTGGCGGAGCACAGGCTCCAGACACGCAGGCTCAGTAGTTGTGGCTCACGGGCCCAGTTGCTCCCGTGGGATCTTCCCAGACCAGGGCTCGAACCCGTGTCCCCTGCATTGGCAGGCAGATTCTCAACCACTGCGCCACCAGGGAAGCCCTCAGGGAATTCTTGATCGCTAGAGTTGCCCAGAAGGCCTGGGAAACAACCACCTCCCCCCATTTTTTTGTATCAATGTGACCGATTAACTTTCTCTTTTTAGAATATTCAACAGTGGTTTTGGGAGAAGATCTTATCGGCTCTGATCACCTGGGATCTCATGAAAGTACAGATGCTGATTCAGTAAAACTGGGAAGGGCCTTGAGAGTCAGCGTTTCTGGCAGGCTCCCTGGTGACGCTGATGCGGCGGGTCTATGGACCACGCGGAGAGTCAAGATGCTAGCGGACAATTCTGCAAAAGGGCATCTTTTTCAGCCCCTAAAACTGAAGATTTCCAGCCACAGTTTGGAAGCAGCAAAGAGTCACTTTTACCGCTGGAATAATAAGCAGACAGGAGGGGGTTTTGTCCACACAGACAGGCATCTCCTCCAGGGTATATGGATGCAGATGAAACGAATTTTGTTTGGCCAGTGGCTTTTCTTTCTCGTGCCCTCCTGCATTTCTGTTCTGTGTGCGGAGCCCAAGCTCCTTTCAAGAGAGATGGCAGAAGCAGAAAGTGGGAGGCGGGAGCCTGGCAGAGGGGATCGGGAGGCTTCCCCGGCATCCAGCATCGGGTGGAGCCCGAGCGGTCCTGGCACGTGGGCGCGGGCGGGTGGGCGGCCACTCTGTGTGTGGTGCTCGGGGCCCTTGGAAATCTCCCCTGAATGGCCGCGAGGAGCTGGGGAGACGAGTGGCATGAGACACTGCTGTCAACAGCACCGGTTTCCCAAAGGCTTTTGCAAGTGCTCACAAAAGTAGAAAGGATAACCTGAGCCCTGGGGGTCCTTTCTGAACGGGGAGATTACGGCGGGGCCTGGCTGCAGCCTAAGGGTGCAGAACAACAGGGCCATTGTGGGCCAAGGCATTCATATTGAAGATAAAATATGAGCTGGGTGGTCCGGATAATGAAGGCATTTATGACTCTGGCTCAGCATATACATGTCGCACTGATCCACAGATTACCCTGACGGAGTCTGGGCCCATGCAGGGTCCAGAGGGGTGAGGCCGGCTGGGTGCAGATCTGGGATAAAGGCACCAGTGATCAAAGCGACTCAGGGGGACTAAAGAGCTGTTTATCTGTGACCTGGGGATACAATGGAATGAGGAATACCATTTCATTGAAGACCGGGACTGGTTTCCAAGAGCGCCCTTAAAAACTCTGAACTTCAGAGAAAAACGCTCTCGGTCCAACACTCGGAGAGAAAACACAACGCCAGAGAAACAACGGGCGGCTGCGAAGGGCTTGAGAAGCCGGGTGACCGGGTGACCTGAGCGCAGGTCCACAGCTGGGATCTGGGAGGGCAAATCACTGGCTTGGCTGTGACTCGAATAATGACCTTGGATAAGTCACACAGATTTCATGTGCCTCGTCTGCTGCGGACAGAGGTTGGCTCTGGGCTCCGAAGTCACCAGGCCCCCTGCAGAATATGGCTCAAAGACCTTACTCCATTCCACTTTGCTTACGAATTTTTCCAGAACAGGAGCACCAAATGTGCCAGGTGCCATATGCCTTTATCTGCCTTCACATTTCTCCTATATATATATATTTTTAACACATACAATTTGATGAGTTCTGACACATGCGAATGCCCACGAAAACAACACAATTATGGCAATAAACATAGACATCATTCTCAAAAGTTCCTTTATGTCCTTATAATCCTTCCCTCCCTCAACCCTTCCAGCACCAGGTAACACTGATCTGCCTTCTGCCACTTTAGGTTAATTTTGTAACCCCTAGAATTTTATATACGTGGAAACAGAATATACACTATATACAATATGGCCTCTTTCACTCACCACTGTGATTGTCAGATTCACCCCTGTTTTGTGTATCAGTAGTTTGTTCCTTTTTATTGCTGAGTAGTATTCCACTATATGGATGCACTACCATCTGTTTATCCAGTCACCTGTTGAGGATTATTTGGGCTTTGTCCACCTTGTGGTTTTTCCACTTAAAGCTGCTATGATCATTCATGTTCACGTCTTTACCTGGACAAGTGCTTTCCTCTCTCCAGGGATGAAATACCTAGTTCATATGGGAAGTATTATAACTTTTAAAAGAAACTGCCAAATTATTTTCCAAAGAGGCTGCACCATTTTATCTTTCTATCAGCAGAGTGAGAATGTTCTAATTGTTTCACATTCTTGACAACACTTGGTATGGTCAATCTTTTAAATTTTAGCTGTTCTAGTGGATTAGCAGTGGTATCTCAGTAAGATTTTAACTTGCATTTCCCTAATGATTAGCGATGTGGAACATCTTTGCATGAATTTATTTGCCATTTTAAAATCTTCTTTGGTGAAAGTACCTGTTCAAATCTTTTGCCTGTTTGTTAAAAAATTGAGTTGTCTTAATATGGAGTTGCAAGAATTGTTTATATATTCTTGGACTTCCCTGGTGGCGCAGTAGTTAAGAATCCGCCTGCCAATGCAGGGGACATGGGTTTGAGCCCTGGTCCGGGAAGATCCCACATGCCACGGAGCAACTAAGCCTGTGCGCCACATCTACTGAGCCTGCACTCTAGAGCCCGCACTCTAGAGCCCGCATGCCTAGAGCCCGTGCTCCGCAACAAGAGAAGCCACCGCAATGAGAAGCCTGTGCACCGCAATGAAGAGTAGCCCCGCTAGCCGCAACTAGACAAAGCCCACGTGCAGCAGCGAAGACCCAACGCAGCCAAAAATAAATAATTTTATTAAAAAAAAAATTGTTTATACTTTCTAAATACAAGTCCTCTTTGGATATAGGTATTGCAAATATTTTCTCCCATTTTTACACCCCATGGAGGCATTTTGAGAACAGAGAAGTTACAGCTGAGGATGGCAGATGGTGCTCCTAGGCTGGTGTGTTTCATTCTGGAGCCCCTGGTGTTTTAGGAGCTGCTTCTCTTACCAGACCTGCCTTTGGTTCTTTCTCACTACAGTGAGATGGAAACATCTCAGTTGAATCTCACCCCTAGGGTTTTAGGGCCTTTATATGTCACACCATGCAGTGTGAAGCATCACCTGGCTACTACACACACCTTCTCACCCTCTGCCTGAAAGTGGGTAACAGTTATCTAAACAGCCCCAGCCCCCAGAACAAATATTTGGGGTGGATGACAGAGAAGATACCTACAGTTGAGCCTCTGCCAGTACAACCAACAACACATTAAAGGGAGGAAGTGTTTGGAGCCCTTTTATGCCACTAGTTAAAAATTTCAGGCCAGCTGTGATCTCTCACTTCACCCTCTACCTCATTTGAGGCAGAGGTGCTCTCCTACAATTTTCTTCCTTACTTGGTAACAACAGGAGCAATTTTTTCCTTGTATATCAAATCATCACATTGTACCCTTTAAATATATACAATTGTATTTGTCAACTACACCTCAATATCATGTAGCAGTTACTATTGCTGCGTAACAAATGACCCCAAACCTTCCAGGTCTAAAAACCACCATTTGTTCTTGCTCAGGAGTAGACAGTTCTGCTGATATGAACCAGGCTTGGCTGGGCTCATCTGGGTTCACTCTCATACCCACATCGTACAGAAGGAATATCAGTCTCTGCCTGCATTGTTTCTACAGAATTCAGCCCCTGTGTTACCACTGGCCCTGCTGCTCTGTCTCCATGGTTCTCGGTCAACTCCTCACAGCACTAACACTGCCTCTGGCATGATTCTCTGGTAAGATTCTGGACTCCCTTCCACGTGCTGTTGGGCTCAGAGGGGTTTGTGGGCCTCTGGGACTGTCCTGACTTGGTCCCCCAGGAGGCAGACCCTGAGGAAAACATTTCTGTGTAAGCAGCTCATCCCAGGGATTTGAGAAGTGGGGAAGGATGGGGAGGCAGCCAATACAGGGTGTGATCATGATGAGGCTACCACTGTGGGAAACGGCACAGTCCCCACATTGTCCCACCCGAGGGACAAAAATTGGAACCTTTGCTGGGACGAGGATCCTCCCGGTGAGTCCTGCGTGAGCCCCCTTCCTCCTTTGTTGGGTCTTTGCTCCGAGGTTTCTACCTCCAGGCTTCACTGCAGAGGGACCCTGGGCCCAGGCTGGGTTTAGTCTAGTCACCTAGGTTCCCATTTACCTATTTCAAATCCACAGCAAATAGGGGATGTTCGCCCTGTCTGGGGGCCTGGTGGGCAAGCACAGACTACAAATGGACTCAGATAGTACCAGAAGCAAATCTGATCTGTTTTCTCCTGGGGCATCGTCATCCACAGCCACTTTTGAGGGGCCGAGGAGGCTGGAATCTTGCATTCAAGGGATCGGCCGGCCGTGCCAGTCATGGCGGTGGCTGCACCTGTTACAGCTTTGCTGGGGATCAGCGGGGTGGGACGCCCAGCACAAACCACCTCTCCTTCATCCGCGTGCATCTCCAAACAGAGATCTGCTTTTCATGGTGCAGTGGATATTTTTAGTGATTTATCATGAAATGTTTTGTTACACGGAATGACGGATTACCGCAGAACATTAGAGTAATCCCTTGCAGGCTCTTGATTAGAAAGTCCACAAAGGAGTTTAAGCAGTTGGATGCAAGCTAGCTTAACAGTAGGAAGAGTTTAAAATGGCCCAATTTCTCAGAAGATATTGTGTCAAAGCTTCCACAACGTGGCTTCTGGGCTTGCTCTGCTCCGAAGATGAAGTGTGAGTTGTGACAAGTCCCCGTTTCAGATCCTTAGATTCTTTCCCAGACCCTGTGGCTAAATGATTCTGGACCTGCACGTTTTCCTGCCTTTCATATTTTCACCATCTTGCAAGGTTGAGTCAGACCACTGTTTTGCTTGCTTTGGTCCCCCATCCTGTGTACAACCAGCAATGCTTATGATCCATGGTATAGATTTATTTATTTTAAAAAATCTTTTTATTTTATTTTGGACTATAGTTGATTAACAATGTTGTGTTAGTTTCAGGTGTACAGCGAAGTCATTCAATTATACATATACATGAATCTATTCTTTTTCAAATTCTTTTCCCAATTAGGTTATTACAGAATATTGAGTAGAGTTCCCTGTGTTATACAGTAGGTCCTTGTTGGTTATCTATTTTAAATATAGTAGTGTGTATATGTCAGTCCCAAACTCCCAATTTATTGACTATCCATTTACCATTGAATCAAAAAGAATAAAATACTATGGATAAACCTACCTAAGGAGGCAAAAGACCTGTACTCCAAAAACTATAAGACGCTGATGAAAGAAATCAAAGATGACACAGATGGAAAGATAGACCATGTTCTTGGATTGGAAGAATCAATATTGTCAAAATGACTATACCACTCAAGGCAGTCTACAGATTCAATGCAATCCCTATCAAATTACCAATGGCATTTTTCACAAAACTAGAACAAAAATATTTTTAATTTGTATGGAGACACAAAAGACCCCGAATAGCCATGGTATAGATCTATATCAGTCTGAGAAGTTTCTTGTTTTCCAGGCTAAATAACCTCTGCAGTATCAACCTTCATGTGTGGATTAATTGACTGACACATCCATTTACTGAGGAAGCGTTGCTGAGTGTATCAATGGGACCAGTATTAGGAGGCTCAGCAACCACAAAGCCCGATGTTTACTTGCACTGTCTGACGTCAAACGCTCCAGTCCAAAGGCAGGAAAAGACTGATGTCCCAACTCAAAGTCCGTCAGACAGGAGGGATTCTCTCTTACTCATAGGAGTGTCAGCCTTTTTGTTCTCTTCAGGCCTTCAACTGATTGGGTGTGGCCCACCCACACTGGGGAGGGTCATCTGCTTCCCTCAGCTCTCAGTCTACCAATTTAAACATTAATCTCATCCAGAAACACCCTCCCAGACACATCCAGAATAATGTTTGACCAACTATCCGGGCAACCTATGACCCAAACAGGTTGACACATAAAATGAACCATCACAGTATTCCTCACTCCTTTTAGCAGCTCCATTGCATGGTTGTGCCTTAGTTTATTAAATCCATCTCCTGCTGATGAACGTTGGATTATTTCCAATCTTTTGCCATCATGAGTAGCTCTATGATGAATAATTTGTGCGCACATATTGCATTTGTTTGCCACTGCATTGGTGGGACGGTTCCCTAGAGGTGGGATTTCTGGGTCAAAAGGTAAATGTATATGTAATTGCCCCTCCTGAGGAGCTGTCCCATTTTGTCTTCTACCAGCGATGTCTGGAAGCATTTGTTCCATGGGGAAACAGGTGGCCAGATTGGTCAAGGAAAGCACTGCTGCCCTTGGCTATGGAGATAGGTTCAGGACCAAGCTGGCCAATGGGAGTGAGTGGTGGGAATTTTTGTGAAGACATTAGGACAGAGAAGCTGTCTCTCCCTGCAAACTGCTCAGCTAGTTGTAAACCTCAAGCCTCTAGGGACTGCCACGTAAAGAAAGCCTGGTCAGGAATGACATCAGCAAAGAAGCAGCAGCAACCAGAGACACAGAGAGCTCTAAGATAGAATCCTGATGGACTGGTAGGGCCCCTGGATACAGCTGGACCTGAATCAGGGGTTATTCCTATACTGTTCAGTTATGAGAGCAAAAATTCAATTTTTAAAAGTTGAATATGAATTCATTTTTCCTGCAACCAAAAAAGTCCCGCTAAATGCAGGATGGTGCATAAAACATAACTGCTGCCTTCAAGGATTTTTACAATTTAAGTGGAAGATAAGATTAGTGCATGAAAACAATGAGAGAACAATATAAGCTAAAGTAGTACCAAGGGCTGTATTTTATGTTATAGACTATGGGTCCTGTGAGTCCTTCAGAAGTCAGAGAAGGGGCAGGCAGTGGGCCTTGAGGTGATAGGACTTGGATGGGTTGGATGTGGTACAGCTCCACCATCTCTTACCTGCAATTTGAAATCTGAAATGTGCTGAGAACCAAAAGTTTCTGTAGGGTTGGGACAAACTCGTGTTCAACACAAAGCTGCAGAACTTTTAAACTGTTTGATCAGGGGTTGTGGTCGAAGACCCTACCAGGGGTAAGATGTCATATATGGTATATGTAGGGTTTTAACCTTCCAACATGCTGAAACACATCTGGCCCTAAGGAATTTGCCTGGGAGATTGTGCACCTGTGCTTCCCGTCTCAGGAAAGGGAAGGGCTGTGTTTCTTTAGGCCTGGACATCAGGAGTAGGATGGGTGTCCAGTGATCCCATGGGTACCACTTGAAAGGTACCCATCATGTGGGGAGCTGGGAAAAGATGGGCCATCTTAAGTGCTTCAGATGCTCAAACTTTCCCAAGTCCTTTATAAACCCTCTCGCAGTCACCTCTGCAGGATGGCTGTGTAAAACTGGTCAGACTGTGACCTGCGCAAATTTGCTTTGTCATAAGAGCAGGTGGGGTGTCATCCAAGGTGGGCCACTCTGCCCGGCTGAGCGTGCACCTGGGGCCGGCTGCCTTCTCCTCGGGAGGGTCACGAAGGTGTCATGTGCTGATCCTTAGCCTGGGTGCCCCCTAAGGGCAGAGCCCGAGGCAAGGGTTTGAGCCAAGGGGCTAATTGGGAGGTGGCCCAGGAGGCCCTGTGAGGTAGGGGGGTGCCAGACAGGGGAGTCGACAAAGTCCATGTCAATGAGTGAGTTGGTGTGTGGGTGACCAGGGATCCCTCCTGCTGGGCCCCTGGGTGAGGGGTGGGGCCTGCCTCAGCCTGGCCCCCGCCCCACAGAGGCTGGGGAGGAAGCCAAGGCATGTGTCCACCACCTGGTGGAGTGTCGCCCTAGGGGCATCAGCTGCCCTGCATCCCCAGGTAGAGAAGAGGGAGGGACGGGCAGGTGCTGGAGGTGCGAAGCTGTCGGTGCGCCTGGAAACTGCCCACCAGCTGCAAGCGAGCGTTAGGATGTGGGGCGTGGCGTCGTCTTCAGGGCCCCCCCTGAGACCTCCACCCAACACTGGCTCATCTCCATCAACCACCTCTCTCTCTTCTTTTTCCGCCACGGAGCTCCCTGAGGGGAGGCACTGTTCCCCCTCCTGGCTGGATCCCCGGTGCCTCGCTTGATGGCTGGGTCAGATCTGCATGCAGTTGGTATAATATTTACCAAATGAGCAAATGCCACTGTCCTCGTTTGGGCTTCTCCCTGCATGTTTTACGCCCATCTTTCTCCAAAGACAAGATGACAGTGTCCTGCCACAGCTGACCGTGGTGGCGGGGAGGTTGGCCAGGGGTCCCTACATTAAGCACTCCTGTCTCCCTCTGGATGCTGAGGCAGGAGGCCCCGGGAAGCTGGGCTGAGCCATCGTTCTGCTTTGCGCCCTCCTGGCAGGAAGCAACCCTATAGTTTAGGTGTAAGAGTCAGCAAGGGCCTTGCTCACACTCCAGACAACGGTTCTCTCTCCCTCTTGCCATCATAAAGGTCTCAGTGTCTGGTTGGATCTCTCTGGGTTTCCAAAGATGACCGGACTCACTGTTGTCCAGATGTCTGGCTGGTGCCTGGTCCTCAGGCAGGTTCATTCACCAGCTTTGCAGTGATATAGAGAGAAGCCTCTTCTGTCGGCTTGGGATAAACTAAATTCTCTAAGCAGCAGTTGATCCAAAATTTCATACAGGCAGGACTTAGGAGCAGCCATCTGGTTGGATGGGGATTAGGGTACCTGTATGAGAGCTACCGTAGTATGGCAAGCACCTCGACACCACCTGTATGTTAGTTTGGGATGCCTTCATGGAGGGATTGGTAGATATTAGAAACTAAAGGGAAGGTTACCCTACAGGTAGAATATGGCAGGAATGTGATGGGGGAGAAGCAGAGCAAAGCCAGAGGAGACCTTGACCTTCAGCCACCAAAAATTCACCTGAGCTCTGCTAGTTTTGCCCTTATTCATGAATATGTTTTTGTAGGCAAATCAGGTGATATCTCTGTTAGCAAGAATAACTCTCACTCTTGAACTCAGATGAAGATCTGCTGTTTTTACTGTTATAATTTTTTATAAATCCTCTGGACCAGGCCCTGCAATGCAGACCCTGTCTCCATCTTTGTAGCTGTGAAACCATGTTTATCACGTTGTTAACCGATCTGCCCAGATATTAGAATTTATAATTCTCAGTAGTTCACTGAATGAAAACAGACATTTTGCTAGAAACCCATTGTCAAAAAGAAACATTTAATGTTGGTGATTAGCCAAAAAAAGAGGCCAAAGTGCCCAACTCAAACCAAAATTCTTCCCCACAGGATAAATGCAATTTGGTGATGTAACGAATGGATTTTTTTCTGCTTCTTTTTTTTTTAAAGACTTTTTTTTTCTGATGTGGACCATTTATAAAGTCTTTATTGAATTTGTTACAATATTGCTTCTCATTTTTATGTTTTGGTTTTTCGGCAACGAGGCATGTGGGATCTTAGTTCGTCAACTAGGGATTGAACCCGCACCCCCTGCATTGGAAGGCAAAGTCTTAACCACTGGACCGCCAGGGAAGTCCCTTTTCTACTTCTACATCTGCTTTTTGGAAACAGAATCATGTTCTTTCACAAGAGACCTAAGTTTTAAAACACAAAAATGAAAATATACCTTTATGGGATTTAAAACATATAGGTCACCCCTTACGCGAGGGATGAGTCGGGGCAAACACGCGGTGCCCCGTGGATTGATTTGCTGTATGCCGTCTCCAAGCAGCCGGCATGGAGATGCTTGCTTTTATGTAGCTCAGTCCCTGAAAGTCCTCGAAGAGTTTGGGGCCTGAAAACCAGCCATTTCATACCATTTCTTACACTAGTGCCAGTCTTTTGACTTTTAGTGCTGATGGCAATGAACTACATCCTGCCATTTGTGGGTCCCTTTATCCAAGAAAATGCAGTTCAAACACAAGCCCTACAGTTTTGAATATGCACAGTGTGGAAAGCCAAGGCAGGGAGCCAAGACCCTGTACAGAACAATTCCAACTTCAAATACTCCATCCTACTGTCCCCATAAACCTCTGAAGCATCTCAGAAATCCCAATATTCCAAATCCAGGTAGTACACTATTGTAAGAGGTCCATAAGCATTGTAATGATTAAATTCAAAGTCCCATCAGATCGACAGCGGATTCTACTACAATTTATTATAAATCCTTTGTACACTAGCCCATATTCTTTATTTAGGACTGCCGTGTTTATTTTGTGTACCTGGGCTTAGTTTTTTTTTTATTTTTATTTTTATTTATTTATTTATTTATTTATGGCTGTGTTGGGTCTTTGTTTCTGTGCGAGGGCTTTCTCTAGTTGCGGCAAGCAGGGACCACTCTTCATCGCGGTGCGCGGGCCTCTCACTATCGCGGCCTCTCTTGTTGCGGAGCACAGGCTCCAGACGCGCAGGCTCAGTAGTTGTGGCTCACGGGCTCAGCTGCTCTGCAGCATGTGGGATCTTCCCAGACCAAGGCTCGAGCCCGTGTCCCCTGCATTGGCAGGCAGATTCTCAACCACTGCGCCACCAGGGAAGCCCTGGGCTTAGTTTTTTGAGTCATAAAGCTCCTGACCACCTCCCTGATGTAAATGCCTATTCGATTGTGACAACAAAGTCCATGAGTAGGTGTTAACGTGATGACAAATTCCCCAAGGGCAAAAATTCCAAGGGCAGCTGAACATGGTTCAAATTGAACAGGGTTTGAAATACTATGCAATTATAAAACGTGGCATGAGTGTCAGAATGAGTGCAAAAGACAGAAGAGAAAGTGTTTTCAGGTGGCTTTCCAGGAGTAAAGAAGAAACGGGATATTCAGTGTGATATGAGATAAAGTTACTAATCGCGTGACAGCTGACACTACCTCTCATGACCATCAGGCCTGTTCCTTCAAGTGCTGTAGGGGCGGCATCTCTCAATGCAGTGCCGTCCCGCTGCCGGGGTTTCCCAGGGGATCGAGAGAGGACCGCGTGTGTTTGTCTTCTTCCCTTTAGGGAAAGGTCACACAGCACAAACCTCCGCTCATCTCTCTGTATCTCCCACAGTTCTGCCGAGTTCATCTTCTCGACCTAATCACCTCACTCAGAATCCTCTAACGTCTCCTCAGGACTAAGAAAATAGTCCGCTGAGATTCCTGACAGCCACTCACCTGCTATGCCTACCCAATATCCATTTTCCACTTCGGTCTTAGAACACTGATTTGTTTCCAGGAAGCAATGGCCATTAAAAGATGGCATTGCCCTTTGCAGCAACATGGATGGACCTAGAGATGATCATACTGAGTGAAGTAAGTCAGACAAAGACAAATATTATATGATATCACTTATATGTGGAATCTAAAAAAAAATGATACAGATGAATTTATATACAAAACAGAAATAGACCCACAAACATAGAAAACAAACTTATGGTTACCAAAGAGGAAGGGGGGAGGGATAAATTAGGAGTTTGGGATTAACATATACACACTACTATATGTAAAATAGATAAACAACAAGGACCCACTGTATAGCACAGAGAACTATATTCAATATTTTGTAACAACCTATAAGGGAAAAGAATCTGAAAAAGAATAGATATACATGTATGTATAACTGAATCACTTTGCTGTACACCTGAAACTAACAAAACGTAAATCAACTATACTCCAATAAAACAATTTTTTTAAAAAGATGGCATTGCCAGCCTCCCTTGCAGCCAGGGTGACCTCTGTGCTGTACATGGAGGTGACTAGAACTTCCGTAAGAAAGCTCGTTGTGGGGAACCGACTCAGTTGGAAGGCTGTGACCTGTTCCCCTTGGCTCTTCCCCGCTCCCCAGGATTGGAGCTAGAACACGGACAAGGTGGCTGAAGTTCCTGCTGCCAGTGCGTGGCGCTGAGGATGGAGAAGCAGGAAGATAGACAGAGTCTGGGTCCTGGAAGCTCCCACACCAGCCCTGGAGAGCCGACCTCCTACCCTCTTGTCCATGAGAGAATCGCCACCCAAGGTACAGAAGCCGCAGACTCTGAGTCTCTGTCACAGCTGCTGACTCAACTACTCAGGGCTGAGTTTGGCCTTGAAGCCTCTTCAAACGTGCCTCTCATCTTCTTTCAGCTTTTGCATCACTTCTTTCTCAGTTCTAAGTTGAGATACTACTAAATAGGCACTTATTCCAGATTCCCACCCAGGTTTCCCACTATACCAATCCCAGCAATCCGCATCTTCTTTTTTTAAATGTTATTGTAGTATAGCTGATTTACAATGTCGTGTTAGTCTCTGCTATACAGCAAAGTAATTCAGTTATACATATACATATATCCATTCTTTTTCGGATTCTTTTCCCATATGGGTTATTACAGAATACTGAGAAGAGTTCCCAGTGCTACACAGTAGGTTCTTGTTAGTTATCTATTTTATATATAGTAGTGTGTGTATGTTAAACCCCACCTCCTAATTTATCCCACCCCCCATCTGCAATTTCTGCTTCCTCCCAAAGACAGTTTGCCCTCGAGGAGTGCTTGCTCCTCCCACCTAGCCTGTTAACACATTTAAGGATGTGGGTTCAGGTGTCCAGCTGTCTGGTTCTACCTCTTACTACCTGGGAGAAATTGGGCAATGAAAGGACCGAACTCACTGCAAGGAAGGAAATCCTATGACACAGATTTGGAGGGTAGACAGTGGTCTGAGATGAGTAACCCGCACCAGGCTCTTAATAACTTCATTTCCAGAAAAGGTTGACTTTGTTTGAAAGTTTTAGGAGACATACTCCATTTCTCCTCTTGGGGTTTCCTTTCCACAAAGTTAGAGACCAGTGGTTTATCAAGATTTGGGAATGATGGGAGAGAAAAAGAAAGCATTTTAATCTTTAGAAAAGTTTGTTTCAGCCCAACAGAATACATGGTGATGAATGCACTGAAAACCATCCAGGAACTGATAAGAGAACATAAACTCACATGCAGTCATAGATGCTAGCCTATAATTATCCTGTTAAAATGAATAGCTCGCTCCCTCTGGCCTGGACTGAAACAATAACACCTACCTTTGTGTACGTTGCCAGCGTCTAGCTAATTGATTGCACTTTTGAATGCCCCGATTCACGCTCTCAATTTGCCCTAACACAAGAGCAGATAAACAAGGGGGCGGTAATATATTTTCATTTGCTGGCTTTTCAAACGCTCTTTAGTGATCTTCAAAGTACCAGCCCCAGGTGGGTGCGCGGGGAGTTGGACAGGCACTGAGCCGAGCTGGGAGGCATGGTCTGACCTCAGCTGCCACTGGATGCCCGCCGAGTCACTCCGAGGCTCTGAGCCCAGGTGATGGAGCCCTTGGATGAGGTGGATGTGTCAGCTTCTTCCAGACTTATGAACTTTATTTTACAGATGAGATAACCTGATGGTATGACCTCAGCTTCCAGGAAGAGGATGATCTTCCCCAAACATTGCCATGATTGGAATGTCTTCTCCAGAAATCACCCGGTCACAAGAGTGAGGCTCTCCCAGCTCCCCTTGGTCTGTCTGGGCTCCTGTCTGCTGAGAAAATCCCTCTCCGCCACAGAGTATCTAACCTGGAAAAGGCACTGAACAGTTGAGTAGACAGAGGGCTCTGGTGGGTGTTAACATGTGATGCTAAGATCTTCACACTTGGATGCACTCCCATGGGTCCATCTCCAGGTCTCTTCCCCAGACCTCCCCGTGCCCAGCCTGCCTCCTCCAGCCCCTGACCACCTGTCAGGACTCTCCCATTCTGTGTGAGCTGAGGGAGAGGCGCTGGTGCAACAGCGATGGGTGACGTGGGCGAGGGGACACCACACTCTACAGTTTGCTGTGCCCTCCTCCTACTCATGCCCCATCATGTATGTACCCCTCCCATCTTACAATCACCCTACCTTGCGATTTAGTGGGTTCCACAGACTCCAGCTCATGGTTAGGAGCTCAGGCTACATGTCGCCCGACTTTTACCAGGGCCAATTATTACCCCAAGATCTCTACTTCAGCGGTGTGCAGGTCTCCATTGCAGGTGAGATGGCCTTGCTTCAGAACCTTGGGGTCTACACTGTGATCATCCTATTGGATCTTCGCATGAATTTTGCATGGCATCTTTCTCACCACCAACACCTGTAGAATAATGAGGTTTGTATGGTCCAGGCTGCAGAGCTGCTGGCATTGTAGATCAGACCTTCCTCTTCTGGGTCACATGCAAAGTTGGTATCTTTTCATGTCACTCTATAAATGGGATCAGAGAAAGTTACCAGTTGTGGAATATGCTGCCTCCAGAACCCAAAGAGGCCCGCAGGGTATTGTGATTTTATCTTAGTGGTAGGGGGTTTAAGAGGTAATAGTTTATCTTTTATTTAAGAGGGTGGTCCAGACATGCCCCAGATCATTGACCATGAACAGTTTGACTGATGTGCCAGGAGCCTGACTCTTCAGACAGTTTATCAACCACCCTCTGGAGTGTACCTCTCTTACCACACCTCTGTCTTTCTTGCTCGCATGGTCTGATTAATACCCTCAATATAATAGGCAGAGGTGATATTCTGCAGAATGTCCAGATTTCCCATGTTCTTCAAAGACAGCCATGACAGAGAGCAGGAGAATTAACACAATGCCCTAGGGCAAGGCTGTAAGTGTGTATGATTGCCCATCCCATGTGAATACAAAGAGTTTCTGACCCTTCTTAGAACAGGAATGACCAAGAACATTCCCCATATCAAAGGTGAATACCTTGCACCTTAGGCTGGGTTAATCTGCTCTAGGAAAAATACTACACCTGGCACAGAACTCTAATCGTGGAATTCTTTGGTTAGTTTTATGTTAGTCCACTGTCATCCACCAGGGCTGTTCCACTTTTGTAAGCGACAGACTAAGGAATTAAATGAGGATGTCATTAGGACCACCAACACTACATCCATTTAATCTCTAAGGATGGCTTGAGTCTCTGCCATTATCACTGAATGTCACCTTTATTGAAGCATAGTTGATGTACAATATTCTATGTACAGGTGTACAATACAGTGATTCACAAATTTTTTTTTTTGCGGGGCGTCGTTGGGGGAGAAGGAAGGATTTATTACTTGCAGCAAGTAAGGAGAACACTGGGGATCTTTTCCCAAAGCAGTGTCTCCCCAAACTGCAAAATTGGGAAGTTTTAAACTAAGGGTACATGCATACTCATGAGGGGGCTTGAGCAGGGCAGAATTCAGCATAGAATTGGGGCAAAGGTCTACAGAGTCCAAGCTTTAGTTGATTGAAGTAGGGAGGGTCAGCACCATCATTCCATCCTCCACCTGGGAGGGGGCCTTAGTTCCTGGTCTCAGGACTTACTGAAGCTCAGGTTCTTTATGTCTCATTGCAGAAAGAATTCAGTGAGAGACAAAGCAATAGGTAAAAAGTGGATTTTTTAAAAATTTTTACTTTATATTGGAGTAAAGTTGATTAACAATGTTGTGTTAGTTTAGGTATAGAGCAAAGTGATTTAGTTATACATATACATGTATCTATTCTTTTTCAAATTATTTTCACATTTAGGTTATTACAGAGTATTGAGCAGAGTTCCCTGTGCTGTACAATAGGTCCTTGTTGGTTATCTATCTTAAATATAGCAGTGTGTTGAATGTGACTTTTTAAAAATGTATTTTATCAGCCTGGGAGGGGGTAGTTTCCAGGGCATCACTGGCCCTCACAGCATAGCTCTTACCCCACAGTTCAAGGAAGGAGTGTGAAAATTCCGGCAACTATCAAGTGTGTGCTCCAGTGATACTTTCAGGGACTTGAAAGTGACCACCACCTGGGTCAGTGGACCTGGTGGATCCGCTGGGAGCTGGACTGACCCAGGACTCCCTCTGCTGCATGGCCCCCATGTGCACCCTCTCTGACGAGGGGCTGGGATGATGTTTGGCGCCCAGGCATCAGTGCCAACTCAGTCCACGTGTTTAATAGCCCTTGAAGAGCTTGGGTGTTCCCTTGACCCCAGTGTACAGTTAGCTGAGTAAGTAGCTGCAGACCCCTTTAGGGAAGGTCTGGGGGAAAGGACCACCATACACTTTGCCACAGGGGGCAGGGTCTTCCTTTCCAGAGGCCCAGCCTCTCCTTTCCTCAGTGGGCTCCAGGACTCAGAACTGCAAGTCCTGAAACTGAGCAAGGGATTGTGACCCTTCTTGGGGGAAGCTGCTTTCGGACTCTTGATCATCCATCCTGGATTTCTCTTTGGTTGTATAAAAAAGCAAGACTGATGTGCAGTGAAGGGGTTAACTCAGCAGGTTTGGGGTGTTCAAACCATGCACAGTCCAAAGAAACTGGCCCTCGACTGGCTCCTAGGAGATAACCTCTAAGCCCTTGGAATATCCTGCCTGATAAGAATGACTTTATACCTGGGGCCTTGGGTCACAGATAGTTAATGTAACATTGTGACTTATGGGGAGAGCCTTGGGCCACGCTGGAGGAGCTGGGGACTAAGCAACGAAGGTCAGCCACACGGGAACTCCGTGTCTATGACACCAACCCCAAACCTAGACATCAAGGCTCAGCTAAGCTTCTCTGGTTGTCAAAACTCCATGTGTGTGGTCACACACCATTGCTGGGAGACTGAAGCACTGTCCGTATGACTCCCCTGGGAGAGGACAACCAGAAGCTCATACCTGGTCTCTCCTGCACTCTTTTCACTTGCCTTCGCCTTTGATTTTAAGCTGTACCTTTTTCCTGTAATAAACTATAACCATGAGAACAAGAGCCCTTCCACGTTCTGTGAGTCCTAGTGAATCACTGAACCTAAGGGTGGTCTTGTGGACCCCTGACACAACTGACCACCTATTTGGCTGCCAGAGCACCGTGTTTTACTGGTCATCCCCTTAGCTCTCTAGAGGTCAAGGGACGCTGGCTTCCCCTCCAATCTTGCCACTCATTATAATACTTGCGCCCACCTCGCTGCTGACAAGGGTTGCCACCTGACCTCTGTTAGTTCCAGATCCTCTCATCCTCTTTGTTATCAGGGAGCCCAGTTCTGTAATGCCATTTCCTACCACCAGCCCTGCCCTACAGGAAACAGCCACCACTAAGCGTCTTGAAGATTTGGGGTCCTTCTCAGCAGCACATTCCTCATTGCTCTGGTAAATGGCGTGTCCTCTGGGCTGGTCCATAGCCCCTGGTCACCTAGTGGGTTTCTGACTTTACACAGTACATACACTCGAGCACGCTTTGACCTTGAGCATTTGACCCCGTTCCAGCATTTCTACTGCCTTCAATGTGGCCATCACTTTTTATAGGCTTCCAAGTCACCCTACCAGTGTGTTAGCACCTCCTTTTGGGATCCTTGCTAAATTCCCCATCATGAGCAAGTGTTCCCATAGTAATGGAGTCTCCACTATCCAACTTCTCGTTCTACCCTCTTTGGTCCAGCGCCCTCAGGGCACAGTTGTGACCAGCCTTCTGGCTCCTGCTGGTACATGATGGCTAGCTCCTGGATCTCCATCACCAAATAGTCCCCCTCCTCACCTAGCAGACCCAGCCCTTCCCCCCACTGGGGTATGTTGTGACTTGACCCTAGTTCTTGTTCCAGGCAGGAAGGTGGGGGCAGATCCTGGGAGGAGGGGGGCATGTGTCGTCTGGCAAGGCAGAGCCTCAGCTGATCCTCCTAGGAGCTCTGGAGCCAGGATGTCCCTTTAGCATCATCCTCAGTTGAGGCAAGGGCACTCAGCCTTGTACCTCCATATTGTCCAGACATTGGATGCACGTGGCCACAAGGTCAGTTCCAGAGAGGGTCTCAGCTGTGAATACCGACTCTCCCTGCCGCTGGGGACACGAACACTTTGTTCCCGAAGGGGACTTGTGCGGTGCACCCCAGCACTCCCTCCAACCCCCAAGAATAGATAGAAGACTCTACAGGCCCCCAGAGAGAAAAAGACAAGTTAGAAAAAATAAAATTAGAAAACAGGGTCTAATTTCTTAGAAATTCCTACCTTTTGTAAACGTTTGCTAAAATCACTCAACATTTAGATACACTTAGGTTAAGAAATCAATTCAAAGAATAATACTACTTAATATAATAGTAATAATGCTCTTCAGATATATCAAAACAACTCAGTTTTTAAGGGAAGATCCGAGTGACCCTTCTAGTGGTAGAGTTTTGGGTTGTCCTGCACAACTACCCTTCGCTTTGACCCCTTATTTTCCCCCAAAGGAGAAAAAAGACTGAGCTGGTAAAGGAAGCCCCCCTCTGAGGTTTGCAGACAAATGTGTGACCCCAAGGGTCACCATAAAGTGATCTGAGCACCAAGCATCCCAAAGTCTCACCCACGAGACAATGACCATCATTTATAAACAACTTTCTTTCTTTTTTTTTTTTTTTTTGATTAGGAAAATGTTCCAAACTCTGTTTCCTACTCTGTCAGCAGATGTGCAGGAGCAGGGCAGGACAGGGGCTGCATTCTAAAGTGGAAATCGGGAGGGGCTGAGTTGGTGGGGAGAATCCTTAGGGAAGCCAGACTGAACGGTGAACGGCTGTGTTTTTTTAATTCAATTTTTATTTTATATTAGACTATAGTTGATTTACAATGTTGTGTTAGTTTCAGGTGTACAGCAAAGTGATTCAATTATGTGTGTGTGTGTGTGTGTGTGTGTGTGTGTGTGTGTGTGTATCTCTTCATTCTTTCTTCAGATTCTTTTCCCATACAGCTTATTACAGAATACTGAGTAGAGTTCCCTGTGCTATACAGTAGGTCCTTGTGGATTATCTATTTCATACATTGTAGTGCGTACATGTTAATCCCAAACTCTTGTGGTCAGTGTTCCTCAGGCTGGCCCAGCTCCTTTCTAGTGCCCTCTGCTGGAGAACAAATAGAACTGTTTATTAAAGATGTGTCATAAGTATAGTTTTCAAGTTTTTCGTCTTTTCTGGTGGTGAATCTACAGCAATCTCTCCAAAGCCCAGCACGTTCCCCCCAAGGCGCAGGCTGTGAGCTGTCAGGAGACATTCTGTAGGCGGGAGCTCTGCCTCCAGTCTGGTGTCAGGAGGGGCACGAGATAAGAATCACCCAGCCTGACACTGGGAGCAAAGGGAGGCCAGGTGCTGGACTCCGCCTGCCTGGAGGGTAATGAGCTGCTGGCGAGTGATAAATTAGTCACCAATTACAGCTCCTGCCACAGCTTGGGGGCTCTGCCTCTCCAGCCCCATCCTGCTTGGCGGGGGCGGGGGGTAGAGACATTGATTCTGGCAGTCAAAGGGGTAAGGATGTTACATCAAATGCAGAATTTATTTTTATATCTGCCTTCTCAAGTGACAGAGAAGTGTTATTCTCCAGGGCCCTCACTCAGTATTACGCATATGGAAACTTTTACCCAGAACAAAATATTTCCACATTAAAACATAACCCTCCTACTGTGTTTACTTGCCGGCCTCGCTCATGAGACTGTAATTTTCTTGAGGAAGGGAGACCCATGCCTCCTTGGAGCTCAGATTTAATGATGTGATGGATGAATGGATAGACAGATAGACAAACCAATGACACAATCTTTTTTCTTCTCATTGTATCTTTTGAAAACATTTTAAGACTTCTTTATGTACAGAAATGTGAAAAAATAATCGTTGTTAGGCTTGATGAATTTTCTCAGATTAAACTCACCTTCGTAAACAGCACCCAGCTCCACAGGTAGAACATTTCCAGATGCCTTCCTTGTACCCTCACCAGTCACCCAGCCACTACTCACCCCTAAAGGTGACCACTGACAGCGTGGTTTCACTTGCCTCCTTTTGTACTTAAAGTAGACTCGTTCAGTGTGTTCTCTCTCTCTCTCTCTTTGTTTGTTTTAGAATTATTATGTATTTACGTTTCTTCCTCCTTCTTATATCAGTGGGTCCTCCTTTGGTGGGAGGGTCCCCTGTGTCTGGCCTCACTCACTCTGTACCACATGTGTGCGATCCACCAGCATGGTGGCATGCAGTTGTGGACCATTCATTATCATTGCAAAACGGTCTCCCATTGTATCAATGCACCACAATTCAGATTGGGTTCTCCCAGAACGTACCCTAATCAAGGATCCGAGTAAGTAGCGTATTTGGGAGATGAAGGAAACCCTGATGGGTGAATGAGCCCAGGAAAGGAAGGCAGCCAGTAATGGGTGTGTTGTTGAGCAAGTTATTACCATGGGCCACTGGTGCTCAACCCCACTAGTACCTCTGGGAGACAGTGGAGAGATTCCCTGGAAGGATGAGGGGCTGGGGTATTTATACCCCAACTCCCTTTAGTCATTGGCTGAGGGCTGCTGGTCATTCCCAGGCTCTCCCGGCTTGCGGAGGGACAGGCAAAGGAGCTCTAGTGCCAGAGAAACCTTTGAGACAAAGAAAAGCAGGTGAAGGCTGCTGGAACTCAGGCAGGCAAAGAGGGGAGGGCGAGGGGACTTGGGCAGGGCGCCGCCAGACTCTGCTGTAGACACGGTGGAGCTTGGTTCCATGCTGAAGCTTCAGGACTCAGCAGAGAACATCCTGGACCAGGCACAGTGAAGACACTGGTCATCCTTGTCCTTCCAGCTGCCCTTCCTTCTTTTCCACTTCTCCTTAGGGGACTCTGCTTTCCCATTATAGGCAGCCTTAGAGGGCCTGGCAAACCCAGCCAAGTGTGGGTTCATGACCTACGTGAGGCCAGTGAAATCCTGTCCTGTGAGGCAGAAGGGGACGGGGACTGTCTCGTGCTGGTGGTAGGGACTTGACTGACCATCCACTGGTTCTCACTGCCTAGATTCCTGGGCACTGGCTGAGGCTTTCCTTAGAGTTTATGGACCGCCCCGTGCTCTCCTAACAAATTCCTCTCACTGATTGTATAAGTCCAGGCCCTCCAAGAAACGGGTGCCAAGATGAATTAGAGTTTTAGGAGATTTACTGGAGAAAATGGAGAGGGAGCAAGAGGAGGCTCAGACTGGGAGGCAGGGCTGACCTCTGTGGAGGAGAGAGGGACGGTGGGAAGGTTGGGGAGGAAAGTCTCTGCACTGCAGCTCTCAAAAAAGCACCAGCACATCTGATGGGGAGTCCTTAAGCCCAAACTGCCTGGGTCTCAAGGAACAGACCTGCCTTGATGCCCTGCTGTACTAAGTCCCTGGCTGAGAGCGGCCTCAGGGCAGGAAGTCAGTCCAGCACCTGGAGCCTTTGGTCAGTCGCGCCCCCTGCTCCCTGCAGAAGGGCCCCTGAGATGCACGTTGTCACAGCTGCCACATCACCTGAGTCACCAAGACAGCAACCAAACCACAGCCCCGATCCAGCACCCCGTCCTCTAAGCCCTCTGGCTCTCCCCCTTGTGATGTGTGTATAAATTCAAATGAGAGCTGCCTTTTTCCTTGAGTTCTTTGGAGAATTGAAAGGATAACACCTACTTAGCACAGTCTGCCTGTCACATTGAACTCATGAAGCCCATTAGATTCCTCTCATTATGTGAACCTCTGGCCGCAGGTTCAATTCCTTGGGAGAGTTAAGCCCGTTAGTTGCTCGCAGTTTGGAAAGACCAGTGTTGTCACATAGGCTCGTTCCCAGCGTCCAGCTGTGGGACTTCAGGCAAACCCAGGAAACCTGGGCCGCGGTTTCCTCCTCTGTGACCCCTCTGTCCCCAGGGCTGTGGTGAGCTAGTTCCTGGACTCAGCCAGTCCTGAACTCCTCATCCTTCTCTTTCCTTCTGTCTCTGAATCCTGGCTCCTCCTTAGTTGGCAGAATTGCTTTCCTCCAAACCCCGAGATTTGTTGATCTGTGGGAACTTGAGAGGGGGCCGAGGGAAGGGGAGGTACGTGGGGCATGGTCCTCTTCAGGAGTGTTTCCCACTAGAAAAAGCAGTTTACATGTCCTCTCGTTCCGAACAAGGGTCGACGGCTGATGTTAGGTAAACAGCTCTCAGGCTGGATCAGGTCCTACAGAAGAGAGTCTGAACCTGAGAGGGCCGGTGGAGGGCTGTCGCCCAGTGGGGCAGAGCGGAGGAGCTCCAGGAAATGCCCCGTGGTGGGGCAGTCGGCCTGTTCTAGGTGACTGGGAGGTGGGGGGGTATGGAAATGGAGTCAGGGGACCCTGAAGGTGAACTGCTGAGCCGCAGTCTCCCTGGAGCTGGGATGGCCTTTATCTCAGCCGGGGATGCAGACTCCATGCTAAGTGTCCCCTCAGCACGCCCTGGTCCATCACTCACTGTGTCCCTTCTCTCCAGAGCCTGAACCCCCAGGAACCCACATTCTGCTCTGCAACTGTCATTCTTCGAAGTTAATGGACTTCTACTTAATCAGTATGCCTGTATCTCTATGAAAAACCCAAATGCCGTCCCACCCACCCCAGAACAACTGGCAGGGCCATTTGCTTGTCAAAAGTTGTCACAAGGGAGTCCTTTCAAAAACCTCTAAGGAAAGTACTGGATTTGCAAGAATTTCCACTTACAGAAAAAAATCTCAGGACTGTTAGATTGTACCCAGTGAGGTCTACCTACTCCATCTATGGGAAAAGCAGAGCGATATTTCATTGCTGACCTGTTTTTCACCAAGGTGGGATGGTTTTATCCGGAGCCACCTGTCTTCTTCTGTCTGGTCCCTCTGGTGGCTGGTGACAGGCATTTACGAGAAAGCTCACCTGGGCTGGGAACCAGATACTCGAGAGTCGGGGAGCAGGTCGCAGCAGACACTGCTGGGCCAGTGGTCCACATCCTGAGGGTCAGGGCACCCCAGCCCCGGGGGGACTTTCCTTAGAGCCTCAGCGGGCATCTCTGTGCTCACCCAGCAGGATGGAAACGTCAGGGAGTTAACTGGCTTCCTCCCACCGCCTGCCCCACTGGTGGCATCGTTCTGGGGACAGTCGCTATGCTGCACCCCAAGCAGCCCCGCAGCACTGCACTCTGGGGTCCAAAGTGATGTGACTTAATAACTGTACCTTTTATTTGCCAAATTCCCGCCCTGTCTCCCTTCCTCACCTTCCTCACCTTCCCTGTGCCGTGTTCTCTGCACACACACGCCTTCTGCCCTTTTGCATCATCACCAGGAGCCCCAGGACACATATTTGGGTCCTGCCTGCTCAGAGCTTACGACCAGGCACTGGCTCTCAACAAGGGAGGCTGTGCCCCAGGGGCCACCTGGCAGTGTCTGGAGATGTCTTTTGTTGTCATGACTGGGGAAAGGGGGTGCTGCTGGCATCTAGTGGGTAGAGCCAAGGATGCAGCTGACACAAAGGACAGCTCTCCCAACAGTTATCTGACCCCAAAGGTCAACTGAACTGTGGTGACGGCCGCATGCCTGAGAGACCAGCATGTGCGGGAACTGGGCCCAGTGCCGTATCAGTCGGGCTCACGTAGGGACGCAGAGCCCCGCGAGCCAAGGGGACCAAGAGGTAGATAAGGGGGTAACAGCTTAACAGATGGGGAGCCGGGCACGCAGGGGCACGAAGGCGGCGTGGGAGGACCCACGCAGGCCCCGCCCAGTTCACGTGGAGCCTCGGGCTGTGGCGCCCTCAAGGGGAGCTCCTGCGGAGGGTCTCAGGTGGCATCTCGGGGAGAAGGCGGGGCCGTGGGGAGGCTGCTGGGGGCTTCGTTGGCGGGGGGGGGTGCTTGGGAGGCCGTGGTGGTCGCTGGGGAGCTCGTGGGGAGCCGGGTCCCGGCAGGGCTCCCCTGGGGAGTAGCTGGTCAGCAGGTGAGGGCCAACGGAGGAGGGAGGCTCCCACGGCGATCACCTGGACGGCCACCCCCTCCCCTCCCTGGGGGCGCCGACCTGGCTCCACAGGGAAGGGCTTTGGGGGCGCAGGACCCCGCCTCCCCCCCCGGCCAGGTGGATGCGAGCCTTCCAGCTTCACATCCACCATGATGAGGGAACATCTAAGGACCAGGAGAGAAGACAGGGGCCATGGGGGTGTGGGACAAGGCGGAGGGAGGATGGGCCAGTGCGTGGGGCAACCCTGGCCTGAGAGCAGGGAGGGCAGGGGCCCCGGGAAAGGGCCCGGAGAGAAGGGTGCCTGGAAGGGGGATGGGGAGGAGGAGCTGCCTGTGAGGGGTCTGGGCAGGGGAGGGTGCGACTGGATCTGGCTGTTGGAAAGAGGTGCGGACAACAGGGTGGAGGGCCCACCTGCAGGGCGAGGGGGTGAGTTAGGAGATCCAGCACCCAAGGGAGAAGGCCGTGCTGGGGCTTAGACAGGGCAGGGGTGAGGGGTAAGAGGGGCAGAAAGAGAGAAATAGATGGAATCGCAGAGTCCTGAAGTAGTAAAACCAACAGAATTTGGTGATGACTCGGGTCTGGAGATGGACAGAGGGCAGGGTGATTTCTGCCCCGGGAAACTCCTAGTTCTGAGTTGTGGCAGATGAAGACCATCAGAAGAAACCAGGCTCGGGGAAGATGACCATGAACCCCACTGTGGTCATTTTGAATTGGGGGTGCCGTCGTGGGAGGGGGCGGGAGATGCCAAATGCACAGCTGGTTATGCGTTTGCGGAGCTGGAGGAAGGGGCTGGACAGAGACGCTGCCCCTGTGCCCGTGAGGCTGGTAACTCGAAAGCCCCCAAGGGTGGTCTTTGGACAGTGGCGGCAACGTCTGGAAGCTCATTAGAAAAGCAGAATCTCTGGTCCCATCCCAGACCTACTGAGTCAGAAACGCTGTCAGGGAGGCTGGGGGTCTGTGCTTTAACACGCCCTCCAGGGGATTCCGACGCACAGGAAGGTTCAAGCTTTGCTGCACACTAGAATCGCTCTGGGAGCTTGGAAAATCCTCAACGTCCATCCCATACCGTTACTTCAGAATCTCTGGGGCCAGGATCCGGGTAGGGTGATTTGTCCCAGTTTGCCCAAGATGTCTAGGACTTTCCTGGTTTTATACTGAAAGTCTTGCATCCCCGGAGACCTGTCAGACCTGGGCACTCTGGATCCAGCCCTCAGAAGCTTTTACCATCCCCCCCCCGATTCCACCTGTGCAGCCAAATCTGAGAACCAGTGGCTCTGCCCAAAGGAGCTGTGACTTTGGTTCCCCTGCTGGATCCCACACCTGGCCACTGCTGAAGTCCTGCTTATTTCAGAAACTGACAGGGGTCTGCTGATCATCTTAGTTTAAGTGGGGAAGGATCCAGGAGTTTATCCTGGCTGAACGGAAGAATCACCTGGGAAACTTTTAAAACTGTTGGGTTCCCCAGACCCCTTCTTCAGAGATTTGGGTTTACCTGGCCTGGGATGGAGCCCAGGGATTGGTAGATAACAAAAGCCCCCAGGCAAGTGTAACTACGGACGGGGTTGGAACTTCAGGCCTAGGGAGAAAGTATCACATGAGAAGAAAACGGTCCACCAGATTAAGGCCAGGTGGAGGGGGACGAGCCTTTCAAATAAGGATGGAGAGGTGGCCGGAAGAGCAAGAGGAAACCAGTGGCCCTGGGGGGGCCTCTGTGGCTGAGGGGCGTGGCTGCCACTGGAAGGGGAGTTGGAGGAGGAGTCGTGGTGTTTCCACTTTTTTCCCCTCTTTTCTTCTCTCCTTTCTTTTCCCATCCTCATGCATTTCTTTTATCTTTGGGAAAGAAAAAAGAAAAATCAGAATGGTCCTCTTGATAAGCTCCTGGCATTTAAAAAGTGGCAAAGCTCCTTAGGCTTGAGAGCAAAGGACGTGGTAATAATTCCAGCCGATTGGCCTGCACGGCTGCTGCAAAGTCACACACTCCTGGGGGTCTGAGCTGGGAGGAGACTGTCCTGCACATGCCATCCTGCTGCCCAGTGGGGCTGGGAGTTTGAGACAGCGGGACGAGGCCACTGCTGAAGTCGTGCTATTTCAGAACCTCGTGGTGGCCTGTTGATCATCTTAGTAGGAGCGGGGGAGGGTCCAGGTTCGTTGGGCCAGGTTGGAGAAGCTCTCTATTTATTGCAGACATTTATTGCAAACATTTCCTGTGGTTTTTCTTTTTTGAGAAGAAGAGAAAATTCAGGCTTCTCCCTTTGTCTCAGAATGTATTATAAAGGGAACAGGAGTTTCACCTAAATGCATCAGCTGTGTGACTGTTCCTTGGGAACTTCCTGTGTGTTTTTCTTCTTCCCCTTTTCTCTCTTCTTCCAGCCCCTCACCCTTCCTTCTTTTCCTTTCCTTTTTATTTATGTATCGGTGAGAGGTGATGAGAAGAGAATAAAATTCAGGCTAAAGGGGGAGGACAAGAATGATTAACCTTTGAAGGACTCTGCAAACTTGTTATGTGTGTGGCAGCTAAATGAATATCTCGGTTCTGAAACCCCCCTGAAATGGCTTTCCAAATGCATGTTGACAGTTTCCTGACTACCTGCATCACTGAAGTCCCCCAAGTAGTCCACGCTGGTGATAAATCGCCACTTCTCATGAACCTGCTGTCTGTCTTCTAGAGACATTTTCTTGTTAAATATTTATTTGCATATATAAAAACCCCGTAACAGCCCACTAATTGCCATGGGGCTCTGACAGGATGCCGAGGAGATGCTTCATCAACGGCGTTTGTGGATTCATCAGATTTACCTGTTTAACTCACACTATAATTACCGGGCCATCTAACCACCGACACGTGTAGGTACTAATTATCCAAATGAGACAGGGAAGCTATTATTCGCTTCTTGACTGTTATTTTGCTTCACGTTGTAGTCAACATGAGTAACTTGCGTTTGATGAGTTGGTTTATCAAGTGCTTCCCTTAACTGTGTTAGAAATAGAGTGAAGTAACATGTCAAGTACATGAATTTTAGAATAAAATATCAACCCCTGGATCTGCCCAGAAACAGCAAATGCTTAATGTAGTGAGATGGTCAGACCAGCAGGTGGCAGTGTGGACCAGAAAATAAATGTGTCTTTCCAGCGCTCAGGCTTTTTGGGGTAAAAAGCCTTCAGTCCTCTAGCAGAAGGCCTCTGATAAGGGGCTCAAGAGAGTCACGTTATATGCGAGGCTCTCCCGTCTGGAAAGACCAACCAGCCCAGAAGCTCCGGGGAGATGCTCTGCTCAGAAGGCCTGGTGTTACCAGGGTGGTCTCCCCGAGTTCCTTAACTTCACTGGACTTAGGTAGCTCGTTCTGGGTTCTGCTTCTCCCTTTCTGACAACCTTGCTGTACTTTGTCTAAACCCAAAGATTTTTGGCAACTTTACTGCAACCCAATGGGGAAAAAAAATCTTCAATTTAAGGGCAGTTTACATTTTTTTTTAAAAAGCATTTGTTTCTAAATCTTGTTCCCAGGATGGTTAAAATGGAAAAAAAAGGCCATATTGTTCTTTAAAATATTCATCTTTGGCTCCCTGTTCTTGGCAAAACAGCTGACTTAGATGTAAGTAAAAAATGCTTGAGACCTTTGGGGGAAATGTCGTAAGGAATCCTCTTTAAACAACCTTCCAGTCATAATGAAGCAAACAGAAAGTAATGGAAATAAAAGTGAAAATATAAGTAGGGCATATCTGCGTGACCATCAGTGTAATTCACTTCAATTCACTCTAGTAATTTCCCTGGAATAATGTATGAGAAAAGGATTTACAAATGCTTTCTTCCTTCCTTCCTTCCTTTCATGTGTGAATTTTCTTTCTCCCCTTAACCCACTGAAAAAACAAAATAGTATTGATATTTAACCCAGGATACTATAAATGTTACAGATTTTAGATTCAGTTGTTAAACTTCTCATTTAATTCAGAATCTTGAGTACCAGGATGGGGTTGGCTCTTTCAAGGAGTGTTTTCATCTCTGTCCTAGGGTTCTCCAGAGAAACAGCACCAACAGGATGTGGAGAGACAGAAAGATTGATTGATTTTCAGAAATTGGCTCCCATGGTTATGGAGCCTTGGAAAGTCCAAAAGCTGCTGGGTGGACCAAGGAAGAGTTGCAGTTTTTGTCCAAAGGTGCTCTGTTGCAGGAATTCCATCTTTTCTGAGAAGGTGAGTCTTTTAAGACACCTGATTGGACGGGGCTCACCCACATTATGGGGTGCAATCTGCTTGACTCAAAGTCCACTGATTTAAATGTCAATCTCATCCAGAAAACACCTTCTCAGAAACATCCAGAATAATGTCTGACCAAACACCTGGACACTGTGGCCCTGCCAAGTTGACCCATAAAATGAACTATCAGAACCTCTAAATTTTTCCTCCTGAAAGCGTTTCCTGAATGCACAGACAGAGCTTGGGATGAGTAGGCACTTTCCATATTCGCTCACACCAGGCAAGAGACTTTGCCCAGAACACCATGGCAGAGAGCACAGGACACTGGGCTGGGAGGTCGACCACAGGTGTGGCTTTGGGGCGTAGAAGGCCCCCCAGCTCATGGTCCTCTCCTCTGGTAAAGTGTCCCAAGCCAGAAGTCCGCCTGCAGAGGGCTGTGACCCACTGAATGCCACAGGAAGGCTAGTTGGGCCAGAAGCTTCCAACCCAGCCCCTGGAGGGCTCGGGGAAGTGTGGGCGAGGGAGGTGGAGTTCTTCATTCCAGGGTGGGGACACAGTCTGGGGTCTGGACTGGAACTTGGGATCTGCCCTGGGATGAGGATCTGGTCAAATGCTTCCCCAAATGGCTGCAACTCTTCCCCCCGCTGTATCCATGTCCTTTTCAATGTGACTTTGCTGCTCCCCCTTCAAAACGTGGGGTCTGTTTTCCCACCCCTGAAGTCTGACTGGCCTTGTGACTTGCTTTGGTCAATAGAATGTGGCAGAGCCTAGGTCTCAGGAGGTCTTGCCTGCCTCTCTTCTCCCTCCTGGAGCCCAACCTCCACAGGAAAGCCTGGAGCAGCCACTGAAGGGTAAGGGGCGTGTGGTCCAGGTACCCCCCGTGGCTGTGCTCACCACCAAGTTAGGGATGACTTGTTAGGTGGCAGAAGCAGGATGCGGCTGACCTACAGTTCTGGCGAGAGAGTTCTTCACCTAGAGCCATGCTGATGGGAATAGCTCCAGTGGATGGACGTGCGGTCCACTCCGTACTGTCAACTGTTATGAAACAAATTGGCACAATTACATTCATAGGCAAATAAAAAATTAATATAGCTTCCTTACCCTTAATAGCGTCTTTCACTTGCTGGGAGCTCTCAGGATCAAAGATTTCGCAATGCAAGGCTGCAGTTCAGTTTCTGTGGTCAAGTGATCTTTAAATCATTGCATCCCCTTGGGAAATGCACATTGCTTGGAAATTTCTAGTAGACGACTCCTTGTTAACATCAATTGTCAGATGCCCTGTCTCGAGTTTCTTCAATAAATCTACTTCTCAACCCACCCCCCAGTCCGAAGTGTCCAGCCCTGCCTTCAGTCCCAGACCAAACCCTCTGGGAAGCAGGTATGATGAGCTGCCTTAATCATCTGAGTTCTGTGTAAAGTCCCCCCTCCCCCATCAGACCCTGGTCCCCAAGGCCCCTTCGATACCAGTGACTCAGGAACAAGGATCCCTAAGCGATAGGGTCAGGGCACCCGTTGCCCCAACACAGGTCTCCTTTCTCGCCATCAGTCCAGCCGGTGGACTAGACCTATATCCCAGCTTCACACCCAAGTCCCTCCAGGGTGGGAGTCCAGACCTTCCTGGAGTCCTGACACTGAGCTCCACCTTCCAGGGGGCACCTTGCTCCCTCCTCCCTGGTTCTTCAGTGGTTAGTGTTCGGGATATTAAATAGTTCAC
This sequence comes from Balaenoptera ricei, assembly GCF_028023285.1. Lineage (NCBI taxonomy): Eukaryota > Metazoa > Chordata > Mammalia > Artiodactyla > Balaenopteridae > Balaenoptera > Balaenoptera ricei. The sequence continues at coordinate 47,233,246 of NC_082653.1, read as the reverse complement.
CCACGGAGAGTCCATGATGAACAAGGTGGAGACGAGCTCATTCAAATCACCCTATAAGTCTCTCACAGCCCAGCGCGCTTTATTTCCTCTTGGTAAATAAAAATGGGTGATGGGTGGGCAGTGTCACGATAACAGGGCACTTTTCATGTGAAATTATCTGAGTTTTACTATAGTCCTAAGAGCTTCATAGGATGGTGATCAATATTTCCATCCCACAGGTGGGCAAACTGAGGCTTGAGATCATACAACCTGTAAGCCATAGATCTGCAAACTGAAATCAGCTCTTCTGATTCCAAACCCATCTTCCTTGGAGAGAGAGAAGAATGCGAACCCCTGGCAGAGGGGGCGTGGTCCCAAACTCTCATTTTTTCCCCTTCAAACCCACCTGCAGGGGTGGGGTTCCACAGCCAGAGCACGGTCACCTCCGAGTAGAACCATCTTACAAGAACATATCACTAAGGATGAGACTATATTATGACAGATGAAAACAGTGCCTAATGCTCTGAAGATACAAGAAAAGACAAAAGAGAGCCCCTCTGTCTGAGGGGCTTACGCTGTGGCTCGGAGGGAAGGTGTGTACAGTGGAAACAGTTGAGTGATGAGCTAAGGAGTGCACAGCCCCGTGCCCCCTGGGAGGCTAGTGTCATACTTCCGGGTGGGGAGGGAAGGGTGGGCTCACCCGGGATCTTTGCAGGTGGGGCAGGGGTGTCAGCGGACTCTGAGGATGTGGGTTACAGCTTGCATTTCACATCCATTTTGTACCTTAAAGGAATGACTCAAACAAACCAAACCTCATTTCTGTTTTATCATGGACAGAAGCATGCCCCTTTCCTCTGCCATTTTCTGTGCTTTCTGGGCTGCGGGCAGCAGCGGGTCGAGAGGGGCGAGAATGGCTGTTGGGGAAGAGCAGTCATGACTGTAACCGTATCTGCTGCCTGGTCAATGTCCACCAGGGCCAGGGAGTTCAGAGGGTTTTTTTTGTTTAAACCACTTTTAGTGCAGTAGTCTCTCTACTCATTCTAGAAATAGTGAAGCGTTTCACAGGAGAATGTACATTTATAATTTTTTACATGTAAAATTCCTTGACAGCTTGAGCTGCCTGCCCCGGTGGGGCTGAGATTCTTGATTCATGGCCGTGTATTCAGTGGCCTCCCAGCACGGAGCAGGAGGAAGGAGCTGGGGAGGAGAAACCCCCAGTGTCATTAGGGAGAAGCTCCTCCTCTCTCTTTCCCACTGCAGTTTCTCCCTCTCCTCCAGGTCTCAAGCTGTTGACATCACCCAGCTTCCTTCCTTCTCTCCAAAGAAGTCACTTCTTTCTGATGCAAGTGACCCAAACATGCGCATCCTTTTTGGGGACCCGAACTTGTCCTTTTCGTGGTGAAGATAAAGTGTGGATTCAAAGGATTCTGGAGAAACTTCAAACAATCAGCTTCAGGAAACAGCTCAAATTCACAGACACAGACCCACAAACCAAGTGTCTTCTAGTAGAAGCTATTGATAGTTTTGTTTTTCTACTTTGTAAATATACAATTTTGTAAATATCTATTTTGTAAATATATACTTTTCCTCCAATAAAAGTTTATTTTTAGTGGCTAGTGTCTGTTTCCTGATGTGACATAATTTTGGTATTGAGGGTTGTTTCCTTGAACACTATTAGATTGATTTAAAACATGTTCTCCATTTGCTTAGTTAAGAAGTTTGAATTCTTTTTATTTCCTTGGGAACACCCTGTGTGCCTTTTGTCACATCCACGTCGTCAAGGTGAGGCCTATGAGCTCTGATGCAGGTGGATATTGGGAAAAGAATACAAATTTGCAAAAGGAGGTTGAGGGGCACCTTTTGTGACCCATTTCTTGGTAGGTGGTGTCATTTGGTTCAAATAATACGGCAGTGTTATTATCCATAGCTGAGTGGGTTGTTAGAATGGATTGTCGTATTGTTCTTTATCTAAGAATTTTATCTCCTGACTTAGATGGATGCTAGAATGGGGCTTGGGGTGGCCGGGAGACGGAGCCTGGTGATCCATATGTTGAAGGGCAGTGATGGACCCAGGAAGCCCATCTGGCTGATCAAATACAGTGCTAGGCAACCAGGGGTCACCCAGGCAACGAGTGGGGTTGGGGGACGTCCACCTAGGGGAGACCGTGGGTCCGGAGGGTGGGACTGTTGTGCACACAGAGACAGGCCATGCAGGCAGGCTCTATTCAGACACTGGGGCAGGGAGCTGGCGGGGTGTCGGCACTGGGGACCTCTGCCCGCTGCAGAGACCAGGCACCAGTCCACGGGCAGAGCGAGAGTGAGGCGGTGTCCCCAGAACGTGACAGTTACCAAGAAGGAGGCAGACACAGGGGAAAGAGTTGCGGGTGCAAGGGCGTGAACTTGGACGTGAATTTGGGCTCCAGGTGGCACAGGATTCTTGAGGGCAAACAGAAGCCAGGGTAGCTTAAGTGTTGCGGAACTATGGAGTTGTTTCAGAGTTTCCTCAGGCTTCTTAACTTTCCATCCTAGGAAGGCCTAGTGTGTGGTCCTAAATATGAAAACGGCAGACTCTGGACGTGGGGAATTGGACGTGGGGAACCAGTCAGGGCATTTTTGTGTTGGGGCTCCTGGTTGGACATTATTGGATTTAAAAGTATGGAGTAATTGTTACTCCACAGTTTGTGTGTGAACGTGTAAGGAATGTGTGTTTGCAGGGCTGCGAGTGTGTGTGAGTGTGTAAACGTGAAGGAGTGGCTTGGGTGTCCCTCTTTGGAGCAATAACCCCACGTGTGACATCCAGCGGTAGCCTGTGCTTATCAGACAGGGATTGGAGGCCACTTTCATTTTCTCAGAAGATACCAACCATCTTTAATTTCCACCTGCCAGATGGCAAACTGATAGGTGAGCTCTGACAAAAATAACTTTCTTCATCCTGAACAGAATGCTCCAGAGAAGGAAACAAGAAGAGGTTTTGTATTTGTTTTCATCCTTCTGGGGCTTCTGAGTTTTCAAGACCCTGTGAGAGTGAGGGTCTCCATCCTTCAGAAAAAGGGGCTGTGCAGGGGAAGCAAATAGGACCACGGCCGTCAGGGGGGTCAGGCTCAAAAATCGAACCTGAGCTTTGAGTGACTGCAGATTCAGGAGTGTGGCTTCTGCATCCTGGCAAGAGGTGAACCCACGGAGGTACCAGAAGTGTACCTCCACTTCCGTTCTGATGTCTCCTGCCTGGACCACCCCGCAGTGGGGAAACAGCCTTCAGCGGCTTGGTGACTTTAACACAGATCGCCAGGCTGGACGGGATGGCAGCGGGTCTTCTCGGATGAATGGAGCCCTCGGTGTCTCTGATGCACAACTGCCCTCCTTTCGTCTGTCTGTCTTTAGCGCTCTGTTCCATAAACATCTGGAGGGCCGAGTAACATCTGAGCCATAGTCAATAGCTTGAAGGAAGAATGCATCTTATATTTCCCCACAAAGAGGCAAAATGGTGCTCGGGCTGCACCCACGGAGGAACTGGGGCATCTCTGTGCAGAGTGGATCTGGAGCAGAGTTACCCCTGGTTTATGCATTGCTTTCCTCCCCATCTTCCATCATCTGTGAAGCAATGAAATAATACGTGTGAAGACTCAAGATTCCTCCCGGATCCATCTGAGTATATTTGTTTTACATCAGCAGGCATAAAGAAATCAGTTAAAACATCTAATGGGGATGAAATTGCTTCCATATAATTTTTCAAACCCGACTTTTTCCCCAGTGTATGAAGTAGCCTGCCAACTACCAAGCTGCTTATTTCCCTATTTGGAATTCATTTCTGTTGTGATAATATGTTTGTGTACTTTCTGGGGTTAAGATATCTGGCAAAAAGAACAAAAACAAAAATAAACAAGTCCCAACTTTGTTATCTGGTCAGTGTTCTGCCCTCATGACAAAATAAGGGATTCGATTCTTTGAAATATCCTTTGGTTGTCTACTGCCTCACTACTCCAAATGTGGTCCACAGACCAGCAATCGCAACATCCTCCAACCTTGTTGGAAGTGCAGATTTGGGAGCATTTCCCCCTACATGTACTGAGTCAGAATCTGCATTCAAACGAGAGTTCCCGGGGATTCCAGTCTGAGAAACACTAGCCTACAGGCTTTGTCTGGGTGGGTGGGTTTCTTTGTCACAGATTGACTTTGCTTAGTGTTCACAGCTGCACAGATCTGTAAGTCTCAACGTCCTTCATATTCTTTCTGCCTCTCTATATGTATATATATATTTTTCTTTACACTTTTTTAACTTAATTCAACCATTTTGCTCAGCTCCATATCTTGTATGAGTGCCTCCCAAGTAAGATGCTATGGGGGAGGGGTGGGAATATATAAAAACGTGGCCCCTAACGTTGAAGGTGACTCCCCTCTAAGGCAGGTACACAAAGACCATCAGAAGACACCGCGGAGGAGTTGGGGGAGGAAGCCAAAGAGAGCAATTCATGCTGAGACACCAGGGGAGCTGCTTGGAGGACTGGTTCCTTTAGCTGAATTGAAAGAACCTCCCGGCCAGGAGGTGTACGGAGGCGCTCAAGCTTAGTGCCCGCAGTTACACCATGGTGTCCACCATCGGGGGAGACGGGTCTGCAGAGGGCAAGGGGCACAAGTGGGAAGTAACAAGACTCATTCTGAGAGTGGGGATTAGAAAGATAGGTTGTGGCCAGTCTGCAGAGTCCTGCAACCCCATCTGCAAAGGGATTGGAGTTGAATGAGTTGACAATGGGCAGGTGCTGAAAGTTTTTGAGCTGGGGCCCTGACCCAGCCCCGAGGAGCTGTGCTAAATTAATGTGCTGGTTTTGTGCAGACACATTGCAAGAGGGGAAGGGCTGAATGCAAAGATCCATTGGGGTGTGTTTTTAACGGATTTGGTTTAAATTGCACCTCCTCCATCACATTCCCAGGAGGTAGCAGTGGGAATGGGGCAAAGGAAGTGGATGTGAGTGAACCTGGAGGAATTATTCAGAGGACTGACGGGATGAATGAGGCAAGAAACAAATCAAATATAATTTTCCTACCTTCTTGCCATTGACCGAAATCAGAGAGGTGAGGGTGGAGCCTGTGTTTGGAAGAGGAAGGTCATGAGTGTTTGGACATGTTGAATGTGATGTTCTAAGGGAATATTTATAATCTTTATAAATCATTTCACATATGTGTAAAATACATAAGTACATATAAATCTATGGATATAAAATATGTAATGTTTATAAATTATTATTGTTATTACTGTTGTCTTACAGGAGCGCTTGTTAATAGAAACAATAGCACTATAACACTTTAGAGTGTACAGAACCCTCCTCCCTAAGATTGGAAGGACCTTCAGATTGTTCATCTTTTGTTTCTCTTTCTGTTTTTCTCTTAGTTTGGTTAGATTGGTGCAAGAGACTAGAGCTTCGCGGTCATCTAGAGTTTTCTACGGGTGCAGATAAATGGACCTTTGGTGCCCAGAGCACACTTACTGACTCAAGCTATTTTGGAAAATCGCTGGAGTTGGAAGCAGGGTAAGAGAGGCGGCTACTCTCTCTAAGAGGCTCTAAGCAGTGCAGGAGAGGATACTGAGGCCGTCAGCTTTGCCGAGGAAAAGAAGGAAAGGCTCCAGCGGGCCCCGTTCCCAGGGGTTCACCCAGGGATGTTCTAGGAGCAGAGACCTGGTATTGTCTAGTGTCTACACTGGTGGTGTTTGGAGTTGGAGGAATCCAGATCACCCTCTTTCTGTTGCCTCTGATTATGTCACAGAGACTCAATAACTCTAGGGAATCTGAATGAGCTTAATGTGATTTAACCATGTACACTTGACTTTTACAAGGTTACTAGGGGCACAAGTGAGTTATTGCTGCCATGACATATGTGAGGTGAATCCAGAGATCTCCCCACCCCCCAACGTTGACGTGACAATTAAGTGACAAAAGAGCTCTAAGAAAACACATTTAAAAGACCCCGTAATAGGTCAGAAACAGGTTTATAAAGAGCGTTGAGATACATTTAGATCGTGTTTTGAAGTTGTGAGCATTTTTATGCCTCTGGTATGTGATTAGAGGCAGTGCAGTCAGATGAGACAACATCTCAGAGACCAAAGCGGGCTTCTGTGGTGGAATCCCGTGGATCAGTGTTGGCTAAAACCCTTGAAGTTCATCGAGTCGTTGTTGTTCTTTCTTTGAACTGCTCTACTCATCTCCTTACGTCCCAGTACCAGGAAGATATCTGCTGCTTGGTGACTTGAGATGCCTACTTCTGAAATCTTGGCCAGTGATAACGAGAAGAGAGCACATATTTCTTGGAGTTCGGGGGGCCCTTGCCAGGGAAGTTTCTGGAACCCCAGTCCTCCCAACGTTTGTCAACACATGGCCAGAAGGCATCTCAGCTCTGCTCCCCACCAAGTTCTCCCAGTTAAAGCGTGGTGCCCGCCATCTTCCTTCCTGTCTGCTCTGACCCTGCTGGGCGATGTCTGGGGTTGATTATTGTGTTGCCAGTGAAGCCACAAGAGTGGGAAGGCTGGCTGCTGTCACCAATATTCCTGCCAAGGGAGCTCTTTCCTAGAGGGACTGGTGCCGCTTGTTCCTGGCACTGCTGAAGCTCTCCATGCCAATGCCTGAGTTAGTTATTCATTTGTTTATTCAGTGAATAGCTATAATCACTGATAACCGACTCTATACCAGGCTCTGTTCTGGGCACTGGGATACAGTGATTGGTTCGAACTCTGGCTCTCACCTCGCCCTTATGGAGCTTAGACTCTGATGTTAGATGTTCTCCTGAAATATGCAATGCAAACAAAAGAAGATTTTTGGAATTGGGGTTGATTGGAAAGATAGATAAGGGACCCCACAAGCTGCACGGAAGATTTTAGTCTTTATTCTAAAAGCAGTGGAAATCTTTGGAAAGTTTTAATCCAAAGGGTGAGGTGACCAGTTTGGGGTTTTAGATGAACACTCTGGCATGACGCGTAAATGACATTCTGACTCAGAGCGGAATTGCAGGTTACAAGAAAGACAAATGGAAATGGAGAGAGCAGTAGGGAGGCTGTTGCAGGGTGCAGGAGACACAGTGGGGGCAGGGACGGGGCTGTGGCCATGATGGGGAGGCAGGAGGCCACCCCTGCCAGGGCAGCAAGCACTTCAGTGGACCCCATGTTGACCAAGCACCAGAAGCCACATTTGTTCGGCCCCAATCCAAGGAGATTCTATTTTCCTGTTGTTGCCTTTTTGTTGTCTGAGGTCTCAGCCCCAAAGGAGCTCTGACCTCCACTACAAACGTCTCATTCCAGTGTGTGCCTTCCAGGTCAGCCCACCAGCCTCCAGATGTGCACAGGAAGGCTGGAATCCAGACATGAACACAGTCTGGGCTTCAGCCAGCTCCCCCCACATGGGATGCTCATACTTAAGGAATTGGCTGTTACCAGAGAGTGACTGTGAGGGGAAATAAGCCATGTTTTGGAGGCACAAGAAAATTGCAGAATCACCATTTGGTAACATTTCCATGACGTATAACTAGATAGTTAAGCAGACACATTGCAGGACACTACAAGTGGGGTGGTGGCCCACAGTTTCTGCCTCGAAGTGGTCATCTGGCTGGAAGTGGGAGCAGTGGAGCAGGCTGGGGGGGCCTGAAGGTACATTTGTGTAACACTTTGTATAGAAGTTTGAGGAAATGCCAGTTGCCCATATTATTTTTTAAAATGGAGAAGCTAATGGAAATGCCGGAGCTGGACTAAAACATGTGTGCGTGCACACACACACACACACACACCCCTCCCCTGTGCCCAAGGGTCCTGCTTGGGACCCTATGATGATAAATGCTAAAATAGCAACCTGAAACGTATGGACACCAAGGGGGAAAGTGGGGGAGGGGAGGTGGGATGAATTGGGAGACTGGGATTGACATATATACACTAATGTGTATAAAACAGATAACTAATAAAAAATGACAAAAATAAATAAATTATTTAAATAAATAATTGCTTTAAAAGCATTTAAAGTTGCTTTAAAAGCATGGGAACAGTTGCTTTAAAAGCATGGGAACCTAATTTCCTGGGACAGTCCATTGAAAGTCAGAAAGTTTCTAGAAATATTTATTCTTATCCACTTGGGGGAGAGTCTAAGCCCCTCCATGTTTAGATAACAGAAGATATTTTAGTCGTCTTCATTTTCATCTACTTTTCTACCCAAGCACCTGTTTCCAAAGACCTGGTTCCTCAACGGCGGTTGCCATAAACTAGGCCAGCAGGGGGCACACAAGCGCAATCACCGCGCAGGTAAACCTCCCGCTTGCAATTCCACTTTTGGCCACAATTCTCTCCCGCCTCTGCAAGATACAAATTCAGGGGAGAATGACAGTGGTGTTAGGTTGTACATGGACTTAGAAAAATGTGCAGAATCCTAAAAAGCAATACAAGTTCTTTTTACTCTTGGAACTGAACGCAATAATATAGCACCTCTTAACTGTTAAAAAAAAAAAATCAGAAATCAACTAAAGTTTCCAGAGCCATTATTTTACAAGTTGACCAGAGCAATAACTTTAAAAAGGAAGAAAGAAAAAAAAAGAAAGAAAAAATTTGCTATGGCTCCCAGCTGACTCAAAGAGCACACATTTGGGAGAGATGATAAAATAATCGTAAATACCAGATTCCTTACTAAACGCTTGAAAAGGCAATGAAAGAGGTGAAGGCAGAAATGACACTTAAGCAATAAACACTTTCAAGTAAACGTATCTGTTTTGGTACACACTCCATTCCCCGTTGGCATCTGAGCGTGGCTCTTAATTCAAGAGCTTTAACCTACTCCAGGGAAAACAAATAAAAAAGAATCCAGCACAGTGCTTGAAGATCTTCACGTTTATAGACTGGTGTGAACTCTCTCTCCCCTACAACTGTAATTTGGGTGGCTTTCCTTCAAGACTATTAGGGCATCTTCATGGAGCCAGGGTAATTCTCAGTAATACTAATGGTGCTCTCGATGTTACTGTAAATAAGATAAATGAAAGCAAACTTGTCTGAGCAGACGCAGCTAATGACAGAGGCATAGAGGCGTCATATGGCAGGAACAGAAATGTTCAACAGTAGAAAACAAGAGCCCAGGGCATCTCGATGAGCGGTTAGTGGGTGGTCACGCAGGGAAAGGATGCAGCCATCTGACCGTCTTGCCCACATTGCCACGTCTGGCGCAGCCAACTCTTCAAAAGGTCAGAGTCACAACCGGTGAAAGGGAAACCCTCTTGGGTTTCAGGCCTCCACTTCCAGAAAAGCCCAAGAAATTTCTAGTGGAGGCACAAAGAGAAAGCTCTTGAATTCTAGGGCACTGAAAGGAATCCGGAGATTGAGGCCCTAATATCCACCCAAATTCAGGGGAAATGACACATTTATCTATTTCAGCCTCAATTCTTAGAGACCAAAGAAAATCTGAAACAGATAGGTGTGGCTTACAGCGTGGCCCAGTCGAATTAGCTTGTGTGTCCCCTCCCCCTCCGTCGATATGGTTGATGTCATGCATTTTCTCCCTGTCCACACTTGTGGGAGAAAGCTCTGGAAAACTCAGCTTAGCACTCCCTCCAGAGAGTTCTTGAAGAGGAGGGGAAAGATGGACCCATACTTTGGGCAGATATTTTAGTTTGGGGCGTAGAAATATAATGGGAAGGAAAGGAAAGAAGCAATAGGAAAACGTTTGGACTCCAGTCCTAAAAATGTTAAGATTATACCTTCAAATCCCATCATAGAAATGAACCTGAGTGAGGGCACCATTCCGTGTGGGCAGCTGTTTTTCTGCTCCCCAGAATCCTGACTGTATCGATAGGACGTGGTCCAGGGAGTCCTGGCCACCACACCTAGTCCCCTCTTGCAAGACTGATTAGCTTGGAGTCTCTATGAAGATGACAAATGGACTCGTAGATCACTGGACCCATGCCCAGAAAGTCAGAGCTATGTGCATTTTACCGCACAGAAACTAAAGTGGAAATATAACAAACTAAAAGATTTTGATATATACAGCTTGTTCCTCCTCATGAAGGAATTGGCAGAATTGTAGAGTCTTGGAGGAATTCTTCTCCTGATGTCTTCTGAGGGCCTGTGTTGTTCTCTTCTTGGTCTCTTCTGCACAGCTGGCTTCTTGGTCTACTTGAAACCCTAGGAATGGCGGCCAGTGTGGCAGCTGGTTTTCTGGCACCTTCCATCCCGGGTAAGCATCTGTCTGTGCTCCTTGGTTGCCTCTGCAGCAATTGCTGCTGCACTTCTATGGAAAGACGGGTATTTCAAAATCCTTAGGGGTGAAAGAACTTCCTGATAAAAGTTTAGGTTGAAAATGGTTTTCTCCCCTGAAATCACAACATTTTCAATGTAACACCATAGAAATTCTCTTCCGCTCAACCCCTGACTGGACCTGCTGGGGGATGGAGTGGGGAGGACATTGCCATTGAGGGTTTCATGCTCAGTATTGGACAGGCCAGGGTTTTCCCAGAGCTGCCCAGGTACTAGTGTCTGTTACCCTAGCGCTGGAGAGCTCATCAAATCTAAAGGGGGGGCCACCTCTGTGTATTCTGACTCCTCGGGTCCAGAAGGGACCCTGGAAAGTTCCCGGAAGGAGCTCATGGGGGGGTTCTGACCATCAGGCAATTTGGGAAGCCACAGGTGATTGCTGTGCCCACATCCCCTAGAAGGACTCTGGGCTGCAGCTGTAGACGGAGTGTCTGCAGCTCTGGAAATCCTGCCACCTGGCAGTAGAGGCCCAAGTGACAAATTATATCATGGAGTATTTATCTAGCTTGACTCTAGTTCTATAAGGTAGAAGGTGTGGAAACAAAGTGTAACTTCTGGAAAAAAAAAAAACTTTCATTGTAAAGCCCAAGATTCTCTCTGGGATGTTTGCCTACTTTTCTGCTTGAGACTGGTTTTTAGCAAGGGGGCCGTTTGTGAAGGATGGCCGTGTGAGAAAATGAAAATCAAAAATGGACCCGCACGTGGAAGCAGAGAGAGGGAAGGAGAGAAGCCATGGGTGTTGAGATACGGCTGGTAGAAACCATGTCAGGCTTCACCCTGACAAATTCCTAACTCTAACTGTACTTTGCATCAAGTATTTTGGCCCAGACACTAACAGCTGGTCTCAGGAGGCTATTGAAATATAAATTAATTTAAATGAAAGGAAACTACAAATGTGGTTGCTCAGTCCCAATCGCCACATTTCAAGTACTCCCCGAGCCACGTCATCAGTGGCTACTGCATTGAACAAGCAGGTAAAGGACATTTCCATCCTGACAGAAAGTTCTACTGGACAGCACTGGCTGGCGTGGATGTAACTGCTGGGAGGAGGAACTGGGCGCCTTGGCAGTGTGACATCTCTGAAGTGATGGTTGTTCCCAACCTTGGTGGAGCTTAGTGTCAGGGGAGAATCGCCCTCTGGTTCCAGCTGAAGCCAACAGCCCTTGATTATGCGACAAAAAGAAATGTGCACCATTGGAACACCTCTGCTGGCCCGCGCTCTTCTGAGATCGTTCAGTTGTTAATTTCCCAACTCTCAGAAACTCTAGCCAATACTTTGTATATAGTCAGAGAAACGGGTGGAATCCTGGAATGTTTCTTTGTGTTCCCCTTTTCCTCCAGAACCGTAGTTGGAGGGATGTCTCTGACTCGGGTGTTGAGTGTCTGCTGAGTCGTCTGGAAGGACCCTTGAAAGAGGCCTGCTGTTCAGCCAAGGAGGAGGCTGGAATGTTCCCTTCTCCCCACCGTCTTCTCATGACTGGTGGGGAGCAGATGTCTGAGATCAGCCTTAAGAATCAGGGTGTTTCTATGGGAAGTGAGGTGGAGGGTTGGGAATGGAAAAAAGGAAAAAAGAAATGCAGATGAGGGTGCTGTAAGATGTACTGTTTGATCCTATATCCATAAAGGGCTGGGAACCGAGCTGAGTTTTGCATTATTTCCTGAAGGTGGAGATGTTGGAGCTTGGATGGGCTCTGTGGCTGTGAGTAGGGAGGCCCAGCCTTTCCCTAAATTCAATCTCCCAAGTAAAGATAGAAAGGCCCTGTGTTGTTGGCCGGATCGTGAGATAGCGGTGGGTAACACTTTCTTTAAAAAAGTACTCATTCAAATTCTTAGAACGGATAAACCGCATTCCAAAATGATGGAGACATTGCTCTGAGGGGAGAGCTGTAAAGAAGCTATTTGGCAAAAATCTGTTTTATAAACGATTTACACCTCTTGATACATTGCATTAGAAAGTCATGAGTGATTTATAGACAAAACTTTCTTTGGCCTCTTTAAATGATCTAGCTCTTCCAACTTGCCTCATGGACTCTGGTTCAGCTCGGCAATTAATCGATACCCCTTTATTGAGTGCCTGGTAGATGCCAAATGGAACCAGCGTTTCTCAGCTCAGGATGTCATGGGTATAAAATCTCCGATAACCTGAACTCTGATTCTTCCTCGCACTTAGAAAAGCTCGTCTCTGCTTCTCTCCTTTCCCCGAGGTGTCCTCTGCTTCCTAGTTCAAGAGCATGGTGTCTGGCATTTGAGTATTTGTTAAAGGATTGAAAGAACTAGAAGATCACACTGACGGCAAGTCCCAGATTATAGTCAGTAAAATGCATGTCGAGTGTGGTGGTCCAGACGTTATGGAGGAATGGCCTTCTTCATAATAACACCTTATATTTGGTAGTGCTCTCCACTCCGGCAAACTCTTTCACACCAGTGTAATTTCATTTGATTTGCTGTTAGACCTTAGATAACGTGATTAGCCTTTAGATGCCTTCATTTTTCATCCATGGCCCCAAAAAACCCATATGCAATGGATATACCATTATCTTTTCATCAAGATGCTGTATGAGTTATTATTGAGTAATTCCCCAGAATATTGTAAGAAGTCCATCTGAATATAAAAGGAGTGCCATTACTTTGGAAGTTTTTAAAGCCTATTTGTTATGGTCTACATGGGAAAAGCTGCCCCAATAAATTAGTATAACTCTAATACGAACATCAAGTTACCGCTGATGGGGACTTGGCAGAATGTGAGAAATTTGGGCTTTACAATCCTGCTGAGATGATCCTGAAGGCAAGCCATATGACAGATCTGCCTATTTTGTAACCAGCGGATTTCCTATACCTCCAGACCTCCACCTAAGTGTTTCCCCAAGTAGGTTGCATGGCCTGCCTTTGTGCACTTGCGTTTTATTCCCTAGGTTGCACATGCATTTCTTCAGGGCAGAGGTTACCGGATGCCCAACCACTTACCAGCTGTGGGAGCTTGGAAAGTCACTCACCTCTCTGACTTGAAGTGTCCTTGTGTCTCAAATGGAAATTACTATGCTTACCTCCCGGAGAAAAAGTAAGAATCAAATCAATGTCTGTGCAACTTGAGCAGTACAGTGCCTGGCGTGTAAAGGTACTCAGTAAAGGTAACTATGAATTTCCTTTCTCATTCATTCCTCGGTGCCTATAGAAACACCAGGAACTTGGAAGGTAACAAGCAATGCTTAGTGATTTGAGTACAATGGTCCTTCCATGGCGTTAACAACCTTGATCTTTCCTTCATTGATCTTTGTGCCCATTTCTATAAAGTAAGGTGGTTGAAACTCAGTGTATAATGAAAATGTATAGTTTTCTTTAGTGGGTTGGGAAGATTCTTGGTAAATTAAATATTAAACTTTGCTCTCTTCGTTGTTAACATCACAAAGCCAAAATAAAGACAACGGGGGTGGGACGTTGATTTAAAACTCCTCAATTTCATCAATTTACATATCTAAGCCTGATTTAATCCAGAGGAAAAAACAATAACAATGTCCTGAATGCTTCATCTCAGCAAAGAGACACGATTTTAAAAATGAAACTCTTACACCCAATAACCTAGAAGAGAGACCTGTCTTTGGTAGCATTGTCTGGCAAGCACCTTGCCTCTTGGTGAGAATGCCAGGATTCCAAAGCTAGATTTTTCACCGGATACCAGCGTTTCTACGAGAAAAACTGCGTAGGAGATCACGTGTGGGGAGAGGGAGAGTAACGAGCCCCAGAACCTCTAGGCGTCTCTGGAAGAAGTGCTTTCGCGCTGTCATAGTCAACGTTCCAACAATGCTTGTTCCTTTGCATCTCTTCCAGAAGTCTTTCTGTGGCAGCGCTCACACCCCTCACAGCAAACATTTTGAAGAGTAAAATGATTTACCCTCATTTCAGTGTTGCTAAGGGGGAGGGGAGGTGTCCAGCTATTTATTGCTGGGGTTTTTCCTCCCACGCCCTGGCCCCCGTGGATCCTCACCATTTCCTCGGGGAGCCACTGACCGAGGGTGGGCAGAGAGAGGATGGAGCCCTCATCTTCTGGGTCTGTTAGGCAAGTTCTGATGCCAGAAATTCCAGCTCCTGGACTGAAGATTTCTGCACAAATATTGCCAGGGATGGGCAAAGCTGATGGACCACTCTGTTTGGGGGAGTTTGCAGTTTCATTAAAGAAGAGCTGTGGAGGGACTTCCCTGGTGGCACAGTGGTTAAGAATCTGCCTGCAAATGCAGGGGACATGGGTTTAAGCCCTGGTCCAGGAAGATTCCACATGTTGTAGAACAACTAAGCTCGTGCACCATAACTACTGAGCCTGAGCTCTAGAAGAAATTGATTTTACCAGACTGAAAATAAAAAAGAAACAGCAATTTACACGGCACTCTTTGTTATTTGAATCAATAGCCCTGTTCCCATGAAGAACCAACTTTTTGTCTGGTATTCAGAATGCAGTTTACTTCCTTGCAATTTTGTTATTAGACCATCAATGTAATATTTTTGTTTCTTGACAGTTTCTTGCTTCGATTCCTCTTCCACCCCCATATTTGCAATTCTTTCTCTGTGCCAGAAACTTGGCATTTATTCCTTGTGGGGGAGTTGACATATGCTATAAAAATATGTTTCTCCAATTAACCTTTTCATAAGAAATCTCAAGAGTAGAGCACAGCATTTTCTGATAAGGAAGTTGACATCTATACCGTTGCTAGAAGGAACCACACAACAAAAAAGGGAGGTGGCAGGAATAATTGTGTTTGGAGAGAGTGATAACGACATTTGCTTTATTGACCTTGATGTTTAAGGCTCTAAGTGTCTGCATACATCTCACTACTTCATTTCGTGCTCCCAACGCTGCTCTGGGGTATGTGCTACTCTCTATGGTTTACTTCTATGGAAAATGAGGCTCAGGGAGATTAGATACTCAGGGTCATATTTTTTAAACATCTGACTGGAATTTGAACCCAGATCGGTTTGACCCTGAAGACACGTCCACCATGTTACATTGCCTCTCAAGATAGTCCAATTTGGGTTTAATTGGATATTTACTAGATATTGGATATTATTGGATGGTTTAATTAATGGCATTAATTAAAATTTTTTGAGTCAAAGAAATTTTGAGAAAAAAAATATCCATTTCCTTCTTTTTCAGTAACTCAGCAGCCAAGAAGTCTTTTCTGTTGGAGCTTCTGATCAAGAGTGGGGAAATTGTGGAACTTCCAGGCTCAACAGTTATTCCAGAAGGAATTGTAGATGTGAACAATGTTTCACTCCACTGTCACAGTGAAATGGTTAAACATTCGAGATTTCCAGTAGGTACGCCGGCTGTGACTTGAAGAAGTGTCTCAAGGTCTGTGATTGGACACCAAGGGCCCGTGATGGCAAGGGCAGTGTTTCCAAGATGACCTCTGTGAGCCTTAGAGGGCAGGGCTTGGGTTTGTGCTGGAACAGGAAGGGGACGGTGCCTTTCTTAAAAAAGCTAGACCATGAACGCAGTAAGTGATGTGACTTATAAGAATTATGTTGGTTCACAATCAGGGGTCTGTGGACCCCCGTGAGGTCCATAGTTGGAATTCAGAGCATCTATGAACTTAAATGAGAAAAAAATTCTATCATTTTTTGAAAATCTCTGACTAAAATTTGGCATTTCCAATATAGACAACAAACCACACTAGTATCAATAGTAACCGTGACTTTGTCATCAATAGAAATCAGATATTTTCACACCATGTTACACTTGTTGCAGAGATAACAAACTACCATTTATGCTTATGACTACCTTAAAATTATAGGGATTACAACTCACCCCTAGATCCTGTGATTGAATGCCCTAATCATTAAGTTCACGTATGATCATAAAACACATTTGGTTTTTTTTTTTTTAATTTCATTTATTTATTTATTTTTTTGGTTGTGTTGGGTCTTCGTTTCTGTGCAAGGGCTTTCTCTAGTTGCGGCAAGCGGGGTCCACTCTTCATCGCGGTGCACGGGCCTCTCACTATCACGGCCTCTCTTGCTGCGGAGCACGGGCTCCAGACGCGCAGGCTCAGTAGTTGTGGCTCACGGGCCCAGTTGCTCCGCGGCATGTGGGATCTTCCCAGACCAGGGCTCGAACCCGTGTCCCCTGCATTGGCAGGCAGACTCTCAACCACTGCGCCACCAAGGAAGCCCCAACACATTTGGTTTTTAAAATATTTTGATACTGTATTTTAAGGTATTGGATCCCTTCCTAATTCTCTGAATTTTATTTTATGCATTTAAAACATGATTCTGAGATGGTTTTCAATAAAATGAAGTAGAGATCTCAGCTTTAGAAACAAGTAACAAAAATATACGTTTAAAATAACTCCCTTGACACAATTTGTTTGGTGATCTTTGGACTTCGTTCATTTTAACTCAGTGTTTCTTCAAGTTCCACCCATGTACCTGTTTTAACTAAAATCTGTAACAAATTTCCGAATCTGTATCCATTAATTTTTTTTCATTAATCACTATTTTGTATTGTGATGATTAAATAAACAACATTTTGATATTTGCATCTATCTTACAGAAAAACATTTTTTTGTCACAGTGAGTTCTCCACATCTCCGGGTATTCTGGAAAGGGGGCTGGGGTGCAGGGCAGATGTGAAAAGCCAGAGTCGTGCTGAGGCAGAGTTACCCTGTGCGCGTCTTCACGTGATGTTGTGATCCCAGCCCTCCTGGAGAGCTGGCAGCCTTCTTTAGGGTCCTTCAAACTGTAATAGCAAGTGATCCCCAAAATAACCCCAAAATAGCCTCCTCACCAGCCTGACACATTGCCTGAAGTCTCCACTATCAATCTGACTTGGGATCCAGATATCGTGGTTTTAAAGCCTCAGCTTCAAAAAAGCGAATGCAGGAAAGATGTACTGTTTCTCGTGTTTTCATAGATTATAAAATGTTTCTTCAATCCTCCCGTCTTCCTGTATCAATCCTTCCCCCCTTCCCCCACTGGGTAAGACAGATTCCTGCAGAAGAGGTCAATTGGCCTTGCTGTGAAGAGCAAGAAAAAGAAAACATCACAGCTTCTCTGTGCCCGTTCACATGGAGATGTCGTGATGTGTGTGTGGTTTTTTTTTTCTCCTTTTGCTGAAACCCTGATTATGTGGGTCAGTCCAGGCCCCGGCCTATGAACTCCTGGTGGTGGTGGTCATTCTCCTTGTGGATTTCCTCTTATTGGGTAAGTGTTGGTGTCACTCCGATCAGAAAGGAAGATCAGAATGGTTTGTTGGTTTATTCTACCAGCATTTCCCAGCCCAGCAGAGATCCCTGGGCTAATGTGCAATTTCCAGGAAGCCTGGATTATAATGGAAATATCTTTCCCAAGAGGGGCAGTTGCATTGACCCCTTACTGACAGGGTGACAGTACATCCTGGATGTCTGGCAGAGTCACAGCCCACTCGATGTCCCTGTGTCATGTGTTCAGTGGTTGGTAATGACTGTCACGCAGGCCACTTTAGGGATGGAACAGAAGAAGTGGATAGTGACAGAAACTTAGTGCATGTGGAGCAAAGGGCTAGGAAAGAGTTGACTATAATTAGAGATATCACTGATTAGAAGACAGTTGATAAAAACCGCCGGGTGCCCTTGGGTGGGTGCCGTACAGGTGAGAGTGAAGGACAAAAAAAGAGGAGGGGCCAAGACCAACTGGACTCCCTCCCAGGTTCCCTGACTGCCAGGACTATCTTGATGATCGAAATGTGCAAACTCTGATTGCAAGACCCCCCCCTTCCGTACTGGAGCCAGATTTTGCAAACCTTCATCTGTGGGTGGGCTTGGAAGTGACTTTACAGACATCGTTCCCACAGGAGAAGGTAGAACTCTTTAACCCAGAATTTTTGTTTCTGTCTGCTCTCCCTTTCTGCCCTGTGCTCTATGTTCCATCCTGCAATCCACATGTGTGCAGCTCAGGGCTGGGCTGGTGGTGCTGTCTCATTAAAAAGAAGCCCCCAGACCATGCATCACCAAGGAGAATGAAAAACCGAAGCCATCAGTGGTTCGGTAATCCACACTTATTGTTATTTTGTATTTTGAGCATCACCTTTTCCACTTACAAACAGTTATATTATTAAAAAGATATTTTCCGAAGATAGTAACCTTGGCAGTAGTTGTCAAGGCTAATAGTTTGACATTTCAGATCACCCACAACTAATCAACTGAACATGGCAACACATTTGAAAAACCCATTATAGGCAGAAGGCCCTGAAGTAATATGTCAACTCTCGCACTAACAGCTGTTATGTAAACGGGCTGATTTTTCTCTGCTGAATGGTCACATGGTTGAAGGAAGAGTGGCTTTGAAGGACGAGTGCATATAGCTGGGAAAGGAGATTGTGTTACTGAATGCCGTATATTTATGGGGAAAAAGTCCCTATCACTGATGATAAAAACACTCAGTCATCTCTCACAAATGCTTTTAGGGATGTTTTTCTCTTCTAAACATAACACTCCCCAAAGGGCGTGGAGGGCTGTTTCACCATTATTGCCTTCCTATTGGGGAAATGATCTTTAGGACTCAGCCTCCGAGGGCTGTTGTCCAAGATTTCCCTGGAAGATAAGGGGAAAAAAAAAAGCCAGCAGCCTAGGGTTTCAAAAACTCCCAAGTCGAGATGGGCAAATAAAGAAGGGAACTAATTTTGTTTCTGTAATTCCTATAGATTTTCAAGTTGTTTTAAGTATTTGAAGAACCTCATTCTGAGGACAGTTCTTTTTATTTCCAAGCCTTAGGCTAGATTTATTACTGAGTGATCTTAAAGCTCTTTGTGTTTTGTGAAAAACAAAATAAGTCCAAGAGTACTTATAAATTGCTCCAAAACAACACAGAAAGGTTGAAAATAAAGGGCTGGAAAAGATATTCTGGGTAAGTACTAAGCCAAAGAGAGCTGGTAGCTGTATTCATAGCAGACAAAAGTAGAATTTAGGGTAAAAGGTAGTAATACAGGAAAAGAGACATGACAGGTTTTGTAAAGGAAATATCCTTACGTATGATAAAGCATTCATAAACCTAACCATTTCACCTTGATGTATATAAAGCAGAGGCTGACCAAGGAGCATGGGTAAATAAATTTACAAACATAATGGGGGATTGTAACCCAAGTCTCAGAAGCAGAGAAATTAAAGCAAACTGAAAATTGTTCAGGATAACACAAACGAATAGTGCCAATCCAGTTGATCTACGAGATGTATTTAGATGTCTTGACCCTATGGAGAAGACGTTTTCTTTTTTAAAACATTCACAGAATATTTAAGTGAAGAAATTCTTAGCAAACCTCAAAGAGTTGATAGGTTAGAAGCCTGTTCTCTGCCTAAAATGAAACTTAGTTAGAAATTAATACTAAAAAGACAGCCAAAACACCTTTCACTTTTTGGAAACTGAAAACACCCACCTGAAAAATTCATGGGTTAAAGAAAAAACAATAGTGAAAATTTTCCCAAAAATATCTTGACCCAAATGACCAAAACACTACAGATCAACATATGTGTGGCAGAGCTAAGTTATACTGAGAAGAAAAATTTTCATCTTCAATGCAGTTATTAGAAAATGATAGCCCTGGTGGTCCAGTGGCTAAGACTCTGCACTCCCAATGCAGGGGGCCCAGGTTCGATCCCTGGTCAGGGTACTAGATCCCACACGCTGCAACTAAAGATCCCGCATGACATAACTAAGACCCGGTGCAGCCAAATAAATAAATATTTTTTAAAAAAAAAGAAAAAGAAAATGAGGAAGTAAGTCCACCATGTGAGGACACAGTGAGAAGGCACCAACTAAGAACTAGGAAAAAGGCTCCCACCAGAACACAACCAAGCTCTTGGATTTCCCAGCTTCCAGAACTGTGAGAAATAAAATTGTGTTGTTTATAACCTAAGAAGGAAAATAGGAAGGAAGGAGGGAGGGAGGAAGACGTAAGTCGTAAGAGAAAGAACGGCATGAAGGTAAAGAATCACAGTAGAAACAGCAATTACTAAAAAAGAAGAAAACGGAAAATGACTCACTTTTCTATGGAAATTTTGGTTACCGACCGATGGTTTATGATAAACACATTATTTAAAAACACATGTTCAAACCACTAACAGTGTGTCTTTTCAAAATGGACAGCATTTCAGTTTGTTCAATCAGAAAGAAGTTGTGTTGAGCCCACGTTGTAGGCAGACCGCCTCTCATCTGTCATGATGTCAAGATCTCAGATGAAGGTGGAGGGCGGGGAGGCTGGCAGCTCTGGCACTGGCCTGGTTTGCTCATGTGGGTCCAGCTAGGCGAGCACTATTGGCCGCATTTGGTGGCCTGGGATGTGGCAGCTGTCGCCACAGTCAGAGTCGGAAAGTTCCTTGTTTATTACTGAACATTCTTCATGTCAGCGAGGCTCTTAGCCCAATCAAGATGATCTCTCACAGTCTTCTGGTCCTTAGAGACTTTAACATCACAGACTTCACTTGAGAGCTTTCTTGGTGCTGTTGAATCAAAGTTGGTAGTCCCTTGCCATGCCGTTTGACCGCTGTTTTGATTATTCTGGCCAGCACCCACCCTCAATCTGAGAGCCTGAATTTTGTGCCCAATTAAACACAGAATTAAAAGCTCAGAAAGGCCCATCCACTATCAAAATTGGGCCTTTTCACACCCTATGCTCGCTTAGAAAACCTTTCCTAGCTGACTAATAAACCTCAGCACGACTGTCATTCCCGTGGTGTGCTGGGGCTCTGTTTGCAGCGAAAGGTTTACAAGTCTGAACAGAGTCCAAATTAGCTCAATTCCTAAGGACTAATTGAAAACCAGGTAAGTCAGGATTGATTTTCTGAATTAGCAGCCTTTCTTACAGCTTTGGAAATCTCCATAACTTTAAGTCAGGTCAAAAGTGGCTCTTGGGTCAGGGGAAGACAGTAAGACAGGATACAAAGTAGAATCCTCTCTGATGCCACGATTTTTTTCTTTGTTGCCATTTTCCTATTTAAATATGTTCTATTTATATAACATATAGAATGTAGAGCGAAATGTATTGAACTTTCATATTTGGCCACAATAAAAATGTGTTCCTTAATACATCAGGCTGAAAAACTAATAAAACTCAGAGTTAGAAAAAGATCATCAAAACTAGCTATTATTTTTGCAAACACGGTGAAGCAGATCTGACTACATTACAAGCAAATTGGGGTAGGAAAAGACCATTTCATCTGTATCAGAAGAATAAGAAATGTATGTATTTGGGTATGGAGACACTGAAAAAATTTAGAAACTCTTGTATTTATGCCAGAAGTTCTGGTTCACTTGTGGCTCAGCACCGGCCTCTCTATTCCCTCCTCTCAAACTCAATCACCTGTATGAAGTATCTCATATCATGTGTTTTGGGGGAGGGTTGAGGGTGGGTGGTAAGAAGCAGCCAAGTAGGGAAAACTCCTGTTCTCTGCCCTCCAGGCACAAGAAACTGAAGGCATCCCAGGGAATCAAGCCGCCATGTTCCTTGGTGGGTTAAGACCCATCTGCTTCCGAAACTCAAACAAGGAGATCCAAGCTCATTGCAATCTTAGAAAACAGAGTTTCTGGTTGTCCCTTAGTTGAATAAATGTAATCAAGGAGCCTGAGAATTTGAGGCCATTCCACATCATCTTCTCTTAGCCATTCTTGATGGTAGTTTATATTAGGATCCACCACAGAACAATACTAGAAGGGACACCCTGTGTCATGTCTACCAAGATATACGCACCTGCCAATTCAAAAGGTGGTGCTGAGAATCACCACGAACAATACATTTATTGCTTAATCTCCCAGTCTCATGATTCTTTTGGACAAGACCCTGGGCTTGTAAAGCTTGGGAATCAGGAACTCTGGGGGCTGGCCATGCTTCTACCACTAATTAAATGTCTGATCTCTCCGAACCGTAATTTTCTCACCTGTAAAGTAAGGAGGTTAAGTCAATGTCTTCCCAAAGTTCCTTTTCCCTCTAACAAGTTACATGTTGTTGCTCTCTAAAATTCACTCTGTTATAGGTTGAAACTTCTCCTCCATTTTGAAGGCTAATTTTTTAAAGGAAACACTACATGATAGCAAATAAAAGCCCTGAACTCTGAACTCAGTCAGACATAAATTTGAATTCCTACTCTGCTGTGCGACCTCAAGCAAATTACTGTCCCACTCTGAGCTTCAGTTTTTTCATCTTCAGGAAAGATATAATAATATCTACCTTGCAGTTTATTCAAGAACAAAAATGGGGCAATGTATGTAAAGATCAGTGCCTCGTATGTGGTAAACACTCAGGAAATCATAGGTATTATTATTGTTATTATTTTCTTGGCTAAGACTTGCCATTGCCTTTTGCCCTAACTGTACAAATATTATGTAAAAACACTGGTGAAGCTGACTCCAAGTTCACTAAGCCAGTTTTTTCTTCTTCCCGAGCACAGCTATCCTTCATTTCCCAGCATCCCTTGCAATTACATGCACACATTCTGCCAACAGGATGTGAGTGGAAACCTCCCACTATAAACAGCCATGCTTTTTCTTCTTTTTCTAACTTGGTGCAACTTTGGAAGCCACGTGTGGAAGATAGCAGATCCAAGGGATTGAAGGATCCTGGGCCTTAGGATTATTGCTTGAAGGAGAGATGCCTGATGGTCAGAGACTCTGCTTGGACTTTCTGCATGAGGGGAAAAACTTCTGTAGTCTTTGAGCCATTTTTCATCTTTTAATTTCTTTATTATAGCAGCTAGCTTTGTCTAATTTGTCTAGAGAGAAAAGCCATGATAAAAATATATTTTTTTTAAATGTATGAAAAGAACGGCTCCTTTTTATTTACCTGAATTTGAAGGAATCTTTGCTCTTTCAAATTCAATTTCAATAACATTTATTGATGGCTTCTGATGTTTGGAGGTGGGAGGAAGTACACGGAGGATGAAGAATAGGACCCATCATATATGGGAAATCCAGGTAGGCAGCGGGAGACCATTTGACCGAAACTCACATTTTACAAAGCTTTAGATTTAGCCTCTTGAGGTTAACGCCAAATGAGGCAATGCACACAATCACAGAATTAACCCAACAAGATTAGACGGTTACCATACAACACCCAACATGCTTTGAAACCTTGTATTGATATTCCCTAATTTATTTTCCTTTTTTAACCATATCAGGAAGGCCCTGAAATGGAATAGTACTGATTGTCTCATAGTCACTGCTCCCAAGAAGTGTCCAGCCATGAACACACACAGTTCCATTAAGTGCTACAGTAAATGTATATCACAGATACAGAAGGAGCACAGATGGGTGAAGAGAGAGATGTACTCCATTGGGGAGGTTCGTGGAGTAGACCTCCTGGAAGGGAGGGTCCTGAACCAGCTGTCAAGGATGACAAGGAACGTCCAAGGTGGGAGGGGAGTCGGGGAGCGGCATTCCTGACAAAGAACGACACTGTGGCATGGACCAGTGTTTGGAGAGCCTTCGAGAGTTTTGAACAGAGTACCTTAACTAGATTTGCAATTGATAGTCATCATTTGAACAACAGTTTTAAGGATAAACTGGGGAGCAAATATATCATTGGCTAAGAGGACAGTTAGGGAGCAACTGTGATAATCTAGAACAAAATGTGACATGCTGATCCAAGAAAGTGGCTCTGGGGTGTAAATGACAGGGCAGAATCAAGAGATCTGGGAGGTTGAAATCACCGTTCCTGAGTGGCTTTGGAGCTGAAGGAGAAGGTTCTTGGATCACCCTGAGGTTCTGGCATTAATGCTGGCGGGTAACACTCACCATGTTAGGTGAGACCAACACTCATTTCCTGACCAACAAAGGTAAAACTCAGACCTTCTCAGATCCTCTCTCGTTTGGTCCCATTCCAGTCCAGTTTTTGTCCAAACCAGGACACTTTATCTCTTGTTTGAGACCTCTTTGGGCCCCATTTTCCACTGAACTAACAGAAACCCCTTGGTTTATAGGAAATGGTTATTTAGACTAAATCAAAGACCAGTTGTTTTGGGGTCTGTGTGTGTGTGTGTGTGTTCATAGCAGGCTTAATTGTAATAACATTTATACCACATAATATAGTGCACAGAGGTTGTAATTTTCCTATCATCTAAATTGCAGGCTGAAATTGTGTTAAGGAAGGACTGTAGAGAGTGAATTACTGCTTTCAAAATGACTACTTTTAACCGACAATGTGACCGGCAGATGAATGCTGAGAACGGAAGGACATTCTGTGTTTGACGTTAGTCAGTCATACCTCTGGACTTTTTAAGTGTGCCTAGCTCAGACCATTTGCATTTTAAATGTACAACTGGCACCTGGTCTACCCAGGAAATCTTTTTTTTTTTTTACTTAATATTGTATCACCTTTGGAAAACACTTAGTTATTTTGAAGATGTCATTTGGACAGTTCAACCTGTCAATTTCTTTTAGACTTTCCTGCTGGCTGGGCCTGAGGTTGGTTGTAACAACCCAGAGCTGGGGTGCAAATTGGGACATAACTGACTTCTTGCACGTAGTGAAATGAGCAACTAAAAAGTCAGCATCTTAAACTCATGAGATATTTTTTTACTTATTAAACACGGTGACATGGGGCTTCCCTGGTGGTGCAGTGGTTAAGAATCCGCCTGCCAATGCAGGGGACACGGGTTCGACCCCTGGCCTGGGAAGATCCCCCATGCAGCAGAGCAACTAAGCCCGTGCGCCACGACTACAGAGCCTGTGCTCTAGAGCCCGCAAGCCACAACTACCGAAGCCCATGTGCCACAGCTACTGAGCTCACACGCCTCGAGCCCGTGCTCTGCAACAAGAGAAGCCACCTCAATGAGAAGCCTGCACACTGCAATGAAGAGTAGCCCCCATTCGCCGCAACTAGAGAAAGCCTGCGCCCAGCAACGAAGACCCAACGCAACCAAAAATAAATAATTTATTTTTTAAAGAAAACCACGGTGACAATGAGAAATCTGTCTCCCTGGGAACAGTCTCGGGCGTTGCGAAGGTGGGAGCTGGATTTAAATCCTGCTCCTCCGTCGACTTTACTGGCCACTGAATGACCTCAGCAAGAACGACAACCTGTCTGAGCCTCAGTTTCCCCATCTGCAACATGGCTATAATAATAAATCGAACCTTGGGAGATTGTGGGAAAACCCAGGAGGCGGTGTCAAAATATGAGACCAGGGCAAGTCCCCAGGGCAGGGGGATGCTCTTGGCACTGTTATTGTTCTGGAGGACAGTTCAGTGTGGAAGCCGCCACTGTCAAAGCTTCCAGAGACTTCCACGCCGAAACGGAACAGAGAGAGAAGGAGAGAGAAGAGGCACCAACGAGGACAGGGGACCCTACTGCCTCCTACCATCTCTTCATCAGCGGCGTCTCATCGTCCGCAGCCTTCCAGCCCAGAGTCTGGGGGCCTGGGGGCTCTTTCTGACTCTTCCAATTGTGTGGGTAAAACTGGCGACCAGCTGTGGCCAGCAAATCAGACACGCGGGCTCTGACAGGCCGGACGTTACAGAGTCTGCAGGGAACTTTGTCACTTCTGAGCCGCTGCCCCCAGGCCTCTCTTCCCCACAAACAACTGGACACTTGAACTTGGCTTTTAGCCACCTCCAGGTCCTGGACTCAAGCTCAGTGGTGGGGGCAGAGCCCAGGCCCCCTGAGAATCAGACACACCCTTGCTGGGCGTGCTGGGTATTGGGTTTGTCTGCGATGAGGAACGTGCAGAGGAAAGATGTAAAGGTGTGTCCTCCTGCCCCTTCCTGCCTTCCTTTTTCTTATCCCTCCTCGCTCCCAAGGGCTCCTCTCAAGATGGGACTTTTAATCAGTGATGCTCTGACAACTGAATAGTTTGGGGATCTCACACTGTATACAAGAATAATATCCAAAAGAATTAGAGGGGCTTCCCTGGTGGCGCAGTGGTTGAGAATCTGCCTGCCAATGCAGGGGACGTGGGTTCGAGCCCTGGTCTGGGAAGATCCCACATGCCGCGGAGCGACTAGGCCCGTGAGCCACAACTACTGAGCCTGTGCGTCTGGAGCCTGTGCTCCGCAACAAGAGAGGCCGCGATAGTGAGAGGCCCGCGCACCGCGATGAAGAGTGGCCCCCGCTCGCCGCAACTAGAGAAAGCCCTCGCACAGAAACGAAGACCCAACACAGCCAAGAATAAATAAATAAAAATAAATAAATAAGTTTAAAAAAAATAAAAAATAAAATAAAAGAATTAGAGATCTGAATGTAAAAAATGAAGCAATACAAGCATTTGCAGAAAATGTGGTGAATTCCTATGTAACCTGCAATTTTGAAAAGGCTAACTGTGCCTCATGATCCAAAGGTGACAAAGGAAAAGACTGACAAGGGTGACTATGTAAAAGAAATTTTGAAGTTTGCCTGACAGAATGCACCAGAAGCAAAGTCAAAAGATAAACTGGGAGAAAATATTTTCAACATATATCAAGACAAAGGGCTAATGTCACTCATATAGGGAGGCTTCTTCACACATAAAGGAAAAAAGAGCAAAAATTGAATAGAAAAATGGACAAAAGATATGAACAGACAACTCACAAGAAGAGGATATAAAAAAGACCCTTAAATATGAGAAGAGATGCTCAATCTTATTCATACAAAGAGAAAAGCAAGTTAAAATGACGCTGACCCCATTTCTCATCTGTGAAATCGGAGAACATTAAATAGCTCCACGGCACGCTCTGTTAATGAGGCTGTGGTGCAAATAGACCCTCTGAGACACGCCAGTGAGAATCCGAGTTGCTGCCGCTCTGGAGGAGGGGAACCTGGCAACGGCGAACAAAACTACACAGGCACCTGCCTTTGACCCAGCAACACCAATTCAAGGAATTTACACTAAAGATGCAGCTTGAACAATGCAAAAGCACACATACGTGAGATTATTCACTGCAGCATTGTTTATCGTTGCAAAGTGCTGAAACCTTCCTGGGGGCCCAATCACAGGAGAGTATTTGAATAAAGGATATACATCTCTGCAGAGGAGCAGCTACAGAAAACATTGAGGAAGATGCCTGTGACCTGCCGTGGAGCAATTTCCAGGATATGCTGTTGAGTGAAGAAAGCCAAGTGCAAAGGAGTATCTACAGCCTCCCTCCTTTGGTGTAAGAAAGAGTGGAAAATAAGAAAATGTGCATTTATGGGCAACTTTTTTTTTTTTTTAGGAAGAAATACAGAGAGGGTAAACCAGAAAGTAACAAGATTAGTTACTATAAGGAACGTGTTAGAACAGGGTGGAGAGAAACTGGGGTGAAAATGGAGAGGTGAGGATGGGGGTGGGGGGAACCACTTTTCTTAGAACACCTTTTGGTGTAGATTTGACTTTTGAACCATGTGAATTTTCTTTTTTTTTTTAAATTTATTTTATTGAAATATAGTTGATTTATAGTGTGTTCATTTCTACTGTACAGCAAAGTGATTCCATTATACATCTATGTACATTCTTTTTCAAATTCTTTTCCATTATGGTTTATCACAGACTATTGAATATAGTTCCTTGTGCTACACAGTAGAACCTTGTTGTTTATCCATCCTATATATATTAGCTTACATCTGCTAATCCCATACTCCCAATCCTTCCCTCTCCCACCACCCCTCCCCATCCCCTTTGGCAACCACAGGTCTTGAACCATGTTAATTTTCACATACTCAGAAAAAATTAAATGAACACAATATGGAAAAACTGTACAATGTAACTGTAGGGGAGGAAGACGTTTCCTTCTTCCCTTCTTGGTTCTTTGGCTGGCCAAATAATTAAGTTGACACAAAACAGATTAACAGGAGAAAAAAAAGAAATTTAATTTCACATGTACAGGCGCTCACAGAAATATGACTCAAAGAAGTGACCAAAGCAGGCTGCTTTTATACCTTTTAGACAAAGAAACAATAAATTTGTGAGGAATTGACCAGACAGAGATGTTTGGGCTGGGGCAGTAAATTAGCAAAAAAGTAACAAGGTTAGTTCATGTAGCCTCTAGTGCCTGCAAACCCTGTCTCTGGTGACAAGGGTGTCTCTGCACCTCCTGGTGCAGGAGGGCACCTTTCACCTGGGAGAAATATTTCTCGCTTTCGTGGGGACAGAGGAAGGTCAGCGTGCCCTTTCTCCACCGGCTGCTTCTTAAGTAACTTTAATTCAAAATAATCAACATGCCAATGTGGCATATTTGGGGGCGGCCTGCCCTGGACCCCATCAAAATATAAACAGAAATGAGTAAACTTTACTGTATTTTATGAATAGAGTAACCACAGTGAAGGAGGAGAGTGTTGGTCCAAACATCTTGTGGCCTGAAGTGTTTTCTTCCCAAGAAGCCTACGCAGCTCGGGAGATGGTGCTTCTGTGCGAAAAGAGCTCTGAAGGAGAGAAGGGGAAACTTGGTAGAATGGATTTTTGAAATGATCCTTCAAAGCTCTTATAGCACATGTTTTCATGGGTTCTCCACGTAGTAGCAATTTGAAGTGGATTTAGTTTTATGGATAATAGCCATGAGGGTAAAGATGACAGCCGACATTTGGTTACTAAAGGTGAGTGATAACAAGATTTATATGTATATGTATATTTTTTTTAATGTGCAGACTTCATGGGGGCAAATCCAGTGGACCAGTTTGCTTGGTGCTATCATAAAATATAATCTTAAAAGAGAAGCAAGATACAAATGAATTTATTTACAAACTAGAAACAGACTCGCAGACATAGAAAACAAACTTATGGTTATACCAAAGGGGAAGGCGGGGGAGGGAGGGATAAGTTGGGAATTTGAGATTAACAGATACATACTGCTATATATAAAGTAGATAAGCAACAAAGACCTACTGTATAGCACAGGGAACTATATTCAATATCTTGTAATAACCTACAATGGAAAAGAATCTGAAAAAGAATATATATATATATTCTGAATCACTTTGCTGTACACCTGAAACATTATAAATCAACTATACTTCAATTAAGTAAATAAATAAGTAAATAATTTATTAAAATTAAAAAAAAATAAGAGAAGCAAGAAATATCCCAATGGACCCAACAAGAATATCATGTGGCTTTCCTTTATCTTCCAAGCAGAATTCCTCCAATAGACATTCATTGAGTGCCTACTGTGTACCAGGCATTTTGTTCCAGGAGAGCAAGGGACAAGGTCTACATACAGGCAGACAATCAATCAGAAGACAGTCAGATGAGACAAATCCAAAGAGGAAAAGATTCCTCTTAGATGCCTAAGACAACAGAGTGGGTTTAGGAACTACTTGTACTAAGATAGTCAGAAGCCCTTTTCAAATAGAAGGCATTTGAGCTGAGATCTGAGGGAGAGAAGGAGGCACAGGGAAAAGAGAGCCAGGCAGAGGAAGCAGCATGTGCAAGGGCCCCGGGGTGGGATCAGCCCTGGGGTGTTTAGGAGCCCGAAGGAAGGCTGTGTGGCTACAGCAAACTGAACAAGGAAGAGCCTAGTGCTAAGCAGGAGTATGTCATCAACAAACAGTAAAGTCTCTCAGACAAAGCCACATTCTTCAAAGACCGACCAAAATCATATTCCGGCTCCCTGAACCTGAAATTGGTGTTTCATGAAAATTCCTGCTCCTGAGATAAAATTTGAAAAGGATCTCATGAAACACCTTTACTCCTTTCCTTATCTGTCCAGGTTTAGCCGTGCCCTCGGAGTTGTCAGGCAAGGAGGGGAAGCAAAACTAATGTTTTAAAAATGTCAGGTCTCTGGGAAGAGGGACACTGCTTTGCTAAGTCATGGAGGGGAAAGCTGCTCTTGGGTGATGAAAACCTCGATTTTTACTTACAAAATAATGAAATAAAGCACGTGTGACTTTCTGCTGGGAGAGGCTTCCTGCGATCCCACATGGCAGAGTGGAGAGGCCCAGGCGACAGGGCGATTTCACGGTCTGAGCTGCCGGGAAGGCCCTGTTGTAATCTGAGAGAGTGAGGCTCGTTTGCTCAAGTTCGGGGAAGGAAGGGTTTCAGTTTTAGGTTCTGTCCAGTTTGGTCTTCCATGTGAAAACCGTGCAGTGTGGGCGGAGTTGGGGGGCGAGGTGCGAGGGTAAATGGGTGAGCGGTGCTGGGGATCTTCTGGGGCCTGAAGGGACAGCAGTTCCATCCGCCACCATCCGATGTTTCAGGTGGGAAGGCCTGGCCCTCTGCCGTTCTCCTCCCAGAGGCTGGACCAGAAAAGTCAGACCCCAGAGGCGTTTTTGGCATGAACTTCCCCCTCTCGTTCTTATGATCAGAGCCAGTGTTGGCAGCGAGATGTTCAGAGGATGTGGGCTTAAATTCACGGGAGGGCGAGGAGAACGTGGGTTGAATAGGTGGTGGTCAGGTTGGCTGATGTGCTGCCCTGCCGGTTCCCAAGCGCTTGAGGCTGGGTTGGGGGGGGGGTCTCACTTGGGTGCCTGAGGCTCGGGGACTGGGGACCAGAGCAGGTTTAGAGGCCTCTGAGCACAGGTTCAGCTTCTGGGGCGTGAAGGCAGCAGAGCAGGGGCTGAGGGACAATACTGGTGTCCTACACGGGTCTGTGATTCCGCAGAGGGTCACGAGGTCGGGCTTGTATTTAGTGATCCACGATGATCTCGTTAGGCATGTGAAAGGGCCGCGGCCAAGATAATCAGCCCTGCCAGTGGGCTGTCCACCCAGCGTGGCCTCCCCTGTGTGGCCTTACACGGGACGTGAACTTGATTAACGGACTCCAGTGCCCATAATATGCAAAACAGCATTAAACAAGAGACGCTGAGGACAATGGGGATGGGACCCTGGCTGGGGGGGGAGGTGGCTGCCGAGGGAGCAGGGACAATCCCACGGGCTGGGCCCTAACACAGCTGGCCGGGCACAATGTCACAGCTGGCTGCTGGCGCCTCCCGCCCAGCCAGGTGGTCAGGCTGAGCTGGGGTTTTAACTTCCTAAGTTGTTAAAAAGGGAAGAGAGAGAGATTTAAAAAAAAAAAGAAAAAGAAAACCCTCCTGTTTCTTCAGTCAGAGAGAAAGTACGAAGATGCCATTGAGCTACAGAAAGAAAGAGATTAAGTAGCAAAGACAGTGACAAGCTGATCATAGAAAACCCTTTCAGTGGTGGTAATCCTTGACGTACCAGGACCACTAGGAAGGATTTGGTCTCCTTGAATTTAGATTAACTTGATGTCAGGAGGGAAACCAGAACGGAAGATGGTCTGACTGGGCCTCTGTTGGCACGGCAAGTTGACTGGGCTCACGAGGCCCCGGGAAAACGGCAGCTTTAAGGAATATTTACGAAAAACAGCTGTGGCCGGGCAGCCTCTGTATTCAGAGACCATAGTGGTTGGAGGCTGAACAGGGAAATTATTCGATATGAGAGATGCGAGGCCGTCTGCCCCGTCTTTCTTCTTACCGTATTGCACACCTCGGGGTCACCTTGGCCCCGTGGACGCTGTTTAACATTCAAACATCATAAAAGTTTGGTATTTTTAATATCCATCAAATGCGGAAACTCTGATTTTTATCAGTGCGTATTCAAACTTCCGTGTATGGGGCCATTCTCCACCGTTCTCAGAGCCGCAGGAGGTTGGTTTTACGGGACCATCATAATGGGGAGACTTGTTTGATTCGGAGAAACTTAATGACTGATCAAGACCCTAGGAAAGGACGAAATAAACTGAGAATTGCCTGGGTAGGATGTGTTCCCAGCCGCTTGTAAGCTCTGTGTCTGAACCTGAATCTCCTGGTCCAGCTTTTACTTAGACGTTGCTGATTTCTGCCCCCTTGACTGATTCAGGTAAAAAACCTTAACGCCCCTTGCAAGCAGCTCCTGGCATTGTTAATCTTACTTCACCCCTAACTAGTCAATAATGCTACTTCCAAGCCGGACGACCCACTGTGTTTCCTCTCGCAAATGTCATTATCACTTTAAAAACAGAGCCCCACAGAATTCCTCTCGGGAGTTTGCAAAATGGGTCTGGGGTTCATAGAGCGTGTTTGCAGTGAAACCGTGGAGAGGGGGAGGGACCAGCTCTGGGTGGGGAGGAACCCCACACCATAGGATGCTCTGGTGAGGAGGTGCAGGGGGGTGATGAGTTCTTGTCACCCAAATTGTTGCTTAGGTAACATGTCTGTAAAAGAATGGCACCCACACCGGGACGGAGACCAGAGCAGTGCCGGTGATGGGGGCGCTGGAGGAGGTGCGGGGACTTGACAGGGGGCTCGGTGGGTGTCATTGGCCATCACACGGTGACATTTCTCCAATGTCGTACTTTTGGGGCCACGTGTCATCCAGTCAGGATGACTGACAGCCTTATTCCGCGATTCACTTCGCAGCTGAGGATTTGTCATGACAGCTGGTTGATGGGCCCCCTCTAGGAATGGCAGCTGCACACAGCCCGGGGGCCTGTGTGGTGCTCTGAGTGTCTCCGTGTCACTTCAGAAATGCCTAGCTCTAGGCCTCACCTTGGGCCCCTGGCAATCTCCGCCTGATTCAAACAGAAAAGCAGGATGTGCAGCCCCCCAACTTTTGCTTGGAGTTTTTCTTCCCAAAGCTTGGGCTGCCATAACAGACTGGGGGCTTAAACAACAAAAATTAATCTTCTCACCATTCTGGAGGCTGGACGTCCATGATCAAGGTGCCAGCAGGGTTGGTTTCCGGTAAGGCCTCTCTCCTTGGCTTGTAGACGCTGCCTTTTTACTGGGTTCCCACGTGACCTTTCCTCTGTGGGTACCTGGGGAGAGAGAACTCTGGTGCCCCTTCCTCTTCTTTTAAGGACACCATCCAACTGTCATGCCCACCCTTATGACCTCATTTAACCGTAATTACCTCCTTAAAGGCTTCATTTCCAAATCCAGTCACATTGGGGGTTAGGGCTTCAATATAAACATTTGGGCAGGGGAGGGGGTGAGGGGAGACAATTCCATCCATAACAGACCCTTGTCCACAAAGGTCTGAACCAGGCACATCCTGGCGATCCTAGAAGAATTGAGGGTACTTTCATCTTCTTCAACCAAAATAATTGCCTCATTGATTTCTTCTTTGACAAATCGGAATTGAATTTGTAATAAGGCTTTCAAATGTGCGTGGGGATTTTCCTGCATGAATTGCTAAAAACGACAGGTTTTTAAAAAACATTGGGAACTCTGTAGGATACAGTAATAATGGGCATGGATTTGTCAAAACCCACAGGATGTACAACCCAAAGAGTGAGCCCTAATGTAAATGTGGACTTTAGTTAATAATATCAGATCATCAATTGTAACAAATACATCACACAAATTATAATAATAGGGAAAATGGTGGAAGGGAGGGGGCTACTGGAAATCTGTACTTTTGGAAGTATAGGTTTTTTTTTTCTATAAGCTTGCTAAATTTCTATAAAGATTCTGTAAACCTGTCTGTAAATTCTCTTTAAAAATAAATTTATTAATTTAAAAGCCAAGAGGGACTTCCCTGGTGGTGGTGGTCGTCCAGTGGTTAAGACTCTGTGTTTCCACTGCAGCGGGCACAGGTTCAATCCCTGGTTGGGGAACTAAGATCCTGCATGCAGCGTGGCCAAAAATAAATAAATACATAAAGCGAATTCAGTTAAAATAAATAAAAGCAAAGAAACAAAAAGCATGGGGTTGAATTGCAGCCAAGGTGGAGCGTTTGTTTTTCATTTGTAGACACAGGTGCAGCGCATGCCACTGCCATCTGCCTTTAATCACCTCCCACCCCCCGCCCCCTGTTCTCCACAGCTCACCCGCCCACCCTGTGACTTCTCCACTTTGCTGGGGCATTTTCTGGTCCACAGTTGGTGGGCAGGCAGAAGTACTAGGAAGCTAGCACCCCTTCTCGGGGATCAGCCCTCAAATAATGGCTGAGAGGTGTTGGCACAGGAATGCCAGCTCCACGTCCCCGGGGCAGGGGCTCCGTGTGCTCTGCCCTGTCTCCTAGGCCCCCCGGGGTATGAAGATCCATTGCTCACCACGGGAACCTGCTTGTTAAGGCTCCCTTTGTCGAATCCTTTCCTTTCCTTGGTTCACATCCCCAGGGTCTCCCAATGTTTCCTTCATTCACTGCCAATGGCGGTCTCGCACTCCCATCAGCATCTGGGAGAAAAGCAGACGCAGGCGAGCATTTCTGTTCCTTGGATCCCATCTCCCATCATATATGAAGGAGACCAAAATCAGATTCACGTGTGCTTCTTGACTAGGTATCCTCAGACACATGGCACCCATCCTCTAATAATGTTAGATCCTTCTATCAGATGCTAATTTACTGAGATGAGAATGCCCACAGGCTTTTTAGGGCAGAGTTGTTAAAAATCCTTGTTTCTTAAGAGTGATTAGATTTACAATGTAGGGAGACTACACTCCCACTTTATAGGCTATTTTTGAGCTACAGAAAGACACTCAAGGGTGACATCACCTGCCTGACCATGTGCTTGCTCACCTCATCGTCGGCAAAACCTCTGTAAGGCCAGAGGTGAAACTGAATAAATAGCAGCAGAGCATTGTCAGTATATAGTTTCCTAGGCATACCCTAGTTGGATCAAGGAACTTAAAATTTTTAAAATAGATACTAAAAAAATAACTGGATGAAACGATAGGTGTCTAGGAAGATGGTCTCTTTTCAATGAGTCATCTGATCATCTAAGGTATCTCCCAGCCAGCTTTGGTGAGCTGAGGCATATGGACGTATATTTTACTACTTTGGTTTGTATTGAAGGCTCGAGCTGTGAGGACTCGGAAGGACTTTTCAGAGGGGAACCTTCCACTGTCAAGAGGCTTCCTTCCTTGTCACCGGGGGCTGGTGTTTCCAGGCTCGGACAGGAGTCCCTCCACTGGGAGAGGCCGAGGCCAGGCCAGCCTCCTGCAATATCTTCTCTGGGGCAGATTGATGTTGCTTTTTGGGCTCCGGGGAGGACAGCTTTCCTCCAGAGAAGCACCGGCCAGCTATTCTTATTCTCACTGACTGCTTCAAGGGAACAGGTAATTCATGAACGTGATACAACATACAACTATTCAGTAGATACAACTATTCAAACAAGAATAATACAAAGAGCCACGCCTGGTGTGAGTTCCTCCTGCACTCATGTCTGCTTGTCCTATTGGTTAAAAATCACCAGCAGTGTGGGAGGTCCCTGAGATTCCTGCTTCCTGTGAAATGCCCCCTGGAGTATGGCTGACAGTGAAGACGCTGGGGTGTCACTCCCGTGATTAGGTAAGTCTCCTCACCTAAGACTCGCCACCACGGGCTGGAGGAAGGTGCCCCTGCTGGCTTTGAAGAAGTGCTGCCGTGCGTGGGAGGGCCATGCTGCTAAGGCTGAGTGTGGTCCACGGGGGCCAAGGGCGATTCTGGGCTGAGAGTCAGCAAGGAACCAGGCTCAGCCAACAACCAGTGAGCCCCCAGCCTCAGGTGAGATCCGCAGCCCCTGCCAATCACTGATTTCAGTCTTGTGGGACCCTGAGGAGAGGAGCCAGCTAGCCAGTATCCGGACTCCTGACCCCAGAAACTGTGAAATAATAAATTTGTGTTGTTTTAAGCCACTACATTTGTGGTCATTTATTACACAGTGATGGAAAACTAATGCAACACTACTGTATATAAAATAAACAAGGACCTACTGTATAGCACAGGGAATGACATTCAATATCTTGTAATAACCTATAATGGAAAATAATCTGAAAAAGAAAAAATATATATATTTGTATAACTGAATCACTTTGCTGTATACCTGAAACTAACACAACATTGTAAATCAACTATATTAAAAAAAAAAAAAAAAAACGAATGCAAGTCGTGTACTATATATACTGTTTTGTAGCTTTTTTCCACTTAAATATCCATCTTGGAGATAACTCTAAATCAGTATGTCCCCTTTAGCCCTGCTTATGAACACTATTCGATGTTTGATCCGTTGAGTTCTTTTCTAAAGAAGGTTATGTTTCATGGATCAAAGTTCAGTACCAGCAATACTTGCTAATGGACTTGGGCTGTCAACTAAATGATGCAAAAGTAATTTGGCCAAAATCATTTCCCAATCTTTCTATTTTTATTAGCTGGTTTATTGGTTTGAAGATCAAATCAATGAAGACCTTTAAAGATTAAGATAACATTCAATAGCACATACTTAATAAACAAATCTGTCCTGTTATGATTTTAATATGCAGATACATTTTCTCCTCTTATGAAAGCCACACCAGAGACATTCAGGACTTCTGGCAGACAGGTGAGTTTTTCACTGACTCAGTTTCACTCTCTCTGACAAGTAGCTGGACCACACCTCCCAGCCTGCTGGGTCCGCCGCATGCCCTCTCCCTCCCCACACCTGCCAGTGGGAACACAGGGCTCAGGAAGGAACTCCAGGTTCCAAGAGATGGTGGGACCTCCAGCTGGAGGAGACTGGCCTCAGAATAACCACGTGGAACCGTTACCTGAGCGAGAAAGCAATTCCACTGCGTTAAGCTGCTGAAATGTGAGGATGGTTTGTTGCAGCAGAAAGCTTCCTCTAACTGAGACAGGGCTGCAGATTTACTTTCAAAAAGGATTCTCTACTTTGTAAGAGGAATCACACCAGGATGGCCTTTCACAGGTGTGATATGATGCCATTTATTACAAACTGAGTTGAGGGTCACGTCGGTGGTGCCAGCATGACGGGGTCATGCTCAAAGTGGGTCCTCAGCAAAATTCATGTACTGAGGTCCAAGGTTAAAATATGCAAGGTGATCTTTGTAGCTAGTTCTGATGAATCTCACAACCTCCCAATAATTAGTTGCAAATAAATGCTGTTTGTATTCGTTTTCCTGTATATGTTGAGTCCACCTTGTTCTCTTAGATGATTTACAATTCTCTTGTTTTTCATCTTATCATTTGACTCTCCCCATATACAGTCTTTGAATTCAACACAAAGCAATAAAATGAATCCCATGCTAATTCTATCTGCTATTTCTTTTTTCATGGCAATAAACACACTTCAAGAAAGTCCATCTTTGAGTGGCTTCCACTGAATTCAGAGGAGTTGACATTTTGACCAATGAAGTACTTTTAACATCAGTTATTTACTGGGTGGGTAGTTTCTACTCAGCAGGATTCTTGAGGTTTATACCCACTTTTCTGCTGGACCGTGAGCTCTGGGAGGTCAGAGACCATGGTCTTCCCTGCTGCAGCCCTAGCTCGTGGCTCAGAGCCCCAAGTAATTGATGGTCTATAAATTGCCATTGAACATAAGAATACTTCAACCAGAGGACCCTTCACATTTTACATACAGTAGTATATATATATAAATGACACATATATGCTAGTTTAGCTCACATGCAGAGTATGTCTTTAAGCAACATCTATCGGAGATAATAAAGATTTAGTTGAGCATCCTGGTCTGATAGAGTTGCAATTCTGGTTCAACGATTCCTCTTTGTTCTAAGGTCATGGAATGAGGATTGGATGGACGGAGCCTGGCTTTAGAGCCTGGAAGAATCAATTAGCTCCCCATGGGGACAAGAGGAAAACTCAAAGCTTTGGGAAAAGTGGTAGGCTACCACTTAGGAGCAGGAAATACTTGCCTTGAAAATAAGGGGAATACAAATGTCGCCTGAGACCAGTGTTTCTTAAAAGTTGCTTTTGGCAGCTATGAGAACCCACTTGACTAGACAATCCCGGGAAAGGAAAGAATGCCTTCCAGGAACAAGCTTAAGGAATCCAGGAATGCTGCTGCTTGCCTCCAATTAAGAAAAGAAGCAACAAACTCGATTGGCTTGGCAGGGAAAGAAGAGGAAAGGAGATCTGTCACCCTCTCGTTGGGAAGTGGCTGGAGCAGCACAGATTGTGGCTGGCGTGGCCCTTGCCTCCACTTTAATTCCATTTGACTTCCTGGCTCTGGCTGCTGAGAGCTTGGGCCCTCTGCTTGGGGGGCCCAGCCACTTAGGAAACCCAACTGAGATGGGTTAATTATGTCCTGAGGGTACATTTTTGCAGACTTCAAGAGGAAGAGAGAACGGGGGAGTCGATATAGTAGATAATCACAGACAATAGTGGGATGAAGAGCACAAAAATGCATTCAAGGAGGCACCTGTTTTGGGTTGAGGTCTGCCTCTGCTGAACCATGCGGCACTTTATTTTTTTTCTTGTAAATATTTATTCATTTACTTTTATTTTTGGCTGCGTTGGGTCTTAGTTGCGGCATGTGGGATCTCTGTTGAGGCATATGGGATCTTTCGTTGTATCACGGGTTCTTCGTTGCAGCACGTGGGCTTCTCTCTAGTTGTGGTGTGTGGGTTTTTTCTCTTCTCTAGTTGTGGCGCGCAGGCTCCAGGGCACGTGGGCTCTGTAGTTGTGGCACGCAGTCTCTCTCGTTGAGGCGCGCAAGCTCAGTAGTTGTGGTGCGCAGGCTTAGTTGCCCTGCGGCATGTGGGAATCTTAGTTCCCTGACCAGGTATCGAACCCTCATCGCCTGCATTGGAAGGCGGATTCTTTACCACTAGTCCACCAGGGAAGTCCCTATGTGTCACTTTCTTATGTGCAAAATTAAGGAACTGGATGAACTAAAATTTTCCTTCCCACCTATAATTTTTTTATCTTAGCCAATCTGGGAAAATAGATAGTCCATTCAAAGAAATCTTAAACATTCCAAAAAGCAGAGTCAATGTTTCTTTTTAATGGTGCTATAAGTTGCAAAAAGTAAGGTATGGGTCTATTCTTCTCATGAAAAGACTCTGCACATTTCCACAATCAGAAACTCACTCTAGGGACCAAGTTGCACTCCCCCACTTCATTTTGCAAATTTGGCAACAGCTTTGGTTCTAAATCCACACCAGTTTCTCTTGAAAGAGAAGCCTGTCCTTGAAAAGCTAACGCATTTCAAGACATTGTGGGATGGCAGGGACTCCTACTGGGAACAGGTGTGACCACCAGAGGCAAAAGTACCTGAGAACGTGAGTTACTAAGAAATGGCACCATTGAAGCTGAGGAATAGATAGTGCATGAGGGAGAGAGGTGAACCAGGCAGAAGGAAATAGACAATCCACGCAGGACTGTGCAATTTGTTTTATCGCTACTTTGGGGCAACTGCCATTGGCTGAATATCCAACTATTTCCTTCCATTTTCTCCATATATAGATAGATCATGACTTTTGATATTTTCAAGATAGAAAAGAATGATGGAAAAAAGGTCAAGTGATTACAAAAAAGAAAGAAACAAACAAACAGACAAAGCGAAATATTGGGTTGGCCAAAAAGTTCGTTGGGGTTTTTCCACAAGATGTTACAGGAAAACCTGAAAGAACTTTTTGGCCAGCCCAATAAATAAAAGTCAAGTTAGAGCTAATGGTCCACCTCTTAGACGATTATTAGCGTGTGTGCAAGTGCCCGCCTCCACTCTGGAAGAGGGTAAGTATTCATTAGATGTTTGTTGAAGCTTAGTTCAATATAACTATTTATTAAGTATCAATGCTCCTTAACATTTTCTTAGCATAAAAGAGCACTTTCTTTTTGGTAAGAAAATTATTTTAATGAATGATTACAGTACTTCTCCCTCTTAAATCCCATGAGTTAAAAAATGTTGAACATCTGATAGCACAAGTCTGAATTTTAATGGCCTTCACATCACGAATTAACTGCAATAGAAAATAAACTCATCACTAGATCTCAATTTACTTACAAAAGATCTCAGCTGTCACCCAAAGCCAAAATGGGTAGAGACGTTTTGCTTCACAGGAGTGGATCCTTGGCTATTGAAAAAAGCATTTACAGGCATTATTAGCAGGAAGAATCAGTCTAGTGAATAATACAATTATGGGCTATGGTTCAGATATTCAAGTATAAGTGTCCAGAAGGTGATTTTGCAGCTAATCTCCGAGGGTAGTTTTGAAAATAATGACATTTAACCTATCGTAGCAATTGTTCTCATAAAAGGCATGAACCACTGTAATGAATAATAAAACCAGCATAAAAATTACATCCTGGTGCTAGAAATTGTGAAACCGAACACAGTTGGTCTTACCAAATTAAGTCGCCTTTACGGGAAGAAAAATCAATGCATTTAAAAGTGCTTAAGAAATGTATTTAAGGAGGAAAAATACTAGAGAAACACGATTTCTTCAGTTCATTTCCAGACAATGTACTTACCAAATGCACTAAGAATAATGTTGATGATTATTCAAAGCATAACATGAAGGCCAACGGTTAATCTGATTAGAGTAACGACATTTATAATGTATTTATTTGGGGTAGCGATCGCTGAATTGCAGTGTTATTAGCAAACTTACGCTGTTTACTGGAATGCTGATATATATTTAAAAATCTGTCTTTGAATAATGCAGGCTGAGCAGTGAACAATAGAAGGGGTCGTTTGCTTTCCTATCCTCCTTTACGTGTTATCTGATCTGCCGGCTTTGATTTGGAAGAGGTCTCTGGGCTTTGTTGTAGTGGACGCTCTGCTCTCTCCCACCCCT
Organism: Balaenoptera ricei; assembly: GCF_028023285.1. Taxonomy (NCBI): domain Eukaryota; kingdom Metazoa; phylum Chordata; class Mammalia; order Artiodactyla; family Balaenopteridae; genus Balaenoptera; species Balaenoptera ricei. The sequence goes on along the minus strand of NC_082653.1, from coordinate 47,192,651 downwards.
CCTGGCTTTGGCCTCCCTGGGTCCCAATGTCTGATACATTTACGACACCTCAGCTGAGAATTCATTGTCCCTGGGCTTTTGAAGCATCCTTATGAACTCTCCTTTTTTTTTTTTTTGCCTAACTAGGAACCGTTTCTCATGCTTGATTAGTTGATCCACCAACCTTAAAATTATTGCATCTAATTTGTGAGTAGGATAGATTACCGAAAATATTCAGCTCATAGGGCTACTGGCTACATTCGCGACAAGCTAAGACCCAGACCCACCTAACCTGAGGATTTTTCCAAGATTGTGCTCTCTGACAAAGAAAGGGGGAAAGAAATATTTGTATCAAATCCCCATCTCAGCTCCATTCCTTTCTGAAATTGTAAACTCAGCTGTATTACTTCCTTTCAGTCTGCATCTCTAGAGCTCTCATTGGAACTTGAAAGTTTTAATCCAACAAATGCAAGAATTTTTAAAAGAAGGGTGGGCATCCAAAAGGAAAAAAGAGAAGTATAAGCCAAACCATTGAGTACTGGCAGCCTCACCCATATGACGTCCTTTTGTTTATATTCCCAGAGCTGGGTGAACTTGAGGATTTGGGCAGACCTGTAGCTAAATCATCCTTTTGATGCCATTGAATTGATAGAGTGAGAGTTGTGTCAATCAGTCGAGATGTGTTGAGCACCAGTGCCATGCCAGGCTGTGGAAATCAGGGCAACTCGGACAGCACAGATGAGTTCCACCCATGCCCCATACAGACTAGCTTGTCACTGACTCTTTCTACTGGGGTTTTTGTCCTGGGGGATTCAGAAGTCAGTAGCCTTGTTATCAGGAGCTGCAGCTCCAGGTCCTGGCCATGCCGGATATGCAGGCTACAATGCAGTGCTCCTTGTAGCTGAAAAAAATGACCCAGGAGCTGGGAACCTAATGACCTCCAATTTAATACGGAGAGTTTGATGAGCTTTCCTGTGTTAAGCCATGCGGTCAAGGCGTCACCTAGCTAGTGACAGCTGAGTTAGACTAAAGGTCATATTAACAATTTCTAAACTTAATCCAAAATTATTAGAATAACTTGATTAATGACAATTATATTACTTGGTGAGCAATTTTAGTATAAGATATAGAGTATATTATATAATTATATATGATATATATAAGGTACACATATATATCTTATTTAGAAATTTTAAAAGATTTATGTGTGTGTATATATATATACACACACACTTTTGTTACTTGCCGTTTCTTAAAATTCTTAAATCTTTTGAATGTCATCTTCTGTCTATATATGGATTTTTCAGAAAAGTATAACCAGGGCATCTGCTAAGTGGTCCAAACATTGGCTGGGCCAAGCTCAAGGTATAAATGAAAGCCAGTATCATTGTCTAAATATTTAAAACTTATCCATCAAGTTTTTGATAAAACATGTTTATCCTCCTACCTTGAAAATATTCTTTGTGAAATGACCTGGAAGGCCAGGTTTGCAGTTAGGATCCTTGACCCTCTGAGTTCCCCCAGGCACATGGTGATGCAGGGGGAGCTGGTCCCCAGTCTCAGCACCGGGCCATCTCCTCTTTCTGCCTCCAGCCTCCCTTCACTGAGAAATGCCCAGATGTGGACATGGAGAGCCCCCCCCACACACACCCTGCAAACAGCTGCTCCTTGGCTACCTCTGGGTCCTGGGTTGTGCATCACAGCCCAGTGTCCCCTCAGCAGGACAGGCCTGGTATGGGCCTGCGCAGACCCTGGAAGCAGACTCGGGGCTGTGTGGACAGCAAATTCTGGAACCCTGTTATCCGGAGCATGGTCTTGGGGGGAAGGCTCCAGGCACGTCCCCAAGACGCCATGCTTCCCAGGGCTGCTCCCAAAGACAGAGCACTGCGGGGTGCTAATTCACGCTCCTTCCAGTGAGATGTGTTTCACGGTAATGTTGGCTCAAGGCCTCCCCATGGGCATGGCTGACATTTCCTGAGCCGCATGCTTCAGTCTGACCCTCTCCTGGCCGGCTCTCCTCCCTCCCCTGTCTCATTCACCCCTCAGACCTGTATCGGGGTCCAAACCTGCTCTCCGCGTCCTGGGCTGTCTCCCCTTCATCCTTCTCAGGTGTTCTCCCCAGATGTCCTGCATCTCATGTCATCTTGGCATCCACTTCTTGGAAGGCCTGAGCTAACACAGACCAGAGATACTGTGAATCTACATTTCTGGATTTTCCAGGATGGTGTAAATTTTAAGTCTTTTATCATGTGATCCCTTCTTTATTTATCCCTAGGGAATCTTATCCGGCCCTGTGGATGTTTTTTTAACTTTTAATTTTGAAATAATTATAGAGCTACAGGCAGTTGCAAAAACAGTAGAGAGTCCCATGGACCTTTTACCCTGTTTCTTGCAATGGTGACATCTTATATAGCTTTAGTATAATATCGCCCACAAATCCCAAAACCAAGTATATGCTGATGCTCCTCCCATTTTGTTTCCAGCTCAAACGGACCCCTCTCCCCGGAGCTCTAGATGCATCTATTCCTACCTACTCAACATGTCCAATGAGAAACTTCTGGCTTCCCTAATTTGAGAATTTCCAGGTCTTTTTCATCTTAGTAAATGGCACTGCCAGCCACCAAGTTGCTGAAACCAACAAGGATCTTGTGATCAATGTGCTTGTTTGTCCATTGTTGACCTATTCCCTGCAGGCATGTGATTTCTATGAGGGCAGGGACTTTGTCTCCTTTGCTGTGAAATTCCCAGCACCTAGTACAATACCCAAGCTGGAGCGGGTGCTCAAGAATATTCCTGAAATGAACAATATTATTCACTTAAAAAATACATATGTGTTAAGTTAATAGATAATTTTGGTAGAGAGAATAGGGTGATGCTATGGTCGCAGATGACACCAAGCATCAGAATTTGGCTTTCTGAGTCACAGTTTACATGCTCACGTGACAGGTGTCTAGAAAGTGAGAAAGTGCATCTTACAAGTTGATTGATAAGTATTTGATAGTGCCCTGGTTGAGAAAACTGCTTCAACCTGAGAATCTAGTGAAAGGCACAAATTAAATCCTGAAACCCACCAACCTCCCTCCCTTCCTTTTTCTTCCTTTTCTTCCTTCCCTCTCTTCGTTGCCCAGAGCACATTTTTTCAAGTAGTCCTTGGAGAAGAGGACATTGGACTTGTTCTTATCCTTGCACGTGTGATGGACAGTCCCTTTCTTTGACTTCCCTTGTGAAGGAAGATGTGAATGAATCACAGCTTATTCCCTCAACCTTTGGTAGAACCTCTCTGGCACGTGGCATGGTAGAGCAATGAGGTCAATGTCATGCCTTCCTCTTTTGCTCCCCGTCTGGATGGTTGAAGAAGATCACAAAGCAGTTAACACCATGGGTTCTGGAAATAGGTCTGATTCCAGTTGTGACTTCTGACCTCGGGCAAGTTACTTCACTTCTCCAAGCCTCAGTGATCTCATATGAAAATCTACTTCACATGGTCTCTGTGAGTATTAAACAACGAACATGCCTATCTGCAGCACAGGCTCACTGACTACAGCGCCTTCCCTTCCTTGTCGTGCAAAATGCTTGCCAGGAGGAAGCCAGATGTTTGTAACTTTGTTGATTTCTGCCTGGCATACAACGTAACCACTCAGGTTTTTGTCTTATTTTGTTCCTGCCCTTATTTCTCGGGGTATAGAATTCTCTATTCAAGCAGTGAGCCTGCATCAGGTCCGGGTCATTCAAGGGGCCACTTATAGGCCTCCCAGGAACTGGAGTCCCAACTGTCGCTGCCTTTGTCAGGACAGCAGCCCAGCAAGCCGGAGGCTCACTCTCTACGTGTGCTGTTTTCTGTTTCCATTTCTTGTTTGCAGAGACGACGATCCCTTTCTGAGCCCAGCCAGTGGCTTGTTTCCTCATACCTCGTGCATCACTGCCTTGTATATGCAGGAAGGGGCATTACTGAAGCTGAGACTCAGTGCCCAACTTGAACAGAAGACTCACCTGCATCATCAACCTCACTTCACCTCCGTCAGTGCCTGTTCTTCACCCAGCCACCCGTTCCAGGGCTGCTTGGGTCTCCTCCTGCCTCGGGGACCAGCACAGGCTTTATTCTCCACCTCAAATGCTCTTACCCACCCCACCCCCAACCTACAGCCTTGCCTTATCTGGTTCATTCTCACCACCTTCATATCTGACAATCACTCACTCCCGGGGTGGACACAGTCGGCACTCAGAACAGATTCCCTCCAGCCCTTCCATGGTGTCCGTGTGTCTTTCCCCAGCCTGGGTGAGCTCTTCTTCCCACGGCTCACGCCTGGGACTCTTCTTCAGAGGATAACCATCGAGCTACTGGAGCACTTTGTCCCCCAAGAGCCAGTGTGCCTGGGAATTGACATCCCCATGGACCTGTGTGAAAGCCCAGCCCCTCTCCTTGGACAGTACAAACTCCAGCCACAGCTAACACTCCGGAGTCCCTGGCGGGATCGGGCACAGCCATCCTCTGGGAGACTTTACCTGACAGCCCCGTGGGTGGCTCCCTTTCCCTCCCTGTCCTACTTTTCTCATCCTTGCTGATTTCTCCAGGGACCACCACCCTAATAAATCACTCTCTTCACAATCAGTAGTTAGATATTCATGAGAAATAAATACTAGTTTATTTCAGTCCTCATTTCCGAACTGTAAGTCCCATGAGGCAGTAATCAGCATTTGAACAGCAGCGAGTGTGGGTCCTGGCATCTACTTAATACATATTCAATAAATTAATGAACAAACTCAAGAGAGAGTGAGTGAAATCACGAAGGTATGTATGCAGTTGGGCTACAGCAGAGTGTTAGGGTCCGACCCCCCTCCAAAGCTTTCAACCCTTACGTCCAGCCCATAGAGGCTTGTTGAAACACATAAATACCCTTCAATATCAAGGGGACATCACAAATACTCAAGCCTTCCTCTCTCTTGGTTTATGATAAGTCTGGCTGAACCCTTCAATGCATCTAATTCCCCATTACTTACTTGTTCTTTATGACCTCCACATACATTGTGTGAGTTTGTGTGTGTATATTTATATAAATTCTTATCATTCAGGTTCATAAAATATCCTTTATGAGAGAAACTATCCATGGCTGACCCAGATGCACAAGAGGAAATGTTTCATTTCTCAAGAAAAGTCTTCTGTGCCTCCTGACACCTCCCTCCTCCGTGTGCTGTACCCGTGGGACCTAATGGTTCTAAAAACCGAAGCAGCTGCTTGGCTCAGAATTTACTGACCTACTGTGTGCGTAACAAGTGGGACAGAGCTATGATCGGCTGGGATTATTTTTGTTGCTATCAGATATTGAATCCTGCCCTTGGGGAAAGCTTCAAGGATGATTTTCTGACACTCAAGATTGTGTGTGTACCTGTCTGTCTGTCTGTCAACGAAAAGAGAGGAACGTGGGGAGAAACTCAAGTAAGTGCAGTTCATAGTCTTTGCTAATCACAGACAAAACATATTTTCTTCTCTAGCAAAGCCCAGCTGGTTGCTTCAACACTGTCTGAAAAAAAAAAAAAAAGTTGTGGTTTATATTAAATCCCGATTGCAAGGTCAAAAAAGCCTGAACCTACACAAGACTAGGCTTGAGAGACAAAGCTGTTGAAGACTGAGCAAGGGGGATGGAGTTAGTCATAAAACTACACTTAGCACATACTTCTTCATACCCTTTTAAAATAAGTATTATATGGTCTTAATGAGATCATCATTCCTCTGAACAGATTCATGTGACAATGCTCTTGCCATATCCCTTCTGATGTTTATAAACAACAAACTGTAAAGAGTGCTCACCAACGTTTGGTGGGGGGTATGGACTCTTTAGAAATCTAATGAAAGCTGTGAACCCTCTCCCCAGAAAAAAAATCACATCCACAATTTTGTGTACACTTTCCAGGGGTTCACTGACCATCTGAAAGTTATGCATGAGTCCCGCATTAAGAAGCCCTTCCCTACAGGAAATAAAACATGGAGCCATGATTTAAAGGAAATTGTGGTGTTTTAACTCTTTGAAGGTCCTTAGAAATAACTTAGTCCTTACTCTCATTTTCTAGATGTGGGCAGAGGTCAGGAGACAGTAATACTTGCTGAAAGCCACGCAACAAATTTGTGACAGAGTTAGGGATTTGGATGTTATCGACGTCTACTTCATCAGAAGCTGACCCTGAACAATGATTGGTGGGAAGATGACGTAAGAAGGAGGTGATCCCAGGGGTATCAGAAGGGAGTGGAGGGGGCAGGAAAGAGAAGAGGAGGGGGTCAAGCGGGGTGCCCTCTCAGGCAAACACCTGTGGGGGGATCCCTCAGGGACCTGGAGTTAAGTCCCACCCGAAGAGCGGGTTGGCGGCTTCCGTAACTGCACACCCTTCACCGTTAGTTGAGAGGGATGAGAAAGTGAACTCCCAGAAACCAGTCGCCCAAAGGTAGTCCTCCAAAAAAAAAACAAAAAAAGGGCTGCAGATGTCGGTCAAAGGGGACTTTCCAGGCTGCCAGGTAGAAGGCAGCTGATGTGACAGACCCAACCCTTCCTGACCCCTTGCTGCAGCCCCAAAAAAGAGATGCATGTAGACTTTTCGGTGAATGACTCAGTGCTCACTATTCCAAGATGAAAGATTAATGGATGTGTGATAGTTATGTTCAGTTCTAGTCTGAAGGCGTGATGAGCGTTCCCAGACCTCCAGCTCCAAGCCTTGTGCACAGCAGAACCAACGACAAGAAGAAAGGCCATGTGGCATCCTCATCCTGGAGTTGTCACAAGGCACAGTGTTCTGGGGATTCCATCCTGTCCCAATTTGTAAAGCCACCATAAACCGTCCCGAGTAGCACACCCCGCCCCAACCTTACACACACCTCCTACGAGCACTAGGCAGCTTGGCTTGGTTTCTGCAGAGCATTTCATTTTACAGGGTTGACATTCCCCCTTTCCTCCTGAGTAACGCAGAACTGCCTTGCAGGAGAGACACGTGCTCCTTAGTGTTGAAAAGCCTCCCCCCTGAGCCAACAGAAATGGGCTTCGCTTTAATTATACAGCAAAATCCCAAAGACAGAAGGCACACGCTGGCATCCCTGCTCGGAGTTTACAAACTGCCGGGAAGAAAGAGCAACAGCCCAACAGAAATAGAGGCAGCGGAAATGAAAGAGCAGTCAAGAGACTGGAGGTACTAACGGATTATGGCCCGACCATCCATAAAAACACAACCCTCATCCACAGTCTGCAGCAACCAGACCAGGGACAACCCACAACCTCTGCAGCAATCAGCCCCCAAAAGCCAGGACTTCATCAGTCACTGACAGACAGCTTCCCTGATTTATGCCCCTGAATCCAACGTGCGACCAAGCAGAGAAGCCAAACACGCTACCGAAGAAGCCACACAGGATGCTCACGGCTAGTCAGCCCACCTTCTGCTTCCCCAGCCCAGCAGCCCTGGTCCGGGTACACCTGAACTGAAGCTGCCTCTTTTCTCCACTGTAAAGCTTTCCCAACCCCCTACCTGCCTTCGAGTCTCTGACAAACGCAAATAATGGTGGCCAACTCCCTTGCTATTGAAAGCTCTGAATAATAGGCTTTACTTGTTCTCATTCAGCTAGTTTTTGTTTATTTCCACATAGTTCATAGAGAAATACAAACCACCAATAAATGTGGGAGGGGAAAAGCTTAACTAACTAATTCTAAAAGAAATGCAACTTAAAACAACAATGAAATATATTTTTTGGCTTGATTTGGAGGGCAGTTTGAAAATATTTAAGCCAAAGGTAAAAATGTGCATGCCCTTGAACCTGTTCATTCCTATTCTAGCAATTCAGTTTTGAAGAGATTGTGTCATAAATGCACAATTATGTACAAAGATGTCCACTGTTTAAATATTTGTACAGGCTAACTCTCTGAAAGGGGAATGGATAATACATGAGACATCCATACAATGGAATTCTGTGAGACCATCCAAAGAATAGAATTTTGGTGACAGGAAGAGTGCAGGGATAGATGAGAGAGTGGAAAAGGCAAAACAAGATGCTCGAGTGTCATTTTTAAATACACGTGTGTGCCCAGGTACAGCTCTCTGGCTGTTTCACACAATGAAATCGTGGTTCAGCCCAGAAGTGGGGCTGGAGAATGGGAGAGGGGCTGTCACCTGATACATTTCTCATTGTTCACGGTTGTATGATGATCATGTATTACCTTGGTAATGAAAACGCTAAAATAAAAAGAATCAGCTGGGGAACGCGGTGGTTCGCAGGAAATGTGGTCCTGAGAATGTGTTATTCACTCCATCACCTATTTTCTCACTTCTCCCCTTATTGTTGCTGAGCTATGCAGGATGAGGCGTGGGCACTGATAATAGCTTTGATTCCGGGAACAATAGCCAAGATAATGAGGAGCCCACTTCATTGACAATGCTTCCACGCTGCGTCAGAGGCAAGACAAACATCGCGCAGGTGCTGAAACAACCACGGCTCATTTATCTGCCATTGTCCAGAAAGTAGCCCATCCACACTGGTGAATTTTCCAAAATAATAGGAGCTCACCATCTGTTTCAAGGGCCCACTTAAAAAAAAAAAAAAGATTTAACCATTTTTGAGGGAACTCTTTCCTAAATGGATTTCACAAACTCCTCCTTCTCAAAGAAAATACAGTGATCACAATACAAGCAATTCCTGATGACTTGGAGTTCAGCTCTGGCTATAGTTCTGGACTATAGTTCTGAGTACAGTTCTGGAGTTGTGACTTATTTCAGCCTCCCATCTGGGGAAGTTTGCCTCGACTTTGCATCTTCACCAATCTTGGTGATTTTGAATTCCTTTCTAATTTGCAAATTTCTGCCACATCTCTCACTTTGGCCATCCTTTATAGATAATATACCTATTGGCTCTTGCCCTGTCTCCTGAATACTGTTCATCCCTCATTTCATTTGACGCTCCATCTCAAAGTGGAGCCCGAATACAGAGCTGGGTGAACTGGGACGTGGTCCCCAGAAGCAGAGTGAGGATGTGTGGAAGGAGGGAGGAAAAGGAGAACAGCAGGAGGCATGGGCAATGGGAACTCGGTATCTCATCAGGACCCTTGGAGACACAGTGGGGAACACACCTTATTACTGTCCTACTGAGAGTATTTATTCACCAACTAGTATCCTTCTTGTGTCCCCTGTTTGAGGATTCTTGCAGCTGGGAGGTTGGAGATCAGACCTTTAGCACTGTAGGTCTGCATCTTAGCTGGGCCAGACAATGCCCTCAGACAGAAAGACACAGGAACGGGCTAAGGTGAAAGGATCAGAGCACCAAAAGAGTCGGCCACACCCTCACACCACCCCGACAGAGCCAGCAGTGGGATCCCATTTCACAGATGAAGGAACTGAGTCTATGAGAGTTTAAACTACCTGCCCAGGGTCACCCAGGCAGCCAATGACGGCATTAGGACCCTAATCCAGGTTGAAGTGGCCCCAAGGTCTCCCTCAGCTGTCACAAATGGCTGCTGTGCTTCCACAGGCCACTGGGGACCCTTCCAGATTGTTGTTATCTGAGAAATCAGCTGATTAAGAAATACAAACTAGTGTGTATAAAACAAGCTACAAGGATCTATTGTACAGCACAAGGAATAGAACCAATATCCTATAATAACTATAGTGGAGTATAACCTTTAAAAATTGTGAATCACTGTATCGTACACCTGTAACCCCCTCCCCCCTTCCCTCTCCCCACTGGTAACCACTAGTTTGTTCTCTGTATTTGTGAGTTTGTTCCTTTTTTGCTATATTCACTAGTTTGTTGTGTTTTTTAGATTCCACATATAAATGATATCATATAGTATTTGTCTTTCTCTGACTTATTTCACTTAGCATAATGCCCTCCAAGTCCATCCGTGTTGCTGCAAATGGCAAAATTTCATTCTGTTTATGGCTGAGTAATATTCCATTGTGTGTGTATATATATATATATATATATATATATATACTATATATATATATATATATATATATATATATATATATATATATATATATACATACCACATCTTCTTTATTCATTCATCTGTCAATGGGCACTGAGGTTGCTTCCATATCTTGGCAATTGTAATAATGTTGCTATGAATATTGGAGTGCGTGTACCTTTTCAAATTAGTGTTTTCATTTTTTTCAGGTATATGCCCAAGAGTGGAATTGCTGGGTCATACAGTAGTTCTATTTTTAGTTTTCTGAGAAACCTCCATACTGTTTTCCACAGCGGTTGCACCAATTTACATTCCCACCAACAGTGTATCAGGGTTCCCTTTTCTCCACTTCCTTGAAGGGTGTTTACTTTTTTGTATTGATTCTTTTTACTTAAAAGTGCCATTTTTGGCAATACATTATTAAAGCTGTTTTTCTATTTTTTTGGTAGAAAACTCTTCAAAGATTATAATACTAAGCAGGTGTATTTTTCTTCTTACTTCTAGAGGTGCTTATCTTCCTTTCTAACTTGAAATATTTTGGTTTGAGTGGGAAACAGATGTAGATCCAAGGATGTCATTATCCTAATAAAACCTCAGTGTCTGAATATATCCACACCACTGTTAAACAATTACTAAAATACCTTGTGAAGAGAGGGTCAAGGGATTTTACATTATGTCTATTTATTCTTTGAAGTGGCTCCCACCCCGAGATGTTCCCTTCCCTTGAGTCTGGGCCAGCTTGTGACTGATTCAATCTAAAGAATACAGTGGAAGTGGCGATGTGTGACTTCCAGGCTCAGAAAAGGCCAAGCAGCGTCCCTTGTTTCTCTTGGGAGTTCACTTTGGGAGCCCTGCATGGCCAAGCTGTGAGGAAGCCCTGACTCTGTGGTGTAGCCCCTGTAGGTGCTTTGATCGACAATCCCAGCTGACATTCCAACCCCTCATCAACTCCCAAACCTGTGAGCAACGAGGCCTCTAGATGATTCCCACCCCCCCAGCTGTGAGGTCACCCTTGGCCATTATGTCTTTGCAGGTAGAACTCCAGACATTGTGGAGCAGAGACAGGGCTTACCCTCTATGCCTTGATTGTGGACATAATAAAATTATTTCATGACACTAAGTTTGGGTGTGGTTTGTTATACAGAAACAGCAACCAGGACAGAGGGCCGGTAGGAGGACTGGTAAACAGATATTCCTAGAAGTGCTGAGAAGGGTAGGGCTGAGCCTGGGGTTGAGGGAAGTGAGGGAAGCTATACCAGCAAGCTAATTAATCCATGGGTAGCTGAAGAACACCCAGACACAGACTGTGAATCTATTATTCCGTGACCACCCCATTCCTTCCCTAGGCCACTTTCTGTGCTGGACAACACTCCAGGTACTTTAAGTAAAAATACATTTAATAAAGGGACCTAGGTGCCTACAAAATCTCGGGAGGAGCCGGAGGCACGGGAATCAGGGGCTGCTGCTGCACCAAACCACTGCAGCAGCAGGTCAGGAAACTATGTTGGCTCTGCCCTCATAAGTGCCACCAGCACGGCTCCCTTAGACCCATCACTGCAAACACAGAGGCCAATCAGAGGCTGCCCGTCAGCCACCACCTGTGCAGAAAGGTGGCCTCTACTTCCCTTGCATCCTCCAAATTCTGCATGAACACATTTGACTGGTAATACCTGAGTCTAGGATCCTAGCTGCAAGGGAGCCGGGAAAGGCAAGGCAGTTTAGTCTTTATACTTCTAGTTTCTATAATACGGTGGAAAGTGGGACATAGAATTAGACTAAAGTCAAAAACTTGGAGAAAGGGAGTTCCTTCTCCTCTTGGAGGTGGGAGGAGGACCGGATTAATTCAGGTTTTCCGTTTTCATATCTACAAATTGAAAACCTTTGTTCCAAATCTCCTTTAGAAAATAAGCAAATTTTCATTTTAGAGGAGATGGAGGTAACACAGGGCATGAAGATCAGTCAATCTGTGTTGTGAGAGCACAGGCAGAACCAGGACTGGGTGAGATAGCTGGGCTGAAATGGAGACCCCAGCAGAGAGGAGGACTCAGCACTGGAGGGGGAGGGTCAGCACTGGCCTCCATCATCACCATCACGCCTGTGAAGTCAGCCACTCCTGAACAGGCCACATGTCTTCTCGCTGTACCAGGAAATTCCAAGCTCTGGGGAATTATAGTGCACCTTCAGGACTGGATAGAACCAGAGGGGACCAGTACTTGTTACTCCTCACATCTTGGCTGTCATGCCTTCTCTCTGAGCCTCAATTCCCTTACCAATAAATAGGGGATAATAGCTTATAGACTCATTATATTAGAGAAAACCCCTGTGAAACTACATATCAGATCACCCTCTATCTTCTTTAATAGGGTGCCTTCCTGACATGAGTCAATAACTGGTTGAAATTTCAAAATCTGGGTTGTACATAAGACATATGACAAAAGAGTTTCTCTTCTTGTTATGCATTTCTCTACTTCTTGGACACTAGTTGTAGCACTGCAGTGCCTTTTCTCTTTTCAGTCCTACCCATGGTTCTTTCTCCAGAAACGCCAGCATGTGCTTGCAGAATCTCTCCTTTGAAGACAGCAGGAAGGAGCTGAACACATAAATGCGTCAGTAACTTTCCATTTGCTCCTCCACGAGTGTGTCTGAGGGACCAGATCATTTCCTCCAAAGCGTCTCTAACTCCCCAGCAGCTGGTGCTTGTTCTAACCCCATTATCCATCTGGATGGGCACCCATGATACTCTTCCCTCTTCAACTACTTAATCAGCCATTGTGTCCAAGGGGGCACCCCCCACTGGACTTACAACTCACCATGGCAGTAAGAGTTGTTCTCATCAACGCCTTCCAAACTTCAAGCTCTTACAAAAACATGAGCACTCTTCAGTGGCTGTTGACTTGAACATGATAATAATTGGCTCATGGTGAGACCACATCAGTGTCACTTACGTTGCCCTAAAAGGAGAGACATATTTTCTCTTTGTACAGCAGGGTTCTTGCCTGAGGTTGGCATGCCTGCAGTTTATGCCTTGTGGAAACCCCCTGGCAGGCTCGGATGAGATGCAGTCCTCCCCTGGCAAGATCTTCGTGGCTTCATGAGGCACTTAGAGCTCAATCTTGGTCCCCTGAGTTCTCTCCAAACTTGGGGTTTTCTCCCCAACTCAGTCCCATACTAGAATATGGGCAATACTTTCAGACAGAGTTGTATCTGGGCAAAGGGGTAATCACAGCCTCCTTTTCTCCACCATGGCTCTCTTACCAAGCATCAGGTCTTCAGTGACTTTGAGTGAAGCCATTTACCCAACTGTCTTTGTTTGGGTTCTTCCAAAAGCCAACCCAGGAACAAGAACTTAGGAACAAGTAACTTACCTGGGAGGCGATCCCAAGAAATACTGTGAGGAAGCAAAGAAGGGAGGGAAGGGAAAGCACCAATTCAGGGTGTTCATGACGAGGCTAATGCTGTGAGTAACAGGGGTTCACTCCTGGGGGGATCTCTGGGAGACTGTCTCCAACACACACTTCAGACTTGTCCTTTCCAACAGAGGAAGCCGTGGCACTTTTTCATCAACCTCCGTCTATCATTGGTGGGTGCTGCTCCTGGGAGCATTCACTCCCCAGCACTTCCAGCCTGGCCATCTGGTAGCCAAGAATGTCCTATGACCAGACAGCATCCTCAGGAAGAGAGAAACTCAGGTGTTTGAAGTAGAAAGCCATCCACCTGTACAGGAAGAGTTTACTCAAGATACAGGTGACTTCTGTTGTGGGCCAGTGGGATGTGACATCACATGCTATACAAACCCACAGCCAACACTGAGATAACCATTCACTTTGCCTCTCAGATGACCCTTCTGATAACTGAATGGTTTGATTGTGAAAGATTGGATGCGTCAATGGGTAGCCTTAGACCCTGGAAAGAGCAACAGATGTTACTCTCAGAACAGAACATCTAGAAAAACTAGGACGTAATGCAAAGCCAAAAGGAATCGGCCACCCACTGGAGAGCTGGGAGGCCACATGAATCAAAGACCAAGGTAAAAGAGTAAGACACAAAGCAGATGGGAGTGAAGGTGTAACCAGCACCCAAAGATCAGGACAGCATTGGGGAAGAAATGCAGGTGGAGGAGAAGAAAATTGCCTGAATTTTTAATTTTTATTAAACTGTCTCCTTCTGCTGAAAAGCGTAAACATTCTTAAAAAATAAGGAGGGCTTTGTATGCTTGTTTCAGGAGCAGCCCTACAGTGAAGGGGGAAGTGCTCCTCTTGGTCCTCAGCAGCTCTGCAGGGAGGCAGAATAAAAGAAGGGAAAAGCCACATTTCTGAGGCCTGGGGGAAGACGGAAAGATGGGAAAGGAGAGCCGGCCTAGCCCTGAGGGCAGTGCCTTTGAGAGTCGCATTGCTGGAAACAAGTTTCCAGAATAGGCAGGAGAGAACGGGGTCACTGGCACAGAGGGAGAAATTTACTGTGAAGTCTGTTCTAGAAATATCGATACAAGGCTGCTTGTCTCCCTTTCTCTTGCATTTTCTCCCAACACAGCCCCTGCTTAGGACAAGGAGCCAGGTGGCCATGTCTACGCCACCTGGTCTTCCAGCCCAGATCCAGATGGCTGGTGCAGGGTGCATCATTCTGTTGGCTGTTGGATCCAATCAGATTTTCTCCCACAGGAATTTGAACTAAGAGACTCAGAGAGTCCAGTTAGGGAATGACTGGCCTGAGAATTATAAAATCATGACAGTAATGTGGGCATATACAACAGGAAAGCGGGCAGATGTATACTGGGAAGTAGAGACAAGAAAGACATCAGTGAAAATGCTGGAGTGAGGACCTCTGAAAATTCAGCCCTCCATTAAAGCAGTGGAAAATGGCCAAAAATGGTCAGAATCAACTTTTTCAGAACTCTGAAAATTAACCAAATGCTTCTAGCATCCTTGGGAGCATTTAGAAATGTAGCTGAATCTTGGTAAGAACAGAAAGCTTGTGGCATTTTTAGTACTTTAGTCCAATTCCCTGCTCTCAATGGTAGCCTTGAAAAATAAAAGAGGGAGCAGAATGGGCCTCAGTTCCAAATAACTGTCATCATTTGTTTTAGTGTTTCACTGGAAGACCCCACTCAAAATACTTGTCTTTGTTTGACCTCCCTTGAACTCACCCAGTGATGAAACACCTCTGAGAGGGAAGCAGAGGAGGGTAGCATTTGCCAGATGTTTAAACCTCACAGCTGACTGCTGGATGACAGTGGAGACAAACAATAGATTAACCAAAAAACTTAGAGAAAAAATGAGGACCCACCTAAGTGAACATTTTGTTCAACACTCTGGGACCAGCTGAGTCTTTGCGTTCCATCCACGGTGTCCTCAGCCAAGACACAAGCTCCCCAGATGCCCATCTTCTCATTCCCATGACGCTCCAGGCTTCCCAAGCCCACAGCCACTGCCCACTGACAACTTCCCTGGACCCCTTAAATGTCCCTTTGATTTTAAGGAAACTCTCCTATAACCTCAGTCTACCCCAGAGAAACTCTGACTCCGGCCCCAAGGCAGCCCCACCTCCTGCCTGAACAGATAACTGCTTTTCCTCCAAAGATACCGCCTGCCACCAAGCTTTCTCCCAGCATCCCCAGACTGGGACCTGGGAGGTGGCTGAGGCTTTACCCAGCTCCCTGCTGCCATTTCCAAGTGGCTTTGCTTTTACTCTTATGTAAAACCCTTTAGCCGATGACATTATTGTTTCCCTAAGGGACTTAAGAGAACCACTTGAAAAACTACAACAAACAATACAAAAATTCAGCAAAGGAGTGCGATACAAAATTGATAATACGTAGAAACCAAAACTTTCATAAATACAAACACCAACCAGATCAAAGACATGACAGTAGGCCCTGCTTGTGAAAACATCAGTACAGGTGAAGCACTTACACAGGAATTGTGTGTGGCCTATATGAAGAAAACTCTAAAATATCACTGTAAAAAACTTAAAGAAAGACACACCATGTCATTGGGCAGGAAATGTCAATATTATAAAGATGTCATTTCTGTTCAAATTAATTTAGAAATTTAACACAAAGCAAGTCAAAATATTCAGGTTTTAAAAACTGGATTATCCCGCTAATTCTTAAGTTTACATGGAAAGACAGCTTTAAAATTGGAAGAATCTTAAAATGTACTGTATTAGTGGGGGATTAGAGCCAAAGATGATATCTTATGAAGCCTCAATGATTAAAGTTGTGTGGTACTGGCACACAGACCAATAGAACAGAATATAAAATCTAGTAATAGACCACAAAACGTAAAAGAAAGAGACATATGGTAAGGGAAGCATTTCAAATCAGTGGAGAATAGACAGACTATTCTATAGCTGGGCTATCCAAGTAGCCATCTGAAAATAAATAAAGCTTGATCCATCCCTCACCTTGCATACAACAGAATTCATTTCAAACGGGTCAAAGATTTAAATGTTTTGAAAAATCTTTTAACTTCAAATACTAAAAAAAACACAAGAGGATTTTTAAAATAAACTTGGAAGAGTTGAGACATTTCTAATGGTGACTCAACATCCAGATGCTATAAAGGAAAAGACTGAAATGACCATAATGAAAAACATCTGCGTGACAAAATAAGTCAAAAGGGAAAAAAATATTTGCGGCTCATATTGGGGCTTAAACTTTGAAAAGTGGTCGAGAAAATGTGAATAATGCAGGTGAAACTTTGTGTCTGTAGCCATGACATTGGGTAAAAAATTGAGGAGGTATTCTTCCGTCGTTCAAAAACTATTATCTGACTCAGAAAGAAGTCGCTCGTGTCCCTGACGAATGAGCAAAGTCCCAACATAAGTTGTTTCACTTTCATCTCGAATTACCCTCAAATATCAACACTTTTCATCCACAGCAACCCACTGATGGTGGTACCAATGGCAGTGGGGTCAGGCATTGACCGTAAGTCACAGAGTGAGCTGAAGTTTTTAACAAGCACATATGAGACCCGCCCGCCTCCGCCGGGAGCCCCTGGGAGAGTGGTGCCACTAAAGACACAGGCCTAACGAGCTGCTTTAATTGGCTGCTAATGTCAGTGTGACCTCATTTGTACCTACAGCCTCTGAGACCTAGGGACATCCGGGTTACAATTAAGGATGGATTGAGGGTGATATTTTGCATCACAAATACCAGACTAGCTTGGCAATGCATACCAGTAGGAGGGTGAGGCTATGTTTTCAGAGCGGATGAGACCAGCTGAGGGGCCCACAGTCCCATGGTGCTGACAAGGTGTTATGGGAAGAGCAGTGCGGTGCAACACGAACCTGAAGGCATGGGTCCTGCCTCAGAAGTTACTAGCCTTGTGATCGGGACAGTTGTTGAACTTTGGATTTGTCTTCAGCAAAACAGGCTCATGCAGTAGATGAGATCCCGGCGCCGGCCCAGCCCACCCATCCTCAGCGCTGTTGGAAGTGGGGGACCAGCCCTCAGCTATGGCTCTGCCTCACCTGGGAAGTTACAGCCCCCTTTCGCCCACCCCACACAGCCCCCGCTAATGACAGACTGCCATAGAAAAGGCTGGATTCCTGGCCCCAAGGGGGGCAACTGTGCGGCCTAGCTCGTGTTTGAATACCCCGTCGCTACCACATGGATTAGGCTACCGCTGGGACCACATCCTTGGGGCCTCCCCCCTCTGCCCTATCCTGCTTCACCCCCTCCCTCCACAATTCACGTGCACCAGCATCCCTGGGCTCCGCTTCTGGAGGACCCAGTTTAAAAGAGAGTTTTCCTTCCTGGTCTGTCAGTTTTACAGGGTTGCCATTGTTTGAGACCAGCTAGCGAGACCAGGTGGAACTGAGTCCTGCTGTGAGCCATGGCGACCTTTGCGGGGGAGCCGGTGGGCCACGGGGCTGGGCGGGGCGGGGCCAGGCAGGGTATTGAAAGGACAGTGGGGCTCAGTCATCCCAAATAAAGAGGGGTTGTTGCCAAGGAAAGAAGTCAAGAGTGGACACAAGCCAGCTCTAGTCAGAGGTGAGGCTGTGACACGCCCAAGTTACAAGAGCCCAAGAGGGTGGCACAAAACCCTCCAAGTGGAGTAACTCAGCTGAGGCATGAACCAGGCGGTTGGCTGGTGGTCAGGCTGGGCCAGACTATCAAAAAGAGCAGCTGCATAGCACAGGGAGATCAGCTTGGTGCTTTGCCACCACCTAGAGGGGTGGGCTAAGGAGGGTGGGAGGGAGACGCAAGAGGGAGGGGATATGGGGATATACGTATGCATATAGCTGATTCACTTTGCTATACAGCGGAAACTAACACACCACTGTAAAGCAATTATACTCCAATAAAGGTGTTAAAAAAAAAAAGAAAAATTGGAATAGAATCAAATAAGTCAGCAGGAAAACAACCTGAAAACTGAAGTTCTGTGGCATCGTTTCTGTTCAAGTAAGTGGGTCTCACGGGTGAGCTGTGGTCTAGACCACACACCACCATTCTGAAAGCAAGACAAGGAAACCTCCTCTGAGGTCCTCCAGATCCGATCCTGTAGGACTACATGTGGGTAAAATTATGTCAAGAAATATCAATACTGGGGAAACTGAGATTCCTTTTGGTGGCATTTAAGATAAACCAAGAAATATCAAACTTGTAGGATGCAGCTGAAGGCTTTAATTCATAAATTAGAAAAGAAGAAAGGCTGAAACTCCATGATTTAAGCTACCACATCTAGAAGCCAGAAGAACCACAAAGTACAGGAAAAGAAATAAAAGAGCAGAAATCAATGAAACAGGAAATAAATGTACAGTAGAGAAAATCCATAAAGCCAAAAGTGGGCTATTTGAAGACTGATTAAATTCATTAACCTTGAGCAAAACTGATCAAGAAAAAGAGAAGTAAAGATGAATGGCCACCATCAGGAAGTTAGACAACAGAATTCCCTGGCCGTCCAGTGCTTAAGATCACTGATTGGGGAACTAAGATCCTGCATGCTGTCCAGTGTGGCCAAAAAAAAAAAGGAAGTTAGACTGTGTTAAATGCTCTTGGAAGGGGAGCTGCCTTAGAGAGACATTTCCGGCAGGTCGGTGGTCAGGAGCCCAGAGGCGGCCTGTCATCCCACCAGCCTCCTGGTGACCGGTGACTATTCACGGCAAATTCTCCACCTTAGAGTTCCGACATCACACTAGAATCAGTTTTATATATAAATACATGCCTTCCAAGGTTGAGATTAAAGAGGCAAAATAAAGATTAGGTCTAAAACCGACACTGGGCTACCTTAGGTTGGGGTCCCCAGAAGCAGACCCCAAGGCAAGGCTTTTAGTGGGTTGGGAGGCAGCCCCAGGTAGTGGCGGTGGAGGAGTCGGGGAGAGGGGGAGGGTGGGGGTGGCAGAGGCCTTTGCGTCATCTCCGAGGACGGCCACCACCACGCGCCCCTGCCTGGGCAGCACGCCGCTCCTCTCACTGGTGGAGCCTGTGCCCCCCTTCTGGACCTGGGCGGGCTCTGTAACTGCCCAGCCACCGGCTATGGCAGAAATGCCGCCCAGCCCAGGGTGTAGAGGCCTGGCCGTGTCTGCTTGCTCTCTACCTGGGGAGTCTTACCGCCCAGCTCTAAGGCCCCTCGGGCTGGACCACTGACAACGCAGCATCACAGGGGCGAGAGGCCACTTGGAGCAGCAGCGCCGCGGAGCCGGGCAGGAGTGAAACCCGCTGGATCTTCCAGCTCAGCAGAGCGCAGCCCCGTGAGGACCCCAGCCAAGCCGCCTGTGGCTGCAGAACCACCAGTTGAGTCCACACTTTCCCGAGCCCAGAATCGGGAGAAAGAGTGCCTAAGTGCTGCTGGAAGCCCCGGCGTTTGGAGGCAGTGCACTGTACAGAGATCGCTGGCTAAAGGATTCAGGGCCAGATGCACGGATGAGCAGGTCCTGTTTGGGCACCTGGGATCAGGCCGTCGGGGCCTCTGGGAGGTGGGAGAACTTGCCCGGGAGTGGTCTGACTTGAGAGGTGTTTGTTCACTAACAGCCAACGTCCTGGGTGAAGGGCTGCTCCTCGGGGTGTGAACTCCATCCCTGCGTGAGAACACTGCTGCTCCCACAGCCAGAGAGGCCGGTGCTTGTCGGAGGAAGCTGTCACATGCACAGGAGAGGTGACGCCCAGGGCTCTGAGCAGGGCAGCATGAGCCACAGGCTACGTGTTCCAGCCCTGGCGTGCAGCTCCTAATGCTTTTCTCTGATCAAACCCACAACCGTATCAAATTTCTTGTTTTTTTCCCTTTCTTCCTGGCACAGTGTAGCATTTTTGGGGAGTACTGCTTCCCCTTTCATCATTCTAACTCCTCTTACCTTCTAAGTTCAGCTTGAACATTACTTCCTACTGGAAACTCTCAGTATCAGTTAAATCCCTTTCAGTTACACATTAAAACACACACACACACACACACACACACACACAAGACTACAATAATGGGCTTGAATGGAAGAGAAATTATGACTCGTAAAGTGCAAAGTCCTGTAGTAACAGGCTTCAGGCTCAGCTTGATCAAGGCTCAGTTGATGTCACCAGAACATAATTTCTCTTGGCCTCTGGGTTCAGCCCTGCTCACCTCCATGTACTGACTTCATTCTCAGGCTCCAAATAATGGCAGATGGCTGCTGCTGCTCTAACCCACCCTCTTCTCAGTTTCAAGGGAGAACAAAGAGATTTTTTTTCCAGCAGCTCTTAAACAATTCCTGCAATTTGCTAGCATCAAACCAGCTTAGGTCACATGCTCATCTCTGAACCAATCAGTGTAGCCAGAGGAAGGAATATTCCATTGACTTTGGCCTGGGTCATATGCTCTGGCCCTGGAGCCTGGGGCTTGGGCTTCATCTGAACCAATGGGTGATGGATTGGTCCACAGGTAAAACTCAGGGCTGCTGCCTAAACAGAGCAAGGGGATGCTGAGAGACTCAGGCAGAAACATCCTCTACTCCTTTCCTAGCCATCTCACCTACACCCACCCGGCTTGAACTAAATGCCCTTCCACTGTGACCTTAGCATTCACCACATTGTGTGGTTATAGTTGAT
Source organism: Balaenoptera ricei (assembly GCF_028023285.1). NCBI lineage: Eukaryota > Metazoa > Chordata > Mammalia > Artiodactyla > Balaenopteridae > Balaenoptera > Balaenoptera ricei. The sequence continues at coordinate 47,171,720 of NC_082653.1, read as the reverse complement.
TACATGATTCTCTCCTCCAATACCTTGTAAAAACCTTGGGGACAGAGACCATGATTGATGTCTTTTTGTATCCTCACACATCCCCCCCACCAGCATTACAAATTAATTAAGTACTCCATCAATGCTTGTGGAATGAATGAATAATCAGACTTAAAATACCACATAGCTACTTATTTTAGGATAAACACAAACATACAAAAACAAAGGCTAGTCCCTAGCTAATGTGTTGAGTTTTCGTTTGTTTTGCAAATTTTATTAAAATATAACACGTGTGGGACTTCCTTGGTGGCTCAGTGGTTAAGAATCTGCCTGCCAATGCCGGGGACACGGGTTCAATCCCTGGTCCAGGAAGATCCCACATGCCGCAGAGCAACTAAGCCCGTGTGCCACAACTACTGAGCCTGCGTGCCACAACTACTGAAGCCCACGTACCTAGAGCCTGTGCTCTGCAACAAAAGAAGCCACCTCAATGAGAAGCCCGAGCACCGCAATGAAGAGTAGCCCCTGCTCGCCACAACTAAAGGAAGCCGGCGTGCAGCTACAGAGACCCAAAGCAGCCAAAAATTAATTAATTAATTAATTAATTGATTAACTAATTAATTAAATATATATATATATATATAAAACACGTGTAAAAGTGCATCCATCATAATCAATCAATGAATTTTCACAAACTGAGCGCACTTACATAACCAGAAGCCAGATCAAGACAACATTACCAGACCCCAAAAGCTCCATTTACTTGCCACCCCAAGGATAGCTGCTCTTCTGACTTCTAGCATCATGCATTGGTTTTGCTTGTTTCTGAGCTTTGTGGATTGTTCCTTCTCGTTGCTACACCATACGCTATTCCCTTATGGGAATATGCTAAAATTTACTTACCCATTCTACTGGTGGTGGGTATTCAGGTAGTTTCCACTTTAGTGCTATTACAAATAGTGCTGTAACCAGCATTCTAATAAGTGTCTTGTGGGTGAACATGTGGGCACGTTTCTGTGTGTACCTGGCAATAGAATTGCTGTCATAAGGTAGGCATGCATTCGGCTTTAAGAAATGCTTTCACTTTTCCAAAATGGGGGTGCCAATTTCCAATGCAGCCAGGAGTGTAAGTTTGATTGAGTTTTGCAGTTTTCGTCTGTACACTGCATGAACACGTTTTGGCTACCTTCCCAGAGTTATGTACACAATAGATGCTTGATAAATACTGAGTGGAGGAAGGAAGGAAAGAAGGAAGGAAGAAAGGAAGGAAGGGAGGGAGGGCGGGAGGACCACACTGAAGATCCCAGAAGAGCCACAGAATTTTCTGAAGGCAAACTTTCCCCTTCCTTGACTACAATGTGAATTAAACGATAGACTTTGTGGAGGATTTCATTCATAATCCCTTCAAAATGAGTTAGTCCCGCTATGTATTAAATGGATTATGCGTGAATCCCAAAACAAATCCAACTGCAATTAATGTTTTAATAAACCAGTTGCTAGTGTATGCAATACCCACAACTCGTCGGGAGGGATTGTATTATACTTATAAACATTAATTAGGTGTTTGTTATTGTCAAACTAAATTTAAAATATATCCACAGCATCACTGGCCACTTGGGTAAAAAAGTCTCAGTGGTGACTGTAATTAGAAAATAGATGTAAGGGAACAGCATTAATTAGTTAGCTAATGGCGAGCTTTCCACTAATTGAAATGAGGAGCCCTTATCTTGCGGGATGATAAAATATCTTAGGTGTGCGAGAGAGTGAGCTCCTTCGGGTATTAATAATAAGCCAAAATATTTATTTAACCCTTTCCTTAGGGTATTTTCCTACAAAGTCACAACAAAGTTGGTATTCATTGCCAAATAAAATACAAAGTTATAAAAAAGTTTTTTTAACATTTTATTTTATTTTATTATTTTTTTATTTAACATCTTTATTGGAGTATAATTGCTTTACAGTGTTGTGTTAGTTTCTGCTGTATAACAAAGTGAATCAGTTCTATGTATGCATATATCCCCACGTCCCCTGCCTCTTGCGTCTCCCTCCCACCCTCCCTATCCCACCCCTCTAGGTGGTCACAAAGCACTGAGCTGATCTCCCTGTGCTATGCGGCTGCTTCCCACTAGCTATCTATTTCACATTTGGTAGTGTATATATGTCCATGCCATTCTCTCACTTCGCCCCAGCTTACCCTTCCCCCTCCCCATGTCCTCAAGTCCATTCTCTACATCTGCATCTTTATTCCTGTCCTGCCCCTAGGTTCATCGGAACCAAAAATTTTTAAAAAAATTTTAAATAAAGGAACAGGAGATGTTTGGCAGAACGAAAGGAAATCTGCTCTTGCCAAAACAGGGAACAGGTTCCTGATGTCCAGATTTAATCTTGGTCCTTGCCTTTCTAAAACGCCTCTGAGACAGGCGACTCCTATTGTCCTGGTTCTTCTGCTTCTTTGGATACGCATTCTTGATAATGCTCGTTGTCTCTCTCCCAACTCTCAAGCGTTGGTGCTCCCCAGACGTCTAGCCCTTTCACCTTCTCGTCTCGCACATTCTGGCCCATGACAGTCTCCTCTGAGCAGCGGCTTTAACCTCCACCTGTGTGCAGAGTCTTGGGTCTGTGTCCCAGGTCCTGAACCATCAGGCTCCGGCCTCAAACATCCCATCGTCTGCTCATGTTTCCTACTGGACCGTCCCACGGGGACTTTGTAGCAGACGTTATTTGCTGCTCTGCCCAGACGCCCTTGGATCCTTTGTATTATTTCTGGGTTCTCCTTCTCCAGTTTCTGTGTGGTTCTGACTCTGCCTGCCCACACGCGGCTGCTAGAACTTTGCCTCCACACCCGGAGAGCTGTAAGCGGGACCAGGCTGAGGCTGGGAACTGACCTGGAGTCTCGCCCCTGCTTACCTACTCCCTGCACTGTCCTGCCTCTTCCTCCCCTCGCCCCTGGGAGCCCATCCTTAATGAGTCACGTGCACAGGAATCCTCTTCTCAAGGTTCATTTCCAGCAAACCTGTCCTAAGACAGACACCCAGCAAAATGTACCCTCTCCCCCCAACAAAAACCACAGTTTCTCCTTTTATATTTCAATTCGCAATTGGTATCATTTCACTGTCTAGGTCAGAAAAGAAGATGTTGTATCCTTCCCCATTTATGTGCTACTTTCAGCCAAACAGAAATGCTCCCCAAATCCTGATGAGGCAACTCCTCCGTGTGTCTCGTCACCACTCCTCCCCCTCCATTTGTCTCAGGGACACCTAACTGTCCTCTAAGACTTCATACTTTCCAGCCCTGATAGACAGCAGCGCAGTCACGACCACAGCCCATCCCTGCCTCTCAGGGGGCCACGTGACCCCTGTTCTCAACTGTGGAAACAGAAGTGATGAGTCTCTTCCAGGCCAAGGTTTCCAAGAAGCAGGTGGGCCACTTCCATCCTCCCTTGCTCCCTCTGCCTCGGTGCAGAGGACCCTGAGGGTCCTCAGGACTGTGGAGGTCCAGGAGGGAAAGGACCTGGAAAGCCCTCCAACTGACCAGAACACACCCCGTTGAACTGTGACATGAGTAAGAAATAAGCTTTCCTGGTACAAAGCCCACTGAAATTTGCGGGGTTATTTTTTATGGCGGTCAGTGTGCCCTTGATTATTACACAAATCCTGTGGGGCTCATCTCTGCTATTATTGCATTAGCTCCTGACCTGGTCTCCATCCTCCAAACCCCTCACAAATCTGCTCTTTACCTGTTCCCCTGAATACAGCAACCTAATGGAAATGAAAATCCCACCCTGCACATCCTTTGCTCTCTAAAGCTCTTAAGCCGACCCATGCCCTGTTAAGTACAGAATAAAGGTCAAGTTCTCTGGCATCATAAGAGAGCCCCATGACTGTTATTTCCTCTCCCACCAGTTTTGGCCTTGTAATTTCCTCTCCAGAAGTGCCTGCCTACTTATATCTCCATGAAAGCATCTTCTCTTTTACTCACGCCTGCCCAGTCCTTCCTTGCATTTGTCTCATTGGTCCCTACTGGTCCTTTAAGACTTAGCTTGGACAAGAAGCCACCTCTGGACGCCCCCCAGGCTGCATTAGAACCTTCCTCGGGGGCTTCTGTCCATGAGGCATGGAATCAACCACTTCCTGATCCCTCTCCCTGCCCACCCTGCATCCTGAAAGCGGAGATCTCTGCTTTACATTCCAGAACCTATTCTGTCCCTCCTGCCAATCCAAAGGTTGTTGAACCGACTTTTTAAACTTATCCCTAAGTTCTGAGATCGTTTCCGAGTTCAACAAATATGCAAGGCATGTAGAGCAGAAAAAAAGCCCCACATTTTGTCATTTACTTGACGTGACTGGGGTGCGTTGAGGAACGCTTTGGCAGTTATAGGGTGGAGATAATTGTAGAGTCATGATAGAGTGGATGATTTCTCTGAAGGAAGCAAGAGGGGTGGAGATGACAGCCAGAGGGAGACGAGAAAGCGAGAGCACGGGGGTGGAACTGTGGACCTCAGGTTAGAAATCCTGTTTTAGATCCAGAAGCAGATGTTATGGCTCAGTTGGTCCAGGCATTAATTGCATCTTGAGAGCTTGAAGGCCTGCATGGATTCGCCCCTGGCCTGAGTGCATTCACCTGTCAGTGGTCAGTCCAGACTAGAACCCTGATCACCGACACCCAGGCCTCCTTCAGCCTTTCTTCCTGCTGCCTTCAAGAGCTAAGCCTAGTCCAGATGAAGCCAGAAACCTCCATCCACTAGGAACAACTTTTTTCTGGCAGAACCCTAGGGACCGAACAGGAAACGTGAGCTGGGGAGGAAAGTAAGTCTGAAACAGAACCATTCTTTTTCAGCCCTGTTGTGAAATTTAAAAATTGTATTCGTTCTGGGTTTGGCCGATTTCATGAGAAATCCCTCTATCTGTGGGTCTTATAGAAATAAGCATTTAAAGAAAAATACGTCCTTTGGAAAGACTCGATAACTAGAGCTGTTGATTTCGTCTGGTTTGCTAGTGCAGGACGAGGGATGTGATGCTTCTTGAAATGCAGCAGACAAGGAAATTTCTGTGGAGGCCCCTAAATCACTTAATGGCATAAGGGATTCCCAGATGGCCTTATCAGCGGCTACGTAAAATTGTTAGGTATCAGCACCAACTAATAAATTTCACTTCGGGTTTGGATTTCTGACATTTGCTCAAATCCTCAGAGAACCGTAGTTACTGTATATCCTCGGACAGTATTTGAATTCTGAATCGCTATACATGGTTGGCCGCCCACTGGGACAGGAAATAAAACTCCATAATAGAATGTCATTTTTTAAAAGTCTGAGCGTTATGAGTTGTGGTGATATTGTATGACAAACTCATGTTTCTTTTTTGTCTCAAATGTTTTATTCTCCAGTAAAACTCATTTGCATTGTTGTCCCATATGGGGATTTGTACATCCCGGTACATGATAAAGATGCAGAAGGGAATTAGGTCACTAGGCATGCTCTTTTTTCTTTTAATAACTCCGTGCAACCTCTTCCTTCTTAATCCCATGCAGACAAAAGCAATAGAAGCTAAACCGTCCAGAGCCGTGATAGGAAAGGCGGACAAGCAAATCCACCAACATGCATCCACTCACTCACTATGGATGTATTTAATTAATCCCATGTGGACTGGTCTTATTCAAATAAAACTATATTTTAGAAAACGGCTGCCTTGTTTTTTGGTCTGTGTTATGACCCCCGATGGAAGCAGCTGGGCTGGTTTAATCAGTCAGTTATTACAGGTCTGGCTTGCTTTCTGCTAATGGCGTCATGCCGGAAAGAATCTGTATTCTAGGCAGGGTGGAAACCTCCCCAGTGGGTAAGGAATTAGGAGAACATTAGAAGGGTCCGAAGCAGCAGCAGCAGGCTGTGGAGGGGAGGATGCTGGACCCCAGATGCGCCCCCAGGAAGGCGGCAAGCTGGGAGCTTGGATGACTTCCACAGGCTGGCGCCCACGTGCAAGCACTTGTGGTGCCCGGCCGCGTTCTGAGACACGTGCTACTGTGGTCCTTTCCAATCCCCTTACTTCACATCACTTTCTACCCAGGACCATCCCACATTGGTGGATGAGAGGTCAAGTTAGCAGCATCAGGATAACTGAAAACTCATTAGAAAACTCTCAACAGGTGCCTGGGATGTGTCCAGGCTTCTCTGGCACTGACTCACCCAGTCCTCACGAAAACCCTATGAGCAGCTGTTATTATTCCCTATGACAAACGTGGAGACTGAGGCATAGAATGGGTAAGGGAAATGTCCAGTATCACTCGGACAGCAGACAACACATCCAGGAGTCAAACCAAGCCAGTTGGGCTCAGAAATTACATCCTTGACCACTACAAGCCCAGTCTCCCAGGGGCCTTGATTTCACACCAGCCAAGATTTGAACATTTAGGACCTTCCTTTCAGAAGCGTATCGTGCCCCAGACTGTTCGTAATAGCGGCACTATTCCGTAATAACCCCGAACTGGAACTCACCTACACGTCCATCAACTGGAAAGTGGACAGATGGAGGCATATTCAACAGCAGGAGACTCAGCACAACTTATGTCCAGGGATGAACCACAGATCAGGTGTGGAGAGAGGGATGGCCAACAGAAAAGAACATGCACTGTATGTGTCCACCGAAAGGTCAAGAACAGGAAAGCTGTCTCTGGTGTCAGAAACCAGGATAGTGGCTCCCCTGAGCAGGGGCTGATGACTGGGAGGGCGCACAGGAGGGTGGTCATGTTTTACTCCTTGACCTGGAAGCTGGTCGCGTGGCAGCCTTCATTTTGGACAAATTCATCAGGTCGATACAGTGCTGTGCGCTCTTTAGGTAGGTTTTCCTTGGCTGAGAAAAAGGTTTTTTTTTTTTTAATAGCTACTTTATTTATTTATTTATTATTTATTTTTGGCTGTGTTGGGTCTTCGGTTCGTGCGAGGGCTTTCTCTAGTTGCGGCAAGCGGGGGCCACTCTTCATCGCGGTGCGCGGGCCTCTCACTATCGCGGCCCCTCCCGTTGCGGGGCACAGGCTCCAGACGCGCAGGCTCAGTAGTTGTGGCTCAGGGGCCCAGCCGCTCCGTGGCATGTGGGATCTTCCCAGACCAGGGCTCGAACCCGTGTCCCCTGCATTGGCAGGCAGATTCTCAACCACTGCGCCACCAGGGAAGTCCGAAAAAGGTTTTTTGAAAACATAACTAAAGAAAGTGTCTTGTTAAACCCTCAGAATTGACAGTCAAACACCATTTGTAAGAGAAATGCAGTTCCTCACCAGGTACTGACTTAGGGCCCTCGTGGAAGGACATTTAGAGCATAAGGTGACAAAAGGAACTTGGAAGGAAAGTCCCTTTGACTTTACTGCGTGCTCTGCTGAGTCGCCAACTAGCTGTGCGGTCTTGGGTGGGTAGGTCACCTGGCTGAACGAAATCTGTGCAGGCGGTTAAGGTCAGCTCCCTGAAGAGGAGCTTTGACCATGACGACACCAAGGAACACAGGGACGAGAAACGCCCTTTGGACGGAACATCCTGTTAGGAAGATTTGCCACCACCAGCTTGGCATGAGACACTCCTCGCTGTTCCCCAGCTTTTGTTTTATTTATATTTTTTACTTTTTCATTCCTGGGGATTTATCTCATTTTCCTGACTGGGTTTCTAGAACATCTTCCCTCCAGCTTCCCTAGATTTCCATACCTAGAAACCAGAGACATTTCATTCTTTGTGGAATGCATTCTGCTTTTCCTTGATGCAAAGTATCATAGTTTCGATATTTTATTTGTATTTCCATTTCACAGAGCATTCTGCCTTCTGAGTGTGAGACACTCACAGCTAGAGCAGGGAGCATTAGCCAATAAGGTCCTCTCCAACCCCTCTGTGGGTCAAATATTTTGGCAAACCTTAGCTGATACTCAGCAGGGTCTAAAGCGGGTAATTGCTGAGATGTGATGAGGGAATAGAAGGCATGCCTGTTGGTTTTGAGGAATGGAAAATTTGTTTGATGTGAGTTTTCGGAATTTGTCTATTTTACCATCAAAATCCTCATCAAAAGAATAAGTATAAAACTCCCTTTTACTCTTAAGGTAGATGACATTGCTCTGCAAACCTCAAGGATAATATCAGATAATATCAAACTCTTAAGAAAGTCAATCTGAGATTCCTCTCTGGTTCAGCTTTCTAAATATTCTTAAATGATAAAGCTGGATGTTTTTCTGCTGCTTCTGTTTTGGAAGTGATTTTTTAAGTGGGGACAAAGGTTTATAACATCTACTGGGAGAAAAAATCTACCAGATTATTCTGAGACTTGGTACTGAATCAGAGCGTAATGTAGCAATTGAATTTTGAATACAGGTGTATTTCCTAACTTGCATTTGTAATTCTTTTGTGAAAGATGGGAAGTTAGAAGATATTGACTTGTATTCTTTATTTTTTTAATCATTTCCAGCATGTTTTACAGTCATATAAAGATCTGTGTGTGTGTGCGCGCACGCATGTGTGTGTGTTCAAAAGTAGGATAAAAAAATTCCACTTGCTTTTTGGGGAAACTTAATTGATTTTAAAAATATGGAGAAAAGTGTACAAATTAGAAATGGCTCAGTGAATTTTCACAAGGTGAATACACCAGTGGGTCCCCCAAGTTTACCTGACAGATCCTTGCAGCAATCTAGCCCATGCAGTTACAGTGGCAGACGCTTTGGTGCCCCACGTCTCATCCCCTGAGCCTACCCCCGTGTCAGCTGCAGCCGAGGTGGACCATCCCCTTGTGAGCTCAGAGTCACGCTGACAGCATCTCGCCTTCAAGAACGTGCTCCATGACTGTCTGGTTTTGCCCTGGAGCCTAAAATGGCAGGAGAGCTCAGTCCAAATCCACAAGAGCAGCCTGGAAACGCATTTCCAGGAGAGGAGGCTTCCAACCAACGCAGACAGGAGTTGGTGGTAGAGCGCCAGCCACTCTTCCTTTCTGGACAGTTCTGGGAGGAGCACTGTGTCCTTTTCAGAGCTCCTGATGGAATCCAGGCCCGGCCGACTCCGGCATGGTCTTGCTGTGCTGGCATCCCCTCCTTCCCTGCTCACTCTCCCTGCTCCCTGGGCACACCACCCAGATAAACCACCTGCATCCAAGTCCTTGTCTCAGGCTCAACTTTTGCAGAACCCCACTGTAAGACAGCTGCCAACAAGGACGTTTTACAGCAGTTTTCTTGGAAGAGTCTATCTTACTCAAGATCCACCAGCCATTGGGTGCCTTCTGAGAAGTTCCCACGTGGCTGACATATAGGTTAGCTGGGCTCAATGGCATGAAAAATGTGGCCTTGGTAGTCCAATCTTCTGTATGTGCCAGATCAACGCAAAATTGGGGCAGGGGGTTTCTTTTAAGTGAGGTAAGTTTACATACAGTGCAATGCTTAATTTTAAATGAATATTGACAAATATATACACCCATATAACCAGCAACCCAGTCAATATACAGAGCATTTTCCATACCCCAAAGAGATCCTTTATATCACTTTCAGTCAAAGGCAAACACTGAGCTGGTTTCATTACTTTGGATTAGTTCTGTCTGTTCTTGAACTTGATATAAACGTATTCACATAGTATGTATCTTTAGTGTCTAGTTTTGTTTTGTTTTATTTTTGCTCAACATAATATGTTTTGAGATGTATCCATTTCATTGGCTATATCAAGAGTTTGTTTCTTTCATGGTTGAGTGGTATCTCATTGGATGAATCTACCACAATTTGAGTACGCATTTGCCTGCTGATGGATATTTGGGTTGCTTCTATTTGGGGGCTATTATGACTAAGCTGCTATGAACATTCACGCACAAGTCTTTGTGTGGATATACATTTTCATTTCTCTTGGGTAAATACCTAGGAGTGGATGGCCGATAGCTTAACTTTTAAAAACTCTTTTCCAAACAAGTAAAGCCTGAAAAGAGGAGAATTGAAAGAAAACAAGAGGAACTTTTAAGGGACAAGCAAAGGAAAAAAGGGAAAAGGAAATTATTTTGTCTTTAGGTGACTACATCATGCAGACAAATATCTTAATAATAAACCGTCTAAAGAAGAGACTTTGAGTCAATTTCAAAGATGGAGAATGAGGGTAGCCATGTTTCTGCATAAAGATCTCGAGAGAATTCTGGAAATAAACAGAATGCCTTAAACTACAACATTAAGCATACTTCATTTAGCTGGAGATCACAGAAAGTGGTAGAGTGCTGAAATGGTTCAAAAAGTAAAGTGTATGAAGAATGTTGGCCTCTGGAGTACTTTAAATGGGTGATGACCATCAATATTCAAGTTGTGGGAGGACAGTGAAGAGGGGGAGATTGGGTTTCTCAATAGGGAGCTGGTAAGAAAGAGGAGAATATATAAAATAATCCAGCAATTTTTTTCATACTCTCTCACATAGAAACTAATTGTGACAGTTTTTATTAACATATTCTGATGTATTAAAGATGTTCTAGAACTACAAATACACATTATATACAAAAAAAAAAACAAACAAACCCTGTTTTCCAAAGTGGTTGCCCCATTTTACATCTGTGCAAGAGGTAGATAGCCCACTTTCTTGCCAATATCTGGTTTTATCAGTCTTTGTAATTTTGACCACTCTCATCAGGGTGGCCTAATTGCTTTTTAAGGAGAAGATGACTGTTTAGATTATTGCTTGGCTTGACCAATACCAACTTCCCTCTCATGGTGCACTGCGTACACGTCCCCGTCCATCAGCCAGGTGAAATGATTGGGCCAATGGACGGTTAATGGACGTGACAGAAGCAAAAGCATGTAACGTCCTCGTGCCCTGAGCCTTGCCTTCCTGCACTTCTGCCAGCACCCTGAGAAGAACGTGTCTTGGCTGATCCACTGATGCAATAAGGAGGGGAGATGTGGAGAAGAGCGAGACCCAACCTGCTCTCGGAGCTGAACACAGTGTGAAGCAGCCACCTTGGACACGTGGAGAATCAACGAACGCTGTTTTAGGCCACTGGGTGGTGGGAAGCCTTGTTACATGGCATTACCATGGCAGTGATGGATTGCCACCATAGAGACAGGCGTCCTTGTCAAGCTCGTCAAACTACCTAGAAGCATAGCTGTCCTGCTTGCAGGTAAACTTACTGCTGAAGTCTGAATTGAGCCAAGCTAGTGAATGGCTGCATTCTAATTATTCCAGGCAACCTTGAACTCCCACCACTCAATATTTAACAAAAGCTTGATTAAAATATTTACAGAGGACTGCCTGAAAGTTATGCCATCCATTGCCCGAGTTCTCTAAGATGTCTGTGCGTTAATCCCAGGTGGCAGAGCTGTGTCCTAAGACTGGATTGTTTTCATTCTCCCAGGGCAGTTGCTACAAGATCATGCTTTGGTGTTACCCCATCAAGGTATCTTGGAGACAATTACATGTTAAACTTTCATGATAGGTGTGCTTATATCTGCTGTAAGGACATTGTTGAGGATGCTGTATGAAATGCCAGGAGTGGGAAATCATTTCTAGTTTCAATACCTGGGACATCTGGAATCTCCTGAAGAACTCTGAGTTTGTATTACATCACGAATCATGCGGCTGGTCCAGTTGTTCTCCTTGCACTGGCCACCAGAAAATTCAGGTCAAATTTGTGGCCCACTGTACTTAACCTTTGAACATGTATTTTAAAGATTATCTTCGCTCTTGGCTACTCTCTAATATTCTTACTCAAGTAATTTAAAATTGTGTTTAGTCCTCTGTATGAGGTTTGGTGGGGATTTGGTTACAGAATGTGGTGGTGTCCATCCCTGGTTCTACCGGCCACCCAACTGCCTGTTTTCATGATGGGTCCTCCCACTTCATTACTCTCATCAACTTCACTTCCAAGTTCCATCACTTTGTCTTCTTTATTTTTCTTATTTTTTTAATTACTTTATTTTTTTAATTTAATTTTTTATTCTATATTGTAGTATAGTTGATTTACAATGTTGTGTTAGTTTCAGGTGTACAGCAAAGTGATTCAGTCATACATATACGTATTGATGTATCCATTCTTTTTCAAATTCTTTTCCCATATAGGTTATTACAGAATATTGAGTAGAGTTCCCTGTGCTATACAGTAGGTCATTGTTGGTATCTATTTTACATATAGTAGTGTGTATCTGTTAATTCCAAGCTCCCAGTTTATCCCTCCCCCCATGGTTCCCCTTTGGTGACCATAAGTTTGTTTTCGAAGTCTGTGAGTCTTTCTGTTTTGTAAATAACTTCATTGTATCATTTTTTTTTAGATTCTACATATAAGTGATATGATATGATATTTGCCTTTCTCTGACTTACTTCACTTACTATGATAATCTCTAGGTCCATCCATGTTGCTGCAAATGGTATTATTTCATCCTTTTTTATGGTTGAGTAATATTCCATTGTATATATGTATCACACCGTCTATATCCATTCCTCTGTCGATAGACACTTAGGTTGCTTCCATGTCTTGGCTATTGTAAACACTTTGTCCTCTTTAGTTCAGCCAATGTGCTGAGCACACACGATGTGCCAACTCTGTCCCAGGCACTGAGAAAAAAATATGAACATGGTTGGCTCTTGCCCTCAAGGGACTAGCAATCAATTGAGGAGATTGGACAGGGATTAGGTAAGTACATCTCTGTTCTCAACTATGAATTTGGAATAACAGGAGTATCTGCATGATGGACTGTTGAGGGATCAAGTTAGAATGACATAAATAGAGTGTCTGGTCCTCAGCAAACACTCGGTGAGCTTTATTATAATTGATTTTGTTGTAGATCTTATTTCTTGACTATTTCAACATCGTCTTAGCTACTATTTTTGTCTCCAATTTCCTATCACACCAAACTGCCCCTGAATGCTTTTAGTAATCTTTAAAAATAACTTATTATAAATATAGAGAGATATACATACACATATTTTGAAAAAAGTTATAATGCACAAACACTCAGAAGTAAATAAAAATTAATCCCTCTGCTTAAAAATATCTATTTAATATCTTAGTGAGTTTATTCCCAGACTTGTCCTTTTCCTGCAAACGTGTATGAGACGGTTCAGTAGAGGAATTTAGAGTCTGGGATCTGACGCCAGACTTTCCTGATTGGATTCCACTTCTACCACTTACTTTTAAGAAGCTACTTCATCCTTCTCTGCCACTGGCTCCTCAACTTTAACATGGGATCACAAGATATTCAGGTGGGTCTCAGCTCAAGACAATCGATGCTCATTCTAAGTGAGTTGCAAGACCATGATGTAGGTTTTACAAAAGAGGAGGTTGACACTGGTTATGTGACTCTTAATTGTTCACCCACAGAAGTAGAATAAAAAGGTTGGAGGCTACTGAAGAAGGAAGGAGAGGCATTTTGAAGAGTAGTTGCTGCTTTGAGTCCTGCACTCCCACAGTCGAGAAAGAGCTGGGTGTCCCCCTGTTCATCTCAAGCCAAGGGAGTAGCCTTCGTAGAGAAGTCGGAGGGCAAACGAGTCTCCTGCAGACTTTCCATGGCACCATTGATTCTCAGCTTCCTGAGATCATTATTTGAATGTGTGCCTTATCTCCTTATCTAGACAATAAGCAGCTTGAGGGCAGAGAATGTCCTTTTTTCATTATGTCGTACACTTACTTGCCAATATTTGATCACACACACTAGATGCCAGATATTGTGCAGGGTGATGGGACTATTAAATAACCAAGACACAAGTTTCGCCACATGTTTCCCCTTCCTGTAATAGGATTATATCCACTGACACTAGGCTTGATCCATTGACTTGCTTGGTGTATCCGTTTGCACCTGCAGCATAACAAGTAACTCCAAATCTTAGTGGCTTAAGACAGCAATCACGTATCAGCTCATGGTTCTGTGGGTTGGTGCTCTGAGCTGAGCTCAGCCGTGTGGTTCTCTGGCTACTCCCGCCTGGGCTCACTCTTATGAATGTAGTCAGCTGGGGCTCAGCTGTGCTGGGTGATAGGGGATGGCCTCACTCCCATGACATAGGTTGGCAGGCCATTACAAAGGCACCTTGGTTATCTTCCACATGCCTCTCCAGGACACTAACTCATGTCAGGGTGGTCAAAGGGTTCCAAGAGCAACAAAAAAAGACAAGCCCTAATATGCAAACACTTTTCAAACCTCTGCTCATCTCTGTAGAAGAATGGCAAGGATTTGCCAGACACCTGTGGAAACAGAAAATTTACAGTCATGATGTTCCAATTCAAGCTGAAGTCATAAGAGAGCAGAAAGTGTGAATAGGCAGAAACCAGTGAGACTGAGAAAAATATAGAGAAAATAAACAAGCAGAAGCAACCAACCAGAGAAAAACAGAGGAGAGATAATAAAAAGGAGAGGGGATTCCAAGAGAGTTCAAGAAGTCCTTTCAGTATCATGCCAAGTTCAACTTTACATTATAATAAATTACAGTAAGTTCCCTTATTCCTAAGTCACTCAAGTGAACCTCTGTTCCCTGTAACCAAAGAGACTTGCTATAACAAGAATTAGTGCCAGAAGGGGGTTTGTTGGAGCCAGACCCTCATAAGAAATGCAGGGTGTTTGGAACAGGCAACCGGGGCTGTGAGAAAGTCTTCATAACCTGGGACGGAAGGGGAAGATGCCATTTCAAACAGCAATGCAATGGTACATCAGGCTACTGTTTGTGGTTTCTTATAACTCACACCACCTTGCAGGTGAGGCTTTGGGGGTTTGGGGATACGCTATGCAGGGCTGCAGGCGTCAGAGGAGTGCTCAAAAGAGCAGTGAGGTATTGCCAGTCGCTGAAGATTGAGTTCTGCATCTGGGTTGTGCAGCTGTTCGGGAACACACTGTGACCCTACTGAACGATGCCCTTCCCGCCTGGAGGTGACACAACGGGTCCATTGAAGAGTAAGTCTGAAAATGTCGTATGCACCACTGAATTGCAGCATGGGCCAAATTCCCAGTATTAACATTTTCCACGACCCAGGCTAAGTATCTGATTGGTAGAGACTGAGACTTTGCCAGTAAGTATGGGGCTATCTGGAAGACACCCAAAGATTTGGAGATCCCTTGCACCTTACACTTTTCCTGAAGACTTCCCACTTTAGAGACCCCGCCACTCACCCATCCATCCTCACACAAGCTTCTCTCTCTCCATTGAGAATGGGTGGTGGCAACACTGGTGCTACTCAGGTCCCCTCAGATCACTTTTTACCATTTTGGGGGGAAGGCGGGGTTCCTGGCTTTGATGTGCTTTACTTAACAAGAGCTTGCACCCTTGTCTCTTTCTCAGACAACTGCCCTCTGGCTACTGGACCCTGCTTTCGGGAGTGTCTAGAAATGGACCTAAGATTTTGCACCCAATTCCAGAGTGTGTGTGTGTGTGTGTGTGTGTGTGTGTGTGTGTGTGTGTGTGTGTTGGGGGGATGGGCAGTTTCCACCACCAAGCAATTCTCTGACACCAGCTGGGTGTCCTACCATCAAACTCAGTTCTGATTCTGTCTACCTGGAGATGGGGTCAGATCTCAGGGGTTAGGGGCTCGGTGCTACACGACTGCCCACGCCCACCACTTCAGATGCCAGTCACAAGTCCAGGTGGTCACCTGTGCTTCCACCAACTGGCGGTAGATTGGAGGTGCCAACGACGCCTCCACGGGTTCTGTTAATTTGCTAGAGCGGTTCACAGAACTCAGAGAAACATTTTACTTACTAGATGACCTGTTTATTAGAAAAGGGTACAACTCAGAAACAGCCAGAGGGAGGAGATGCACAAGGCAAGGCGTGGGGAAAGGGCACGGAGCTTCCGTGCTCTCTCCCAGGACACCCCTCTCTCCAAATCGCCACATGATCATCAACCCAGGACTTTGGGGGTTTTTTGGAGGCTTCATTACAAAGGTCTAATGGATTCAATCATTGGCCATTGTCCGTTGAACTTAATCTCCAGCTGCTCTCCCCTCCCTGGAGGTCAGGGGTAGGGATGAAAGTTCCAGCCCTCCAATCACATGGCAACCAGCCCCATCCTTAGGTGGGGTCCAAAAATCACTTCATTAACATAACAGAAGACACCTGTATCCCTCTCATCATTTAGGAAATTCCCAGGGTTTTAGGAGCTCTGTGCCAGAAACAAGGCCAAGATCAATTATACATATTTTTCATGATAACTCACAGGATCACAGTGCCCTTTGCATGACTTTGCCTGAGCAGCATCCTGGGGATTTTGTCCTGTCCCCATCCTGCATCCCCCCACCCCCCAGGATCCCTCAGGAACACGTCTGTAATCAATCACCTGCACACGTCTCGATTTCCGAGTCGCCCTCTAGGGAACCAGACATAGGGCAGAATAAGTGGGTGTGGAAGCAAGCAGGGTGGGCAACAGGTGCTAAGTAAGGTACATCTCTGTAGGATGTAGGGGTCACAGGTACTTATCCAACAGGGGAGCGTGGAGTCGGGGGGGCCAGTGTGGACCGTGGGAGAGCAGAGCTTGACAAAGCATGGTCGCTGGTTTGATCTTGTGGGGAGAAGCACACAGCCCCAGAACTGCCTTAGTTCCTGACATGCCCCACTTTCAGATCCAGGACAAGCACATCTAGAAGGAACATCCTCCCTTCACTCCTTCAGATTTTAGTTTTCAGTTCATATAACACAGGATCCGAACAAAAACACTTGCACCTATGTGGAAGGTGGATCAGAAAGTGGTCCAACGCCCTATCCTGTCCACAGAAAAGGGCCCGATTGACATTTTTGAAATCACTGTGGCATTTTTTGGTTATAAAATCCCATAATTCCATGAATAGACGATTTACAAGGGGATGAGCAGGCAAGACTGGGAATCCAGAGGCACCACCTTTGCAGGAAGATTCACAGACGTGTCTCACTGGCCTGGCTCGGAAGGCAGAGCCTCTGTGCGGGATCACAAAGCATTTGCCAGGTGCCCCAAAATTTTAAGAAGGAAAAAAGAAAAATGGGGGATGGGGGAATCTCTGTATATACTTAAAATGTTTTAACACTTGCCTCTTATTAAATTAAAAAGGTATTTAAAAAGTGTTTTCATTGGTCTTTGATAAAAAGATCCCTGTTTGGAATATCAGAAAATCACTCATAATTGTCTTCACACCCATTGAGATGAGGACCTCTTCTCAGGATCTCCCAAGTCTGGTCCTTTTGGAACAAGGACAGGCAGGTGGGCATGCAGAGGTAGGGGTGCCACCAGCACATAGAGAGTCGAGACTATCATTTTTTTAAACAAAATTCTCTTTCATTTGGAGTAGAACGAATTCTTGAATCCCATTGCGATTAAGCTGAGTGGCACAGGCTTAGCTTAAAGCAGCGAGTTCTACTGGAAGGACCCTTCTCGGTGAAATCACTTTATAAATTGAGGGGGTGAGACACCCCCTCTATCAAGCATCGAGCATGTGTTATGTGTCTCACTGAATCGAGCATCGAGCATGTGTTATGTGTCTCACTGAGTTGCGTGCCAGACATGCTTTTAATGTCTATTGAAGGAGGAATTTACCTGTAAGTGGTTTTCAAGGCCATTGGAAGAAAAGCAGTTGAACTGCTGAGGGTGTGCAAACCTAGCGGACAAAGAGATACAGGCAGAGCAGCACGCGTGGGGATCTGGATGAGTCCAGCTGTGTGCAGGAGTCAGGCCAGGGGTCCCAGGCAGCCACGGACACCAACCCACCTACAGTTCTCGTGCCTATGGCCCTAAGGTGAGTAGGCATCCCTTTGTGAGGAATTACTCAGGAAATCTACGTGAAATAAACACACACATCTTCAGGACGTCCTGGCTCTGCCCTAAGTCCCAGACCTTGGCTCCAAACCTCTTCCTCTCCCTCACTGGGCAGTTAGGGTCTACGGTGACACCTTTTCTTGACCCAGCACCCATTCCTCTTTCTGTGGTAAGCACCCCCTTGATCTACCTTTGGGAACTGTGGCGATGAACGGTGTTACAGCTACAAGGGCTATACAGAGGCTGTGAATGAGGAATTCTGAGTCCAGGAGATGAAGCGTCTGTGTTTGAGCCCTGGCGATACCACTTCCCAGCTGAGTGGCCTTGGGTAAGCCGCTTACCCTCTCTGAGCTGGCGTTTCCTCATCTATAAAATAAAGATAATAACACACTGCCTCCTGCGGAGTGTCAAGTGACTGAGTCTATGTGCCTGGCACACACTCAGGGCTGAACTGGGGTTAGAACTAAGCAGTATCACCCTCTCCGTCCTTGTAGTCCTGGTATGAACGTAAGTCCGTGTGTCCTGACCATTCCAGGGGGTGGGCGTGTGACCCACACTTGGCCAGTCAGACCCTTTCTCCTGGGAATTTGATTCTTGAACCAAGCGAAAGGACAGAGAAATTCATGGAGCCACCGTCCCCCAGGATGCGTGAGGATGCTGCCCACGGTGCTTACCTCCCCCTCCCTGGATGTCTGGGTCCCCGTCCTTCCCAAGACCGGGCTCTCTGGTTCCCCCTTTGGGCACCAGGAGCGGTCCCATGGCCTTCCAGCACCTCCCTGTTTGCTGAGTTACTCAGATCTGTTTCCATTGTTTATAAACAAAGCAGCCCGGCCAACCCCGCAACACTGGGAACACTGCAGTCTTTGTCTTTGATTCAAGGTCCCTGATTGATTTGCTCAGGCACATTATTCAGAAAGAGAAAAGGTCAAAGGGCCATAAATCCCTACCATAACTTTAGAGACTTCAACCTGCAGAGATGTGGTAGAGAGCAGAGATCCACCACCCAGCTCCCCTTCAAGGAAAGACTTGCTGCCCAGCTGCATAAAAAACGACCCCAAGTCTCAGTGGCATGAAACAATCGTTCAATTTACTCATGGATTCTGTGGGTGACACATTCAGAGAGGGCAGAGCAGGGCCAGTTTGCCTCTACCCCAAAGGTCTACAGCCTCTGCTGGAAGACCCCAAGGCTGGGGGATGCAAGATTTAACAGCTTGGTCACCCACACACGGCATTCGATGCTGGCTGTCAGCTGAGACCCCAGCCAGGGATGTGGTCCAAACGCCTATTCATGGCCCCTCCCATGGCCTGGGTTTCCTCACAGCATGGTAGCCGGGTTCCAAAGGCCAGTGTTGGGAATCAGACAGAGCCAGTGGAAGCTCGATGGTCTTCTATGTCCTGGCCTCAGAAGTCACACGGTGTCACTTCCCCACAATCTACCTGCTGTCTCTTTGTGCCCGGTTTGGAGGGGAGGGGAAATGGACACCATCTCTTGGTGGGAGAGTGGCAAAGTTCAGGAAGAGTGCATGGGACCAAAAATATCGCTTTGGCCCATTTGGGGAAGTACAATTTGCCACATGCATGTTCCTTTAGAGAGAAAATACCAAGAGTGAGATTTGGCTCAGTGGGGGAACTGTGGCTTAGCCACTGAGGATGAAAATGTCCGGATGTAAAAGGAAGAAAGGGGAAAAACATACCAATAGTATGAAATATCATACGTTTGTATCTTGTAAATAAAAACTTTCAAATAAGCTTGGAAACACTTCAGTGCTTTGCCTCATGTAGACCACTGGTTCCTAATTTGAGCCCATGATCCACACTATTATAGCTGCAGGAGTGTGATAAAAGTCACTCAGAGAAAGATGCTCTTCCCACACCACCACCCTCCAATCCAACCACAAGTCTATACAGAGAAGAGCGAGTTTGGGGTGCAAGGAGATGGCTGGACCAGGCTAATGGTGAAAGCCATGCTCCCACCCCAGAGATAATGCTCGGGCGAAGCCGGCTATTCCCTGATGGGCTGGAAATTGATGCCACCTTTGCATCCGGGATCTTTCTTTCAATTTCCTGGCTCTGCCTTCTCGAGGCTGGTCTCATTTGTGGCAGATACACCCTCGTGGGCCAGTACTGAATACATGGTCATTCCTGCCAGGTGCCAGTGGAGTCTCTTCCACATGAAATCAATTCCTGGGCTTTATCCTGATTGGACCAATGTAGTCCACCCACTCATCCCTGAGCCAATCAATGGCTGAGGGGAGGGAAAGTGCTGACCAGCTAATGACAGGACCACCCACCCCACCCTAAGGATGACTGTGCCATCTTAATGAAGCTTAAAGATGGATACGGGAACAAAAGTAGGGGTGCAACTTGCAAGCAAAGGGGAATGAATGCACCAGAGAGAGTAGCCCTCACCTGCCGTAGTTTCTGACACTTCCTTCCAGCCGGTGCTCAGTCCACGGTGCTCAGCTTGAGACCTTTGTCTTCTTTTCTTCTCTATCCCCCATTTTCCATGAGCTTTTTATTCATCGGCCTCCTAAATATCCTTCCAATCCATCCACCTCCCACCATTCCCCTTGCTAATTCTTTCCCTTGCCCAGGCCACCCCCTTGGCTTCAGTCGTGGTTAGAAGACAGAAACTTCACGTAATATTTTAGTAGAAATGGAATGAAATAGTTATAAATTCTGCAACTGAAACAATAAAAAGTAAACTCTAAGGAGTCTCTGAAGTAGCAACCGCAGGAAACAACTACCATTCTGGGGCTGAGGGATACAGGAGGAGAGGTTGAAATACCGAACCTTAGAAGCATGGAGAAGGGGCTCCACGGGGCTGCAGTGCTGCTTGGGGTGGTGTCTCCCAGCAGAAGCAATGAGAGTGGCTCTGCAAATGTCACATCATTTGCAAATTGCTTGAGTGGAAGGTGAGCGACCACTGCTGGGATGACGTGAGGCTGGGAGATGCTGTCAAGAACAGGAAGTAATCGGACAATAAGTTCCTACTGTAGAGCACAGGGAACTCTATTCAGTATCCTGGGATAAACCATAATGGAAAAGAATATAAAAAAGAACGTATATATATATATATATATATATATATATATATATGTATAACTGAGTCACTTTGCTGTACAGCAGAAATTAACACAACATTGTAAATCAACTATACTTCAATTAAAAAAAAAAAAAAGAACAAGAAGTAATCAGGAACAGAAGACAGTCAGGAAGTGTGGCGAAGGTGCTGTTCATGTGAGAAGACGGAAGGAGCAAGTCCCTTCTCGCTTAGCCTGGCAGGCTCCTCTGAGCCCCCCACATTGTCAGAGCCCAGGAGAAGCAGAAATGAGATGTGCGATTCCCAGCCCTCGCATCACAGAGCAGAGTGGAAAGGAGCAGCTTGGCACTGAGGGACAATATCTCATGCACTGGTTTCCTAAGCAATCCCTTTGCACTCTTCGTTTTCCAGTGCATCCGCCATCCTCGTTGCCCCAAGTGACACCCAAATGCAGGACCGATGAAGGACTGAGAGTAATCCCACTGGGGAAGAGTGTGCAGTGGGGAGAGGATTTGCAGCCATTCTGGAAGTGGAAGAAGGAATGTTCTAGTGGCCAGGACCCCGCTCGCACTGTGAGTGGAGATTTAGACTTTTGCAAAACAATCCTTGATGTGAAATTAGCCTTGACAATTTGAACATTATTGGCTTTGCAGTGTTTCTTTTGCTCTGAATTTGTGAAATATTTAACAGTTGCACAAGAGCTATAATCCAAGAAGTTTAATTAATATGTATCCATACAGACTTAAGTAGTTTTATTTTAATAAAAATAAGTCACTTCTGAGGGTCCTCAAGATATGTTTCCCTTTAAAATGGGTTCGGGCATTGCTCCAACTGATGAAAAGGAAGATGTGATCTGACTTCTGGCCAGGGAGTCCAGTAGCGCTGACCCCGCAGTCCCCTAGCCCGCAAGACGGGGCTGGGGGAAGGGGCAGAAATACCATCACACGTTTTGGATGTGTCGAGAGCTCAAGCAGGTTGGAAGACATAACAGAGATGTGGGTGCAAGCAGGTGATAGGGTTGATGGACGATTCAAGGACAGGCAGAGAAGCATCTGATACTATCAAATATGACTCTCTGTGTTTGGAAATGTGGCTGCTGATTCCATCTGTATCGATTCAATGAAGGTACAGATGTGCTGAGGGGACAGAGAAAAATGAGGAGGGCCCATCAGAGAAGATGAGGGTTGTAGCATTTGAGTTGGGCCTTAAATGATTGTTTAGATCTTAAGAGAGAGAGAACTGGGGTGAGGGCCTGCCATGTCAAGGGCTCGGCGAGCCAAGGCAGGGGGATGGCTGGCCGGAGATGCTGGAGTGAGGAGGGTAGAGGGTGCAGAAGACCATAAGCCACCAGGTCACTGTGAGGGCTACAATCCCAGGTAAGGGAGGTGGTACTTTATTCTGATATAGAGTTGGAGCGACCCTCTGCCCTTTAATGAGATGGGCAGGGGGCACAAAATCCAAATTTGTTATCATTGTTCTTGTTTTTCCATTAAGGAAGGTGAGATTCAGAGACATCGCCCAAGATCACAGGGCAGTTGAAACCGGCGTGGAGGAGCCATACCTGCTTCCGGCCCCCTTGGGCACGAGGGGACCGCTCTTCTGTTCCTGTCGGGCAGGTGGCCGGGGAAGAGTATGGCTAGCACCACGCGCTGCCTGGAATCCCGAGGCAAAGGCTCATCTGCGCATCTCTCTGGCTGGCACGGAGAGGAGCATCCACATCACACAGACCCCACTCTGGCGGAGTTGGGGTGGAGGAGTTCAGAGGCCCCAGTCCATCTGGGAGATGTACAACCGCGCAGCTCTCCCTGGTCTGCCATTAGCGCTTTATCTGGAAAGGCCAAACAGCTCCTGCCCTGGAAATTGTATCTCATTTCTTTAAAAAATGTGTGTGGATGGAGAAGGGGCAGACAGATGCCTGGGAGGAGACCAGGAAAGGGGGGCAGCGAGGAACGGTAAACAGATAAAATAAATGGGCCTGGTGCATGCCTTTGGACCATTTAGCTGTAGTCTATTGATTTGGATTTTCTCCCCCTACCCTGGGAGTAATCAATTTTTCGGTGGATGGGCAGAATACAATAATTGCAAGCAAACTCTTCAAATGGGTTGTCATTAATTTGCCTTTTGCCGGTCCATGTTTCTCTCGGAATAAGATGCGTTTAGCTTTCTCCAAACACTATTGGAGGAACGCTCTGGGGATTTTCTGGGGCTGATTGGCACGGGGCAGGGAATGCGGGCTTGGGAGGGGGCGTGCAGAGCTGGTGCGGACTAATGAAGCCGCTGTGGTGGCTCATCTTTACAGAGTCACTTATTACCACTAATTGGGAGGGACAGTTCAAATACGCACAGAGGATCAGTGATCCCACGAGCGTGACGTGGTTTCAAAGAGGCCTTCGGGACTCCCCGAACCCCTGCAGCCGGCTGGCTGAATGCCGGGGCCTCGAGGCGTCCACAGAGCAGAGGCTTTGTCAAGGGGTCCCGTAGAAGCCAGCAGACTTAAGAAAGCGAGGTTTGCCAATCATCACAGGGAGCCACAGACAGACACGCAGCTGCCCGGGACACTTAGAAAGTCAACAGCTGACGGAAGGGGAGAACTCTGAGCTTGGCTGTCAATGGACCTCAAGATGTGATCGGAATTAATTTGCAGAACATAGTTAGATGTTGTTGTCTTTAAAGAGCCCAGTTGGTTTTAAAGAACATTTATTTGTGTGAGCGTTCCAGTATGAATAACCTGGCACACGCTAGGGTTCCCCCACCTTATCTTTTGAGGATGTCCTTTGTAAGAAGACATTAATTTCTTTTATTTTTTAATTGGAGTATAGTTGCTTTACAAGGTTGTGTTAGTTTGTGCTGTACAGCAAAGTGAATCAGCCACACGTATACATATATCCCATCTTCTTTGGATTGCCTTCCTATTTAGGTCACCACAGAGCACTGAGTAGAGTTCCCTGTGCAATACAGTAGGTTCTCATTAGTTATCTATTTTATACATAGTATCAATAGTGTATATATGTCAATCCCCATCTCCCAATCCATCCCACCTCCCCTTCCCCCCTTGGTATCCATACGTTTGTTCTCTATGTCTGTGTCTCTATTTAAGAAGACATTAATTTCTTCTCTAGTCCACTAAATTGATATGAGTGACTGCACCACGCCCATCCCAATATATGTTGGCCAATATTTCCAAATATTTGGTTGCATTTGTGCCAAACAATTAGTCATTAGTCAATGTTTTCAAAGGACACCTGGATTTTCCAGATGTCCACAAGGAAGGGGTCACACCCGCCCCCATCCGTTCATTCTGCAAAGGTATGAAGTGCCTACAATGGGCCCGAAACCACTTCAGGCACCAGGGACACAGCTGTGAAGGAAAGGAAGACCCAGCTGTCCCAGGTTTCCAATCCCATGGAAGGTGGGGACACGGAGAGTAAGGAAGCAATAAACAAATTCATTTCAGACCAGGAACTGGTCTGAGGACCACAGAGAGGGCTATGCTCCAGCCAGTATTTCACTTGGCTTTTCATCCTCCTGCCCTGACTCTTGAGGAAGAGAAGATCCAGCAGTGCTCCCCACAGGCGCACTGCGGAGCTCTGACTTTGGAGGGGACTCAGATAAGGCCAAGTTCAGGTGCCTGGTTTAGACACATGAAATACAAGCCCTTCAGAATCTAATTATCATCCCATCCTGTGGAAGTGTGTGTAAGAGAGTCTGGTGCTGTCTATAGAGATAATTGATCATAAGCCAAGGATTGGGTACCTTGTCTTGGGGCTGGCTTCATCCTCACTGTGTCTTGCTTCCTGGTTGTTCTCATGATTTCTACTTTAAAAATACACATCCATCATCATCATCATTGTCGTCATCACACACACACACATCTCCAAATGAAAACTTGTAGATGGTAGCACCTTGGAAGGAAAAAAAAGTCATTTGTTTTCTCCCGAACGCTGAAAATTACATGATCTATTTATGACATAGGCAGATGGTGTGTATCTGGACTTCCACTTTGAAAGTATTTTCAAAAAGGTGACAAACCTTCCTCCATGAATTGAGCAGACCTAAAAAAGGGATATCGGTTTATGAAATTCATATAAAGCCATCCTGCCAACCTTTGCATTTGTTTTGAAATTTAAATTGGAATAATGAGCTGTTAAATCAAGCTAGTGGGTAAGCAGTCAAATGTTTTCCTGGAGAATGTAAGTCTTCATACTTCACAAGAGATTAAGTTTGGGTTTCTCAGCATGGAAAATAGGAAATTATTTGCTGGGTAATGCATTCCATTTTAGATTTCCTGTGACATATTAAGAATGAAGCGGTTGTTCATTGATACCTTCCAAGAGACCCCAACATGGGGAAAACAATGCCCCCTTCACTTCTGTGTGAATGCGTTCAGTTCTTTTCTGCACATCTGGAAGTCATTTATTTTGCTCTGAGACATCTGCAGGAGCTGCTGACATATGACGGAGGCAGGGGCGCTGGCGACCTGGCCAGACCGTGGCCATCCTCGCTCCCGGTGAGGCCTGGCTTTGTTGGAGGCAAGAGCAGAACTCGCTTTCCCACTGGGTGATGCGAACACGTTGACCAATTAAAGAGCCAGTCAAATATGCTTAAAATGCCTTCACGGAGAAAAAGGAATGTATGTTGCTAAAATGAACGCTTCATTTTGAGACCTAAAAGGAAAACGTCTGGCTCAGCTCTCTGTGGGATTTCTTTCTAATGAGCCTGAACACAAAATGTCTTTTTGTAGGTGGGTATGTATATATGTGTGGGTGAGGAGATACGCAACATCAACAAATTTATCATTTTAAAATGACTCCATGTGATTGCTGCTCGGCCCCTGTGTATTCTCATTGGTCAGAAGAAGTGCTTGGGAATCCACCTCCAGCACACCTTTGGGTTTGTTTGGTTTTTTAAAATTTTTATTGGAGTATAGTTGATTTACAATGTTGTGTTAGTTTCAGGTGTACAGCAAAGTGAATCAGTTATATATATACATATACCCACTTTTTTTTTTTCAAATTCTTTTCCCGTATTCCAGCACACCTTGGGGGAGAACGTATTAGGAGCACGGAGCTGGGCGCTCTGGGGAGGCAAGGAGCATCCGTAAACGATGCCAGAGGGAGGTTCTTCCTCTGCTTTCACAAAGAAAGAGAGCATCTGAAATTAGGTCACGCCCCTAGGTCACAGGCTAAACTGTTGCACTGTGCCATGCTGAGCATGGGCACCGGTGCTCCAAATACGGAATGAAGGATGTAGGAAAGCCCCTCTGACTCCCCACCATCATCCCACACCCTGCAATGCCATCCTTAGAACTTAGGGGGTGGTAAGCAATGCCCTTTCTTAGCAAGCTTATTGAGCATCCAAATACTCTTGGAGTTGCTAAAAGTTCAGTGGGCATCTCTAGTCATCATAGCAGCTTGATTGGAAGGAAGGAAGACAAAGCATGAGAATGTCATTTAGGGCTGGATGTTGGGAAGAGAACTCCGAAGCCTGGCTTGGCCTCCTGTATAGTTGTAACAGGGACCTGCCCTGCTGAGGACCCAGAGAAGGGGTTTGAATGGCTGAGGAGGAGGAACAAGAGTATGGCACGGGAATCATTCCCAATAGAGCTGGATCCTTTCAGGCTTTTACAGAGCACACTCAAGGGAGGGGGTGGGAGTTGGAGAAACGGCCTGTTGAAATATGCAGTAGGGATGCAATGATGATAGTGGGGTGGAGGACGATTATGATGGGGATCAAGGAGAGGCACCCAGGAGAAGGTAGCACCCTGGGGAGACAAAGGGTGAGACGCTGAGCCTGGTCCCCCCAGCAAGGAGCGCGTCTTGACCTAAAGCTCATGCGATTAGATCATAGTCTGTAGTATCAGTAACTGAAATTTTTTACTTGAAACCCAGGGGCTTTTTCCAGCTTCTAGGGGGGCCTCATGTCTTTCTAAATCAGAAACCAGATCTACTAATATTGCCTCCTGGGTAACAGGAAGGAAGGGAGAGATGGGAGCTGACGGGTGTGGTCTGTGGCAGAAGATTCAGAGGCATAACTCGCAGAGTTTTCCTGCTCTGGGAGAGAAGATGAAAGTTGCCCTGATCCGATCACACAAGGAAGGGAAGGACAAGCCACGGTGAGGCCCAGAAGCCAAGAGAGAAGTCCAGAACAGACCGCTGTCCGCAGCCAAGCTGGGGAGTTATAAGGAATCCATTCATCCGTTCATTCCACAGATATTTACTGAGTAACTAGGATACACCAGCTACTGTTCTAGGCACTTAGGATGTCTCTATGAACCAAACAGAAAACAATCTCTACCCCCATAAAGCTTCCATCCCAGCAGGGAAAGCAGACAGTAAATAGTAAACCGAAATAAATCAAGCGCACAGTCCTGTAGAGGGTAAAACATGCCAAGAATAAAAGACAAGTAGGGAGAGCGGAGAGACCGAAGTGGGTTGGGGAGTCATAATTTGGCATGGTGACAGTGGCCACACTAAGCCAGGTTGCACTCAAGACATGAAAGAGTCAGGGGATGGGCCAGGTGTGGCCCTCTCAGCTCCTCACGGCTGTCCAGTGACAGCCCTGTTTCCACTAGACAGCCGTCCACGGCCTCCTACCTTGGAATGAAACTTGCCTGTGTCCCCCCGATTCTCTTCGTACCCATTCTGTGACAGCCACCACCTTCGGACAACCCAGCACACGGCCAGAGGGAGGCTGAGGAAGCCCTGATGGTGATCAAAACAGAATGAGACAGAAGCATGTGACAAGCTGACAAGGACAGCAGTGGAACCCTCAAGCAAAGCAGATTCCTTCCACTTCAGAATGTCACCCAAATCAATCCCCAAATGAGTCTTTCGATACTGAGCTGTTTTGTTTCTGTTGCTTACTGATTGGATTGTATTTTACAGCTGACTGTCTCCAGGGCTCAGTCTACCTCTTGTGATACCTTTTAAATTTTATTTTTCTTTTTTCAGGCTTATTTCATTTTGACCATTGGGTCATTACACTTCGTATTAACTATACTTCTTATTAAGATTTTTTCTTGGCAAAGTGTGTGTCAGTCACTCTATTTATGAAGTCACAACAAGTTCATTAGAAATAAAGCAGGGTATAAATAAACCCCAAAACGGATAGGATCTATGAAATCCATAAATCCCCAATTTTGGGGGATCGCCTTGATTTAAAAATGGTGCTCCCAACAACATTATTACAACCTAGAAATTCAAACTTTATCTCCCAGCCTCAAACTCAAGCGGCCTGGAAATTGGTGGCTAACCAGTCGTCACCAGATGTCCTAATTTGGGGCTTAAATTATGTGGCCATGGAGAGATATGTTTGTTCACTGTATAGTTTGTCCTCTTTATGCGTCTTCAAGAATATTTCAGCCTCCTACTTCCCTTACTTGGAAACAATCCCAAAGGCTAATATCTCCAGGCGGTGAGATTTGGTCCCCAGAATCATGAATTCCCACAAGCCCTTGTCCTTTGCTGATAGAATCTTCCCTTTCAGTATAAGTAGAAAACATTCCTTAGTAATTTTTACTACATTCATTCCAAATTTATGCATAGATATATATTTAGTCCACATCTCTCCAAAAGGCCAGTTCAGTGGTCAAGATTGTGGGTTGAGATGTTCAAGACCTCAGAGTTCTATTTCTACATGGGTTCCCACCCTTATTTTTGCCCTCCCCCATTTTTATAGCCATTGCCCTGTGGGGTACCAAGGATAAGGTTAAGAAAACAGAGAAACAGAGAAACAGAGACTCATCGGGCCAGTGGTGTGAGAATGCCTTCCAGCATGAAGCAGTGTGAGTCTGGCTCAAAGGGAACACATTTTGTCCAGGGTTATATAAACTAAAAGCCCTCACCCATTGCCAGGGCCACTGTCCCCACTCAGGGTCCCCCATCACCGTAACAACCAGCCGCATTGATGAGCAGCAGGAACACAGGTAGAACTGGAGGACACGGTCCCTCCCGTGTGGTCCCCCTTCTCCTGTGCTCTCAGCATCACTCTGGACAGCACCACCCCCCGACCTTGGTGGGTCCCAATGAATACACACTCTTCTCCCTATCTTGGTACCAAAAAGTCTACTTTGTCTTTCCTCATACCCGATATCAGGAGGACTGATTGCACCCTAACATGGACCCGTCTATGAGGGGAAAGGAAGACAAGTTGTCCTAAGGTGAAAGGAAGTGAAAATGTCAACAAGAGTAAATCGGACCTCAGATCCTCAACACTCATGCAGAAAGTGACTAACAGCTCCCATGGTTCTGGTCCAAGTCCTGGGGCTGTTCTTCTAGATGCTTCCTTGCATCTCACCCCTCCCTCCCTACAATCTCCACTTCCTCTGGGGTCAGTCTGGGGAAGCGTTATCTACATTATTTGACTACTGTCAGGATTAATGAGAGAATGTGTGTTCTCACTCAGTGCTCACCAGATAGTCAAATCTAATACGTGGTTGTGGTGGTGATGATAATTAATGAGTGGAAACCCATTTTCATTATTTTTAATGTTATTGCTTAATTCAACTCAATGAAGCACTTTATTTATTTATTTATTTATTTATTTATTTTTGGCTGCATTGGGTCTTTGTTGCTGCGAGCAGGCTTTCTCTACTTGCTGTGAGCCGGGGCTACTCTTTGTTGCGGGGCGCAGGTTTCTCATTTGGTAGCTTCTGTTGTTGCGGAGCACGGGCTCTAAGCACATGGGCTTCAGTAGTTGTGGCTCACAGGCTCTAGAGCACAGGCTCAGTAGTTGTGGCACACGGGCTTAGTTGCTCCATGGCATGTGGGATCTTCCCGGACCAGGGATCAAACCCGTGGCCCCTGCACTGGCAGGCGATTCTTAACCACTGTGCCACCAGGGAAGTCCTGAAGCATTTATTAATTTCCTCCCCAAAACTCCTGTGGGTGCACATGCGGAGGCTGCCCTATTGGGAAAACTCTGGAGGAGGCACGAGCCCCACAATGGTCACCCTCTCACGGGGAGGGGGGTTAACCCCCTGGAACCCTTGTTCCCATCTGAAAATGGGATGGGCAATATCTTCCCTAATTGACCTCATAAGCCCTACATGAAGAAATGAAAAAAGGAATTGAATGGTCTTTTCTAATCTAAATGAAGAAAAGCGAGGTCATGAAGCAGGCATCTACCTTCACTGATGGAATATATGAAACTATATAGGACAACACGGGAAGAGCTTTCTGGTAAACCATGATTTCCTCTCTCGGTCTAAGCACATGACCACAAGGGGAACGTATCAGACATCCCTTATCCCTGGAAATAGCCTTTTCTAGACCTTCAGATTCAATTTCAACAAATATTTATTAAGTGCCTGCTATGTGCCAAGCACTGTTAGACCAGCACATTCCAATAGAATTCTGGACAATGAGAGTGCTGTGTATCTGCAGGGTCCGATATGGGACCCGCTGGCCCACGCAATTATTGAGTGCATAAAATGTAGCTAGTGTGACTGAGGAACTGAACTTTTAATTTTGTTTAATATTAGCGAATTTTAAATTACATTTAAATGGCCAAGGGAGAAATGGATGAAGTTAGTCAAAAGGTACAAACTTTCAGTTGGAAGATAAGTACTAGGGATGTAATGTACAACACAATAAATATAATTCACACTGGTGTACATTATAAACGAAAATTGCTAAAAAATCTTAAGAGTTATCACAGGGAAATTTTTTTTAATTTTTTTAATGCTGTATCTATACGAGATGATAGATGTTCACTAAACTTAGTGTGGTCATCATTTCATGGTGTATGGACGTCAGATCATTACATTGTACACCTTAAACTTATACAGTGTTGGATGTCAATTATATCTTAATAAAACTGGAAGAAAAAAAATTTTAATGGCAGCATGTGACCAGCAGCTACTATATTGGACAGGGCAAGCCTAGACACTGGAGATTCAGCAATGAACGGGGCAGCGAAAAGTTCTTGCTTTCTTGACGCTTACACTCCAGTGAGTGAAATGAGAACACACCAAAAGATAGACAAGCAAAACACATAGTAAGTCAGATAGTGAAAAGTGCTGTAGAAAAAAATCAAAGCCAAAATGGAGTTAGGAAAGGTCAAAATTCTAAAAAGAGTAACGCACGTAACCGTTTTTCATGCCCAAGGCATATTTTGTAAAGGCTAACCTCTCAGATTTTATTTTAGGTCCCGCCTAAAGCAAACCATAGAGTCCAGAGCACAGTTTTGTTTTGTTTTTAATACATCCATGAATCAAGTGTCTGATTAGGATGGTGGCTTTCATCCTTCTCAACTCTGTACTCAAAATACACTACTTCTCACTGGGTACAATAATCAGAAATAATGTATAGTTTAATGGAGCTTCTCCATTAAAAGGTTTTGGAAATAATATATAAAATTAATGGTTTACAAGAATAGTTTTAGACACTTGAAAACATAGCTAACCTAAAGACCTTGGGTGCACCATGAATACATTCATTCCCCGGCTAAAAATGAATCCTAAAATTGGTTTTGATTTTTATTTAAAATTCAAATGTCTGATGTCCTTAAATTGAATAAATGATATTTAAAAATATCTGTATCAGCCTCCAACATCTGCAGATTGCGATTTGCATTTTGAAATTGGCTGCTTGAAATAACCGTGGACGAGCACTGCCTTCTCTCTTCCTCTCTCAGTTGGTTAATGAAATGGGAGAGGTCAACCCTTTGTCCTTAAATTAGTTCCCATAAAAATCTTTTTGTACTTTGCATCTTGTTATGATGTCTCAGGGCTGAAGAAAATGTTGCCATTAATTATGTCTTTGTTGAATATGGATCTCTATTCAGAGTTAGTTGAACAGTTTCAAACAAAATTAGCATGAAGTGACATTCGGGCCAGCTTCGGGTTGGTTATCAAGAATATTTCTCTCTCTCTCTCTTTTTTTCCTTTAAAAAAAAATTTTTTTAAATCACTAAGAGAATGCTCTTCGGCAAGTGTGTATTATCTAATATATTCAGCTTTCGGTTGCTACTTTTTTCCAGATGAAGATGAGCTTCATTGAGGTTGTCCTTTTAAGTTTGTAGAGCCCCTTCAACACCTCACACAAAAGCATCTAGAGGCTTTTCATTTGTCTTGAGTATGTTTCAGATGTACAAATATTATTTACTTTAAACTCCAAATCAAAAGGTGCACCGTAACGGTTTTAAATAAAACATTTGTCAGGACTGAAATATATATAAATTCAAAGCAAGGCTTTTTTTCCCATTATCAAATCATTTATGGGAAGGGACACAGTTAGCAAAATTTAGGATACATACTGGGGGAACCGTTTAGCAACACACTTCAAGCAGGCACTTAATAAAGGAATTTACTTTCAGCCCTCCAAAGATAAATATTACAAATCCACTCGACAGCTAAGCGGCAAAACGATGAAGTTAGTTTCCTATTTCAGACACTCCTAAGTTTGCATGAACAAGACGGGGGAAAGCTTGATTCTGAAGAAGTGAAGTTGATCAGAGAAATGTACCCAGTGTGTTTGTCTGTGGGGACATTTTGAAGAAATGGAGAAAAACGTTCGGCTCTGGGCTCAGCACCGTAAAACCCAGTTTGTAGTATGAGGGTCACGAAGTTCTGGGTGACTGGGACTCCAACCCTGGGATGGAAACCCTATTTTGTGAGCATTTAAATCAATACATCCTAGGGAACATGGAAGACATTGTGTAAAAACAGAAGATCTCTTTTTATTTTGAATAAAAGAAAAAAAATAAAGCCCAAATATTACACTAACAAAGCAGATTAATTTAAGAATAAAATTCTCAAACAACCCAGGGAAAGAGTCCCGACTGTAAGAAAGACAAAGGGTGTGAGTCTTTTTCTTCCCCTCGAGGAGGGGGTTTGTTTCATAGCTTTAAAATATTTTGTAGTGATTTCTGTTCTCTTTCATTTTTTTCCCTTCGGTTCCATTCCTGAGGACGGGACCAGAGCGTCCCTTGTTATTATGTATCCCCAGGGAAGAGGCGCTTACCTTGTGTGGTTTTTAAGTGTAATATACATTTTTCATTTTAAATGGGAGCTCCCAGCGACATTGTATAGAAGGGATTCCAGGCCCCCTTGATTATCACCACATCTCCTTGAGCTGAGCCTCCAGAAAAAAATGTGAAGGAGGTGGCCCTCTGGAATGAATAAATTCTGTTGCAGCCTGTAATTATTTATTAAAATAGATTAAAGAAATAGGCTAAAAAGGAATCCGCCACCCATGTTAGAGATAGCATAATAAGAGTACACAGAAAGGGAAAATTAACACCAAGGAGGAAAGAATGTCAGATATATGTGTGCAAGAATACAGCCGCCCCTGCATTGTTGGCTCCCAGGAAGACACACTCCGGGGCTTTCATTCCTCAGGGTGGGCTGTGCCGATGAAAATGGGGGTTACTAATAAGGATGTGTGTCTCTAATTAACATTAGAATTGAGTGGTAAACACAACCAGGGGAGAATGAGAGAGAGAGAGAGAGAGAGAGAGAGAGAGAGAGAGAGATGGGCTACCAGAGAAGCTAGTGTATGGGGGGGAGGGCGAGGAGGCGGGTTCCAGAGAAGAAATCTGTCAGCCCTTGTTCAGATGTGTTTAATTTTGTCACTTGAGTCACAATTGGAAACCCGTTTTCTAGGACAATTGCTTCTGTGTTTAGTGGGCACTGTACTTACAGGCTCCTTTCATAGAGGGAGAATTTTATAAACTGAGCACACCATCATCAAACCATCTTGGGGGTCAACTTTCCACTTGTGCCTTTAGCTCTTACGAAAGTACTTTTATAGTGTCTTCTAATATATAGGATTTATCTGCGGTTCTGAGAAGAGCTTTTACACTTAATCCTTCACTGGAGCCCTAATTTGTTTTTCGCCCTTAAAACAGTACTTGCGATTAATTTTCATCAGATTCGGTAGATTTTTAGTATAGCCCCTCAAGAAATGTAGGGTTGTGTTCCTGCCGGGTTTTGTTTTGTTGCTGTTGTTGTTGTTTGTGATGACTGGGGATGGGATGGGGAGAGTGGCTGGGGAGGGGGGAGAAATTTTTAGTATAGATGCCAACATCATTAATGTATTTCTTCTTTTTTAAAGTCTAAAAAAATATAACTGGAAATGATATTTATGAGCAGTTGCCTGCAAATATTTTGGATCATATTTGACTAAAGAAAATAAGAACTACCACCAATTTTTTAAAAAGGAGACTTAAAAAATACGTTTTAACATGCCACAATCTGTTTTTGCTTTTTTATTCTGGTTTTTCCCATGATATTTGTTTGTAAGATTATGCCATGATGTTTATGTGTGAAAACCAGAATACACTTGCATGTGTTTTAGGGAAGAAAGCCTTTTTCTAGGAAAGTGAACATTTTTCCTTTTTTTACATTTTTAGAGTTGATTTATCAAAATAACAAAAGACTCATTGGGAAAGCTGTGTCATCTGTAAAAACAGCGTTTTACTTCCTTTCATACCTATAAGGCAAAATATTACAGAGACAAAAAAAATGCACTGGAATCCTTTTAACCATATGAATACTTGTGAATTTTATTGAAGTTCACATGTAACCACTTTATTTAACCAATTTAATAAAGTGTGGGCTTTTTCTTATTATTTAATGCTCAGCCCAAAAAATTGTGTCCAAGGAAAATTTACATTTCCTGCATAGTATCTGCCTTTCCTTGTATTTGTTAGTAAAAAAAAAAAAAAAAAAAAACATGAATATAGCCAGAGAAATGCTTTGGATTTATTCTCCTAAAGTCACACATGTTATATGTAGAGAACGTTGGAACTACATTTACATGTGTAAAAAAGCAGAGACCCCGAGGTCTCAGTTCAGAAAATGAAGACAAAGTATAAAAACGTCCAGCTGGAAATGTCATTCCTTGGGATCTCCTCACCCCAAAGTTATTACCGTGTGAACATCGTTCATTAGCTTTACTAATATTGTGCTTCTGTTTATCTGCCCATTGCTATCTTAACAAAAGTAAATCATTCCTATTCTGCCTAGATCGCATCCCTTCCCCCCAACCTTCCAAAAAACAACATTTGTTACCCATAAACAGGGGGACACTCACTCAGTGATAAGTATAATAGCTGAAATTGAATTTCCCTCTGAATGATTTAGTGAATACTAGAACACATTTTTACTTTATTGTTTACACTCAAGAAGGCATAAAATCTCTGCCATCTATTTATCATGTAGTTATTTTAATGTAAACATGTGTCTATTTAGATGAAGTGTTTTCATTATTAAGCTAATTCTGACGTGTCTCAGATAGACCAGGAGAAGAGAACACAACTCTTGCTGATGGGGAACCGAAATCTGCCTGGGCTCAGCCTGCTGTCAGATACGTCTTCATTAGTTTTTTGTCACTCACCGATGGCAAATGCTGCATAAATGAAATGACGATCAGGCCCGCCTTGATAACTTGTCTTATCTCATTAGTTCTCACATCAAAGTTAATCAGCAATGTGAATTGTAATTGCTAGAGGAGACAATGCATAGATCACTGGTCGGGGGTTTTTTTTCCCCCCTGTATGGCATCTTGAAACATCAGCAGGCTGGTTGGAGCAGATAGGCTCGGGAGGAAAATGATGTGGAAGGCATAATAAGTAAGCTGCTCAGAATTAATGAGCTAACCCAATAAGAAAAGAATGGCCAATCAATGTGAGTTGGGCAAATATAATTTAGAAATAATTGCTTGATTGGTTGCCTATAGTAGACTGATTTGACCATACACAAGGATTAAGAATTAAGATGTCAAGGCAAAAAAATAATTTGGCAACTGAGGGCATGTAATTTTTTGTTTCCTTCCCTTTATGATGGAAAGAGATGAGCGTTTGATGTGCTGTGTGCCAGAATGAAAACATTAGACGCACTCCTTCTCTTTCGGTTCCCCTCACAATACAGGCCCACTCAGAACACGATCGTGATGCTCCTGGACAGGACACGCAAAAGGTGCAGATTAAGAGAGAGTGTGTGGTCCCACGTATGGCAGTTATGCCTGAAGGATGAATGGGTTGGTCCTAGGTGCTCGCATAGGTGCTGAACTGCAGCATCATTTGGAGGCCTGGCCAAGGGATAAATGCGGATGCTTGCAAAATGCGTCCCTCGTCTGTCCCAGGCTCGAAGAGTTCAGCTCACGTCCTCCATGTTCCCCGTGCAATTTTCTCTACGGCTATTCACCAATTAGTAAAGGGCCCTTGTTACATTCTTCTGTCTAAACTATTGGGAGGGTTCAGCCAGAAGGTAAATTTGCTTTGATCTACATTACACCTAATTGAGTCACCAGCAATGTCTCTATCCCAACATCAAGAAATGTGAAAATGTTAGATTATTTCACTGGGGATTAAACCTAATTTTCGCGTGCTCTGCATTAACCTATTAGGCTGACTAATCTGCATTGCTAATAGGGCCGAGGCAGCTGTCACAGCTAAAGAAAAACATGATCACGCAATCCTTGAATGAATGATTCCGGCCTGATTAGTCTTAGTGAAGTTAGCTGAGCCCTGGTGATAAGGAAGGAAAATTCCCAGGTTGCCAATAGCTTTGAAAATTATCAGACTGTAGGCAAAAATATACCTCATGATTCACAGGCTTCGGTCTAAATGCCGAGTTGAGTGACATTATTTAAGACTGACTAAGGCTAACTCGAATTGTCACTCGCATAAATGTTTGTGTTTATTTTAAGGGACTAATGTAACGGATGCAGATTTAAATGCTAATAGAAGCCAGCCAGACACATAAAACCCCAGGCGTTGTTACTCTGTTGGTCTTTTATTAACACAGATTAAATTGTAATATTTTCTAGATAAATTGGCAAAATCAGAAAGATGCATTGCCCCCAAATGCTGGATCAGAAGGACGCTTGCAAGACTTCTAGTTTTCTTGTAGATGCACAGACCATGTTCACTCCTCTCCTTCTTCGCTTTTTTTTTTTTAAGAAAATTAGAAAAAATATACTTTTTACAAGAATGAAAACTGGTTTGTGCTCATTGGCCAGAACGACTCTCTCTGCCTGACCACTTAGTTGCAAGGGGTAGGCACGTATATTTCCTCATCCTGCACTTTGTTTGCTTAAAGACAGGATTTGCTGCAATTTCAAGCCTTTGCTTGCCTCTCTCCATTTGATTTCAAAGGCAAGAGAGCCACCATGATGGGTAGGCTTGGGAAATGGCAAATGTTCCAGGGAGTTTGGTGGCTGCAAATAGAGCTAGGAGTTGCTTTAATCCGATTAGCAGTTCTGCACAATGGGCCTGCCCAACCCATTGTGGACAGAAGCTTTTACTTTATTTGTTTCTATTAGTCAAGAATCGGTTATCAGAAAAGTGGAATTTTGCCCCATCAGATTGCCCAGACAATCAACAGAAAATAAATGAGGAAATAGTCTAATGTGTCAATATTTATCCTTTGGCCCTAATAGTCCACAGAGAGGACCTGTTGAGCGTGGGGAGTTGGCAGCCCTGTTCGCCGGTGAGCTCTTGACCGCTTCTCGCAAGGGCAGGCGCTGTAGCCGCTGTCGGCAGAGGAATTGGCATCTCAGAGGCCAGAGCACTGGCTGGAGAGTCAAGGGCTTTTAAAGGTCTAAGGTCACTGGACAGGAGAGCCAAGGAGAACCCTCAGTGGCCGGGGAGGAAGCCCAGCGAATCACAAGGCATTTGTGACCGGTTTTCAAATGTGGGAAAATGTAGAACAAAAGGATGGAGAGATAGGCCGTCCTTTCCGCCAGGGTCTTCCTCCTCCAGTTTCCCAGGAAGCTTCACTGGTTACAATCCTGGTTGGGGGGGTGGGGAGGGTGTGGGTCTTCTCTTGCTTTTGTTGCCTATCATTGGTTACAAAGGTTCAACATCTGAAACATTCTCAGATGGCCTTGAACGGTCGTGATCATCAGTCATCACAGCTAACAGGATGTGAGCATCGCTACACACCAGATATTGTTCTAAGCA
The DNA here is from genome assembly GCF_028023285.1 of Balaenoptera ricei. NCBI lineage: Eukaryota > Metazoa > Chordata > Mammalia > Artiodactyla > Balaenopteridae > Balaenoptera > Balaenoptera ricei. The sequence continues at coordinate 47,134,119 of NC_082653.1, read as the reverse complement.
TCAGACGTTTGATTTCCCCCAGATCCCCTGAGATAGCTGCTCTCACGAGACCCCGAAAAGAACTCGCCCAAGGTCACTCAGCCTGTGGCTGCAGAGCCACGCCTGGAGTCCGGGCGTCTGCCTCTAGCTCCTCATCACGGCTGGGCCCCAGAGTCCAGGCCCGGGCCAGACAGCCAGGGCAATGCCTCCTGAAACGTTGCCCCTATGCACCTCCTTGCCTAAGTGTCCACCGGAGTCCTTCTTTCCAGTGGATGACTGCTCTCCCCCCCTCCCAAAAAGCCCACATCCACGACAATGCAGAAGTGTTTTGTACGTCCCCTGCCCATGGCCCCACTGACCTAGTGTTTTCAATAGCACAATCCACTCCATCCTCATGGCAGCTTTTCACAGAAGGAGGGACAGAAATTTCCATCATCCAAGCCTCCTTTTGGCCCTCCGACCACTGCAAGATTTGAGCCTCGAGCCCCCAGGGGTCACCCCCAGGAGTCACATCCCTGCAACTTATCTGGATGGCGGACAATGCCCATGAATGGACCCCTTGCCCTCACTCTGCTGAAAGGCAACCTCCTCTGGGTCCCCGAAATGAGCTGTGGCTCCCGATTCATTCCCAGAAGGTGCAAATGGAGCCAATCACGGAGCCCAGCACAGACACGGAGCCGTCCTGGTCCAGAACTCTAGCCCGTGGCGCCAAGTTATGTGGCCCCTTCCTCTCCCAGGCAATGCCAGGAGTCTTTGTATCGCTTTATATCACAGGATCACTGTACCTGTGTGGGAGTGTTAACAAACCTACAGTTATGAATTCCTGATATTATCTTTTAGTAAATTAGATCTGCCTTCCCTATGAATAGCAGAGTTAAGAAAGCTGCAACAGATTCTTTTCTTTTAAACAATATTTCTTTGAATTCTATATTATTCACTAGCAGATAATTGTCTCTTTCCAGCAATTCTACTGGGCTCATTGATTCTCTAATAATGTGATGTGTCATCACAATGCCAAACATATTTTCGGGATCTCCAGTAAGAGCGTCTCAGAGACACAGGTGAGGGTCATTAACAGTAGCATCTATCTCAATACCTGTGAACGTCTGTGAGATGCCCAGTTATATTTGACAGGTGAATCAGTTTCCTATTGCTGCTGTAACTAGTTACCACAAACTTAGTGGCTTAAAATGATACAAGTTTATTCTTTTGCAGTTCTGGAGGTCAGAATCCAAAATGTATCTTAAAGGGCTAAAATCAAGGAGTCAACTGAGCTGGTTCCTTCTGGATGCTCCAGGAGAGAATCCATTCCATGCCTCCTGCAGTTTTTAGTGACCACAGGCTGTATCACTCCCACTCTGCTTCTGTCCTCATGTCCCCATCTCTCCCTCTTTTAACGATCCTTGTGAATACACAGGGCCCACCCAGGCGACCCACGATAATCTCCCCATCTCAAGATCCCTAACTTGATCCCATCTGAAAAGTCCCTTTTGCTGTATAAAGTAACATACACAGGTTCCGGGGATTAGGACTCAGGCATCCATAGCAGGGCTGTGATTCAGCTACCACAACATGCAGGACATTCTGGCAAAGTGCTTGTCAATCACCCATTTGTCCACTCGTTTGTCCATCGACAATCTTGATTCGTGGGCACCGTGCTAGGGGTACCAGGGCTGCAGCGGGGGCAGGACAGTGGAGCCTGAGATCTAGGGAGTGAGCTCACCATCCACAGAACGATCACACCGAATGTCAGTTCACCGGTGTTGGGGTGTGATCAGGAAAGGAACAGTTCAGGGATCAGACAATGGGGCAGCTAGAGCTAATCCAGCCAGGGTGGCACCTGGTGTCCTGAAAGTCTTCCCCTGAGAAAACGACGTTTAAGCCAGGAGCTGAAGGAGGTGTAGGAATTCACTAGGGGGAGAGGCTGGGGAAAGGTGAGAAAACCACAAAGACTAAATGATCATCCGAGCCTCAAATAATGGTCAATGTAGAGGAGAAGCGTTTGATTGCAGTGACAATGAGTTTTATTCTGCTGAAGTCAAAGTCCGGGCCCCCGTTCTGAGTGTGCATCAATGTTTGTGTTATTTCCTAAAAAGGACAAGGGACTTTCTACAATATAGCTGATTTGCATCCTTCAAAAGTATTAATATCACAAAAAATAAATCTGCTTTTTGTCTCTATAGAGTTGCTGATTTTGGATATTTGATATAAATGGAATCACACAATATGTAGTCTTTTGTGACTGGCTTCTGTCCTTAGCACGACATTTTCAAGGCTTGTAGCATATATCAGTTCTTCATTACTTTTTATTGCCAACTATCCTGTTGCATAGATATATCACATTTTGTTTAGCCATTCTTCATTTGATGGGCATTTGGATTATTTCCACTTTTTGGCTATTATGATTAATCCTGCTATAAACATCCACATACAAGTTTTTGCGTGGACAAAGCTTTCATTCCTCCTGAGTGTATACCTAGGAGTGGAATTGTTGGGTCATATGCTAACTCTTTGTTTAACCTTTTGAGGTGCTGTCAATCTGTCTTCCAAAAATGGCTGCACCATTTCCCATTCCCACCAACAGCATATGAGGGTTCCAATTTATCCACATCCTTACCAACACTTGTTACTTTCTGTCTTTTTTTATCCTAGCCATCCTAGTAGATGTGAAGTGGTAGCTCACTGTAGTTTTGATTCTTTGCACTAATCTTAAAACTTTCCTATAAGTCTAAAATTACATCAAGATAAAAAATTAAAAGAAAAATGTTCTGTACCATAATTACTTGGTAATGAAGGACTCTGGGGGAGGTCTTAGCTTTCACTTAAACTGAGCTAATAAATGAAGAAATAGATCCTGAGGATAAGAGCAAACCTAGTGACCTGAGTTTTAGAAATCTGGATGCTTCCTGGGTTCAGTATTTCCATTCATTCTCTCAAAAAAACATTTATCCAGCCTCAATTATAAGAAGCTAATAACAAGACTAATACAGGGAAATGTGTACTGCTGTCCTTCCCGTGTAAAAGTGAACTGCTTTTGAAGCTCCTTCCTGATGGGGATTGAAAATAACACATACGCAAATCAATTCATACCAAGTACCAAAGGCTATATTTATCTGTTCCCGTAGATACCACGTTCAGCGCTGCAGCTGTGATTAGAGCTCTCATTTGGTTAAGTTCACGATATTCATTGTCATTTGCCATAATCCATCTGGTTTTTGCAGAAGCTCATATAGGTAAATTAGACGAGGATTTGGTGGGGACAACCACCCCTGTATTCTTAAGTCTCTGAGAGTTGATGCAATCCCTCCTGGGGTATGTTCCGATTCACTATCTTGGCCAGGACAGGGGAGGAATCGTTTCAGGGCCTTCCACTTGGTCCACCATTTCATAATATCTCCATCCGTGTAATGGGGAATCAATTAGGATTCTGCCAGCTGGGAAGGAGCTCCATCCTGATTATGCACATGAGTACTGGGAAAATAACCTTAAGATGGGTGGGAGGACCCACTGGAAACATTGTGTTAAGGCTGTGGGCCAGAATTCATATTGTCACCTGATCTGCATAAATTCCACTCCAATAGGGGTGGGATCCCTTGGTGTGCATGTCGGCTCAGATCTCTATCAATCAGCTCTCTAAAGTTCTGGATATTTCCTTTTCTCTAGTGCATGTTATTATGGCAAATGGCCAATGTGGTCTAATTGACTGAAAACCAAATAGGACACAGGAAAAGTTTGTAGAAGAATGTGGAGGAAACTCAAAAATTACAGACCCATAGAAAGAACATGGACTTTGGATCCACACATATCTGGGTGGGCCAAGGCTCAACATCTTCTGTGCAGTGGGATTGTTAATGCCTACATTGCAAAAACATTCCAAATAAATATACAGAGCAGAAGGGCATGACACAGAGCAGGCTGCTGTTAAATAAGTAGCCATTTCTATTAATGTTACCAATGGGATGTCCCACTGGCCATGGTTCATAGTTCATACGGCCCATGAATGTCCATGTGGCACAGTCTTAGCAACTCGGATTTTGAGAGCTTTATGAGAATGGAACAGTTTCACCTGAAACTCTGGGATAGAAGAATAAACACCGGCATATAGTAAAGACCATGTGTCTTTGGGGCAGCTCGATTTTACCAAGGAGCAGGAATTTAGCCTGAGACAATATGATAATGAAAACAAGGAGATAGATTTATACACTGCCTTAGTTTGCCTCCTTCAAAAGCAGAGACTGAGTTAGGGACTTGGGTGCTGGTAGTTTATCTGGGAGGTGATTCCAAGGAGGGAATGGGGAGAACCTTATAGGAGAGAAACATCCAGTAAATTGTGTGTTGAGATTGTTATTGCTGCAGGCAACCAAGGCTCAGTTCTGCTGGGAAATCATGCAGATTGTACTTCTGCATTGTCTTTTCTAAAGACTAGAAGTTGAGAAATTTATCTTTTAACTCCTATCAGCCACTGCTGGAGGGTTACCCCTGGTTCTAGCCTACTTGGGGGCACCCATGGCTGAGCGAGCTCCCATGGCTCCAAGAACCCTAACGAGGCATGCAGAGCTGTTTGATCGGCCCTTGACACAGACACTGAAACGTACTTAGGAGAAACCTACCTCAGCTAAAATGAGAGGCAGGCTTAGGGCATGTATTTCAGGGCAGAAAAAGGACTCATGCACCCTACAGCTTCAGATTGCTCTATTATTCCTTGGCTAAGCCACTGGGGTGTTTTGTTTTGTTTTTCATTAACTTCAGTTTACCCATCTACAGTGGTCTCGTGGAAGACCGTAATGATTTTCATGTGTTATACGGCATTTATTTCTGAGGATGCCGACCTCAGAAGTAGAAGTACAGAAAAGAAATTCCTCAAGCATCTTTTAACATTATGGCGTTTCCTGATGCACAGTCACTACACGTGGCAGGAAGCATGGGGTAACAGGCCCAACACAAATATCAAAAGCAAAATTTAGTTCTTGGATTTGGAAGAGTGTCTAAAGGACTTGGATTCTACAAGCATAGCATTTTTGGCAGCTTGGGCAGCTATAATCCTTTGTCCATAAATTTCTCTTTATTTTAAGAGGAGCTGTGCCCACTTTCCTGTAGCTGATAAGAAGGTGTCTTGTATTATATGAATATACTCCAAAGCTTATGTGAAAATTCACTTGGCTGTACCTCAGAACTCTTTCCAATTTCCCATTTGGGGCCCATGTACAATGGAAACAGCTTTCTTTCAATAGATGCTGGAGAGAATTATAATGACTCTTTGGCTTGGGCTCACACCTCAAGAAGTGAAGGAAGTGTCTGGGCATTGTCTGTCAGCTTCCTGGTGACCCTACACAATGCCATGAGTCCACACCACTTCCTTGGAAGCCTGGGTCTGTGGGATGACCATGGAAGACTGACGGACAGAAAGGAGGTTGAAGCCTCCATGTCAGCCCAGGTTCCCCATGATCACCTTCTCTCTCAAAAAAAGACAAAAGAGATGGAAATTTTTCTATTGTAAAGTCCCTTTGAAGAAGCCATTAATATTCTGAGCCGTGGTTTGGTACAGACTTTTGTAATTTAAAGGATGTTCTTGGGCTTCCCTGGTGGCGCAGTGGTTGAGAGTCTGTCTGCCAATGCAGGGGACACGGGTTCGAGCCCTTGTCTGGGAGGATCCCACATGCCGCGGAGCAACTAGGCCCGTGAGCCACAACTACTGAGCCTGCGCATCTGGAGCTTGTGCTCCGCAACAAGAGAGGCCGCAACAGTGAGAGGCCCGCGCACCGCGATGAAGAGTGGCCCCCACTTGCCGCAACTGGAGAGAGCCCTCGTGCAGAAACTTAGACCCAACACAGACAAAAATAAATATAAATTAATAAATAAATTAATTAATTAAAGGATGCTCTTTTTCTCAGAATGGAATCCACAGCCAATGTCACATGATGAAATACATCCTTCCTCCTCAGCTCTTCTTCCTCCTCTTTAAAACTTGGAGCTTATTTGTTAGGACTGTTTTGATTGCAAGGGACAGAAACTCAACTGGAACTGGCATAAATACAGAGCGGCCCCTATTCCAGTTCCAATTGGAACTGGCATAAATACAGAGCGACCCCTGTTCTGCAGGAACAAGGGCCACCATCTAGAGCTGTGAGAAGAATACTCCTGGCTTCAGGAGCAATAGTTCAGTCCCAGGAGACTCTCTGCATCTCCTGGATACGTCCCTCTCCACACCCGCAGCATTCTTCTCTCTATAGATACGGATTTACTTCTTCCGTCTCTCTGGCCCAGGAGGGAAAACTGTACAGCTCTGGATAATTTCCAACTAGTATGTCATAAAACCCAGCCACCAAGAGGAAGACATACACTTCAGCTTCAAAATTCCCAGAGAAAGACTCTAATTGGCTCACTTTGCACCAATCAACTATAGTCAAGATTCCATTCACAAGTAACAGGGCAGATCCCTCTATAACTGCGGTGACTGTAGGGAGAGATCTCAGAAAAAAGATGAGAGATTGCCAAACCATAATTCTCTCTTACCAAAGGGGTTGGACCCAATGATTCCTAAGGGTCTTTCCAGCATTAATAGTCCGCTTTGCATTCTCTGCTTGACTTAAGCAGACTCTCAATTCAAGGGAGCCCATGATTGTGTGTTTCTCAAACAAAGGTGGAAATCTGCTCTAGCCAAGGGCTGAACCTGCTGTCATGGAGATGAAAGCATCCCCAGTTACCAATCCTGCCAGGTCCCTTCTGTCCCTGGGCCTTCCGTTCTGTGAGCCCTTACACATCTCGGCTTGGGCACATTATGATACCCAACTGAATATCCTGCCAGCTGAAGTCACCTTTGTTCTGAGTCAGAAACCAGTGCCCCCAAGAAGGGAATCATGGGGATTAAGAGTATTTAAAACAACAAGTCACCACTGCAGAATTATCCTCTTTACCTTCTGATTATTATAAAATCAACAATTTTTAGCAAATATTGTATCCATTTATTTATTCATTCTAAAAGTTTATATTACATCCCTACTATGGGCAAGGCACCATATAGATTGAAGTGGTACAAAACTGAATACTATGTCATTTCAGCATTCATGGAGCTCAGTTGTCTGTTTACATCTTGTCTCAGTCAGTTCAGGCTGCTGTGACAAAAATATTCTAGACTCAGGAGCTTAAACAATGAATGTTTATTTATTTCTCACAGTTCTGGAGGCTAGAAGTTTGAGATGAGGATGCCAGCAAAATCAGGTTCTGTTGAGAGCCCTCTTCCTGGATTCTTCTCACGTTGGAGAGAGAGGGAGATAGAGAGAGAGCAAGCTCTCCCATGTCTCTTCTTAAAAGAGTACTAATTCCATCACGCAGGATCCACCTTCATGACCTTGTTACCTCCCAAGGGCCCCTTCTCCAAATACTATCACATTGGGGATTAGGGTTTTAACATACACATTTTGGGGAGACACATTCAATCCATAGCACGTCTGTTAGAGAAACAGATGTAGGCAAGTATTTGTAATAGTATATTAAAGATGCAAAAACAGAGTGATGAGCAATAATTTTAAAAATGAAGAGAATTATTAACTATACTGAAAAAAGGAGAGAGGAGCCTCAGAGGAGAATTCATAAGGGAGGTGATACTTGAAACAGTTCTATAGGAATAAGGAGTTTCCCAGGGTAACACAGAAGAAGAGACACATCAAAACAGGTGATATTAATGGGGTTTCCCAAAATTCAGAGGCATCTCACCAAGGACATCATCAAACCAGCTGCCTGATGAGGAATCCTGCTGCAAGGAATCATGCGTTTCTCATGTCAGATTTTAATTATCCTTGCAACTTTCCTTACTGTATTAGTTAGGGTAAGTCAAACTACTATAACACACACACTCCAAAGATGTATATTAGGACTGAAATGCAATAGGAAACTATTTCTTATTCATGTGGCGGTTGGCTGACTCCTCCACTCCATGCTGTAGGAACCAAGGAACCAAGGCCTCCGGTTCCTTCCACCTGTGGCCCCATCATCTCCTAAGTCCTCAGCTGTTTTTACTAAGTCGACAGCCGGAGAGAGAGAGCACGGTGGGAGCAGCCCCCTCTCTTAACAGCCTTAGCAGGGAAGTTGCACACATCACCTCCACCCACATTCCATTGATGAAGCCAGTCACATGCTCACACTTGTTTGCAAGGAAAACTGGGAAACATTGTCCCTTCCTGGGCAGCCACTTCCCAGCTACAACAAAATCTTATGGGCATAAAGTACTGATTTGGGTCAACAGCTAGCTACCTCTACCACACTTACAAAGGATATAAACCACCTAGAAAACATACATACCCTTCAAATTATTGACACATAAACAGGCCACAGTGAGAATGGAAACAGAGAGGAGAAAAAAAAACCCTCAAACTTTTAAGTTCTTGTTTAAAAACACTTAAGAAGGCAGTTTGAGGATACGGGGAGGGGGAAGGGTAAGCTGGGACGAAGTGAGAGAGTGGCATGGACATATATACACTACCAAACGTAAAATAGCTAGCTAGTGGGAAGCAGCCGCATAGCACAGGGAGATCAGCTCGGTGCTTTGTGACCACCTAGAGGGGTGGGATAGGGAGGGTGGGAGGGAGGGAGATGCAAGAGGGAAGAGATATGGGGACATATGTATATGTATAACTGATTCACTTTGTTATAAAGCAGAAACTAACACACCATTGTAAAGCAATTATACTCCAATAAAGATGTTAAAAAAAAAAGAAAAAAAAATTTCTAAATTTTAAAACGTTAAAAATTTAAAACATTAAAAAAAAAGAAGGCAGTTTCATTTACTTTCAAATATGCATTTTTTTACAAATTTTTAAATAAAATGTTAGCCATTTTAAAGTGATCTTGAGTGATAGGATAGCTTTAAATATTCTCTAAAAGCATGAAAAGCAAGTCATTTTTCTAAAGTAATGTCTCAGCCGTGTGTCAGCAGCAGCACTAACCTCATATTCTGGTTTCCTATTTGCATCTTGTCAGAGGGGACGGGGAATTTCTGTTCCTGTTATCCTGCTTCCCTCTATTATCTCTGGGAGGGAAAATGGGTTGGATTTGTTTTTATTTTTCATTATTCACACACTGAGGCTGATCAATATTTCATACCTGTATGCAACGCTGGCTTATGAAACTGTTATTTTAAAAAGCACCTACTGGCATATTCCAGGGCAGGACATGGAGTGTTCTAGTTCTCGAGGCCACACTGCAGACCGTGTCTTGACGGCTGCCTTGGGTTGCCTTCTCCCAGAAGCAGATCCTGAGACGGGGAGCCAGGTGCAAGCAGATGATCCCTTGGCAGGGGCCCCCAGGAAACCCCAGCAGCGGAGGGGGCGGGGACACAGGGAAGGGGTGCAGCCCATGGGCAGTCAAGGCAGTTACCACTGAGGACCCCTGGAACTTTCGGGGGACAGGCCATCAGACGCAGTCACCGTGGGTTGAGCCCACGCTGTACTCAGCCCAGCAAGCCCCACCCCAGGCTGAGGGTCAGCACAACCTTGCCCCCCTTTCCCTCTACCTGCTGCTCGTCCCTCATCTGGGGTTGGTTTCCCCCAGAAGTAAACCCCGGGACAAGGAAAGCACAGGGGGCTATGTGGGAGGTGATGCCAGGCAGTCCTGGGGGGTGAGGCAGGCCAGGGCCTGGGGGGGACCCTCGGGTGTGTTCAGCCCCCCTGACTTGCTGTGGAAGGCAGATGTAAAGCCCCGTCAGCCCTTTCGGGGCCGGCGCGATGTTGGACGGCAGTGGTGGGCTCCACAGCGTCCTCTTCTACCTTATTCCTAAGGAAGGTGACTCGGGAAGACCAACATCAGACTCTCCTGGACGCCACCTGCCCGCAGTGGGCGCACCGGGCTCAGCCAAAGTCAGGCTCTCCCTGCCTGCAGAGTCCTGAGCAGGGATGGCTTTTGGCCAAGGAGGGGACTTGTGAGAACTTGTCCGCATCTGCCTCTGAAGCCACAGTGGATTCCGGAAGCTCTGGAGAGCACAGCCAGGCTCAGGGCTCAGGTGTGTGATGAGGGCACGGCCCCGCATTATGTTGGATGGAAGATGAGGTGCGTTCTCCTCCCAGAGATATTTAAGCAATATCCAGAATGTCTGGGGCTGCAAATCTTCCTCCCCACGTTTCTCCTTCCTCCTTCGCGAAACAAGATAGGAAAGTGCCTGGCCCGGTCCTCCCATTCGTCTCCTTTGGTGAACTTGGATCAGATTCTGTAACTCAGGATGGGGGCAAGTGGGTGCCTGCATTCTCCTGAGTCAGACACCGCTCCGCGCTGGGGGATTATCAGAGCGTGCACTCAGCCCTGCCCGCTGGTACGGGTGGTTTCCTAAACCATCTTCTGTGTGTTTAATCTCCAGGGCACGATGAAGGAACAGACATAGACAGAGACAGAGATCGCTGGAGAGAGCAATTTAAGGCTTTTTTATTAAAGGGGGTAAGGGAGGAAAAACAGACTTGAAAATTTATCAACATCTAATCCTGCTAAGATTTTCTCCACCATATGCCAGCACAACAGTACACTGGAAATGCGTACTAATTACCCCTGATGTATCGTGTGTGTACGCTTTATACGCAGCCCCTGACCTTTTTATTAATAACTTTGCGTTATATTCATTGACCTGAAACAAATTGAATTCAGTGGCACTCACTCAAGAATTGAATTACATAGTCTTCTTAATTGGTCTCTTATTTATTTAAATGTGAAAAAGTAATGGCTTGCCACCTGTAATATTTTTCCAACAAAATAAAATTAGAATTTGAATATTTTCCCCCAACCTAGATGATGTTTTCAATCATCTAGTTATGAATACATATTTAGCTATGAAACTCTAGTTCTGGTGTTATCTCCAAAAAGAATCTCTTAATTTTCCCTTTCATTGCCAAAGCCCTGAAAAATGCTGATATAGAAACGTGTTAATTAGAGGAGATTTATGGAAATCAGCAGGGGTAGGAAGGCTTTTCTGGGAAGTGGCCCTCAGAATAGGCGGTACTGCATGTCGTCACCAATAGTTATACCGTCTCTCCCCCTCCCCGCCGGCCCCAGCTCTTCGGAGCCTCCTTATGTGATTTAATATAGCTCTGGATGGCAACATCAGGAGCATTAAGATGGGAGTTTGTTAAACATGGGAAGATATTTTCCACTGTATTTGTTAGTTTTTAAGTCCTTGAGCTGCATTGTCTGTTGACTGGAGTGGGGGGACAGATATCTAATTTCAAGGGTTTAGTGATGTGCTCACATCCACGGTTTCACGGGCAACAGATACCACTGGTAACCTTGTTCTCAACGCCGTTCACTCATCGCTTTATTTGGAGGATTCCTGCAAACGATGGAAGAGATAGAAGCCACTGGAAATTTTTGGCTTTGCTTTCTAATTCCAGTGTGAAATTAATTGTCCCAACTGCAAAGAACTACTTTACTCCTTTACTTACTATATTTAACTTAAAAATGCAAATGCTATTAGTGGACTGATGGCTGATAAAGGTGCCTTTGTGCCCGGCTTTAACCTCTATTAGTGAGGATTATGAGGACGTAGGCACACTGGCATTTTCTAAGTGTCACTGTGACAGCACTTGCTGCACAAATGCCTGGCTGTCACCGTGAGTTTTATCACTCGGCTTTTCCCTCCGAATGTAGACTAATAAGCCCAGAAATTACAATTGCCTCCCTGCCGAATCTGTGATAGGCGGAAATAATGATATCAGTGCCCTGCTAATCTTCTTGCCTCCGCGCTTGGCACTGTCCTATTGAGTCACCTGTCACACTCCGCTTTGATGAGACGAATTCAATCTCCCTGCTATAATGACAATGGGGCCATTTTAATGTTTGGAAATGATTATGTGGAGGCTTCGCCGTGCTCTGTCTTGGCAAGCAAGCCGGGGCACAGAGCACACCAGGAGAGCAGGCTCTGGCTTTCAGGCAGGTAGTGGAGATGCTGAGTTATTGGGAGAGAGGTGTAGCCGTTGGCTTCCTTGAGAGCCTTCTGGGCTGGCCTTGCAGGAGGGAAGGACGGGGAGGGGAAGAGGTGGGGCGACTCTGGCAGAAGCATAGCCATTGGCTAGTCTCTCAGTTATCTGCTCAGATTTGCCTCTAGAAGGATTTTCCAGGACCCTCTGTGGTGTTCAAGGAAGCAGGGAGGGCTGGAGCTTAGAAATCATCATGGTCACACTACCAGCATCATTGGCTGGGCCGGAGCAGGGCAGCCAGAGATGGGTTGTTGAGTACTTCTCCAGGACATTAACCAAATCAAATTATTCTTACCCCAGGCCTTGTTCTTTGAGAGCAAAGATCCTTGCTCTTTGAGAGTAATTCTGCTGCAGAGCCAAAATATATAATTTGGAAAATACCAGGTGTTAATGAAATCTAGAGCAACCAGAATCCTTAATCACTGCTGGTGTCAATTTCTAAAACCACTTTGGAAAACCAGACATGTACACACCAGCAATTTTACCCCTAGGTAGATTCTCAACAGACGTGCACATATGTGTTTAACAAAAGACGTGAACTAGAACATTCACAACATCATCCGCTCTGAATGGCGCCCAGCTGAAAATCATCAAATACCCATCAACAGTAGAATGGATAAAGCAGTTGGGAATTGGTTTACAGTGGAATAGTATACAGCCATCAGAACGACTGAACCACAACTACGCAGATGAATCTCACAAACAGGATTCTGAATGAAAGAAGCCAAATTTCAAGGGTCAGTACAAAAAGGGTTCCAATTTTAAGCATTCGGAGGTAGGAAAAATTGCTCTACGGTATGAGAAGTTGAGATCGTGGTTGCCTGGGTGGCAGCAATAACTGGAAGAGGACACCAGGGGGAGCTTTGGGGGGCTGGTAGTGTTCTGACCCTCAATCTGGGTGCTACTTAACACTAGTGTGTTTGCTTTCTGAAAATTCATTCATTTGTGTACGCCTCTGTATGTACACTATGATTTTAATGTGTCATTTTAATTTAACATTTTTAAGGTAACGTAGGAGGCACCTGTGCATTCTCTCTGCCTCTATAGCATAAGGGGAACAAGGACAGAAACACTACTTTGTAGCTTGCCCCCAGCCTCCCTCACCAAACACCTGCTCTGCATGGATGGGCTCTGGGAAGGGGGCTTACTGATGAGAAGCAAGAGTAGTCTTGTCTCAAAGGCTGGTTACTGAAAACTGGAGGGGTAAAGTGCTGAGCCATCTTGCCAAAGTGGTCCCCTGTGGATCCCTTGTCTTTGGTCAAGAGCACGGAGAAGGTACTGGAAGACACAGGACGTGTGTCTGCTACACTCTTCAGGAGGCGGGACAGGAGGCAGTCCATAGGGTGTAGAATCAATCAGGTGTACAGGGCTGCTTCCTAGCTACATCTCCTACAAACTCTTCCTGCCCTGCTTCAAATCATAGCCTTTCTGATGCAGCCACCAACTACAAGTCATGTAAACGAAAAGTGCTTCCTTTTGGAACTACTGCTTATACGTGACTTCCCTATTTGGACAATAAAGCTCAAGGAAAGCATTTTTATCTCTGGTAATCACATCCCAGAGGGGTAGCAGCGCATGGAACAGACATAACCCACAGTCTCTGATCCTTCTAGAAGGGCAGCTCCCAAGCTCCCTGTTAAAGTGAAAAAAAAAAAAAAAGGTTTGCAAGAAGGAGCCATAATTCAGTAATTCAGTCAGCAAAATCACGTGCTATTGGACAGGGCTTTGTAATGTAAATTGCTTGGCTTGTATCCAGAGTGAAATGGAGGTGCCCCTGGCCAATTAAATAGTCTCCACATTCACTCTCTACCTTCATTTGTTTCTCCTGGCAGTCTGTTTTGTTCATCTCCTCTGTCCAGCTGCAGGGTTCATTTAAGTTACTGGTCACTGGTTGATAGTTGCAATAAAAGTAAACTGCATACACATTTTAATCTTATTACACAAGACTCTTAGCAGGCTCTTGGTCTTTCTTAAACTTGGAACTAGAACAGTGTTTTTTAAATAATACCGATAACCATAATAATAGCAATGAATCCACCCAGTTTTAAATTATTTTCAAGAAAATAGGGTTTTCTCTACCACCTGCTAGCAGTGTGACACCTTGGGAAAGTTCTTTATCCTCTCTGAACTTCAGTTTCCTCACCTGTACAGTAAGGATAAGAAAAGTACCTGCCCCTCAGGGTTATGATGAGGATCAAATGAGATAATGCATGTAGATAATGCACATAGATAATGCATGTAGATAATGCATGTAGCATGGTGCCCACTGCATTGGACGGTCTGGATAAATGGCGGCCTCTGTAACGATGACAATTAAGATGCTATTTCCTTGAGCGAAGCTCATCAACAGGCTTCCATTGCCTGGAAGACAAAACCTACAGTTGACTATGGCACCCAAGCCCTTCATGGTCCGACTCTAACCTGCTGCTCAGCCCTGACTTCTCTAAAGATTGGATCCCTCCCCATTTCCGAAACCTGCTCTGTGCTTCTTTTATTTTTTCTTTAACTGAGATGTAATTGACATATAACATTATTAGTTTCAGGTGTACAACATAATTCAATATTTAAATATATTTTGCAATAAGATCACCACAATAAGCCTAGTTAACATCCATCATTACACACTGTCACAATTTTTTTTTCTTGTGATGAGGACTTTTAAGATTTACTGTAAGCAGACTTACAGACATCGAAAACAAACTTATGGTTACCAAAGGGGAAATGTAGGGAGAAGGAATAAATCAGGAGCTTGAGGTGAGCATACAGACACTACTATATATAAGATAGATAAACAACAAGGACCTACTCTATAGCACAGGGAACTCTAGTCAATATTCTGTGATAATCTATGTGAGAAAAGAATCTAAAAAAGAATGAATATATGTATATGTATAACGGAATCACTTTGCTATACACCTAAAACTAACACAACATTGCAAATCAACTATATTCCAATAAAATAAAAATAAATAAATTAACTTTTAAAAATAAATTAATTTTTTAAAAAGACCTACTGTTGGCAAATTTCAAGTCTACAATACAGTATTGTTAATGATAGTCACCGTGCTGTATATTCCATCCCCAGGATTCCTCTGTCTTATTACTGGAAGTTTGTACCTGCTGCGGCTCTATTCTTTCTTTCCAACCCTTTCCCCACAAGCATCTGTGATAGAATTTCTTCCTTTCTCTTCATTTATTTTTTCCACTTTAGAACCTACTGTTTCTTCAAGGCACAGACAAGAAGCACTTTCCTTCATTAATCTTTTGCTCCCTTAGGGAGAATCTTAGGTACTTTGGTGGGGCCTGGAGGCAGACAACACAGCAGGACCTCGCGGGTTTTAGTTTTGGGGCAGAGCAGTTCCCCCTCTGCTGTTATCCATGCAATCCCTGTCACTCTCCAGCCTCCCTCCCAGCATACCTTGTTCTGACAATGAAGTGGGAATGGAAGTGAGGGTGACACTTCCAGGAAGAGCTCAGCTCTCAAGTCCTTCCCTCCTCCCACCACAGCAACCTCAGAAGCCACATGATCCAGAAGAGGCAGCTACAGAAAAGGGGCAATTCCAGCAGCCCAGCCCCTGCCTGAGTGAGGACAGCCCGCCAGGACCCAGGATGGGATACCCAGACCTTTGTTGTGTGAACCGCTGAACTGCGGTAGGTAGTTTGCTGCTGTGTCTTCCTCCTCTGTGCTCTTAGATCCTCAGAATCTATATCTTAACAGGCATTGTATGGTACTGGGTGTGTGTGTGTGTGTATGTGTGCACACACATATACACACATGAAATTTCTTCCTGGAAGGCTGTGCCCTCCTAGAATTCAGAGGTCAAGTCAGCTTCATCTTTAACTTTCCTATGGCGCCTACCAGGTGCTGGAACATAGAACACGTTCAGAAATATTTGTTGAATTCATCATGCTTCCCTTTATTTCTGAATTAAGACAAAGTCCAAACGGGTCAAGGCACAGCTTTAAGTGAGGACATTTTTCCCTAAACATAGTAGTAAATGATCATTCTCCCACTTGGGGGGACATCTTCCTTTTCAATAAAAGAACTGACCCTAAGAGAGTTCCAAGCCATTTGGATGTGAAGCATGATCACAGTTCCACGAGGTACCAGTCTCCTCCTTCTCATCAGAGACTGTTCCCAGCCTCACTGGTTGAGCTGTAAGTCACCAAGGACAATGATTTGTGGCACGTTTGTGAATTTGAATAGGCAAATGGCGGCGTGTTTCTCTGAAAGCAGCCCTCCCTGGAATAGCTGTGTGTGTGTGTATAATTCCCTTCGTTAGTGAATCAACATGTATGCTGGTTAAATGTGTACAGATGGTGGATTTCTATCAGAGCCAAGCCCATAGCATCATGGCGCCCTGACGTTGGGGCCATGGAGCTACCACCTCCTTGTGCAGATGGTTCAAAGAAAGGAGGGGAAATTCCTGCAACACAGGAGACACTTGTGTACCTTTGCTTTATTTAAATCTGTTCTTTACTGCTCGCAACTACTAACCTCTTTATACTTAAAATAATCACCTGTAATGATAACCAGGTTTTCATTTAAATTTCAAAACAATCCAGTGAGAATGTTTCAGAGTCTTTAGACAGCCCTAGTCTAGTCTGATCATTTTGTCTCACTTGACAAAGGAAAAAATGAAAAATAGAAAAGAAAATGCCCTAGTTTGACTGAATTGATGGTAAATTTATTTATTTTGTGGACAAACTGTGGATCCAGTCAAAATCTTGGTCTAAGAAACTCCTAAAGAAAACAAAGCATTAATTTGACAAAATTCAAAGAGATTTAGTTTGAACAAAACACTAAAGAAAGGTCTTGGGAAAGGTCTTAGGGAAAAAAAGAGATGAGACAAACATAAAAGGATGTTGGGCCTGGGAACTTAAATTTCCAGATATCACTGGAGCAATCAACACAGAAGAAACAAGCGTTCGTAAAGATTTCGTGCATTCTGACATTTACTATGAAAGGTGGGACGGGATTCGAGAGGGTGGGGAGAATAGTGCAGGGTCAATTCTGAGGGAGGAGAAAGGGGTTTACCAGGAGGTTTGCATAGAGGGGTTTCCACAGCAGGGCTGAATAAAAGCCTGTTTTTTCCAGGTTTCTCCACACCTTTGCAGAGAAGAGCTGCGTTGGGAATAAATGACGTCAAGGTGTCAGGCAGCCACTCCTGCATAGGCATGCATTCCAGATGAACGTGCCTCATTGCTGGGGGAAGTTCCCCAGTCTGGGGTTGTAAATGGGTCCCAAAGGAAGTTCCCGAGAGTCCATGGAGAAAATATGGCTCCCAGGACAAACCACAAGATTAAGAGATACACACCACAAAGTCCACAGTGGTCACTGCAAGAGTGGGACTCGTGTCTTTGCAGACTAGCAATGGCTGTAAACCAACCATGGGCCAAGGCAGCAGGTCAGGCTGGCGGCTGGTGAATGGGGTGTCTATGAGGTTGCTGCTCCTTAAACAGCTCACAAATGATTCAGGATCATGATAGAAACACTAGAAATTGCAGGTATCTGAAGAGGGAAGAGAGCTCAGTCCTACTCTGTACTTGAGCTAATGAGGATGTCTTCTGAGCCTTACCTTGTGCCTCGCTTGGATGAGAAGCTGGAATCTCAGTATCAACGTGTGCCAAATAATCAAGGCTCCTCCATTGTCAACCAAATGCATGGCTATTTTCGGAGGAAGTTGTTTTGACTTCTTCACATTTCCAGAGACTTGGGAACAGCCAAGAGCCTCCTAGAGAAAGGTTTGAAGTGAGCTTAATAGCTCCTTATGGCAGAGTGGGTTCAACACATGCCCTTCAAAAGCCAGTGGCCCCGGACATGTCCTCGGCATACGATGTCGGGCTCTCCGACCCTCTAAGTTCTCAGGGTCGTGGGAGCCCAAACAAAGCAGAGGAGAAAGGGTGATTTAACAGAAAAATTAATGTACAGCACATTTTCTGTTATTTGGGCACCCTTTTCCCTTTTATTTATTTTATTGAAGTTTAATTGATTTACAATGTTGTGTTAATTACTGCTGTACAGCAAAGTGATTCAGTTATACATATATATATATATACATTCTTTTTTTATATATACTTTTCCATTATGGTTTATCATGGGATATTGTATATAGTTCTCTGTGCTATACAGTAAGACCTTGCTGTTTATCCATTCTCTATATAAAAGCTTATATCTGCTAACCCCAACCTCCCAGTCGATCCCTCCCCCAACCCCCTCCCCCTTGGCAACCACCAGTCTGTTCTCTATGTTCATGGTTCTGTTTCTGTTTCATAGATAGGTTCATTTGTGTCATATTTTAGATTCCACATATAAGTGATATCGTATGGTATTTGTCTTTCTTTGTCTGACTTACTCCGCTTAGTATGATAATCTCTAGTTGCAACCATGTTGCTGCAAATGGCATTATGTCATTCTTTTTTATGGCTGAGTAATATTCCATTGTGTATATGTACCACATCTTCTTTATCCATTCATCTGTCAATGGACATTTAGGTTGTTTCCATGTCTTGGCTATAGTAAATAGTGCTGCTATGAACATAGTGGTGTATGTATCTTCTTGAATTATAGTTTTGTCTGGATATATGTTGGGTAAACTTTTTAGTATTTTATCATATGGCTATGTCTACTTTAAATGTTTCTTTATTGATTTTAAAATCTTGAGTAATCTTAAGAGGAAACTCTCTCTTATTCCTTTTCAGAGGGAGTTTGCAAGCACGGGCGTAGCTTCAAAATTGAGGATGTCATCAACTCTAGTAACCCCAGCTCTCAGGCAGGTCCCCAGAAGCAGACCCTGGGACGAGGATTCTGAAGCACATGTTTTCTTAAGCAGGTGTTCTCAGGGGAAACAGAGAAGGGCTCGGAGAAGCTGGAAAAGGAAGCAAGGACGCCAAGCCCAGGTGTGGCCGCAGGCAGAGGCCCGCAGAGGACAGCAGGGGCTGACCTCACAGGATGCTCAGGAACACAGGTTATCCCAGCCTGGGGCAGGTGTTCAGAGCACCCAAGCCTGGGGAAGCCCACACGGAAAAGGTAAAAAGGCATCGGAGCGGGTATAGTTATCGAAAAATGGGAGAAAGTGGGAGTGGGAAAAAAACAATTAGATGTTCTCTTCACAAATCAGAACAGAAACTCAGAACGGCACAGTTTATGAAGTGTGGTTGTGTAGATGGATGCGGAGGGCATTACGCTGAGTGAAATAAGTCAGAGAAAGACAAATACTGTATGATATCACTTATATGTGCAATCTAAAAAATACAACACTAGTGACTGTAACAAAAAAGAAGCAGACTCACAGATCTAGAGAACAAACTAGTGGTTACAAGTGGGGAGAGGGAAGGGGGGAGGGGCAATACAGGCATAGGTGATTAAGAGGTACAAACTATTAGGTATAAAATAAGCTACAAGGGGATTCCCTGGCGGTCCAGTGGTTAGGACTCAGTGCTTCCACTGCCGCAGCCCAGGTTCGATTCCTGGTCGGGGAACTAAGATCCTGCAAGCAGCGAGGCGTGGCCAAAAATAAAATAAAATAAATAAAATAAGCTACAAGGATATATTGTACAACGTGGGGAATATAGCAAATGTTTTATAATAAGTATAAAAGGAGTATAACCTTTAAAAGTTGTGAATCGCTATATTGTACACATGTAATTTATATAATATTGTACTTCAACTATACTTCAATTTAAAAAAAAGAAGCATGGTTGTCAGCTTCAAAAGTGGCCCCCAAAGAGCCTCCCCTCCTGGTTTTCAAGCCCTGGTGCAGCCCCTCCCACACTGGATCATGGCTGGTCCATGTGACCAATAGAATACAGAGAAGTGATGGTATGTCACTCCACTAGGCTATACAAGACACACTGGTTCTCTCTTGGGCGACCTGCTCTGTGGGAAGCCAGCTGCCACGCAGAGGAACTCAGGAGCCCTGTGGAGAAGCCATGAGATGAAGCCGTGGAAAAGACCGCCCCCTCAAGCCTTCACATGGCTGCAGCCCTTGCCAACATCTGGACTGCAATCTCCGAGACACCCTGAGCCAGAATCACCCAGCTCAGCCGTTCCTAAATCCCTGGTCTTCAGAAACCACGTGAGATGATAAATGTTGGCTGTTTTAAACTGCTACGTCTGGGAGTAATTTGTTACATAGCAATAGACAACTAACACGTGAAGCATATATTCAAAGCATGTTCTGTGCCTTTATGGGTGGTACCAAATGCAAACACCTCCAGACACCAAACCAAGAGGAGAGTCCAGAACTGGGCCAGGGTAAAAACACAGTGGTCCGCATGGATGGCAATGACAACAAAGCAGCTCTGAGGGGACCAGGAGCATCTCCCACGCTGGTTACAAATTGCTGCTCCAAATTTAGAATCAGTGCCTCGAATGAGGACAAGAACAAGTTCCCAGTAAAGGCGCCAGAAGGAAATGTATCACAGGACTATGTTAGAATGATTTTCGTCATGATTAAAATAAAATAAAACTTTTCCACCCAGCAAGGAAACTTCAGTTCTGTGGAAACTCATTTTTAGAGAAGACTTTAGGTTGTCTACTCTGCGGCCACCTCAACCCTCTTTTCCATGGTGGCCCTGGAAGAGCCACTCAGAGGCTACAGTGATGAGACATGCACTTTCCCAGCCTCCCTGGCAGCTGGGTCTCAGCCAATGGGACCCAAGGCATTCTGCAGAAGAGATTTTTGGAAAGGTCTTCCATAAAAAGGAAGACACACAGGGCAAAAATGCCCCTTCCTGCCCACCTTGAGATCTTTTTTTTTTTTTTTAAATTTTATTTATTTATTTATTTCTGGCTGTGTTGGGTCTTCGTTTCTGTGCGAGGGCTTTCTCTAGTTGCGGCGAGCGGGGGCCACTCTTCGTCGCGGTGCGCGGGCCTCTCACTGTCGCGGCCTCTCTTGTTGCGGAGCACAGGCTCCAGACGTGCAGGCTCAGTAATTGTGGCTCATGGGCCCAGTTGCTCCGCGGCATGTGGGATCTTCCCAGACCAGGGCTCGAACCCGTGTCCCCTGCATTGGCAGGCAGACTCTCAACCACTGTGCCACCAGGGAAGCCCCACCTTTAGATCTTGTGTGAGAATTTGCTACTTGGAACTGCAGCCACAGTATTGCTGTCTTGAGGAGAAAGCCCAAATGTTCACGAAGAAACTCACTCAGATCCCTGACCTCACTGAGCAGCTGCAGGAATGGACCCCAGAACCAACTACCTCCACACTTCATGTCAGTGAGAAAATGAGGCTCAGGGTTTTAGCTGGGTATTCTGTTACGTGCCACAAATTCAATCTGCTGCTATGTAGCAAAGACTTCCACAAATTGTGACTTAAAAGAAAAACAAGGATTTGGCTCATGGATCCGGTGGGTTGGTTGGGGGTGGGGGTGGGTCTGGGGTCATTTTGAAGGTATTTTTACTTCTATGTCTGGCCCCTGGGCTGAAAGACTCAACAGCTGGGGGTTAGAGGAGCTGGGGCTCCCCAGGCATCACCTCTCCTTCTCTCTCTCTCTCTCTCTCTCTCTCTCTCTTTCTATCCCTCTCTCTCTCCCCCTTTCTCTCTCTCTCTCTCTCTTTCTCTCTATCTGGTGGCCTCAGGATAGTCAGGTCTCTTACATGGTAGCCCAAGGCCCGTAGAGAATGTCCCAAGAGAAACCAAGAGGAAAGTAAAGCCTTTTCTAACCCAGCCTCGCAGCTCACACATTCTACTTGTTTTCATCACATTCTACTCATCACAGAGTCACAACGGCGGGTCCTTAATTCAAGGGGAGGAGACACTGACTCCACCTCCTGATGGGAGAAGCTTCAGATAACTTTCAGATGTGTTTTCAAACTGCCAAAACTACCCTAATTGGTACATCTGGGTTCCACTGATGACTCCAGAGAAATACAGTATCTCTGTTCATCCTTCTGTGGGACCACCTGGGAGGGAGCCTCCCAAGACTTCTCACACCATCCTTGTTGGGAAAACTGGTCCCTCAGAACCCTTATCAACCATTCTATCCTTAACAACCCTTATTAAGCTCCCCCAGAGCCAAGAAGGGCCCTGACCCTGGGGTGACTCACTCCAGGTCGCGGGATACGTCTTCCTAGACAGTTACCTGGAGGAGGAACAAACAGTCCCTATAATGGTGATGAATTGAAAAGGCAGAATATTTTACTTGGCTCTGTTGAAGAGTAGGGTTTGTGTTTTTCTTAACCTTAATTGCTAAGAAGCTAAAATTTATATTTAAAATTTATATTGACTATGTCGACTGAAAAAAATGCACAACTTAAAAATTGAGAGTTGCATTTTATTCGGCAAACATTCTGAGGACTTCAAGCCCGGGAGACAGGACTTTCAGATGCTCTGAGGGACCGCTCCAAAGAGGCAAGGGGGGATGGGAGGAAGCCAGGATACATAGGAGTTTTTGCAATAAAGACCAGGCAGTCAAAACATCAAAAGACTACTGTTAATTAAAGAAAACCAGACATCTCAAGTTAAGGAATTTAGCACTTTTCTGTATAAGGGAAGATTCAAGAGTCTGGGCTCACCAAAATCATTCCTTTGATATGCACCTCAGCTATCTGGGGCCGGTATCCTGAGTTTCCTTCAGGGTGCACCGTCGGGGAGACTGTAATGTGATGGTCTGATGGCTTTGTTTCCTGATGGCACACACTATTTTTCATTCACAAATACCGGTTGTGGTAACTCTATTGAATTTGGGTTCCCCCTCCAGAAAGCATACAATGAAATGAAGAACTGGGTGCAGTTGCCCTATTTGTGATCACCAGGAAGCCCCGTGAGGGAGCAGGGAAGGGAGACAGGGAAGAGAGAAAAGCCAGCAGGAAATGTGGCAATGAACGGTTTTCACCGAGGGCAGCTGAGGGCCCCCAAGGGACCGTGTAGAGCCATGACTAGCTGCCCTACTAAGGGTCAAGGAACTTGGGTCTTGGTCCACCATCTCCTGTCCCTCATGGGTTGGAGGTGACTCCTGGGGACACTGACTCCCTAACCTGTGGGCTGCCCACCCTGGAGAGACACAGAAAGCCACAGGCCGGTCCAGGCACTGCGCCGAGGAACCCTCCACGGTAGGCAGGGGAACGCAGGCCCCCGGCAGCCCAACAACCAGCTCCTGTTATAAACAGAGCAGACTTTTCACTGCATCAAATTCTCTTTTAGAAGTAGGCAGAGTACACGTTATTTTTCAAACACGAGATTCATGCATTAGGGTCGGTCACCTATTACTCTGGAGTGTAGGGACCACGCGAGCTTTGGACGCGCATCACTGGGGAGCCACAGCGTGGCCCGGCTGATTACGATTCACGCGGATCAAAAGAGCACGGAGAGAAAAGTGCTCACCTACACAGACCCCTGGGGCGGCCGACTCGTTACCAGAAGCTGATTACCCAGATCACCGACTCCCCCCGTTCCCCAGCCACCTGCCTTGTTCCCTTTCAGGGCTCATTAGCGTCTGGCGGCAGAGGAGCCTTGGGTGAGATCAGAACCACAGGAGGCCTCCTTTTTTTCCCCTTGATTCAGGCCAAAATGAAGAACAAAGTTGAACCTAGGAACAGATGCTATCATTTTTTTTCTTTTTTTTTTTTTTATTGTAGTAAAATATACATCACATAAACTTTCCCCTTCAACCATTTTTAAGAGTACAGCTCAGTAGCATTAAGTACATTCACGTGGTTGTGCAACCGTCACCACCATCTATCTCCAGAACTTTTTCAACACATGGTAGACTTTGGGATTGTCTGTGAATTGGGGTTTTCCATCATGTCCCTATCCCCCGTTTATTCAGATATTCAAGGGTTGGCTGGATTAAGTAAAACGTCACTTCTGGGGAGATAAAAAGAAGTCTATTTTTTTGGTATTTTTTATCTCAAATATTTTAAAAGATGGATATTTTTATATAATAAACTGTCCCAGAATATAATGGCTTAAAACAACCATCATTTATTTATTTAGTCATGATTTTAAAGAACGGTAGCTGGGACTGGGCTCAGCTGGGTGACTCTGCCTCTCTGGACTGGATGCACTTGACATTGGCTGGGCACGCTCACGTGTCCGCTGTCCGCTGCCTGGTCTGCTGGGGTCTGCCTGGTGCGAGGTGGCTCAGCTGGGAGCGCTCATCTCGGCCCCACGTGGTCTCTCAACTTCCAGCTTATTCAACATGGCAGCTCGGCAGGACCTCAGGAGCAGAACGTGGACCAGAGTTCAAGCGCCTTTCCTGTCTCTACTTACATCACATTTGCTACCGTCCCATTGGCCAAAGCAAGTTACACAACCAAGCCTAGAGTCAGTGTGATAAAAGCTACCAAAAGGCATGTAATAGGGAGGCAGGAACAAACTGGGACAATTACCGTAATTAATCCACCATTGTTACTATCCTTTCCAGGGCTAGAATTCTATCTGAGGATAGCTATGCTTCTGAGATCGCCTTCATTTATGTTAAAAGTATCCCAGCCCTTCTGTGATGACCAAACATTCTCAAGAGATGAATTTATCAGCTGACATAATTGAGCCATAGGATCATCTTTATGATCCAACAAAATCACTGAATCGAAACCATATTTTCTCTCGGAGGTCTGTTTGGCCAGTGTGGGTAGTGTTGATGGTCATCATGCATCATATCTTCTTCTTTCAAAAAAAATCAGAGGGTTGGAAGAGGTTCATACCACGGGAGAGGGATAACTAAAGGAGAGCGGCAGGCGTATGCAGAGTTGGCTTCCTCCTTCCATTTTAACCATCTGTTCCCATCGTCAGTAAAGTGGGACGCGTTTTGGTTAAATGATCCTTCTTGCTTAAAATATTCTCAAAAGAGTAAATATACTTCATTTCTCACATCAGAATTTTTTTATCACTATCGCCTTTATGCAATGAGCCAAATTATGTTGTGATGCACTATCCATTTTGCATATCACTAGATTTGATTTTCTAATATTTTGTTTAGTGTTTTTGCACCTATGTTCATGAGAGTGAGATTGGCCTGCAATTTTCATCTCTTGTAATGCTCTTTTAAGATTCATTGGGAAATGTTTCCCCTGTTATTTTTATTTTATTTTATTATATTTTTAACATCTTTATTGGAGTATAATTGCTTTACGATTGTGTGTTAGTTTCTGCTGTATAACGAAGTGAATCAGCTATATGTACACATATATCCCCATATCCCCTCCCTCTTGCATCTGCCTCACACCCTCCTTATCCCACCCCTCTAGGTGGTCACAAAGCACCGAGCTGATCTCCCTGTGCTATGTAGTTGCTTCCCACTAGCTATCTATTTTACATTTGGTAGTGTATATATGTCCATGCCACTCTCTCACTTCGTCCCAGCTTACCCTTCCCCCACCCCCGTTTCCTCAAGTCCATTCTCTACGTCTGCGTCTTTATTCCTGTCCTGCCCCTAGGTTCTTCAGAACCATTTTCTTTTATTTTAGATTCCATATATATGTGTTAGCATACGGTATTTGTTTTTCTCTTTCTGACTTACTTCACTCTGTATGACAGACGCTAGGTCCATCCACCTCACTATAAGTAACTCAATTTCGTTTCTTTTTATGGCTGAGTAATATTCCATTGTATATATGTGCCACAGCTTCTTTATCCATTCATCCGATGATGGACACTTAGGTTGTTCCATGTCCTGGGTATTGTAAATAGTGCTATAATGAACATTGTGGTACATGACACTTTTTGAATTATGGTTTTCTCAGGGTATGTGCCCAGTAGTGGGATTGCCGGGTCATATGGTAGTTCTATTTTTAGTTTTTTAAGGCACCTCCATACTGTTCTCCATAGTGGCTGTATCAATTTACATTCCCACCAACAATGCAAGAGGGTTCCCTTTTCTCCACACCCTCTCCAGCATTTATTGTTTGTAGATTTTTTTGATGATGGCCATTCTGACCGGTGTGAGGTGATACCTCATTGTAGTTTTGATTTGCATTTCTCTAATGATTAATGATGTTGACCATCCTTTCATGTGTTTGTTGGCAATCTGTATATCTTCTTTGGAGAAATGTCTATTTAGGTCTTCTGCCCATTTTTGGATTGGGTTGTTTGTTTTTTTGATATTGAGCTGCATGAGCTGCTTGTATATTTTGGAGATTAATCCTTTGTCAGGTGCTTCATTTGCAAATATTTTCTCCCATTCTGAGGGTTGTCTTTTCATCTTGTTTGTGGTTTCCTTTGCTGTGCAAAATCTTTTAAGTTTCATTAGGTCCCATTTGTTTATTTTTGTTTTTATTTCCATTTCTCTAGGAGGTGGGTCAAAAAGGATCTTGCTGTGATTTATGTCATAGAGTGTTCTGCCTATGTTTTCCTCTAAGAGTTTGATAGTGTCTGGCCTTACATTTAGGTCTTTAATCCATTTTGAGTTTATTTTTGTATACAGTGTTAGGGAGTGTTGTAATTTCATTCTTTTACATGTAGCTGTCCTGTTTTCCCAGCACCACTTATTGAAGAAGCTGTCTTTTCTCCATTGTATATGCTTGCCTCCTTTATCAAAGATAAGTTGACCATATGTGTGTGGGTTTATCTCTGGGCTTTCTATCCTGTTCCATTAATCTATATTTCTGTTTTTGTGCCAGTACCATAATGTCTTGATTACTGTAGCTTTGTAGTATAGTCTGAAGTCAGGGAGCCTGATTCCTCCATCACATCCAAATTTGATGAAATGAAAAATCTGACTCAAATTGTTTAATATATTGGATCCAGAATCTGTTATAAATTGAGAAACCTGCAACCAGAGTAAACACTCCAAGTATATTTCCTTTTTATTGTTTTTATTTTACATAAGTAGTACCCGCCTTTGGAAGTAAATTTCCTATCCTTCTACCTCAGACCTCTAGTCCCCAGTCACCTACCCAGGATACATCCTCTGTTACTAGGTTCCTATGCATTATATGTTTATACTAACAAACGTGTGTGTGTGCTTGTGTGTGTTACAAGTTGCCACTGTTGAAACATTTTTGACCTACAAAAAATTGGATTGTCATATCATTCAATCTAATACATCTTTTGTAACATAAATGAGAGCATAAAAAATACACTGGTCTGCATCTTGGTCTTATATTTACCTCTGTGTCCTGGGGATCATTCTACATCAGCACACAGGGCTTGATATCATTCTTTTCCATGACTGCATAGGTATGGCTGTAGTTTATTTAACTGTTCCCTCTCTGACGCACACTTAGGTTTGTTTCCAGTTTTTATTATTACAAATACTGCCTGAGTATCCACTCAGTGTGTGAATCTGGGCATCTGCAGAAAGACAGATGGGGATATGCCATGCCAACCCCCGACTTCCTGTCTCATGGTCCTCTGGCTCCCAGCAAACTGGTTCAAGCCATGATGAAACCCCTCAGTCATTGGCTCCTGTGTCACAAGACGTGTCTACTGATATTTATAAGCGATCCTGGAAACACCAACCAAAGTTCTTGTTCTTCCCACTCCTTGTAGCTCTTATATTGGTTGGACTCATAAAATTAGGATATGAATGCCGAGCAAACTCTTACCTCTGTGAGCAGGAGTCTTCCTTGTTCAGAAACCCTTCAGTGAGAAGAGATTCTAGTTTCCCAGACAGACCTGGTTTCGGTTCTTGACTCTGCCACTCAGTAGCTGTGTGCCCTTGGGCAATGTACTTGCCTTCTCTGAACTTCAGTTTCCTCAAATAAAATGGTATATCCAGGCCATAGGGTTCTGATGAGGATTAAACGAAATGATGTACCTGTCATATAGCAGGCACTCAACAAATTGGCCATTTGCTCCTTACACCAAGTTTCCACAGACAAAACATTTAGTGTTTTCCTAGCACATTTAGGACAGTGATTTTTTAAGGAAATATGAAAGCCCTTCTTGCTGGCTGGCATGAGGTAAGTAGTATTTGTTTTCTGATTTCAGAGATACACTGGATTGTGATTGTTAGTCCCTGAATGCTAGCCCCATCCTTGGCACAGAGAACTTGGCCTAAAAGGTCTTATTCCAAAAGAATTAAAAGTCAGGAGAGCAGGAAGAGAGCCTATTCTTCACAGGATCCTCACAACACCACCAGATGACCTGTCTCATCTCCTAGCCTCCAGTTCAGTCCAGACGGTCTACAGACATGTAAATTATCCACCATCCAGACTGAGCCACCTTGAGGAGCTGAGGAGCATCCATAAGGAGCAGAGGAGGAAAAGCAGGTTAGGGATGGAAGGTCAACTGGCCCCATCACTATGCTTCTGTTTATTAATTTTAGAATAAATTTTTGGGGGTTCTTTTTGGACACACCACGCAGCTTGCAGGATCTTAGTTCCCGGACCAGGGATTGAACCTGGGCCACGGCAGTGAAAGTGTCGAGTCCTAACCATTGGACTGCCAGGGAATTCCCTAGAATAAGGTTTTTATTTAGACTTTTTAAGCACATGCTCATTTTCAAGTGATCTATAATAATACAAAGGAAAAAGCAAACTTTTCTGCCTAGAAATCACAATTTTCAACATTTGGTGAACACCATCCTGGACATCTCTCCAAACATTTATGCAACTCAAACGTTAAAAGTAGGAGAGGTAATGAGCCCGTGTGCCACAACTACTGAAGCCCACGCATCTACAGCCTGTGCTCCACAACAAAAGAAGACACCGCAATGAAAAGCCCGAGCACCGCAATGAAGAGGAGCTCCCACTCGCCGCAACTAGAGAAAGCACTCGTGCAGCAGTGAAGACCCAACGCAGCCAAAAATAAATAAATAAAATAAATAAATTTGTTAAAAAAATAAAGTCTACATTATCAGGAAGAGCAGTTAAGGTAATGATATACAAAGAAACGATGTATGCAAAAGTGGAAGACTGTGGTCTCAGATGTTCCTTTATTATAAAATTTTATAAATTGTCAAAAAAATAGGAGAGGTGGTCTATTGGGGGGGAGATTATATGGAATATTCTATTTGTTTACATATGTATTTTCTGTTTTCCAACCCTCCCACCCCACAGCCTAAACTGGAAAAGTCCATGAGGGCAGGAACTTTATCTTGTTCACCACGGAATCCTCAAAATACAGTGTCTGGCATATGGTAGACTCTCAAAATTTATGTTGAAATATTGAAACATTGAAATATTTCTACATGGATGTCTTTATGATTCTTTCACCTTGGAGGTCAGTGGCTTCCCCAGCATGTGTCTTAGGTTGATCATTGCACATCCTTTATTCTGGGACATTTTGTTCTATTAACACTTTTTGTTGTTGTTGTTGTTGTGTTGGGTCTTCGTTGCTGTGCGCGGGCTTTCTCTAGTTGCAGCAAGCGGGGGCTACTCCGTTGCAGTGCACGGGCTTCTCATTGTGGTGGCTTCTCTTGTTGTGGAACATGGGTTCTAGACGCTTGGGCTTCAGTAGTTGCAACACATGGGCTTAGTTGCTCCGCGGCATGTGGGATCTTCCTGGACCAGGGATCGAACCCCTGTCCCGTGCATTGGCAGGCGGATTCTTAACCACTGTGCCACCAGGGAAGTCCCAACATTTTCTTATCTTAATAAAGTTTTCTTCTATTACATTCTTGAGTCTATTGTTCCATTTTCCTATTTTCTTCTTCAGAAACAGTAATTATGGATATGTAGGTCTCTTTTGTCTCCATGTCTATCATCTTATTTGTAATCATTATTTATAGTTGACTTTTCCATTTCATTTTGTGCAGTGATCTCAAGCCTACATACCATCTCTCTATTTTCTAGTGTTTTTTCCCTGTACTTTTAATTTCCTTGTCTTAAGGGCACATCTTTCCTCAAGTCTTATGTTCCTGGGCTGGCATCACTCATGGCAAGCTCATTAGGGCATCTGCCCTCTGGATTGTGATCAGGTTCTGGCTGTCCACTTCCCACCCCTCCCCTAGCTCTCTCTCTGGGGGGTTTCCTTGGGTAGAAGGCCAGGTCACAGGCAACAGAAACAGACTACCATCATACCAATATCTTTTTTAGCTACCCCTTCACCTCTGACATCACTGTGAGCAGTGGATGCCTTCTGGTAGAACTAGACATTCCCTACCTGGGCTGCCCATGAAACTGTACCTCAACTCTCTAAGAATCCTTGGGTGTGTTCTTCTTGGTGTTAACAGATACTTTTGAAGAAATACAGACCCTTATGAGAGTTTGAGGCCGCATGTGTCAGCTGTCGGCTTACTCCCTGATCTCAATCTAGATTTCTCAGCATTTGCCAGGAGTTTCATAGTTTGTGGTGTGATGTGGTTACAGGTTCCTACTTCATCGACGATGGATTGTGTTCCTTCTATCTTTTTTCCCTTTTGCTAATTTAGATGGAGTTCAAACGAGGGAGAGAGCAAAGATGCTACCATTTTTATGCCACTGCTAAGTTGATCAGAGAGGTCACAGTTGCACCAGGTGAAAGAGATTTTTGCAACTGGGAATCATGGGTCCAAAGCCAGTTGAATGCCTACGAGGTTCTCAGCTCTCAAGCTTGCCCTCCCAAGCATCTGTCTCTATGGTGAAGACACTGCTTAATGCACACACCACGTGCCTCACTAATGATGTTTTCCCTGGTCATGCTGCAACCTCCTCTCTGTTATAGTAAATGCTATGTGGCCCTCAGTGCCTGGGCCATGCACACATTAATATTTATGCTTCCTGAGAGTGATGGGGTGTCCCGGTGATTTGCAGGCATGAGCAGGTGCCCCTAATGGATGACTAAGTAGGAGTCTTTTCTTGGGGGACAGCAGCTTTCAGTCTTCCTGTAATAGAAAAGAAGAATTTGGGTTGGTGAAGGAAATAACCACAGCCTTCCTGTAGTAATCTCCAACTATCCAATTGGCTAACTTGGGCTACTCTTGTGGAAAAGGTTGGAGAAATGGTGGAGGGGTAGCTGATGCTCCCAGTGGAGAGAAGAGAGTTCCTTTTTCTTTCCCCAGCTGGAAGTTTCCCTATTGCTGTGAGGTCAGAGACAGAAGTTCTCCCAGTGACAAGTTGCACAAACCCCAGGTCTTCTGATGTGGCCTCCTTGCACACCCAGATTCCATTCTCTGCCCCTGGTGTGTTGTCTCCTACTCATAAACTTTTCTTCAGTGCATAAAACCTTAGTGAAAATATCATTAGTCATCATCCCTATTGGCTATAAAATGCTACATCTACTTCAATCTTTGATTTAATTATCACTGTATGACAGCAGAAATCAACAACCAATCCCCTGGGGTGGGATCAGAGTACTTCCAACCTCTGCCTGGCGAAATTTCCTGTGGCCCTTTAGTTCAAGCATTACATGGGGATGCACTTTTACAACAGGGCAGGGTAGGGTTACCACTATTCAATGAAAGGACGTTGCTAAGACTTTTGTGCTTTCTGTAGTTGGTATTAGCTTTAAGTATCTGACAATGTCCAGTTCAATGAATTCTGCTGATCACATACAGTGAGGTCCCCATGCACACAGAGTGTGTCATTTCTACAAACGTTACTCATGTGAATACAACAGGACAAATTCAGAGTCCAAGCTGGTGTGGCTCAGTCTGCTGAAGCCCTTGTTCAAACAAGGATGTTGATTGGTTTGCCTGATGTCGTGATTTAAAATATGTCTGCAAATGTTTTCACTCTCATCTCACCAAAAGGTAGGGAGTCTAGTTCCCCTCCTGTGGAATATGATATGGGCTTTATGACTCACTTCTAATGGACAGGATGCAGCAGACGTGTCTCTGAGTGACTTGTGACCTAAGTCATAAAAGGAGTAGCTTCCACCTGGCTGGTTACACTCTCAGAACTCAAACACCATGTCGTGAGGAAGCCCAGGCAGGCAGGGACGTCGCGTGGAGGTGTCACAGCCCCAGGTCCAGCTGAGGTCCAGCCAAAACCCAGCATCAACCATCAGATATATGAGTGAGGAGCCTTGGGGTGAATCCAGCCCCCAACCTTCAAGATGCCCAGTCAACACCACGTAGAGCATGGATGGGTGACCCCTACCCTATTAGTCTGCAAGGGTAGTCAGAACAAAGTACCACAGACCAGGTGGCTTAAACAACAGAGATTTATTTTCTCAAAGTTCCGGAGGCTGGAGGTCCACGATCAAGGCGTCCGCAGGGCTGGTTCTTTCTGAGGGCTGGAAGGAAGGATGTGTACCAGGCCTCTCTCCCTGACTTGAAAGGGTGTCTTCTCCCTTCTGGGCCTTCCCATCACCTCTCCTCTGTCCATGTCTGCAACCAAATTTCCTCTTCTTATAAGGACACCAGTCATATGGAATAAGGGCGCACCCTAATGACCTTGTTTTAACTTCATCACTAAAAAGACCCTCAGTCATATTCTGAGCTACTGGGGGTAAGATTCCAACATGAATTTATTTGGGGGAACACTGTGCAGCCCATAACACCTGCAAAACCTGCTCAAAGTACAGATTCTTGAGCAAAACAAACGTCACTGTTTTGAGCCGCTAAGGCTTGCAATGGTTTGATCTGCAGCAGAAGATAACCAGCTCACCCAAGGTAAATGAGTGACTGGGTTCCTGGTGACTGTCTCAGAATGTATCCAGCAAATGCCCTTCGACAGCGGGACAACACCATCTGGGGATGGTGCCCACAGGGTCAAGGCCAGACCGTAGGCAAAGAGCTGGAAGATGGTTGCGGAGACCTCATATTCAGTGCATCTCTGGTTTTTGTTTCACTTTTGCTCTTTGATTACAAGGAACGGGACCCAGTGAGGCTGTCTCCAATTAGAGAGATGCAGAGGGCAACTTTCTGTTAGAATAAGCACGGAGTAGCAGAGGGATACAGTCAAATGGAACTCTAAGGCTAGGCGTGGAAATGGCGCTGGGCCCCCGTGCACACACTTAGAGGGTGTCATTTTTGCAACCTGTAATCATGTGAATGCAACAGGACAAATTCAGAGTCCAAGCTGGTGTGACTCAGTCTGCTGAGGCCCTTGTTCAAAAAACATTGTTGGCTGGGACCTGTTCTGAGTGCAGTGAGGCCTGGGGCCCTCAGCCGAGGTGAATCGGCACTAACAACAGATTTCCCTGAACTCATAGATGGGTTCAACCCTGGCTGCACCTGGTACTAGCTGTGTCATCCTGGGCAAGTGACTTAATCTCTCCATGCTTCTGCTTCTAATCTGTTAAAATAGATAACACTAGTACCTACTACATGAGGTTGTAATCTCAGGTCACTGTCTTAAACCGTCAAGTACAAGAGTTGTCCACGGTGTCCGGAGCTGCAGAGAAAAGCAGGCTGCAGGTGGAGAGGCGTGGCCATCGGGAGATGGACTACTTATAAACGGGATGCCTGGTCACCATTCTTAAATGTTTCATTCTTCCATTTTTAATCTCACTCATTATTGAATCATTAATAATGATTTATACCACATTGACTTTTTTTCAGAAATCTTGACTAACTCTTTGACAAGAGATTAATAAAGAGTGAGACTTCAGATGTCAAGTTTTTCTGAGCAAAAGTGTCCAAGGCCGTCTCTGTCTCTAGATGGGTATTCTTTGCTGCATTCACCACACTCTCCAGAGACTGAAAAGCAATTGTTT
Organism: Balaenoptera ricei; assembly: GCF_028023285.1. Lineage (NCBI taxonomy): Eukaryota > Metazoa > Chordata > Mammalia > Artiodactyla > Balaenopteridae > Balaenoptera > Balaenoptera ricei. The sequence continues at coordinate 47,100,720 of NC_082653.1, read as the reverse complement.
AGCTGGGCAGACAGAGCAGAGCTGAATTAAATTGACCTGCATGATACAGAAAGCACTGAGCATATTTAAGGAAGGGGTCTTTGAAAGAAATCTTTTTTTTTTTTTTAGTTGAGTGCTGAAATTATTTTAAGGAAGTGATGATCAGCCTAATTCTTTAAATCACATGAATGATGTCAGCATCTAAAATTCAGACAGAGTGAGAGAACCACACGCTTGGTCTTAAATAAAAGGCTAAATTCATCTTTATTTCTTTCTGAGGGTTTTTTTTTTTCTTTTCACAAACATGAATTTGACTGCTTTCAAAAGCCAGTTCTTATGCCTACATCCTGAAAAGAGAGAAGACACTTCCATTTCTAGTAGAATACCAGCACCTCACTTAATCCAGAGACACACACATGTACATAAAAGCACTTTTCTTTCCAATATAATTATTACTCTGTGGGAAAATCTGGTGCAAATCTCTCAGTCTGGTGGAGTTTTAAGCCTATCTTTAATTTCAAATAAATTTATCAGTGATGGGAGTGGACACAGTAGGGAAACGTAGTTTTCATGATAAGAAAAGCCAGGGCATGCTGAAATTCTTTCAAGGCAGGCTTCTGGCTGGAGTTATTAACTCCAATGCTAAGTTTGAGCCCTTTTGCCACGCAGGCAGTGATTGAACAAACGTGTGTTTACAAACCCTCTGCAGCCTTTAAGGTCTGCCCTTGAGCACACGTGTGACCGTCAGAGCACCGTGGTCACGGTCAAAGCAAAGCCAAGCCCTCCCGTGGAAAGGCTTCCTCTCTTGGGCTTCTCCCAAATTTGCTAGAAAGGCAGCAATTTTTTTCCTCTTCAAAGAGACCTTTATGTACTAACTCACTCCCACCTACTGTGCATGTAAATTATTCCTCAGTGATACGGCCTCTATTTTTGACTTTGATCCTTTCCTTCCCCTGGATGCCACAAGGAGCATGATAAGGCCCGTGAGTTATGGGGAGGAGGGGGGGGCTTTGATCTGCTTGCAAATGACATTTTGTGGTGGAACATCTCAGCCCCCTCCGTAGCCGCAGTGTGGATGGAAAGAGAGGAGAGTTTGGGGGTTCTTTCCATCTCCTGGCATCAAACCGTCTTTAAGACATAATGGAGCGGGGACAGAAACGGGCACACTTCTCCCCCAAACCAGGGACTGTTCACGCACAATGATTAACAGGTACCCAGAACTGCTCTCCCAGCAGGCAGAGCAACGTGATGATGATTCAAATGTATAATTCTCCAGAACTCATTGCAGAGGAATGACACAGTCCAGGTCATGTGTCTGTACACAGAATTTCAGGATAAATCAAAGTCATTTGGGGGAGAAAACGATGGATGAATGAGGGACAGACCCCACCCCCCCCAAAACTGTTTTCTCCTTCTCACAAGGTAAAATGGAGTGAAATGTAGGGCAGAGAAAATGCTGGAAAGAAGAGGGAAAAGCTCTGCATTTCTCACAGCTCTGAGATGATTCCTCCCTGCAGTTTGTCATCGAACTCTTCGTGACGGCCTCCGTGCCTCCTGCCTCCGTGTCTGGCATTGAATCTTCAGAGTGGTCACAGTTTAGAGACCAAGGACGTGGACCCCCTTTCATAATGGCGGTGTAAACCACTTTGTGTTAAGTAAGAATAATAACCTTTTTAAAAGGAATGTGCCAAAATAATTACATTTCTTGTTGCTTTCCTTTCTTCCACATCACATGAGCAAACACATCAGCCTCATTTGAATGGATGAAAGGAGGACTCTTTTTTTTCAGAGAGGGCTGTTCTGACAGCAAAACGTACCCAAGCAAGGAAGCCTTCCTCCCATCAGGGCTGCCTGGGATTTCAGACACGGCACGAGTTGATTCTACCCAATGTTTGGGATTTGCTTGTGCGTGCGTCTTCTTTCTTGGTTGATTGGGAAGCCATGCTGGCAGGAATATTTACCCCACAAATGTCCTGTTTGATGTCTGAGATGTGAATATCTCCAGCGTTCTCTCCACTCATTTCTTTTGCTTTTTATGCAACTGAAGGTAACGTCCATTGCAACGTTAATTCTTTAACTGGGAAGCTAAACTTTAAAAAGGGATTTAGTAGTAGCTCCAATATAGATTTCATCATTCTGCAAAGAAGTCTTTTCCAATGCATCTGAAATCCATCTTTAGAATTTCACAATAAAGCCTGTTGACGCTTTTCAATGGTCCGTTAAAAATTCAACAGCAACATATCCTCAGCGTGGTCTGTTTTGAGTCAGGTTACCTGGTTGGCTGGGTTTAAAATTGATATCATGAGTGGCTTGAAGTGCATTTCACCGAATGTTCATATCTAATGAGATATTTAAGAGACAGATCATTTTTTAGATCTTGACTGGCCTGATGCACAAATCACTTCATTTCTATAAAGCAGAGGGAACCATTTTAATCTGGTAGAGTGGGAACAGATTGTTGGAATCTTTTCACGTTTTTCTGATCGTATGTCAAAATTAAAGTCCCAGAAAGCCCAAAATCACTGAGCTACCACACGCACAAACAAACTCACACATACCTCAGCCTCTCCCTTGCTTCCCCATGTGGGAGAAAGATGAGATGTCCCCCGACTGTGAGCATAGTAAGTAAAATAATGAGTTTGTGATGCATTGGTGACTATTATCCCTCCTTTCTCCTTTTGCCCACCGTGGTCCCTGATTATGGAAAGGTTCCGTCTGGTGGGGGGGTACATGCCTCCAAGATGTGCGCCGTGCCCACATTCCAGCCCCACGTCATCCCTCTGCCATCCCGGGCAGCCTAATGCTACATGATCAGGGCCGGTTTTCATTTGAAAGCTCTGACTGATGGGATTGGACAATTAAGACCTTGGTTCCTAAAGAGCTAAGTGTTTGCTTGGGATGTTTGGATTATGCGCTGGGGTAGCAGGCCCTGGAATGAGAGAAATACAGTGGTCCACAGTCCCCAGCCTCCTCCCAACCTCCAAAAATGCTTCCAAGAGCCAGCTCGCACAGGACCACGACGTCTGAGCTCTCCAGCTGTTTGCCTTATCAGAGCTGGAGGGGGCTGGAGGGGACCAGATGAGTGGGACTGAGGTCGTCCTGGCGAGGCTGCTGCAGGGGGGGTTGGGCCTCTGGACCCCAGCCCTGGACTCGCAGACCCCACGGGGCCGCTTTGGAAGCATAGCCGCCCTAGCGTGGGCGCGCACAGCGGGCAGAACTTTGTGCTCGGACCTCCCGGGAGGAGGCTGCAAACCTTCAGATCCCCGCACAGACCCGCCGGCTTCCCTTTGCCCGCAGAGTTCTCCTAATTAAGCCAGTCCATCTAATTACGGGGCGTTCCATCAAATATTTCTCCAGATGCTTACTTTGCAGCCTGTGGGCGCTGGTCAAAGCTGACGAGGCTTCTGATCAGGGATGATGGCCCCGCGGCGCGGGCGCGCGCTCCCGACAAGCCCGGACCCGCCTGGCTCGGAGGACCGTGATCCGCCCTTGCTCATTCGCTGGGCGCCCGGTGAAGGCACAGAGCGTAATTACCAAAGTTAAGAAAACATCCATGTAATTAGCCAGGCAACTCTAAGCACAAGACATGGAAATTAGTCACCGCATCATAAATTAGTCTGTGCATACATTACATTCCGGGATAGCCCTGGGGGCCCGATGTTTGCAGTGTTTGGCCAACAAGTCCCAGTGTCTGCGAAAAGCGTTCCTCCCCAGCGAGCTTGGCGCAGCAAAGGGAGTTTTGCTTGAATTACAAATTTTTTAATTCTTTTGTAGATGGCAACCAGAATAAAGTCAATTTTCGAGCCGAGGAAAGGGAGACAAGAAAACAGTGATTTTCCTGTTGATTTTATTTCCGTTTGTGGGCATCTGTGCACCTGGGGCCATCAAGATGTCTCCAGACGGCGGCTCATCAATTGTCTTGTTTCACTCATTAGGAGCAGTAGTTATAAACTCCTTAAATAACCCTGATTTTGAACTATTCTCGCAGGCACTCCCCTTCCTGGCAAAAACCAGGAAATTGGACCCAGGCACACACAACAGGCATTTGCATCAAAATAATACGACGGGCGGCGGCAAGCCACAATCACATCACTCAGAAGGAAGGAATAGAATACAAATTAAAGGAAGAATGTAAATTTTTTGCCATTAAGCTTCAATGACCATTTGAAATGGTGCAAGGCACAAAGGTTCTTGATGAGCGTCATCTAGTTTGATTATTCATTCTTGTGTTTCTGCTTGAATTAAAGCAGGAGCGCTAGAGCCTGTTACGGGGAGAATATTTGAATTGATAGTGAACTCTCACCTTGCCTTGCAGCCGTTTACTTTTCAAATGAATACCAGATAAGTTAGTGCATTTTCTAATCGTCCTGTTTTCCAGTGAGTGCTGTCATTACATCCCTATTTTTTTCAGAAGTGCTTGCTAAGAAACATTAACTACTTACAAATAAGGAGCTGTCTGTCACGGGCTGCAGTCTAAGCCAGCATTTCTGCTAGGACAGCTGAGGGCGATCTGGTCCACATTCCCCCCATCCCCACCCCTCCCCCGGCCTGTCACCGCTTCAGCTTTTTCCCCCCGACTTCCAAGTGAGGCCTTCAGTATAGATAGGGCTCCCATGTCAGGCCATCTTTCCAGAACCGGGTGGAGTCCTGCTCCAGGCAGAGCCAAACTGGGATAAGTGTGTCACTGTGTGCAGGTGGCCTGGGTCCACCCCACCCCGTGATCCTAACTGCGGAGGCTGGCCAGCCTGAATCGGTTCTGACCCAGGCTGGCTGAGGATACCGCCCGGGTGTCAACCCTTCCTGGACACAGGTTCCACCGATGGCAGGTGACTCAGTTCAACACAGAGAAACAAAATGGAAACAGGTAGATTCTGAGGGTTTGGGGTGGGGGGGAAGGGGGTATCTCATTTTAAAACTGTATGCTCCAGTTTGGGACTAGGACAACTAGGTAGAAACGGTTGCTCCCAGCATGAAGAAGCTACCAGAACATTGCTAGACCCCAAGAGGAGACTTGAAAAATATTCGTGCTAAATCAGGGAGAAATGAAGGAAGATCGTTATTACTCGGGGTCTGCATTTGGCATCATAAAGAGCTTTTGGGAGGGGGGGGTCACTTTTCTATTGAATGTTGCCGGTCACACATTTGTTGAAATGTGCAGATTATTTTTTGATCAAAAAAATTTAGGAGTAATCAGGGGAATTACAGGGGACACCCAAGAGAGTGAAGCAACGTTCCCAAATGCTGATGACCTTGCTTCCCAACGGTTTTGTTTTGCAGCCTGTGGTTCGTTCATTGACAGAACAAGAAGCACACAGATTTGCCACAAGCGATGAGCAAAGCTCATGAAAGGTGAGCACTTCACACATCCCCAGGCAAGGAAGAGAGAAAGGAAATGCCTCGCCAAGGAGCGCCCTGAGTGGAGAATGGGGGGACCAGATGCCAGGTGAGTAAAGGGTCCTTAATGCAGTTGGTATCCGAATATTAACATTATTTTTTTTAATATAACTAAATAAACAAATAAATTCCTCAAATCAGTTAATCCCATAACTGAATCCAAAGTCAAATGGAAAAGTGGAGAAAGGTTGTTGAATATGGGCCATGACCACCTATATTAAGAGAGGTTATAAAGCCCTTATGAAGTTATGGATTTATTCTCACCAGAGGCTCACATGCACACGTGCACACACACACACGTACACACAGAGGAGTATTGAAAAGGGATTTCCAGTGTCTTAGCTAATTGTTATCCTTTTTAGAAATGTATAAACACTGATGTGTCTAGGAAGGCTCTAATGTCCAAAGCCATTTTTAAATCTGCCCTTTTAACATACATATTCACCTGCATTTAGGTCTCAAAATCCTGACAATCTATTTATGGATTTACAATTTTAAAATAGCATGTATATTTCAAGGCTCCAAATAAATAATTTTACCTAAAGGGATGTAGGCTTTTCCCTTTTTTCTATTTCTTGAAAATTTGGTAAGTTTTCTGAGAAACTATGTGTAAGTACAAGCAACCACAAAATATGACCAAAATAGGTGGCACATTCTTCCCCTCCCTCCACCCACACTTGGCCTTTGATAGTGTCCTCCGAACCTGATTCTGAGATTGTCCATTGCTTTGATTGACTTGCTTTGGCCAATGAACATCAATAAACGTGACATACACAGAAACTTGAAAAACATTCAGCATCCATCCTCTTGCTGCACTTGGAGACCACGTGAAGAAGCCTGAGCTATCCTGTTGGAGGAAGAGACACACACGGAGAAGACCCAACATCTGCCAACCATCTGACCTGTGCATGAGGCCATCTTCCATCATCCAGTGGCCAGACAGCCACAGACCTATGCAAGAGTCCAACAGGGGTCAGCCGAGCCAGCTCAGCCCAGAAGAGCCACCCACCAACCTGCAAAATCACCAGCTAAACATGATACATGATATATGTGCAGAGTATGTGACCTACGCCCATTTTCAAGAACCATCCAAATTGTAGTAAGCACACTGTTATGGGTGCCACTGAGTCTTGATGGCATAGTTATGACTCTCTCGGTGTTCCTGTCACCAATTACAGCAGATCATCTTACAAAGCTGGCCCCTAACCATATATGCGGCTGTATTAGAAATGACCCTTTTTAATATCTTGAAGAGGGAATGACAGCATGTGGGGATAGCAGATGCTGTCGGTGCTCCACCCGGGTCCCCTACAATTCCTTGTCATTTTTATGCAACCACCCCCCCCCCACCCCGTGTGCATTCACTCCCAACACCATCTCCTGCATCTGTTTGCTGGAAAATGGCACTTGAGCTGCTAGAGCCGGCTTTGCTTGAGACCACAGAGAACAGGAGGTGACTAAGGGGCTTACATCCCATCCCGTGAGCAGGGCAACTCTGCGGTGTGACCCTGACCCCTGAGCTCCTGGAGGAGTGAGCTGAAGTTATCCTACATGAGGTTCTGCTGGATACCAAGTCTTTGCTCAGCCTTTCTGGCCCTACTTCCTCTCTCCTGGACTGAAGTTTCCTGGAATCACTTTTTAATGAATCTCTTATATTTTGCTTCAGAGACTGCTTCCAGAAAACCAATCTAACTTAGCTGCTTTCTCCTCCAGGGCAAAATTATCCCCCTCCAGTCCCTGAGAGAAGCTTCTAGCTGGCCTGGAAACTCCATGGGTGTTGAGGGTGTTCTCTGCTTGGACAAGATGTCCTGACACCCACGCTCTCCTGCCCATGTCCAATCCTGGCGCATTACTAACCAAAAGTATGGACTCCTCAGCCCAGGTCTGATGGGAGAGAATTGACAACTCTCTCTCTCTCTCTCTCTCTCTCTCTCTCATTTTCCCTGTATCCATCCTTCCTTCTGCAGGCAGATTCCCTTCTTTAGGAGAAACTGTTCCTCACCCAACCCAAGCATGGAGTGCTCATGGACTGACAGTCTTAGCTACCTTTATCCCAGCCACAGTTGACTGGTCCATCCATAGGCAGTGACCCATCAGACCAGTTGGAAGCTTATCCTGGAATTTTTCAACCTGGAGCTGAAGAAAGACAGGTGGTTAGACCAGGAACCTCTCACCATCTGTGTTTCCTTCCAGTCTGATATTCAAAGAGAAAAGACACCAATAGACAATGTGTCATGGGGTATCCCTACATGAGACACCAATGTGTCCTTTTACCCCATGTCAGTCTGAGGTGTGTTTCTGTCACTTGCAACCAACATACAGCATATCTCAAGCTTCCCATCACCCATGGTCCTGGGTGAAATCCAGTGGCAGAACCCACCCAAGAGAGCCACACTCTGGTTGATCCTTCTTGGTCACATCTTGGGTGTGGTGTTTCCTCTCGGGGGTTCTCAAAGTCTGTTCTTTGTTTGCTGATGGAGTGTGATCCAGAGAAGAACAAAACGAGGAAATTCACTACACCGTGGAGGACGGCTTCGGCCTCGTCCGCAGCCAGAGCGCTCACGTTGTTAGACTTTGCTTCCCTCTTCTTTCCTCATGCTCCTCAGCCACTGGTGATCAGCCTTAACCTCCTTGAGTTTATCTAAAGGTAAAGGAGGAAGGGAGCTAGGTCATTCATGAGCCACAATAAAATAAAATAAAATCTATTTGACATAGAGAGAAATTGGACAACTTGGGGGAGTTCTAGACTTTTCCTTGGATCATTCAAATGAACGTGGACAGGTTTAATTAAGTTGACAGAGGTTAAGCTCTTGCCCTGTAACAGAGTGGGTTCCAGGCCTGACTTGCTTCAGAAACACCTGTGATGCTTCTATAACCTACGGACACCTGGGTCCCTTCCAGACTTCTCTGATCATTGTCTTTGAAAGAGGGTTAAAGAAAAGAACTCTCCAAAGAACCCAATCAAAAATGGCCAAGGACCTGAATAGACATTTCTCCAAAAATGATATACGAATGGCCAAGAAGTACATGAAAAGATACTTAACATCACTAACCATTAGGGAAGAGCCAATCACCATGAGATACCACCTCATATCCTTTAAGATAGCCTCTATGAAGAAAAAAAAAATCAAGGGAAGAAAAGAAAAGAACAAGCGTTGGGGAGGACGTGGAGAAACTGGAACCCTTGTGCACTGTTGGGAATGTAAAATGCGCAAACGCAGTGGAAACCAGTATGGCAGTAACACAAAAAAAATTAAAAATAGAGTTACTGTATGATCCAGCAATCCCACTTCTGCGTAAATAACCAAAAGAATTGAAAGCAGAGTCTCGAAGAGATATTTGTACACCCATGTTTATAGTAGGTTTATTCATAACAGCCAAAAGGTGGAAGCAACCCAAGTGTCCACTGGCAGATGAATGGATAAACAAAATGTGGTGCATACATACAATGGAATATTATTCAGCCTTTAAAAGGAAGGAAATTCTGACACATGCTACAATATGGATAAACTTGAGGTCATTATGCTAAATGAAATAAGCCAGTCACAAAGGGACAGATACTGTAAGATCCCACTTATATGTGTTCCCTAGAACAGTCAAATTCATAGAGACAGAAAGTACATGGCGGGTGCCAGGGGCTGGGGGTGGGGTGGGGAGTACCACAGGAAAATAACTGGTTTAGAGATTATATATCTACCCCTAATCTGCACCCATGAGTCCCCTCTTAGCCTCTCAGATCCAGTCCACCAATTTGGTCTGTGACAGAGTCTCTCAAACATGAGGAAGCATCAGAATTCCCTGGGGATCTTGTTAACACACAGATTTCTGGGCCCCACCACTAAAATTTCTGATTCAGTAAGTAGATTTGTATTTCTAGCAAGTTCCCAGGAGCTGCTAATGCTGGGAACACTCTTTGAGAATCATTGACCTATTTATTGATCTTCAGTCTAAACTCTGCCTAGAATTAGACCTCTTCTTTTCTTTCTCCTGCCATCAGACTCCCACCTGTCCTACCTGACTCCCCTCTCCCTGCACCTCCTCAATCCGTCCCACCATCTCTGCCGGGTTACTGTTCTAAAGCACACCACTGCACTGCTCCACCTAAAAATAACCGTGACCAGGCATTTGAGATCCTCCGTGAGTGGCTTTAGCCTTCTCTGGTGCAATGAAATGAGTTCAGGCTTTGAAATCACAGAGGCCTGGACTCAAATGCTCCGATGCTTGTACTGAACCAGCCATGTGGTCTTGAGTAAGCTACCTCCTCTTTACATACTGAATGTGTTCACCAGTAAAGAGGTGATACTGATACCGATCTTGTAGGGTGGTTTTAGGACCAAAGGAGTTAAGATGTGTAAAGATGCTTGGCACGCGGTAGGTCTGCCCCACAGGCCCCCAGCGTTGCTGGTTCCCTCTCCCTTTCCATCCTTATTGTCAGCTATTCACCCACAGAGAAACTTATGCCCCCGTTTCCCCAACCCTGCCATCCCTGGAAGCTTCTGCTCACCTTTTCTTCCATGTACACATTGTCTGATGAACATTTTTTAAGTTACAGAAACCCACTCTTTTTGGATCGGGTGATCCCTGTTTGGTAACATAAGGACATACAGTACAAAAGCCCCAACCCTGAGCATTGGGACACGCCCTCACTTACAGGAGCTGAACTCCCAGCCTGAGTGTTCACCCTGGGAAGTGTCTCCCTCCCATGAATGCCCTCCTATTTCCAGCCCCTGGTCTCCACCTGATGAAATCTCTCTTACCTTCCCAAGCCTCACTGAACTGCCACCTCCTCCTTGAAGCCTGCCCTGGTCCTTCACCACATGTGACCTGTCCCTTCTCCACCAGCAGTGCATTCAACACATGGGTCTCCAACAGTCCCCGCCACAGCCTGCCTAGCAATTTGTGGACATGTATCTACATATCCGACCTCTGCCACCTGCTGACTCTGTACCTTTGGGCAAGGCCCCTCTCTAGGCCTCATTTTCCCCATCTCAGAAATGGGATCAGTAACAGTGCCTGCCTCAGAGGCTTACTGTGAGAATCAACTGAATTAAAACAAATAAAGTGGTGCAAACCACACTCCACATACGAATGGTCGATAATTGTTCTGGATGATGACAATGATGGATTTTCTATTCTTACTTACAAGCCCCAACCATCAAGACCATGTTTTAATCTGGGTATCACATGGTACCTTATGCCACATGGTGAGCCCTCAGAAAAGCAAACAAATGAATAATAAATAAGTTGTATTTCTTGCCATGGCCTTTCAATGATAGTTACATGTCTAAAGGCAGGAGTGTTCTCCTTCAGATAGAGGGAGACCCTCACCTGCACCCCACGCTAGTTTAGTGGGTAGCCGAGTTTTTCTCCCAATTAAATCTTCCTCCCAAGTCACCTTATCCTATTTCATGAAATGTTTGGCACATCAGCTTAGTTCTAAGGATGCTCCTTTAACGATTCTTTTAGTCGATGTGTTTGTTCACACTAGTATGTGAGACTCTTTGTGGCTTAGAATTTTTTAATAAGGACCCAAAGCTACCGATCTGACATTTCAGACACAGAAGAACCAACATCCAACATGTTCGCAGAAATGATGTTTTAAAAGTGCCACCGGCTAAGCCTTTCCCCCTATAATTGGGCAAACTTCAGCAGGGGGTGAAGATGTCTTTTCCCACTGTTCAGCCGCTTCCCTGGCTTTCAGTGTGGTGGTGTCTCTAACCACCTTTGAATAATTTTCCCTTTTCATCCTTTAAACACAGGCCCTGAAGTTACCCGCATAAACTTGAGCCGCCACCATGGCAGGCACGAAGCCAGGAGGCTGCTTACGACCACCCCCCCACAGTGTTTTTTCCACATCTTTCCACTCCACGGGCCGGGGGGAGGGTGGTGTAGAAAAAGTACCCAGGCAGATACTATTCTGTAACAGTTGGGAACTTTGTAACCATGTCGTACCTGCTGTGCGATTTATTCTAAGGTGACTGGTGGACAATTGTTAGTCACCAAAGCAGAAAATCGAGCTTGCCTTTTCAAAAGTGGGGAAACTCCCCCACTCCCGAGCCATCTGGGGTCCCCAGGAGTCTTGGGTGGCCCAGCTGCAGCCTTCGGGGACCACCAGGCAGTTCTGCAAAGCAGCTTCCTGGGCCACAAAGGGGACGCTGCCTTTCTCACAATGGAAGGGTGGTCATTATAACTAAGTGGAAATCCTGGGGTTTAAATAGAGATACACGCCCAGGTAGCTCAAAGCTTGTTTTCTTGTGATTTCAGGGCAGACACAGAGAGCAATATGTGTTTACATTCAGATGTTTACACGCATGATGCGTGTAAAAAACATCTGGGAGTAAAAAACACCAACTGGTTTTTGGCCAGTTCACCTGTGTCTGTTAAATCAAGGGAGGAAAGCGCCCCTTCTGGAAAGTAAAATGTAAAATGAACTTGAAAATGTAACGATGGATGGTGAGTACATGATTAAAATTACTAGATCTGAAAACCCTCACTCAATCATTTGTCCTCTTATTTGTCTTCCTGATTATCTTTTTAATTTGCACGGACAGATTTTTTTGGAGTCACTTGAGTATGCCAGCTGCCCAGGGCTGTGTTGTGAACATTGGGAAGGGTGTTTAATGATGTCAAGCTTAAATTTCACTTTCGAAACAAGAAAAAAATACAACTGGGAGTGGGGTATGCGTGTGACTTGGGTTCAAGAAAGGTTAATGAGAAAGCAGCAAAATCCCACATCACAGTCTGAAGTTCCATAAAGAACTCTGTCCTCTCTCTCCCCACCCCCACTACTTCCAGTTTAATCTTTGGAAGGGGGAGGGAAGGGGGAGATGTTAAAAATTAACTCATTACGCTCTCAAGAACTCCACGTGCAAATTAAATGTGTTTGTTTTCCAAAATCTGCTTGGTTTTCTGCCTTCCCCGAAGCCATCTCTCAATAACTAAATTTCCTCTGCCATTGGATCTGAGAATTAGAATTTGGGAGGGGAGGGAAGCCGTGGGGTTAGCCAGGCTCTATACGCTTCTCCACCCTGTGACCCAAATGTGGCATTAACAAGGACATATGGCCTGATCCTGCTGAGAAGGCCTTTGGGGTCAGCCCTGGAGGTCAGGCTGGCCCTTCTCCCTGGTGGTCCCCGTTGTGTAGCCTCAGAGCCCAAGGAGATTACCAAGCCCTGACTCTCAGGCGATGGCGCGTCTGACCTTGTGCGGCAGCCTGTGGAGCGTGGTGGGCCGATGGGGGAGAAGTCAAAACCCTGACAGGTTGGAAGGCCGGCCACCTCTGCGGGACACCAAAGCCAGCCAGCCTGGGCTCTGGGTGACCAGCTGCCCCTGCAGTGCCATGGCAGCCGGGCAGGCCTCAGGAAGCCTCCCAGGGCAGCTGCAGGCCCCGGGTTTCCTGCTGATTTTCTGGACCGAGAACCCCTAACCACACCCCCAAGAAGACAGGCTTCATTCCACTGCTGCCTGAGAGACAAATGGACCACGTAGGCCTGGAGGAGGGAGGGGGAAAAGGAGTCTCTCCCTGATTCTTTCTTTTGGTTGCTTCTTTTGGCGATCTGGATTTCTCCAAAGGGATGCTGGGGCCCTGGGCAAATCACACTCATCCCTCACCTCACTTCCTTCATAGGAGAAACTCCTCATATGTGTAAGAGGCGTCCTGGTTTATACGATGCATTCACATCCGTGAACTTACTCGTGCTGTCAGCAATGTGCCCATTTCTCTCTCTCACGGACGAGAGAATGGAAATTCAGAGTCCACGTGGTTTGTCAATCATCCCACAGCTTCTACGTGGTGGAACTGGGTCTGGTCCTCAGATGTGGTAGTCCAGACCCCCTCCTGCTCTTCCTAGCTCCATTCTGCTCTCAACTTAACAAATAAGGCAGCCTGCATCCTGCCAAGTGAAGGGACTTAGGCAGCCAGCCCCACCCTACGCTGGCCCCAGCTGGCAGGGCACAATCTCCCGTCACGACCTTATTGCCCCTCTGAGGTCCTGATCCCATCCACAACACAGGGTGGTTTCTCCCCGAAGAACCCCTGCTGGAGTACCCTGAGGCTGCCTGCAACAACAAACATTGAGTGAGGGTGAAGGGTGACTCTTTCCAAGTCCAAGGGCATCAGAATAACAGGAAAACAACTTCTGCTTCCCATCATGATGGAGTACCAAGTTCCAGACTCATCCTCCCCCTATAAACCACTGTGAAACTGGAAAAAAACTGTTTTCGAACATTGGAAGGCAGCACAAGACTGTGGCTCTGGAGAAAAGGGAAACACACATGGCAAGACCCATGATGGCGCTGGCTATCTACCTGGGGGCACTTTCCAGAACACACTGTAGAGAACTGGAGACCAACAGACCACAGTGACCTCATGGAGGTGAGGGGTCAAAGATCAGACTTTGGGTCTGCTGGGGTGGCTGGAGCATAGAGGCAGGATACCAAAGAGGATTGGCTTGTGCAGAGAAAGAGGTCCAAAAATCTACATAAAGGTCTCCTTGAACTTTGGCCAAACACTAAGTTGCACATGTGCAGAGCAAGAATGTGCAAGGCCTGGGAGCATGCAGTCACTAGGGGGCTATGAGCTAAGTGGGGATTCTGGAGTTTGCATAGTAGGATGGGGAGGCATTGGAGTCCTAAGGGCCAGAGTGGAAAAACATAACTGAAGGTTCCAGGCAGCGGGTCAAGACCCCTGCAAAGCCACCCCCTTGGGAATAGAGCCAAACTAGCTCTGAAGTAAAGGCTACCCTAGACCCACCTAATAAAGCTTACAAACAAGCTTCCAACAAATCAAACTGAGTTGCAAGTCATTGCCTGCCTGCCTGCACACTTAGCACTCAACAGAACCCAGAACTCAACAGCATACAATCAAAAAATTAGGAAACATGACCCGTAACCAGAAGAAAAACCAATCAATAGAAACAGACCCAAAGATGACAGCATTGTTAGAATCAGCAGGCAAGGACTTTAAAGCAGCTATTTCAAATGCTGTAGGTCATAGGTCTAAAGAAAAACACACCATAATTAGAAACACATGGAGACCCTCAGTAAGGAAATGGAAGCTATTTTTTAAAAAGCCATTCCAGCTCTGTGACCCTCCCTGTGTCCCAACACTTACCTCCTCCCACCTTTCCTGACCACACGATCCACCTCAGTTCCCTCTCTGATCCCCTCCTCTCTTTCCAAATTCCCAACGCCCACCTCCCATTCCCACATCTGTTCATGCCCACAGCTGACGGTTCTTCCAAAGGGCAAAATAAAGGACAGGTAAATCTCTTAAGTGTGCCAAGACTGGAGGCAAGAAGATTTAAGAAAGACCTTGGTCACCTCCTCCCTTGTGTTTCACTGTTTATGGGTGGTTTGGCAATGCAGTCAGTTCACAGACTCTGCCTGGGGCATCCTGACTCCACTGCCTGGATGCTTGCAGTCTCTGGGAATGAGGGAGGGTGTGTGACACCAGCTGCTATTACAGAGACCCACATCTCAGCATCTTAGCACAGTAAGAGTTGATTTCTTGCTCACACAAAATCCCAAGTGGATGTTTCTGGTCAGGAGGTACCGTCCACATCATCATTTAGGAATCCAGTTTCCTTCTGGCTTGTGGCTCCACCATCACCCGGGGTCTCTGAGTCCTCTGCTGGGTCCTCAGTGCTCAGCTGCCAGATAGGGGAAAAGAGCACAGAGGATCATGTAGGAGATTTTTATGGCCTCTTCCACACGCAATCTATTGGTCAGAACTCATTCACATAGTCACACTGCAGGGGCAACTGAGAAATATATTCTAGCTAGATGCTTAGGAGGAAGAAAAAGGGGGTTTTGGTGACTCCACACCAGTGTCTGCCTCACTGTGACACCTTGGGGGAGTTTCTTACCTCTGAGCCTCAGTTTGTTTCTCTGTAAACAGGCACAGGAATAATGCCTCTTCATGGGGTCACTGTGAGAGTTAAAGGGGAAAGGCCACGGGAAGCGGTAGCCACAGACCTAGAACACAGTGAGCATTTGAGAAGTGTTGCCTGTTACAATTACTACAACATCTGCATTTAATTCATCCTTGTGTGCCCCATAGGGTAGCTTCTAACCTTGTGGGCTGAGCCTGGGGGTGCTTTCACTTTTTCTCATTATGTTGTTTTTCAGTTAAGAAATAGTTTAAAAAGAGGAATTATGATGGTTACCAAAGGGGAAAGGTGGGGAGGGTAGAGATAAAATAGGAGTTTGGAATTAACATATACACACTACTATATATAAAATAGGTAATCAGGACTTCCCTGGTGGCGCAGTGGTTAAGAATCCGCCTGCCAATGCAGGGGACACGGGTTCGAGCCCTGGTCCGGGAAGATCCCACACGCCATGGAGCAACTAAGCCCGTGCACCACAACTACTGAGCCTGCGCTCTAGAGCCCACGAGCCACAACTACTGAAGCCTGCCCGCCCGGAGCCGATGCTCTGCAACAAGAGAAGCCACCACAGTGAGAAGCCCACGCACCACAACGAAGAGTAGCCCCCACTCTCTGCAACTAGAGAAAGACCGTGCACAGCAACAAAGACCCAACGCAGCCAAAAACTAAATAAATAATAAATAAATAAATAAATAAAATTAAATAGACGATCAACAAGGACCTACTGTATGGCACAGGGAACTCTACTCAATATTCTGTAGTAACCTATATGGAAAAAGAATCTGAAAAAGAAGGGATATATGTATATGCATAACTGAATCACTATGCTGCACACCTGAAACTAACACAATGTCGCAAATCAACTATACTTCAATTTAAAAAAATAAAAGGGAAAAAAGTTTAAAAAAATATGTTATAGACCAACTCCATAATTCTTTTTTTTTAATTTAATTTTTGTTTTATATTGGAGTATAGTTGATTTACAATGTTGTGTTAGTTTCAGGTGTACAGCAAAGTGATTCAGTTATACATATATATATTTTTTCAGATTCTTTTTCCTTATAGGTTATTACAAGATATTGAATATAGTTCCGTGTGCTATACAGTAGGTCCTTCTTGGTTACGTAACATATTTTCATACAAAAGAGATGCCATTACCTAAAAAGTGTGAGTACCACTTCCCTACAGGACCTGAAATGCTCTTTGGCACATAGCGAATGGTAGAAAATGATTAATATCGTGAATAAATGGGCTTCCTTCCCACCTCTTTTTTGTCTTCTGTTACTTCTGCTTCCTGATCTTCTCTACTTGCTTACTCATCTCTGCCACTCCCCAAGACTTCCACTTCCACCAGCAGTTGTCACACACACATGCGAGCACACGCACATCTCACACACACAGACACGCTAGCAACAATTCAACCTCCCTGTCTTGGCTTGAGACGCCTGCGGTCACATGTGGCATCCACCCAGCGGCCCTGTCCTGGCAGGTCCCACAACTCCTCACAGGTACCAACCTCCTGGTCCTGCTTCGGCTGCGGGCTCTCAAAAAACCCCGGCTCCCTTTCTGTGTTTCTGTGAGGCTCTGGGAAAACGAGTTCATTAAACTAATTCATACTAGGTAGGGAATGACTTGCTACAGCCATTATCTTTTCACAGAGAGATACGTGTTGGCTAAAATGAATTTTAATCAGTTGTATCTCAAGCCATGGAAGGAAGGAGTCTGTGTACGCTGGCAATAACCTCTCCACAATTCACAACACTCAGCTTCCTTTGCTATTTGTAATTGGTCTGAATAGGAAGGGTTCACCACCAAAAACACACATACACACACACACACACACACACACTTATTTCCCCAACCAACTCTTTCCCCTACTGAATGGATGAGGCAGCCACTCAATAGCTTTTAGTCTTAACTGCCCTGTCTGATCCCCCTTCCTCCATGAGCAGAAACATCTTCCAGGACAAATAGTTACACCAACTACATAATATGAAACTCAATATCCACCGAAATTGTTCCCATGACTTACCCTGGGCCTGATCCCCACCTAGCCCGGGGATGATGATAATGCATTTCATTAACTGTGAAGATCGACTTGGATGTAAGTTGTATTTGATTCCGACACAAGGATTCCAGTTTTCTGCGGCTCTGCATTTTCCAAGGGCGAGGTCAGCTGCCATTGACACCACTAAAATTCTGAAGCCAATACAGAGAGGACCTGCCATCCTGGCTCTGTGGGGATGGGCAAGGATTAAGTGGCACCGTATATAAGAAAGTTCACAGCATCATTAATTAGAGATAAGACGTGCTTGCATCTTCCCGTACACTGCACTTACACAGCTTCCAAAACTAGCAGACCATCCCCACACCTCATGCTGGCTGTTACGTCCCATCTTCTCCTTCAGCCATTTCTCTAGCATCACTAACGGGAAAGTGATCTGATGGGCGTTTCCCTCTCCTTTTTGTCTCTGGCCCCACTCATCAATGCCGTGATGCTGGCCACTGCCCAGTACTATGTGTGACTCCCTGGGCTGTAATCCTCATTCACCTGTGCGAGATAAGGATGCCCTTGTCCAGGCTGCAGAGGTGGGGACGGAGGCTCAGATGCACATGGCCCTAAGGGGCACATCCGGCTTGAAATCAACATTTGTTTCTCCAAAGGCGTTGGGCCAAAACACTCTGCAATGCTACCAGGTAGCAAAAGAGGAAGGAGGATAGGAAAAGTAGAGTTTGGTCTGTCTGCGTAAGCCCCAACCCCTGCCTCACTGTCCTAGCTAGACGGACCCTCGTTAAAAGAATAGACAGACGTCAGCTTGCTTAGGTTGAAATCTCAGCGTCATTTCTCCTGTGAAACTTTCACTGCTCTCATCAACGTATCACCAAGGAGCAACAGCTGAGTCCTCATGAAATATGGAAGTCAGTTAGAAATACCCTTAAGTTTGCTTCGAGCCTTTTCTTTATAATGATGTGCGATGGGGGAGAGAATGTTTTAGAATAGCTGAAAACCAAATGATAGAAGAAGCAACATATGCTGGAGATAACCAAGAAGGTAAAAACAGCTGCTCAGGTTTGCCCGTGAAAGAAAGAAATCACACTGCTAACAAAATTGGTGCATGACCAAGCATACCTTAAAACAGGAGAGGGCTGTTTGGATCCTCCCATGAAGAAATAACAACTTCTTCTTACATTTGCATCTGCCCATTAAATTCCTCTGAAAAATGCAGACAGCTTCCTGCATTGGTATACCTGGCATCATCACAGAATAAAATAGGGAGACATTTGATTCAGGCAGAAAGCCCAGGTCCCCTTGCATAATCCGAGGGGCAGTTTTGAAGTAGGAAGGAAAATAACCTGCTTCAGGCACTGTACCAGGAGCATCCACATGGGAGATTAAATTAAATTCTCACACCAGCCCTGCAAGGCAAGTGTAATTATCCCGTTTAGAGATAATGCAACTGAGCCTTGGAAAAGTTAGATAAGGCATTGGGACCCACATCTATATGATTCCAAGACCATATTCCTACTACAGCACCCTGTGATCAAATAACCACTTGAGCCATCAGGTAGATACCAGGTACCATCAACAGATTTCTCAAGAAATCCGTTGTAAGGTTGGTGGTTGCCAGAAGCAGGGAATAGGAGGTAGGAGAACTGGGTGAAAGTGGTCAAAAGGCACAAACTTTTAATTATAAGGCAAGTAAGTCCTGGGGATGTACTATAGAACACAATGACTGTAGTTAACAGTCCTATATTGTATATTTGAAAGTTGCTGAGAGCGTAGATCCTAAAAGTTCTCATCACAAGAAAAGTAAATATGTGTAACCATGAGAGGCAATGGATGTTAACCTACTGTGGTGATCATTTTGCAATATATACATATATCAAATCAGTATGTTGAACACCTTAAACTTACACAATGTTATATGTCAAATATACTGCCATATAACTGGGGTTTAAAAAAGAAATTAACTGTATCCATTGTTCCCTAATGGTTACAAGTGTGCTCATGGCTGTGTGTTACTATCATATGGATAGTTTAAAAAACAAAAAGCAAACAAAAAATCTATTAAAAATCTTTTTAAATATCCTGGGCTTTTGAAGTTCAAGATGGGGAATTGAGCAGGTGCTTTTTGCCTCTACATCCATCTGAGATCCTGTTAAAATCGTAATAACGGATTAAAAAGATAAAACCCAGTAAGAGCAAAACAAATGGAATAAAGGAGGCATTCGCAGCCAGGGAGACTTCAACACATTTCCAGAAGACAGGAAAAGGTGGGAGAGGGTTAGTGAAAGAAAGGAAGCAGGCAAAAACCCTGCAGGTGGGGTTGAGGTGGAGGGCACCCCCGCCCCCGGCTGGCAAACAAGGCTGGGACGGGAGATGGCGGGCCTGGCAGGGCAGGGGTGAGAAGTGGGTGAGCAGGGGGGTTGGAAGCTGTGGTTCTCAGCCCGACCTACATGGTGGGGTGATTAGTGTCTGCCAAATGATGACACTTAATGAGTAATTGTTGAGTGAACAGAAAAATGAATAAATTAATGAATGCATGAAAACCAAAGGAAAACACTGGAAGAACTAGCATGCAATGCCTATTCTGAGTTGCTCGTTGTATTAGTCAGGGTTTTCTCCAGAGAAACAAAACCAATAGAACGTGTATATTGCCATCCCTCGGTATCTGCAGGGTATTGGTTCCAGGACCCCTGCCCGCCCCACACCACCCCCCCCCCCCGGGGGATATCAAAATCCACAGATGTTCAAGTCTCATATAGAATAGTGAAATATTTGCACGTAAGCTACACACATCCTCCCATAAACTTTAAATCGTCTCTAGATTGCTAATAGTACCTAATACAATGTAAATGCTGAGTATGCACAGCAAATTCAAGTTTTGCCTTTTGGAAACTTCTGGGATTTTTTTTCCCGAATATTTTTAATTCGCGGTTAGTTGAGTCTGCGGATGCAAAACCTGCAGGTAGGGAAGGCCGACTCTATACACAGGCATAGCTCGTTTTATTGCGCTTTGCTTTATTGTGCTTTGCAGATATTGTGTCTTTTACAAATTGAAGGTTTGTAGCAACCCTGCATCAAGCAAATATATCGGTGCCATTTTTCCAACAGCATTCGCTTGTTTCATGTCTCTGTATGATATTTTGGTATTTCTTACAATATTTCAGACTTTTCCATTATTATTATGTTTGTTATGGTGATCTGTGATCAGAGATCTTTGATGTTACTATCAGGACTTGCTGAAGGCTTTTTGTTAGCAATAAAGTGTTTTTTTAATAATTTTTATTGAAGTATAGTTGATTTATAACATTATGTTAGTTTCGGGTGTACAGCAAAGTGAATCAGTTATACATATACTTGTATCCACTCTTTTTTAGATTCTTTTCCCATATAGGCCATTACAGATTATTGAGTTGAGTTCCCTGTGCTATACAGTAGGTCTGATGAGGTCTTATTTTATATATAGTAGTGTATATACGTCAATCCCAATCTCCTAATTTATCCCTCCCCCACTTCCCCCCTGGTGACCATAAGTTTGCTTTCTACGTCTGTGACTCTATTTCTATTTTGTGAATAAGTTCATTTGTACCAACAATAAAGTATTTTTTACTTAAGGTATGTACTTGTTTCTTTAGACATAATGCTATCGCACAATTAATCGACTGCAGTATAGAATAAACATAATTTAAATGCATTGGGAAACCAAAAAAACATGACTCACTTTATTATATTTGCTTTATTATGGTAGTCTGGAACTAAACCCACAATATCTCCGAGGTATGTCTGTATAAAGAGATTTATTATAAGGAACTGGCTCACACACGATTATGAAGGCTGGCAAGTCCCAAGGTCTGCAGGTGAGTCAGGAAGCTGGAGGCCCAGGAGAGCCAATGGTTTGGTTTCCGTCTGAGTCCAAAGGCCTTAGAACCAGGAGACCCAACGGTGTAGTTCCAGCCCAAAGGCCCACAGTCTCAAGACTCAGGAAAAGCCAATGTTTTCAGTTCCATTCCACAGGCAGGAAAAAGCTGATGTCCCAGTTCAAAGGCCATTGGGCAGGAAGAATTCTCTCTTACTCAGAGGAGGGTCAGCCTTTTTGTTCTATTCAAGCCTTCAGCAGACTACATGAGGCCCACCCACTCTGGGGGAGGGCCATCTGCTTTATGCAATCTACTGATTTCCATGTTAATCTCATCAAAAAACACCCTCACAGAAACTCTTAGAATAATTTTTGCCAAATATCTGGGACCCTGTGGCCCAGTCAAGCTGACACACAAAACTAACCGTCACACTGGTTTTGGGCTCATCAATGTGCTTTAAATGTACTCACTTCATGTGGCAAGTCCCCAGGGCAGAGATGGCTCACCCACCATCCATCGTTTCCCAGAACAGCTCTAGCAATGGATGAACACAAAACCTAAGCATGAACTGTTCTAGAGCGTGGCGTCTTTGCCCTGCGGCTGCCAGACAGGGTCCACTGTCATCCGGAAACAAGGGGGGGAGGAGCTGAAGGCTGGGGAGGAGGGGGAATGCTGCACAACACCAGCCCTGAATTCCAGAAACGTCTCACACAGGGTTTGTTAGAGGCTGGCTTCTCCATCATGTGTTTTGATGGGTTT
Source organism: Balaenoptera ricei (assembly GCF_028023285.1). Taxonomy (NCBI): domain Eukaryota; kingdom Metazoa; phylum Chordata; class Mammalia; order Artiodactyla; family Balaenopteridae; genus Balaenoptera; species Balaenoptera ricei. The sequence goes on along the minus strand of NC_082653.1, from coordinate 47,078,836 downwards.
GAAATTGGCCTGATATGGGCCAACAATAAGGGAGAGTTGAGTTCACAGAGCAGAAAATCTATGCTCTCTAGACACCTGCTTACTGCAGGAGAATCCAGGGTATTGACCTTCAATTCAAGGCTGAGATAAGAGGCGCTAATCTCTCCACCCTCCCAGGCCCTTCCAGGCTGACACCAATCTCTGCAGCCACCGCTTTGTGAGTCACTAAAGGGGCCTTTATCGACTCAAGCTGGGTTACACTCCCAGGACGGAGTGGAAGTCTCTACCAACCGCGCCCAAATTCCTCCTCCTCACCTCTGCAGCGATGCCTGAAATGCCTTTAACAGAGGCTCAGAAATACAAATAACCTTGTGAAAGGGAATTCAGGAATTCATATTCATTGAGCTCTCCAAAGATGGGGATTTTTCACCCCAATCCCTCCTGGCTCTACATCTTCTTCCCCCAAAAGGGGGACCCCTCTAAAATTGGTCAGTTTCCAAGACATCAATTAGGACATGTTTATTCGTGGGGTCCCCTTCCAGCCAGAAGCTGGCCCAAGGCCTTGTCCACAAGGAGGAGGCCTGATCCTTGCTTCATCTTGCTGGTCTGTCTCTGTCTCTCTGTCCATCTCTCTCTCCATCTCCTTCTCTGCTTCCTCCTTCCACAGAGCCAGCATGGGAAAGGGCCAAGGTTTTTTTCACAGTTGGGAGGAGGCATGGGTGCCTTGCGTTCCATCCTTTTGTCCCTAAGGCATTCTGGTGTCTTTCTGTGGGTCCCCGGCCCTCCGGGGGGCTCACCAGTGTGTGAAGCATTTCAAGGCCAGGGGTCTGCTCTGGGGGGGTCAGTGCTGGGCGGGGCCATCTCCCCAGCTCAGCTCCCAGAGCCCTGGGCTCTGCACGTTGGCAGCTCAACATGACCGACAGCCATCCCGGTCTCTACCTCTACTGGAATCCTTGAGGGGAAACAGCTGTAGCCCAGGGTCGGATTGAGAAATGCCTGCTCTGCGGGCCCCTAGGCCCATCCTAAAAACGCTCCGACCCCATCATTCTGCCTAACAGCATTAGGGTGTCAACAACCCATCACAGAGTCTCCCTGAACTTTGGGGGCCGAGAGGGGGCCAAAATGGAACAAACAACAAGGAAGAGATCAACCACCTGAAAGGGTGAGGTGGCATTGAAGGCCACATCCAGACAGAGACCGCTGGCAAAGCCTCGGGCCGCTGCACGTTTCATGTGCCACCCACCTCGTGTGATCACAGGCGACAGGAACGCTCCCTCCAGCCTTGCACACTCTGTCCTGTGATGAGATCACCAGAGAGTCCCCTTTCTCGGGGGGGAGGCTAGAAATCGCTCGTTAAAGAATTCTCACCGATGGAAGCTTCCACGTTGAAACCTATGTTAAGAGACCTGGGATATTTGGTGGGCAGGAGAGGAAAGGGTTGAGGAAGGAGAAGTTTCTTAGGTAGAAAGACAGAGGAGGTTAGAAATGTTCGGCTGGGGAGGACACAGAGGGGCTGCCCAGATAATTCTGCTTTTCATTTTTATACAGTTGCTTGTCTGGGTCACGGTAAAATCAATGTAGTCAATTTTCCACCCAAAGATGCAGTACCTTGTCACTTTCTGGAACAGCTGCCGTGAACTGTGTTAGATGAGAACATAATTTGGAGGTAGATGAGAGAAAAGTTGTAGCTGAAGAAGATTTTTAAGTTAAAATACCTTTTCAATGGGTAGTTTTTCCAAACTATACTCCCACCAAATCGTAAACACAATTAGAAACATTCCAGGAGATGAAGTTGCAATGAGGGAGAGAAAATCTAGAGAGGTTGTCAGATGAAGCTTTCTCCTTTCAAGATACAGTAAACAGCTTGTCACTATACAATTTAGCATCTGCAAATGCCAAGCTCCAGAATTCAGGCATTTTATGCCATAGAAATGTCTTGAATCAAAATTCATGACCAATTTGGATTATTTGTCTCATATCTACCTTAACACAGAGCCAAAGAAATAGATAGCAAACTTCTAAATTACATGCAGAAGTGCATTCTAGGAAGTAAGTTAGACCTAATAGTAACAATAACAGTGGTAGCGATAATAATAGTCATGATAGTTAACATTTATTAAGCCCTTTCTGTGTACTGGGCACTGTACTAATCCCTTGATGAACATTTTCTCATCCGTTCCATACAACAACCCACTGATGTAAGAACTAGTTTGATCTCCAGTCTCAGGTGAGGAAGCTGGGACCAGAGAGGGTAAGTAACTCGGGCAGGGTTACCCAGCAGTAGGTGGCTGGGGCTGGATCAAGCACACGATGATCTCACTTCAGAGTATAGACTCTTGGCACACGGAGGAACCAGGTGGGTCCAGTGTATGGTGGGGAGTGAGAGACCAGGAATTGCACGGCCAACCCTAGTCAGTGCCACGTGGACCAGCCTCACCTGTGTTCAATGGAAGCATCTAATATTAGACTTCACTGCCCTGGCCGATGGAATTACGCTGGGAGCCCCCCAAAACAGACCCTGAGACAAGAATCTGGGGACAAGTAGGGAGGTGATTCCAGGAAGGATGGTGGGGGGATGCGGAAGTGAGAGAGGGAAGCCAATCTGAGGTGAGTGTGTCACCACGGTGGGCAGCTGGGACCCGATCCCACTGGGGACATCTGGGTGACTATGTGGAACTTCCCCATAGTTGTCCCACCCAGGGGCCAAGGAGGCTGGGCTCTGTGTCCACCAACTCCTAACTGTCATTGGTTGAGGGCTCCTCCCGAAGCACCCATTTCTGGCACTTTGGTCTGTTCTTTGTCTGAGCTGTGCAGGTTCCCGGCCTGACCCAGGCATTGGCATGCACAGAGTGGTGAGGGCCAGGGGACGGGGATGTGGGTGGGCACCGACAGTGTTGGCCTCATGTATGTTTCTCCAGCCAAGGATATTCTTGGCTGAAACTTACAATCACTTCTTCTCACAGGGGCATGATTCTAAGAAAACTGTTCTGGCCCAGGGCTTGGAATTATGACCGCTGAGGATAGAATATTCTTTTCCTAGACCCTTCCAGGTTTTCACTGTGAGAGAGGGAGGATATTAGACACCACCCCCCAAGCATGAGACATTATCTGGCACCAAAGAATATGCTGGAGAATTTCCGAAGCACTGACTTCTGCCTGCCTCTCCCATCCGTGGTCCGAACGTTCCGAGGGGCTGGGGCTTTGAGTAGAACAAACCAGGGAAACTGTTAAACACCCAAATGCCTTTTGCCTAAGGGAGAATGGATTTTAAAATTGGTAGTGAAAGAGTAAAAGTGATAAACAGTATAGGCAAGGACAGTTAAGCCTTGGAAATCAGATGTGAGACACTGTGAATATTTTTGCTACATTGATTTGGTCCACTTTCAAGCATCTACAAGGAAAAGATGACTGACATTGCTAATGTACCATATTCTACCTGACCATGTGTGTGAAGGGGGGTGTGCGTGTATGGTGTGTATTATCTGGAAAGATTCGAGAGTTTACAAGGAACAAAAGGACAGGCTTGAAATATGTCACAGACAGATTGAAAGCATGATATTACCAAACATATTGAAAGCCAAATTTATATTGGAGCCAAACCTGAGTTCTGCTTTTGTCCTTTTTAACTGAAATTAAAACTTTTCAACAAGGAAAGCTTTGATGGAATTTCCATATAAAGAACGTATATGGAACCATATATAATTGGGGATTTTCTTTTAAAATCTAAATTGGGCACTATATTGCAAAGATGTGTTCTACAAAATAGTATTTGAATGCCAAGTCACCCAAGAATATGGGAGAAAGATGATCTTCTAAAGGTTTGGGTTTTGGGGGGTTTTTTAAGTACTTTTAAAAATATTTTAAAAATTTATTTATTTTACTTATTTTCTTTTTGGCTGTGTTGGGTCTTCGTTGCTGCACACGGGCTTTCTCTAGTTGCAGCAAGCGGGGGCTTCTCTTGTTGCAGAGCACAGGCTCTAGGTGTGCGAGCTTCAGTAGCTGCAGCACGCAGACTCAGCAGTTGTGGCTCGTAGGCTCAGTAGTTGTGGTTCGCGGGCTCTAGAGTGCAGGCTCAGTAGTTGTGGCGCACGGGCTTAGCTGCCCTGCGGCATATGGGATCTTCCCAGACCAGGGCTCGAACCCGTGTCCCCTGCATTGTCAGGCGGATTCTTAACCTCTGCGCCACCAGGGAAGCCCAGGTTTGGGTTTTTTATTACCTCCTGGAGCACTTCATCTAGACAAGGTTGATTTCTGCTTTCGATGACTATGATTTAAAATAAGCCTTTTCTGAACTTTGTAACCTTATTTTAAAGGAAAGCATTTTAAGCAAGGGATAAAATTCAATTAACTGAGATGACAGAAAATAATCTACTAAGTGAATATATCAGGCAATTGGAAGCTTTCATACCTTTCAAAAAGGAAATAACCTATTTCTTGCCTTGTTATCTAATGACACAGGAGTTTATTTCTCTTGAAGCTGTTACAAATCTACCTAATGAGGCCTAAAAACTGTTGCCAAGCAATTAGAGTTTTTATTGTGTCACTGATTTCCTTCATTTCTGCAGTTGCTGATAATCATTAGCCAATACCGCCTCATCTAAGAATGCACATGCATGTACACAAACACACACACACACACACTCCACCTGGCTCAGAAACATAACAGCTCCACTGACACCTCGGGGCAGTGGCTTCACGTGGGCAGCCTCAGACACGCACCAAACTTGGACAGTTCTGCATAGCTCATTAGTCAAGGCATTTGTGCTGACCCAGGCTTATTTGCTGTTCTCTTGGTACTATTTATTTCATAGGTGTTGAAAGATGGCAGCTTTTACTAACACACACACACACACATACACACACACACACACACACACACACACACACCACACACACACACACACATACAGAGCAAGCTGTATTCTCCAAATGGCCACTTCACTATTACCTGTCCTACATGCTGTTCCAGAACCTTGCCATTCCCCAATCAGGAAGTGGGGTCTAATCCACTTGCCCTTGAACCTGAGCTGCCTTGTAACACACCTGTACCCACAGAGTCCAGCGGAAGTGACTTCCAAGGAGAGGTCATAGAAAGGCATGCAGCTTCCACTGTGAGAGCTGGAGCTCATAGACATCAGCAGCCCAATGGCCCAGAGGCTGCCATGTTGTGAGGAAGCCCCAACAAGCCCATGCAGATAGACCACATGGGGAGATTCCACCCATCTCTAGCTGCTCCAGACGTCCATCCGCTCTGCCGGCTCCAGCCACTGACTGAGGGCAACTGAATGAAAGATGTGTCCAGCTTCCTGCGTTCCTGACCACAGAAACAGAAGTTGGAGATTAAGCCAGTAATTTCAGCATATTACACAGCAGTACGTAACCAGAACACTGCATCCTAAGGGCATGAGTGCAGTTAGAATATTTCTGTGTATACCCTCTTTTCCTTAACAGATAGAGCAGACACTATTTGTGCTCTGTCCACACCAGCTATCGACTTCTCACTGAAAGCCACTGCCACTCTCTGCCTGGGGACTTTCCTGGCTGCAGCCCCCATGGCCAGTAAGGAGCAGACCAGAAGCACCAGGAAGTAATTACCTCCAGGGAAGCCCTTAATTAATGGAAAATGGAAGTTTCTGGAAAAATAGCCTAACTCTTTGCCCTTCGGATGGGAAAACGCCGATGCACGCTCTACCCCACCCTCCCAGGTGCTCACAGTGGCAGTGGACTTGATATTACTCTTCTGGCTGCCTTCACCCACCTGCCTCACTCCCCCGCACCCAACCCACTGATGCTTCATGGCGTCACACCAAACCCTTGTCCACAAAGCCTCATCTCAGAGCCTGCTTCTGTGGGAACTCAGCCGAAGATGACGGGGAATCAGGCTGAAGGGCAGCGGGGGGTGGTGTCAACTGAGACCCCAGCTCTTCAGCTGCTGCTTCAGATCCCATGAAGCACCTGAGGAGCCTGAGGCTGTGCCCGACCTGGGAGTAGGTCAGAAAGGGAAAGAGATCATCCACGTTCATGCCCTCTATTAAGCACCCAATAGATGTGCATGTGAACATCCACACAAATTTATAAATAAGGCATGTGTCCTGAATGGGTAATTTCATCAAATACAGCCCCTTCTTGCTCCAAATTTGGAAAAATATTTAAGTTGATAAGAATGTATTGCATATTAACTGTATACCCAGTGCTCTGATAGACAATGCAACACAGGCAAGAGAAAAGGCACTCCCAAAGTCACAGCACTTGGAATGTGGCCAGAGAAGTGATCCGTACCCATGGCAAAAAAAAAGGCGCAGTGCACGCTGACTCAAGAGGCTTGTGGGGAAGGAAACTCCATGCCAGGTAGTGACATCAGGGTAGTGATGTCACCCGCCCTTCGATTCTAAGGAGTCCCTCTAGGCTAGTGGAAGAGGAATCGGGCACAGCCAAGCTCATGGGAACCCAAATGGTTTGCTAGGTACCTGACTGAAGACCACACCTCCATAGTAATTGCCATTCATCAAGTGTCTCTTCCACATCAGACAGCCTTCAAGGGCTTTGTATCTGCAAGGTGGTGGCACTTCATGCACTGAAGCAATTGCATGATGCAAAGCCTGCATAATTCAACACTAATTCCCCCAAAAAGGAGGTGAATATTTCTGATTACCAGCCACCTGGCAACAGCCTAAACCAGTGTACAATCCCCCAAACCTGTCAGCTTTGAAATGACACCATTCTGGATTAATTTTTATTTCAGGGAGATGCGTTAATTTCAAATTTGGGGCAAATACCCAAAACAACTAACATTTTATATTATACTAAATTCAACTCATAAAAATGTGTTCTCACTACTTGTCATCCTCTTCATTTTATGCTAATAATTAATTTATATTAATAGTAATATAGTAGTTCTATAATACTTATAAAGAGCTTCCTGTTTATTAAGTGCTTACCACAGATAAGTGTTTAGCATAGATGTTAACTCATTTAATCTACTGCAAAGTAGATGTTACTGTTTTCCCAGTTCATAGATGGAAAAAACTGAGGCACAAAGAGGTCAAGAAGCTTGCACACAGTCACACAACTAATAGATGGCAGTTGTATAACTGTGTACAGCCAAGCAGTCTGGCCCTAGAACCTACTACAGTCTCAACCACCAGGCTCTGCTTCCTCATTTAATCCCCATAAAGACCCTGTGATGGAGGCATTGCTTTCCCATTTTACTGATGAGAAAACCGAGGCTCAGGTGAGTTAGCCAGAATTCCAACCCACTTCTCTCCAGCCCTAAAACCCACACTGCTTGCCTAAAGCTGGGCTGCATCCTAGCTGTCTTCTGTCTCCCAGCCATATCAGCGCTGAGACAGACTTGGTCCAGCCCTCACCGAGGCTGCCAGACACTTTTAATTCAACCTAGACATGGACAAATGAAAAGGTCCATCTTTACTTTGAAATTTGATGAGACGCAGGAAAGCTAGTGGTTGGGTGACCTTACGCCAATAATAGCAAACATGTATTAAGTCCCTGCACAGACCAGGCACTGTGCTGGGTACCTTCCACCTGTCAGCTCCTTGAAGCCTCCTAACGCCCAATGAGGTGGCCACTGCCCTTCCTCCCGTTGGACAGCTGTCTCAAAGAGGCCGACAGGTGGGATAGGGGTGGGGCTGCTCCGCGGTCGGAGAGCCGGGGACAGACCCGGGACAGGCCCTCCCGGGACTCCCTCGGAGCTGCAGGTGCGCTCGGATGCGCGGCGTGGGAAGGAAACCCAGGCAGGGGAGGCAGGTCGCTCAGAGGAGAGCAGCAGCGACCCGGAGATGCCCAGAGGTGAAAAAGCAGGGTGAAGGCTTCCTTCACTCTTCCGCAGAAGAGCTGGGGTCCCGGGTCAGAGACGCCTGTGGGCTTCCTTCCCGGAGGACCCGCGGGGCAAATGCAGGGTGCCTGGCCGAGCGGCCTCTAGAGGGCGGCAGTGAGCGAGGCCGGGAGCGAGGAGGCGCACGGCTGGCTGGAAGAAGGGGTGGGATGCGGGCTCACCGGGAGGGGACTGGAGGTGAGACAAACCGCACTGTCCTGGCGACGTGAGAGGGTCCCCAGGGACCTCATGTGACTTCGGGAACTGGTTTTTATGCAGCTTGGAAACACTGGCTCATGAAGGGCCGTTAGTTACTATGATACGCCTAATGGTGCGTCACGTCTTAAGAGCTGATTTTGCCGCAGCTTAACTGAGACCTACTCTAATACATCTTCATCAGAGTATTTGGAAATGGGATGGGCGGGGCAGCCTCACCGAGTATATAGCAAAGGTGTGGATTGAAAATTGATAATCCACATATATCATAAAGAGAAAGAACCTGTAATTCCAGTAAAGTGATATTCTGTACGTGCGCATATGCTCGCTAAGGTAATATTTTGTACGTGTGTAATTCTATACATTATATGCACGCCGCTGATGCCCTGCCCAGCTCCCCTTAACCAGGCCATGTACCTGCCCCCCAGCTGCTGGGAGTGGTGGCCGCCAGCGGCTCTCATCTGCCTCCTTCTCTGGGGCACAGCCCTTGGCCAAAAGGGAAGCTACCTGGGGGTGGGGGGTGGCTACGGGCGAGGGGGTATGAGTCCACTCCATGGGCAGCCAGTGTCCAGTGACTGTTTCTTAAGGGTTCACATGTGCCTGTAGGGATGTTAACTCCGTGGTGCAATTCACCCTCCAGAGCACCCCATGGGGTCAGGCTGAGACTAGACCCCAGGCAAGGATCAGAGGAAGCTCTTAACTGGTGAGATAGAAATGACATTTCCGGCTACCAATCAGAGTGGCACTTTCGAGGCTGATTAGTTCCTACTGGCCAAGACTTCAGAAATTATCCAGCTTATTTTCATTCGAGGGTGGAGTCCTATGTGAGACAGCAAAAACCCAGAAACCATCTAATGAGTTATGTAAAGCATGGTACACGATTATTCTAAAATAGAAAATAGAAATCAGGATATAGCTATATACCTACCGACACAGAAAGTGTAAATTCAGGTTATAGAATGGTGTTATGGCATGGAGCCTTTATTTGAAATATATATACATTCACACACACACACACAGGTCATAGTGTATGTGGTTCCCCCCAGATCGGCCTGAGACAAGGGCTCACCAGTGGGCAGTTTATTGTGGAAAGTGATCACAGGCACAGGAGGGGAGGGCTGGAGGAGAGCGACACAGGAAGAGCCAACCCAGGGACAGTTGTTGAGCCTATCACCCTGTGCTCAGTCCTGTTTGGGACCCTCTGAGAAGATGTGTAGACAGCCTCAGAATTGTCCTCTTGCGGAACGGGTGAGAGATGTTTTTATCCACCAGATCCGGGCCCCATGGGTCAGGGGTTGCCCCGTGGGGTCTTTGCTCCCTTCTGCTTCCAGTGAGCCCCTGAACCAGGATGGGCACAAGAGCTCCACCTGCAGGGCAGTGGGGTTACACCTGTACAGCTGGGGGCCGTGGCAACAGCTGGAGTTAAAAACTGGGCGGTGGGCTTTGAGGAGGGCACGGGGGTGTGCAATCCATGTAGAGAAGTGTCAGAAAGAATATTTACCTAATTGTTCATGGCAGTCATCCCCGGGAGGCAAGATTCTTTATTCTTCTTCTTTATGCCTCCTGTATTGTTTAGCTTTGTTTGTAACAACTACACAATTTTTTGCAAAACACACTAAAGCTATGTCAAAAGAAGAAATCATCTCATTTGACTCCTTTATTTCACGGATGAGCAAATGAGGCCTGGGGCAGTGCTCGTGGGCTGTGGCTCAGAGGCGCTTCTGCAGTGTGACAGCAGGTTCATGGGCCACCCAGCCCTGGGGGTGTAAATGTTGTGGCCTACTCACTGGGCTCAGAGCAGACGAAGGATACACCAGGCGACGGAGCCCCCATGAGGGGCAAAGAAGAGGAGCCTGGCGTTCAGGTCCTTTGACTTATTTCTGCGTGTGCAAGAACAAGGATTTCCATGGTTTTGAAATGAAGAACTATCAGTCTGAACACGTGTTTTGTAGACATATTCAATCATTTCTCTTGAATCTATGGCTGGGAGTGAAATTGCTGATATGCATATGTTTAGTTTCACTAGCAACTGCCCAATAGTTTATACGAGTTATTTCTTTTTAGTAACCTGTGAATATGAGTTTACACAAAGCAATTTAATGAAAATCAAATGAACAGCTGTACTGTATTGTAATGGTTTTTATGGTATGATGGTGGGAGGCGACCTTAGTCCCAGAGTTTCCCTTGGAGGTGGTGACCTCTGCGAGGCAGGGTTCTCCTGGAACAGGGCCTCTGGTTGCCCTGGGACCTCGCCCTGGGCAGCACAGAGCATCTCCCTCAGGAAGACGGGGACCAGATAAAAGACCACAGTTGGCAACCCAATTTGTGATCCTCCACTGGCCAGGGCTGCTAGACTTAAAGACTCTTTGGGCAAATTAGAAAAGCCACCCCTATGGGGACATGACTGGTGTCCCCACTGGTTGCACCAGCTAGCAAAAGGCCCCCTTTCTCTGCTGCCCCAACCCCCTGCCAAGGCTCAGGACTGGTGGGCAGAGCCGGGCAGGCCTGGATCTCAGCCTCCACTGGCCCCTCTCTTGAGTGGGAGCCCTGGGCCCCACGGCACTCGGGAACCCTGCCGGACACCGTCCTGCTCTGACTGTGGTGTTTGTCATCGAGGGGCAAGAACCAGCTTCAAATGGGATGGGACGTGGTAAACAACTCCCAACACCCGGGCGGCTGCTACAGTCAAGGCTGGCTCTCCCGCCACTGCTTCTCTGGCCCGCCCGTGGCAGCCGCAGCCAGCGGTCCAGGCTGCCTGACTTAGTTTGCGATCCCCCCAAAGCAGAGCCCGAGATGAGGACTTGAATTCAGAAGGTTTGTTTGGGAGCTAATGTCAGCAGCCCTGTGAGGCAGTGCTGACAGTTAGGCAGGAGGGAACCCGATATGCATTAGTGAGGGTGTCACCACGGTGTCACCCGGGGCTCCATTCTCCCAGGACCCTCTGAGGGGCCAGGACACTGGAATGTTTTTCCGCTGATTCCCGCCCCTCATTGGTTGAGGGTCACTCCTGGTGCGTTAGCTCCCTGGCACTCCATGGTCTGCCTGACGGAAGGAAGCTCAGTGAGTGAGGGAAGAGCCCACAGGCCACCCCTGGGGTCGGCTGAGGGAGGATGGGCAGGACCCCGACAGCATCTGCTGCGCTCCCGAAACTCAGAATTCAGCTCTACTCCTGCTCCTCATGGGCCTAGTGGCGAAACCACTCAGACTATAACAGAGCAGCAAGTGGGACCCTGACTCTAATTTATCTTCCCTCTTCCATCACCCCAGAGATGGAGGGAGGGATAGACAGAGTGGGACAATGCTGATGCAAAAATACAGAAGACCTCAGCTTGGAGCAGGAAGCTGTGCTTGAATGAATTGCTTGTTCTCGAATGGAGAAGGACCTTTATTTGAACTGTTAATTCTCACAGGTTGCAACAGCCAAAGATCACCCGGCAAAGAATATTCTTTGCCCAGAGTGTTGCAGACGGGGGAAGTCTTCACGTGCCTCTTTCCTTTTAAACACCAGATCCTATGGCCAGGCCAAGATATTTGAAAGCAAACTGTGAGCCCGTCTGCCAGCTGGGAGCCTGCTGAGACAAAGGGAAGATGCTTGCTGGCCAGGAGACCCTTAATCCAGTCAGAGTGACTTTAACACATTCATTTCCATGCTGCTTGGACCCTTCTCCATCCTTGAAGATGCTACTCCAAAAAGATCTTTTCTGCTTGCTATCAGCTTAGTCACAGTTTTAGACTGAGCTGTAGCTCATAGGTTGTATAAATCTAGGCCAGCTGAGGGGAAGATCTCCACAGGGTTCCGTCTAAGTTATAAATAAATAGGTGATGCAGCTGGAGGGGTCGTGAAATGGAGCCCTCTGTGACTCTGTGGGGCGGCTTCACACGGGATCTCTTCCAGAAAACGGAGAGAACGAGGGTACAAGCGGGCGTAGATGCCAGAAAGTAATCTTTGAGGTCAGAGGTCACATTGAAAGGAGCCCCTTAGAAACTTTTGCTATCCATAAAACTTAAACTTCTTTTTTTAAAATTGAAGTATAGTTGGTTTACAATAGTATGTTTCAGATGTACAGCATAGTGATTCAGTAATTTTGCAGATTATACTCCATTATAAATTATTCCAAGATAATTTTTCCAAGATTATATTCCATTATAAATTATTCCAAGATAAAGTCTATTTTATCTGATATGAGAATTGCTACTCCAGCTTTCTTCTGATTTCTATTTGCATGGAATATCTTTTTCCATCCCCTCACTTTCAGTCTGTATGTGTCCCTAGGTCTGAAGTGGGTCTCTTGCAGACAGCATATGTACAGGTCTTGTTTTTGTATCCATTCAGCCAGTCTACGTCTTTTGGTTGGAGCATTTAATCCATTTACATTTAAGGTAATTATCAATATGTAAGTTCCTATTCCCATTTTCTTAATTGTTTTGGGTTTGTTTTTATAGGTCTTTTCCTTCTCTTGTGTTTCCTGCCTAGAGAAGTTCCTTTAGCATTTGTTGTAAAGCTGGTTTGGTGGTGCTGAATTCTCTTAACTTTTGCTTATCTGTAAAGGTTTTAATTTCTCCATCGAATCTGAATGAGATCCTTACTGGGTAGAGTAATCTCAGTTGTAGGTTTTTCCCTTTCATCACTTTAAATATGTCCTGCCACTCCCTTCTGGCTTGCAGAGTTTCTGCTGATAGATCAGCTGTTAACCTTATGGGGATTCCCTTGTATGTTACTTGTTGCTTTCCCTTGCTGTTTTTAGTATTTTTTCTTTGTATTTAATTTTTGATAGTTTGATTAATGGGTGTCTCGGCGTGTTTCTCTTTGGGTTTATCCTATATGGTGCTCTCTGTGCTTCCTGGACTTGACTGACTATTTCCTTTGCCATGTTAGGGAAGTTTTTGACTATAATCTCCTCAAATATTTTCTCAGACCCTTTCTTCTTCTCTTTTTTTCGAATTCTGAATTCGAATATTGGTGCATTTAATGTTGACCCAGAGGTCTCTGAGACTGTCCTCAATTCTTTTCATTCTTTTTTCCTTATTCTGCTCTCTGGCAGTTATTTCCACCATTTTACCTTCCAGCTAACTTATCCGTTCTTCTGCCTCAGTTATTCTGTTACTGATTCCTTCTAGAGTATTTTTAATTTCAGTAATTGTGTTGTTCATCACTGTTTGTTTGCTCTTTAGTTCTTCTAGATCCTTGTTAAACGCTTCTTGTATTTTCTCCATTCTGTTTCTGAGATTTTGGATCATCTTTACTATCATTACTCTGAATTCTTCTTCAGGTAGGTTGCCTATTTCATCTTCATTTATTTGGTCTTGTAGGTTTTTACATTGCTCCTTCGTCTGTAACATATTTTTTTGTCGTTTCTTTTTTTTTTTTTTTTTTTTTTTGATGGGTGGTGCTGTATTCCTGTCTTACTGGTTGCTTGGCCCAAGACATCCAGCACTGGAGTTTGCAGGCAGTTGGATAGAGCCTGGTCTTGGTGCTGAGATGAGGACCTCCAGGAGGCCTCACTTCAATTTATATTTCCTTGGGGTCTGAGGGTCTCTGTTAGTCCAGCGGTTTGGACTCCTGGCTCCCACCACAGGAGCTCAGGCCTGACCTCTGGGCTGGGAACCAAGATCCTGCAAACTTCATGGCATGGTTAAAAAAAAAAAGGAAGAAAGAAAGAAAAAAAGGAGCAGTACAATATCAAAGAATAAAAAACAAAATAAAATTAGAAAGATAAAAAATATATTAGGAATAATAAAACTAGACTTGAAACAACTGCAGCAAGGTAAAATAAAACCACAACAGAAAAAAGAAAAAAATAATGGGTGGTAGGTAGCAAACCAAAAGGAGAGAACAATAACAAAGTATAAAGAATAAAATAAAATTAGAAAAATAAAAGATTTATTAGGAAAAATAAAAATATAAAAGAATCAACAGCAATGAATCAACAAGGTAAAACAGAACCCCAATCTAAAAGAGGAAAAAGAAAAAGCCTTGGCTCTGGGGGCGGAGTTTAGGCAGGTGTGGAACTTAGATGGGGGCGGGGTTTCAGGTGGGGTGGGACCTAGGCGGGTGTGGGGATGACGTTTTTGTGTGGGGCGGGGCTACGTTCAAGCATGGGGCGGAGCCTCTGCTTAGGACATGCGTGGAAGGGGAGAGGTCAAAAGGCAGGCCTCCGGAGTGTGGAGTTCCAGAGTTTGGCTGTAGGGCCCTGAGTGAGGGTGTGTGGGTGGGGTTTAGGCCCAGTGCAGTTGGAGGGGGTCTCAGAGGGGGTCTCCGAGTGTAGAGGTAGGGCCCTGGGTGGGGGTGTAGGGGCAGGGATTGGGTTCTGCATGGCAGGAGGGAGGCTCTGAGGGCAGAAGATTAGGCTCGGGAGCCCATCAGGCTCCCCATTGCCTAAGTGGACAGGGAAGGCACTGGCCACGTTCCCTTCCGTTCCTTTGTGCCCCTCCCCCACCATCTCCCCCAGGGTCTCCCCCATTGCTGCTGGACCCCTAACCGTGGGTGGGTCCCTCTGGGTGTAGGAACTCCTACCCTCCCCCAGCCACCCCTCAGGGGTCCCCTCCCAGAGGTCTGGCCTTTACTTTTGCTCCCCCTTCCCTCTCTCCCACCCCCTCAGGACCCGCGTGGCTGGAGGGGGCCTCGGTGGGCAGAGGATCAGGCCCGGGATCTCAGCAGGTTCCTGGGGGCCCAAGTGGGCAGGGGAAACCTGGCCACGCTCCCTTTTGATCCTCTGCCCTCCCAATGGCTTCCCAATTTCCGCCTTTGGGCGTGGGATCCCTTCCCCTCCCCCGGCTGCCCCTCAGGGGCACCAGTCCCGTCCCGCCTCCACTTCTCCTCCCCCTTTACTCCCCCCCACGCCCCACATCCTACCCGGTCGCTGGGGGTTCCTCCTGTCCCCTTAGGTGTCTGTGGTCCCCCACCGGTGCCTGGTAGGTGCCCTAGTTGTGAGGAGATGGGAATTCTGCGTCCTCCTCATTCGCCATCTTGACTCTGCCAGGAAGGGATATTTCTGATTGAGAGAATGTTTCTTGAATGCTTGAGACACTCTCAGCCAGGAGGTCTGCACACAGCAGTTCTCACTGGGTACATCTTTCACACCATCTTTCTGTATTACCATCCTCAGGATATTGGTTCTCAGGCCTTAGAGTTCCAGGTCTCGAGATGGCTGCCACAGTTTCTGGCATTTCTTCCTTTCATAGCTATATCTTTTCTCTTGAAGTCTGAAATGGCTGAATGTTCTTTGTTGACATGAAGCAAACAGACTGTCAGATATTTCTCCAGGAAAGATAGGTTTATTCAGGATCAGAGGAGAATTGCAATTCGGGGTCTGCAACCATGGCGAGCCACGTCCAAGTCCCTGGAGGGCACAAGAAGGAAAAGGAAAACGTTTCTGTTTTGCACATACATTCATTTACATTATTTTTTAGATCCCACATATAAGTGATATCGTACAGTATGTCTTTCTCTGTCTGATGTTTTCACTAAGCATAATATTCTCTAGGTCCATCTGCATTGCTGCAAATGGCAGTATTTCATTCTTTTTATGGCTGAGTCATATTCCATTGTATAAAACTTCCTGAGTTAGTGTCAAGCAGTCAAGCCAACTCAATTTAGCAGAAAGTCACGAGACTGAGATCAGCAGTGTCTCATCTGACAGGTAGAAAACTTTAGGAATGAGCCGATGACACCAGGTTTTCATGTAAGGAAAGGAAGGCGACCTGAGCCCCAGTGTAGAAAAGGTTGAGGATATTTTTGCAGATCGTCTCAGAAACACAGTTGAAAGTCCATTTAAAGTCCTAAATAAATACCCTTAGAAAAATACTCAGGTTTCTCAATAGTTAACCTTTTGCTCATCTCTGTGCATTGAATACATATCCTAAGGCTGAGATTTAATTTATCCAAGATGCACAGTTGGTGCTTCAGCTGGTGTTGTGATCACCTATTTGGAAACTGCTAAGTCATGAGGGGAAGACTTCCTCACGACAGCATTCGTTAAATTAACCAAATATCAAGAAAGATACTGGCATTTTCAAGGTTATATAGAGTTTTTTGTAACTGAGAAAAAGTTTTAAAAGATGCTTATAAAAGAGACCCAGTAAAAGACAAAAGTTACCATATACTCTGGACAGTCTTCTGTTACCGTTCTTGTGATTCATTCATTCATTCATTCGTTGACTCAACAAAGTAAAATTGGCCATTCATTCATTCAACAAAGATGCATGACTCTCTGCCAGATGCTCTTGTAGACACCAATGATATAACAGTGCTGAAGATGTCTGGGTTCCTGCCCCCTTGAGCTTACCATCTTGGACACACGTGAAAAGTCTCATATTCTATATTGTTCATGGAAGCCCATTATTTTTTGAAGTATTACTTGAAAACCAAAAGAATTTTAATAGACAAAAATCACAAGGATCAAGAGCAAAGATGTTGTTAGGGCTGGATTCTACAGGAGGAGTGAGAAAGCTTGTGTTTTTCCAGGTACTAAAGCCATAGCAGGTCTCCAGATGAACCAAGGAAATACCTACCCTCGCTCACCTATGCAACAAGTAAGTAACGATAACTCACTCATAAGGTTGCTGCAGGGTATATGCGTGAAGGGCTTAGCCTGGTGTTACGCCTGATAAATACTCAGTCCATGTGATCTGCTGTGATATTACCAAGTAGCTCACTGAGTACAGGGCTTGGCCCTAGAAAACCATCTATATGTATTGATTCATTTGTCTTGCTTCATAGACACAAACACACACACACACAAACACACACACACACAAAACCTTAAGCCAGGGTCTCCAAAGTGGGGTATGTATGACAATCCATTGGGTGAAGAGAAGAAATATTAGGACTTCTATTTGTAAGTTTTTATATAAAAATGGCAAAGTGATTAAGCATTATTGAAATAGAAAGATTGACAGTCGTGCCCTTCCTTGGTCTGTATGTCAGAGTCTCACATGACTGGTGTATGGGGTCACCCTGAGGGAACGTGGGAACCCCCTCAGTGCAAAGGACTGAGGGTTACACTCTCCCAGTGGCTTCCCAGCTACTATGATAAAAGGCACTTTTGTGAGCTCCACTAAGTGAATGTACAGATTAAATAAATCTAGGTTTAACTAAACTAACTCTCTCAATTTGGGAAAGTGGCTTTAAAATATTCTAGCCAAGAAATCGCAGATTGAAGATTATTTTAATATCCAAGCACAGAGGAACAACAACAATAAAAACAAAGGCAGAGTTGACCCTTCCATTCCCATTACCCCTCCTGAGCCTTATTACAAGGTAAAAACTATAACGATCCAATTAGTATGACAAGAATTCAGTCAAAAAATACTGGAAATGAGGATATACAATCATTATCATTGACAATGAACCTAACCCTATGTGTATGTTGTGGTTTGAAAACATCAGCAGATGGTAGCATGAAGCCATGGTGATAATCAGGATGTGGATACAGCCAGCATCCAGGGTGTAAAAGCAAACATCTACGGTTTTTTTCATCAGTGTTTGAAGTTTTGAGATACTCAACCCGGTAAGTTATCAGTTTCACTCAGCTTAAGAAAAATATTGGAAGTTTTTCAATAAAGAAAAACCAAAAGCTACCAACAATTGCAAAAGCTACCAACAAAGCAAGCCCTTTTCTTTACACCAAGTAGAGGTGGCTACAGTAACATGGAGAGAACATGAAGGTGAAACGCCTCCCTTTATGAGTGACACGACTGCAAATGCACAGCCAACAATGCCGAAGATTTAAAGATATATGCATTAGAACAAATTATGCTTTACAGAGCTTTGCCATTGAGCTGAATGAAAGTACGGATATTTCCTACTTGTCTCACTCTGTTGTTTGCTAGATTCAATTTGAATAACAAAATACACCAAGGGCCATGTTTTATGAGCCACTAAACCATTATATTCCTAATAATAAATGACTAACAAAAATTGATTCTGAAATTCATATGGAAATGAAAAGGGCCAAGAATAGCCAAGGCAATATTGAAGAAGAAAAAAGTTTTTGGATTTTTCCTTTGGGGATGTTCAGATTTCCAGGAATGGAGTCTTCCGGTCTTGTATCTGGATGGAAGAGATTTGAATTCTAGCTTTCTGGGAAGCTCCAAAAAAGGAGTAAGAATTTCAGCAGTAGCGTTTGTCTAGGCATTTGGTCAGTAAGTCCCTCTGTTTTCATTATTGTGTTATTGTTTTAATTCTACCTGGTGTCCTCCAGCCAATGACCCCATTATACACTTTCAAACAATGTCTTCATATTAAAAGGAATGAATTTCCGATTAAGTATAATTATTTCTGCAACTTTTGGTATAAAACTTTTATCAACTAAAATAAGTTCCCTTCTGTTCTTGATTTGCTAAATTGGTCATGAATAGGTATTGAACCATATCAAATACTTTTTCTGTGTTAATTAAGAAAATCCCATGACTTTCTCCTTCATGTAATTATTATGGAGAATGTACCATCCTTACTTTCCTGGGATAAATCCTACTTGAACCTGAAATATTTCTATATGCTGTTGGATTCAGTTAACTGATATTTTATATAGGGTTTCTGTATTTATGTTCATTAATGAAATGGACCTAAGATCTTCTTTCCTTGTATTGTTCTCATCAAGTCTTAGACCCAAGATGATGTCATAAAAGGATTCAAGCAGCCATTTTTTCCACTATCTTCTGGAACACCTTATTTAAGACAAGAATTAGCTGCTCCTTCAAAACCTTTTTAAGAATTTATCTTAACCATCTAGGCATGTGAGGTTTGGGGGAAAATAGGTCTTTGACCATAATTTCAATTTATTTAATATTTATTAGTTATTCAAGTTATCTATTATTTGTATACAAATTTGGGGATGTTATATCATTTTCTAGGAATTTAACCATTTCATGTAGGATTTTTAATCATTTGCATACATATATAATAATATTCTTTTACTTTAAGTTTCTGGTGTGTCTGTAGTTGTTTACCCTTTGTCATTATTTGCAGAGGTCAGAAGTCAGACTATCTTTTCCATCTTTTCAAAGAACCCATTTTTGGTTTCAGAACTCATTTATTTTTTCTCTCTTTCATGAATGTCCGCTCTTTATTCCTTTCTTCTTTTGTACTTACCTTGTTATGCTTTTTCCAGATTTTTTTGTTGAATATTTATTATTAATATTTCTGGTTTCCTAATTAATATTTCAAGGTGAAAAAATTCCTTGTAAGTGCTGTATTTAGCTATGAACCATAAATTTTGAAAAGGAGGGTTTAATTATCATTCAGTTCTAAATATTCCTTTGTTCCTTATTTATTTCATTTTTAGCTCAGGGGTTAATTAGTAATAAATATTTTAATTTATAAATATATCAGGTTTTTAGCTATAATTTCTAAAAATGGTATTCATTTCTAATTGATCCCATTATGTCAGAGAAAATAGCCAAATAGAGAAAATATAATATTTGGTTATTTGGAATGTACTGAGGTTTACTTTTTGGCCTAGTACAACATTTTTTTTCAAAAATATTCCTTGGTGGGGACTTCCCTGGTGGCGCAGTGGTTAAGAATCCGCCTGCCAATGCAGGGGACATGGGTCTGATCCCTGGTCCAGGAAGATCCCACATGCTGCGGAGCAACTAAGCCCGTGCACCACAACTACTGAGCCTGCGCTCTAGAGCCTGCGAGCCACAGCTACTGAGCCCGCATACCACAACTACTGAAGCCCACGTACCTAGAGGCCATGGTCCACAACAAGAGAAGCTACCACAATGAGAAGCCCACGCACCGCAACAAAGAGTAGCCCCCGCTCACCGCAACTAGAGAAAGCCTTTGCACAGCAAGGAAGACCCAACACAGCCATAAATAAATAAATAAATAAATAAATTTATTTAAATTAAAAAGTTCCTTGGTGATCAAGAAAAATCAATCTCTCTGTTTCTCAGTATAGAGCTCTATATATGTCTGAGCTCAAGCTATACTGTACTATTCTGGTTTTTATATCTTATTTTTAAGCTACTTGGTCTAATAGTTTCTGAAAGGGCTATATTAAAGCCTCAAAAACAACTAATGCTTTATCCAATTCTCCCTGCTGTTCTATCAGCTGTTGCTTGGTATAGAAGGGCTATATGTAGTAAGGACAGATATATATTTTTTGTCTTACTTTTACTCTGCAGTTAAATAACATTTTGTTATTAACGATATTTTGCCTTGAATTTTATTTTGTTGAATGTTAAGATTGCTACACCAGCTTTACTTTGATTTGTATTTTCCTGGTATAGCATTTTCCTCCCATTAGTTTCAAATTTTCTTTACCTTTCCATTTTAAGAGTGTCTCTTGCATATAGCATTGGATTTTAAAATTCAGTCTGGGGACTTTCCTGGTGGTGCAGTGGTTAAGACTCCACACTCCCAGTGCAGGGGACCGGTGTATGATCCCTGGTCAGGGAACTAGATCCCACATGCCTGCCACAACTAAGAGTTCACATGCCACAACAAAGGAGCCCACCAACCACAACTAAGGAGCCCACCGGCCACAACTAAGGAGCCTGCCTGATGCAACTAAGACCCAGCACAACCAAATAAATAAAATAGATAAAAAATAAATATAAAATAAATAAAATAAAATACAGTCCGAGAGTCTGTTTTTAAGCCACATATATTTATTACAATTAGTAATATACTAGATGTTACTCTACCTTCTTATTTTACATTTTCTGTTCAGTGCATTTTTTTTCTTTTTTTCCCCTCCTATTCAGTAGATTGAATTTACTCCTACTAATTTAAAATGAAGTCTCTTCATTCTTCTTTATGGTTGCATATTATTCCACTGTATGAATGTGCTGTAATTTATTCAATTCATCCATTATTGATAGACATTCAAATCTTTTCCAACTGTATTTCAATCATATTTTATTTCAAATAATGAAAAACCTTGTTCACGCTTCCCAATTCAGGTTGGTCTTGCAGGTTTACCTTCCTGGGTGATGTTGGCTCCTAGAAATGACAGACTCTTTCTTAGGTTCTGTCTTAGACTGGGTTCTCCAGAAATGGTCCCTGAGATGAGCATTCCTGTGAAATGGCTTACTGAGTCCTGAGCCCAGGAAAAACCTGTGGGAGAGTGGGGAAGAAGGACAGGAAAGGAGGCCAGGCCAGGTGCAGTATCTAGCAAATCAGCTGGGAAATGACTTTGGTTTGGTCTAACAGGGGAGTTATGGGGACAGTACAGGTCCCTCCTGTGCATGTCCTGACCGGGCAAGATGCTGCTCCCATCTAACATTGTATGAGCCATTCAAAGAGACATAAATCCATAACGTCTCTTCCCAAGGAGCCATAAATCCCAGCACCCCTGCTGCCCATCAGAGCAGAAGAGCCCTAAGGGCAGTTTTCTAATCTCAAAATTAATGACGGCCTTTAAGGCAAGGAGTGCCTAGGCTGACCCTTGCCTGCTCCCCTTAGAGGTCATGTGGCCTTAGGCAAGACATCACAACCTTTTTAAGCCACATTTTCCTCACCTGTAAGTGGGGATGATAATAGTTCTTATAGCAGAAAGCTTAGCACAGTGCCTGGCACAGAGTAAGTGGCGATCTAAGTTCGTGTCAATTATGATTACTCAGCAGAACTTTTCTAAAACAATATCTGAAAGACTGAGCTGTTTAAACAACCACCAGAAAGCGCCTTACAAAGCAAAGATGCCAGTATATTTATTATTTATATAAAATACGTAAACAGGAGAAAATCCCTTAAATCATGAGTTGCTGTTTTCCTTGGGTCTTCAATAGTCGTATTATTTTATGAAAAACTGGACCATATTAAATTGCTCAGACCTTTGAAATTTGTAAACCTGTGTAAATTTCACATTGGAAACAACCGTTTATGTGTACTGTCACTTAAAGCACAAACTATGGTTGGTATAAAAGGTTTTAATTCACATAAATTCAGTGGTAAAAACTTCATACCAAGAGGGCTTGCCACACCTACAGTGAGGCTACTGGAAATTATCACAGTTGGTTACATTCTCTTAGGGTGATGAAGTATTGGGATTGGGAGGAGGGTAAGAAGGGAAGGAATTTTTAGTTGGGTTTCTTCAAAAGCAGACCCTGGGCAAGGGCTTGAGTGCATGTAGTTTATTTGCGAGGTGATTAGTCAAGGTTCTCCAGAGGAACAGAATCAATAGGAGATTATACATAATGAGGAATTGGCTCACACAATTATGGAGACTGAGAATTCCCATGATCTGCTGTCTCCTTCCTGGAGACTTAGGAAGGCTCCCAGCGCAACAGTGAGGCAGGAAAAAAAGGGGGCAAATTTCTTTTTCTGCATTTTGTTCTCTTCAGGCCCTCTCTGGATTGGATGATGCCTACCCACACTGGGAAAGGCAATCTACTTTACTGAGTCTACAAGTTCAAATGCTGATCTCTGGAAAGACCCTCACAGATTACATAGAAGTAATGTTTAATCTGGGCACCACATGGCCAACCCAGTTGACACATAAAATTAACCATCACGGGAGGTGACCCCAGGAAACACAGGGAGGGAGTCAGGAAGTGAGGCAGGGGAGGGAGAACAGTACTTAACGAGCAGGTTATCACTATAGACTCCATGGTGCTGGAAACCCTCTGAGAAACCCTGTGGAACAAACACATCCTCAGAGTGGGGAGCTGGGGTATTGATCCACCAACTCCCAGCCCCCTTTTGTTGAGACTTACCCCAGAGCTGTTGAATCCTCGACACTTACAGGTTGTCCTACAAGTGGGTTGACCCAGTTCACGGGGTGCTGAAGAAAGCCTTTGAGAAGAAAAACAAGGTGATAAAGATGCTTGGGGTAGGAAGTTTACAGTATACATGAGAGCTGTCGAATGCAGCTACAGGTGAACTCGTTGACCGAGGAACACGGGGTCGGGCACCAAGAGCCCCTGCTACAAATGCCTTGAAAATCCATCTTGACTTCAGGACACAGTGAAATGTAATATCTCATGAACCCAACTTTTACTTATTACAGGAAGCAAAATATCACTCTAATGTTATTGCTTCTAAAGTTTTGTTCCATAAAACGAACTTACAAAAGTGTGCTCTGAGAGGGCCATTATAACTAGTCATCTTTCCTCTTATAAAGAACTATTTCTTAATCCTGTTCTCCTAGCCACATTACAAAAACTATTATAACTTCAGCAGATAATACACCCTGAGTCAATATCAGATGTGTCGTAAATTAATGTCAGCACCAGTACAACGTTTCGGTCACCATATCTGTTACAGAAAAATCTAAATGTGTTAATATCATCCAATCACTCTGCCCTCAAGTTTTCCAGGCCATTTAATTATTAAATTTCTCTTTGGAAAGGGATCCCTATCGTAAGCAATCCAGACCTTGGTGGATGGCAGGGTTTTCTCCGAGGTCACCAGAGCTTTTAACCGCTGCCTAAAGTGCATCCCGTGTTGATTAAGATACCCCAGATTAACTAGATTTAGCCGCAGCAATCACACTCCATTCGGCAGGGCTCATCTCTGGTGAATCGTGGACATTAATGACAGTTGCAAGAGCTCAAACATTATGTAATCACTAATTATATTCTGCTCAATTAGTGGAGGCTTATCAGTGTGAATCACTAATGGCTGATCACCCTGTTCTCTCTGGGAAGGAAGAGATGGGTTGCCTC
This sequence comes from Balaenoptera ricei, assembly GCF_028023285.1. Lineage (NCBI taxonomy): Eukaryota > Metazoa > Chordata > Mammalia > Artiodactyla > Balaenopteridae > Balaenoptera > Balaenoptera ricei. Next base: position 47,055,195 of record NC_082653.1, on the reverse strand, counting down.
GTTTCCTGATTGTATTAGCATAGACACAGACGCTGTTAACGAACGTGGGTGACGATGAAGAGGCGCCACGTCTGTGATGGACAAAGGCAAGAGGATGGCCACCAACACTTCATTTTGAACCTCAAAGCCGCGTGTCTGTGGTTTGTCAGTGTGACTCATTCACTTCCCACCTTCCAAATGGAAAACACACGCAACATCCTGGCCAAACAGCCACTAAAAAGCTTGTGCACAAAGCCAGCTAAAGACACACACACACCCTTGGACGTGTGTGTTTCTTAAATTGATTTTCAGAGATCCAAGCTCTAAGGATTTGTGGGACATTCAAGTACGAAGCCTGTGACAAAACGGGAAGAGCACATCTGAAATGGTGAAGCCCTTGCCAGATTTTTCTTAACCCTCTGTGTGTTGGGCCTTATTAGCTGCTTGGGCTCCCGTAACAAAATACCACAGACTGGGCAGCTTCAGAATCTCCTAACACGAGTGGATTTATTATTTAAATCTAGTGGGAAAAAGTTGTACTTCCTGGGGGGATTAGTAGATGTGAAGAATAGGCATTCATTTTTAAGTTACTGAAAATATGTGCAATGTTCTAAATAATAGCAAATATTAGTGGAGGTAATTTATTTTCTCACTTCTGGAGGCTGGAAGTCCAAGATCAAGGTGTTGGTAGGGTTGGTTTTTCTGAAGCCCATCTCCCTCGTTTGCAGACGGCCACCTTCTCACTGTGTCCTCACGTGGCCTTGCCTCTGTGTGCGTGCTGGTATCATGTCTCTCCTTGTGCCCAAATTCCCTCCCCTCCCCTTATAAGGACACCAGTCATATTGGATTAGGGCCCACCTTAGTGACCTCATTGTAACGTGATTACCTCGGAGTTAGGGCTTCAACGCATGAATTTGGGGGCACACAATTCAGCCCATAAAGCCAGGATGTGCAGAAACTATGTCTATTCTAATCCAATAAGTTCTTGCTGGAAGATTGGCAGCAGGCTTGGACTGCATGAACATCCCAAGGGCCCCCTTGGGTGAGAGCTGTCCGGTCCATAACAGCAGGCCACAACCACGTGTGACTGCTGAGCCCTTGAAATAGGGCTACTGCCACTGAGGAATTGAATCCTTAATTTTGTTTCATTTTAATTAATTTAAGTCTTCAAACTAAAGGAGAGTAAATATGTTTTCCTGTGAAACACAACTTTATTGTTTGAGTAGAGATATGTTTCACTTGAACTATTTTTTTTTTTTTGGACAGGAAAGTAGAATTTATTGGTGGGTGTGTGTAAAGAAAGGACAGCACCAAGGCTCTCATGAGTGCAGGGAACTGCACTGTCCACCATCTGTCCAGGGAACACGATTAGGGATGTATTTGACCCCAGAACTATCCAGGATGACTCGCTTTTCTGCCACCATGTCTTCAAATTCATCTGCATTAAGCTTAGTAAATTCCCATTTCTTGGAGATGTGGATCTTCTGACTGCCAGGGAACTTGATCTTGGCCCTGTGGAGGGCCTCAATCACATGCTCCTTGTTCTGCAGCTTGCTGCGGATGGACATTATGACTTGGCCAATGTGAACCCTGGCCACTGTGCCCTGGGGCTTTCCAAAGGCACCGTGCATACCTGTCTGGAGCCTAGATTGGGGACAGCATGCCAGTCATGATGTCCACTGGCAAGGGCTGTCTCCAAGGCCCCTTAGGGCAACCCACACAGGCAACAAGCTGCATACACTACCGAGGAGGCTGCTGTTTGCAGCCATTGCATACCGGGCCCCCATGGGGAAAAGAGCGCGGTCGGCTTAATTGTCTGCAAATCACTTGAACTATGAAAAATGTTGTGTCTCAACTGTGATGGCCTATCAGTGTGAAAAATACACTGACATTCAAAATTTAGAATGAAAAATATACTGACATTCAAAATTTAGAATGAAAAATATGTACACTATCTCTTTAATAATTTTTATGTTGATTATGTTTGAACATTTAAAATACATTAGGTTAAATGAAATACATTATTAAAATTAAGTTACCTGTTTCAGAAACAGAGTTATAGATACAGAGAAGGGGGGAGGACTCGGGGGGAGGAAAGAAATGGGTGAGGGAGATTAAGAGGTACAAACTTGCAGTTGCAAAATAAATGTCACTGGTATGACGTGTACAGTGTGGGGAATACAGTCAAAAACTATGTAATGTCTTTACACTGACGTATTGTAACTAGATTTATCCTGGTGATCCTTTTGAAATGTATAGAAATATCAAATCATTGTCTTGTGTAATGGGAACTAACAGTGTTGTAAGTCAATTATACTTCAAAAACAAACAGAATAAGAGATCGAATTTGTGGTTAGTGAAGGTGGGTGTAGGTATGGGGAATCAGAAGAAGGTGGTCAAAAGTACAAATTTTCAGTTATAAGATAAATAAGTACTAGAGATGTAATGTACAACATGACACATATAGTTAACACTGCTGTATGTTATATATGAAAGTTGTTCAGAGAATAAGTCCTGAGAGTTCTCATCTCAAGGAAAAGTATTTTTTTCTATTTCTTTAATTTTGTATGTATATGAGATGATGGATGTCTACTAAACTCACTGTGATAATCATTTCATGACGTATGTAAGTCTAATCATTATGCTGTGCACCTTAAACTATACAGCACTGTATATATTTTAAGGTATATGTCAATTATACCTCAATAAAGCTGGAAGAAAAAAATAAAAATTAAAAATTAAAAAAATTAATTTCACCTGTTTCTTTTTACTTTTTATAATGTGGGTACAAGAAAATTTTAAATTACGTGTCTGGTTGGCACTATATTTCTATCAGACAGCATCAGGTTAAAATTTTCATCCTCCAGTATCCCATTGCTCACCAAAGTCAAGTCACCAGGTAAACAAAACGTTTAATTCCTTTTGCCAAAATGATTAAAGTTCCAGGTCCTTTGTGTCTTCTTTTACTAAGATTAAGATAAGCAAAATCAACCATTTCTTCTTGGATAATATATTATTAAATCTCCCATTACTAGCCATATTTGTAATATTTTCAACATTAAAATCTTGTTAACACATAGGTACCTACATTTAAGAGTCAGGAGTAATTTTCTTCATAATGAAAAGGTGCTTCCTTATGAGTTCATCCTGCTCTCCTCGTAGCTCTGGCTTTTTCCCAGGACACCCTGACTGCATTCATCCCCCGATTCTTCTCACCCTTTTTTTCTGTCCTCCTCCCTCAGTCGCCAGGAAATTCTTAGATAAGACATTCTTTCCTTATTTCTATTTAACACACTCTGAAAACCCACTCTCATTTCTTCATCTGAAATATGGAAGAGACATACTGCATTTCACAGCATGAAAAGTGGAAGAATTACAAGTTAAAAATTCAAACAAAATAAACGTTTGATAGTATGTCAACGTAAGTGGGTTGGTTGTCTCTAACCCATCTTAAGCAGCTTAATCCCCAAATGTCGTAAAGAACAACTAACAGGCAGCAGACGGAACTTCTGGACACCTGACTCCATGGCTCAGTTTGGTCTTACCCAGCCACCAGCACGTCTCACCCCCAAGAAAGACCGTCTACAATTCCCCAAATGATCACAGAATTCATCCAATATCACATTCTCATCCTGAAATACAGGACAGGGGGCAGTAAAAGAGATGGTTTTTGCCTTATCCTTTTGTTCTCTCTGGCTCAATCAGCCTTTAGAAATAACGAAATCAATGCAAACATTTGTTGGAAAGATGCCCACTTTGAGGATCATTTGCTACCTAACTGCCTTGGTCGTTTACATGGATCCCAGGGAGGATTTCAGAGTCTCTCACCCTTGTTGGTCAGATAAAAGGAAGAGTCAGGTGTTGAGTTTGGTTGCGTGTGTGTGTGTGTGTGTGTGTGGTTTAACATTTGATGAAGCTTCCATTTCACATACACAAGGATTCCCATGTGAGTTTTATTTTCCTGTCCTTTAATTGAAGTGATGCAGATTGAATCAAAGACAAAAATGCATTCAGATCCAAAAGGGAGAAAATATTTACAGCCGGAAAAGTGACATAAAAGTGTCTGGCCTCATGTACATTAAAAAAACATCTTTTTGTGTACGTAGTAGCAGCAATACATGGTAGAGTGGCTTAAATTAGAAAATACAAGGAAAAGAATGGTTGGTAAAGACAATCAGCAGACAAGTACAAAAGATCTACCTACCAAAACTAAGGCGGGCAAGATAGAAAAAGATATACGTCAATCAAATCCTCATGTGATGTAATAGAAGTTCAGTAGAAAATATGGGGAGATAAAAAATCAAGAACATTGGGAGGCCATGTTAATTAGAGTTATAGAGGCAATTACTGGAAGACAGAAAATTGTTTTAAAATTCTTTGACCCATTGGTTATTCAGGAGTATGTTGTTTAGTACCCCCATATTTGAGAATTTTACAGTTTTCCTCCTGTTACTGATTTCTAGGTTCATACCGTTGTGATCAGAAAAGATACTTGGTATAATTTTAATCTTTTTAAATTTGCTGAGACTTCTTTTGTGACCTAACATACAATCTATCCTGGAGAATGTTCCATGCGCACATAAAAAGAATATGTAGTCTACTGTTGGTGGATGGAATGTTCTATGTATGTCTGCTAGATTCTTTTGGTCTAAAGTATCATTTAAGTTCAATGTTTCCTAATTGATTTTCTATCTGGATGATCTATTCATTGTTGAAAGCGTAGCATTGAAGCTGCCTACTATTATTTTATTGTCTATTTCTCCCTTCAGATCTATTAGTATTTGCTTAACATATTTAGGTGCTCCAATGTTGGGTGCGTATATATTTACAATTATATATCCTCTCAATGAACTGACCCCTTTATCATTATATAATGTCCTTCTTTGTCTCTTTTTTACTTAAAGTCTATTTTGCTGATATAAATATAGCTACCTCTGCTCTCTTTTGGTTTCCATTTGCTTGGAATATCTTTTTCCATCCTTACACTTTGAAGGTATATGTGTCCTTCAAACTGAAGTGAGTCTCTTGTAGGCAGCATATAGTTGGGTCTTGTTTGTTTGTTATTCATTCAGCCACTCTTATGTCTTTTGTTTGGAGCATTTAATCCATTCACACTTAAAGCAATTATTGATAGGTAAGGACTTACTATTGTCATCCCATTCATTCCTTTCTGGTTGTTTTGTTGTTGTTTTGTTCCTTTCTTCCTCTCTTACTCTCTTCCTTTGTGAACTGGTGATTTTTCATAGTGGTATACTTTGATTCCTTTTCTTAATCTTGTGCGTATCTATTATAGGTTTTGATTTTGTAGTTGTCCTGAGGCTTATTTGAAACATCTTATAGATATACCAGTCTATTTTAAGCTGATAACAACTTAAGTTTGATCACACAAAAAATCTACCCTTTTATTCCCCCTGCAACATACACATTTTATGTTTTGATGTCACACTTTACATCTTTTTATGTTGTGTATTTATTAACAAATTATTATAGTGATAGCTATTTTTAATTCTTTTGTCTTTCAACTTTTATACTAAAGTTAAATGGCTAACACTTCACCATATTGCAGTATTGCAGTATTCTGAATCTGACTGCACACTTGCCTTTACCAGTGTGTTGTTTATTTTTATATGTTTTTATGTTACTGGTTAGGATCCTTTCATTTTCAACTCGAAAAACTTCTTTCAGCGTTTCTTGTAAAGCAAGTCTAGCAGTGATGAACTCCCTCAGCTTTTGTTTGTCTGGGAAAATCTTTATCTCCTTAATTTTTGAAGTACAGATTTGCTGGGTAAATTGTTCTTGGTTAGCAGTTCCTTTCTCTCAGCATTTTGAATATAGCACCCCAAGAAATCTATTTTTAAAAATGAACTTTGATCCCTACCTCATACCAGTCACAAAATGGTAATGTAAAATAATGGTAATAGTAAATTTCCACTTTGGATATCAATCTGGCAATTTCTGGAAAAGTTAACATAGAATTACTATATGACCATCAATTCTACTCCTAGGTATATATCCAAGAGAAATGAAAATATATGTCCATACAAAATATCTGCACACAAATGTCCATAGCAGCATTATTCATAATTCAAAAAGTGAAAATAACCCAAATGTCCACCAACTGATGAATGGCTAAACAAAATGTGATATATCCATACACTAGAATACTATCTGGCCATAAAAAGGCTGTAACATGATGAATCCTGAAAACATTATGGTAAGTGAAAAAAGTCAGACACAGAAGGCCACATATTGTATCCCATGTCCAGAAAAGGCAAATCCACAGAGACAGAAAGTAGATTAGTTGTTACCAGAGACTGGGGAAGGGAAGAATGGAGAGTGACTGCTAATGGTAGAGGGTTTCTTTTGGGGGTGATGAAAATGTTCTGGAATTAAATAGCACTAATGGTTGCACAACTCTGTGAATATACATGATGACTATAGTTAACCCTGCTCTATGATATATAGGAAGGTTAAGAGAGAAGATCCTAAGAATTCTCATCACAAGAAAAATATTTTTCTTTTTCTTTTTATTGTATCTGTATAAGATGATGGATGCTAACTAAATTTATTACAGTAATCATTTCACAATATATGTAAGTCAAACCATTATGCTGTACACCTTAAAGTTATACAGGATATATGTCAGTTATATCTCAATAAAAATGAAAAAAGAAATAATTACATAGCAAAAACTCTAGAAATAATGCAAATGTCCATAACCAATAGAACAGATCTATAAATTATGGTTTATTGATACCACAACTATTATGATGAACTACAAATACCTGTACTAATATGGATGAATCTTATAAACATAATGTTGCAAGAAAGAATCCAGACACAAAAAAGTACATATCATATGTTTCAATTTATGTAAAGTTCAAAAACAGGCAAAACTAATCTGTGTTGTTAGATAGATGTGCGTTACCTTTGGGAGGGTATTGACTGACGGGGCATGAAGGAGTTTCTGTGATGCTGGTAATGTTCTTTTTCCAGATCTGGTGTCAGTTACACATGTGAATCTACTTTGTGAAAATTTATCAAACTATGCACTTATGATATGCGTGCTTTTCAATACTTAACATTACATTTATGAGAACTCTGAAGGGGCTGAGATTTTAGCCTGCCTTGATCTCATGGATGCCAGCAGAAGACATGAGACTCCAGGGTCAGAGACAAAGGACTTTATTATTCACAGGAACCATGAGGTTCATGTTTATATCAGCTCCCTTTGACCCCCAAGTATCATGGGGTGACATGGAGGGGGGCCCAGGTGGGTGCTGTACACACACTGGATTGGCATCAGACCCAAGGAACACTGAGCTTAGGAAATCTCAGTCTTTGAAAGGAGCTGCAAGCAAACACTGCTCAAATCTTGTCCCAGAGGCAACCATCATCTTTATTATACTGAGCAGCAAACAAACCTGCCCTGGCCTCAGAGGGAAACCCTCTCTCTGTCTTCCAAGGCTATTTGCTATACAAACATCCTTGAACAGATAGTCTGGAACAAAAGACGTCAGTGCCTCTGCTCATAAGACATGCAGTATCAATATGAGAGACCCACAGAGAATTGCCTCCCCACAATATGGCAATAAAAATGGACATTTATAAAATCATTAAATAAATCATTACAGAGGCCAAAGATAAAGTTCCTTTGACAGTTCTTCTGCTCTGAGCGATCATTATTTGTTGGGTGCATTCCTTTCCAGACCATCAGCTGTACAATTACAAATATATATATAGAGAGAGAGAGACAGAGAGACAGAGAGAAACAGAGACACAGAGACACAGAGGACAGAAACAGAGAGAGACAGAGAGAGACAGAGAAAGTGATCTGGAGTACAGTATACAACATCATACCCTACCAAAGAGCTACAAACACAAGCCAGGGGTAAAGCCACCTCCTGCAAAGCTCCTTGGAAGGACACACTAATAGGGCCCTTTGCCTTGCCCTCCTCCTTTCTTCCTCCTTCAGATGCGATGGCTGCAGCTGTGCGTGCAGCTGTGCGGTATGAGCATGAGACATCCTTGAGATGGAAACAACGTTCTAAAAAAGGTGGAGTAGAAAGACAAAAGGAACCTGGGACATTGATAGCATCATGGGGCCCATTCACTTCCTCCCTAGACTACCTACTTCTGCAATTCCTGTCTCATGTTCGAAAAACAACCCACTCTGCTTATCTGTGATTACTGAAACCGTGATGGAGCCAGGATTTGAACCAAAGCCAAACCCATGTATTTGACCCTCAAACAATGCTGAATCACTCTTACCCACACAAAAGGGATGTTATTACTATAGCAGTCACCAACAGTGGCCAGGAAAGACTGGAAAAACCCTGCTCTTGCTATTCTCCCTCGGAGCAGTTGGAGTTGCCCATCCCCCTTCCAAGTCACAACAATTTCAACTTCATAACACCAACCGAAGACATGGTGCTTGTGAGAGATAAAAGTAGAAATAGCCTAATACTGCATAACTTTCTTTATTGAGGATACCTACACAGGAGAGCGCAGATTTATAGACAAGAACAAAGCAAATGTTTAAAACAGAAAACTCCGAATCTAGCTTCACCACTGGATTTGCTGTGTGACCTTAGAAAAATCACATCATTTCTCTCACTTCCCTTTTCTTACATGTTAATAAAATGGACTTTAGTGCCATGGGCTTGCAATGAGAGTCCAGTGAGGAAATACACATAAAAGCTTTTCAAAAAACCAACACTGCTCTGGACACAGAGGAATCACCGTATAAATATTGAATTCCCAGCGTACATGTACACCGAGCACGGAGAGCTTTGTGGTTATCGGCATTGCATTGCAGTGACCCCAATTTTCTCCCTGTCTTTTAGCCATTATGTCGTGGGAGACCCCACGAGACACAGAAATAACGACAGAATGGGGTGACATTGTCACAGTGAGGGGTGTGTGTGCCTGCGTGTGTGTGCGCGTGCGTGTGTGTGTTAAAGATTTATCCCTTTTCTCTTTCATACATTTCGTGCAAAGGATTGCTGAATATTCATTGATCTATCCAGGATCCACAAGTACGCTATTAGAAATGCATTGCTTATCTATATTTTTGAAATGTTGAAGTAATTCATTGTTGATCCTTTGCGAGATAGGTTTGCTACCTTTAAACTGAAGTGACAATAACACCCCAGCTGTCTTCGGTTTCTCTCGAGTTGTGCTGATATCCTTGATGTCGCTAACAAACCAGAGACTGCCTGTGAGAATCCTGCATGTCACCATTAAATTGAAAAAGGCCCGAAATAGCGAACTCTCACTTCTGGTAGGAAAGAGAAACGAGAGAAGGGCAAAGTGATGGTTATTCATGAATCACTCAGGCCTGCCATGATAAATACCACTGGCCTTGTTCTCTTCTTCTCCAGGCTCGTAATTCTCTCCCTGAAGGTGTTTCACCTGCCCAGGAAGAACTGGGCTGGGGGGGATGTCTAGTAAACCTGATTTTTAAAGCCTCTTAAACCGCAGAAGTTTGTGTATGGGTTACAAGCCCTTCTTTTTGCGTACATCAACACGGGGTCCAAATCATCTCAGCAGATTGGGGAGAGGACACCAACACAGTATGTCATGTTTGGTCCCAGGTTCTGTGACAACCTAGTAATGTAAAAGAAGGTGAAATAAACACGCAATGACTGAACTTCTTTTAGAAGACTACAAGTGAATGGGTCCAGATTTGGCTTTCTGTTGCAACATTAAATATGCAGATCATTCTCCGAGCAGAGATCCTGCATATAAGGGAGGGAACGTTCGTGCCATTTCTGTATAAGAGGCTAGCATGGTATATTATTTGCAAAGAAATACAGCAGTGCAAAAATAAACATGAAAAGTGTGGCTTCCGGGTGTTTTACTGCAGACTTCTGAATGTCCTTTCATTGTTTGAACAGGGAGTTGCCATTTTTGCTGGCGCTGATAGGCAATGCTATGTGACAGGTTGGCAAACAATTTGACTGTTTTCCTCTCTCTCCTTACGAATGATATTTATAGACTAAGAATCGCATTTGGTTCCGCTTTCCGACACAGTTATCTTCTTGGGCGTGGATTAAATGTAGATCTGGGTGTTGAAAGACATTTACAAAAGTGCTGTTTGTGAACCAGGAGGCCAGTTCTATTATCGCCAGAACATTTAAATCTTAATGACTGGCATTGTTGTCTAAAAGACGGTGTTTTTCCTGCTGAGAAACTGCATTAGATTCAAGAAACGGAGCTCATTTCCATTCTCTCAGCAGTCTCTCTAGAAATGACATGCAGTGCTTGAAACTGTTTATTTCCAAATTCCGGCTTCCCTCGCATCACTCATCAGCTTCAATTACCAGTTTTCCGGAGCTGAGCCATCAGGCAGTCTGACACCGGGGTCCGGCCTAATTCCCACCTTCTCCAGAGTCAAGAGCATAATGTGCGGATGAAAAGGTGCAAAATAGCCTGGACTTCATTAGCATGCAGGGCCCGGCTGTTCATTTGCTGGCTGCGAATGGAAGTTCTGACACTCGGAGCCGGCTGCAAAATGAGAAAAGTCCTCTTCAGGGGAGCTGGGGTCCTCGGTGGTGAGGAAAGGTCATCAAAAAGACAGCCACTGCCCTTGCTCCCTGCTCTCCAGGACTGCTTATTGATTCCAGGGACACCTCATTACACGCCGGATCAACATATTATTGCCAGGTTCTGCGACTGAATTGTTTACAAGTGTCTTTATCGCCGGCAAAGGCCGGCCCGGTGATGCGTGACTACACTCATTTGGCTGTGACCCGCCAATTATGTGTTATCCGATACGTTGCGGGGTATCTTGATCTTTGCCCGGGTCTTCTCCCGGCATCAACACAGTCCCATTTACTACTTCTTTCTAACCACTCTTTGGGAAAGTAGCCATTAGCCTGTCAGTGTATAAGAGTGTGTGTGTGTGTGTGTGTGTGTGTGTGTGCGCGCGCGCGCTCTGCTATAGGAAATCTGAGTGTCATTTCTCCGATGCTTGCTATACATGAGGTTCATAATTAGTTGGGAGAAAGAAATTCTCTCCCTCTCTCTCTCTAACACACACACACACCTTTTTCTTATGGCATCTAGGATAACCCACACAATTTGCAATCAGCATGCACAACAGAGAGCATAATGCAGCTTGTTACGGAGCTCCTCTGCTTGTACATATAGGCGCTATGAGAGACCTGTCATATTTTATTTGGGCATAGCCACTGCAAACCACCATTGTTATCTTTCATTACAGACACTTCTATGGCTCCATAAAAGAAAGAGTGGAATAGCGACTCGATTAAAAACTCCATAAGAAGATTGTGCAAACTCCCTCCGCCCCAAAAAGTGGAGACGAAGCCCTAGTTTGGAAGGGAGTGTATTCTACGATGCAAACTTGATTTCCCTTTCCCTCCGATGGTGACTACTGTCTTCCCTTTAATGATGCCGTGTATTGACAACTTTGGTTTATCGCTATGCATATTGCTTGGGGAAGTTTTAATGACTGCCAAACATTTGGGCTGTCTCAACCAAATACTAAAGTGAGCAGGGAGGGCATTTCATTTACATCTCCAGTTGCCATCAGGAATGGCTCCTTAATGAGTTTTCTAGTCCGGGGAATATAGCAAAACAAATGCCAAGAAATTTGCCTTCACGTTTCCTGGAAGAATAAATCCTTGGCAATGGGCACAGACTACAATGAGTGAAATGAAACTCAAGAATCCAACTGCCTTCAGAAAGGTGACATCTGTAAATCTATTCATTTCCAGCAGTTTCCCAGATTTGTCTGGTATTTGTCTTCAAATTAATTTCCTACATTTTTTCCCTCCTTCAAATCTGTGGAAAGGATTTTGGTAACGTTATCAAGTTCTTTGTATTCTTTCTGAAACCTCTGGGTCCTGGCTTCCTGACAAAGGGTAACTGAAAAGGCTGAACAAAGCCCCCTGGTCAGGGTGCTTTAGCTCAAAGAGTCAATGGAGAGATGTTTGCTCCACCAAGTGTTTAAGGACACTGCAAATTCTGTAGCGTCATCAACCAACAAATAGCCTTTGGAAGAGAAGAAGATGATGGGAAGGATTACTCTGGATTTATTTTTGGAGACATGATTGCATGTGGAGGAGTTTGGTGAAGGGATAAAGGTAGAACAAGCAGGGCTGTTTACCAAGGTTCCCATCTGAAGAGCAAACCTCAATGTGGTTGGGATTCAGAGAATGCCGGAAAGGATGGCTCTCAATAACCAGGGGTTATCTACAAGGAAAGGGTTTCTTTGCTCACTTAGATGAGGTTGTAACAATGAAGCAGTGTGAGTGCCCAGTCAATGGGCAATTGGGGGTTGAATGTTCTTAGACAGATGGAACAGCTCCATCCAGGGGCTTCTGCCAGTTTTTATAATCAGTTCATTTCTTATTTCCACCATAAAAAAGAATTCCTTCCTGTTACAGTTTTAACCCCTCATCATCTTTATGAATCCCTCAAATGGGCATCAAAAGATTCTCTTCAGTTAACAGGATGGCCAGTAATCCTAGATCCTCTGAATTTTTCCCCCATCTTTAGGAATCACACATGCCTACATAAATTTTCTGATGGTTAATAGAAAATGCAGACACAGGCTGCAAGCACAGTGGCGTGGTGAAATGATCAGATGGTAAGTGACAAAAAAGAACCTTGTTTTAAAGTCATTTATTAAATATAACTTTGTGGCAGGGAAAGTTCTAGAAACTTAGTGTACATTTACTTATTTCTCGCAACAATCCCGTGACTTGGGTATTGCTATTCCCACTTTCCAGATGAGGAACACTTTTCCCACATCAGAGTTTTCAAATGTCCCAAGGTCACCAGGCTAGTGACAGAGGCAGAATTGAAACTCAGGTGTGACCTGAGTCCATGCTGTATTCTGCCTCTCCCAGAGCCGGCATCCATCACAAAGTCCCCAGGCCCAGGAAAGTACATTTTCTGCATGCCAGCCAACGTTAACACACAAAAAGTTGCCAGTCATGATAATGTGCAGAAACCATCACCATTTACACATCTGATATCCTTAGCCATGAGGTGGGCTGCAAGCCTTCTTTAACTGACAGAACAAAGAAAGTTTTGATCCACAAAGGCAATTCAGGGCATTTAATTAAAGAGTGGGGTGGGGCTTGCATATTCAGGGGGCTCTGGAAGTGCCCCCACCAGTTACTAGGAGCAACCATGGAAGTCTCGTCAATTTTTAGCACTGATGCTCATCCCATTGGTCTGCTGATCTTCCCTTAGTGGTTCTACTAAAGGTCCAACTATAAAACAACAATATTTATTCCACTCCCTGCGGACACCATGGGTCGGTTTTCCCACAGGCTTCCTCTGCCTTTGGAAACCTAGTGACTAAGTGTCCAGTCACAACATAGAAGATTGGATCCCAGAGACTGGAGGGATGTTCATCCACTGGCTGCAACCCACACAAACGTGCTCATAGGTTCTGGAATCTTCCTTTCACTCATGTTCCCATTTTTCTCTGTTGTGCGTGAGAACGCTGACCACTTTCGAATGCCCAGGACCATGCACTATTCAGAATGTCTCCGGGACACCTCGCCTGGCTGACATGAGGGAGGCCACTTGTCCGCGGGGGCCCTCCTTCCTCAGTTCTCCTTCCTTCAGCATCAGTGGCCTCCAATCTTCCAGCACATTCATGCTGCCCCAGCTTCTTCTGTGAGAGAAAAAGAAACACTCTTCTTACCAAGTAATTTACACTAAGACATCAGAGATTCAAATTTCCACCCCTGTTCCCACCACTTCCCATCCATCTCCAAAGGGTTGGGTCGTACTTGTATTTTAAAAGAGGACGACGCTGGACACAGGAAATAGTGCATCGTGGAGGAGGGGAAGCCTTCCAGGCACTTTCCACGTGATCCAGCCCAGTTACACCTGGCCATTCCTGCCTGTAGGTGTGTGTGTGTCATCAAAGTCTCATGTAGGCTGGGAGGAGTTCAGAATTATTTGGTTTTCAGAATAAGCAGCTGACGACTCTACATAAATCAACTAGAAATGAGCTCCACTGATCCAGATCTTAGCCCAAGGGCACATGTCACTGCCTCCACCCAGCCCTTACTTCTTAGTCCTCCCTTTGTCTTTGTACAGATGCACATTGAGAGCCCACTGTGTGCTCCAAACTGTACAAAGTGTTCTCTAACCTGCATTCTCTGTCCTCAAAGAGCCAACAGTAAACAGCAACAAAAAGTCCCACAAGACAGTAAACAACTAAGGACAAAATAAGTGTGTCTAGGGGCTTCCCTGGTGGCGCAGTGGTTGAGAATCTGCCTGCCAATGCAGGGGACACGGGTTCGAGCCCTGGTCTGGGAAGATCCCACATGCCGCGGAGCAACTAGGCCCATGAGCCACAACTACTGAGCCTGCGCGTCTGGAGCCTGTGCCCAGCAACAAGAGAGGCCGCGATAGTGAGAGGCCCGCGCATCGCGATGAAGAGTGGCTCGCTGCAACTAGAGAAAGCCCTCGCACAGAAACGAAGACCCAACACAGCCATAAATAAATAAATAAATAAATAAATAAATAAATAAAATTTTAAAAAAGATAAATAAATAAGTGTGTCTAACAAAGGGTGCCCTAGTTATTCAGACGGGGCTAGAAGACGCAGGCAGACTAACGTGATGGGAAAGGCTTCCTGAAGTCAGGAGTCTGATTTGGGGATCTGAATAAGTGGAAAGGGGTGAAGGGGCACGATAGACAGTATATCCAAATGCGGCCATGTCAGCTCCTCCCATTCCCTTACACACATGCAGCTCCTCCCACCAAGAGGAGGAGCCTATCTCCCACCTTCTTGAATCTGTGCAGACCATGTGACCTGCTTTAACCAATAGAGTGAGACGGGAGTGACATCCGGAGACTTGCAGTGCACAGGTCTCACAGGGACTAGCAGCTTGCGCCTCCTCCCCTGGGAGCTCAGCCACCTGCTGTGCAGAAGTCCAGCACTGAACGATTCCAGACCACATGAAGAGAGTCCTGGAAGACGACAGGCTGCCTGGATCATTCCACATGAATAAGCCCAGCTGACACTCCACGGAGAAGTGCCCAGCAAGTCCTGCCTGAATTCCTGACACAGAGTTGTGGAGAAGAACAAATTGCTGTTGTGTTAAGCCACTAAGTTTGGGGTGGTTGGTTAAACAGCCATAAATAACGGATACAGTGGGGATAAAGAGGTGGACACAGTGCTGAGCTGCTTGCCACATAAGAGGACGGCACGAATAGAATGAGAATGAATGCACAGAGTATTTGGGGGTGCCCTAAATTGAGTAAACCAATCTGGCTAGAGCAGCCATTTCAGATTAGCAATTAGAAGAATGTAGATCGATAAACTGGGCCCAGGTAACTTTAACGTGGGAGGGGGAACTTCAAGACCCTTCATCAATGCCGTCTGTAGTGGATGCTGTCAGTGCCCTGTCAGCAGACCCCGGCCCTTATGCTTCAGTGGGCACCAGCTCAACATCCAACCACCAGCACTGGCATTTCATTGCCTGAGTGCTTTTTTGTTGTTTGGCCCGCCTACCTATGCAAATAGGGCAGAAATGCTGGGGGAAAGAATGCCTGTGAGACTAATGACTGATGGGAGTTGGTGTATAAACATCCCAGCTCAGGTGGACTCACTCTAAGGCAGGTGTTCTACACTGGGTCCCAGAGTTTCCTTGGTAGAATTAAATCCCAGTCGCCCACAATAGTAACTTGGTTCATAATGCACTTTAATGGCTGCGTTCCCTTCCCTGTTATTCAACCCTGATTCCTACTGGTATTTCCTTCCTACTGGAGGTCCTGAGATCACGTCCCAATAAATTGCTTGCCTTTGGAGAAACCCAAATGAAGAGACTCTCATTTTAGAGTTAGGAAAAATAAAGCCAGGATGCAGATTCCTTTGGGTGAGTGCTTTAACAAAGTGAACTAAAATATGCAGTTTTTCAAACCAAATAGAAATAAATAGAAATTTATTTCTCTCCAAGTAACAGTTCAGGGTGAGAGGGCTCACTCTGCTCCAGGAAGTCATCTTGCAAACCCAGGCCATTGGGGGAGTTTGGTCATCCTCAATATGTGTCTTCCATTCACATCATTCCCAGCCAGCAGGAAGGAAGAGGAAGGTGCAAGTATGAGATGATGATTATGCCCATCACTTTCACTTGCCTTCCATTGGTGAGAACTTAGTCACATGGGCCAAATGCAGCTGCAAGGGGGGCTGGGAAATGTAGTCCAGATGGACAGCCATATGCCCAGCAAGAAGACAATAAATTGGTGAGAAGTGGCAGACGGGAGTCTCTGACACAGGGGGGATTGGGCGATTGCCCAAGGGCCTGCAGCTAGTTAGTGGACAACTAGAACTATAAGCCTTTTGCCCACCATTTTTTTTTCCTTCTGCCCCCAAACTGATTCCAGCTTGACTGTGGTCTCGAATGCTTAAGAGTCTGACATTCTGCAGGGTCCACTCCCCCCCACCCCGCCACATCACAGAGTCAGCAAAGCAGAATAAGCCCTTGGAATCCCTCTCAATTTCAGTCCATACTAGGCTGCTAGATTGGACTTTCTGGCCAAATCAAATGGCATAGCGGCCCATAGTCTCTACTGCCGTGACCCTCCCTTTTAAGCAGAGGCAGCCAGCCTCACTGTTAGCCCATGTTGCCCCTTAATACAAATTTTTAAAATTAATTTTTATTGGAGTATAGTTGATTTACAATGCTGTGTTACTTTTAGGTGTACCGCAAAGTGAATCAGTTATACATGTACATATATCCACTTTAGATGCTTTTCCCGTATAGGTCATTACAGAGTATTGAGTAGAGTTCCCTGTGCTATTCAGTAGGCCCTTGTTAGTTATCTATTTTATACGTAGTAGTGTGTATAGGTCAATCCCAATCTCCCAATTTATCCCCCCCAAATTTTAAAAAATAATAATAATGGCCCTCCCTCTTGCTCAAGGAAATTTACTGCCATTTAGCACAACAGTGTCTTAAAAACCATACAAGTCTACAATGGCAATGATGTGAAGGGCACCCCTGGAGTTTGGTGAGGTTTTCAACCTGTCCGTTGTAATCATGAGTCCTGGGCTGGGGAGGGAGAGGAAAGAACCATGGAGCTGGCTGACATCTGTGACGATCAGGGACATTTTACAGTCATCTCTGAAGAACTTGGACTTGTTCTTGGTTTGCAATTATCCACACACAGGCTAAGTGCTGAAGCTCTTTCCTTTTGAGCACAATATCAGGGATGGAGATGCACACCCAGCATCAGCACCCAGCATAGCTCATTAAAATATTAAAATAGAGGAAAATGAGAGTAGACAGGGCTGTCTAAGTGACCACTGTTCACAACTTTTACAAATTCAGTTTTTTACTAGAATTGGGTCGTATATGTAAAACTTGTCTTTTTTTTTTAAGGGCAATGGAAACAAATGCCTTGAAAAAAATTGTCTAATGGCTCCACACTGTTCTTATCTCTCAAATTTAAAAAAACAATCCCTTTATCCGTGATAGAGATAGCACTGAGTTTTTAAATCATTATCCTACCCCTTAGCCATTCTTTAATTTTTCCCAAGATAGAAGGTATATTTCCTTTACAGTTAGGTTGGAAATAACCAGGGTATGTGCTGTTTAAGTTATTGACCATCACTTGTTACTGTATGTGCAATATTTTCAGTGCAAGTGTACATGAGTGCAGTTACCTCTGAATTGAACTCTACAAAGTAAGGTGGCACTCTGGATTTTTTCCCCAACGATTTCCCATTATGCTCGACAAAACTCCATCCAAATGCAAACCTCAGTCTCATTTGTACTGAAAATATGTGTCTAATCACCAAGAAGCCAAGCATTTATCAGGATAATCCTTCCAAACTCATCAACTTTAATGGTATCCAGACGACTTTTCTGGAGAGGGCTCATTAGTTAAAAAAAAAAAAAATTCTCAAAATGTCAATGTTCTGTGGCTTTACTTAGAGAGTTAAAAACATAATCAGAGTTCCCTGCCTTCCTGTTTAATAGCCATTTTCTGCCTATATACTGCTTTGAAAAATAGTCAAGCAAATGTAAAGAAGATAAATACCAGGCATAAACGAAATACCACCAAAGGGGATAGGTTGTATGCATAAAAATGACTAACACCAGAGCTGCAGATTAAGAAACTGAATATCTTGGTGTTTAAAATTAGAATGGTTCCCCAAAGAATTGATAATGTTCCATTTAAGAAAAGAAATGTTTTCAAATCACTCCGCTGGCTAGAGAAGTCTGAATCAAAGTCAGAAATTAATAAAAAGATGCAGACAGAGACCCCCACCCCAGTCATAAATAACAGAGCCGATTTGTATGCTTATAAAAAGCCTGCAAGGCCTGGCGGTGTCTATAGTTCTAAGGGAAAAAAATTTAATAAGATGCAAGAAGAAAATAGAAAAAATAGAAATGAATGTACTTGGTGGAAATGCTATTGTATTCTTGTGACACAATGACTTGTTTTCTGGAAAAGTAATTCTTCCATTGAGCCCAGGCAAGCACTGTGTTCATTGTAAAGTTGTATATTTAGACCTGTAGTCTGAAGGGCTTGCCTGTGTTTAAAGCTCAGTGCTACCCCAGGCTCATTAGAGTACAAGGACAAAGCTCTATCATATTACTGCTTCAACACCACTCAGAACTTTGGGGTAGTTTTCAGTGGTTTCAAGTACTTAGATTGTCAGCAGTGCAGGAAATAGAAAGTAGAATATTGAATGGGTGAGGTGTATACATCAAATGTGTAGGAATGTATAGATGGAGATAAGGATCCTAGTTGAACACCCTGTTACAGTGAAGTCGGCGCAGAACACTTCCAGGGTAAAGACAGACGTGGAGTAAATTGAGCTGCAATGCACTGCTTGCAAAAATTAGAGCAGTCTGGGTCTCACTCAAGATCAAAGGGTTCCTTTCTAGACTCTGTATCAGGAACAGGGCTCTGCTATGGGTGGCAGAAAGATAAGGGAACGTAATCACAGCCATAAAATCTTTAGTGTAGAGACAGGGATAGCAGAGGAAAAGCGTCAATTCAGGTCTGTTTCGACAACAAGATGGCATCATTCTACAAGTGGTTTTGTTGTTGTTTTGTTTTGTTTTTAAAATTCTGGGCCAACTCAATGTTTTGACTGACATGCTTGTTCTTTGTGGGAAGCTGCTTATCAGGATGGGGGCAGCGTTGGCTGGGGGTGAAGGTAGGAAGGAGAGAGTGTGGTCAGGAGGAGAAGTGGGAAGAATTCGGGTAAGGACTATGTCCAGTTAAAACGACTCACTCCTGCTGTGATAACTCCATTTGTTTCTTATGTATTTATTTTGGGAATAAATAATACCCATCGATAAGGAGAACACTGAAAGGTACAAGAAGCAATATGGTGAAAACTCGGTCCCCCTCCGGCCCACCTACCCAGGTTCCTCTTCCAGTGGGAACCACCATGACTCTCCCTTGCCTTGCAGATATTTCAATGCACAAGTCCAAACTCTGTTTCGATATTAAAGAAAAACAGCCTGCACCCCCTCAGTCCCCCTCCCCAGGACGTCTGTCTATCTCAGGGTCTTCAACAGATGAACTGTGGACACCCTGACGACCCAGGCGTTTTGTTTTGTTTTGTTTTGTTTTAAGGGGCAGGATTATTACGTAATGATAATGACATATTTTACACATTGTCGTCTGCTGATGTTTAAAAGATAAGAAGAAATTTGTCTAGGCTGACGCCTGAGGCCCTCGGAGGACACCGGGAGACCCTGCCAAAACGCTTCCAAACTGAATAGTCGTTGGGCTGCCAGATAATTCAGAGACTATTTGTATGAGCTGTTTATCAAATTATTAACCGCACAGATGTTGTTTGGCTGAAGAGCAGCTGAATCCCCTTTCTGGCAGCCGCGGAGACAAAGGTCTCCAGGAATAATTGGAGATGTGCATGGAATATTAAATTAATTTACTGCTCTTAATTCTTATGCAAATTCTGACCTCCGATGGCGCCTATCAATTACCCCGCGCGCAGTGAAAGCTGAGGCGACAGTTTCTTTTCTTCTCTTTGCTTTTTTTTTTTTTTAAGAACTCGAAAAAGGAAATATTTGCAATAAGCAGGCGGTAGGAGCACCGCGTAACTGGAATTATTTAATTGAATCTCCAAGTTTTCAGGGTTGTCGGTAGGGGATAAAACCCCAGGACTCGGGGGAGAGGGCGGGAGGGGTGCGGAGGGCGCAGGAATTTGTGGGTTTGACTGCACACCTGCGGACCGCGGGAAATGCGGCAATGAGCAGAGACGAGTGGTGGAAAAGGAACCATCGGCCTGCAGGCGGACGCGGGCCTTCGCGACTCTGCGAGTTCAGCATCAATGCGCGATTCCGTGTCAGGCCCGCGCGCTTCGCAAACCTGGGTCAGGCTTGGAAGCGCCTTTGCGCCGCTCTCCTGGACCGCTGCCTGCAAGGTCTCCATCTGAGCTCTGGCTTCCTTTTACTTATCTTTAAAGGGTTTTAACCCGTCTCTAACCCCCAACCAAAAAAACCAAAACAAGCCAACCAACCAAAAACAAACCAAACCAGATTTTATTCCTTGCTTGAAAAACCAAACCACCACGATGCGCGCGCACGTCCAGCTCCTACTGAAATCCCGGGTGGGCCGAAATGCATTTAATTGTCTCCTGCGTGGCGAAGTGACACCTACTCTTCTCTCTGAATTGAGCAAACGCCCGGGCTTTGTCTGCGCTTGTGGCTTCGGCTCTGTGCGGCTTCTGCGCCTCGGTGGTGGGCTGTAAAACTGGGGTCTCTGAGTCTTTCATCATCTTTCTAATAAGGAAAACCAAATCGGGCGCATAATGTCTTCGGCCCCAGCTCGACCTCGCCGGGACCTCGGCAGCCCGATGATGTCGCCAGCGGCCCCCGGCGCAGTCACGACGCGCCGCCTTTCAGCTCCTTGCGGCCCCCACAAAAGCCAGACAACAATATCAATTAATCATGCAGCCGGCAAACAAGGAGATTTATCCCGCGACAAACAGCCCCACCGAGAGCCGCTGAATGGGCGTGATTAGCATGTGAAAAGGCGAGCAAAACTCCGCGGTTCAACAGCTAAAGAGCAATTTGATGGGGCTGGGATGGGGAAATTACTTGATTAGCGTCCTTCGGAGGAGAGCACAGTTCCAGCCCCTCGGCCCGGAATCCGAAGGGAAACAAAACGCGCTGGTAAACGCGGCGACCTGGAGGGAGAGCGCGCGAGGGAGGGGAGCGCGGGGTCCGGCACTGCGGCTGTGAACCCGGGTGGGGCGGGAGGGGCGAGAAGGAGATGATCCGCTAGCCACGGCCAACGCCCGAGGCCGGAGCCAACACGAGCCGCGACAACTGCTTCTCACTGCCCTCACCTCGGGCTCCCAGGCCGGGACAGGGCGGACTCAGACATTCCCCACCCGGGGCTGGAGCTCGACTTTTCCGCGCTCGGGTCCAAAAGAGTTGCATGCGGAGGGAAAGGCCCACCCACGGCGTCCCACGAGTCCCCTGCGGGGGCCCCAGGGGCGCAGCCCGCCCGGCAACAGCCTCCGCCAGCTCTAGGGCTCCGGACCCCGGGTCGGAGTCGCGAAGACGGCGATGCGGCCGTTCCACCCGCAGCTCTGCGGTTCCATTCCCGCGGGCAGAGAAGATTGGAGCCAGTCAACACTGTTTTCCGGCTGCTTCGAGTTTAATCACCTTGTTGCTGCCTGCTCGAAAGGCTGTCGCGTTTGGGCGTGATTTCTGATGGGAAGAGCGTTCCTTGGCTGCATCCCCTCGGGGAGGAGGTGGGGAGCTGGGGCAGAGTGCCACGCGGAGTGAGGACGCTAGGGCCTAGGTGGAGGGACCCGGATGGAGCAGGCCCCGGGGCTCTGCCTGGGTTCGGGTGGGCAGCCCCGGGCCTGTCCTGGATCCGCACACGCAGGGCCAGAGCTGGTGGCGTGGGACGCTGCGTGTCGCGGCCTCCTCCCAGAGGAGGCCCGGGGTTTGGCTTGGGTACACTCGGACCTTTGGGGCAGCGCTTTTACTTTCTGGGGAGATGGGTGACTGGGTGAAACGCTAAGGAGCAAGGGCGGCTCAGGGTTCGCCGGACTCAGGCCCCCAGTACGCCGTCTAGGGTGGGCGCCCACGCTTACCCCTCAACCCCCCTCTCGGCTCCGGAGCTAAAGTCTGCGCCAACCCCAGCCTTGGGAACTTAGTTTACGCTCTCTGGGCGCCCGTAACCTTCCCTCTGGACGCATGCCCACAAGCCCCTGCTCCCCAGCTCCTCCCAGCGCCAGGGGAGGGAAAAGCCACCCCCAACCCCATCCCCAGTCCCCAGTCCCCAAAAGCCCAGACTAACTCCCTCTCCGTCTCAGGACCTAAAAGGGTCCTTCCATCTCACGCCCCAGATCTCAGTATACAGGTGTTTCCGGGATGCGGCCTTCAGTTCTCCTGGGGGCGGGAGAATCTAATTCGGCCTTCGTGAAGTACACTAACACAAAGATAATAAAGACTTCAACAGGCAGTTTCGCCAAGGCCCCGGCCGTCTTAAATTCACCCTGCCCCTTGGCACAAATGAACCAAGCATCAAGGAGTCAAATCTTGTTTTATATAAAGGGGGGGCGGATCGCCCCCATCAAGCTGAACAACTGTCACCCAGTTGAACAGGGTGTCAAGCCGCAGCTCGTGGCCAACTTGAAAAAGCTCAATTCTTTCTGAAAAGTCTCCGGCGGTGGGCGTGCAGCGAACTGCATCTCGCCCCCTCCTCCCTCTCTCCTTCGCCCTCTCCCTCTCTCTCTCGACTCCGCGCTGAAGCTACAGTGAGGCCCCTTCCTCTTTCTGTCCCCAGTCGGACCCTGTGAGCCACGGCTTCTGGCTGAGGTCAGAGAGGGGCGCTGCGGCCCGCACGCCTGGAGGGCGCAAGAGGGAGCAGGGCGCGGCGGCAGTGGCAGCTCCAGCGAGGAACCCAGGACCCGCGAAGCTGAGGGCTCACACCGGACGCGGAGCCCCAGACGCCCGACGGTCTCCAAGCACGTCTGCCGGACAGGCAGCGCGGCGGGACACGCGGAAATCTGTGCCTTGCGCCCCCGCCCATCTTTTTCCGCTCGACTCTAACGCGCCGCGTGGCCCGAAGCGCTTTCTCTGGGCGGCTAGGGCGGTGCATTTTAATTCCAAAGCCAAGAGGTTGAACCGTCTCTAAGTTGGCGGGCGGAGGGGGCGGTAGCTTGAAACCGGGTGGCTGAATGCCTTTGCCTGCGGGGTGGCAGAGCTGTTCCCACCAATAGCGACGGCTTCGGGCTGGCTTTGTAGTTATTTTTGAGACTTCTGCCCGGTGCCCATCATATTGCCCTGAAAAGCAAAAGAGGCCGCTGCAATTTATTCCGATGGGCGGTTTTTAAGAAGCTGGCAATTTGAACCGGCTGGGTGTTATTTAGTGCAATATGAAATCAAATGATCCTATTTCTCAAATAACAGTGTCTGTGAGAAGTGAATCCTCTGAAAGGGTAATTGTCTGCTGATAGTGTTTCCCATTATACCTGATCTTGGCCTAAATGGTGTTCGACAGCGGGGCTGAGAGCGAGGGGTGAAATGAACGCGCGAGCTCGCCCTCGGGAGGCAGCGAAGCGGCCGCTCGGCTCGCGTCCTGGCACGTTGGGCCGACAATGCCACCCGATGCGCCATCGACTTCGACGTCATTTTGCAGGTGGCCGACATCATTAGACACGAGTGATCTTGTGGATGAAAGAATAAAAGTAACTCTTCCTTCTCTCGCAACTTTGGGAGTCGTTAGAAATTGGAGACTGCCCTCTTCTTCACAGCGTCCTGGCGTCGTTTAGTCAGACAACAGATTGATGATAATCTGCGAAATAAAACCTAGCTTAGCCCCCCTCATCCTCCCGTGTTAATATTGAGAACGCGGAGTCTTTCCTTCCAAGGACACACTTGTGCCTAGGATCTTCCCAGTCCTGTTTTCAGAACTCAAATTTAATTCCCGGGGAAAATACTGGGTCCAGGAGTTGCCTGTTATTCCCGCGGCATGTGGCACATTTGGGAGGAAAAAGTTGGCCCCGAGCTTTTAAATTGTCCTCCGTAGGCCCAGCCGCTGTTTTTAGTGACAGCCAGATATAGGGGTTCAGCTTATGTCTGAGAGAAGCACGGACGAGGAGCACATTTAAGGAATGATTTTATGAACAGCGTAAAATCTTATGAAAGCGGCAGTCCGCAGCCTCCGCGTCCGGCCTCGGGGCGTGTGGGTGCCCGGGGTGGAGCGCCAGGGCGCACACTGGTGATACCTGGGGCCACCTCTCTGCGGAATCACTCCCGGTGGCAGAGGCGCGCAAGCAGCAGCCTTGCCCATAAATCCTCTTTACTTATTATGCAGGCCCCACGAGGGGAGCGGCCTCCTTTGTAAAGCCTGAGAGCCTGGACAGAGAGGCTTCCTCCGGACCAATCTCACCCGGGAGAAAGGCAGCTCCAGGGCCACACTCGGGGCAACGACGAGATAAGGCTTCTGGTCGATTCCTCCACACACACACCCCCCTTCAAACTTTTTTCTTTAGGAGGATTTTTTTGTGTTCCGAATATCCTGGAATTGTAGGTACAGCATACACTGTGCTAATTGAGGCATTTCAGGCTGAGCCTACTAGAACCAATTCGTGGCTTGTTTCTGCTCTAACTAGGCAGTTTTATTTTATTTTTTAATATTCTCTTGGAGTGTTTTGAGACAAAATATTTTCTTTTTTTCCCCCATCCTATGACCTCTGTTCACAAGTCCATTTGGTTGTTCGTGATTTCCCCTCTTTCTTGGCGCTGCTTCCAAGTAACCTAGAGAAGCCGAGGAAGGATGGTAATTCCCGCAAGTCGGAGGAACCACACCGACGACGCTTCTATCCCTTTCTCGGAGGCACGTTCTGCCACCGCACCTGGAGTCTAAGGCACCGGACACTAGGCGGCCGCTCCTGGAGCAATCTGGGGCCTCTCTGGCTGAAGGAAAGCGGGTAGCCTGGGTTTAGCCCGCGGCGTCCCCGCCAGGATTCGTCGCCTGGCTGAAAATCCAGCCGGCATCGGTCCTCCTGCCAGGCCCGGGGCACGGCCTGGACGCCCGGCCCTCCAGAGCCCGGTGGTGGTGCTTATTCCTCACGCTCGTGCTCGGCGTCTGTACCGCCCGGGATGCAGTTCCCGAGGGGCTTCTGGGGACATCTCGCCTCTCGAGGCCCTCCTCCGGCTAAACTTTAAGCCCCGCGAGACGATCAGGAAGTGAGAAACCACGCTTCCTCTGCCCTCGAGTGGCCTCTCGGGGTCCCCGCGCAGCCCCGCCGCTCTGCCCTGCAGCACAAGCAGCCGCCGGCCTGGCTCGGGGCAGCCGGGGCGGCGGCAACAACGCGAGGACAGGGGGCCCCTTCCCCCGCGCAGGCCAACGCGGGGCGATCGCCTCCAAACCTGCGCTCCCACTTCTCCCGGAGGAATGGGTAGCCACGCCCGAGCCTGTCCACGGGCCTTTAAGGAGAAGGGAGTGACAGTGAGGAGTCCCCCAATAACCTCGAAAGGGCCTAGATCACATTCCCTCACCTCCTCCCCAGTAAATGAAGCTGGGAACCCCGGAGACGGGCCACGCGTTCTTGTCAACCTTGCTGCGCTCTCCCTGGGCTGCAGGCTCCTGCGCGGCTTGAGAGTCCCTCTCTCCTTCTGGACGTGCCTGGACACAGGGGGCGCGGACCCCGCCCCGCACCGGACGAGGCTGGGGGCCTCGGTTGGGGGAGAGAGGGGACTTGGATGGCTCAACCCTGCCGCCACCTCCCCGCCTTCAGGGAAACCCTCTCAAAGTCCAGGCCCGGGGGGCGGGGGGCGGCGCGGGAGGAAACCCCGCGGGGCCAGGCCTCACTCCCCTTTTTCCCAGGGGTCCCAGGGACTCCCTAGGGCCCTGCGGCCGAGAGGCGGGGAGTTAAGAAAGATATCTCCCCTTGCCGGGGACCAGCTCCCGGCCCCTCCGCGCCTTTGCCGGGGAAGAGCCGGCCGCTTGCCCAGCTCTTCGGCTCAGACCCGAGCGGGCCGGAGCGCACACTCCCCTCCCCTCCGCGAGCGAGCCACCCTTCCCCCAACCCCGCCTCGCCCCGCCCCGCCGCGCTCCCCTCCGAGACCCACTAACCTTGCGAAGGCGCGGAGCCGCCTCTCGCCAGACCTCGCCGGGCGCTGCGCGGAAGATGAGCGCGGCTTTGCGCGCAGCCGAGACCCGCTGGCTCCGCGGCGTAGGCCCAGACTCCCCTCCCCCACGCCTTATAATTAATCACACGCGATATTAAATTATCAAGCCGCTCATTCACCATCGTGCGAGTTACTGGGACTCAACACGTCTCCGCGAGTTTCGACAGCCCAGACCAGTTCGCGGGGTCGGAGTGTGTCTGGGTTTGGGGGACGAGGGGGAGTGTCGAACCACTCGAGAAATACTACGAGCCCCACGCGGGCTGTCGGGGCCTCTTGCCTGGAAAAAGGTTTGGAAAAGCGCGGGCTGGGCTGCTGAGTTTGGTCTAGGGTTTGTTAAAAGCCCAGACGCATCCCTCCCGGGCCCCTTTCCCGAAGATCTGGATTTTGATCACGACGATTAAGACAGCCAGCGGCGTATCAATCAACAGCATCTTAATTTGCAGTTTTTCCGGAGGGTGAATTTGACCTGAATTTGTGTATCTTCATTACCTACTTTGGACGGTATGAAATTAATGCGTTTGAAATACAGATGAAATCGTGTCACTGAAGTCATTTCAAAGAACAACTTTTTCCCAACTCAAACGGGGCTCTCTTGCCTTTTGCATACTATAGATGCGAAGAGAGGAAAATAAAGGATTGTTTTTATTAAATCCTTAATTTGAGGTTTTCTTTTTAAAAATAATCCATGTTTTTCACTCTAAAGTTTTTACAAACTGGTTTTATTTTCTAGTTTTCCTCCCCTTTCCCTATTTCTAGTAGATGGATGTTTTAAAAGAATAAACCAATTAAATGAGAGTTCATATGATTTGATTCCATACAATGAAGAAAAAAAGTGCTCATTAAAAGTTGTCCTAGTGGCACAAAAGAGGGTAATTAGTTCTTAGTGTTCAGGATCTAACACACCAGGAGAACAATAAACAAAAGAGCAATAAAACAATAAACAAAAAAATAAACACCCCGCTCTAGAGGGGGTGATGTAGGTAAGAATCTGTCAACCAACATTCTTTAAATATCCAGTTTGAAATTAGTCTTGAAAGAAATGTAATTCCCAAATGAAGTCCTTCCCCATGTTAGCATAAGCTAAAGCAAGTGTGTATCAAGAGAAGGCCAGCTCCTGTAGGAAATGGCTGTGAATTTAGTTAAGTTGGCAAAGTTTTCTAAACAAATCTTAGATAAATGAAATTACTTCCCTTTTAAAAATACAAAAACAAATGTCAAACCCAGGGCACGGTCAAAATCCTTAGCAGGTAAATTGCGTTTCACCTTTTCCACCAGAAAGTGTGATCAATTTAGTGAGCAAATAAGTACATACATCTTGACCCTGTGGTCAAGATGCTTTACCACAGAATAGTATCAATATTATTAAATGTGTCCAAGACCTTTTTTGAGATATTTTCTCTCCTATTATGTTGTCTGCATTTTTCTACCCTACCAACACAAAGAGATAGGTATCAAAAACTCAACACACACATACACACACACTGCTAGGTGAAATACATAAATCCTAAAGAAGCTAGAAAAGGGGGAAAATACCATAATATGGTGTGATTTCTTTAAAATAAACCAACAGAGGAAAAAACTGTCTTGACTACCTTTATCCAGGCAGTTCATGCCTACCTATGTTCTGCAATAATAGGGACAATTGTTGTACAGACTGAGAGATGGCTTTCTGCCCCAGGAGCTCTGTCTAGTTAGAGTGGGCCATTGGCAACTGCCTGCTGAAAATCAAATCTGAAGATTTGATTTTAAAACTGGAGACTTCAGTATAACCTGAAATGATCCCAACAGCGTGGACTGGTGGCCTGGCCAATTGACTACTTCTGAAATGCAGAAGGACGATCAAGAGTACATGGGAGCTTGCAAAAAAAGAAAAATTAAAACACAAACGTTTTCTTGAATGGACCCACCAGAAATTAGAAAAATGAATTCCTTCCATTCATTTGACTATTTTTCTTCATGAAACTGCTTTTGCAGACATCGTCCCATTTGACTCTTTCAGGAATGCTGGAGGTGCGATTGCCTGGATGAGACCGGTTCATGCCCAGTCCCACCCATTGTCCAGCTTCTGTGCATCCCCCAAGTTCTTCAATCTGAATCATGCAGGGCAGTTGAACAGTTTCCTGCTGAGCAGAGTACTGGATTATTATAGCCCCGTAATAAGTCTTGAAATCAGTCTTACTTCTCCAACTTTCTTTTTTAGAGTTATTTGGGCTATTCTAGGTCCTTTGCATTACCATATGAATTTTAGAATCAGCTTGTCCATTTCTACAAAAAAAAACTTACTAGGATTGTGATTGGAATTCCACTGAATCTATAGATCAATTTGGGGAGAATTGACATCTTAACAACGTTGAGCTTCCTGACCCATATTTCTCTTCATTTATTTAGATCTTCTTTAATGTCTCTCAGCAATATACACAGTCTTCAGTGTATAGAACTTTCACATCTTTTGTCAGATATTTCCCTAAGTATTTCATATTTTTATTATAAAAGGTATTTTTTTTTAATTTCGATTTCCTATTGTTTGTTGCTGGCATATAAAAATACAGTCGTTTTTGTATATTGATCTTTTATCCTACAACTTTAATAAAGCTCACTTATTAGTTCTCCACAAGGCAGTAGAAACCAGAGGTCAGACACAGCCTTAGCCAGATGAGAGGACATTTGTCATGTAGATAACCATGGGTGGATCTCTATTTCTCTGTCTGCTGTAGGACCTTAAACAGGAGAATCAACCTCTCTGAGCCTCAGGATAATAATGCTTAACTTGCCACACTATCTTAGGACTGATGGTCTCATGTGTGTTAAAGGGCACACATTCAGTGCCTGCCTCATGTTCTAGGCTCTCTATGGAAACTCCTTTCGTGCCCCCAAATCCTAAGCCCCCTTTAGGCCCAGAGTAAGTGCTCAAAAAGTCCTTACTTATTCACCTATCAGGAAGTACTTTCCATTAAGGAGCCAAAGGCTAGGTTCTTAGCTAACGTATATGCTGTTTCTAAACATAGCAGAGTCTGTCAGAGTCCATTTCCCCTTGGTTCAGCCTGGAAGATACCTTCATGGTTTCTCTCCAGCCAAAGACATCCTGCGTCTCTCTGCCTGAGGGTGTTCTCTGGTCCATGGAAGATTGGAAACACTAGGCAGCTAACATCCCAGGGGCAACTCTCCATCCCGCCATCAGGATGATTTCGTTCTATTCTATACAGTCCCTTAGAGGCCCCATTGAATTGAGCCACACTTGCCCACAGTGATAACATGCTGATTAAAGTACCTGTATCTGCCTCCTTCCCTCCCCTGTGTCACATCCTCTCTTTCTCAACCACTTCCTGGGGTCACCTCCTAAATAAACTACTTGTGCCCCAAAACCTTGTCTTGGGATCTGCTTTTGGGAATGGAACCAAGACAGATCATTTGACAAATGATGAAGCTAGCTAGAAGCAGAACTAGAGTTAGAACCCAGGTCTTCTGGCTCTAGAGTACATCCTCTAGTTCTACTGGATATAGAGTAATACACTTGAAACAGTGATGACCCGATGTCAAGCAGTGTATACCTGGACACCGACAGGCCAGCACTGACTCCGCCATGCCTGTCTCCTAAGGCTGGTAGGTATTACCAAGTATGGGTCTGATTGTGTGTGGTTTCAAGCAGCAATATAAACAGCTAACGATTGAAAGATGGGTTCAGGTTCAGGTCACTGAAGCCGAGGAGGGAAATTTTCTCTAAGATAATGGAATAGTAGTGGTATGGGGTATTAAAAAATCTAATGAAAACTGGGGAGAGGGGGCTTAAAGAGGTGGAGCACATCTGGACGTATGACTTAATGATACAAGTTTTTAAAAGCCCAGAGGTAGGGACTTCCCTGGTGGCGCGGTGGTTGAGAATCCGCCTGCCAATGCAGGGGACACGGGTTCAAGCCCTGGTCCGGGAAGATCCCACATGCTGTGGAGCAACTAAGCCCATGTGCCACAACTACTGAGCCCGCAAGCCACAACTACTGAAGACCACGTGCCTAGAGCCCGTGCTCCACAACAAGAGAAGCCACTGCAATGAGAAGCCTGCGCACCGCAACAAAGAGTAGCCAGCCCCCGCGCGTCACAACTAGAGAAAGCCCACACGCAGCAATGAAGACCCAACGCAGCCAAAAATTAATTAATTAATTAATTATTTTTAAAAAGTTAAAAAAAAAAAAAGTAGAGCTACCACATGATCCAGCAATCCCACTCCTGGGCATATATCTGGAAAAGACAAAAACTCTAATCCAAAAAGATACATGCATTCCAAAGTTCACAGAAGAACTATTTACAGTAGCCAAGACATGGAAGCACCCTAAATGTCCATCGACAGATGAATGCATAAAGAAGATGTGATACATATACACAATGGAATATTACTTAGCCATAAAAAAGAATGAAAGAATGCCATTTGCAGCAGCACAGATGGACCTAGAGATTATCATACTAAGTGAAGTAAGTCTGACAGAGAAAGACAAATATCATATGATATCACTTATATGTGGAATCTAAAAAAATGATACAGATAAGTTTATTTACAAAGCAAAATAGACTCACAGACATAGAAAACAATCTTATGGTTATCAAAGGGTAATGGGGGGGAAGGGAGGGATTAATTAGGAGTTTGGGATCAACAGATACACACTACTATATATAAAATAAACAACAAGGACCTACTGTATAGCACAGGAAACTATATTTAATATCTTGCAATAACCTATAATAGAAAAGAATCTGATAAAGAATAGATATATATTTATATGTATAACTGAATATAAGGTGTACTTTGCTGTACACCTGAAACTAATACAGCATTATAAATCAACTATACTTCAATAAAAAAAAATGTAGAGATATTCATATACATATAGACATAGACAAATATATGTGCTCAGAATCACTCAGAAAAGTTACATAAGAAAATGGTAACTGGTTGTGCACCAGAAAAAGAAGCTGGAAGCTGGTGGCAGTGATTAGAGGGATATTTTTACTGTATATCTTTTCCACAGAATTTTGCATGATGTATTGCTTTATAAATAAATAATGAAATATATGAGAGCTTTCTCGGTAGCCAGCTACTGTAGAAAGAAGCCAGACCATTGAATCATGCAGGACCATGTGGACAGAGGTCTAGCCAATTGCTTTACCAAGGCCCAGGTATAAGGGTGAAGCCCCCATGGACATTTTTCCGGCCTCAGCTGAGCTCCTGGTTGAATGCAGGCTAATATGTAATCCAGGTCACCTGGCTGAGCCCATCCAGCCCATAGGTTCATGAGAAACAGTAAATCATTTTTGTTTGAAGACACTGAAATACAAGCACAGGCACACACAGACACACACACACACACACAGGAAAATAGAAAGGAAAGAAATATATGAGAGAAAAAAAGAGAAAGAAATATTAAATGCAGAAGGATGATTTTTCCCAAGCAGAATTCCAAGGTAAGTAGGAGACACATTTTGGGTCACTCCTGTTGCTGCTAACTGCTAGCAAGTAGTTCACTGTGGACCCAATCCAGTCCCGGGTGAGGCTATCCTACGGTAGGGATCCAGGGATGCAGTAGAAAGCACATAGATTTAAATCCTCAGCAAGTTCCTTCACCACAAGCCTCAATGAAACTGTGATAATAACGTACATTTTACAGAGCTCTTGTGAGGCTTGAAGATGACTCCCACAGATGATTCTATGGCTGAAAGACAGTGGGTATATAATAATCACTTACTTCTTCAACAAGTACCATTCTGCTTCAGCTGTATCAGTTATCTAATGCTGCATAACAAATCAGCCCAAAACTTAGTGACTTAAAATTAAAAGGACCATTTATTATCTCATGGTTCTGTGGGTCAGAATTCAAGAGCAGCTTGGCCGGCCCGTTCTCTCTGGAGGTCTCTCACGAGGTTGCAGTCAGATGTTGGCTAGAGCTGCAGTCATCAGGAGTGGGGACAGGGCTGGAGGATCCATTTCCACTCCCTCACATGGTGGTAAGGTGACACTGGCAGTTTGAGGGAGGCCCCAGTTACCCTCCAGTGGCCCTTCTTCAGGACAGCTTGGGCTTCCTCACAATATAGTGGCTGGTTTACCTCACAGTGAACCATATTTGGATGTCACACACCATCACACATATTAGCCCTGATTCAATGGTAAGGGACTGCACATGAGCATGAATTCCTGATGGAAAGGAACACGGGGGGCTGTCATGGGCTGAGTTGTGTTCCCCAAAACTCATATGTTGAAGCCTTAATCCCCGGTACCTCAGAATGTGACTGTATTTGGAGACAGGCCCTTTAAAGAGGGGATTGAGGTAAAATGAGGTCACTAGGATGGGTGGGGCTAATCCAAAATGACGGGTGTCCTTATAAAGAAGGAGATTGGAACACAGACGTGCACAGAGGGAAAACCATGCAAAGACACAGGGAGACCGTGGCGTGTCTGCAAGCCAAGGAGACAGGTTTCAGAAGAAACCAGCCCTGCCTAAACATTTATCTCTTCTAGGCGCCAGAACTGTGAGAAAAGAAATTTCTGTTCTTTAAGCCATCCAGTCTGTGGAACTTTGTTATGAGAGCTGGAGCAGCTAATACAGGGGCTACCGTAGAAGTCAGCTTCCACACTGACCATCCTAACATACCGAGAAAATAATGTCTTCTTCAGACACAAGGCTGTATCGTGTAATTGTATTCATTTAAGATTTCCAGAATAGGCAAATCCACAGGGACAGAAAGTAGATTGGTGGTAGCCAGGGACCGGAGGTGCCCATAGGAAGGGAGAGTGACTGCTAATGGGTAGAGAGTTTCTTTGGGGGGTGATAAAATGTTCTAGAATTAGATAGTTGTGATGGTTGCACAACTTTGTGGATATACTAAAAACCACGGAACTGTACCATTTAAAAGGGTGAATTTTATGAACTGTGAACTACACCTCAAGTTTCTTGGTTTCTTTGGGTTTCTTTTTCTTTTTATTTTTTTTTTAATTTTTTTAAATTAATTTATTTATTTTTGGCTGTGTTGGGTCTTTGTTTCTGTGCGAGGGCCTTCTCTAGCTGCGGCAAGCGGGGGCCACTCTTCATCGCGGTGCGCGGGCCTCTCACTATCGCGGCCTCTTTTGTTGCAGAGCACAGGCTCCAGACGTGCAGGCTCAGTAATTGTGGCTCACGGGCCCGGCTGCTCCGCGGCATGTGGGATCTTCCCAGACCAGGGCTCGAACCCGTGTCGCCTGCATTGGCAGACAGATTCTCAACCACTGCGCCACCAGGGAAGCCCTCTTTTTATTTTTTATTACTATTTTTTTATTGAAGTATAGTTGATTTACAATGTGCCAGTCTCTGTTGTACAGCAAAGTGACTCAGTTATACACCTATATACATTCTTTTTTTATATTCTTTTCCATTATGGTTTATCACAGGATATTGAATATAGTTTCTTGTGCTAATATACCTTAATTTTTTTTAATGGCTACATTGTCCCATCAGCCAGTATTTTAGAGTGGTCCTCTGGGCTGGGTTCTAGCCCCAGAGCTGGGCTGAAGAACGCCAAAGAAATAGATGTCAGTCTTTCTCTGCGTGGAAGACTTACAGTTGAGTTGTGGTAACGAACCATGGCTTTAAAATACTCACGGTGCATTATTTAAACAGCTGAAAAGATTCCAATTGAGTCCAACCCGAAAAAGTCCACCCTGGGGAGAAGTGGTGTCTGTCAAACCTCCACAGACCCATTCCAACTTCTGCTCCAG
The DNA here is from genome assembly GCF_028023285.1 of Balaenoptera ricei. Taxonomy (NCBI): domain Eukaryota; kingdom Metazoa; phylum Chordata; class Mammalia; order Artiodactyla; family Balaenopteridae; genus Balaenoptera; species Balaenoptera ricei. The sequence continues at coordinate 47,021,340 of NC_082653.1, read as the reverse complement.
CTACAGTGGCCCACCCTGGACAGGACACGGCCTCTCGTCCCTAAGTTTCCCTGCGCCAACAAACACTTGTCATGGTGAGAAGCTGGAGAAGATGGAAGGTGAGAGTTTGGGCTCTGTGTTGTCTGGTGGGGGTTATAACACCACGCCTGCTCCTGTGAGCTGTATGGCCTTGGCTGGACTGCTTAACCTTGATGTGCCCCAAACTCCTCATCTGGAAAATGGGGATAATACATGTAAAGAGCTAGGAAGAGCCTCCATTAATATGAACTATTTGATGCTATTTATTGATGCATGTGCACACGCACACCCCCAATAACAAAATGAACCTGTTGCCATTCCCCTTTGGTTACATTGAAAAGTCCTAGGAAATTTGGAGCGTTCCTTGTCCTCAGGGAGATGTGGGAACCACTTGCTCAATGAATATTTCCTACGGCCAGGCCTGTGCTAAGAGCTTCTCAAATGTTACCTCCTTCATACCTCACAATAACTCCATAAATAAAAATTTGTTACTCTGAGTTTAGAAATGAGCAAAATGAAGCATTTAAGATGTTAAGAAATGTGCTCAGAGCCACACAGCTCGTATAAGGCAGAGTTGGGATTTGAATTCAGGTCTTCTGATTCCCAAGCATGTGGTCTTTGGACAACGTGGTGCCGGGCACTCCCTTCCGTGGCCTGGATTTCTACTCCTGAAGGGTGATGGGCTGGGTTCCCTCCTACATCCAGGTTGGACACAAAAGAATGAAACTGAATCGCGGGTTGAGGTTCCCAGCTGAATGTCACCTGCTGAGTCGTCAGCCATGAGTTCAGGTGACTGGACCCCTCTGAGTGGGCTTGTGAGTGCAGAGCCAGCAGGGTTGATAAAGATGGAGAGGAAGCTTGGGAAATGGCTTTGAGAGCTAGAGAGATAGAGACAAATAGTCCGAAGCAGAACATGGGCCTTTACCTCTGATGACTCTCCCCAACTCCCAAAGGGATACTCTTCTTGCCTTCTAAGAAGTGACACCAGCTTATATTTATTGAGGGCTAACTCTACCAGACATGATTCTACGTGCATCACACAGACTACCACATTTAATCCTCTCAACAAGCCTAAGAGGAAGGTACTATTACTATCACCATTTTGCAGATGAGGAATTTGAGGCACAGCAAGGTTAAGTAATCTGCCCAAGGTCACACAGCTTGCAAAGGGAGGTGGTAGTATACCACACAGAGGGGGACCTGAGCCTGAATCCTCAGCCTCTGTATTCTACCTCTTCTCTAGGACACATGGCAAGTGTTTATTGACTCCAGGAGGATGTTCTGTATGGCGGTCACCATCCAGGTACCCCAGGGATGACTGAAGCCAAATTTCTACAAAGACACATGCCGTGGATAATTAAAGACGATGTGAAAAGTAGAAGTTCCACATCCGGTGCCCTGTCACCTGGTAAACAGAAACACACAGCCATCAAATTCAATGGTATTTATTATGCAAAACCCTTTGGTTTCAACCTGCCTTCGAGTTTTAAGAGCGGGTCTAGAGCATCCCTTTGTTTCCAATCCTTGTAGTTAGGAGTACTCGTTGAACCCTGATGAGAAGTGCATGCAAGTGGCAAACAATTATGAAATCCACCAAGTGATTTTTGAGGAGAATCTCAGCATTCAAAGATTGTTCACACGTGACGTCAACACCTACAGGGATGCAGGGTTGCTACTCCTGCACCCAGGGATCTGGGGCATCCCTGGCCAGGCGGAACCAAGCCACCACCCAGTCCTGCAGGGAGAAGAGTATAGGATTTGGTGCTCTAAGTCTATCACCTCTGAGGATTCCATTCAATAATGGGAGAATCCTGGAGACCTCACGGAAGCACAAGTTCAAGGGCTTCAGGGAAATCATGGGCACGTGCAAGCTGTGGGGCAGAGCGAGCCCATCTCCTTTAAGAACCGAGTCTCTAGTAGAGCCATTCAATGACTCTGTTATTCTATTTTTCAGCTGTTATTTAGCTTTCATATATCTCGCATATTTTAGAGATCCACACATTAACTGTTGGTTTACATGATATGAAGTCATATGAGGAGATCTATGTTTTCACTTTATTTATTGGAATTTGCATCCTATTCTTATTGTTTTAAATTAGCTATTACAAATGCCTTAGAGCAAAATGCTCTTCTTAACCTCTTGCCCTCCTGCGTTAGTCAGGCTTCTCCAGAGAAACAGAAACAGTATGATAGATAGATAGATAGATAGATAGATAGATAGATAGATAGATAGACAGACAGACATACCTCATTGTTCTGTGCTTCACTTTATTGCACTTCACAGATACTGCGTTTTTTGCAAATTGAAGTTTTGTGGCAACCCTGCCCCGAGCAAGTCCATCGGTGCCATTTTTCCAACAGTACTTGCTCACTTCATGTCTCTGTGTCACATTTTGGTAATTCTCTCAATATTTCAAACTTTTAAATTATTATATTTGTTATGGTGATCTGTGATCAGTGTTCTTTCATGTTGCTATTGCAAAAAATTATGACGCACTGAAGGCTCAGATGAGGGTTAGCACTCTTTTTGGCAATAAGGTATTTTTAATTAAGGTATGTACTTTTTTTAGACATAATGCTATTGCACACTTGATAGACTACAGTACAGTGTAAACATAACTTTTATATTCACTGGGAAACCAGAAAATTTGTGTGACTTGCCTTACTGCAATATTTGCTTTATTGAGGTTGTCTGGAACAGAACCCATAATATCTCCAAGGTACACCTAAATCTATATCTGGACAGAGAGAGAGAGAGATTGATTTATTATAAGGAATTGGCCTATGCAGTTGTGGGGACCAGCAAGAGCCAAGTCCGTTGGGCAGGCCTGCAGGCTGGACATTTCAGTGAGAGACAATGCTGCTGTCTTGAGTCTGAACACCGGTAGTTTGGAGGCAGAATTCCTTTTTCTTCTGGGGACTTCAGTCTTTTCTCTGAAGGCCTTCAACTGATTTGATGAGGCCCACCCACATTATAGAGAGCAATCTGCTTTACTCAAACTCTAGTGATTGAAATCGAAAAAATACCTTCACAGCAACTTCTAGACTGGTACGTGACCAAACAACCGGGCACCATGCCCTAAGCAAGTTGACACGTAAAATGAACAATCACACCTCTCCTCTTGATCACTATTACCTCCCACCAATGAGGGCATCTCACCTTCTAGCTCCTACTTTCCACTTCCTGGTGACTTATGACCTCCTCCTCTCCCCCACCATGCTTAACCATCTTTCTACGTTATCTCTAGAGCTTCACTGTTCAACACAGGAGTCACTAGATACATGTCCTCTACAATTTTAGTTTTAACAAGTTAAAATAAAATGAAATTTAAAATTCAATTCCAGGGTTGCGGTAGCTACATTAAAGTGCTCAACAGTCACATGTGGCTGGTGGCTACCATATTGGACAGCACAGAGTAGAACATTTCCATCATTGCTGAAGGTTCCAGTGGACAGAGGTGCTCTAGACGTTTCTTCACTGTAGCTTTGCCTTTGCTATCTAGGCCTCTCTCCTCAGACATTGACTCTGAATCTCAGAGTTCCAGGTTTGCAGTCTCCTTGACCATCTGGATAGTCATATATGTCCCCATTGAGAATGTTGCAAAAAGATAGTTTGATGCATTTGTGTAATTCTTGCATGGAATGCTTGTGTATTGCTCAGGAAAAGTAATGCTAGCTGCTGAAACAAACAACTCCAAAAGATCAGTGACTCAACACAATAAAGGTTTATTTCTTGCCCAGGTTACAGTCTTGTACTCTTTACAGCCATTCATTCTTCTTCCAGGGCCTCAGAGTTCTCCACTGGGTCCTCTGCATCCAACTGGCCACCTAATGAAAAGTGGGGAAGAGTGGGGAAGACAGTACAGGATGTTCAGGGGCCAGGTCTGGAAGTGGCTGCATCACTTCTGCTCACATTTTATTGCCCAGCCTGGGTCAAACAGACCCATCTCACTGCTAAAAATGTAGTCTTTCCAAGGGCCAAGGAGGGGAATTAACAGAATGGTGAACACAAAATGCTGTATCACAGCATGTAGAAAAAAAGCATTCCTAGGTCAAGGGATACTATTTCCCCAAACAATGAACTATGTATATGTAAAAACCCTTCTGGGTCACACAGTATATATGTTTACACGTCTCATACAAGGAAAATTAAAAATATCAGTAACTATCAAATGATGAGTTTCAAGGCCATATAGAATGGAGGCTAAGAAAGGATGGACTTGGGAATAGGAAAAAGTCTGTTTGAATTCCAACACTATCACTAACTGGCCAAGAACACACTGGCAGTGTGATCTTAGGCCAGTTGCTTAAACTTGCAGGGCCCTCAGAGGACTCTCATGGGGTTTAAATGAGGCAGTAAATGCTTACACTAGTGTAGACACTCAGTGGCAGGTGGGGCTACATACACATATACATGGGATGTCACGACCTTTCCCCCACAACCTACTTTTGAGTCAGCTCTACCTACAAACCGCGTAGTAATTGCAAAATGAAATAATTTCCCGTGTTCATGTCTGTTATAGGTTGAATTGTGTAGCCCCCGCAAACTCCCCCAATTCACATGTTGAAGTCCTAACTCCCAGTACCTCAGAGTGTGACCTTCTTTGGAAGCAGGGTCATTGCAGATCTAATTAGTTAAGATGAGGTCATACTGGAGGAAGGTGGACCCCTAATCCAATATGACTGGTGTCCTTATAAAAGGGGAAATTTGGAGACGTACATGCACACAGGGGGAATGCCATGTGAAGATAAAGGCAGGGATTGAGTGAGGCATCTACAAAGCCAAGGAATGCAAAAGATGGCCAGCAAGTCACCAGAAGCTAGAGGAGAGGCATGCAATAGATTCTCCCTCACTGCTCTCAGAAGGAACCAATCCTGCCAACACCTTGATCTCAGACTTTTGACCTCCAGAGCTATGAGACAATAAATTTCTGTTGTTTAAGCCACCCGGTTTGTGGTACTCTATCATGGCAGCCCTAGGAAACTAATATAATATCCAAGCAGTTATTGACTCATATACAGAGAATTTAATTTTTAAATTGCATGGTGTTCACATTTTTGTAAAATGCTAATTTCAACATATTTCCAAAATCAATTTTCCATCCATTAATTCAACTGTTTTAGAGCTACAAAAACAGCAACTTCATAGGGGTCACCCTAAGATCCATATGACTACCGGGATGAAACATTGGCTTTTCTTGGTGTTTCCTTAATGTGGCTATTAGGGACCTATCTTTGGAACTAGGCTCATTAATGTTACACAAATGACTGGTTGTATGACCTTAGCCAAGTCCCTTGTCTGCCCTGAACCCTTTTTCTCCTCTAAAAAATAAGGGAGTGAGACTACATTCCTTAACTAACTTCCAGCTAAGACATTCTTTGGCTTAAAAGAAACCTTGCCCATCTAGGAAGACTTGATGGCCTGTGGTCCAGGTGAGCTGAAAGCAGAGCTGCTTACAGAAATCAGCTCTGCTAATATAAGGGGATTTAAGAACAATGTTAAAGGAGAGTGCACCAGCAAATTAAGCTTTCAAAGTGAAGAACTCTGAATTTATTAAAAGTCTGTCACCATTGAGAATGCATAATTTTAGCATAAATACTCTAGAAATATTCATTTAATTTGCTAGGTGTTACTGTTAATAAATGGATCCTGCATCTAGATTTGCCATATGTCATTAATAAATCAACCAAAGACTGCAGATTATAATTATTTTGAATTATCTATTTACTGCTTAATTATATTTAATTTTAGACTCTCCTAAAATGGCCGAATAAAAATTTGGGATGCTAAATGACTGCCTCATCTGCTTACTCTGTGTATTTGCTGAAAATAATTAGTTATATTAATTGGGGATTTTTTTCCTTAAAAAACTAGTATGGGGGGCTTCCCTGGTGCTGCAGTGGTTAAGAATCTGCCTGCCAATGCAGGGGACACGGGTTCGAGCCCTGGTCCGGGAAGATCCCACATGCCGCGGAGCAACTAAGCCCGTGCGCCACAACTACTGAGTCTGTGCTCTAGAGCCCGTGGGCCACAACTACTGAAGCCTGCGTGCCTAGAGCTTGTGCTCTGCAACAAGAGAAGCCACCGCAGTGAGAAGCCCGCGCACTGTAACAAAGAGTAACCCCACTCGCCACAACTAGAGAAAGCCCGCGCGCAGCAAAGAAGACCCAAAGCAGCCAAAAATAAATTAATTAATTAAAAAAAAACTTGTGTTGAAAACTTTACCTCCTTTAACAATAAAAAAAAAAAAAAAAAAACTAGTATGGGTAGGGATGGTGCTAAATAAAATATCGCCATACATGCATTTTTTTGGCCAGGGTTGTAGTAAAATACTGTTTGCACTAAAATCAGTAAGCAAATCTTTGCTCACTACCACGGGATCAACTTGGTATAATGTGATATAACAACTAAATAAAAGTAACATCAGTACTACCCTTAGATTCAGGCAAGAGGCCCTACCTGGGCTTCTATATGTTACAGAGCCTGTTCTGGACTTTGTCTGGCCATGCCACTCCATACAAGGCAAGGAGGCCCCAGGGCCAGGGGACATGCCTGCCTGGAGGTCACACACACACACACACACACACACACACACACACGTCCTTCTAGGACACACTCCAGGTGTCCATCACCCTGACATCCCCTGGTCAAAGGGGCCTAAGCTCCTTTCCAAGGCCTTTAAAGACCTCTTTCCTGGGTCCTTCTTGCTAGGGTGACCATCACTGGTGTGCTTACCCTTCAGCCTGAGAAGTGGCCAAGAAGAGGCTGAGGTGGGGATGAGGACAGAGCTAGGACTTGTGGACTGGTATGGGGGAGGGGGATACTGGGATGGGGGCCGGTAAGGCTGGGTAAGGAGTCAGAGAACTAAATTCCCCTGTATCAATTCTCCCCTTTTGTGAAGGCACATTGGTCAAGGTAGGAGGGACCATACTTTATCTACAATTTGTCATCTTGATTTAAAATTGTTTAATATTTCGACAGATGGCATGAGGGTCTCCATTCATCCTCTTGCCCTGGACCTAGCAAATGTGAAGAGAAGGCTGGATAACATCATCATTTTACACTGCAGACCTTTGAATGGCCCATCTCTCTTGCTGATGATCTATTTCCTAGTTTGTCACACAAGTAAGTGAAATTAATGACAGCGAAAAAACAAAAGAAGTGAAGAATAAGGGACTAAAGAAATTCTATAGTTTCTTTTTTCCTGCCCTGTGGGTTTTAGAATACAGTTATGGTTCTTCAGAAAGCTTTTCCCCCAAGTTGGTGATGATGATGATGATAAAAACTGATGCTTCTTCCTATGTGCTGGGACCCCTTCTAAACACTTACACACATTAATGAATCTCATCATGATAGAAACGACATAGGTGGGTCCTGTAGTAACAGCCTCCCAGTTTTACATACGAGGAACCCTGTGGGTAAAGAGGGTGATTTGTACGCGGTCACACATTTGGGCAGTGGAAGAAGCGATTGGAGCTCAGGCAGCGGGCTCCAGAGTCCCTGATGAAGTATTGTACAGGGCGTTTGTCCACCAAGCTCTGTCTGCACAAATGTCAGCTTTGCAAGCAACTTGCTGGCAACTTCCCCCGCTTCACCAGCCAGCAATGTGACCTGCAGCCTTAGCCACAGCCTCAGGGTCAGCACGGGCTTTCAAGTAACGGGGTCTACTATCAGGGTTGAGCATAGCTGCTTAGGACTGAGGATTTTGTCTTTTTTGTGTTTTGTTTTGCTTTTAAGCGCCGGTAGGAAAACAAACAGCACTGTGCCCAGCACTCAGCAAATACTGGGAAGAAGGGAAGGAAGCAGAGAATGCACCTGGTAAAGTTAAAGCAGTTTGATGCCAAAGACAAAAATGATCACGTGATTACTCCCGCCCAGCCCCCATCCTCTACCCAGGGGGCGGGGACCACGGGGTCGGCTTCAGATCTGGCCCTCAGAGAAGGGCCCCGCCCTTAGGAGGGCCAGGGCCTCTCCCACGAGAACTCCGAACGGTTAGGGTACAGGAAGACACCAGTCTCGAAGCAAAGAGGCCTGAGCACTTAGTCGCAACGCCACCTCTTCGTCGCCGGCTTGCACCCCGCCCTCTCCCATGGCGCCCCGCCCCTCCTAGCCGTCTGCCCCGCCTCCTCCCCGCCCCTCCATGGCTCCATGACCCCAGGAAGTTGCCCCACCCCTTACGGCCCCGTGCCCCCGCCCCTCCACGGCGCCCCGCCCCACCCCGTGCGGCGTCGGGGCGCAGTGTCTACCCGCGGTGCATGGTGGGGCCGTTGCCTCGGACAACCCGGGCACCGGCCGGCCGCCCGGAGGCTGTGAGGAGTGGTTGCGGCGGCGGAATGCACCGGGCCTCCGCGCCGTCCGCGCCCCTGGCGAGCCCCGACTACTACGAAAGGCTGGGCCGCCTCCAGCACGGGCTGCGGGACAGGTACGGCCTACCCGGGGCGGGGGCGGGGAGTCGGCCGGCCCGAGGGTCCGCCGGAGACCTGCCCCCTGTTCCTTCCCGCTGCCCCCGCCCGCGGTTCCCCTGGGCCCGTGTCCAGTCCTGCGACGCCCCACCTCGAGCTCCCGGAGGGGCCTGGAGGACGTACCAGAGACACCTCCTTATGGGCAGTATCCCGCGGGAGCGTGCGGCCGTGTCACTGAATGTGCCCAGAAGTGAGAGCGGCCGTCTCCTGCCTGTCACTCTCAATCCAGCCCGGTGAATTTCTCTAGTCCCCTTCCACACGCCCCCTCCCGGGCTTTTCACATTGTCATCCCACCCTGACAGCTGCGCTGCATCAGTGATGACAGGTCCAGGAGCGCAGGCGGGAGAGTGAGTGTGTGTGTTCGTCAAACATGTGCCCTGTTTAAATGCAGGGGACTTTTTTTGTGGGGCCAGATTTCCAGAGAAGGGATGACATTTACAGCGGGCGAAGTCCAGCTTTCAGAGGGTTCATGATACCTTGATTAAGACATGAAAGATGAGAACCACTGAGAAGCAGCTTGATCACATAAAGAGAGAAAATTATAAAGCAATTTACTATAAATAACTACATAAAAGAGAGGTTGTTGAAACTATTATTCAGCTGCTAAATTAATTGGAGTTGGAAATCTCATTAGTTGACAAGAAAGGAAATAGATTTTTGGATCTCTTGATAAACAACGTTTAATGAGTGTTAAAAGTTACAAAATCATTTTAGTGAAGAGAGCTGTGTGTGGTGATTCTAAAATGGCAATAATTACATGGAAGGTAAAGGCAGAAGTTACTGGTTTTGAAAAGGAATTATATTCAACCTATGCTAGATTTAATTCTTGTTAAATATTTATAGAGCATCTACAAGAGGCCTCCTTAATCATTCTCACTGTATTTACCTCTGAACCCTTCTCTACATCCTGTTTTCTTTCTGACCTACCACTACTCACCCACCCACTCACCTCACCTCCAACTTAAAAAAAAAAAATCACTTCCTGCAGTGCCTTCATTAAGAGACAAGACAGTGCTCTGTGCTTTGGTACACTTAAAGTGCTCTGTGTTCTGCTAAAAGAGTGGCTTAGTTACCCCAGGCCTTTAGTTATCTGTATTTCTTAACCCAAGTTCTAATTTTAAAATGTTACTGGTTCAAATGGCGTGTTTTTAAAAAAAACTAAGTGAATTGTGAGTTATCATTTTTGCTTCCTGTGCTAGGAACACCTGGCTGTTTATAGTCCTTATGGTATAATTTCTGTGTAATGATTATTACTCACGTTATGTCTAACACTTAATGCTTTCACTGTTAAACAAGGTGAGGCTGTTGAAATTATATAAGGAATTTGAGTCAAATTTTACAGCCTATTGATGGTTCTGCATTTGGAGGTTTGTTTCAGTTTTAAGTCAGTACAAATTTGTTACTGTGTGTATTCATTTTTCATTTTAAAAGTCCATAACTAACTCTAATGCATAGTTAATAAGTACAGAGGCAAATAACTTCGGATACAAAGAAAACTGCAGGACAACTGTGGAAACCTAGGTTCTAGTCCTCCAACAGTTGTGTGACCTTGAGCTGGTCATTCAGCTCCCCTGACCTGCCTTCATCACCAGAAATGAGGGGCCTTGAATATTATGTAAAGTAAGGCCACAGATTTTTATCTCTAGTAGAGCAATGAGCCTTAAAGTAAAAAAAAGTTGAAAGCTGTTAGTTTTGCAAAGCAACAAGCAATGAATATTATCGTCTGTATCCCATCTGAGTGTTTGTATGTACCTGTTTGTTTGTTTGACCAATCCCCGTGACCATAAGGACCTTTTTTTCCTTAAAACTCTAGAGTCATTTTAAAGGCTGCAACCCTGTGTAGTCACAGCTGATTTGTCAGTCTGAAAATGTCCTGGGAATGGTAGAGAAAAACAACTTGCCCTTTCTCAGTCCTCTTAGAGGTGGGGTTATTGCAATGTTGGCTGGTCTAATAACTGGGCCCTCCGCTTGGAAGTGGTGTATTTCTAACCCAAATTGTCTTAGCCATACTCACACATAGATGTAATTTTATATTCTGAATTTTTTCTTTTTTGTATGCAGTGTTTTCTCTGCATCATGGCAAAAGCCAGTCACTGAATCTAAAAGAGCCTGATGGAGTGACTCATTACAGTGTGTTTAGTGCCACAAGCATGGTAGTAACATGAAAGTGGAATCGACTCTTACAATTATATAAAAACATCCCTTGAAAAGGCCCATTAACCAGCCCCAGTTTTTTCAATGCCAATATTGATTCAGAGTGAGATATCATAATAGTCCAGAAATTGATGCTGAGATATTAGTTGAGTAAAGTTGAAGATGGTATTGAGACAAAAATAGAATAATAAGCAGCTTACAAGGAGAAAACTAAACCCTGTGGCTGTACTTTAAGGACCACCCAGCTGTGTAAAACTTTGAAAGGTCCAGGTCAGAGGTGCAGGTGATTGAAACCGGGGCCTATGGATACACATCTTAGGGCTGGGTGTTTAAAGATTCTGAAATAGAGATTTAAGATGCAGCAGTTCTAAGATGATCCTCCCAATAAGCCTTTCTCTGGCTTTTTATTGGGGTAAATATCTTATTTTAAGTCTTGAATGTAAAATAGATATGAAAGTCAGTGTTGGGGGCACTGCAGCTTGGATGTGTTTAGAAAATGGGCCTGTGAAGAAGAGTTAATGAGATCAGCATCATTTTGCCTGGAATTAGAAGGCCAAGAGGTGTTTGTGATTTTTCAGTGTTTGAAGGGTCGCAGTAGAGAAGTATGACCAGTGGACGTCTGTATGTACTGAAGACAGAGCAGGAACAAGGAAGTTTTACATTCATTATTGAAAAGAACTTTCTGCTTGGGAGGTGATGGATTCCCATAAAGATGGTGGTCCTTTTTCGTTCGAGGTCATGGGCGAATTTTTTAAATTATTTTGAAAAAAGTTCAAGCTTACAGAAAAGTTGCAAGAATAGGACAAAGACCTCAAATATTCCCCTCACCCAGATTCCTCAACTCCTTAACATTTTATCATTTTCTTTTTCCCTTTCTGTCTGTCTCTCTGCCTGTCTGTGTAAAAGCATGAGACTTCTTTGAACCATTTGAGAATTGCAGATATGATGTCCCTTACATGATCGCTATGTAACCCTTCTAATCAGGAAACTAACATTGATACACCAGTCCACAGGCCCCAGTCACAGTTCACCAACTCTCCTAACACTTTTTTCTTTTCTGGTCCAGGACCCACCTGTGAACCCGTGTTGCCATTTCTCTCCATTCTCCCAGTCTGGAACCATTCCCCCGTCCTACCCTGTCTTTCGTGTTCCTGACGGTTTCATAGAATAAAGCTCTCATCCCAGAGGGTGATCCTCAAGCTGGGTCTGTCTGATGGTTCCTCACGACCAGACAATGATCATGTTTTCTTGGCAGGAATACCACAGAAGTGAAGCATGACATCAGGGGCAAGGTCACAACTGCATTTAAGGGTCTTTCTGTCCCCCTAATTTAACGGCAAATTGCTTACACTGTCCGGTCAATCACTCTTCATTATCATATTGATCATGAAACCTTAGAAGGGGAATAAATATTTCTAACAGGGAAGCAGTTATATCACATTTCCTTCACTTCTCTTCCAAGTCCAGTCTTCTTAATGAGAAAGTAAAGATCTTTGTGAAGCTACTAATTTAAAAATTTGTGATTCTGTAATTTTTTTCTTGTTTAAACATAGGCACACCCCAACCAAGGAATGGATTGTGTTCCCCAAGCAAAGACTAGGTGTTTGGATTTTGGACACCATTTTCCCTGTAAAAGAATTTTGGTTAAATAGTGGTTTCCATTCTAGATTACACTGAGGAGAAAAATTTACTGAACCTATAATATAGCTAACAGTGTAACTTTGGGGGTTTTTTTTAAAGGAAAAAAACGACTGAAGGGAAACGGAAGCTAATAATTAAGGGCTCCCAAGTGGACATGGCCTCGGCCCTTTCCCTCAGGAGGCCAGCCTGAGCGCCCATCCTCTGCTGGACTCCTTTGATTCACAGTCTTTTTTTTTTTTTTTAGCATTTTTCTCTTAGACATTATGTGATTTCTCTTTCGGCCTTGGTTAATTAATGTTAACTTAGATTACCAGTTTGACTTCCGTTGAAGCTTGTACTTTGGTGGTCTTTGAGCAGAGCCATCTGTAGTTAAACCTCCAAGGGCTCTTTTTGAGACTGGGATGGCTTCCTGTTCAGCAGTTTTACCCTCTAGCCCCTTGGTTTTGGCTGCTGCCACCTTTTCTGCTGCCCAGTTTCCCCTGCTTCTTGCCCAGGCTGGGTGTGCGGGTGGGCATGTCAGCTCTGTCCTCTAGCTTCCTGCCAGCACTTACCTGAACATCACAAGCTAAGTCTTTATTGGCGGTACCTCCGGGGACTAGCAATCAGTGACGAATCATGGCGATGTTATCAAGTTATAAAAGGAAATGCCTTCAGTTCCAAGTAGTGGTGTCAGGGGACCTGGTCTCCCCCAGATGTGAGTGAGGCCAAGTCTGCTTCTCAGAGATCTCTTCCTAACTCAGCCACGTGGCCCTGCCCAGGCCTGTCTGGTTGGGAGCAGAGCGAGCCCCCAGCCTTCAGTCCAGGATGGATTTATGGAAGCCTTGTGTGTGGAACCCCCATTGTTCTCAGAGATGCTGGCCATGTTGTATTTTGCATATTTATCTTGTTTATTGTCTGCCCTTCCCCCTTGAATGTCACTGCCTGAGGGCAGGGACCTTCGTTGGCTCATTTACCTGGTCAGTCTTCACCTAGAGCAGAGCCTGGCTCACCACTGCACTCAGTAAATAATACTTGCTGAATGAATGAACCTGCTTCCCAGCCTTTTCTCACTACGTTTCCCCATTTACTTCGAGAATCTTGTTCTTTTTGCTTCATATTGGTGTCCTTTTTGCTTCCCTAGTGACTGCTAAGGACTTTTGTGTCTTGAGTTTCAAATGCAGCTGACATTTTCTGCTTCTTAGACCAGAGAAGCATTCTCACAAAGGAGATCGTGTTCTAAATCTGCCTGCCTGTTACTGATCAGTGTAATTTATTCATAAAATATTTTCTTTCTGTATTATAGTGAAAAGAAGAGATTGGACCTGGAAGGGAAACTCTATGAATATAATCAATCTGATACATATAGGTAAGATATGACAAAGTTTTAAAACCAATTTGCCTATATTAATCAAAATTTAACCCTAATATCAATATGTGTTACAAATACCATAGTTGTAGTCCTGTTGCCGTTCCTTATTTCTAATGTGTAATCGTTTCAAGTAAACACTGCAATTTAATATAATCACTATTAAGTGTAAGAATAAATTTGATCAAAGTATAAGATAAAAATTATTGTATTTTCATTATTTGATATTTGTGTTATTTCAGGAATCTTTTGCTGAAAAAACTTAAGAATAAGACACATTATAGTCTTACTTATCTTTTTGGTCACAATTTAAACACATTGAATCTGTGAATGATTAAGTCATAATTTTATAGCTGACCTTTCAACAAACTGTTGTAGGCAGGGTTACGTGGTGTCTCATTTGTTCATGGGTGTATGACAATGACTGTTAAAATTATTCTGAGCAGTGGATAATATACATATTATCCTTTTTAGGCTACTTTAACATTAAGAGCAAACTTTTAATATTTTTAATTATATTTTAAGGAAACTGAACTTTATCCTTAAGCCAAATATATGGTGTAACCTCCAATATTATTCATAGGAAAGTTTTCTGGCTGTGATAGAGTTAAGTTTGTGACGTATCCACTTCATAGTACGAGTGAGAAATGAAAACATCTCATCCAGAAGAGAGAGAAGCCAAGAATACTTTAAAACCAAAGCACCCATCAGGTCCATGTTTCCTCATCTTCAAAATTATTCTTTCGCTTTGTTTAGTGTCCATACTTCCAAAGCTACCTCAGAGTAGACAGCCATGTGTTTCTAGTGGCTCCAAAAGAGACAGGAAGAGTCAGCAAGACAGTGGAAGAAATAGCAGTGATGTGGATGCTGTGGCCTCAGAAGTGGGCCCAAGTCTGAGGGGATCGTGGCAGTTGCCATTTTTCTAGCCCCTGACTACAGGGACAGAAGACAGGGCATAGACTCTTCCTACAGCCTGTTCTCGGGTGGCTTCCCGGCATAATGGCGGTAGGCCGGGTGAGATGAGAGACCAATGGGAACCTTCACCAAGCTTCGGCTGGCTGAATTTGTTCCCCTCTCTCAGTCTCTTGTTTCCTGGAAGACAGAGGGTATGGTTTGCTAAAAATACGCTTTCTTTGCCCGTAGGATAAAATCCAAACCGCCTAACATGGCTGCCTCAACCTGGTTCCCCCAGAAGGCAGAGTCTGAGACAAGGGTTAGTGTGTAGGTGGTCGTTTATTTTAGGAAGTGGTCACATAAAGGGCTGGGAAGAATGGAGTAGGAGCTGGTAACTGCTGTGGGCACCTGCGGCTCCATCTCTCTGCTCCTCCCAAGTGTCCACTCAAGAGAAGGAAGAGGGGGCTCTTTACCTATCGGTTCCTGACCCCCGTTGGTCGAGGCCATCCCAGGAGGTGTTAACTCCTCCGCACCTCCAGGCTTTCCCTGCTGCAAATTCAGAAAAGCAGCCCCGGGAAAGCAAGATACCAGGGGTGGCGGATGCAGGTGCTGCCAGGTTGCTGCAGCCATGGCTGCAGGAAGAACAGCTGGGCCAGGAGGAGGTGAGGTGGTGTGGTGGTGTACCAGAGCCTCTATTATCTGCCCCTGTTTAGTTTTCATCATTACCATCTCTTGCCAGCCTCTCCCTAAAATTCTGTATGGACTGAATCCTCGGTTTCTGGAACGTGACAAGGTTTTGTATAGTGAAGCAGGTAGACTCTCTTGCCAGGTGTCTCTGTTTAGTCTCAGCCCTGCCAGCACTTAGCCAGGCAACCATGGGACAGTAACTTCAGTATTCTGTGCCTCTGTTTCTTCATCTGTCAAATGGGGCTGGAGATAGTTATGAGAACTTAATAGAGCCTTAAAGCAGGGTCTGACCCAGAGTAAGAGTCAATAATTTATTGTTTATGACCATTTTTTTGTCAGTATCACTGTTATTCTTATTTATTGCCTCTGAGCTTTCCAACATGCTCTCTCCTCTGCCGGAATGTTTTCCCCTCATCTTCTCACTCTTGCTTTCCCCAATTTTGGGTTAACTGTTAATTCATCCTTCATGTCTCAGCTGAAAAATAATTTCCACTGGGAAGGCCTCCTGGGCCCCTTCAGCTAGGTCACATTGCCCAGTCTTTAAGAGTCCCTCGCAGTTTCCCTCATAGCAGCCATCACACTATATTGTGTGTATCTAAGTTTTGTTTCCCTGTTGTCCCAAGCTGCATGGCTTTCGTATGCAGAGTGCTGACTGTATGAATGACTGCATGGAGGGCTGGATGACTTGCTGATGTGGTCAGCTTCGAGGGTTAACGTGAGGGCAGGAGTGAAGCTAGACTTTGGGTGGAGAAGGCGTGGTTCCTATTGTACCCACTCCAGGTGGACTCTGATCGCAGCCAGCAGCCTCCCCAAGTGCCTGCGTGGGAAAGTATGTCGGGTTCCACCTCTGTTACTGTCACTTGTGTCAGAAACGGCAGGCATGGGCAGCAGTACACCCAATCCTGAGTTTTTTGTTCAGAAGGAAAAATGGGGACAGCCAACCAAGATCAAAGCACAGAATTATTAGCACGATAAAGAGTTTCTTGAAAATTATTGGCTTAGAGGTGGGAGTTTAAGGTCTGTTGTTGATTAATTTTTAACATCTCCAGCGTCTCTGCAAATCTGTTTTTGAGGGTGAACATTTTTATAGTTTTCAACTTATTTTTGCTTGATGAGAGAATGTTGAATAATCAATTGAGCCAACAATGGAAATGCTACATACCAGGTACTCTTATGACTTAAATACTTGTGAAGAAGAAAGAGCTGAGAGGAGCAGTGTTGGTAATGAGGGGAGAGGGGCTGCACAGTTCTAGCTGCCCGCTGTGTCTTTTGATAACTGCATTTTGGATGAGAGTCTCCAAAGGTTTCTTCACAATTTGAGTAGAGTGACAATCCATATATTGTTATAAAATATTTTCATAATACAGTATGTTATTGCAGTTTCTAAAAAAATTTTAAATATCTAAATGAGAACTTTTGGGGCATTTTAAATTTCAAAATTTCTTAATGTTTATGGATTGTGGTGCATAGTCTGATTCTATTTCTATATGAGCAGGTAGTTTTGAAATTGTCACATAAAAGAATGCCATTGGGCTGTTCATCTGAAAAGGGCCACATAGACACGGCTCTTGACACCACACTTAATTTTGAGAAAGAAATCCATATAAATCTTTACGTGTGAGTGGTGTAATGTGGTCTTGTATCCATTTCTCAGGAGAGTTATGCCTAGAGGTGATACCTCAGTGACGCTGCATTAATTTCCTCTCTAAAAATGCATATGCATCCTGCCCTTTAGGCTGCAGCGTTTGGGTAAAATATCTTAGAATACGTTGTCTCATTAACAGTTTTGTTAAATTCTCCTCCTTAGAGTTGTTCAAGTCTAACTCCATCATTTAAAAACCTGCTTTTATTCTTCTAGAGTTAAGCTGAAGTATGTAAAACTAAAGAAATACCTGAAGGAAATATGTGAATCAGAAAAGAAGGCTCGTACTCGAAACCAAGAATATTTAAAGCGGTTTGAGCGGGTCCAGGCTCACGTTGGACACTTTACCACAAGTTCAGAGAAGCTGCAAGAACTGAAGGTGACATCTCATTTTGTACTGTTTTCTTTTGTCCTTTTTTGCTAAGATTGGGACTAGTGAGCAGTAAGTTTCTGGTCCGTGGCAGTCCCTGATGTTCAGTCGTTCACCCGTAAGTTAACTGTCAGTTTTCTCTGGGAATTAATTACCATGTGGCCAGATTTTGATCAGAGAACTTGAGATTGCATTTTCTCAGATTTCTACTTTAGTTGAGGAATTACTGGAGCATCTATACTTTGTTACTCTGCACAAGTAGTTAAATGGGCACGGCCTCTGGCCACACCTGACCTGGCGCCTGGCACATGGAATCTCTTGGCCTCAGGACTGAATTTGAGCAACGTCAGGTTCCCTGTGGAGCCTGCTTCCTTCTTCAGAGGTTCTTTTTCTGTGGCCTGAGCCCCTCTGTTCTGGGCAGGCCGGGTGTCGGGGGGAGACTGGGGAGAAGAACTGGCCCAAGGACTTCACCCTCATGCCCGTCGACTCTGCGAGCCAGAACAGCTGTGCCTTCACTGCCCTCTCCGACCCTGGCCCCCACTCCCTTAGGCTGCCTGGCAACCTTCTGCTCTACAAACTGTGTCAAGCATGGAGGGCTAGGCCTTGTTTCTCACCATTTGTGCTGCTCAGGGCTTTTGCCCAACTTAACCCACCTGCATACTGGTTACCGGAGAAGTTGGCTTCAGCACTTCTCTTTCTTTTTTTTCCTCTCACAGTTTTCCCCTAGCCTTGTATAATACAGATTTTAAGTACACAGGAAAAGAATTATTATAATGAGCATTCATGCTGTGGTCTGAATGTTTGTGTCTCCCTGCCCAAATTCATATGTTGAAATCCTAACCTCCAAAAGTGATGTTATTAGTGGGTGGGGCCTTTGAGAAGTGCTTAAGTCATGAGGGTGGGGCTCTCATGAACGGGATTAGTGCCTTGTAACAGAGGCTCCAGGGCGCTCCTGGCCCCTTCCGCCAGGTGAGGAGACAGTGAGAAGGTGGTAGCTCTGAACCAGGAGGGGTCTGTCACCAGAAGGCAGCCATGCTGGCATCTTGATCTTGGACTTCCAGCCTCCACAACTGTGAGCAATACATTCCAGTTGTTTATAAGCCACCCAGCCAGTGCGGTTTTATTACAGCAGCCTAAATGGACTAAGACAACTCATGATCTAACCAGATGCAACAGTTGTAAATATTTTGCTATATTTGCTTTGCCTGTGTGTGTGTGTATGTATATTTTTTCCTGAGCCATTGAAAGTATGCAGCAGAACCCATGACATTTCTCTCCTAAATACTTGAGTGTGGATCCCTTAAGAACAAGGACAGTCTCCTCCATAATCGTACCATTATCACACCTAAGGAAATTACTGATGATTCCGTAATATTATTTAATATTCAGCCAGTATTTCAGTTTCCACAGTTCCCTTCAAAAGTCTGTTTTTCCAGACCAGGAGCCAACTAGGGTACACATTACATTTGTGTCTTTTTTAGTCTCTTAATCTAATTTGGTTTCCTACCAGTCTTCCTTGTTTTTTTTTTTTAAATGATACTGGCTTTTTGAAGGAGCCAGGCCAGTTGCTTGTAGAATGACTTACATTCTGAATTTGACTCGTTATTTAACTTGTGTAGCATCCCCTGTGTTTCCTGTAAACTGGAAATTTGGTCTAAGCCAGAGCTGCCCAGTAGAACTTTGTGGTGATGGAAACCTTCTGTCTCGGTACTGATGCTGTCTAATACAGTAGCCACTAGCCGTACATGGCTACTGAGCACTTAAAATGTAGCTTGTGACACTGAGGACTGAGTTTTTGTGTTAAATTTAATTAATTTAAATAGTCACAGCTGAGGTTATACATTCTACCGCATCCCGTCAGGAGGCTCATGAGCCATGATGTCAGGTGGTCTTGTTTGAGCCAGGCTGAGTTTGATGCCTTTGTTAACATGGTGACCTCTAGGTCTCTCTATTGTAAGGTACCTTTTTTCCCTTTGTAAATTAGTAAATAATTTTACTTGGCTTGACATCTTGGGAATACCTTGTTCCTCAACAGCCTTTTGCCTAGTGGTTTTAGGATCCATTAGTGATGCCTGAATCAGTTATAGTGGAGGTTGTGAAATGGTGATTTTCTAATTTGATCTCATCTTTTACATTTGTTAGCTGGCATTCTTCTATGAAGAAGAGCTTTCTTTCCTTCTTCTTTTTCTCCCTCTCTCTGTCTAAATGTCACTCTGGGCTTGTGAATATTTAGTCATTATATTATCAATTACTGTAATTATTCTTTTGTTGCTTACATTCTCCCAAATTTTGCCAGTGAGAGTCTCTTCAAGTTGGCTCCTGTGTCCTTTTGACAAGATGTTCCAGGTTTACCTTATACTTCCCTGCCTCAGACTTGGAATTAGCCTCTTATCCGAGGAGCCGTGGTTCCTTTGGGTGGGAAGGGGTATTTAGAAACCAAGATCTGGAGGCTAGATGTGCTCAAGCAATAGTGAGTCTTAGCTACAGCACTCCAGGTTTTTCCTCCTAGTGTTCAAGTAGAATGCTTAAGCCTCAAAAAGCAATTGTTATCAACATTGTAAACCTCTTTTCTTTTCAGAGAGTTCAAAGAGAAAATAAAAGTGGTGGACAAAGCAGGGAATTTCTTCTTCCCAGTGGAATAAAGGAAATAATAGAAGTCTTCCTCTTATTTTCATATTGATGCTTTACTTAATTGTTGATTTCTCATTATAACCAAATGTGAGAGGGAGGAATTTGAAAGGAAGTATCATCCTTTGTAAATATTTTAATACTGAGAGCATTTGTTGTGTATAGTATGATATGTTAAAAAAAAAAAACTTGTCTCATGAGCTACTAAAGAATATCAGCATAGGGGACCATTTTCAAGAAAAGAATGATAAACTGTATTTCTAGGACTATGTAAAGCTTTATTCATAAATATCATTAAAAAATGACACAGATATTCCTTTTTGAATTTTGGAGAAGGAATGCCTTTTAAAAAATCTGATGATGGCATAAAAGGGCAGGTCAGGTAGCTGCAGTTGGGAAACATACATGTTCCGTGGAAAACTGTACATTGGCTGTGAACCAGCCAGTGATGCCCGTGACACCACCAACTCAGCAAGCTGTGCAGTGAGCGGAGCGTCCAAGCAGTGGGGGTCGTCCTGTTTCTTCCTGCCTCTTCCTTTGTGCCACGGCCAGTTGTGGCCTTAGGAATACCAGAGCCACTTGTCACCCTTAATCCTGCCCCACTCCCGTGTCACATCTTCACCTCACGGAAGTCTTAGGAGAGAGGTGTTCTGGTTGAGCACCTATGTGGTGTATTTGCCACACACCCCAAAATGCCCGGGGCGTTCTTCCTTGAATAGAGTATAGTTAGTGTGAATGAACTTCTAACTGGTGGAAGTCCAGAAAGTGAAACAAGGTGAAACATTGTGAGAGAAGTGGGGATTTTGCCCAAATTATATTAAGTGAATTTCTCCCTCTTTGTAAGACTAGGCCCACTTAATTGTAGAATGTTAAAATCTTTTAAAATGGGCTAAAAAACTTTTTTTTAAAAGCCATTTCAACTGATTTTATGAATTATACTACTTTATTTGGGGGCCTATAATAATTTTCAGGCCTTTATAAGGATAGTGATGTATCATGTAGTTTTGTAAATACAGTTTTGTGGCCATATTGCTACTTGTCAGATGGATAAAGAGGATGAACAAACTCAGTTCACGAATGGAAATAGGAGAATCACCAGTGCTGTGAAGAGGGTGCCCCTCTCTCCCTCTTCTTGCCCCCTCACCGCCTCTCCCCACCCCGCCCACTTCACCTCTGTTTCCCCTCCCTCCTCACACTCCCCACCTTGGCAGCGTTAGTGGAAGGGCCCAGCTGGCCCTTAGAGCAGTTTTCCTCAGGTGCCCTTTGCTCTTGTCTCAGGTTGGCTTTTCTCTGAAGCTGACCCTGAGACAAGGGTTCGGATGTAAGTGGCTTATCTGGGAAGTGCAAGGATGCCGAGAGGCAAGTGGGGAGCTGAGACAGGGAGGGACAAGTGGCCGGAATGGGGGTATTAAGTCAGCTACCACAGTCGGCACCTGGAGCTTAATTCCACAGGGAAACTCCACCAAATGGTTCAGAGCATTTGGGAGATGCATAGCCGGGCTCCTGAGCATCGCTGACCGAGGACTGCTGGGGGAAGGGCACAGGTGTGGGGAGCTGCTTAACCGTGTGCTCCTGTAGGCAGAGCAGCCTCCCCAGGCTCTGAGGGGCCTTAAGCACGGAGACAGGGGTACTGGAACTTAGGAGCACTGAGAAAGGTCCCACGGTCACGTGTGGAGCATTGCCAGCCTCTGCTTTGGCCTCCTGCATTCAAGTGCTGGGCTTGAGGCAGGCATGTCAGGGCTCAGGGAGGGTCCCTGGCCGGGAGCGGGTCATCATCTGGTCATGTCTCCCCTCTGCCTGAAATCCTTGAGTGCGCAGCCTTCTCGGGACAAAGCCCAGGCGCTGATCTCTGCCTGCCAACTTCCCACGGCTTCAGCCTTCTGACCACACACAAGTTCTCTTCTCTCTCTGTCCCTCTCACACAGCTCTACAGATGTGCACATTTTCTCTCCCCACCCTGTCCCCTTCCACCCTCTCCCTCCATCCCCACCCCTCGCCCCTGTCTCCCCTGCTCCCCTATCCCAGTCTTCCTCCTGCCATCTCCCCTCCCCTTCTCCACACCCCCATCTCTTCCCCTCTCTCTCCCACCCCATGTCTTCCCACCGTGCCTCTACATCTTTATCTCCCACACATGCGCGTCTGCACTCTCTCTGCTACACACGTGCTGAACGGTTTGTAATTCCTTGAATGCACCACATTCTCTCCTATGTCCTTCGACTAGGAGGACATAGAGGAGACCTCGCTCCCTCTATGCTGCCGTAGGTCTATGTCATATGATCTACATAAGCACCTCCTTCATGGTACTGTCATTGTCGCGTGTCTGTTTCCCCACCTCACCGTGAGCTCCTTGTCTTACTATTTCGGTGCTCTCAGTGGCACATAGTAAGTGCTCAGTAAGCACTGACTGAAAAGTAATTCTTCCATATTCTTGTTTTGTTCTCTTATGGACCGTAAACAACTATGTGAGGATGAACGTGTGTGATTGGACCCATGGCAAACCACCCAAGAGCATTTGTGTTTGATAGCAGAGGCATTTTGAAGACATAATGTCATTATTTAAAGATGTGATCTTGTTGAAAATTCAGTCATCAGGTTACATGTGCCTATAGGGCATAAAATTTGAAGAGAACAAATCTTTTGAGCTCTCATTCAATTCCTGCTAAGCACTGTGACAGCCACTGTGGGCAGAGCATGACCTTCTGGCTCCTGGAATAGAGTATAGTTGGAAGACAAAGTCTGTAGCAAATCCCATTTTTTTGCCTGTTAATATGTCCTAGTTGAATAAATAAATATTCCTCCATATCTTTTGGTAAAAGTTCCACATTTAAGAGGAAGCCCATATACTGGAAAAAAATAGGAGAGGGAAAAACAAAAAGACTGTGAATCTCTCATATTCATCTGAGAGTCACATCAGTTTATTTAACTCTCTGTAGCCATCCTTCAACTGTAATGTGTGGAGGCCAGGCCAGCTGATCTTCAATGTCAATTCAGCTCTGTAACTGAGAATTACTGTACAATTTCAAAGACCAGTGAAAGAAGGAAGCTTATGAAAAAGGTAATAGTGGCACTTTCAGGCAAGTGGTGATGTGACAAGGGAAAGCTGAAGGAATGTAAGAATACAGGAGAAAAGAAGGAAACAATGAAAACTGGGGCGCGTCGTGAGTATGGAGAGATCCCAGACATGCCAGGACCTCCACCTCCTCTTCCCACGACCCCAGATTACCGTCAGCAGATTTCATTAGTTGAGCTGAAATGAATCAGCTGTGCAGAGTAAGGAAGTGAGTAGGAAAGGCCTCCTGAATTTAGGTGGGCAGCAGCAAGTCCAGTGCTGTGAAGCAGTACAGGACAGAGCAAGTTCCTGGTTGGGAGATGAGAGGATTGTCCTTAGAGAGGCTCTGGGCCAGCAGATGCTACTGAGGCGTGAGTCGTTTGGCCTCTGAAGCAGCAACTCTGACTGTGAGGAATGTAGGCCACGTGGCAAGAAGGGAACAGGGACCTGAGGCTGCACCCAAGAGAAAGGATGCAGTGCAAGCCGTCCTGTATTGTGGAGATAGAAGAGGCCCATGGGACCTGGTTCAGAGAAGGAATAGGGAACAAGACTTGGAAGACTGATGGTCAGAGAACTAGATGTACATGAGGACACATGTTCTACTGCTTCTTCAGGCATTTTTAGCTGGAAAGTCTTGGAGAGATTCATCTATGCAATGTTTCCCAAACTTTAAAAAAAAAAAAAAAGCTTTTAAACATAATATAACCCTTTGTTTAAAAGCAGATAAAGGAGGAAGTAGAACTGGGGAGCCCTGTGGGTTGAGAGTCCCTGCTCTCCAGTGTTCAGGAGGTGGATTGGATGTATAATAACCAAGTACTGTATATATAAATAAAAGGCAAAGAAGGAGAGCGAAGACAGTTGTAGGTGCAAACCCACGGTCCTAGGTCATGCAGAGTTAACAGTTTGTGTCGATTATCAATTTATCATAGTAACTTGTAAAATTTCAAATACATTGTACAGTGTTTATTTGCATCATTAATTTGGAAGAGTAGCTACAGTTCAGGTGTTTCAGATGCATTGAGAACAATCTGCATTGGACTCTTTTTTTTTTATAATTTTTTTTTTTGCAGCACGTGGCTCTTCATTGTGGTGAGTGGGCTTCTCTCTAGCTGTGGCGTGCGGGCTCCAGAGCGTGTGGGCTCATTAGTTACAGCGCGCGGGCTTCAGAGCGCGAGGGCTCAGTAGTTGTGGTGCTCAGGCTTAGTTGCCCCGCGGCATATGGGATCTTAGTTGCCCCACCAGGGATCCAACCAGCGTCCCCTGTATTGCAAGACAGATTCTCAACCACTGGATCACCAGGGAAGTCACCCTGCATTGGACTCTTGACGATACTTTCCCTGCTGTTCTTTATGGAGTCCTGAAGCAGTTAGCACTTTTTTGCTTCGGTAAAATGAATTGAATAATACTCTTATATTTCCATGAGAAAGTGCTCTGTCTTTGGGAGTTGTGGCTCTGAAATGATCCCATAATGAGGAAATCAGGTACAGTGCCTGTTGCATGTTTATAACTGATCTCAAAGAGCATAAGAAAACATTTGTAGCCACAGGAACAAAGAATTTTTGCTTAAGGTTTATTATTTAATAAACCTCTGTTTATTTTGTAAATCACCCCTCATCTCTTTTTAAAGGTATTTTCTCTTGGAATTTGTAGAGTGTGCCTGTTTAAAGCTCTTGGGGTTAAAAATTAAATATCTGTTGAGTTCAAAGGAGTAGATATAGAACAGAGAGATGTAAATTGTATTTTCTTAATTGCCTTCTTTCTTTATCTTTTCTTGGCTTGTTTTGTCATTTTTACTGGCCTTATGAAACTTTGATTTAGTTAGGGCTCTATTTATATCATTACTGCCAATCTACTGTGTTAATAGCATTCTGATAGAGAAAAAAGAAATCCCTGCTTAACTGCTTTAAAAATGGGGCAGCATATAATACCTTTTAAGATAGTTTGAGGGAGACAAGTCAATTTGGGTTATTATCGTCTGTTCACTTTGTGTGTGTCAAAACAAAAGTTCGGGCCTATTTTATGTTCAGACTGAGAACTAAGAAAACAGTTTTCTAATTTGGTTATCTTATAGGTGTGTTTCCAATTGCAGTACATCACTGCCTCATTTAGAAAATGTTCTGATACTTATCTGTGATGGACCACAAGCAGAGACTTTTTAAGGCTTTACTTACTAACATATGAATCAAAGTGCTTTTTATGCATTGCTTTTAAGAAAAAGTCGTTTTATGATGGAATCACTTTCATCAATTATAGTGTGGTAATGACGCAGACATCTTTATGAGTTATTAGCACGAGAGCAAACTTGATGCCTATGGCGCTGATCATTGACATCTACAGTGTATTTGTATCCGTAAAAAATGGAGTTTGTTTCCAGCTGATGATCTAGCAAATAATATACTCAGTTGCTGTGACAAGTAGGACCATGATATTACGTGGATACCATACAGGTAAGAAATCAGTAGGATTGCTTTCTCTTCCTTTTTTTAGGACAGAACTTTTCAGAAGAAGCACCATCAAATGTGTAACTTTCATGATAAAGTAACTGGATTTTTCATGATAGCTTAATATATCAAGGTTTTATTTCCTAGATTGATGAAGGACTAAGTGAAAATCCATCAAATGTTATTTTATTTAAAACATGTAACATTTTATAGAATTCAGCTTTTGATGTGTTGTTTGTGAAATTGTCTGTTTTCTAAGATAAATTGAATTTCTCAGCAGTATCAGTTTTTACTTTCTCTTTACTGTTCCTTTTATGCTGTAAAGTCTGAAAAATATAAATAGGTGCTAGTTGTAATAATATCCTCCACAAAATCAAACTTTGTTTATATTTAGATTGAATATGAGACTCAAATTAAGAAGATGCAGCTACTCAGAAAAGATAGCCTGGGAAAAAAAGGTGAACTGAAAGATGAAGACAGAGAAAAGGTAATAAATTAAAATGATAAATTTTCTGTTAACAGAGGATTTTTGGCGTGTTCATCTTTTAGGATACTGTTGTAAATAAAATCGTCTTATTACAAAGATCTTTCTGATTAAACTTTAAGTGATTATTTAAAGACATTTGCTTATAGAGTATTGCTTTAATGTATAATTCAATTAAATTTGCTGAAAGGCAGTCACTGTGGCTGTAAAAGAGATAGATTCCAAAGAAAACCTCAGTGTTGTTAGTAGGTGAAATTTTGTTTTTCTAAATAATGCTTTCGAGCTGCCTTTTTCTTAGTTCCAGAAATGTTTTAAATGAGAAGTAAATGAAATGTGGCATTTTGCTTCTTTTCTTTGTATACATAATTTTGTACATTTTAACCTTTTCATAGATAAAGTGGAAAGAAAGGATTGCATATCTCAGCAACAGACAAAAAAGAATGGCAAGGAATACTTAAATAAATTCTGCTATGTATCTGCCGTAATGCAGGCTTCTAATCCTCTCGCCTATCTCCATATAAATGATTCTGCTCAAGACCATAGATGTTTTCTTCACTAAAAGCAGTAAAGCTCTTTTAGATGAAATGTCTGAAAACATCTTGTAATAACTTGGAGCATGCTGGCAAGAGTAGTCACTTGTGACTATGTGTGAAACCCCCTCAGCCAGTCGATATTGTAATAAGCAAAAATGGGAGCATCACTCCATTATTCAGAGAAGCCAACAGCGTGCTTCCTCCTTAGGCTGCAGCATTCATTAAGAAAAGCTTACTGGGCTGAAAGCTGGAAACAGATGATAACGGGATATGATTTTCATATTTAATGCTTTCCTTGGAAGAGTATGTGTGCTACAGATTGATAGAAGAATCAACTGCTACTTTACTAAAAGACTTTCAGGTTTGCCCTGTAGCTACCGATGGAATCATTCAGCCAAGAAATTAACTTTTTCTCCTTTTACCTGTTTTATATATCTGCTAAGCAGGCTGCTGGGCTGCCAGTAAATGTTATTATGCAGTTAACTGTTTGGTATTTAAGACTCTTATCAGAAAAGAAACAGAGGCCACACTATTTTGTTTTTATAGTAGGAGCAAGGTTTTAGTTTTTCTTTTTTCTGTGCATTAACAGGCATTAATCTGAGTTTATAGGAAGTTTTAGTTTTCCTTCCCAGAGATTAAAAAGTTAAAAAACCTAGAACTTTAGAGCATTCCTTAAACTGTAAGATACAAAACACCAAGCCCCAGCAACCCTGACCTATATAAAAAGGCCTTTAATGATAAATGATTTCTCTGCCATTAGATGTACACCAAATGTGGTATGATGTGATAGACTTCTGAGACATTCAGGCAGTTTTTCTGTTTGACATTTGGTCATGAAATAATTGACGTGTTTTTTAATCTATAATCCAGTTTGTTCTTTCTGTGCTGTTCCTGATAGACACCTTGTTAGTATGGCAGTGTCAATGGTACTTAAGTAAAACGGGGGACTTTTTTTTATATTTGCACTACTGATTCCTTACCTTACATATAGTTACATAGTTTCTTTTAAGTCATATTTAAAATTAGGGCAAGAGACATATAGCTGACAACTCCTTAAAATGTTACATAGAATAATAAGAAGTGTTTCTTTTTTACTGGAATGTGTCATCTCCTTAAAAGCTTTGACTATTGACTGTATGTAAGACTCAATTAGGTAACATTTTGAGACATAGCTTGCCTTTTTCAATTTCCCATTGATGTTCTATCAATTAAAAGGTAAAAATATTTCAGCAGAACCCTGAATTAGTTAACACTTACTATACACTAAACCAGAAC
Organism: Balaenoptera ricei; assembly: GCF_028023285.1. Classification (NCBI taxonomy): domain Eukaryota; kingdom Metazoa; phylum Chordata; class Mammalia; order Artiodactyla; family Balaenopteridae; genus Balaenoptera; species Balaenoptera ricei. Next base: position 46,993,716 of record NC_082653.1, on the reverse strand, counting down.
AATTCCTTACCGTATGGGGTATGTTTTATCTTTCAGCAGTCACATGAGTTAGTCTCTGTGCCCGGAGCGCTGGTCTCCAGGGACTGGCCTGCGCACGGTGGTTGAATTCAGTAGATCGTTGTTGAGTGAGTGCTCTGTTTGAGAAGCTGCAGCCGGTCCCTCTAGGAGTGCCACGATGCTTGCCCTCGAGGTGCTTCCCACAAAGCGATGTTCTTTCTGAAGCCTGGGATAGTGTGTGCTGAGTCCCAGCTACATGGAGAAAGAAAGTTTGCTTCCTCTGCAATGAGTCCTCCATGGCCTAGGGGAGAAGGTGGTGTGTGAGCTGGCGTGAAGGGTGGGGAGGGTGCCAGTCGCTGGGTATTTGATAGACATTCTTGGGTCTGAAGATGTTGTGAGTGAAGGAGTGGAAGCAGGAAGCCCGGTGGGGAGCCATCAGTCTGGCTAAAGGCGAACATTCTTGCAGGGAAGTGGGAGAAAATGAGCTTGGAACGGGGCATCGTGGAACTCAGTCCAAGACTCAAGGATTGAAAATTGCCCCCTGGAATCAGTGTGTGTGCACGTGCGTGATGGGGCAGCTGAAGCAAGGACTGGGGCTCAGAGCAGTTACATCACAGGCGCAGGAAGGCAGGGCTGGCAGTGCTGTGCAGGATGCCCTGGAGGAAGGAGCTCATGGGGCGAGAGAACCAGGGTTCATTCAGACGCAAGGAATGAACCGAGGGCCTGAGTTGGGGTGGCCATTGAGATGGAGAATGCCAGTGAAGGGGAGAGGAGCTGTCAAATTAATGATAATTCTGAGTTATGAAAAGATAGCTTTAAAAAGTGGTTGTGCAACTTTCAACCAGATGCAGCAACTTGGATGTGCTACTAAGAAGAATGATCAGGTAGAAGTTGTCTATTTTTTCAATGTAGAAGTTTAGCTCGGTTTTATAATAGGAGTCCAGTGTTTTCATGCATCCAGCGGCTGCTCTTCAGAGTCATGTGTTCTCTGAAGAGAAGTAATCATTGATCTGTTCATCCCCCAGGATGATCTGCTTCTAATATTAGTCTACTTAGTAAACGCTTGTTGTTGTTGTTGTTAATAGCCAGAAAAGCCAAAGTTCCGGTCCCCATTTGACTCCTCACAAATTTTACTATAATATAGTAATCCTTCTCCTCTATTATACCTTGCCATTTTTTATTTTGGGTGTGAACCCTCATTCCATTGGTCTCTAGGCATGTCCTTCTTGTTGCCCAGCTTTTTTGTATCAGCAGTGACTAGAGCATACACATAAAGACACATCAAAACATATGCACCCAGGAGAGGTGGAGATGGCATTTGTGAATGAGAGCATAAACCTTTAGGTGGGATTTGTGAAGTTTCTTTGAACTCTCACACTGTGAAATATGTTCTACTAAAAGCAGAAGTGAGCTGGATACTTCACAGAAAGATTATACTCTGCCAGGGCTGGAGAATGTGGAGGACCAGAGAATTCCATCACAAGGCTAAAGGCTGGTTGGGGAGTTCCACTTCCACTGTTGTAAACCTCCCTGCAAGGGTCACGTGGAGAATGACCATGCAGCTTGTTACTTCTGCTTCTAATCCTAATATTAACAATGGGGAACAGTGACTACACACGTATTTTGTCAGGGGCAGCATTAAGCACTTCATATTCATCAACTCATTTAATCCTGTCAGCAATCCTGGAAGTAGATACTATCGTATCCTCATTTTAGAGGAAGGCTCAAAGAAGTTGGTTAACTTGCCCAAGACGACACTGCTAGGCAGAGCCCAAATTCAAACCCAGACCATGTGGCTTCAGCGTCCATGTTATTAGCCATCCTGCTACACTGCCTTCCAAGGTAGTATGGGTGAAGTGCTCCTCGAAAGTTGGGAGAAATTCCTGGTCAGATAAAAACAGCCTAGCCATATCATGTGAAATATTTCAGTTATTCATTTAGATGCTGCATTTTCACCTAACCTTGGGAGAGAGTGAAATGGTCTCCCTTGGTGGTATAATAGTCCAGTTGAATCAAGTGAGATCTGATTTTGCACTGGTTGAATTGAGTAAGAAATTAGACATACACTTCAGATTCATTATTGGGGATTTTTTTTTTCAAAAAAAACTGTGGTTTAGTAACACAATTTGAGTTTAACTCATTCAGTTTTGAGTATTGCGGCATAAGAGATGGGCACTGGAATCCTCGTATTTGCGTTTGGATCCTGTGACTGAGAGCAAATTGTGTGACCTTGTAAGTCTTGCTGGAGTGAGTATAATAACAATGGTTGATTTGAGGGTTTAAAAAGGTAGTGAATAGAAGTCTGCTTGACACCTGGTAAGTGCTTGGCACGTGTTCAGCGATCCTCTTGCCCCTGTCCCCACTGTCACTGTCGTCAGCCATCTTCCTTCTCCACTGGGGTGGCCGTATGAGGGTGTCCCTGGCTTTCTACCACTTACCTATGGGAGTGGGGACAGAGAGGCTACCTACCAATTAGGAAACGAGAAGTAAAGCCCTTGGTGGTAGCAACTCATAATAGATGATTTTAGCGTGATTACAATACAGAATAACTTACAGGACATACCTTTGAAGCCTGAATTTAATGGACCCATTTAAAAATTTAGGTAGTTCCAACCTCTCTTGGATTTAGTGGCCAGTAACATCTCCTCTTGGCCTCAGTTGTGAAAATTTGGTTGAGTCTCGAATCTATCCCATTGGCAAAATGAAGAGTTAAAAATCACATTGTCATGGTGTCTTAGTCGGCCTGGGCTGCCATAACAAAATAGCACATTCTGGGTAGCTTAAACAACAAATTTATCTTTTCATGCTTCGGGGGGCTGGACGTCTTAAGATCTAGGTGCCAGCTGGGGTGGTTTCTGGTGAGAGCTCTCTTTGGTTTGCAGACAACTGTCCTCTCTCTGGGTCCTCGTGTGTCCTTTTCTCTGTGCACGTGTGTGGAGAGAGGCAGATCTAGGGTCTTTTCCTCTTCTAAGGACATCAGTCTGTTAGATTAATAGACCTCACTGAACCTTAGTTACCTCCTTCCAAGCCCCATTTCCAAATATAGTCACATTGGGGGAGGGCTTCAACATAAGAATTTGGGGGGGCACAATTCAGTTTATAACACACAATAAAGTAAAATAATTCCTTCAGGATTGTTATGTGTAAATTTTTATTAAGGGATTTTTGGAAATCTTCTCAATGTGACTTAAGGACTTGTTTACATAGAAACTAAGAGCAGTAATCGTACTGTGTGAAAAGCTGGAAATTGGGTCTGACAGCTCCATTTTTCCATTCTGCATTTATCTTGATACTTACCAATTCCCTCATCTGTGGGGGAAAAAAATAATAAGAAAAAATAAAATTACTGCAGTATTCTGCAAAACATGAAGTATAACATAAATATATTTTTCAAAGTACAATAATGTTCAAGATCCACCTGCTTTGAAAACTGTAAGCAGTTATTATTAACTGAGACACCATTACAGTAGTTCTTAACTTGCTGCTGGCTCCATCAGCATGTCCTCTCCCCTTTCTGCTAGTAAAGATGAACTCCTGATTTTAAAAGTATTTTCAACTGTATTCATTTGCTTTGCTCTCACTTTCCCCAGCTCCCAGTATGTTTTCAATTTATTTAAACTAAAAAAAATTGTACCCATTTCTTTCATCCCCCACCCCCAACCCCTGGCAATCATCAGTCTGTTCTCTGTATCTATGAATCTGGTTCGTGTTTGTTTGTTTTAGATTCCAAATGTAAGAGAGATCATATGGTATTTGTGTGACTTATTTCACTTAGCATAATGCCTCAAAGTCCATCCATGGTGTTGCAGATGGCAGGATTTTCTTTTTCATAGCAGAATAATATGCCATTGTATATTTTTACCACTTCTTTATCCATTCAGCCATCATTGGACACTTAGATTGCTTCCATATCTTGGCTGTTGTAAATAATACTGTAGTGTACATGGGGGTACAGATATCTTTTCAAGATAGTGTTTTCATTCTATTCAGTTAAATACCCAGAAGTGGAATTGCTGGCTGATATGGTAGTTCTATTTTTAATTTTTTGAGGAGTCTCCATACTGTTTCCATAGTGGCTGCACCGGTTTACATTCCCACCAACAGTGCACAAGGGTTCCCTTTTCTCCACATCCTCATCAACACTTGTTATTTCTTGTTTTTTGATAATAGTCATTCTAACGTGTGAGGTGATATGTAATTGTGGTTTTGAGTTGCATTTCCTTGATGATTAGTGAAGTTGAGCATGTTTTCGTGTACTTTTTGGCCATCTCTGTCTTCTTTGGAAAAATGTCTATTCAGATTTTTCTGCCCATTTTTTAATCAGATAATTTTTTGCTCTTGAGTTGTATGAGTTCTTTATATATTTTGGATATTGGCCCCTTATCAGATACATCATTTGCAAATCTTTCCTGCCATTCAGTAGGTTGCCTTTTTGTTGATAGTTTCCTTTTCTGTGCAGAAGCTTTTTAGTTTGATCTGGTTTCGCTTGTTTATTTTTGCTCTTGTTGCTTTTGCTTCTGGTATCAGATTCAAAAATCATTGCCAAGGACTTATGTCAAGGAGTTTACCACCTATGTTTTCTTCTAGGAGTTTTATGATTTTGTAAAACATTCAAGTCTTTAATTCATTTTGAGTTAATTTTTGTATATGGTGTTAGATGATGATCTAGTTTCATTCTTTTGCATGTGGCTGTCTAGTTTTCCCAGCACCATTTATTGAAGAGACTGTTTTTTTTCTACTGTATATTCTTGGCTCCTTTATTGTAAATTAATTGACCATATGTGTGGGTTTATTTCTGTGGTCTCTATTCTGTTCCATTGATCTATGCGTCTGTTTTTATGCCAATACCATACTGTTTTAATTACTGTAGCTTTGTAATATATTTCAAAATAAAAGAGCATGATACCTCCAGCTTTGCTCTTCTTTCTCAAGATTGCTTTGGTTATTTGGGCCTTTTGCATTTCCATACAAATTTTAAGATTGTTTTGTTTCTGTGAAAAATTTCTTTGGAATTTTAATAGGGATTACATTGAATCTGTAGATTGCTTTGAGTAGTATGGACATTTTAACAATATTAATTCTTCTAATCCATGAGCACAGAATCTCTTTCCATTTATTTGTGTCTTCATTTTTTTTCATTAATGTCTTATAGTTTTTACTATATAGTCTTTCACTTCCTTGGTTATATTTATTCATAGGTATTTCTTATGCAGTTATGAATGGGATTGTTAATTTCCCTTTCTGATATTTCATGATTCATGTATAGAAACTCAACATTTTTGCATATTGATTTTGTTTTCTGTAACTTTATTGAATTGGTTTATTAGTTCTAACAGTTTTTTGATTGAGTCTTTAAGGGTTTTCTATATATAATACATATCATATGCAAATAGTGACAGTTTTACTTGTTCCTTTCCAGTGTGGATGGCTTTTATTCCTTTTTCTTGCCTAATCGCACTGGCTAAGACTTCCAATAGTATATTGAATAAAAATGGCAAGAGTGGGAATCCTTGTCTTGTTCCTGATCTTAGAGGAAAGGCTTTCATTTTCACCGCTGAGTATGATGTTAGCTATGGGCTTGCCCTATATGGCTTTCATTATGTCAAGGTGTGTTCTCTCTATACCTGCTTTATTGATACTTTTATCTTAAATGGATGTTGAATTTTGTCACATATTTTTTCTACATCTATTGACATGATCATATGATATTTATCCTTCATTTTCTTAATGTGGTGTATCACATTTACAGATTTGCAGATATTGAACCATCCTTGTACCCCTGGAATAAATTCCACTTGATTGTGGTCCTTTTAATATATTGTCAGAAATTCCCTGGCAGTCCAGTGGTTAGGACTTGGTGCTTTCACTGCCATGGCCTGGGTTTAAGCCCTAGTCAGGGAACTAAGATTCCACAAGCCGTGTGGCACAGCCAAAAAAAAAAATATATTGTTGAATTCAGTTTGCTAATATTTTTTAGGAGTTTTGCATCTATGTTGATCAAGAATATTGGCCTGTAATTTTCTTTTCTTGTGGCATCTTTGTCTGGTTTTAGCATCAGGGTAATACTGGCCTCATAAAATGAGTTTGGAAGAGTTACCTCCTTTTCTGTTTTTTTGGAAAAGTTTGAGAAGGATTGGTATATATGCTTCTTTGAATGTTTGGTAGAATTCACTAGTGAAGCCTTCTGGTCCTGGACTTTTTTTTATTGAGAAGTTTTTGATTACTGATTCTACCTCATTACTAGTAACTGATCTGTTCAGATTTTTTTGAATTTATCCACTTCTTGTTGGTTGTCCAATTTGTTGGCATATAGTTGTTTATGGTAGTCTTATGATCCTTTATATTTCTTTGGTATCAGTGGTAACGTCTCCTCTCCAATATTTTTTAAGAGGTACAGATGGATAACTGTGACAGGAAAAGGAAGAAATGAACTAAAACCTTGGATTACAGATTTACCTTAAATACTTAACTTACTTCCTATTACTAGAAAGTAATAGGAAGGTATAGAAAAGTTGATCATTATGTCAGATCCTTAAACACTGACACATACTCCTTCCTTTGGCAATAACAGCTGTCTCTCAAAAACTTTTCATTTCCTAGTATTATACCATTGTCAATAATAATGTGAAACACAGCATTTTTTTCTTCAGCTTCCCTGGCTCAGAAGCTGCTTTGAGAAGACACAAAATAATATTCAGAATTTTAAGGTTAAAGACCACCCTATTTCCTGTTGCTAAGCAAACAAAATGACAGACTATTTAAAAAAAAACAGACAGCTGTCTGAGCCATTTCAAACGTAGCATTGCCTTATAGCGAGCAGCAATTAATTTTTGCAGGTTTCTTGTACATTTTTTGTTATGCAAGTTTAAATAATTGCTGGTGGGAATGTAAGATGGTGTAGCCACTTTGGAAAACAGTTCACAGTTCCTCACAATGTTACCATTGTGTACCAATGTACTCACAACATAGTTACCATATGACCCAAAAACTCCACACTCAAGAGAGGTGAAGACATATGCCAACACAAAATCCTGTACACAGATGTTCATGGCAGCAGTGTTCTTAACAGCTGAAAAGTGGAAACACCTCAGATGTCCATCATCTGACAAATGGATAAACAAAATATGATATATCCATGCAGTAGAATATTATTCAGCCATTAAAGAGAATGGAATACTTACACCTGATACAACATGGAGACACCGTGAAAATGTTATGCCAAGTGAAAGAAGCCACAAAAAATATTAGAAAACAAACTAATGGTTATCAGTGGGGAGAGGGGAGGGGGAGGGGCAGTATGCATTACTGTGCCAATTAAATGTGGACTGTGGAATGGAAAATACATCAATGTTAAATTTCCTGATTTTGGTCATTGAACTCTGCTCGTGAAAGAGAATGTCCCTGTGCTTAGGAGGTACACACTGGAGTGTTCAGGGGGAGGGGGCAGGGTGTCTCCAAGTTAGCCTCAGATGGTTCAGGAGAAAATGGTGTGTATGTATATACACATACACATATGCATGTGTGTAGGGGGGGAGAGAATGATAAATCAGGCAAACCATAAACAATTTATTTATTGGTTTATTATAGACACTAACATGTGATGTTCTCATTAATTAGTGTATTACTAGAGCTTGTTGAGGACCAGAGTTCCGTATTCTAAAAAGTCTGGCAAAATTGGCATTTAACTATTTCCCGTCACAGAGAGCTGTAGCTTCTGTTTTCAGGAAGTACTCTTTGTTAACAGTGCCATCTTGAAGTGGTCACTGTTTTCGCATTCTGCAGTTCTGTAAGCATTTAAATCGCGGGTACATGCTATTTTTGTTGATTGTGCAGGTTACCATTTAGATTTTGTTGTTTCTCTCCAGTTCTTGGCTCTGGGAATGGGCCTGGAGTCTTTTGCTTCTCTTAGTGGGTCATAGGAGTTAGAGAGGAACTGATGGAAAGGAATAACTCAGGGGCACTTCCTTTGTCCTTCCCCAGGGGGCTTTCTCATCTCTAAGACCTGCCTACCCTTTGACTTCATATCTTGGCCTTAAGCAGACCAACAAAGAGACAGGTACTTAGGGTTGCGGTGTACTCCCTGTTCTGAGTTAGTTCATTAATACTCCCTAAGTCGGTCTTGAAAGTGAAAAATCAAAGGCCTCAAACTCATAAGTCTGATCACTGATTGGCCTCAAGTCTTCACTAAATGACCACTATTGTGTATATACTCGAGTCCCCTTCAGCATACGGCCAGCTGAAGCTCTCCACAGTAACCCATCACTTGGAGCCATCTATTTAAATAACTTTTTGTTTGAGTACAGGAAAAATGAAAGTAGTTGTTAGATTAGGGTAGTGGTAATTGGTGATTTTTGCCTGTTTTAATACTTCTTTGTTACTGATAATAGGTCACATATTATGTCACAAATACTGTTTATACTGATGAATCAGAATGTTGATTAATGTAATTTTGATGTTTAAACCATGTGGTATAATGAAAAATTCTTAATAATGACATAATGGCCTCTTTGGACAGTAGTATCCTATAAGGCAGTCTTGACGGAGCAACTTCTGTTCTAGGATGCTGTCCTACTCACATGTGTGCAGAGAGTCATACACTCAGGGATAATTATTGCACATGGTTTGGAAGGGTAGGTGGTGGGAAGCAAACCAAGGTCCATGAAAACAAGACTGGTTAAATAATTTATGGAACATCTGTAGGAGAGGTTAATACGCAGCTCTTAAAATTACAGTGTAGTCAGTTTCCAGTCCAATGGGTAAGAAACTTGTAAGTCACCACTCCATCCTAACAAGTAAAAAGCTGAACAAACCGAAAATCAACAACTCGTCTTAGATCTGACAGAGAAGTGAGGTCCCAGGGCAATATGCTGTCTCTCTCTGGAGAGACCAAGAGATGACTAGAGAGAGCGACAGCTTCCCAGAGCAGAGCTGACGCCTCTGCAGGACGCAGTGCCGGACGGAGAAACCGGAACTGTGACTGACAAGGCTCAGTGTGGGCAGATCCACGAGAGAAACTCCGGGGGACCCAGCCACAGGGGTCCCCCACACTTTTGTGAGTTTTACCCCTAGTTCTACCAGGTCCTCACAGTGACTGTCAGGGAGGGGAAGGGGGAGAGGAGCCAGAACGCTCTGTTATTAACAAGGTCTGCCCTTAGGAGAAGCTGTTTAGCCAGAGCCTCACTGACCTGAGGGAAGGAAAAACCCAGCTCCAGAAGGTGCTAGCCTCCTGCGTGGAGGAACAGAAATAACAATTCCAGCCCCTTCTAGCCTTGAACCTAAAACTGCTCTAACAATAATGTCTTTTTAAAAGTCCATTGAGTGTAGATATATGGATTTATTTCTGGACTCTCAGTTCTATTCCATTGATCTGTATGTCTATCTTTATGCCAGTGCAGTCTAAATTACCCCTGGTTTTGTAGTAAGTTTTGAAATTGGGAAGTGTGCGTCTTCCAGCTTTTCTCTTCTTTAGAAAATTGTTTTGGCTATTCTGGGTTCCTTTATTTCCATATAAATTTTAGTATTAGCTTGCCAATTTCTGCAAAAAAGCCCGCTGGGATTTTGCTAGAGTTTGTATTAACTGTGTAAATCAATTTGGGGGTATTGCCATCTCAACAATTTTAAGTCTCATGTTGCTTGAACACAGAATGCTGATCTTGTTTGCCTTTCATTTCTTTTTCTTGCCTTACTGCCCTGGCTAGAATCTGTAGTATGGTGTTAAATAGAAGTGTTAAGAGCAGACATTCTTATGTTAACTCTGATCTGAGGGAGAGAAAGCTTTCAGTCTTTTACCATTGACTATGAAGTTAGCTCTGGGTTTTTCATAGATGCACTTTATCAGGTTAGGGAGTTCCCTTCTAGTCCTAGTTTGCGGAGTTTTTTAAAATCATAAACACATGTTGTATTTTGTCTAATGCTTGTTCTGTGTTTATGGAGATAATAATTTGGGTTTTTTATTTGTTCTTTATTCTATCAACATGATGTATTATATCACTTAACTTTCATACGTTAAACTAACTTTGCGTTCCTGGGAAAAGTCCTACTTGGTCATGAGATATAATCCCTTGTATATTATGCTGAATTTGGTTTGCTAACATTTTGTTGAGAATTTTTACAACTATATTCATAAGAAGTGTTGGTCTATAGTTTTCTTTCTTGTGATGTCTTTTTCTGGTTTTGGTATTATGGCTGGCCTCATAGAATGAGTTGTGAAATATTTTTTCCTCACCTGTTTTTGGAAGAGCTTATAAAGGATTGGTATTAATTCTGAAGGATTGGTGTTAATTCTTCTTTAAATGTCTGGTAGAGTTCACCAGTGAAGCCTTCTAGTCCTGGGCTTTTCTTTGTGGGAAGTTTTTTGATTACTAATTCAATTGCTTAACTTGTTTTAGGCCTATTCAGATTTTCTGTTTCTTCTTGGGTGAGTTTTGGTAGCTGTGTCTTTCTAAGAATTTGTCCAATTTGTTGTCTAGGTTGTCTAATTTGTTGGCAAACAATTATTCATAGTATTCCCTTACATTTTTTATATCTGTAAGGTTGGTAACAAAGTACCAATTTCATTTCTGATTTTAGTAATTTGTCTTCTTTCCTTGGTCAGTCTAGCTAAAGGTATGTCAATCTGTGAATCTTTTCAATGAATCAACATTTGGTTTTCTCAGTTGTCTCCAGCTTTTCTATGCTCTAATTCATTTATTTCTGCTCTAATCTTATTATTACCTTCCTTTTGCTTGCTTTGGATTTAATTTGCTCTTCTTTTTCTACTTTCTTAGCATGGAAGGTTAGGTTATTGATTTGAGTTCTTTCTTCTTTCTAATAAGCTTTTCCAGCTCTGAATTTCCTTCTAAATATTTCTTCCCATAGGCTTTAGGATCTTGTGTTTTCCTTTTCATTTATCTCAAACTGTTTTCTAATTTCCCTGGTCATTTCTTCTTTGACCCATTAATTATTTAGGAGTTTCTTATTTAATTTCTACATATTTGTGAATTTGCCAGATTTCCTTCTTTTATTGATTTCTAATTTCATTCTGTTGTCATCAGAGAACTTTCTTTTAATCCATTTAAATTTATTGAGACTTGATTTATGGCCTAACATATGGGTCTATCTTGCAGAATGTTCCATGTACATTTAAGAAGAATATATATTCTGTGTATTCTACTGTTGGTAGGTGGAGTCTTCTTTATATGTCTGTTAGGTCTAGTTGGTTTATAGTTGGTTCAAGTCCTCTGTTTCCTTATTGATCTTCTATTTAGTTATTTTATCCATTATTGAATGTAGAGTATTTAAGTCTCCAACTATTATTGTTGGGTTTTGCTTCAGATAGGACTTTGTTGTTAGATATACTTACATGTTTCTAATTGTTATATCTTTTTCACAGATTGACCCTTTTATCATTGTAAAATGTCCTGTGTCTAGTAACAATTTTGAGTCTTAAAATCTATTGTGTCTGATTTTAGCATAGCCACTTCTGCTTTCTTTTGGTACTGTTTGCATAGTATATTTTTTTTCCCTGGGGCTCTCTTGATATATCTTTTCCCTTCCCTATGCCCCTATGCTTTCAACCTGTTTGTGTCTTTGAATCTAAAATGAGTCTCATTAGACAGCGTATAGTTGGATCATTTTTTTAAATCCATTCTGTCAGTCTCTGGCTTTAATTATAGTATTTAATCCATTTAAAATTAATGTAATTACTAAAAAGGTAGGATTTGCAGCTGCCATTTTGCTCTTTGTTTTCTATATACTGTAAGTTCCCTACATACGAACCTTCAAGTTTTGAACTTTCAAAGATGCAAACGTGTGTTCCATCAGCGTCAGGCATGAGTGAAGTTGCAGCTTGCCCTCCGTCTCCTATTGCTGACGATCCTTCAGCTCTACCATCTCCCACCTCCTCTCCCTCTTCCAGTCAGTAACTCTTCTTGCCTTTTCACTCGATGCCAGCCCCTGTATGCCAGCTGTTGTACTGTACTACTGTACTTTTCAAGGTACTGCACTGTAAGATTAAAAATGTTTTCTTGTTTTCTCCTGTATGATTTAAAAGACAAGACTAGAGTTACATGAAAAATATATTTATGCTTTTATATGTACCAACATAGTTAAATACGTATTTACCAGTGTAGTTACCCTAACTAGTGCTATTTATTTCTTAATGCAGACTTGAGTTACTGTGTAGTGTCCTTTCATTTCAGCCTGAAGGACTCCTTGTAGTATTCCATATAGGGAAGGTATGGTTTTGACAAATTCTGTTTCTGTTTAGTGAGGAGCGCCTTAATTTCACCTTTTTTTTGGCAGTGCTGCACGGCATGTGGGATCTTAGTTCCCCGACCAGTGCCCCCTGCAGTGGAAGTGCAGAGTCTTAACCACTGGACCACCAGGGGAGTTCCTCTCGTTCATTTTTTTTTTTTTAACTTTTTTTTGGGTTTTTTTTTCAATTTTTACTTATTTATTTATTTATTTTTATGGCTGTGTTGGGTCTTCGTTTCTGTGCGAGGGCTTTCTCTAGTTGCGGCAAGCGGGGGCCACTCTTCATCGCGGTGCGCGGGCCTCTCATTATCGCGGCCTCTCTTGTTGCGGAGTACAGGCTCCAGACACGCAGGCTCAGTAATTACGGCTCACGGGCCCAGTTGCTCCGCGGCATGTGGGATCTTCCCAGACCAGGGCTCGAACCCGCATCCCCTGCATTGGCAGGCAGATTCTCAACCACTGCCCCGCCAGGGAAGCCCCCTCTCGTTCATTTTTGAAGGAACATTTTGGTGGCTATAGAATTCTTGACTGGGGCTTCCCTGGTGGCGCAGTGGTTGAGAATCTGCCTGCCAATGCAGGGGACGCGGGTTCGAGCCCTGGTCTGGGAAGATCCCACATGCCACGGAGCAACTAGGCCCGTGAGCCACAATTACTGAGCCTGCGCGTCTGGAGCCTGTGCTCGCCAACAAGAGAGGCCGCGATAGTGAGAGGCCCGCGCACCGCGATGAAGAGTGGCCCCCGCTTGCCGCAACTGGAGAAAGCCCTCGCACAGAAATGAAGACCCAACACAGCCATAAATAAATAAATAAATAAATAAAAATTAAAAAAAAAAAAGAATTCTTGACTGATAGTCTTTTTCTTTCAGTGCTTTGATTGTGTTATCTTACTGCCTACTGGCCTCCACAGTTTCTGATGATAAGTCACCTGTTACTCTTATTGAGGATCCCTTTTATGTGAGGAGTCACTTCTCTGTTTTTGCTTTCAAGATTCTCTTTTTTTGGCTTTCAGTAGTTGGATTATGATATGTCTAGGTGAGGATCTCTTTGAATTTATTACACTTGGACTTTGTTGAGCTTCTTGGATGTGTAAATTAATGTTTTTCATTACATTTGGGGAGATTTCACTATTATTTCTTCAAAATTATAGTGTCTTTCTTTTTCTTCTTCTGAGACTTTCATTATGCATATGTTGGTATGCTTAGTGGTATCCCACAGGTCTCTGAGGTTCTGTTCATTGCTCTTCATTATTTTTTCTTTCCTTTCCTCAGTCTAGATAATCATAATTGACCTGTATTTAAGTATGTTGATTCTTTCTTCTGCCTGTTCATATCTGCTGCTGAGCCCCTCTAGTGAATTTTTCATTCTGGTGACTATACTTTTCAACTGCAGAATTTCTGTTTGGTTCTGTCTTTTAAATAATTTCTATCTCTTTATTAATCATCTCTATTTGGACATTTTTCCCATACTTTCCCTTAGTTCTTTTAGACATGATTTCCTTTAGTTCTTTGAACATGTTTAAAATAGCTAATTTAAAGCCTTTGTCTAGTAAGTCCAACATTTGGGCTTCCTCAGGGATAATTTCTTTAATTTTTATTTAAAAAAATTTTTTTAGAATTGAAGTATAGTTGATTTACAGTATTGTGTTAATTTCTACTGTACAGCAAAGTGATTCAGTTCTACATATATACATTCTTTTTTATATTCTTTTCCATTATGGTTTATCACAGGATATTGAATATAGTTCCCTGTGCTATAAGTAGGTCCTTGTTGTTTATCCATTCTATATATACTAGTTTGCATCTGCTAATCCCAAACTCCCACTCCATCCCAAACCCACCTTCCCTCTGCCTTTGCAACCACAAGTCTATTCTCTATATCTGTGAGTCTGTTCCTGTTTCATAGGTAGTTTCATTTGTGTCATATTTTAGATTTCACATATAAGTGAGACTGTGGTATTTGTCTTTGTCTGATTTACTTCACTTAGTATGATAATTTCTAGGTTCATCCATGTTGCTACAAATGGCATTATTTTGTTGTTTTTTACGGCTGAGTAGTATTCCATTGTATATATGTACCACATATTCTTTACCCATTCATCTGTCAGTGGACATTTAGATGATTTGGCTATTGTGAACAGTGCTGCTATGAACACAGGGGTGCATGTGTCGTTTTGAATTATAGTTTTATCTAGATATATGCCCAGGAGTGGGATTGCTGGATCATATGGTAATTCTATTTTTAATTTTCTGAGGAACCTCCATACTGTTTTCCATAGTGGCTACACCAACTTACCTTCCCACCAGCAGTGTAGGCGGGTTCCCTTTTCTCCACACCCTCTCCAGCATTTGTTATTTGTAGACTTTTTAATGATGGCCATTCTGACTGGTGTGAGGTGGTACCTCACTGTAGTTTTGATTTGCATTTCTCTAATAATGAGCGATATTGAGCATCTTTTCATATGCCTATTGGCCATTGGTATTTCTTCTTTGGAAAAAAGTCTATTTAGGTCTTCTGCCCATTTTTCAATAGGGTTGTTTGGGTTTTTGTTGTTAAGTTGTATGAGCTGTTTGTATATTTTGGAAATTAAGTCCTTGTCAGTCGCATCATTTGCAAATATTTTCTCCCATTCCATAGGTTGTCTTTTCATTTTGTTTATGGTTTCCTTTGCTGTGCAAAAGCTTGTTAGTTTGATTAGGTCCCATTTGTTTATTTTTGTTTTTATTTCTATTGCCTGAGGAGAGTGACCTAAGAAGACATTTGTAGGATTTATGTCAGAGAATGTTTTGCCTGTGTTCTCTTCTAGGAGTTTTATGGTGTCATGTCTTATGTTTAAGTCTTTAAGCCATGTTGAGATTATTTCTGTGTATGGTGTGAGAGTGTGTTCTAACTTCATTGATTTACATGCGGCTGTCCAACTTTTCCAACACCACTTGCTTTTTCCCATTGTGTATTCTTGCCTCCTGTGTTGAAGATTAATTGACTGTAGGTGTGTGGGTTTATTTCTAGGCTCTCTATCTTGTTAGATTGATCCATGTGTCTGTTTTTGTGCCAATACCAGGCCATTTTGATTACCGTAGCTTTGTAGCATTGTCTGAAGTCCGGGAGGGTTATGTCTCTGCTTTGTTCTTTTTCCTCAGGATTTCAGGGATAGTTTCTATTGACTGCTTTTTTTCCTCCTGTGTATGGATCATACCTTCTTGTTTCTCTTAACATCTCATAATTTTTTGTTAACTTTTGGACATTTTAAATAATAAAATGAACGTCAGATTTACCCCTTCCTAGAGTTTATTGTTTTTGTTTGCTTGCTTAGTGATTTTCTGAATTGTGTAAAGTCTGTATTTTGCGTCATGTGTGGTCACTGAAGTTTCTGTTCAGTTAGCTTAGTAACCAGCTAATGATTAGACAGAGCTTTCTTCAAATGCCTGAAACCTGTAATTCTCACAGTCTTTGCCAAGGGGCTTTGGCAGTCATCCAGGCAGTTTACAGCTCCACCTTAGCCTTCATGTCAGTGCTCGCCCAGAGCTTACCTTGAAAGGTAAGCCTGAGGTGACAGCTTAGGCCCTTCTCAGGACTTTTCTTTTTTTTTTTTTAACATCTTTATTGGAGTATAATTGCTTTACCATGTTGTGTTAGTTTCTGCTGTATAACAAAGTGAATCAGCTATATGTACACATATATCCCCATATCCCCTCCCTCTTGTGTCTCCCTCCCAACCTCCCTATCCCACCCCTCTGGGTGGTCACAAAGCACCGAGCTGATCTCCCTGTGCTATGCAGCTGCTTCCCACTAGCTATCTATTTTACATTTGATAGTGTATATATGTCCATGCCACTCTCTCACTTCGTCCCAGCTTACCCTTCCCCCTCCCCTTGTCCTCAAGTCCATTCTCTACATCTGCATCTTTATTCCTCTCCTGCCCCTAGGTTCATCAGAACCATTTTTTTTTTTTTTAGATTCCATATATATGTGTTAGCATATGGTATTTGTTTTTCTCTTTCTGACTTACTTCACTCTGTATGACAGACTCTAGGTCCATCCACCTCACTACAAATAACTCAATTTTGTTTCTTTTTATGGCTGAGTAATATTCCATTGTATATATGTGCCACAGCTTCTTTATCCATTCATCTGTCGATGGACATTTAGGTTGCTTCCATGTCCTGGCTATTGTATATAGTACTGCAGTGAACATTGTGGTACATGACTCTTTTTGAATTATGGTTTTCTCAGGGTATATGCCCAGTAGTGGGATTGCTGGGTCATATGGTAGTTCTATTTTTAGTTTCTTAAGGAACCTCCATATTGTTCTCCATAGTGGCTGCATCAATTTACATTCCCACCAACACTGCAAGAGGGTTCCCTTTTCTCCACACCCTCTCCAACATTTATTGTTTGTAGATGTTTTGATGATGGCCATTCTGACTGGTGTGAGGTGATACCTCATTGTAGTTTTGATTTGCAGTTCTCTAATGATTAGTGATGTTGAGCATCCTTTCATGTGTTTGTTGGCAATCTGTATATCTTCTTTGGAGAAATGTCTGTTTAGGTCTTCTGCCCATTTTTGGATTGGGTTGTTTGTTTTTTTGATATTGAGCTGCATGAGCTCTTTATATATTTTGGAGATTAATCCTTTGTCCGTTGATTTGTTTGCAAATATTTTCTCCCATTCTGAGGGTTGTCATTTCGTCTTGTTTATGGTTTCCTTTGCTGTGCAAAAGCTTTTAAGTTTCATTAGGTCCCATTTGTTTATTTTTTGTTTTTATTTCCATTTCTCTAGGAGGTGGCTCAGAAAGGATCTTGCTGTGATTTATGTCATAGAGTGTTCTGCCTATGTTTTCCTCTAAGAGTTTTATAATGTCTAGCCTTGCATCTAGGGCTTTAATCCATTTTGAGTTTATTTTTGTGTATGGTATTAGGGGGTGTTGTAACTTCATTCTTTTACATGTAGCTGTCCTGTTTTCCCAGCACCACTTATTGAAGAGGCTGTCTTTTCTCCATTGTATATTCTGGCCTCCTTTATCAAAGATAAGGTGACCATATGTGCGTGGGTTTATCTCTGGGCTTTCTATCCAGTTCCGTTGATCTATATTTCTGTTTTTGTGCCAGTACCATACGGCCTTGATTACTGTAGCTTTGTAGTATAGTCTGAAGTCAGGGAACCTGAGTGCTCCTGCTCTGTTTTTCTTTCTCAGGATGGCTTTGGCTATTTGTGGTCTTTTGTGTTTCCATACAAATTGTGAAAGTTTTTGTTCTAGTTCTGTGAAAAATGGTAGTTTGATAGGGATTGCCTTGAATCTGTAGATTGCTTTGTGTAGTATAGTCATTTTCACAATGTTGATTCTTCCAATCCATGAACATGGTATATCTGTCTATCTGTTTGTATCATCTTTAATTTCTTTCATCACTGTCTTATAGTTTTGTGTATACAGGTCTTTTGTCTCCTTAGGTAGGTTTATTCCTAGGTATTTTATTCTTTTTGTTGCAGTGGTAAATGAGAGTGTTTCCTTAATTTCTCTTTCAGATATTTCAGATATCATTTCTGTCAGATATCATTAGTGTATAGGAATGCAAGAGATTTCTGTGCATTAATTTTGTATCCTGCTACTTTACCAAATTCATTGATTAGCTCTAGTAGTTTTCTGGTAGCATCTTAGCATCTTTAGGATTCTCTATGTATAGTATCATATCATCTGCAAACAGTGACAGTTTTACTTTTTCTTTTCCAATTTGGATTCCTTTTATTTCTTTTTCTTTGATTGCTGTGGCTAAAACTTCCAAAATTATGTTGAATAATAGTGGTGAATGTGGGCAACCTTGTCTTGTTTCTGATCTTAGTGAAAATGGTTTCAGTTTTTCACCATTGAGAACGATGTTGGCTGTGGGTTTGTCATATATGGCCTTTATTATGTTGAGGTACGTTCCCTCTATGCCTACTTTCTGGAGAGCTTTTATCATAAATTGGTGCTGAATTTTGTTGAAAGCTTTTTCTGCATCTATTGAGATTATCATATGGTTTTTATCCTTCAATTTGTTAATATGGTGTATATACATTGATTGATTTGCATATATTGAAGAATCCTTGCCGTTCCTGGGATAAACCCCACTTGATCATGGTGTATGATCTTTTTAATGTGCTGTTGGATTCTGTTTGCTAATGTTTTGTTGAGGATTTTTGCATCTGTGTTCATCAGTGATATTGGCCTGTAGTTTTCTTTTTTTGTGACATATTCGTTTGGTTTTGGTATCAGGGAGATGGTGGCCTCATAGAATGAGTTTGAGAGTGTTCCTCCCTCTTCTATATTTTGGAAGAGTTTGAGAAGGATAGGTGTTAACTCTTCTCTAAATGTTTGATAGAATTCACCTGTGAAGCCATCTGGTCCTGGGCTTTTGTTTGTTGGAAGATTTTTAATCACAGTTTCAATTTCAGTGTTTGTGATTGGTCTGTTTATATTTTCTATTTCTTCCTGGTTCAGTCTCGGAAGGTTGTGCTTTTCTAAGAGTTTGTCCATTTCTTCCAGGTTGTCCATTTTTTTGGCGTATAGTTGCTTGTAGTAATCTCTAATGATCTTTTATATTTCTTCAGTGTCAGTTGTTACTTCTCCTTTTTCATTTCTAACTGTTGATTTGAGTCTTCTCCCTTTTTTTCTTGATGAGTCTGGCCTATGGTTTATCAATTTTGTTTATCTTCTCAGAGAACCAGCTTTTAGTTTTGTTGATCTTTGCTCTTGTTTCCTTCATTTCTTTTTCATTTATTTCTGATCTGATCTTTATGATTTCTTTCCTTCTGCTAACTTTAGGGGTTTTTTTGTTCTTCTCTCTCTAACTGCTTTAGGTGTAAGGTTAGGTTGTTTGTTTGAGATGTTTCTTGTTTCTTGAGGTAGGATTGTATTGCTATAAACTTCCCTCTTAGAACTGCTTTTGCTGCATCCCATAGGTTTTGGGTCGTCGTGTTTTCATTGCCATTTGTTTCTAGGTATTTTTTGATTTCCTCTTTGATTTCTTCAGTGAGCTCTTGGTTATTTAGTCGTATATTGTTTAGCCTCCATGTGTTTGTGGGTTTTTTTACAGTTTTTTTCCTGTAATTGATATCTAGTCATAGCATTGTGGTCGGAAAAGATACTTGACACAATTTCAATATTCTTAAATTTACCAAGGCTTGTTTTGTGACCCAAGATATGATCTATCCTGGAGAATGTTCCATGAGCATTTGAGAAGAAAGTGTATTCTGTTGTTTTGGGATGGAATGTCCTATAAATATCAATTAAGTCCATCTTGTTTAATGTATCATTTAAAGCTTGTGTTTCCTTATTTATTTTCATTTTGGATGATCTGTCCATTGGTGAAAGTGGGGTGTTAAAGTCCCCTACTATTATTGTGTTACTATCGATTTCCCCTTTTATGGCTGTTAGCATTTACCTTATGTATTGAGGTGCTCCTATGTTGGGTGCATAAATATTTACAATTGTTATATCTTCTTCTTGGATTGATCCCTTGATCATTATGTAGTGTCGTCCTTTGTCTCTTGTAATAGTCTTTATTTAAAAGTCTGTTTTGTCTGATAAGAGAATTGCTACTTCAGCCTTCTTTTGATTTCCATTTGCATGAAATATCTTTCTCCATCCCCTCACTTTCCGTCTGTATGTGCCCTAGGTCTGAAGTGGGTCTCTTGTAGACAACATATATATGGGTCTTGTTTCTGTATCCATTCAGCCAGTCTATGTCTTTTGGTCGAAGCATTTAATCCATTTACATTTAAGGTAATTATCGATATGTATGTTCCTATTACCATTTTCTTAATTGTTTTGGGTTTGTTATTGTAGGTCTTTTCCTTCTCTTGTGTTTCCTGCCTAGAGTAGTTCCTTTAGCATTTGTTGTAAAGCTGGTTTGGTGGTGCTAAATTCTCTTAGCTTTTGCTTGTCTGTAAAGGTTTTAGTTTCTCTGTCAAATCTAAATGAGATCCTTGCTGGGTAGAGTAATCTTGGTTGTAGGTTTTTCCATTTCATCACTTTAAATATGTCCTGCCACTCCCTTCTGGCTTGCAAAGTTTCTGCTGAAAGATCAGCTGTTAACCTTATGGGGATTCCCTTGTGTGTTATTTGTTGCTTTTCCCTTGCTGCTTTTAATATTTTTTCTTTGTATTTAATTTTTGATAGTTTGATTAATATGTGTCTTGGTGTGTTTCTCCTTGGATTTATCCTGTATGGGACTCTCTGTGCTTCCTGTAATTGATTGACTATTTCCTTTCCCATATTAGGGAAGTTTTCAACAATAATCTCTTCAAATATTTTCTCATTCCCTTTCTTTTTCTCTTCTTCTTCTGGGACCCCTATAATTTGAATGTTGGTGCGTGTAATGTCCCAGAGGTCTCTGAGACTGTCCTCAATTCTTTTCATTCTTTTTTCTTTATTCTGCTCTGTGGTAGTTATTTCCACTATTTTATCTTCCAGGTCACTTATCCGTTCTTGTGCCTCAGTTATTCTGTTGTTGATTTTTTATAGAGAATTTTTAATTTCATTTATTGTGTTGTTCATCATTGTTTGTTTGCTCTTTCCTTCTTCTGTGTCCTTGTTAAACGTTTCTTGTATTTTCTCCATTGTATTTCCAAGATTTTGGATCATCTTTACTATCATTACCCTGAATCGTTTTTCAGGTAGACTGTCTATTTCCTCTTCATTTGTTTGTTCTGGTGGAGTTTTTACCTTGCTCCTTCATCTGCTGTATACTTCTCTGTCTTCTCATTTTGCTTAACTTACTGTGTTTGGGGTCTCCTTTCCTCAGGCTGGGGGTTCATAGTTCCTGTTGTTTTTGGTGTCTGCCCCCAGTGGCTAAGGTTGGTTCAGTAGGTTGTGTAGGCTTCCTGGTGGAGGAGACTCGTGCCTGTGTTCTGGTGGATGAGGCTGATTCTTATATTTTTGGTGGGCAGGACCGCATCCGATGGCATGTTTTGGGGTATCTGTGAACTTTTTATGATTTTAGGCAGCCTCTCTGCTAATGGGTGGGTTTGTGTTCCTGTCTTGCTAGTTGTTTGGCATGGGGTGTCCAGCACTGGAGCTTGCTGGTCGTTAAGTGGAGCTGGGTCTTAGCATTGAGACGGAGATCTCTGGGAGAGCTCTCACCAATTGATATTACGTGGGGCTGGGAAGTCTCTGGTGGTCCAGTGTCCTAAACTTGGCTCTCCCACCTCAGAGGTTCAGGCCTGACACCCGGCCGGAGCACCAAGACCCTGTCAGCCACATGGATGCTGTTCATTAAAAGTTCATTAAGTAAGTCAGACAAAGACAAATATCATATGATGTCACTTATATGTGGAATCTCAATGACCTGGATGCCGGAGGCCCATGGTTCTGGAGTCGTCCTCTGGAGTCTCGCACACGCCACGTATCAAGCAAACCTCAATCTTCTTGGACGCCTGACCCCCACAAAACTCCAAGTGACAGTGAGGTGGGGCGTCTCCCAGGAGCATGGTCAGGTGGCGGGAAACTGGGTCCAGCGCCGAAGTCGTACTGGTGCGGAACTGCCACGGCCGGAGCCGGACAGCCCGGGCAGCGAACTGCGCATGCACAGGCCGCAAATCTCTCCTTCCAGAACCAACGCCCCCTCAGGACTTTTATTGAGCATGCCCACAGTCTAGGTTTCCAGGAATATGCTGGAGCTTTTCAAAGCCTCCTGTGGACAGCTCATTCACCAGCTTTTCCTTTTAAGTTATTTTAGTTAGCCTATTGTTTGCCCAGCTGTTATCCACTGCCTTAGGCAGCCTTGATGTTAAACATTTTGCCTCTGCTTATTTTTGACAAATAACCCCTGGTGAAAGGCTGTTCACGCTGTGTGAGCTCCAAGTCAGGTCAAATAAAGACAGTCTTGTGAGGGTGGTCTTCCGGGGAGCTACTAGACAGGTCAAATAATGTCAGTTCTCTGGGAATGGAGCTTTGAAAGAGTTCCAATCCTTTTCCACTCCTTTCAGTGTCTATAAGGGTGCTGGTTTACAGGCTGTGATTACAGGCTGCTGATTTTCAAGGTTACTGCAGACTGGAGGAGGGGGAAATGGGAATAGGGCAAGTTAAAACACCGTGAAGTGCTGCTGTTCTTATCAAGATTCAGTTACTTTTCTTGAATAAATGTTCCTCAGATTGCTGCAAGCGTTTAGTTAATTTCCAGAGTTCTGAAAAGTTATTCTGAAGATGTTTTCCACGTTATTGTTTCTTTAACAGAGCAGAGAATTTTGAGAGGTCCTTATTCTGCCATTTCTCTGACATCCCTTTTCATTTGTTTTTGCTTCAAAGTTGTTTGTTTTATCTTTAGAAATAGAAGAGACAGTATGTTTGAAGAGAAGTAAGACCTAGATTCTGTTTCAGCTATGTGAATGACATTTTCTCTGAAAATTTTGGCCTCAGTTTTTCCATCTGCAGAGGAGGGGTGCAGATGCATCTCCCCATCAACCTATAGTGCTCTATGGACTAAATGCTATTATGTATGTGGAGATGCTTTGGTCCCTTTGGAAGAAAAGCACTTAACTTCTTCAAGGCATTATGATTGTTACTTCCAGTTCTGCTTCCCATTGTGTGTCCTTGATCAAGCCGCTGAACCAGTTGCTTCTGTTTCTCTTTCCCATCCCACCCTCGTCCCCTCCTCTCTCTCTTTTTAAGGAAGAGACAATGCTCATTCTCCCCATAGACATGCCAATGAATTTAAATTGCTTTAAATGTCTTTAAAATTACTTGAAGTTGTTCAGAAAAAAACTGCTATTATTTTCAGTTTGACAGGAAATTAGATTATTTTGCACATATGCAGTATGTTTTAATGCAGTCTTGAATATGTGATTATTGCAAGTTTTTTAATATTATACACACTACTAGAAATAGAGTTTTGAAACCCCCAATAGTCCTTTATATGCCCCCGTTTTTTTTTGTTCAAGTACCTCTTTAGCTTCATCAAATCCACTTCTTTGTGGAAAGTGGTTGGAACTCGAAGTTTATTTTTTTAATTGTGGTAAAATATACATAACAGAAAATTTACCATTTTAACCATGTTTGAGTGTACAGTGCAGTGGCATTAAATACATTCACATAGCTGTACAATGCAATGTATGTATCTCTTTTTGAAAAATACAGATTCCATAGTTCCCTGACAATATTTGCTTTGTGAACCAGTAATGTTATTACAATTAAATAGTGTGGACTGTACTGTTTTTTGGTCATTCATTTTGTAGGAAGCCATGAGTTTTATAGAACATGGTAGGTGTTGCTTTCATTGGTCCTGCTTCCTGACCTAATTTCATTTCTGAAAACAACCTAAATAACCTCATTGTTCATATACAGCCTGTTTAATTTTCATGTCTTTTGGTGCTGCAGGTTGTAATGCCAACAGAAATTAACTCAGGGACCGCCGCGTCAAGAGGATTGTATCAACCAGCAACAATCTTTATGGGCCGCCAAATGTCAGCCGTCTCAGGCGTTGGAGATTTCAGTACAGAGCAGAAATCTCCCCAACCCACAAAGAACTTTTCAATTCCCGACCCACATTCACACCAACAGACAGCCCGGAGCAGTAATGTGACAGACAGCTATGTAGTACAAACTCATAGTGACACACAGTGCTTAAATAAGTCTGACAGAATAGATGGAAAGACATCCCTTCAGATGGGTGAGAAAACGCCAGTCACAGCCAGCTCATTGTCTGAGGAGGAACAAACTCATTGCTTGGAGATAGGAAGCAACGCACGTCAGGGCAAGAGTAATTTATCTGAAGGCAGAAAGTCTGCTGAACTCCATTCCCCATTACAGGAGAGATTAAGTCCAGAGAACAGAACCACTGATTTAAAGTGTGACAGTTCCAGCAGATCAGAGGGATCAGAGGGAGAAATATTGACACAGGAGCATATTGAAGTCGAGGAAGAAAGAGCCAGACCTCCAGTCTCTCCGCCGTCAGGCTCAGAATCCAGTGCATCTGAAAACGAGCGTTCTCAAGAGAAGCATCCTGCCTGGGAAGCTTCCTCAGGTGGGGTGAGAGGCTGAAATGGTTTGCTCATTTTTGTTGGTATTTAGTTTTTTGGGTGGTGATGGTCTTATGTAAGAATACAAAATACTGTCTAATTGTATCTGTCAAAAAACAAAGTAGTGACTTTGCCAACAAATTCCATTCTAATGAGTTCTTAACTATGTACATGGAAATATTTTTGCAAGCAAATTCTCTGATTTTTAAACCCACTGTGATATTTTTAAAATATTTTTCATGGGTCTTAAAATACTGTAGTTCGCTGTGGATTGTTTCTACACGTCTCTAACGGATGAGCAGCTCTGCTCTGGGAGGTGGGACATCTTACCCCTTGCTGCTGCCTGAAGTCAGTGATCAGTAATCTGTTCATGTCCCCGTTACAGATCATCCTCCTCGCTGGGACCCAGAGACACAGGAGCCCTGCAGAAAAATGTGGGAAGAGCAGGAGGTGGAGAGTGAGAGCAGCAGCAGTGACCTCACAGTTTCTGTAAGTGAAGAGGATCTGATTTTAAGGAGTCCAGAACCACAGCCAAATCCAGGTGACACGGTGGAGGAAGAAGATGGAATAGAGGCCTTAAATTTAATTCACTCCAAGCAAGAAAGAGATGCCCCGTCCACTGAAAAACATAATTGTATTTTGCAAACCCTAAGCTCTCCAGATTCAAAAAAGGAATCCTCCACTAACTCGCCAACAAGAGAGTAAGCCATTCAATTTTTTTCACTGTTCTGTTTCTAGTTATAGACATTTTAGAGACCATTCCACTGGGAGTATATTATTGAACACTCAGCCATGAATGTATAAGTTCCTTAAGTCTCATAAATAGTCTTTTAGATAAGGACTAATTTCTTTTCTTCTTTTCTTTTCTTTTTTTTTTTTATGAAATAGCTTTAAAAGCCTGAATATCATTGAAATCATGGTGATTGGCAGTTTTTAATTATATCTAAAGAATCCCTGGTTAATTCATAAGTCATTCCCCCCACCCCCTACCCGCCATCCTTTTAGAAAATCAATCATTTTGGAGTTGTAGTAACACAGGTGACAAACACTTAAACTTCCTAGGAATTCAGCTTTTGAGACTAAGAACTTTGTATCTAATTAATTTGCTTAATCCTTCTGTCCCTTGCCAGAGTGTCCTTTTTGTCATACAATTAAATATGCATTAATAAATTTTTGTAATTGTATATCTAAGGCAGCTTTCATTTTCTGAATGTAAAAGTGAAGACATTGGAGTCTTTAAGGATAAATAGGAACATTGGTGTTATATATTTTGAACACTTATAATATCCAAGTCATAAAAGCTCATATATGATTTTTTACTGTTGATTGGAGATAGTGGAATTGTAGAAAACATGGAAACTGTTGAGAACCAATTCTGCAATAAAAGTAGCACAAATAGCATCAAATCTCTTAGGGATACAAGGAACTTAAGTACACAACCTGAGGTAGAGCTCGCCTTTTAAAATGAGGATACCAAGGCCAGGGGCATAGGAGTGACACATAGGCCATGGGGGCAGACCCTCCACACAGCCTCGCTGACCCCTCCCCCACAGAATGTTGTTACACTATGATACCATCTGTCTCTCTCTTTCCAACAGTCCCAGCAACAGTGAAAAGCCAGGAGGGTGTTCTTGTATGCATGGTGCATGTTCTCTTTAAAGCACCATTGAACCTTTTAATATATTGCCTCTTACCACTCATTACCTACTTACGGTGAAAAGTTTAATTTATAGTCTGATTGCCTCCAAACTGATGTTCAAGACATACTTATTAAGAACATCCAAGTGCAAAGTATTTGCACTGTGGATGGAAGAACCAACATGGTCTTGTCCTTGGGAGACTGGCTTTATTGCAGAGGCAAGCCACATGGGTTTTTCTAGTAATAATACTTATCTCTCATCGAGGAAGTACGGGTATTACATACTATTAATACATCATTAGAAACTTTATTACTAAAAAGAGAATGTTTCTGTTTTAGGTTTGTATTTGCAGGCTTCTTTTTATAGTTCATTGGACAAGTTCATTGGACAAGTTAGTATTTTGGTAGGCTAACTAACTGGAGGACTAGTGTACTTACCCAGGACTCAGTCCTTTTCTGAGATGAAAAAAGTTGAGTGTGTATAGAATTAAGAACCTTCTATCTCCTACTCTCCTATGTGAATGACTGTTTCCTGTGACCCTAAAACCAAGCTCCTTGAGATGTTGGTATATAGTTTTCCAAAAGTTGTTGGAAAATAGGGGCATTTGGGGAATTTTTGAAAGTTTCTTTTAATAGAATGCCCCCAGAATGAAAGGTCAGTCAGCAGTGGTGGTTTTCTGTGTGCATGTTACCAAATTTGAGTCTGTGGATTGTCTGTGGTGAAAGTCCTCCCCAGGCATAGATTGATGGTGGTTTTAAATGGTGCTGGCTAACTTGCCGACTCCCCACTGCTCTTGAGGGCCTGCATTCTCTTCTTTCCTCTCTAGCATTTGCTCTTCTTCTTTGCTTAGAGGGTTGATTATTAACCTGAGCCTGTGACTTCATACTTACACAGTACTGCTCTGACCTCAGAGGTTCTCAGTTTACTTTAGGATCTGTTGAGGGCCTGGAGAGAAATTACTAGAAAGGATTTTAGTTAACAAACGTGAAGAGGTGGGACAAAGGAAGACACACAGAAGGATATGAACAGGAAACTGGAACCTCTGATTTGATGAGAGTGATGATGATGACTTCAGACACACCTGGGAGATACTGCAGTCTGGTTCCAGGACACAGTAAAACGAGTCTCATGAGAAGGCAAGTCACACGAATATTTTGGTTCCCCAGTGCATCCATGTTGTAGCATGTTTCAGAACTTCATTTATTTTTATGGCTGAATCACAGTCCAATGTATGGATAAACCACATTTTGTTTATCCACTCATCTGTTGATGGACACTGGGGTTGCTTCCACCTTTAAAAGCCAAGTGACTTTGAGAAGCTTCATGGCCTGCTCCCATGGCTACCTCCAGATGTTGAGCGTGTGATTCATGCACATGAGCTGACCCTCCATTGCAAGCTGCAATTACCTCTTCTCAGAAGAACGCTTACTACAACGAAGCTGCACAAAAGTAATGTTGAAAAGGAGGCCCTTGAATCTTTTATTTTCTTAAGGAGTGAGTAGTTTGCTACAAATGTCGGTACAAAGCCCCATGACTTAAAACACCAGACATTTATTATTTGTCATGTGACAGGTGGTTGGCCCAGTGTCAGTTGGGGCCACAGGGATAACTTGGCCACTTGCCCCTCATCTGGGAGATTAGTCCAGCCTCAGTCACCTGGTAGAGGTAGCAGGGTTCCCAAGACAGCAAGAGGGCAAGGCCAGTGCACAGATGCTTCTTAAGTGTCTGCTTGCATCATGTTTGCTAATGTCCCATTGGCTAAAAACATTCACAGGGCCCAGCACAGTGTCAAAAGGTAGATAAAGACAGCCCATCTCTTGATGAGGTGAGTGGCAGAGTTGCGTTGCAAAGGGTGTGTATCCAGGGATGAGAAGTTTATCGTCATTTTCTGTAACCCACCACAGTACTTTAGGACAAATTCAAATAAAGATAAGCTTGATGTGAGTCCAAAGGGTCAGGAAAGGTTTTATACAGGTGTTGACGCAGCATCTTAAAGGATGTACAGGTTTGAATAAGGAGGAGGAGGAAAAGGGGTGGATTAGGTCTGAAGGAAGAGTGCAACTAGGAACGCAGGTACAGAGAACACAAGGGGGCAGGGGGCAGGCAGAGGGTGTGGCTGAAGGCTTATCCATGAGGGGTTGTCAGAGTGGAGGTTTGAAATGTCTCCTGGGACATGGTTGAGAAAGGCCTTGAGTATCCAGTTAACGTATTTAGAGTTCATCTCTATGTTTTGCAGAACTGTTGAAGGCTATTTTGAGAGAAGGGTAGTATGGTGAATCACTTGATTTAGGAGAATTAATCTGATGTTAGTTTCATCAGGATGACTTACCCATGAGGTAGCCAGAATTCTGAGATGGCCCTCGAAATTCCCGCCCTTGGTGTACACCTGTATGATCCCCTCACCTTGAGTGTGGGCAGGACAGTGAGGGTGATGGAGCTGCCTGCTGTGATTAGGATGTCATATGACAGAGATGAAGAATTTTGCAGATAATCAAAAGGACTTATCCAGATTGGACCTGATGTAAATGGATCAGGCTTTAAAAAAGACTGGGCTCAGAGATTCAAAGCAGCTGAGATATTCTCCTGTTTACCTGCCATCTTGTGGAGGCCACGTGGCAGGAAGTGGTGTGCAGCATCTGGGAGCTGAGGGCCTCAGTCCTTCCATCATAAGGAACTGAACTCAGCCAGATACCAGTGAACCCGGAAGAGGACCCTGAGTCTTAGATGAGATTGCATCCCAGCCGACACCTTGATTTCAGCCTCGTGACACTGAGTGGAGACCCCACTAACCCATAACCATACCCCAGACCCCTGGGAACTGTGAGGTAAATTTGTGTTACATGCTAAATTTGTGGTAATTTGTTATGTAGCAATAGAAAATTAATACAATTGAAGAACTGGAATCGAGGATTATAACTTTGCAAGGATTGTATGGGTAGAAGTTGCTACACATAACAGGCTGAATCAGATGTGTTCAGGGTCCAGTGTGGGAGCACATGATGACAGGGGGGTGGAGTGAGCAGCCCAGCATCCAGAATAACCAGTGCTTTCCCTTCCCTGTACCCTCACCATCTGAGCAGGTGCCTTTTCACACAGGGCCACATGCAGGTGAGCAGGGATGGAAGGGGGTAGACAGGTAGGGACCTAGAAAAGTGGGTGTGCACATCTGTATTAACCAACAAGCTGTTTCTCATGCAAACATTATTTCTCTGGTTCTTTCTCTAGTGAATGAAGCAATGTATTGAGAGTTTTTTGTTTTGCTCTGTTTGTTTACAAATGTGTAATGTCATAGATCCACCTTTGCAATGTCATCCAAAGTAGTTTTACTGTCTAAAAATTCCCTTTGCTGCATCTACTCATCTCTCTCTCCTCCCCATCACCCAAACCTCTGGTAACCACTGATTTTTTTATTGTCTCTGTAGTTTTACCTTTTCCAAATGTCATGTACTTGGAGTTAGACAGTATGTGGCCTTTTCAGATCGACTTCTTTCACTAAGCAGTATGCATTTTAGATCCCGTCCTGTCTTTTCATGGCCTGATAGCTCATTTCTTTTCAGTGCTGAATAATATTCCATTATCTGGATATACCACAGTTTATCCATTCACCTATTGAAGAACATCTCTGTGGCTGCCACGTTTTGGCAACTATGAATAAAGCTGCTGTAGACATCTGTCTGGAGGTTTTTGTGTGGACATAGGGTTTCACCTCATTTAGGTAACTATACCGAGGAGCGCAATTGCTGGAGTGTATGGTAAGACTATGTTTAGCTTTGTAAGAAACCCCCAAATTGTCTTCCACAGAGGCTGTACCATTTTTACTCTCATGAACAATGAATGAGAGTTCTTGTTGCTGTACCTCCTTGTCAGCATTTGGTGTTGTTGGTTTTCTCGATTTTAGCCATCCTAATAAGTATGTTATGATATCTCATTGTTTTCATTTGCAATTCCCTGATGACATATGATGTTGAGCATCTTTTCATGTACTTATTTACCATTCATATATCTTCTTTGGTGAGATGTCTGTTCAGATCTTTTGCCTATTTTTTAATTGGGTTCATTTTTTTATTGTTGAGGGTTTTTTAAAAAAATAAATTTATTTATTTATTTTTATTTTTGGCTGTGTTGGGTCTTTGTTGCTGCACATGGGCTTCTCTCTAGTTGCAGCGAGCAGGGGCTACTCTTTGTTGAGGTGCGCGGACTTCTTGTTGGGTGGCTTCCCTTGTTGGAGAGCATGGGCTCCAGACACGTGGGCTTCAGTAGTTGTGGCACTCGGGCTCAGTAGTTGTGGCTTGCGGGCTCTAGAATGCAGGCTCAGTAGTTGTGCACGGGCTTAGTTGCTCCGTGGCATGTGGGATCTTCCCAGACCAGGGCTCGAACCCGTGTCCCCTGCATTGACAGGTGGATTCTTAACCACTGTGCCACCAGGGAGGCCCTTATTGTTGAGTTAAGAGCTCTTTGTATATTTCAGATATAGGTCCTTTATCAGAGAGATAATGTGATTTTCAAATATTTTCTCCCAGTCTGCAGCTTGTCTTTCCATTTTCTTGACAGTGTCTTTTTCAGAACAGAAGATTTTGTTTTTGTTTTCTTTTATTTCTTTTTTTAAGCCACTCTAGGGGTGGCCGGCACCAGCAGCAAGTTCCACCACTGCTGCTGGTATGAGCTACTCAAGGCACCAACCAGCCATCTTGAGAGCCCCAGAAGTTTTTCATTTTCATAAAGTCCAGCTTATCAATTTTGTCCTTTCATTGTGTGTTTGGTATTGTATCTAAAAATCATCACCAAATCCAAGGTCACCTAGATTTCCTCTTATGTTATCTTCTAGAAATATTATAGTTTTGCATTTTACATTTAGATCTATGATCATTTTGAGTTAATTTTTGTGAAAGATATAAGGTCAGTGTCTAGTTTTATTTTTTTTCATGTGGATATATGGATATCTGTTTGTTCCACTACCATCTGTTGAAAAGACTATCCTTTCTCCACTGAATTGTCTTTGCTCCTTCATAAAAGAACAGTTGACTATATTTGTGTGGGTCTATTTCTGGGCTCTGTATTCTGTTCCATTATCTATCTATTTCTTCACCAATACCATACTGTCTTGATTATGGCTGCTTGCTTTATAGTAAATCTTGAAGTTGTGAAGTGTCAGGGCTCTGACTTCATTTTTCTTCAGTGCTGCATTGGCTACTCTGAGTCTTTTGCCCTTCCCTATAAATGTTAGAATCTATTTGTCAGTGTTGCCCCCCAAAAAATAACTTGCTGGAACTTTGACTGAAATTGTATTGAATCCATAGATCAAGTTGGGAAGCACTGACATCTTAACAGTGTTGAGTATTCCTATGCATGAAATTGGACTATCTCTCCATTTATTTAGATGTTGATTTCTTTCATCAGTTCTGCAGTTTTCTTCTTGCAGTTGTTGTACATATATTGTTAGACTTATTCTTAAGTACTTCTTTTTTTGGTGCTAATGTAAATGGTATTGTGTTTTTAATTTTAAATCCCAATTATTCATTGCTGCTGTATAGGAAAGGAATTGACTTTTGTATATTAACCTTATATCCTGCAACATTGCTATAATCATTGATTAGTTCCAGGGTTTTGGAGTTTTTTGGTTGATTCTTTGGCATTTTCCACATAGACAAGCATGTCATCTTTGATTAAAGACAGTTTTATTTCTCCTTTAATCTATGTCTTGTATTTCCTTTTTCTGTCTTATTATATTAGTTAGGACTTCTAGTACAGTGTTGAGTAGTAGTGGTGAGAAGGGACATTCTTGCCGTGTTCTTGATCTTATAGGGAAAGAATCTTGTTCTTCCCCATTAAGCATAATGTTAGCTGTAGGTTTTTTTGTAGATGTTCTTTATCAAGTTGAGGAAGTTGCCCTCTATTCCAGGTCTGAGAGTTTTTATCATGAATGAATGTTGACTTTTTCTTATGCTTTTTCTATACCTAATGATATGATCATCTGATTTTTCTTCTTTAGCCTGTTGTGATGGATTTCATTCATTAATTTTCAAATGTTGAATCAGCCTTCCATGCCTGGGATAAAATTCATTTGGTCATGGTGTATAATTTTTTTATACATTGATGGAGTCAGCTTGCTAATATTTTGTTAAGGATTTTTGCATCTGTGTTCATGAGAGATACTGATCTGTAGTTTTCCTTTCTTCTGATGTCTTTGTTTTGGGTATAAAGGTAATGCTAGCTTTATAAAATGAGTTAGGAAGTATTCCCTCTGCTTCTATCCTCTGAAAGAGATTGTAGAGAATTGGTATAATTTCTTCTTTAAATATTCAGTAGAATTCACCAGTGAACCCAACTGGACCTGGTGCTTTGTTTTGGAAGATTATTATTGATTCAGTTTCCTTAACATACATGGTTCTACTCATATTACCTACATCTGTTTGTGTGAGATTCGGTAGATTGTATCCTTCAAGAAATTGGTCCATTTCATCTAAGTTAAGAAATTTGTGAGCATGGAGTTCTTATTACTCCTTTATTATCCTTTTAATGTCCATGGGATCAATAATGATAGTCTCTTATTTCTAATATCTGTGTCTTCTTTTTTTCTTGGTTAGCCTGGTGTTATAGACTGAATTTGTTTGTGTCCCCAAAATTTATATGTTGAAGCCCCAGTGCCCAAGTGACTATATTTATAGATAAGATCTGTGAAGAGGCGATACAAAGTTAAATGAAGTCATAAGGGTGAGGCCCTAATCCTGTAGAGGTGGTGCCCTTGTAAGAAGAGGAAGAGACACCAGAGCTCTTCCTTCTGTGCTATGTGAGGACACAGAAGGGGGCCAATCTGCAAGTCTCACCAGGGACCAAATCAGTCAGCACCTTGACCTTGCACTTCCCTGCCTCCAGAATTATGAAAAATAAATTCCTGTTGTTTAACACAGTTTGTGGTATTTTGTTATGGCAGCCTGAGCAGACAAATACACCTGACTAGAGGTTTATCCATTTTGGTTTGTTGTTTTGTTTCTTTTTTAAATAACCAGTTTTTTGCTTTGTTGATTTTCTTTTTTGTTCTCTTGTTTTCAATTTCATTGGTTTCTGCTCTAAATTTTATTATTTCTCCTGCTTACTTTGGATTTAACCTGCTCTTTTTTCTCGTTTCCTAGGGTAGAAGCTTTGATTATTTATTTTAGATCTTTCTTCTTTTCTAAAACATGCATTTAATGTTATAAATTTCCCTGTAAGTACTGTTTTCACTGCATCTCATAAATTTTGATAAGTTGTATTTTCATTTTCATTCAATTCAAAATATTTTAAAATTTCTCTTAAGACTTCTTCTTTGACCAATGTGTTATCTAGAAGTGTGTTGTTTAATCTCCAAACATTTTTAGAATTCCTGTTATCTTTCTGTTATAGATCTTATTGTGATCTGAGAGCATACTTTCTGTGACTTTTGTTCTTTTAACTTTGTTGAGGTGTGTTTTATGGCCCAGAATGTGGTTTATCTTGGCAAATGTTCCATGTGAGCTTGAGAATAATGTGTATTTTGCTGTTGTTGGATGAAGTATCCTATATATGTCAGTTAGATCAAGTTGATTAATGGTGCTCTCCAGTTCAGCTGTATCCTTGCTGACTGTTTACCTGCTAGATATATCAGTTACTGGTATAGGTGAGTTGAAGTATTCAACTGTAAGAGTGGATTTATGTATTTCTTCTTGCAGTTCTACCAGTTTTTGCTTATGTATTTTGATGCTCTGTTGTTGCATACATCATACACATTAAGGATTTTTATGATATTCCTAGGTGTGCTGTTTTGGGTGTGTATCCTGCTTGGTGTTCTCTGAACTTCCTGGATCTGTGGTTTGGAAAATTCTCAGCCATTATTTCTTCAGATTTTCCTTCTGCTCCTTTCTCTCTTTTTTCTTCTAGTATTCCCATTACTTCTGTAAGTTTTGTAAGAGATTTCCAAACTGTCTACCAAAGTGGCTGTAGCATTTTGCATTCTTACCAGCAATGAATGGGAGTTCTTGTCGCTCCACATCCTCACCATCATTTGGTGTTATCAGTGTTCTGGATTTGGGCCATTCTTATCGTTGTGCAGTGGTATTTCATTGTTTTATGTACGTATGTATGTATGTATGTATGTATGTATATATGTATGGCTGTGCTATGTGGCTTGTGGGATCTTAGTTCCCCGACCAGGGATCGAACCCATGCCTCCTGCAGTGGAAGCATGGAGTTTTAACCACCGGACCGCCAGGGATTTCCCCTCATTGTTGTTTTAATTTGCATTTCCCTGATGACATAGGGTGTGGAACATCGTTACATATGCTTATTTGCTGTAAGTACATTTTCTTTGGTGAGATCTCTCTTAAGGTCTTTGGCCCAGTTTTAATTGAGCTGTTATTTTTCTCACTGTTGAATTTTAAGAGTTCTTTATATATTTTGGATAACAGTCCTTTATCAAACGTGTCTTTTGCAAATATTTTCTCCCAGTATGTGGGTTGTCTTCTCATTCTCTTGGCGTTATCTTTTGTAGAGTATGAGTTTTTCCTTTTAATCAAGTCCAGCTTATCAATTAATTCTTTCATGGATCCATGCCTTTGGTGTTGTATCTAAAAAGTCATCGCCATATCCAGAGTCATTTAGGTTTTCTCTTATGTTATCTTTTAGGAGTTTTATAGTTTTGTGTTTTACGTTTAGAACTGTGAACCATTTTGAGTAAATTTTTGTGAAGGGTATAATGTCTGTGTTTGGATTCTTTTTTTTTTTTTTTTTTTTTTGGCATGTGCATGTCCGCTTGTTCCAGCATGTTGATGAAAAGTTAACTTTTGGGGGGCTGGTTATCTTTCATTTGAAGATATTATTTTTTTAATTGAGATATAATTGACATATAACTTTATATTAGTCTCAGGTGTACAACATAATGATCTGATATTTGTATGCATTGCAAAATGATCATCACAGTAAGGCTAGTAACATCCAACACCACACATAGTTAAAATTTTTTTCTTATTGTGAAAATTTTAAGGATTTACTCTCTTAACAACCTTCAAATATATACTACAGTATTATTAACTATAGTCACCATGCTCTATGTTACATCCCCAGAACTTATTTTATAGCTGGAAGTTTGTACACTTTACTTCCTTCACCCATTTGGCCTCCTCCCACCCTTTGCCCACCTCTGGCAACCACCAAACCACCAATCTGTTTTCTGTATCTATTAATTGAGTTTTTTTTAGATTCTACATATAAGTGAGGTCATACAGCATTTGTCTTTCCCTGATTTATTTCACTTAGCATAATGCCCTCAAAGTTCATCCATGTTTTCACAAATTGCAGGATTTCCGTCTTTTTTATGGTTGAATAATATTCCATTGTAAATATGTAGAACAATTTCTTTATCCACTCATCCATCACTGGACACTTAGGTTGCTTCCGTATCTTGACTATTGTAAATGATGCTTCAGTGAACCTGGGGGTGTGTATATCTCTTCAAGTTAGTGTTTTCATTTCCTTCAGATAAATACCTAGAACTGGAATTGCTGGATCATATGGTAGTTCTATTTTTAATTTTTTGAGGAACCTCCATACTGTTTTCCATAGTGGCTGCAGCAATTTACATTCCCACCAACAGTGCACAAGGGTTCCCTTCTCTCTACATCCTTGCCAACACTTGTTATTTCTTTTCTTTTTGATGATAGCAATTCTAACATGTGTAAGATGATATCTCATTGTGTTTTTGATTGCATTTCCCTGATGATCAGTGATGTTGAGAACCTTTTCATGTACTTGTTGGCTATCTGTATATCTTCTTTGGAAAGATGTCTATTCAAATCCTCTGCCCATTTTTAATCAGATTGTTTGGGTTTTTTGCTATTAAGTTGTATGAGTTCTTTATATATTTTGGATATTGACCCCTTATCAGACAAATGATATGCAAATATTTTCTCCCATTCAGTAGGTTGCCTTTGTATTTTGTTGCTGGCTTCCTTTGCTGTGTAGAATTTTTTTAGTTTGATATCATCCCACTTGTCTATTTTTGCTTTTGTTGGCCTGTGCTTTTGGTGTCATATCCAAGATATCTTTGCTAAGACCAGTGTCAGGTAGCTTTTCCCCTGTGTTTTCTTCTAGGAGTTCTATAGCTTCAGGTCTTACATTTAAGTCTTTAATCCATTTTGAGTTGATTTTTGTATGGTGTAATATAAGGGTCCAGCTTTGTTCTTTTGCATGTAGCTATCCAGTTTTCCAACACCATTTGTGGAAGAGATTGTCTTTTCCCCATAGTGTATGTTCCCCATCATGACACTCTTGTCGAAGATCAGTTGGCTGTATGTGCATGGCTTTATTCTGTTCCATTTGTCTATGTCTGTATTTATGCCAGTACCATGCTGTTTTGATTACTGTAGCTTTGTAATATGTTTTAAAAC
Organism: Balaenoptera ricei; assembly: GCF_028023285.1. Lineage (NCBI taxonomy): Eukaryota > Metazoa > Chordata > Mammalia > Artiodactyla > Balaenopteridae > Balaenoptera > Balaenoptera ricei. The sequence continues at coordinate 46,957,460 of NC_082653.1, read as the reverse complement.
AAAGTGAGCCCTCCTGTTTTCTTTTTTCTCAATATTATTTTGGCTATTCAGAGCCCTTTGTGGTTCCAAATGAATTTTAGGATTGTTTGCTATTTTCCTGTAAAAAATGCCACTGGGAGGTTGAGGGATTGCATTGAATCTGTAGATCATGTTGGGTAGTATATACATTTTAACAGTATTAAGTCTTCAAACCCAGAACACAAGTTGTCTTTCCATTTATTTGTGTTTTCTTCAATTTCTTTCAACAGTGTTTTGTAGTTTTCAATGTACAACTTGCCTTCTTGGTTAAGTTTATTTTTAAGTATTTTGTTCTTTTTTTTAAACAATGTAACAGGAGTAACAATTTTTTAAAAAATATTTATTTATTTGGCTGCGTCGGGTCTTAGTTGTGACATGCGGGATCTTTAGTTGCGGCATGCGGGATCTCGTTCCCTGACCAGGGATCGAACCCGGGCCCCCTGCATTGGGAGCACGGAGTCTTAACTGCTGGACCACCAGGGAAGTCCCTATTTTGTTCTTTTATGCTATTGTAAATGGGATTATTTTCTTAATTTCCCCTTTAGATTGTTCATTGTATAGAAATGCAACTAATCTTTTGTGTGTTGACTTTGTATCCTGCAACTCTACTGAATCATCATAGTATAAATGCGTTTTAAAGCCATGGGCCCTGAGAGGACCATTAGGAAGTAAGCATACATAGGAAAGCAGCCCAAGGCCTGACTCCACATTCAAGGTCAGGAAGATCAGAAGGAACCAGAAAAGGAGTCTGGGAGGAGTCTTCAGCGAAGAGTGAGGAGAACTGAGGGCCAGGCTTGTGCTATAGATGCCAAGTGGAGTGTTTTAAGTGGGGTTTAGAGATATTAAATAACCTTCCTAGGGCACACAGCTGGCTGGAGGTGCAGGTGGCGTCCAGCCTGGCAGGCAGATGCCAGAATTCATGCTCCTAATTTCTGTGCTCTGCCATGCAAATCACAACCATGACGGTGGTGGTGTTCCCTTCAGTAGCACCAACTCTGTGCCAGACACTGTTGTGAGAGCTTTATTTATAATAACCCATTTATTCCTATTGTCATCGTCATCTTATAGAGGCGGAAACTGAGAAACAGAGAGGTTGTTCAGAGTCACAAGGTGGCTCAGTGTGCTTTGAACTCAGCCGTCTGGGTCCAGAGTCTGCATTCTTAACTGTCTGTCAGTTATTCTCTCCACTGCCTACGTAACTGGAGTGTCATCAAGGATAATATTTCATAAGGTTGAATAAGGAAGTTCAAGAAACAAATAGATTTTTTAATTAGAAAAAGAAAAGAAAACCAAGCAGCAGCAGTTTGACCTTTGGCTCTTTGCATATTGATTTTTGTGCCTTCCAGCCTCAAATAAGCTGATGAAGTGCTATGTACCTTTCTTCCAGCTTGAACAAAGTACTTGCAGAGTTGCTTTGTTCTTTCTCCCCCTGGAGCGTGCCTGAAAGCTAAATGTAATACTGCCTTTTAAGCTAAGTCAGATGAAAGCCTTGGTTTCTCAAGGTCCTAAAAATGCTATCACAGATTGAATCTCATCCAGTGATTTTAATTTAACCCCTCTCAGAAGTTAAATATAGGAAGGAAATTCTTGCATCTGAGAAAGACTTGCTGCTGGAAATCATGTTGCCTGGAGTAATAGGTTACAACCAAATTCTTTAGAATTTACCCAGAGTTCACTTTTAGAGGAGCTGGAAGCACATTGATAAATGCAGCGTTCCTTCTGATGTGATGGCACCTTCAGATATCTGTTCGCGGTTGTTTTTTTTTTCTTCACTGTCGCTTGTTTTTCCTGGACATGACCTCTGCCCCTCAATACAGGTGCTCCCCTGAGCTTTTTCTTGCCACCCCACATATTCTGGCTTTTGTTCTCAAAGTAAGGCTGTGCATTACACTTCTGGAAAAAATAACCCGGTGCCGGGGTGGGGGTGGGGTGGGCAGTGCATCCCCTTCACATTCTGCCTGGCACTTCATTCTCCAGTCTTGCGTGTGCCTTTCCTGTTAGCTCATCTGTTTTGATCTGAAAAATCTGAGACTTTTCTTATCTTTGTTTTGGTTTAAATTTTTAAAGTCCATAACCAGGTTTTCAAGAGGGCAGTAATCCTGAGACCTGATTGTCAGCAGAGTAGGCAGTAATTACAGCCATTATCACCCGGTGTGTATACAGATGTTAAAAGAACTCTCCATTGGCCAGCCGCAGCCTGGTGTCCCACCTTTGCCAGCCGTCTCATCACAGGCTGCTGGCCTCAGTCAGAAGAGGTGACCGGGAGCGAAGGCAGTGTGGGGAATGCTGAGAAGCACTTGCAAAGGTTACAAAAGAGCTGCTTTCACCAGCGAGACAGGTCTGCTGATGAAAATTTCCTCATTTTTTGTTTGATTACTTATTCCAGTTCTTAAATGCTTATATGTATATTCAGGTTTTCATGTATTTTGAGTCAGTTGTGAAAATCTATAGTGTACTAGAAAGAGATCCATTTTCTAAGTTTTCAAATTTGTGGGCATATTTTATACTTTAGAATTTCTACTGTGTCAATAATTATGTCCCCTTTTTTCTTTGCTCTTTTTTGGAATGACTTTTATATATATAAAATATATGAGTTTCAGGAAGAAACCTAAAGAGGATTTATATTTGCTCCTGGCAGCGTCTCGGGCAGAAGCAGTCCTGGGTCACTTTCATCCAGGTCTGAGGATTGAGATGGGTTGAAACCAGGCTTTGGTCCCTCTGAGGGCTAGACTTTATCTGTTTCACCCTTATCTGTAGGAAGTAGCCCTAAGAGTTTCCAATTCCAAGTGTGGATGATTTATTAGGGTTCCCCTTCCTTGGTGGACCTGGACTTGAGTTTTTACTCTCTTGCTCTCTGAGGTCATCCAAAGCTCCACTCAGCTTGTCACACTGTTAGCTACCTTTTCAGAAATTGGCACATGCCCTTCAAAGAAAAGATGCCCCAAATGTTAGGCTCATCTCTCTGAATTTCCTTTTTCTCTAGATTTTGATACTGTAGTTCTTTCCTACTTTATCTCTCTAATGTTATCAGAGACATATTTTTATATATATTTTTGGTCTTAGTGCAAGGATTAGCCTGCATTACCAACAAGAAGCTGAAGTCCTTATCTTAGGTACTTTTTAAGATAAGTGTTATTATTGAAGGATAGCATGCATGCAGAAAACTGAACAAATCTTGAATATGCTGCTCGACTAATTATGACAGGTGAATACGCGGTCACCCCGCCCAGGCAAGAAACAGCATCAGCACCTAAGCCTCCCCCTCCCTTCCCCACCGTGTCCCCTGCTCCCGTCTCCCTCACGGTTACTTCTGCTTGGCCGCGGCTTCCTTTCTGAAGACCTAGGAAACCATATCTCAGTTGGCCGCTTTCACTTTTAATTATGAAATGCATAGTTTTGGCCACGTCATTTCTAATTTGGTTTGCGCTTTACCTTTTAAATCTGTTCCTGGGACGGCTTTCTCCCCTTGCATGTCATCTTTCTTCCCTTGTGACGAGCCCTCTCGAGTCTGTTAACAATTTGTCCCTTTAGATTGTACACAATACTTTCTTGTTTTCCTGTGTGTGATTTCTAGAAAGCCTTCCAAACTGATGACCATGTGCTGATACGTGGAATATGCTATTTCAGGATGTGGTTGTGTTTTATACACATTTATGAACAATTACCCAGAATATGAACCTGTTGCCTTATTTTATTTCTCATATCAGGCTAGCCCTGCCCCTGATTTCCTTTCTTTAACTAGAAACGATCACAAGAAACAAATCAGGAATTGTTTGGTTTGGAATGCTCTCTTGATCTCTCCTTGCTCTAGACATATTGTGAAATTGCAGGAACAGTGACAGAGCCATGACCTATTGTGACTGTGATCTTGGATCTCCTTTTGGCCGGTATCACCATTGACTAATCGAACTTGACTTCTCAGTTCTCATTTATCACCTTCATCAGATTCACTTTTTCGGCACAAGCACCGGGTACAGTGGCTGGCATATGTTGGCATCTGATAATTAATTAGTTCGTGGTGATCTGATGTGATGGTTCCAGAAGTCAGGACTCAGGGATGTCCATGAGGTGAGACAGGAATGGCCAACCTTTTTTTTAAGTTAGAAATGAACTTGGCTTCTGTCCCTCCCACTTTTGACTCTTGGCAGTTTGCTAGATTTAATTTCTAGCATCAAAGAATCAGAATCCTGACAAAATGGGCATTTTGTTTTAGTTGGCCCTTTTCACTGAGAAATGGTGGGTATCGTGCCATGTAAGCATAGCTTGTGCTTCGCATCAGCACGTGAGGTCCCCAGTGAGGTCCCAGAACTCAGAGTTCACCCAGGAAATAATCATCCAAATGGGTGTGGTAAGTTTTCCTAAAAAATGGGCTACCTTCCAGAATGAGGTTATCAGAGCTGAAAATGTATCATAAAGGAAAACCCTAGTCTGAGCAGCTGTGGGGGTCTCTCTGAAGCCAGGATGTGTGAGCAGCGGGGACGAGGTCTGCCTGCAGCGGGAAGGGAAGGCCAGAGGCAGAACTGGGTAGTTGTGTGTTCAGCGCCGCTCTGGGGAGAGAAGTGCTGAGTCCAGGGCTGGACAGCTCTGAAGATGTCTGGGGTGGGACAGTGGTGTTTTCCACACTCCACCTTGACCCACCTGAAATCTTTAATATCTCTTTAGGGATAGGCTTGGGTTGTTCTGTAAACTTAATATGCTAATATTTGTAACAGTGCTAAGAATCTCTGTCATCTTGGAGTGGGGAGGGGGGCAGCTGCCTGTTTCATGGCCCCAGAGCTCCCTCTCCTGTTGCTCTCCCAGCATGTCGACAGGGTCACCTCTTACTGTCTTCCATCGCTTGGCTCTTTCCCCTCCTCACTCCAAGTGGAAAGATGCTTTTTGCTGCCCTGCTAGTCCCCGTTCAGCTCCGTTCAGAGCTCACTTCCAGAGTTTGTCCTCGGGGCAGACGGCTCCGCAACCCCTGCCGTGCCCTCTCCTCACCCTGAAGTGGACCTGGGGACCCCCTTCCAGGTGGGCTGCCCAACTTGGAGGTTCGCGTGCTTGGGCCCAGCAGCGGGGCCTCTGCCTCCACGGCTCTGACTTCACAGTGTGCCCACGCCCTGCACAGTCCCTGGGGCCAGGGCAGCACCCACTGGCTCTACCCAGGCCCACACTTCACTGTGAGCCCCGCCCAAGGTGGGTGGATGACGATGGGGAGGGGTCCCCAGAGCAAAACTGGCATCTGTTTCCGGTCGTTGGGTGGCAAATGTCAACACTTCCCTCCTCTCTGTTTTGTTGCCGATTTATTCCTCCTCTTCGGTTCCTCATGGCTCAGCTTCCCTGTTCGTAATCACCTTAACTGATATTTCCCACCTTTGAAGAGCAGTCTTTGAGCCATTGATGATAGGCTGCTGGAAAAACCAAATTCATTTTAAGGTGGGATTTGAGAAGGCACATTGGAGCTTGAGACCTGAGTGGGAGGCTTCCCTTCAGGGGAGCTTTGCGGGGAAGGGTGTGCAGGTAGGCCAAGCAGATAAGACAACTGAAAACCCAAAGGGAAGCAAAAAGTGAGCCCTTGATATGTTTTCTTGTACTTTTACAGTTGATCTCACCATTTTCAGTCCCTGCTGGCCGACTTACCTTAACCTCCAGGAGAGCCGTGAGGAGTCCTGAGCCCCTGTCTTCTACAGCTTCCAACTAATTCTCATTTTTTTCTCACTGCTCTCCCTCGTCAGGGTAGTTTGTTTTAATTTGCTTGTCATTTTGATGGACTGAATGTGTGTCTAAATCTGCTGCTTAAAGCAATGCTAGACTGCTTTTCTCCGTGGCAGTGATGCTCAGACATATTCCACTGGCGTTACCCTGCAGTGAGTAAAGTGGTCTTTCCCAAGTTTGTAGAAAATGAATCTTTGTAATTTTGAGAACTTTCTCAAAATCATTTTCCTAAAACTTTGGTACCTGCTATAGCTTGCCTACTAGGAGATAACAAAATGAGTGAGAGTGCCCAATGAATAAGGACGAAAAATATGGAAGCAGCTGATTTTGTTAGCTTTGACAGATTGGCTTTTTATCATGTATATATGTTTGATTTTTATATTGTATATATATATTCATCGTCCGCTTGTAAAAGTTTTTCAGATTTGTGTGATGAAACGAAGTACATTAGTACACTCTGGTGTTTTGCAGAAAGTTCTGTGAACTCCAGGTGTTCTGCCACCTTAAGCACTGAAAAGCACTACTTTCCAGGGCCATCGAATCCCTAAACAAACTTTTTATGGTATTGAATCATGGCACTGATGGTCCTTACTGATCAGCTGAAATACAGATTACAAGGACATGTGCTGTCCATGGTTGTTTGGAACATTATTACATCTGTAATCATGAGCACACTTGGAATTGGTTTCTACCGTTTTGAAAAGTGCACTTACCTGAAATTAGGGATGTGCTTGTCTGACATCCCCTGAACCCCAACACTGACTAGAGAAGCCTTTTCACCTGGTTCCCAGCATCTACCCAGGAGGGCCAGTTAACTTGGATTGTTTCCCTGCTTGCATCCTGCCTGCCTCTCCTCCACAGTTAATCCATTTGTTCATTCACAATGACGATTTGGTATCGTCCACTTTCTTGTTTCTTGTTTCTTCTTTTTGTCTTTGGCATCGTTTTAGCAGCTTCTTGGGTGAGTGAGCATTTGAATAATAAAGTGATTCAGCTTCCTCATGGTAATACAGTATTGCCTCTCTGAAGGGCCTGGCAGCAGGTGGGCACAGTCTTTTCCTTCAGTCCTGTGTTTGATTTCTACTGACTCCTACAGCAGAGGGCAAGCATTAATAGCCAAGTGTTCAGTCTCTTTCCTGCAGGTCCCTCCCTGGGTGCTGCTACTGCCGTTTCAGTGGGATCATTGAGGTAGACCCAGAACACTGAGTCAGTGACTGCCCTGGACCCCACTCCCATTTCATCAGACTTAATTGGCCTTGAAGGAGCCTCATATGTCCCTTCTAGGTGGGAAGCGATGTAAACACTAACTTATTTCAGGGTCTGAATGTTGCCTGAGCCCCAGCGACCCATCCACCACCCATCATGCCTTCTGGTCTCCCTCCGGTGGTGAAGCCACGCTGGCCCAGCCTGAGCTTCCTGGTCTCTTCTCCTACAGACGCACCCCTGCACAGACGCACCCCTGCACACACACACACACACACACACACACACAGGCGCACGTACACGTGTGGAGACAGACGTGTACTAGCACAGCGAAAGTCTGATGTTTGCTTTTAGGGTCCTCCATCAGTCATTAAGCCCCAGCAAAGATGGTTCTACCCTGACAGTAAAAGATACCCCTTTACCAAAAGCACCCTCTCGCGTTTAATTATAGAACCAATGATGATGTCTAACAAAAAAAATTGTTTTTACTATGTTCATAGTAGTTTTTAAACTTTTCCAAAATACACGGCCTGATTGTATTAAATTTTTGAAAGGCATCAGGTTGTCTGATAAGTCATTTACCCTGCATGTTCACTTTGGCAGCAGAGATTTAAAGCTAGGTCACTTTAGGTAATCAGCTCCATAAATCTGTTGTATGCACCTCAGATTGGAGAGCACAGCCCGCACCCTAATGACGACACCCCTCTGGTGACATGTCAGGGATTTAACAGAAACCCAAGGAGCAAATGTTTCTGGCCTTCATCCTCCCAGCAGGGTGGATTTTTATCAACCTGGGTGTTACGTTTGGGACCCACAGAGATTCTTGGCTACTAAGAACTTGTTCTGGGTTCAGGCGGGTTCTCTCTTCTGAAGGCTGGAGGGGAGCATCTGTTAGAAATGGGGCCTTCCAGCGCCTCATTAAGGAACTTAAAATCAGGTGGTCAGGGAGAGGGAGTAGTTCTGAGAATTGAAATGGGGCAGAATAAGGAGATCTGTTTGGAGGCCAGCGAGGGGGAAAAGGCAGGGGTTTTGCTTGTGCAGCCTCTGCTGCTTTAAATAAAGAGCACGCTCGCAGGCCCGGGTGCCCTGCACGGCAGGCCCGCGATCCCAGCTGTCAGCGCCCTCACACGGCCTCCAGGTGACGAGAAGGAGCCCTTGTTTCCCGGGTGAAGAGAGGAGTCTTGTTCGTGACCCCTGGCCCGCGGCCACCGCAGACCCCCGCCCCCGCCGCTGGCCTTTGTGCTGCCGCCCCCTCCTCCCCTCCCTCCTCCCCTCCCTCCTGGCTTTGTGCTCCCTTCAAGTGGCCCCCCGGAAGGGACCACCCAGGGGGTTGCACAATGGGGGCCGAGGTAGCCACCAAAACATAGGTTTCCTAAGACAGCCCATGAAAAGAAAAATACTGTTTAACTATGTACATGTTTGTCCTTTCTACAACCGTTTTGTGTGGCCAACAAAACCCCACGTCCAGACCCTGCCTCGGCCGCACCTACAGCTGTTCCGGCCGCCGGGCGTCAGGCTTGGGATCCTTGCTCACAGTTCCTGTTCCCAGGGTGCTAATTCTTCATGCCGGTTACGTTGACGCGTTTGGATTGATGGTCAGGAAATTTGATATCAAAGCAAACAAATTACGCTGGCCTGATGAAACTGTTTATCAGTCGTCCTCAGAGTTGGTGGCTTGGCGTGGCTCCTGGGTGAAATGTGTCTGTAAGACTACCCAACAAAAGCTGGCAGCCCAGAATTCAGTTCTCAATAGCCATTTACACCTCGGTAAAAGGATTAGCGCTGGCCGATTGTTACCCTGTTTAAATCTTAATTTGCATCTTTATGGAGGTAGGGCTTCTACGGGCCTCTCTGCTTCTCGGTTGTGTTTGTGTACCTGTGGGTGGGGTGTCACTGGAGGTTTTCTCTTATTGGCAAAGGTGCTAAATTGCTTCAGGAGGACCAGTAAGCTACACAAATTGAATTAGCGGCTCAGGTTTTGACTGACAGTCGGCTTTGGTTCATTAGTTATATTTTGCAGCAGTTGTGGGCTTTGAGCATTAGGTACGTGAATGCATTCTGTTACTTCTGTTTAAGAACCTCATGGATCTTTGGAGGATTTTTAAATGTTCATTGTAATCAACAAATTTCCGTGGGAATTAAATGCAGAAAACCAGGCCTGGGATCTGATAAAATGATAGTTTTAAAATCATCTTTTCTATCCAGACCATGTGTTCTTAGTGAAAAGATCAAAGCCACTTATGTTTCAAAAGGAAGGTAGGACTGAAGCCGTGAGTTTCCAGGCAGGGTTTCGGCGAGCTCCGGAATCGGATGCAGACAGTCCGTCCGGGTTGTCCCCTTCCCACCCTCACGTGTGGGTTATTCCTCGGTGACAGGCTCACCATCCACGGCCACCTCTGCGAGTGATGCCTGTTTGTTGTTGCTTGTTCTGAAATACAGTTTCCTCCCTAAAACTTCGTTCTGGATGTAAACAACTCCTTTCTGATTCTTCAATTTCGTTAAAAAGACAGTAAACGTAATTCATAAAACTTTTAACAAGTAACACTATAATATGTAAATTAGGTAAGCAAACTCATCCCTACCTGGAGTCGGGGACCACACCATGCTGACTGCTGTCTCCTGGAGAAAGGAAGCCCAAAAGTCAAGCTCGCATCACTGCAGCTGAAGCGCATCTGTGCTGAGTCCCCCAAAGATAACACCCACGGGCATGTGTGAAAGTCATCTGCTATAGTTAAGGAAAAGTTTATTTTCTGTTTGCTAAGAAGTCATTCTCAGCTTGTGATACTGAAAGAAAAAGCATAACACCTTTTCTCCCTTACTTTAAACAAAAAATTCTACCTTAATTTGAGGGCTCACATTAGCCTGACATGGAATTGCTTTCTTGTAAATTGAGGGCTCACATTAGCCTGACATGGAATTGCTTTCTTGTAAATTATGTCCTAAATTCTGTGTGACTGAAGAATGAAGCTTTCTTAGAAAGTAATTACTTTATGGGCTTCCCTCGTGGCGCAGTGGTTAAGAATCCGCCTGCCAATGAGGGGGGACACGGGTTCGAGCCCTGGTCCGGGAAGATCCCACATGCCGCGGAGCAAGTAAGCCCATGCGCCACAACTACTGAGCTTGCACTCTAGAGCCCGCGAGCCACAACTACTGAGCCCGAGTGCCACAACTACTGAAGCCTGTGCGCGCTAGAGCCCGTGCTCCACAACAAGAGAAGCCACCGCAATGAGAAGCCCGCGCACCGCAACGAAGAGTAGCCCCCGCTCCCCGCAACTGGAGAAAGCCCGCGTGCAGCAACAAAGACCCAACGCAGCCAAAAATTAATTAATTAATTATTTTTAAAAAGTAATTACTTTAAATTTAGCCAAAAACTAATTTTATTTATTGTATGCTTAACTATTATTGGATAAAATAAAATATTTTAAAGTGCCGTTTGTGTTTCTAGCGATTGCTTGTCGTCCAGCAGGTTTGTCCACTTGCCAGACTTCACAGGAAACAACCGGATGGTAGGGCCCAGTGCCTTGGTGCCAGGCCACATATTCTCCGGGGGAGACTGGACATGGGCTGTCAGGCCATTGCCCTTCCAGCTGAAGTATTTTGGTAGGAATGCAAATAGAAGACATGAAACAAATTGGGGTCTTGAATTCTAAAATAGTATTTTCATAACACATAGTCTTTTAATCTTTAGCTCAGTACACTGTGAATTATTTAAGAGTTATTTTAAGCAAAGGATTGATGGATATTTTGCAAACTAAAGTCTATCCCATGGGGAGATAACTGTTAGAAATCTCAACACAGACCAACTCATCAAGGTTCAGAGTTAATCTGGCGTCGGCCGTAGCTCCATGGGGACAGTGCTTGCGGCCGTCTAATTGATCACTGTCTTGTTGATCACTCGTTGCCAAGCCCTGGAAGCCCCAGACTGGTGTGACACCAACGTGTAAAAACAGGCTGTGACAACAGGCGTGTCATGAATTCCCTAATCTGGGTTTAAGTCTTGGCCTGTCATTCAACACACAGTGTCTTTAAGTGTGTCTTCAGCATCCTGTGAAATCACAAGTCCAATTGCTGTTCTCAACAGGCTTCTGATCATGTTGAGAAGACTTGGCAGATGGCATAACTGGAGAGCAGTACAAAGTAGGATGCGGTCTGCGTTGTGCTAGAGGAATTCAGGGATGAGAAAGATCCCTGTGAAGGAGGCAGTCGGAGAAGCTCCCAGACAAACGTGGGGGGAGCTGGTCTAAGCAGGCCTGACGTTTGGACCAATCAGACTAGGAAAGAACGAAGGCGTTTGGCGTGTGATGGAGCACTGGCCCCACCGTGGTGGTATCAGGGGTTCGGGGGGTGGGCGCGGATGCTGGCATCAGGGAGCATTGTCTGTAGGGGGTTTATAACAGTAATCAAACTGCGGATCGGCTTTCTCTTCTCATCTTTCCTGAGAATGGCAGAGATAAAATGCTCATCCCTGGAGGCTCCCCCCACCCCTCCTTAGCACAGCAGCATTAACCAGTGTCTGCCGAGTTCCCTGCTGTACTTGGGTTTGGGAGGAGGTACGGAAGCCACAGCCCTTGCTCGGGGTTTACCACCTGGTCGGGAAGTGTGTCTAGCGGCATTGTAAGCTGGAGACCCCAAGCCCGCAGAGAGCCCCTGTTTGTCAAGCACAGTATTTAACTTTCTTTTGAATAGTTGCCCCATTTTAAAATTTGGGAGATGGCATATAAAAATAAAACTAGTAATTGTGAATTTCCAGCTTCTCAAAAACTGGAAAGATGTAGCCTCACTGAGACACACATTCCTCAGTGGGAGCCTAGGGTGACTGGCCCTTTGAGGTTGGCATGTGCCCCAGCTTTTAGCATCCTCAGCCCACCAGCCATGGGTGCTTGGGTCCTCTCCCACTGCGCTCACACCTGCGTGCTCCTCCCCGGCCACCCAGAGCACAGGGTCAGTCCCCTGGCCAGTCTGTCCCTCACCAACCCCATCCAGGCACAGCTGCTAGGAAACCAGCCATGGCTCCAAAATCCACAAGGTTTATCTCTGTTGCCTCGCCAGAGTTTTATACCGAATTTTATTTCCCTTTACTATCCCATCACCACCAACTGCAGTCCCCACCTGGCCAGACTCATCTCCTTGCTGGTCCCCACACCTCTCTCACCCTGGCATTTCCCATCGCCTTTGCCTTGTGGCTCCTTGGCTTCAGCTATCATCTCCCCTCCATCTGCATCCTGCCTGGCAGAAGGTCTTCCTCCCACTTCCTGATTGTCTTCCCCTTGTGCACTCCTTTACTGCTCTGAAATCGGCGTATCTTCCTCTTCTTGAGGGCAGGTCTTGATCTCCGGTGGCCTCAGCCTGCAGCGGCTTGAACAGGGTTTTGGTTCCCAGCCAGAGATTGAGGTCGGGTCACAGCAGTGAGAGTGCTGAATCCTAGTCACTAGACCAGTGGTCATTGACAAGGCCCTGGCCCTTCAGCTTTGCAGAAAAGAATTCCCACAAAGACAGAAGGTAGTGAAACAAGTAAAGTGTTTATTAGGAGAAAAAGGGTACAGTACGTGTGGACTCTCAGAGAGAGTCGTGCCCTTGTGGTAGGTTGAATCACTTATATGGGGCATTTCTTCCGGGTTTCTTTTGGCCAGTCATTTTGATTTGCCTGATTCTGAGTCCATATTTGGTATATCTCAGGGTCCTGCCATGTGGACGTGCATCTCTCAGCCAAGATGGATGCCAGCGAAGAGGCCTATGGGTAGGTTGGCATCACTCTCCTTTTGACCTCCAAGGAGCTTTCTAGTCGGGCAGGTCTCTTTGACTTCGAGAATGAGAAATATGTGGTCTTTTATCTGGGCAGGGCCCAGCCTCTTCTCTCGATTGTCCTGCTATTTTCATCTTGGAGTATTGGTCCACAGGGAACGAACTCCAGCTGTTTACCCTGCGGGGGTGGGGCCCATCTGTCTCCTGCCTCAGTCTCATTCTGTGAATTGGTTGGCGACAAGATAAAGCCTTCCAGAGAGAATCAGGACCCAGATTTTGCCTTAGGAAAAGCAGGTATCCATAGGTGCTGTAAGTCCCACTGGCCAGGAGTCCAGGAGGTGTGGGGCAGCAGAGCTCAGGAGTGAAGGACCCAACAGGGTCTGGCCCATAGGGACGAAGACTCCAGGCTTAGCATTTAGACAGGAGCTCGGGACTTGGCAAGGAGCTGGAGTGCCGACAGGGTGGTCCGGAGTCGAGAACAGGGCTTGAATCTGGGGGCCCATTTCTATCTCCTGCCCAGGGTAGAAACCTGCTCCAGAGTGGGGGTGGGCCCGTACCTCCAGTGTACAGGCAGAGCAGGTCTTTTTCATCCTTGCATCATCGGGCACATGGCCATTGAATAGATCTAGTAACTTAATCAACCTTTGCACTAATTACAAATTAGTAGTACTTTGCTAATGAACATTGGTTTATAAGTTGCTTCATTTTCCTTTTGGGGTATGTATTGAATCTTCCCAACTACACGCGCGATCAGTTCCTTTAAAGGAGAAATACTGTTTTGTCTTTGATATCTTCTCCCATAGCTTTTTAGAATCATGCAAACATTTTTTTTTTCAAGGAAGTTACTAACCAATCTCTTTGGAGGCTGTTGTGACCCTATGACAGACCTAACCTAAAACAGTGGCCAGATTGTTAACACTCCACCAGTCCCCCCGTAGACTGCAAATAGATGATGAGGGCTAAATCCCTCTTTCCACTCCTTCCTGTTCTTACTAAGAATAAAGAAACTGTTGCAGTGGGATCTGAATGGAGAAATAATAGTCATTTTTCTACATTCAGAAATAGAGGACATAACCTGTACTTCAGTCAGCAGTTTTCAATTTCTTAGCAGTGACAATTTAAGTAAATTTCATGTGAGTTGAGGAGCTCTAACTTTGTTATGATTGACAATGTAAAATTAGCCTTTTCTGCTGTTAAGATTATCTGGCATTCCTATCAGTCAGGTGGCATGTGGAATGAGATTGCACAGCTGTGGATTTGAACATCATTAAAGTCTTCAAAGGGTTAAAAGCTACTTCCTCTGATGGATTTAATACTGCCACATACACACAAACAAGTTTTTCAAACCACCCCGTTTTACATCTTTGTCGAGAGACAGTCTAGTTGCTGCGTTTTTATGTCTAGATTATATTACAGATGTATTTCAATAAACCATGAGGAACCACCATAGATTCTAGAAGCTGGCCGTCTGTGCTTAAATAAACATCTCCTGCAGCACCTGTTTTATTTTATAGGCTCTGTAATCACAGTGACATTCTGAGAAAAGACCTTGACGCCTGTGAAGCAGCTGTCCTTCACCAGATCCCCAGACTCTCCCCTGGGGATGGCAGCGACGAAAAGCAAGTCAGGTATGACTGTCGTCAAGTTGCTGCTGTGGTGGGTCAGCCCTTGTTCCCAGATAAGGGTCTCGAAACGCTGGTCCACATGATCAGCACTGTGCCGGGCACTTGTAGCATCAATTTAACTGTGGCTTCACCATCTACTTCTTTGTGAATGTATCTGTTTTTCATTGTTAATTGGATATATCTACTCAACCCCTGCCCATAGCAACATTTTTAGGCTTACTTGGGGGGAGGGAAGATGGGTAGGCTTTGTCTGGCATGTTAGCATACCTTGGTGAACGCCCAGGTTATCCAGCAAAGCCGCCATCTAGAGGGATGTCCTTAGCAGGTCCAAACCCCAGATAGGTTCCTAAATTTCCAAGGTCATGCTAGTGATACAGACCACTAAGTATGTTCCTGCACCAACAGCATCGACAAGCCATGGGAGCTTGTTAGAAATGCAGGTTCTCGGGTTCCACCCCAGATCCACTGAATCAGGAGTCTGGAGGTGGGGCCCAGCCATGCAGGCTTGAATGAGTGTTTAACTCTGCTTCCTCAAGTTCTAGAGCAGCACTCGGAGGACGTGCCTTAAATGGCTAGAAAGCTGGGGTGAGCGAGTGGGGGTTAATCATTTGCAGGGTGGTTGGCGCATACGAACCATGATTCTTGTACGTCCTTCCTAAATCAGATAGAAATCGATCCTTCCACCCACCTTCTCGGCACTCTAGGTGTCTTCTCATGCATGGCCTCAGAAGCTTCGTGGCATCTGGGCTTCTTAATTGAATTCGCAGAATTACAGGTGTGTAGTGTGTGTAATTGTTTGTCCAGTGCTGGCCCCTGGTAGGTGCTTGATTCATGGTACGTGAATGTTACCAGTGTCCTAACCCTGATTTTTATTCTGGGGACTGACTGCGTTTCCTCTTTATGAAGTAGGTCCCCACCGTTTTGCAGCAGAGAACAAATGACAGCTCAGGTGTGGTCAGCCATCTGAAAGGGCCTTGACTGGCCAGGAGAGCCAGAGGGGCTTCGGGTCTGGTTGTCTAACATCCGGCCTCGTCTTCTCTCCCTTCCACGTGCCACACAGGCACTTTTATGTAACGATATAAACAGGAAGGATAACGGGATTTTCGGAGTAGAATTCAGCATAAATCCAGTGTGTATTGGGTCCCATCAGGGCATGAGGAGAAGTCAGGGTAATGGCCTCTAAAAGGACCTTGTCACAAGAAAACTTGGCTAATCTCAGGGCTCCATTCCACAGACCACAAGGTGAGGTTCACAAGTCCTGAGTGTGTTTACATTCCCTTCTGCATCATGCTGTGATCTCCAGACTACAGAGAATGCTAGACATGACCTTCCTGGGTCAGTAGCTTTTCAACTTAACGGCAGTAAAGGGCAGTGCACGAAAATCCTCTTCCATGTTTTTTATCATGTGATGTGAGAAAAGGCAGTCTTAAAATACCCTTTACAGGGGCGTGGAAGAAGCTGGCTGGGGAGAGTCTGTGGTCATTTGGTGACTGTGTGCTGTAAGGCTCTTCAGCTGGACCCCGGCTTCTTTCTCACTGCCTTGTGTGTCTGTTGATATACTATTTGGCATAAACCACTGTTGTGGTATGTCGCATAAAAAGCATATATGCATTTATAATTCTCTTTGCAGACTGAGTTGTTAGACTAAATGATTCATCGTGTGACTCTCTTAACCTGGGCTGCCAAACTGTGACTGTGGGTGATAAGATATGATATCTCCATCAACTACACCAATGTTTGTTATAGTTTCTCAACATGCATAAATAGAGCATTGGTTTCCATTATGAGAAGCTGCATTTTTACATGACTGTTGATCTACAGTTATGTATAAATCAGCCTTCCAGAAGAAATGATCCTTCTTTATGACCAACACAAATTTTAAAATTAATATCTGGAGACTTTGGAACTGTTTCTTTGCCACAGTCATTTTTTAAAGCCAGATAAAGAAGTCAGGAATGGTTCCATTATAATGTCACTGTTGTGTTCTGTTACAATTAGAATTACCCCGTGTCGTGACTCAGGATGCTGTTCAGTGCACACTGATTGTCACTGGTTCCCTCTCTAGCCTCGGAAAAAGGCCCAGGTGTCTACCTGACCTTTGAGAGACAAGCAGTCAGGTCTTAGCTGCCAGTCCTTTCTCACAGGCTTTATTTCTTTATTTTTTTTATGCTCCTCATATTTTATTTTATTATTTTTTTAATTGGTGTATAGTTGTTTTACAGTGTTGTATTAGTTTCTACCGCACAGCAAAGTGAAGTAGCATTCCCTGTGCCATACAGCAGGCCCTCATTAGCTATCCATTCCATACACATTAGTATATATATGTTAATCCCAACCTCCCAATTCATCCCACCTCCCCTTCCCCCCTTGGTGTCCATACATTTGTTCTCTGCGTCTGTGTTTCTATTTCTGCCTTGCACACTGGTTCATCTGTACCATTTTTCTAGATTCCACATATATGCGTTAATATGTGATATTTGTTTTTCTCCTTCTGACTTACTGTACTCTGTATGACAGTCTCTGGGTCCATCCACATCTCTACAAATGACCCCATTTCATTCCTTTTTATGGCCGAATAATGTTCCATTGTATATATGTACCACATCTTCTTTATCCATCAAAATGGATTGAAGACCTAAATGTAAGATGGGACACTATAAAACTCTTAGAGGAAAACATAGGGAGAACACTCTTTGACATAAATCACAGCAAGATCTTTTTTGACCCACCTTCTAGACTAATGGAAATAAAAACAAAAATAAACAAATGGGACCTAATGAAACTTCAAACCTTTTGCACAGCAAAGGAAACCGTAAACAAGATGAAAGACAACCCTCAGAATGGTGGGAGGAGATATTTGCAAATGAATCAACGGACAAAGGATTAATCTCCAAAATATACAAACAGCTCATGCAGCTCAATATCAAAAAAACAAACAACCCAGTCAGAAAATGGGCAGAAGACCTAAACAGACATTTCTCCAAAGAAGACATACAGATGGCCAAGAGGCATATGAAAAGACGCTCAACATCTTTATTAATTATTAGAGAAATGCAAATCAAAACTACAATGAGGGGGCTTTCCTGGTGGCGCAGTGGTTGAGAATCTGCCTGCCAATGCAGGGGACACGGGTTTGAGCCCTGGTCTGGGAAGATCCCACATGCCGCGGAGCGACTAGGCCCGTGTGCCACAGTTACTGAGCCTGCGCGTCTGGAGCCTGTGCTCTGCAACAAGAGAGGCCACGGTAGTGAGAGGCCCGCGCACCGCGATGAAGAGTGGCCCCCACTTGCCGCAACTAGAGAAAGCCCTCGCACAGAAACGAAGACCCAACACAGCCATAAATAAATAAATAAGTAAAAAAAAAAAAACAAAAAAACTACAATGAGGTATCACCTCACACTGGTCAGAATAGCCATCATCAAAAAATCTACAAATAATAAATGCTATAGAGGGTGTGGAGAAAAGGGAACCCTCTTGTACTGTTGGTGGGAATGTAAATTGATACAGCCACTGTGGAGAACAGTATGGAGGTTCCTTAAAAAACTAAAAATAGAACTACCATATGCCCCAGCAATCCCACTCCTGGGCATATTCCCAGAGAAAACCATAATTCAAAAAGACACATGCACCCCAGTGTTCATTGCGGCACTATTTACAATAGTCTCACAGGCTTTAATCCCGGCGTCACACTCCCCCTGCCCTCTGTGCTTTCCCACCTCCTGTGCCCCTTAGCACCCAGGAGCTGTTAGGTATTCCCCTAAGTGAGGTATTCCCTTCTGCCTTGTGATATCCCTTGGACTGAAACAGTCATCTGGTCATTCCAGAAACACAGACTTGGAGAGAATGATACTTTTGTTCCTTAATTGTTAATGACATTGATGTCACAGAATTCTAAGCCGGGCGGAATGGGAAGGCTCTAACAGCTCATGGACTCCTGCAGGCCTGTGAATAGAGCCACGTTTGGTGTGGTTGTGGCCCTGCTTGAGCCCCTGACCAAACCTCGGCAGGCGACATCTGTCTCTGCTTTAATCCCATCTGGAAAATGGGACACCTGCCCCATAGCATACTCTGAAAGATAGTGTGAAGATTTCTGAATTCTCTATCACAAAATGAAGCATCTTAAAAGAGAACAAAACCATTCCTGTCATCATTATTATTAATTTTAATTTTTGTTATATCAAGGATTAAATGTTGAAAGTCCTTCATATGAAAGGTTTACTATTATTAGGTGGAGGACCAAGTCATTATTTTAGACAATTATGAGTTTTTAAAATATGATTCATGTCACTTGGGGCAGTTGATTTTAAAAATTTGTTCATTATTGCCTTCTGGAGAATATATTTTAACACAAAAGTGATTACTTAATCACTTTATCTTATATGAAAACCATAATGAGACCACCCATGAGCTTAGGAGTCACCCAATTGTACTCTCAAGCTAATGCTGAACAATTGTCAGCTTTATAGTGTTTGGAGTATAGTATGTAGAAATCTCTTTATTTTATTCTGCTTATGTTCAGAATAAAATTCAAGGTACTTATTACTTTGTCTGCATTTAAAACTTTTGTCAAATTACCAATCTGTTGTAAATCATTTGTAGTTAGGAAATGCTGGTACATTTGCTTAAATTGCAGTTTTCTCATTGGAAACCATTCCAAGTATATGAAGTTAATTATAGACTATTTAGAGTCTATTGCTTTACATATCTTTAATTAGAGGAGTATATAATTTAGCTGACATCACACTTTGTTTCTTCTGTGTGACATTGATACTGTAAAGTTTCCAAAGTGAAGTGGACAAAAGAGGAAAAAACTCCTTTAAGTCCTTTGTACCACTGTGTAGATGTTCTGATTCTGTATGTTTGTGTAGAACCAGGGGCGGGACTCCACACAAGGCCAGCCATGGCCCAAGCCGTACTTGTTGCCAAGTGTTGGTTTAGCTGTTCAGAAGTCAGAGGTTCTAGTGCTCGACCTCCTCCAGAAGCTTATTTGCTTTTTGACCCCATAGGTTTCCTCCTTTTGTGAAGCAGGTATAACAGTTATAGGAAACCTTAGCTACTTCCTTCACTCCAGGACTCAAAGGATGGTTACAGTTGGCAGAGGTGTTAGCAACCCGAGTCTTGCCTTGGCTTTACTTCTGCAGAAATCATGTGTATCAGTCACCAGAGAGACTGGTCTCTGATAATTCAATCCATCCCAACTAACTTAACTAGTTTAACTCATCCTCATTAAACTTGTTCTCAAATTTAATTCAACCTAACTAAACATTCTTTCAGGCTAAAAACACAATTGATTTACTCATTATGAGAAATATACCTGCTGACTGGACTAGGATTTGCCGATGGCCTGTGAGTGCATTTTCCTAGGAGGGAAATAAATCTATTGCAAACCCAAGTACAGATGCAGAGGTTGCTTCATTCACATAGAACAGAACAGAGGAACTGGGGGCTTGATGATGTCGGTGGGATCTCGACATCACCAGGAGAGGCAAGTTGCTGAAGGGGCTTTCTACCAAACCAGGCTGGAATCTTGGAATCATTTGGGGAAGTGTTTAAATAAGTTCCAGGATTCCAGTGATGCACCCCCACTTTATTCAAGTCTTGGGAAAAATTAGGGTTAGGTCAGGCAAAGGTTATAACAATTAAGATTTATTTTAAAAGGTTCTGGATTGTACCTAGACTAACTTTTTTCACATTTTATTATGAAAATTTCCAAACATACAGAAAAGTAAAAAGAACTGTACACCCACATACCCACCACCCAGATTCTACCATTGACATTTTATTACACTCCCAAATCTGTCTCTCTCCATTACCCATCCATCCATCCATCCATCCATCAGTTCCAATCTGTTATTTGTATGCATTTCCAAGTAAGTTGCAGATATTAGTACACTGTTTTTTTAGCTTGTACGTTGGAATTTTTAAACATCCACAAAAGCAGATATGAGTATAATGAAACCCCATGTACCCTCACCCAGATCCACAGTTGTCAACATTTTGCCAGTCTTATTTTATCTCCTTCCCTCACCCACACTTTTTTCTTGAGTAGTTTAAAACAGACAACATTTTTCTCTCACAAATACTTATATCTCTAACGTACAAGGATTAAATACCTTACCATTTAAGAAAATTCTTTATTACCTAGTCCTTGTCAGTTTGCTTTGGCTTTCTCAAAAAAAAGTCTGTATTTGCTGTGTTTGAGTCAGGATCCAAATGATTTCCCTGTAAACTGATGGTTGGACCCGGATCCAGGATTACATTCCAGGCGGGTTATTCTGGCAGAATGACATCCGAGGCAGTGCTGGTCCTTCTTACTCCACCTCCTAAGGCGGCAGGTGTCTGCTCGTCCCACCGTTCGTGCTGCCAAGGCTGGGCTGTGGGCTCGAGCGTTGGCAGACGGATGCCTCTGATATAAAGCTTCCATTATGCAGTTTTCTCAAAATTAGGATCCTTTCCTAGATGCATTTCATTCACTTGGACTTAGAAAATGGTGACTTTTCTAACTCAGTTCTTTCTTCTGCATTTATTAGTTGGAAAAACTTTTCCCATCAACTACTTGGTAACTCTGAAATTTGTTTTTCAACCACAGAGGCAGGAAGAATGCTTGATTCTATCCCTTTACTTAACCAGTTTCCAGAATAACGAGTTGTTGCCCTAGCAGCATCCAAAGGTTGGTTTGTTTATATTTTTGTGGTAAAAACATACATAAACGTAAAATTTACCATCTTAACCATTTTAATTGTACAGTTCAGTAGTGTTAAGTACATTCACATTGGTGTGCAGCAGATCTCTAAAACTTTGTCATCTCACAAAACTGGAGCTCTGTGCCCACTAAACTAGTCCCCATTCCTCCCTCCCCCAGCCCTTGGCAGTCACCACACTACTCTCTGTCTCTGTGAATTTGACTACCCTAAGCATCTTATGTAAGTGGAATTGTACCGTATTTGCCTTTCTGTGACTGGCTTATATCACTTAGCAGAATGTCTGTAGATTCATCTGTGTTGTGGCCTGTGAATCCAAAGGTTTTTATTATTTTTAAATTTTTATTTACTTATTTAATTTACTTTTCAAACGAACTCTTATATTTTTATATATTTGCTGTGTATCCGTCTGTGGTAGTCGTTATCCTTTTGGTTCTCAAACTGTCCTGTCCTTGGCCAGTGGGAACCCCTTCAAGAGAACCCTCAAGGCCTTTGCACACAACTCAGAAGTCTGAGAACTTCCTTGCTTCCTGGAACGACAAGGTGCTCCGGGCTCATCTGGTGCATTTCCTGCCCCAGACCTGGAATATAACGCATTTTTCTAAGTGGGCCTGGTTCCTTTTAGTACTGCATCTAAGTACTGGACTCTGGAAATTCCCTTAGCCCAGAATATATTAGGTTCCAGACTTTTCTGGATAAACTGTCTTCTACTAGCTTGATTGTGGGGGCCTTTAACAATGTGGGAGGTGCGTAAGTCACCCAGCGCGACACACGTCTAATGGGTCTCCTGTTTCTGTTTCACAGGTTTGAACAAGCACCGGCCTCAGGTTTATGGAGGACACCATCAGGTCAGCGTGTTGCCACCTTGAAAAGACATGATAATTCTATCCAAGAAGAGGTAGTCGTGAAGCTGTCTGAAGTTTTCCCAGTCAAAAACGTGGACCAGAGGACAAGGGTTAGTAATTTTTATTTTTTTAAATAAGTTTCAACATGTACAAGTTAGTCGTTTGAGGAAATAGTTACGTTCTTAACAATGATTAACGTATTTGAAAAAAGTGATAAGTTGTAAGTGAGGTTTTGTGGTTGGTTGGTTGGTTGGTTGATTGAACTGTCTGATCTCAGGCCTTTTGCATAGTGTTTTATGTAGGCATCTCAAGTCCTTACATAAAGTTAACCCAGGTCCTGGAGGTAATCTAATTAAACATATCTACCACAACATTTGCCCAGGGAATTTAGGAGCATCTTGTAGAATTCTGGTTTTCTTTCTCCACTCCATCCTTTAAAAATACTGTATGGTCATTTGTGTCAACTCCACAAATATGTATTAATCCACTTCTATGGATTAGGCAGCAGCCCAGATCCACTGGAGGGAAAGAGAGAAATCCCACTTGGTCCCTCCTTCAGGGGAATGGCATAATGGGATGCCTGCAGTAAGAACACGGCAGAGGGTACGGACCTTCGGGAAAGGGAGCCAGGCCATCTGGAGAAACAGGGAGGGAGCCGAGGGGTGTGCGAGATGACCCTCAAAAGACAGGCAGGATTTTGACAGGCTCAGAGGGCAGGGTGATGGGCAAGGGCTGTTAGGAGCCCAAGAACAGACCAAGGAAGCCCACACTTTTCTAGGAAACGGAGCTGTTCTCTGTGGCTGGGGAGTGGACTGCATCTGGGGACAGGGATGAGAAGCTCCAGGGGTCACCGCCCACCGTGCAGGGTCAGGCCCAGCTCGGGAGCCGGTGTTCACGGGTTCAGCAGAGTTTGGAAAGCTGCGGAGCCCCTTGAGCCAGGCTGCAGAAGGGTCTACAGGGCCTCAGGGAATTTAGCCTGCGTGGATGGGAGGGGGACGGCCAAGGACGAACCCTGCCGTGGCTCAGCCAGGACAGTTGGGGGCTGACTGACGACCTGGCACCAGGGAGAGCGTGAGATGCTGGACACGAGCTGATGGAGCCCGTTCCTGGGGAGACTCGGGGGGTTGGGGGGTGGTGGTGGAAGACCAGGTCCAGAGCGGCCGTCTCAGAGACACGGCCTTTCTTCTCCTGAGCTTAATGTCTTGTGAGTTTGTCTTGTTTCCAAGTATGTTTTTTCTTTTTTTTTTTTTTTTTGGCCGTGCTGCGCAGCTTGTGGGATTTTATTCCCCAACCAGGGATTGAACCCAGGCGCTCGGCAGTGAGAGTGCAGATTCCCAACCACTGGACTGCCAGGGAATTCCCTCCAAGTATGTTTTTTCATCCTTATACATAATATAGGGTTCTCAGGCTTTTTGATCCTTTTAAAGTTTTTATTTTTATTATGCACAATGTTCAGGATTCCTCATGTGCCCCCTCTGGAGGCAAACCTTGCCCCTCTGTCCCAAAGCCACAGCCTGTGCTGCCATGCAGTCCAGAGCCTCTGCATCACCCTCCAGCCTTCCCAAGCGCCCCCTTCCCTGCCCCCTTAATTAAAAGAGAGTAAAAGGACTTTTTTTTTTAAGCATTTCAAGCATACGTACATGGAGTGATACAGTGATGCCATTGACCCACATTTGCACATGTGTTACCCCCGCACCGTGTTGTTTTGGACCCCCTTGCCCTCCTCCTCCTTCCCTCCCCCTCCTCCTCCTTCCCTCCCCCTCCTCCTCCTTCCCTCCCCCTCCTCCTCCTTCCCTCCGCCTCCTCCTCCTTCCCTCCCCCTCCTCCTCCTTCCCTCCCCCTCCTTCCCTCCCCCTGCCCTTTCTCTGCTCTCCCTCCTCGCCTCCTTCCTCCCCACTTCCCTCCTTCTGGAGTAAATTATTGCAGGTATAGATACAGCCCCTGGGCACCCCTCACAGTTGCTGCCCTTTTCAAAGGTAACCTTGTGTGCATCCTTCCTGCACACATTTTCATTTTACTGTGTTGCGTGTGACTCAGTAAATAACCCTTAGTTTTGTTTTTGTTTTGTTTGAGGTATGGTACCATTTGTGTGAATGTTCTTAAAGAAAGAACAGTATTCTTTAGGAGGAACAGAACCTGTGCTTTTTAGATCCATCCATTTATCTATTGATAAATGTAGATCCTAAAAAGGATTTTGTTTTCAGGTTTTATTATACATTGTATTTAGTTCTATTTTGTAACGACATCATTTTCCATTCTTGTTCACTGCAGCTACCCCACATCTCAGCCATGTCAAGGGTGAAATAAGTATTGGTCTCCTGCCATTTGCCATCTCATCGTCTTTTTTTTTTTCTAAAGGTGTTGTTTATATCAGGAAAACATATTCCAAGTTCCAGACGACCAGTTCACTCATAATTTTTCAAATAATAGCTCCATCATTAATGGGAAGGGGGCTGCCCAATTAATAGTTTATGAGTCAAGTGATATTCTTCCTCCCCTAGTAGGTTTCTTGTTCCTTTTTAAATCATCTTAGTGACAACCATAAAATTACTAATAAATGAATGACAAAATCCATCCTTAAGGGACTTCCCTGGCAGTCCAGTGGTTAAGACTCCATGCTTCCAACTGCAGGGGGCACGGGTTCAATCCCTGGTTGGGGAACTAAGATCCCGCATGCTGTGGCACGGCCAAAAAAAAAATCCTTCCTTAAAAATCGAAGCAAGCAGTCAGCTTCTCAAATAGGTTGCGACTGAAAAAATGCACAGCCCTAAATGTACAGTTACCAGAATGATGTGGACAGGGGCAAGCCTTACAGACGTGAGAACAAAATGCTTTTCTGGGGTCTAGGACTGTTAGATGCACAAATCATCGTTTTATGATTAGCATAGTCAAGTGTCTTTGAGTTGTTTTCCTATATTCGAACAATATATACATTTAGTAAATAGTATGGGTTCAGTGTTTCTCTGTAGATAAAATCTTAAAAGTAGGAGATTTTCAAAATTTAAGAAAGCACTACTAGAAATCACTTGGTTAAGAGTCTAATGAAGCTCAGAAATACTTACTTGATCTCTTGGGTAAATGGCTAATTAAACAGCCACATGTAAATGATGTTTACCTGTGGGTCCCTTGCTGTCAGCTGGAGTCAACCCGTCTCCTGAGTAAATACATCATTAAAGCTGCTGAAATTTGGATTATGTACCCCTGAGACCAGATAAGATCCACAGCACCCGCATAACCTATTAGGCAATTACATAATTGAGCTGCATGCTTTTAAATCAGAAAAATTTGTAATTACTCTATGTGAAAAAAAAAATGAGTTGGGTGCTTCATTAAAATACAAAGTACCTTAATACAGCTTTTCTCCCAAATGAAGCCTGCTTCCACCCACGGGGACCTCTGCAGGCAAAGCAGCCCAGCCTGCCGGCGTCACTTGCAGAGCAGGTGGGAACGGCCACAGAAACCCCTGCCCCTCTCCTGAAATGAGGGACTGGTGTTCTGTTCTTCTCTCGTGAATACTCGTTCACTGGCTCATATGAATACTTCCCCTTTCTTTTCATTGCTACATCGATGAAATCCCCTTCCTCTCCTATAACTCAGATAAAACTTAAGTGACGATACTTGCGTTTCTCTTTAAACACTGAAAAATTACTTCCGGTGTGCAGGAGGAAGGCTCTTGAGGAAGGGTCAGTTAATCTGTGTATGAGGGGAAACATCCGTGCTGTCAACATCAGTGGTGTTTCATTCTCTTGTTCTTCTGTGTCTGCATTAACAGCACTGGTTTACATATGGAAGGTAATTTTATTTTATTAAGTGCTTTCACGTTCATTTTCTCTTTGTACCTCCCATTGCAGAAACCGTATTCTTCTAGAGCTAGCATATGTTTTCTTTAAAAAAGTAACAGGGAAAAAAACAAACTTGGAATATTAAGGTAAACAAAAAGAAGAAAATTGCCTGTTATCTGACTGTCCACATAGAACCCTGTTGACACTGTGGTGTATGGTCTTTAATATTTAATATATTGACAAACGTGGGTTATACTGTTTGTGTGAACAGCCTCCGTGTTCCCCACGTGTCACAGGTGAACTTCCTTTCATGCCGTCATGTGTTCTACATCCTTTCTAATGGCTGCACAGAGACCCCTGTGTGGCTCTTCCACTGTCTCTTTAACCAGGCTCCTGGTGTTAAACATTTTAAGTTGTTTTTAATTTTTCCTCTAGTAAAAAAGTTTCAAAGAATATCTGAGCAGTTCAGTTTTTACAGATTCCCATGCTGTTTCCTGAGAATGATTTCCTAAATGTAGATCTGTTAGGTCAAAGGGTATGTGCGTCTCTCAGGCTTCTGCTCTGCACTGTCAGATCTCACCCTGGAAGGGTCATCACTTACCAGGAATGGATGAAAATATCATTTCTCTGAGCTCTTTATGAAACTGGATACTGTCAACTTTTTTTTGTGAACATTAAATTGAGAAGTGCAAAGGAGGTCAAATTGCGGTCAAACTTTTCCCCCACCTATTTGTTAGCCATCTGTATTTCTTCTTTTATATTGGTAATTTGCCAGTTCACATTCTTTGCTCATTTTTCTGTTAGGTTAGTAATATTTTTCCTTACTGACTTTTAAGAACTCTTTTTATGTGAGTTTGTATTATTTGCTATAATATTTTGAGCAGTTTGATTTTCACCTTTCATTTTTCTTAATGGTGTTTGGATACAAAGCCTTTTCCATTAATATCTTCATTTATGCATTTATGCATGTGAATTTCACAATTGATAAGTTTCTGGATGTAAATCGAGTCAGCCTAGATGACTCTTAGGGTTCTAGACCTAACAAGATCCATATTTAGACTGAACTTTGAGAAAATGAGCCAATTAATCCTAGGTGTCCTGCTGAGCGTAACTCATAGGACAGTTTTTCTTTCATAAGATCTGAAATATGGAGGTATCACCCTCGGTCATCCTGTAAATAGTGTGTGCCTTGGCATTGAATTTCTAAGCGCTTTCTCCTGGCTCCTGGGAAGGTTAGGAAAGTGAGGGACTAGTTCGTTGGTGTTGACTTAGGCTGCGGACTGCTGAGAACGATGAGACAGTCTCCAGCACCACCACCACTACCACCACCACCACCACTACCACCACCACTGGGCTCCAAATGTATGAGATGAGAGAGAGCCTTTACTACCTAACAAATAAGTTGGAACCCAAGCACGGGCCATTCATAAGCACCATCAGAAGGTCCATCTTTGGTGGCATTTTTCAGATAGAGAGCCCCACTTTGCAGAGCCCCTCAGTCACAGGTGGGACGTACAGGGCAGCTTGCTCACTCTTTGCGCTTTGGTTCTTTCGCGGGTCACACTGCAAACTCCTTCCATTTGGGGCCTTCCTTAGAAATGCGCCTTTTCAAAGATCTGCAAACAGTACATCTTGAGAATGTATCACAGATGTTTTTCCTGACTCTGCATAAGTTGTTTTTGATGGGTCCTTTGAATGGACCTTCCTACCGTTCCTTGTCTCAGGCTGACTTTTGTTTCTGTCCCATATTGTCATTATTTCCTGCTTGTTAGGGACTTAACTTGTGAATTCCTCTGTGGATGACCCGCTGGGCAGATCTACTGCCATCTCTGTTGGCTTCATGGTCCAGCAGAGTCAAACCAACCATTCTCATGCTGTTATTTGACCATCCATCAAAAACCCTTAGAGATATAAAATACTCATCTCTGAGAAGTTATCTCTAGAATTAGTAAGAGAAATCCTAGAGATATGAGTATTAAGTAGTGAAGATAAATGGGATAAAATATACGAAATAAATGAAAACCTGCAGCGTGCCCCACACTTACTCACCATGGTGAAAAAAGAGGGCTCAGTATAGAGCTGGTGGCACTGGTGGTATTCTTACCAAGCTTACAAGGGCTTGTTAGAAGGATGTTTGCAGTATCATTATAGCACTTTAGTCTGTGTTCTTTTGAAGCCCAGGTGGAACCCAGCTAAAGCAAAAGAAGTTCTTACATGAAAGGGGTGTGCAAAACAGTGATGTTGATTGTGTGTCATCACGGAGGGACTAGTGAGAAGTAATCCGAGTTATTGACAATCTAGGACCATCTCCATTGTCTGCAAATTCTACAGTAGAAAGTGTAGGAAGCCTCAACAGTCCTTTAACAACTTTATTCTTAAACTGTGGGTTAAGACAGTGGCTATTGTGAAGTCACGCCAAGAAATTATTAGTTACAGCTATTGCATAAGATAATATGAGGAAGAAATACATACTTGAGGCACTCTCAGAATGTTTGGATTATTTTAAATATCAGAAAAAGAAAATTATAGTTCTAACTACAGAGATTAAGCCAATTCTTTTTGTTCATCTTCTAAAATGCTTTCCATATATCTACAATTATTGGGTGTACAGAATAGGAGCTTACTCTCTGTGGGAACAGACAGACTAGATCAGGATGGGCAGAGATCTCGAAATGAGACATGCTAGGATGGTCCAGAGAGCATCCTGATGGTTGCGAGATGGCAGCTCCTGTCCTCCTGGACAGATTCCGGAAGCAAGTGCAGTGCCGTGGTTTACGTGGGCAGCTGGGACTGGGCACTATGGCAGCCAGTGATGGGAACCAGCCCTGGCCCGAGCTTCAAGGGAGGATGGTACACCTGAACCCCAGTCGGCAGAAAGAGGGATCCTGTTCAGTTCATTCCACAGAGTTATCCCAATTGGAGTAAAATCCAAGGCCCACTTTATACAAATGTAGGAAAAGCTCCTGGTTACAAGAACTGGACAGACAGGTCTCGGCTGCAAGGCTAACTTGACACCAGGTCTTTTGGCCAAGGAGACTAGAACTCCTTAAGTCCCCTTCAGTCCACCTCCGGCCCCTAGGATAAGCCATGGGTCCTGGAGGTCCCTGGTCCTAAGGCAGGCTGAAGGCAAGAGCCTTGCAGGGATGTCAAGGCTGATGACAGTGGCCTCAGCCAAACTCACAAGGCTCAATCTTCAAGGTTTGGCCTCGGCGATTCTTCATGTCCTTTCATGTTGATGACAAGGAAAGAGTATGATCTTCCCCTTTGTTCACTAGATGTTTGCATTGTTACCGTTTCACTCTTGCACAGAAGATGACCAGGGAGCCTCTGCCCGGCTCCCCCTTCCCTTTCACTTGAGGGTCTCAGATCCATTCCCCACACAGTGGGTCGGACCCTGCCCCGTGTTTACTGCTGTCATCAGGTACCAGGGAGAGGTCGGTGCCACCACCTAGCGTTCCTCTCCCACCGCCGGGGCAGGCTTCCACTTCCGAGTAGGGGGAGAGAGAGGCTTGTGCTCTGGCAGCGGGACAGCGGCACCGATGGTTGTTCAGCTCTCTGGTCACCAGTATAGTTTTATTTCTTGGGGGAGGAGTGCTGAGCTGGAAATGCACCGGCATGAGTATTAACCTATCCTATTAAGTGCCACTTTTTCTCTACCTCTCACATTGGCTGTGGTAAAATCCCTGCCCACCTCCCTGCCCAGGACACTTCTGGCGATGTCGACAGTTCAGTGCCCTGTGAAAGCAGATAGGCCGTGTGGCAGCTGAGTTTCCCCAAGCTCCCCGGCAGGCTTACTGGCAAAGTACAGAGTGTCTTTATCCTTCATTGAAAGTTATGATTTCCAATAAGGTCGGCTCTCTTTTTGCTTTAGTGTATCCTCCTCCGCCCCCAAGTTTTTCCACAATCTTCCCATTGAGGGGAAGTTCAGGGGTCATTTCTTGAAGAATGGGGATACCATAAGGTCACATTTTTCCAGATCTCCTTCTCAGTCCAAACCAACTCTGTCCTCACGTGCCTGAAAAACAGGATTCGTGCAGCGAAAGAGTAGATCTTGGATAAACCACCCAGGTTAACAGAGGTGGTCACGTCTCATATACATACTTCCCAAGTAGAAAAACATTGCATTACATAAGATTCAGTCCTCAAAAAACGTCTTCTTGTGAGTGTAAGTTGTTGTAAAGAATTAAATTATGCTGGAAAATAATCAGGTGTTATTTTATCTTGAAGACATTTTAATTTCAGTTAAATGTCAGGAGACAAATTAAATCCTAAGTAAAGCTTAACCTAAAATAACATTTGAAGGCTGGGTTTTTGAGACCAAGGGGAATGTGACCACGGCTTGTTTTCATTTCTTTGTGCTTTCTTTTATACACCGTAGGCAACAGCATTATTGAAAAAAGGCCTCACAGGAGAGCATAAGGATAGGTCGGCTGTTCACAGCAGCGAATCATCTTGCAGCTTGCCATCCCCTCTGAATGACAACAGTGGAATGAAGAACGGAAAGCCTGCTCTGTGGCTCAGCAGTGTTCCTACAAGGGAACAAGGTAGCTATTGTTAATGGTCTGTCCGCAGCGAAACTGCGTTCAGAATCAATGTGACATCCTCTTTCTCAAGGTGTGCCCGTAAAATAAAGCTTCTAAGGAATACCTGTGATTCAATATGCATGACATGTTACTTGTTTTATACCACCTTCCAGAAATAGGTGTTTCAAGACTGGGAAACCTAATTGTAGGTCTGCAGTTCTGCTGAATTTCCAATAAAATATGTTTTTGTAAGTTATGAAATCTTAACAGAATTAACAATTGACAGTATATACTTTTTGATCATCCCACAAGGATGAAGATGATTCCATTAAAATGATACCATAAAGAACTGAAGTTTTTGATATCACCTAATAGAATTTACTCAAGATTATTAAACATTCTTTTTAATTATAATTGAACCTTATAAAAGTCTAAACAGATGATTAAGAATCAATGAATTTATGACCCCAAAATTTAATAAGCAATTTTTAGTATCTAGAAATTGTGATTATTTTAGTGTTACTGTTAAGACGTGCCAGTAAACCGCTATAATGGCATTTCCAAGACAGCTGTGAGTTGCTCAGGATATGGTCAGAAGTTGATAATGTGCACAGGACCTCAGGCCCACTTGTGTTAAGCCCCACGCAAGTCTGATAGATGTAAGGCTAAATTATTTTGCATGAAAGCAGCATAGAGATACCTTAGCTTTCAAATAGGTTTTCTTTTAGTAACAGTGTATTTCAGACAAGAGATAAACTAACCAAAAAAAGAAGATGGGGAGGCAATGCAAATAAAAGGGATGGCAGTTAAAAAACCAAACAGACGAAGGCCTATTCCATCCATATAACCTTGGAATACATTTTTATTATCATATATTCGATTTTTAGAAGTTTCCAGTGGCTGCGGAGACGAGAGCGCAGAAGAAAGTGTGGCAGCGAGGATGCCAGTCACAGGTAAGGTCGTGGCTGCCTGAGGGCCTCAGATTCAACTTTCTTATGTAACCAGAACATTTCAGGTTAGTGGTTGTGGACTCCGCAAAGAGCAAGTGCATTCCACTCCCACGTGCTGTAGCAAGGAATCAATCCTGAGGGCATGAGGTGTGAGCTTAGGTTAACATAAAGGAAGGTAGAAAATAACCCTGTCTGCTGAGTCCTTCAAAATTGTTACATGTTTACACGTGTGAGTGTCCCACCCCCCATGAGCCTTTCAGCACCTGCGTCTGTGTGAAAAGGTCAGTCCCCATGGCGAACACCAGTCATTATATGGCCAACTACAGATGTTTCTGATTTCCCTCTTTTCTTTCCTGTAATAATTGAATGTGTCATTATACTGTAATAAGAGCAGGAAAAAAAACTGTGCTGGACAAGAAGCTTGCTTGTGCCTCAGTTACAAAGCCCATCTGATCATTAAAAAATTTTAGCAGTAAAGTTTCATTAAGATCTGTTAAGATTTCTGCACGTGTGTTAGGTTTGTTTAGGTGAAATCTAAATGTCATTACTTATTTTAGTTTTAGAATATCAACAGCAGCAATTAGTATTCTGAACAGAGTTCTTATTTGTCGTACATCTAAATTTACTAGTACCTTATTTTGTAAAGTGGTGTGCTACTTCATTATAAATTCAAAGGTCTGACTTTAAATATTTATACAAGTAAATACACCATTGCACCGAGGTACTGAGGCATGCATCTGCATATGTGTTAGTTTTGTTGTTTATAAGCAGAAGAGAATGGTTTCTTTTATGGCAGTATGATTCATGGCCTGATGATTAATTTTAAACCCATGTATTTAGAATGAACTCTGATTTTGAAAAAGGAGATTATAGTAGAGCAATTATTGTATATATTCTGCATCAGATAATATTTCACTCTAAAATACAGAGGTTTTCTTTTCTTTTAAACATTTTCCCTGGTGATACGTTTATTGCATTTTTATTCTTCATTTTGAGAAAACTCTGATAGAATTCCCTGTTTATTTTTTTGTTAGTAGAGTTAATAGAAGTGTACATGATCCCAAACTGCAGATATCCAGGAAGTCATTTGAATGCTTTCCTTTTGCATCTACCTTTGAGTGCAGGATCTCTAATGACCTCTGAATTTGTTTCAGTTAGAATCCTAAGGGCTTGTTGGGGAGGGACCAGGAAGTGACCTCGTTGCCTATTCTTCCTCATCTGTTCAGTATGAGTCAGTGACTGTCCCCAAATTAATACAGATGTAGTTTTCCCGTGGGACTTTTTAACTGCGGTACTATTGACATGTAGCATTACATCCGTGTCAGGTGCACGAGGTAATGGTTCACTGTTTGTAGACGTTGCAGGATGATCAGCACAGTCAGCCTCGTTAATCTCCGTCACCACATGTAGTTACAGTTATTTTTCTTGTAATGAGAACTTTTAAGGTTTACGCTCCCAGCAACATTCAGATATGCGGTACCACAGTGTTAACTGTAGTCACAGTGCTGTACGTTCCATCCCCAGGACTTACTGACTTTATAACCGGAAGTTTGTACCCTTTGACCCCCGTCACCTGTATCACTCACCCCCTACCCCCACACCAGTAATCTCCAGTCTGTTCTCTGTATGTCTCAGAATTTCTTCATAAGAGAGGAGATAGTCAAGTACCAGGGTTTCAGATCTTTCTTCTCTTCACGTGGGAAGAGGTGTGATGTACCTAGAAGTAATACAGACTATTTGCCATGAAGGTTTTTTTTAAGAAATTGTCATTGATCCATCAGTAGTTCGCAGTTAAAAAAATGCTTTGTGCCTGTTATAGGCCAAAGAAGTAGGCATGTAAAATAACCTGGGGGATGTGAAAAAAGCGTTACGAAGCATTTTCTTAGTGGGAGCCTTGCTGTTCTGCGCCCTGCCACCACACCCCTCCTCCTTGGCACGTCCCGGCAGGTTCCTGCCGGAGGCCTTGTGCACCTCTGCTTTGCATATTCCATGGTCTCTGCGTATTCCTTGGTTGCGTCTGTCGTTGCAGCTGCTTTGATCTCCAAGTTCTTGACCTTCATCTCTTTACTAAATGTTTGTGTCTTTTGCCATGATTATTTGGAGATTTGGCCTTTGGTGAAGTAAGGCAGGTGTATCGTTTGATTTAAGATAATGTTAGGAGGCCACCTCCTCCTTTGTAATAGTTCTGTTGAGGCTCTCCTGTCTGTATGGGCCGCAGTCCTTCTGGAATATTCCAAAGAGAAGGAACATTTGTGAGGCTGCCCTCTGGGAGTTGAGGAGATGTGGTGGTGGATCCTGGGCTTTGGCATCAGCCGTTGTTGTCAGCGCTTTACTTCCTGCTCTGTTTCTTCACCCGTCTGAGCCCCTGACCTGGGCTACTTTAGTGTAACTAAACCCAGGTGATGTCAGAATTGAAAGTGACTTGTTAAAGCTGCTTCCTGCATCGACAACCAGCAGGTTACAGTAGTAAATTTGGACGGTTCAGAAGTGTTCATCCTCAGGGTGCTTCTGTGTGATTCTGCTTTATAGCCATCTCCCAAGGGGTATGGTAGAGAGAGGCCACCCGGAAATCAGGGTCCGGCACAGGAGATTGGGCAGAAGCTCTGAAGTTACACCGTTTTCAGAATGATGAGGGTCCTGGGAAAGTTTAACCTGAGAAGGGCACAAAAGCTATCCTTAAATATTTGCAGGGCTGCCAGATTTACCGAGTATAGTCATAGAGTGTAGCTCGGGGGCCCTGTTAGTGAGTGTTGCAGCGAAGGAATCCACACCCAGTAATGGCAGAACTCTCTAGCTTTTTTAGTCGGGTGTCTTCCAGGCTTGAGGTTCTGTGCCAGGGCTTGAACCGTGGCAGGAACCTGCTCTCTAGAGGGGCTCCGTGGAAGGGTTCTTGCTTCTGGGAGCACTGACATTGCTTCTAATGCTAAGCCTGTGATTCTCATTCTGTAGTGAAGGGATCAAATGAGCCGACGTTCTCATTCATTTCCCTTCTTATTGCATATCCCCACAACTTAAAGAGTTTGCTGTCGCTCTGAAGGCATTGGCCTTGTTAGTCGCCGTCATGGGGAATGTGAGTTTCACACTAGTTCCTGTCATCTGTGCGGAGACTTACGTACACACCCTCCTGCACACACACCCACGCACACAACCACAGCCTGTGATCTGCTTGTTAACACAGGCTACCCCTTCCTTTAGTCTGGTTGTTCACACTGAAGAATCCAGGTCAAAATCAAAGATTAATGTGATTATCTATGAGTGTGTGGTTTTCTTTATTTAAGAATAATATATAATTTGCATATATGTTACACCTTTACTTGGGCTGAGTCCAGGGAATACCAGGGACAGCCAAAGGCCAGGTCCCTGCCCTCCTAAGCCTCCATCGTCTCTAACCTTCGCAGGAGCCCTGCAGGTAAGCAAATCATCCTACAGATGGTCCAACATACTTGGAAAGATTGAGAGCCCTGTTCAGTGCCATATAGCCAGTGTGTCAGATCTTGAATCACACTCAAATTTCAGGAATTAAGCCCTGAAGTCCTTCCATCCCACCACGCAGCCTCTTTTGTTTTATAAGAGAGGTGCCTGCATGAGGGCGTCTGAACCAGTTAAACATCGGTTTGTATCTTAACAAAAGATGAGCCCTGCAAGGACGATTTTGAGAGTGATGATGAGCAAAGCCTGGAGAGGTGGGCAGCTCTTGAGGATTTCTGAGTGTGGACTGTCCTGGGGTGGCCCTTGTAAAGGGGAGTTGAGCCTGTACCCCTAGGCGAGCCTGAGACCACGAGCGGGTACAGGACAGTCAGGTCAGTGTTTCCCTGGAGCACTTAGGCCAGGATTGAAGCCATGCTTGTCTAGATTATGAGAGAAAGTCTCCCTCTGAACTACTCATACCCCCAAAGTAAAATTTCCCACATTGGTAATTTTACTGGTATTTATACTAAATTTACCTTTGAGGATTTGGTGAGTTTTAATTTTAGTAAATGATGCAGCTTATGCTAAATGTCATAAAAACCCAGCCCCGACACAGTATCTGGCACACATGGGCACTCATTTCATCAAACGAATGAATAAAAATGAAAGTCCTAAGGAGTTTCCTTAAGCGCTTGTTGATTTAGGCCAGAACACCGTCTTCTTTCCATCAGTCACTCCACCGGTACTTTCCCACCCACGTGCCCATCCTGGCAAAACTCATCTCCTTAAGCTCCATGTGAAAAGGGCTCTCAGCTTTTATCTCAAGAGGATTAAGCCTCTAAGAATGTCCATTCAGCCTCTCATTCTTTTGACATCAATTCTCTTGGTCAAGCTGTGTTGAAAGTGGTTGCCTGACGGTGCCATTTCTCACTGATATTCTTTGGCAAGCTGAAATATTCCAGGTCAGACTGAGGTACGTCCATTTAGAAGCTCTGTGGGAGGTCAGCCTAGATTTGCAGGATGCTTTTGGGGCTGTGGGCAGGGCTTCCCCAAACATCATGGCTTGAGTTTTCCATCAGATTGGGAAAAGGCTGGAAATACACGATGGCCGCGTTGTCACCGGTGACTAGATTTATCCTGGGAGAGAAAACTGCAGTGACAACTGAGGACTGCGGAGTCCAGTGGCAAAGCACTTCTACTCCTGAGGCTTTCCTGAGACTGCGCCTCACCAGTTCTGTCCCGGAAATGCACAGTCAGGTCAGGATGCCTTACTTGCTGTGCCTGGGGAAGGGAGCCCAGGGAAGCACCGTGTGCTGCTGGGTTGGCCCTGGCCCCGTCTCTGTGGCAGGGGTCCGGCTGCTCATGACAGCAGAGAACTCCTCACTCAGGACGTTGCAGGCTGGTGGTGCCTGTTTAACGTGGTCGTGGAAGAATGGAAGGCACCTTTCTGAAGAGCTCTTGATTGGGTGCTTTCAAGGAAATGAACTCAGAAGTGCCTGAGAAATTCTCCTCAGTGGTTGCACAGCAGAATCCCGTGTAGAGCTTTAAAACAGACCCACACCCCAGCCACACCCTGGACCGGGTGCCCCAGAACCGCCAGGCCTGAGCCCCAGGCATCAGTCTTGTGTAACACACCAGGTGACTCCCCGGGTTTGAGAACCGTGGAGCAGGGGATCTCAAAGCCGAAAGAGCCCTTGTAGGTCATGGTGTGAAACACCCTTATTTTATGCAAGAGACTTGAGTGGAGAGAGGGGAGAGGTTGGGCTTTAGATATTTCAGTACAGTCACGGGTCAGAGAGGGTGTGATTTCCCTAGGGCTGCTGTGGCAAAGTGCCACGAGCTTAGAACCACAGAAATGATTTCTCTCACAGTTGTGGGTGCTAGAAGTCCAAAATCAAAGTGGCAGCAGGGCCCTCTGAAGGCTTCCGGGAGCATCCTTCCTGGCCTGTGGCAGCCTCTGGTGGCTCCTGGTTTGTGGCAGCGTGACTCCAGTCTCTGCCTCCGTCCTCACGTCGCCACCGCCTGTGTCTCCGTGTCCTCTTCCCAGCAGGACAGCAGTCACTGGATTTAGGGCCCAGTATAAATCCAGGATGAGTTCATCTTGAGATCCTTAGCTAATTACATCTGCAAAGATCCTGTTTACAGATAATGTCACATGATGAGGTTCTGGGTGGTCGTGAATTTGGGGGAAACACTAGTCAACCCGGTACAGGGGGTGGGGAGGGATTTCTTCATATTTCACACTGCCGGCTTCTGGTTCATCGTGTACAGTGATTGTTCCTGGCCCTACTATAGATGATGATGATGATGATGAGAATATTATTGTCTTTATTTCTGAATCTTCTCATTTTATAAATCATTGAGTACAAATTGCTAGAAAGTTGCTTTTAAAGACTATTTAATTATGCCATTAAGATACAGCTTCCTGGTCAAAATTACTCAAAAGTTAAAGATTCCATGACCTTGAGAGTTGAAAATTCACCTCCCATGGCTGAGCAGTGTTACATGGTTAGGAATTTTCATGTGAAGTAGTATCAGCAAAACTGTTTCAGTTCAGTTTTTAAACGTTCATTAAAGGTCAGTTACAAGCCTGGCACTTATTTTCAGGTGTAATGGTTGAACTGCCCCATAGAAATTCAGAATGTGATGGAAACACCTATTTCCTGAAGCATCTCCAGGCAGCTCATCTGAACGGGGAGCTTTTCCCTTCTCCGTGCATCTGCCCTCCCTGTGCGAGGACAGAGGAAACCTGGACAGGAGGCTCCCAGGCCCAGGATAGCTGGTAGAGTGGTGGTTACCGTGGAAAGTCTAGATATGAAAAGTAATTCCAGTTATGGAGCCGGCCTGTGTGCCCCACGTTCACCTAGACGTGTGGCTCTTTTTTTTTTTAAATTTATTTATTTTTGGCTGCGCCGGGTCTTTGTTGCTGCACGCAGGCTTTCTCTAGTTGCGGGGCGCAGGCTTCTCATTGTGGTGGCTTCTCGTTGTGGAGCACAGGCTCTAGGCACGTGGGCTTCAGTAGTTGTGGAATGCGGGCTCAGTAGCTGTGGCGCACGGGCTTAGTTGCTCCGCAGCATGTGGGATCTTCCCAGACCAGGGATCGAACCCGTGTCCCCTGCATTGGCAGGTGGATTCTTAATCACTGCGCCACCAAGAAGTCCCGTGTGGCATTTTTTTTTTTTAATTCCTAAACATAGATGAGTTTTTTGTATTTTCAGAGTTGTGAAAGCACCCTTAGCCTAATAGTTTCTTGTTTTAATTTGAGTAGTTTGCTAGACAAGTGATTTCTGGGTTTTAAGTAATAGTATTTACCTTTAGAATTAATTTTAGAGTTACATCCCACAATTTTTGTTTTATTTTGCAGAGACAACTGGGTTTGCTCCATCAGCAACACATCTAGTGCAGTGTGAATGAAAAATTGGCATGGGTGCAGAAATACATGAAAAGCGATAGCCCTGGGAAACTCCTGGGCAGAAACTATTTTTCGAATTTAAGTTTAGAATTTCTACACGCTTCCTACAGGAATCAGTTATCCTTCCTGACTCAGAGATGCCCAGTTCTTTGTCGGTTCAGGGTTGCTTTTCTAGCTGTAGTATGGCATTGTTTGCATCTCCTTTTGTTATTCCCTCTCTTCTTTTCTTCACCAGGGATTTCTGCGAAAGCCAGGCCGAGCCTCTGCCTTGGAGATGGAGACACCCCTCAGAGGCTGGGGAACCACGTGTTTATCTGGCTCTTGTAATGGGTTGTTAAAAGCACTTGTTCACCAGATATTTTCTTTTTCTTTTTCTTTGTAGATTTAGAAGTATTTTAGCAGGTGTACATTTGCATATAAAAGAGAATGAAAGATAAGAAGTTGAGGCTTTTTCTTTCTCTCCTCAGCATCATCCCTCTCCTGCCTCCCTTTATTCAGCACATTTTCATTTTCTTTCTCTGTTCCCATTTTCTAGACAAAATGCGTATCAAAAAGAAAAAAACAATCTCGGTGATCCGTCACCACTTGGCAGGAAGATAGGTGATGGGGTTCAGCCAGCTTGTGTAACAGAGTAAGGAAAAATATGTTTCTCTCGTTGTGTCGTCAGTCTGGGGTTGATAGCTAAGGGTAGATTTTCACCCCTGGACCCCTTGCCTTATTTTGTATTTTCAGCCGCAAAAGTTTCTACTTTTGAAACTCAGTCTCGACGCAGCTTTGAGTGTGTGATGGAAGCCTGACTGAGCAGCCCAGAGCTGGAAGCTTGCGCCTGCGTGTACATTACTTCTGTGTGCGCCAGAGCATCTAGTTGAAAATCATTGTATTCTTAGAAGTGCTTGTTTTATCTAATTGTTTGCACTACTCAGTATTTTTCTGAGGGTTTGACATTACTGACGGGAGGAAGTATTTCTCTGGAGTTCTGAGTCACAGGCTACAAAGTGAAGCCTTAAGGGTCCACCCAGTCCTCGAATTTGCAGACTTACGGTGTCCATGCAGTTAAGACTCAGGTCTTTTCACCTTGGAAATATTGGTATATGACCCTCGTCCCGACCTTGTTTACAGCAGGCCAACTGGAACCTCCAGCTTTGTTGCTTTCGCTC
This sequence comes from Balaenoptera ricei, assembly GCF_028023285.1. NCBI lineage: Eukaryota > Metazoa > Chordata > Mammalia > Artiodactyla > Balaenopteridae > Balaenoptera > Balaenoptera ricei. Next base: position 46,918,400 of record NC_082653.1, on the reverse strand, counting down.
CTCTGTCTGTTCACTCATTCATTTAACAGCTGAATTTGCAGGGCTACGCCGTGCGGCTTTCAGCCACTTGATTCCTCACTGTCCTTCTTCCCTCCAGAAAAGCCTGGGCCTGAAGTGCCACAGACTTCAACTCTGTGGCTTTGCTTTATGCCGTTGGCGTCCTGGCCAAGTCTTCTAGGCTGTTCCAGGAGAATGTCTGAATTGTTTGAGCAAAAAGTATACTCTTGCTTCCAAAAATTCTGGAATCTGGTCCATTTGATACAGACAGCACCCTAGCAATTTCCAGACAGCTGTTGCAGCCTCCTTGATCCTATGTCCCGGGCTACGTCAGCTCTTTTAGCGGAGAAAGCTATCCTTAACATCTAGCTTGTATCCCTTGGCTGAAGTTTTGCTCTTTAGTGTTCTTGTGCCACATTCAGTGAACACAGAAGAAGTTGCTGACCGCCGTCTATTTTCAAGGTTGCAAGTATGTTCTGTGTGGCCTGTGCAGTGTTTTAATTTTTTCTTAAGCCAGAAGTCTGGCAAGACTAGGCCCGCTTTCCCGGCTGGCAGCAGTCGGCCGTGGCCACAGAACAGCTGTCCCCTCTGGACAGGGTGTGAGCTCTCCCTCCAGCCATGGGGCCCACCCCTCCCACCGCTCCCGTCTGGCCAGAGTCACATGTGTGGTCCTGCCAGGCCCCAGAGAGTGTCTGCACTGACAGTCCTGCCCTGTCCTCTCTGCTGCAGAATCTGTGTACTTGAGCCCCCCTTCCCTTGTTTCTACACAGGCTGTGTAGCCTGTAACCTCTCCTGATCATTTTTTTAACCAAACCTTGATTTTGTTTTTCCTTTCTGGGTCATCTCTCAGTTCTTCGTCTGCTGTTTTGTGCAGCTCTTCTGACTAAAGTAAGAGTGAATAAGGGTATCAGGTGCCGTGGGAGAACGACTCCAATCCTGAGCGTCTGCTCCAACCCCTCTGGCTGCTTTGGGGTCGCTGGTCCTGCCTCAGTTAGTGTTTATTCCTCCAAGGGAGTGCACGTAATCCTTTCACCTTTTAAACCTCACTGCGCTGAAACCATTAAGAAGCATGCATTGGAGGTGAGGGCAGGCGACGTGCCTGGCGGTCCTCAGCTGGATCGTGCCAACCCTTGATTACTCGGGTCAGGGCCGCCACATCCCACATAAAAACTGTCCAGACGGCCGCCAGTGACTCTGCTTGGAGAAGGACCACAGGAGGTTTAAGGATCAAATGCCCGTGAGGAGCCGAGGGTGGGAAGGGGGTGGGCTCTGGCTGCGTGGGCGGGAGAGATGAGCTTTCTCCCTCCAAACTGTTGTACCGTTGAAAGCAGACTGAGGCAGCCTGGACGGGCAGCCCAGTGAGAGAGTCTGAGTCCTTCGAGAAGGATGGGCAGGCCGCCAGTGTGGGAGGCATGTGGAGGTGATTTCCGAGCACTAGGATGGCCCCTGGGCTGGGGTGACTCGCTGCCCAGTCCTCCCTCCCAGGCTCAGACCAGCGATGAGATCCATTCCGTCTTGTATTTGGACAGAATACTTAATCCCCCACCCCCAATCTGAAATCACCTCACAACTACTAACCTGATATTTTGCACAAAAATCCTCTCCTGAAAATAAAGAGCACATGTTTTCCTGGTTTCTGAGAAGCCTGAGAGCTGGCTTACTGGAGTCAAATGATTTCCCTTCAGACGGTAGACAGCAGAGCCCAGCTCCAGCTTCCAGCTGCCAGGAGCCTTTGTTCATCAAGAAGCTGCTCTCCTTTCTCTCTTTCTCTCCCCTCTTTCCCCGCTTCCTTCCTTCATTTCTCTTTAAAAAAATTTCTTTCTGTCTTTTGCTATCTTTTCCTTGACCAAATAAGTTTCATTGAATGCAGAAATAGCACATGGTCATTAAAATCTGGATTTGTATCCTAAAAGCTGAAAATCTTCTTGGCTGATCTTTCTAAAATAAAAACAAAACAGCATTTTCATCTGTTTTACAGTGATTCTTTACCTTTTTAGAATTCAGACACTCCACCTTTGATTTTATTACTACCTTACCCCCTCAACAGATTACCTGACATTGAATCTGAGGTGATAAGGATGTTAGGATTAATCGGAGAGTGTTATGATGCACTCCTGTCAGAGCCGCCCTGGGACAGTGGGACTAACCTACAGCAAGAAACACTTTCTATCCCAGCCCACTTCCCCACACACACACAGATGTTACACAAAACAGTATTTTCCCCTCGTGCATGTACTGCATCTGGTGTTTTCTTTATTAAAGTTTTCAAACTATCAATGCTAGTTCCAATGGACACTGATTTCACAATCCAGCAATGTTAAAAGATGTTGCCTTAGGATTTATTATTTTCAGAGTTAAGAGTCCCTGATCTGTGCATATTTTAATTACATAGCATTTACTACTCAAAAATATGATGCTCATTTTAAATACTTATTTTTTATCTTGACTGATTCTCAGTAGGGCAAGGTAAGTTATATTTTTCTCCTTCAGCATGATGGTAGTTTTAACCAGTAATAACGGGCCTTGTGGTTCAGTTCTTAAACTGAACCAGCAAGCACAGGAATGCAGCCGATGGCCAGCCCCTGGAGCTGACACGGGAATCCTTTAGTTAGTGGCCATGTTGAGAGTGTGGCCATGGGTGCTGTTTTGCTGTGTCTCTGCTAAAACTCTATCTCTGCATCCTCCGCTTCACCGAGGAGTCCTTGAGACCTGAGGCAATGGGGAAGCTTGTGTCACTCAGGTCCTTCACGGGACCCTTCTTTAGTATTCTTCCCAACAGTCTTCCCCACTTTAACTTAGAGTAGGGCTAAGGGCTCTGTCGATTGTTTCCTCTGACACGTAAAAGTTTTTAAGTTTGCTGTAGTCCTGTTTGTCTTTATTTTGTTGACTGTGCTTTTGGTGTTGTGTCCAAGAAATCACTGCCAAATCCGATATCCTAAAGCTTTTCTCCTGCGTATTCTGCTAGGAAATTAATAGTTTTAGGTCTTATATTTAAGTCTTTAATCCTTTCTGAGTTGATTTTTGTGTATGATGTAAGGTAAGAACTTCATTGTTTTGCCTGTGGGTATCCTGTTACCTGGGACTTTTTCTCATCTATAGAAATGAAAGCCTACCAGATGCTGAAACAGTCTACCCTTCAGGACAGTGCACACCAAGCTGAAGACAGATTCCAGAAGGCTGAGGCCTCTGCATCACAGCTGTTAGGTAAGCAGGGCGGACAAGCCAGCATCTGGGAGACCCAGGGCTACGGCCAGGGCTGTGTTCAGGGAAGTGTTATGATGCGCTCCTGTCGGAGGTTTCTGGAGTTTGCTTTGTAACAAGTTGTCACCATCTCAGAATGAGCCAGTACTTTTCTAGTCCTTAATGAACAGGAGTTTGGAAGAAGCTTCCCTCCAGGATGTGTGCTGGAGATGGCCTTACAGGCCCTTGGATTCTGCCTGACGTGTCGCAATGGTACCTTGTCGCTAAGCACCACAGGAGACACCCCAAATTCCTTCCCTTCCCACCTCTTCCCAGTTTGTTAATCAGCAGTGGGGAGTGTCATCTGGGCTACCTCCCTTGCCTGAATGATGGGGGATTTGGGGTTCTTCAAATGAAAAGACTGTAAATCCCAGTAAGAGCTCAATTTTAAGCTTAAATGTAGTTCCTTCAATTTAGGATTTTTGTTTTAATTGAAATCTTCTTAGTTTTCTTATACGTTATTATTGTATTTTTATTATTTTTCAGTGGTTTTTGCTTTATCACACCTCTTTCTTTTTTTTTTTTGGTATAAGTCACCTCAACTCCCTTTGTGAAAGTAAACGGATTAATAACAGCAGGAAGTATACTTTAACGACTTATTTTTTTTTTTTTTTGGCTGTGCTGCGTAGCTTGCGGGATCTTAGTTCCCTGAACAGGGATCAAACCCAGGCCCACGGCATTTGAAAACACCAAGTCCTAACCACTGGACTGTCAGGGAACTCCCTCTAATTTTTTTTTTTATTATTATTATTGATTAATTTATTTATTTTTGGCTTTTTCTTATTTTATCCCAGTGGCCTGGGATAGAACCAGGGAAGTCCCCACTCTAATTTTTATATAAACCACCACGCTGGGATTTCACCTATCAGAATGAATTTCTCCTATCAGAATGAATTTCACCTATCAGAATGATTTCACCTATCAGAATGATTTCTTAATATCACATAATTCCCAGTCCATATTCAGATTTCTCAATTGTCTCAAAGATATCTCCATCAGACAGACATTTTTTTGAGGGAGATATTTATGGTACATCAGACTTAGCTGTCTGTCTTTGGAGAGCTATTTCCTAGATAATATTAATGTTAGAGTTACTGCAAAATTCAGTTATTTTGGTTGTTGTGAGGATTCAGTGAGCCAGTGCAGGTTAAATGCCAGCACAGTGCCTGGTAGAGAAAAGCCCCCGGGGAGGGCTGGCCATGTTGGTGGTGGTGGTGATTTGAACTCCGCAAACATGAGACATTGTAGTTTGTTGAGGTATAAACAGGCCTCTGCCCCAATGGAGGTCTGCATCACTCTAGAAAGATACAGCTCTTGTGAGCCCTTCACTGTTTTTTTGTTTTTAATTTATTTTTTTTAAATTTATTTTTGGCTGCGTTGGGTCTTTGTTGCTGCATGCGGGCTTTCTCTAGTTGCAGCGAGTGGGGGCCATTCTTCGTTGCAGTGCGTGGGCTTCTCATCAAGGTGGCTTCTCTTGTTGCGGAGCATGGGCTCTAGGAGCGTGGGCTTCAGTAGTTGTGGCATGTGGGCTCAGTAGTTGTGGCTCGCGGGCTCTAGAGCACAGGCTCAGTAGTTGTGGTGCACGGGCTTAGTTGCTCCGCGGCATGTGGGATCTTCCCGGACCAAGGCTCGAACCCGTGTACCCTGCGTTGGCAGGCGGATTCTTAACCACTGCACCACCAGGGAAGCCCTAGTCACTGTTTGCTTTTCATCACTTTCTTCACATTTGAATCACAGAACCAGAATCCAGAGGGATCTCAGAAAGTATTTATCCAACCCCCTCATTTTACAAATTACCCAAGAGAGTAATGCCTCTTTTGGAGCATTACAACCTATTAGCAGGCATACATGGTTTGGAAGGTGACTCTACAGATGTGATTTTGGTAAGTATATTTTGGATGGCTAATAGGACAGGCTCAAACAATGAGTAAATTTGACATAAGTTGTAGTCCCTTGGATGTGTATCAAAAATTATAGTACTATTAATATGCTAATGATTAACATACGAATTTGTTCATATGACGTGATCCACACAACACGGGTTGTACAGCCAAGCACCCCTCGATTCGGTTCCCTTCCTTCACAGTCAAAATCATACCGTGTGCTTTGTAAGACATTGGGATCCTCGAAGTGCTCCTGGTAGTGTTGGATGGCGTTGGAGTTAGTTGCTGGCTCTGGGGTTTACTGTGCATTCGGTCACGCATCACGTTTTCATTCTCGCCCTCACCCTGACCCTAGGGACTTCTCTGAGCTCCCAAGAGAAGCAGGCGGTGGGTGGGAGGGCCACGTGCCCGGTGTGGAACGTCACACACTGTCACACACTGAACGCAGAGCCACCCCAGATGTAACCATGGATGAGGAGGCAAGTGGCTCATCTCCTGTGTCAGGCGCCAGGTCTCTGTCTCCACACCTGTCTCCAAGGAAGCCACTTTGTTTTCATGTCTGAAAAGACCTGGTCCTGTTAAGCGGGTGCAGACCCTCTAGGGGCCGAACATAGACACATCGTTAAGAGAACCACTTTGCCTCAGAGGTTACAAGTAGGCACGCAGGTTACAGGTTAGGAATGCAGCAAGTGCCTTTCAAGGCGATGCTTATGCACCCTCTATCCGCGATCTTGTTTGACTGCCAGTTAAGAATCAGACTTGTAGCAGAAACGTCCAAGGTGAGGACGCCCAGGAGGCAGAGGTCAGGGATCGCCCTGCAAGCTGGGAGCACTGTGGAGTGGTCTGGTTCCCCAGGCTCCAGGGAAAGGGGGTGGACTGTGCATCTTCCCCATCAGCCTTTGCAGGCTAGTTAAGGAGTAGCCTCGATGGTTTTCAGTGGACGTTCATTCTCCTCCGCGAGAGGGAAAAAGAGAGGATTTGGCAGAGGGGCTTAAAGGCGGGTGGGCAGTAATGTCATCCAGAGCTGTCAGTTGCTTCTGAGACTGGTTCCCAGTTCCCGTTAGCTCGGTGAGCCAGCGCTGCCCACGTGTTATAGCAACTCGAATTATCCAGAGCGTAGTGCCACGGTGGAGACCCATGTGCTCACACACGCATCATGGCCATTTAAAATGGTGCTCTTTGAATGACTTTACTTTTTACGCACTCTGTGTAACTGTCACGGGAAGCCGCCCCCTTCCTTTCCGTGTCATTCCCTGCCTCAGAAGCCCCTCACTTTCTGGGGACAGCTCTTCCTCTGTTGATGTTGGTTTCACTGCGATGGCCACGCTCACTCTCCACGCTTGTGCTTGTCACAGGTTTGAATATTGGCAGCGGTACATTCAAGACAAAGACAACTCACAAGATCTCTTCAGAAGCGAGTTTTTCGTCTAGCGAAGGCAGTCCTTTGTCAAGGTAAAGTCGTGCAAGCCTTTCTGAATAGCGGCAGCAAGACGAGAAATGTCACTCCTCAGGGAATTAAACTCTGGCTGCAGATGATTTTGCTCTGTGACTTGATGGAAGGTTATGGTTTGGGTTTTTGTTTATCTGAAATGACAGTGGAAACTTTAGTCTACCTTTGAAAATATTTGCACCAGAGCCAAGTATTGTTTTGCAGCTGTTGTTTCCTTGGTTTAAGACTCAATTGACACCTCAGTGAACCACAAATTAGCGTCTACAGCTGCTCGCAGTAGGGCTGCTTAGAAACCACACAATGGAGGGTGTCGGAGAGGGCAGAGAGAAAGAGCCAGGCCTTAAAAGAAATAAAGTGGCCTGTTTCTTCTTTCTGAGACCGTGGAGATATATACAAGCAATTGCTGGATATTTGTTTTTGTATTCCTCTTTTTTACCTAGTATTTGGGCTGGACTATTCTTTCCCTTTCTGATACTTTCTTGCTTATTTTCAGATGTGAAAATTTACCTTTTCACATTTGTTAAACTGTAGCACTCCTTGTAAGTTTTTGGAGCAGTGATAAGTGAGTCGTGTGCTAGATTTGTCATCAACATAAAATACTAATCGCGCAATGGCATTGAGTCACTTAGGAAGAATTTGTGGATGGGAGTAGAAGCAGTTGTCTGATGACATACCTACCTTTCCGCTTTGGGCTAAATAGCATTTAAAACAACACAAGTTTGCCTTTTGTAATAACATTTCCCCTCAAAAGATGTCCTGTAGATGATTGCGTTACATTCGAATTAACTGCTCGCCCTGATGAAATTTTAAAACAGGAAGTTTACGTTTGTAATGTCCCGTAAGATAAAATTATTTGTTCAGAATTGTGGTATTTTTACAGTAAAAAAAAAATCTCATTTTCATTTCTATTTTGAAAAACACTACAGTATTTTTAGGACCTGGGATATATTTAAATGAGATTGGTTTTCTGATATTAAGTTCTTACTTTTAGAAACCTGGTGTGTTCAATTTTAGGGACTCATTTAATTTTTAGAAATTATTATCTTTAATATCTTTCATCTCTGTTTTTGAAGGAAGTGAGAGATAATGAATTATGGGACAGGAAGAGTGTTAAAAGTATTATATTTTTATGATTATATTATAAATTCAAGTTCTAGGTCTCCTGAAAGAAATTTAAAAGATAATAAATTCTACAGGTAGTTTTTAGGGTTTAATGTCACCATTTGGCTTAATAATACATCCCTTTAGGTTTTCAAGATTGTTAGAAGTGTTTATTTTCTTTATATTTTAGAGGCACTAAAAAACCCAATTCTTCTTAAACTGTTATTTATATATATATGTGTGTGTGTATATATATATATTCTTGGGGTAATGTTTAAACACATTTAGAAAGCAGTCAGATTCTGTAGAACATTTTCTCAGTCTGATCATTTGACATTTCACATCTTGCATCTATATTTCATTATAAAATCAAACTCCTTTCCCTTTCAATTTTAGGCAGGAGCCTTTTGTTATTACTGTCGTTTCTGCATGAAATTAATTTCCTAAATTATAAGTAATCACATCATCCCCTTTACAGAAAAAAAAAAAAAAAAGAGGCCTTCAAGGAACCCTTGGTTCTCGACAGTTGATAATAATCCAGAGATGAAAGTTCTGGGCATGGAGTGTGTGGGTTTGGTGCGCTGTTTGCCACGGCTGGTTCTTGTGCTGGGTTTGGTGTTCATACGCCGCCTCAGGCTTTTGAGAGCCCGGGGCTTGCTGTTTGTGCCTGGATTCACTGAAATTTCTTAGAGGCTTACATTTAAGGATCCCACTTACTGCAGTCACTCCTCGTGCTTTATTGCTTTTACAAGTGGTCTCGAAACCCAGTACTTGAGAATAAACGTTAACAGTGCAGTACTGCTGTAGCACTTTTAAAAATTCTTCTTTGCTCTATTTTGTCAGTGAGCTGATGAGCAACCTCAAAAAAAAAAAAAAAAAAGACCCTGCTGGACCTTAAAAAAAAAAAAAAAAAAAATGGCTTCCTCTGATGTCCTAGAGACAATAATTATGATGTGCTAGTTAAGCCCAAACTACAGCTGAGGGATTTTACTTTAAAGCAGCGGCTTGGGCGCAAAAATGCATTTATAGCTCTTTGTCTGCACCTCATTATGTGTGGGCCTGATTCATTAAGTAATTGGTTTGCAGTTGTTTACATGAGTATTAAGGCCTTCCTTTCAGCCGCCTTTGAGAGATACATTGTGCAAATGTTGCCTGTGATGAATGCAGAATGAGGACCAGAGGGTCCGTCCTATTGGCTAAACAGTGCACTCTGTTGAAAAGCCAGAGAAAGGGATTGGGTGCTGCTTTGCATAGCAATGACTTTCTTAATAAGCGTTACAGATTAATACACACAAGCTATAAAAGATGCAAAGAGATACTCTTAGCACATTTATCCATGCTCATTTCATTGTGATGGTGGTGGGGTCCCGGTGCTTTCATATTCCGTTTTCCAGAGCAGCGGCTTCAGTGCATGAGCCGTAATAGAATCCGATGTTTATTGTATTATAAATCACGGGCAAGTAGGCAGATCGGCAACAGTTTATTATTAAAGATTCTTTCAGTGTAAATCTTTTTCTACCATTGTATTTGCCTCAGCAAAATCATTTTGTGGTTGAGTGGGGATGAAAGGCATAATGTACGAAGGAGTGAGTCCTAATAGGAAGCTGTTCTCTGAGTAAAGACCACTTGTTCCCTTTTGTTGAGAGGTGCATGCCAGAGCTTCCTCTCCTCCGCAAACACTGTCTCGCCCCACCTTCCCCAGGAAGCCGTTTTCACTCTCCCGGATCCATTTATTCAACAGAGAGCGTATTTTAACCGCCTGCCATGTAACTGCGGTTTACTGCTTGGATTGAGATAACGTTTTACCGAAAGAAAAAGATGTGTGCTTGCAACATAATTGCCTGGGGAAAAGGTAGCAGAAGTCACCCAGCCACCGCACCCTGTCAGGGCCGCTGGTGGCATTTGGTGCCAGCCCTGCAGCCATGGGAGTGGCCAGCGGAGGGCACCAGGCGGCAGCTGCTGCTCTGGTGGGGCCGTCCTGTCTCTTCTTGCCTGATCCTGGGCCGCTTCCCCTGGGATGATAAGGTGAATCACAAGGAACCAGTAGTCCAGAGAAATAAAAGTGAGGTTTTCCTGGAAGTCCTTTATGTTCTGGTATAAAAGCCCCAGTCTCTGTCTCTGGTTTAGCAAACCTACATTCTCCTTAAATTCTACCAAAGTAGCAGCTTCCTAAATATTCCACGTTTCTTGTCATAAGCCTGCCTACTTTATTTTTTCGACACAGCACGAAAGAACAGTCTTTGCTTGATTGACTGAAGGGAAGGAGTAAAGAAGTTGACCCCTAAAAAATGGCATCTGCTGCAGGGCCCCTGGTTGACCATCAGGGGGCACTCAGACTTTGTCAAATTAAAGCTGTCTCAGACCGGTCTGCCTCTAACACTGAAAATTGAGGATTTACAGGGATTTGTTGGAACACTGATTGGGATTTTTTATTTTCTTTCTGAATTTTTTTTTTGCCTTGTGCTTTTCAGAAACATGTCTGTTTTGAGGAAAATTCTAGCTGAAGATGCTGTGTGAGACATTTTAATACTGATTTTAGCTTAGTCAAAATCATTAAACTTACAGAATTCAGAGTGTAGAGACCACATCTTCTCATAAGTTAGTTACTGTTTTCAGGCTTATGATAAGACTCTAGAACTGCAAGGGCTCTTCCCGCTGGGGCCCTTCCTCATCACTCCCGACACCATAGGCCATGTTCTTGGCAGGACCCTCAGAAGCTCATTGCCAAACTTGACGGACGTGGCCTCAAAGCCACAGTAAGTTGGGTATGTTTGTTAATGGGCTGTAGATATTTTTTTCTTTCAAAAATATGTTGCTGACCATGAGGTTGAGAGTCTGTGTCACTAACGTTAGAACATCCCGCCGCTCTGAGGAGCTCCTGTGGCGCACCTCCCTGGGACCCTGTGCTCACCCGACAGCCTCCGTCACCCCTCACATAGCGCGCTGCCTCCTGAGCCCTGGTATGACTTAATGATGAGTCTCCTAGGAATCGTAGGTTTTCCATGCCTCATTTTTGTCTCTACTTGCTGGCCCCACAAAGCAAACCTGAATCCTGGCAGACATCCTTGCCACCTAATTTTGTACTTATGTTGCCCGTGTAGCCTATTTCTAGTGATATTATTAGCCTTTTGTTCATATAAAATGAATAGTCGAGGGAGTTCCCTGGTGGTCCAGTGGTAAAGAATCTGCCTTCCAATGCAGGGGACGCGGGTTCGATCCCTGGTCGGGGAACGAAGATCCCACATGCCGCGGGGCAGCTAAGCCCACGCACCACGACTACTGAGCTCGCGCACTGCAACGGAAAATCCCGCATGTTGCAACTAAGACCTGACACAGCCAAAACTAAAAACAAAATAAAAATTTTAAAATTTTAAAAATTAAATGAATAGTCAACACCTGTGACTCTTTCTCTACTACCCGTGTCAGCAGGATCACATCCTAGGCGTTCACTAGGTGCTGTGCTTAGAATAAAACCTGCTGTTAAGACCCCAGCTGACCATAACTTCTTATGTGTAGCAAGGATGAGAGCAAAAGTGATTTTGATGAGAGTTGTCCTTACCTGTCTGTCCTAATCCCTTATCAATAGCAAGGGAATTTATAAACAGCATCGAAAACTGAGATGGCTTGATGGACAGAGAGAGAAGACATGTGACAGAGCCAGTGTGGCAAAATGTTGACAGGGAGCGTCTCACTGGGGGGCACATGGTGGTCACTGTGCAGAGGGGGAGGTGCCACACCTCCCGGGACACTGCGCAGAGACGGTGTCCCGTGAATGAGACCAGCAGAGCATGCTCACGCCTTAATCTAATCAGTTATCTGTGGTGTCTTACCTGAAAGTGGTTTGTTTGGAAGTAGGACCTCCAGACTAATTGTAAACTTCTAGGGAAAAAATTAAAACTCTGCTCTCTTGGATTCCAGGAGTCGCCCACGAGCAGGCCGGGGAGGGCGGGCTCCCTGGCTTTGCTGCCGGGCGTCAGGTGGTGGCAGCGCTTCATGAAGGCCTCGGCAGCCCTGGCCCTGGGCCTCTTCTCGTTCTGTGCGGCCCGCAGGCTGAGAGAGGTTGTATGGTTTTTAATGGTTGGGAAAAACCCAAAGAAGAATAATGCTGCACGGTACCTGAAAGTTATATGAAATTCAAGTTGCAGTGTCTCTGAGTGAAGTTTGCTTGTAACAAAGCCACATCCGCTAGTTCACACATTGTCCGTGGCTGTTTCCGTGCAGCAGCCGGAGTAGAGTAGTTATGACAGAGACCACAACACCTGAACCACTTACTCACTGGCTCTCTACAGCTCACCTTCGCTGCCTCTGCCTTACACAATGGAGGTGTGACGTCCACACTGTCAGGGAAGGTCAGGCACATCTGATGGAGCACAGGGACCATGGCCCGTGGCTTATAACCTGAACTCTCGCATTCTTACGCTTTCAGAAGTGCATTTGGTTTGGGTTCTCTCTCATTTACGATAATAGCTAAACAGGTTGGCTCTGTCTACTCCGAGAGCTCACACCATCCCCTTTGGCCTTGACTTAGCTTTAGACGTTAGGTGTGACCTGGAGAAAGAAATATTGACCCTACGAGTCATGTGTAAGAAAAATCAACCTTGCACTGCAATGTCACATCGACTAGCAGAGATGATTTCCCAAAGGGAAAAATACTTCCCCTAAGGGGTGAGGATGGCGTCGGAAACACCTGGAAGCATTTTCCACCTTCCTCAGGGGTGAACACATGCGTTTAGTTCTGAAACATGTTTCTGGGAAGACACTTGAACAACCTGATCTGAACTCAGATAGAAGTAGAAACATGCAAATTAAATAATCTAACATCAAATGTTGATCACGTGCCTTTAGGCACGGCCCTATGCTTAGTGAGGCTCATCTATTCCTTCTACACATATCACTGAGCACCTACTAAGTGCAGAGCACTGGGTACCCCGGGGACTGAAACTGGTACGGTGGCAGCTCTCGTGGAGCTGACAGCCTAAGGGCAGTCACATGTCAGTTAGTGACAGAAATGGCTGTGAAGTAGCAAATTCAGTGAGGACTCGGGGGTCGAGGGTGGGGTGTGGGGGATGGGGAGGCTACAGCAGGAGGCCCAACAAAGTCTGGGCGTCAACCTGGGAGGCGCTGTTTAGGATTTAGTTCTTTTGCCAAAAGCAGTGGGAAGGCATTGAAGAGTTTTCAGCAAGGAGGCAGAGGGATCAGATATGTGTTTCGAAAGCTCACCCTTGCTGCCGAGTGGAAAGTGGGTCGGAGAGGACAAGGTGGATGTGGTATCACCAGTTAGGGGGCTGTTAGAAGGTCCAGGCAAGAGATGCTGGTTTGGTCGACCAGGCGGTGGCAGTGCATAGGGGACGGGTGAGGACCCTTGGAAGCGCCTGGAGGTAAACTTGGCAGGACCTAGGGGCTGATTGGGTGTGGGAGGGCAGAGGAGTGGTGAGGGGTTGGGAGGGACTTGAGGCTTGGGGTGCCGTTAGCTGAGACAGGAGAAGGGCCCAGGTTTGGTGGAGGAGCTTGAGTTTGGTTGTGGATGGGCGTGTTGGCCGTGAGACTCTTTGGAGGCAGCCAAGTGGAGCCAGCAGGTGAGCCCTGGACATGCATGTGGAGCTCAGAGCAGGGGCCAGGCTGTAAGGACCTGGCATGTGCTCGCCTGCCTCTATGCCCTTGCCTTGGTCCTGGCCTGGAAATCCTTTCCAGCTCTCATAGTAGAGTCCAGGGAGTGCATTGCTTCCCCTGGGATCCTGCAGCCACACCACCACCCGCCCCGTCATCCACCTGTTCTCTCAGTCCTCCTGCCTGCCTCCTGCCTGTGGTGCTCCTGCCGTCTCCCCACAACCCTACGTGGCTCTTACTATTTGAATATCAGCTGGCAAACTAGTCTCTCTCCATCTTTACAGCATTGTTATGTCTGCCTACCCACCCCGCACTGAGCCTGGTGTCCTCGTGAAGTGGGAGCTGGATAGAGAGTAGACACAACCCACAGTGGTGTTTTGTGTGTGTGTGTGTGGGTGTGCATGCACACTTACAGAAGGTGAACTCCGGTTTATACTGTCAGCAGCCACCTGACTGGCAGCGGGGCCGTCCACTCTTCATGGAGAAATGGCATAGGCCACTAGTTGGTCACATCAGATAAACAGGCACTCGCCAAGGAAAGCTGAAAGCGTTTCCTCTAAGATCAGGAACAAGACAAGGATGCCCACTCTTGCCACTTTTATTTAACATAGTATTGGAAATCCCAGCCACAGCAATCAGACAAGAAAAAGAAATAAAAGGAATCCAAATTGGAAAGGAAGAAGTAAAACTGTCACTCTTTGCAGACGACACAGTACTATACATAGAAAATTCTAAAGATGCCACCAGAAAACTACTAGAACGCATCAATGAATTCAGTAAAGTTGAAGGATATAAAATTAATATACTGAAATCTGTTGCATTTCTATACAATAACAATGAACTATCAGAAAGAAATTAAGAAAACAATCCCATTTACCGTTGCATCAAAAATTATAAAACGCCTAGGAATAAACCTACCTAAGGAGATAAAAGACCTGTACTCGGAAAACTGTAAGATACTGATGAAAGAAATTGAAGACAGTACAAGCATATGGAAAGATATACTGTGTTCATGAATTGGAAGAATTAATATTGTTAAAATGACCATACTACCCAAGGCAATCTACAGGTTCAGTGCAATCCCTATCAAAATACCAAGGGCATTTTTCACAGAAATAGAACAAATAATTTTGAAATTCATATGGGAACACAGAAGATCCCGAATAACCAAAACAATCTTGAGAAAGAAGAACAGAGCTGGAGGAATCACACTCCCTAACTACAAAGCTACAGTCATCAAACAGTACATTACTGGCATAAAAACAGACACATAGATCAATGAAACCGAATAGAGAGCCCAGAAATAAACCCACACATATATGGTCAGTTAATCTATAACAAAGGAGGCAAGAATATACAATGGAGATAAGACCAGTCTTTTCAACAAGTGGTGCTGGAAAAGCTGGACAACCACATGTAAAACAATGAAATTAGAACATTCTCTAACATATACAAAAATAAACTCAAAATGGATTAAAGACCTCAATGTTAAGGCCGGATACTATAAAACTCCTAGCGGAAAACAGGCAGAACATGCTTTGACATAAATCGTAGCAATGTTTTTTTGGATCTGTCTCCTAAAGCAAAGGAAATAAAAGCAAAAATAAACAAATGGGACCTAATTAAACTTAAAGCTTTTGTACAGCAAAGGAAACCATTGACAACATGAAAAGACAGCCTACAGACTGGGAGAAAATATTTGCTAATGATATGACTGATAAGCGGTTAATATCCAAAATATATAAATAGCTCATACAACTCAATATCAATAAAACAACCTGATTAAAAAATGGGCAGAAGACCTGAATAGACATTTTTCAAATTTATTGAAGAAGACATAGAGATGGCCAACAAGCTCATGGAAAGATGCTCCACATTGCTAATTATTAGAGAAATGCAAATCAAAACCACAATGAGGTATCACCTCACACCGGTTAGAATGGCCATCATTAAAAAGACCATAAATAACAAATATTGGCAAGGAGAAAAGGGAACCCTTTGTACACTGTTCGTGGGAATGTAAATTGGTGCAGCCACTGTAGAAAACAGTATGGAGGTCTCTCAAAAAACTAAAAATAGAACTACCATATTACCCAGCAATTCCACTCCTGGGTATGTATCTGAAAGAAATGAAAACACTATTTGAAAAGACACGTGCACCCCAATGTTCGTAGCAGCACTATTTACAACAGCTAAGGTATGGGAGCAACCTAAGTGCCCATTAACAGACAATGGATAAAGAAGATGTGGTACATATATACACAATAGAATACTCCTCAGCCATAAAAAAGAATGAAATTTTGTCATTTGCAACAACATGGGTGGGCTTAGAGGGTATTACACTAAGTGAAATAAGTCGGAGAAAGACAAATGCTGTATATCACTTATATGTGGAACCTAAAAAATACAACAAACTAGTGAATGTAATAGAAAAAGAAACAGACTCACAGATATAGAGAACACTAATAAGGACCTACTGTATAGCACAGGGAACTCTACTCAATACTCTGTAATGTAATGACTATATGGGAAAAGAATCTAAAAAAGAATGGATATATGTGTATGTATAAGTGATTCACCTTGTTGTACAGCAGAAACTAACACAACATTATAAATCAACTATACTCCAATAAAAATTAAAAAAAAAAAACTAGATACAGGGAACAAACTAGTGGTTACCAGTGCAGGGGGCTGGGGGGTGGGCGAGACAGGGGGAAGGGATTAAGAGGTACGGATACATTGTGCAACACAGGGAATACAGCCAGTATTTTACAGTAACTATAAATGGAGTATAGCCTTTAAAAATTGTGAATCACCATGTTGTATACCTGTAACTCATATAATATTGTACATTAACTATACTTCAATCAAAACAAAGAAACAGGCACCAAGTTTAAAGGGAGCACTGACAGAGCACAGACTGCCTAGAAAATTATGCCTTCATGGAGCTTGTTTTACTGAAAAAAAAAAAAAAATGTAAATTATGGCAGCTATGGCAAAAGGCAGATTTTCAAACCATAGGTTAGCCAGACTTGACCCAAAGTGACAGAGGTGTGTTGCCAGGGTTTCTTGCATCAGGAGGGCCAGGGTCCCGCCGAGAGAGCAGCAGTGCTGCTGCACGATGTGTCCTCGGCCTTTCTCAGCACTCTTCCCACCTAAAGGCTGGAATCTGCCTTCGCGGAGTAATCTGCAAATGTAAACGCGAGGGAAAACTTCAGCAGGAGCATGAGAAAAACATCAAAATGTCAAGCCATACACAAGTGACTGTTTCTTTTTTAATATCTCGTTGACCATTTAAGACAAACTTTAAAGAATTTGAGAAACCTAAACACGGGTGACAGGAGTCTTGCGTTTTTCTCTACCAGGAGTTAATACCCTTAATTAAGCAAACAGTTTATTTTGAACTCCTTGTTAAGCAGTTGAGTAGTACCGTATTGCTGGCTTAACAAAGGTAAGTGTTTTAACCTCCTGGCCGACTTCTCCCTGTTCCTCAGACCCTCTGCTTTCAGCTTAGCTGGCAGCGCTGAGCTTTGCCCGCTCGGTATGTCCCAGGGCCTGCCTCCTGCCCTGGCGGCCTCCCCAGTGAGCGCCCAGCGTGCGGCCCAATGCGCCCGGGACCCTCCCACCAGAGCATCCGCAGGGCTTTTTGCTTTTAAAACTCGGGGAGTAAATGTAAACCTTCTGGCCCCCCAGTGAGTAATGTGTGCTTCTTCCCTAGCGCGCTCCTTGTAAAACTATTCGTCTGATTGTCTTTATTTTTTCAGGACTTAGGTTCTTTCTTTATTTTCCAGGCATGAAAACAAAAAGAAACTAACTACCAATTTAAAGTCTAAAGGTAAGAGAAATAACCAGAGACCAGACTCTCATTTTGTGTTTTAGCTAAAAGGGTGGTTGTGACGCGTGGTGTCAGGCACCCTTGGGGGCGGCGGAGGCGCCCGCCTGTGCTCACGGGCCCTGCGGCTCTCCTGGGGGAGGACTGGGGGCTTCTCCTGAGAACACGGGTGTCGGGGTCCACGGTGCCCAGCGCTTTAATCTGCAGGTATGACTTTGCAGGGGATCCTGGCCTCCCCCACCCCGCCCCCCGCCATGTCTTCCACATGAAACGTCCTCACCTCTGTCCCCGTCCTCACTGCCACTGCCCGCAGGTACCCACTGCTCTGACCTGAGGGCTCCTGCGGTAGCCCTCCCCCGCCCCTCCCCCAGCCCTGGCTTCTGAATCCCCATCCAGACGTCTGCCTGCTGGGGAAGCAGGGCCAGCGCCCCCGCCACCTGAAGGGTAGAGTCTGGAACGTCCCCTTGTGGTCTGGCCCGGCCCCTGCTCCCAGCCCTGTTCCTCCGAGGTCTCGTCCTCTCCTCGGTGGGTCCAGCCGCAGCCAGCCTTCCCTGGGCTCCACCCTTGTACCTCTGTGCCTTCGCTCACGCCCTTCCTTCTCTGTGACATTCCTGTCCCTTTTCCTCTGCCCAGGGAGCTCCTATGTATCCCTCAACACCCTCCTTCTACACTGGTAGTGGCGTATGCCCTGCTGAGCTTGGGCCGCCTCTCTCTACTCCTGCCTCTGAAACCCTGTTCCCAGCAGGGAACTCCCAGCAGGGAGTCCCGGTGGGACTTGGGGCTTGAGCACCCTCTGCCGCCGTGATCGGGCCACGTACTTACCCTCTCAGCCTTGGGAAAACAGAGGTGTTTGTACTCACCTCGCCAGGTTGGTGCGAGGATTAGATGGGGTCACATCTCAGGAGTCATCGCGGTGCTGGCAGGCCGTGCCTTGTAGATACGGGGGTCAGAGGGGTGGTCAGTGTCGCAGGCGGTGGGCCCACCACACCCTGGCGCTCCAGGCCGAGCCTGCAGCCTCCCCGTCGGGCAGCTTGCGGCTCCACTCGGGGGTTTTCTCTGGCCACAGGAGCCAGGAGCTCCAGGGAGTTGACGCCTGGTTGAGAACAACCCCCAGCCACTGAAGGGTGGGAGTTGGTGGATAAATAACCCCACTTCCTTGCTGGCTTCTGGGACCATCTGAGGAGCGTTCTGAGGTCTCTCCGAGGCCCCGGCCCCAGCCGTCCACTGCCAGCCCTGCTCCTGGTTAACACCCTCTCCACCCCCCGTCCTGCCCAGGGTCACCTCCCAAATGAACTGTGTGTACCCACGCCCTCGTCTCAGTGCAGACCTCACTGCTGTTCCTCCACCGCGTCCCTGTGCTGAGGAACAGAGGGAGCTCGCGGCGAGGAGCAGTCAGGCAAGCTGTTCCCGGGCCCGATAGAGCACCCAGCCGCCCTGCCCCCATGTTTGCCCAGGTTACAGATTCCCATCCTACAGTGCAGAGCTGGGCAGAAGGGAGGAGCAAGTGTTCTGCCACGAGTTCCCATCGTAGCACGTGGAGCACGCAGAAGCGAGTCGTGGGTGCAGCGCTGGCCTGCGCCCCGGGCGCGTCCGCTCAGGTGCACCACCTAGGGCCCCCAGGAGGCCCTTTGCGGGCCACGGCTGATTAAGCCGAGCTCATCAGACTGCAGAGATGCTGAGCAGCTGTCTGGTTTTCTCTTCCAGCCTTCTGGGACGAGTCTGACGACAGTAACTCAGAGATCGAAGCTGCCTTACGTCCTAGAAACCATAACACGTCCACCGATGATTTTGATGATTTTTATGACTTATAAGCTGTAACATCTGTTAGAAATAAAGTCTTCAAACAAACTAAACCCCTGTGTTCAGATGTGATGTTCAAAATAAATGTGTCCCTTTAAGTTTTCTAATTGTTTAATATGAAAAGTTGGGACCATATTGTTATTCCAGTGAAGTTTCGTGACATAACTATGAACTGGCATATTTGCTTTTACGTGTTATCAAAAAGCACAGTGATGAATACAATGCCCGTCAAAATCCAGTTGGTTTCTTTGTAGAAATTGACAAGCTAACTCTAAAATTCATATGGAAATTCAGGGGACCCAGAATAGCCAAAACAGTCTTGAAAAAGTTGGAGGACTCGCACTTTGCAGTTTTGAAACTTACTAAAATGCTGCAGTAATTAAGACAGTGTGGTACTGCATGAAATATTGATTTATATGTAATCTAGAATTGATGATCCAGAAATAAACTCTCACATTTATGGTCAGTTAATTTTCAGTAATGGTGCCAAGACCATTCAGTGGGGAAAGAATGGTATTTTCAACAGATGATGCTGGGACGACTGGACAGCCTCATGCAAAAGAATGCAGTTGGATCCCTGCCTCACACTGTGTACAAACAGTAACCCAAAATGGGTCAAGGACCTCGATGTAAGAGCTGAACAAACTCTGCGAAGGAAACACAGGGGTAAAAACCCTTGTGACCTCGAATTAGGCAGTGGTTTCTTAGAAAAGACACCCAAAGCACTAACAACAGAGAAAAACACTCGTCAAGGTCATAAAAATAAAGACAGAACAGTCACAGACCAGAGGAGACAAAGGGGACGTGACAACTCAGTGAAATGGTGGGACCCTGTGTTGGATCCTTGAACCAAAAAAAAGGGCATTAATGGAAAATTTGGTGAAATCCAAATAAAGTCTAGAGTTTAGTTGATAGTAATGTCCAGTGTTGGTTTCTTAGTTCTGACAAATGCACCACAGAAATGTGAGATAAGAGGAATGTACCATTAGGGGAAACTGAAACTGGGTGAAAGGTACATAAGAACTCTCTGCATTATCTTTGCAACTTCTCTGTAAATCTAAAATTATTCCACACACACACACAAGTCCAGCAGTCAACATGACTGACATTTGGGCGATACTCTTCCAAGCTTTTTGTATGTATATAAACCTTGTAAAAATTCTTGTAAACATTTCTAATTTTAATTCTAAATCTTACCAGGTTTAGATGATTTATACCCACTAAGAAAACAAAAGAAGCCCTTCAGTCAGGACGCTAACTAGATATTGCCAGTGATGCTGATGGAGTATACAGAGTCCTGCCTCTGATCAGCTTCTTCTAGAGACCACAGGCTGTGACCACTGATGGTGGTCCAGGAGGAAGCCTCAGTTGGTGCTGGCCTTCAGCACTAACGTGTCTTACACTGAATCGTGGTAGGTAGGGCAGGCCTGGGGCCCAGCGCCATTAGCAGGCAGAACTTTCCAGCTAAACTTTAATGCATTTTTTTTTCTTTTCAGTTACTTTCTATTTATCTCCGGTGACCCTGGTTTAAAATGTAAAGAAGTGATATAAATTTTCCTTTTCAAATACATTTTAGGGGAAAGCAGATAATTGACTTTTAAAAAATATACAAAGAGGGGCTTCCCTGGTGGCGCAGTGGTTAAGAATCCACCTGCCGATGCAGGGGACATGGGTTTGAGCCCTGGTCCGGGAAGATCCCACATGCTGCGGAGCAACTAAGCCCGTGCACCACAACTACTGAGCCTGCGCTCTAGAGCCCGCGAGCCACAACTGCTGAGCCTGCACGCCACAACAACTGAAGCCCACGTGCCTAGAGCCCGTGCTCCGTAACGAGAGAAGCCACTGCAATGAGAAGCCCGTGCACCGCAACTAGAGAAAGCCCACGCGCAGCAACGAAGACCCAACACGGCCAAAAATAAATAAAATAAATTTATATTAAAAAAATATGTATATACAAAGAAAATGATAGTACAAGTGATAGGAGGGCAAGGCTGGCTGGCTGGAGCTGGGAGCTCTGCTCACCAACAATTCCCTCATCTATTTTGGGGTCTCCGGTGGGGTTGAGCTCTTGGGGAGGCTGTGCGCTGGGCCCATGGCTGGTCTTGTTTCCCAGGTAAGAGCAAAGTCACAGCCTAGGTTAATAAACTGTGTTTTCCTTTACTCTCAAGACGACTACCACACTCACAAGACCTCTGACACCAGATGCGGGGTTTTTCCCCATCTCAACCCATTCTCTTGACACCAGCTGCTTGTCCTGTGATTCAGTTCCGTTCTGACGGTAACTGGAGTTAGTGCGGTCCCCACAGGTTCACAGCTCAACCCCACAAGGCTAACTCCCACTTCAGACGCCAATCATAGGTAGTAGGTCCCAGATTCCCAAAACCTTCATCTGACTAGTCTGTAAGGTGGGTTCCTCACAGCCCCTCCTTGGGTTTGATAATTTGCTAGAATGGCTCATAGGACCTACTGAAACCCTTACTTACATTTACTGGTTTATGATGAAAGAACATGATGAAGGCTAGGGCACAACCAGATGGAAAGATGCATAGAGTGGGGTCTGGGGAAAGGGCACAGAGCTCCCATGTCCCCGCTGGTGCACCCCGCTCCTGGCACTGCCATGTGTTGAGCAACCCGGAAGCTCTGCGAATCCTTGGTGCTTTTATGGTGGCTTCATCAGGTAGGCATGATGGATTATTAACTCCACCTCCAGCCCCTCTCTGCTCTCCAGAGAAGGGGAGCAGGGGGCTGAAAGTCCCAAGCTTCTAATCATGGCTTGGTTTTTCGAGTGACCAGCCCCACTCCTGAAGCTCTTCAGGACCGCCCCCTCCCCGCCACCCGAGTCATCTCATTAAAAAAAAGATACTCCTTTACCCATGAAATTCCAAGGGCTTTAGGAGCTCTGTGTCAGGAACCGGGGACAGAGATCAATATATATTTCACAATCCATTTTTCTCACGCTAGTCTTCCAACTTATAAATCAAACTTTGCGAGGTTGGTTAATGTGATGAAATCAATCCCTGGAACCCACAGTGTTAAGGATTCAACTCTAGATCTGGGGTAACCACCACCCCAGCTTTACCAACTGAAGTTCGGATACAGCTTGATCAAGCCTTTCCTGACGCTTCCTGTGTGCCAGGCTCTGGGGGGGCCAGTCATTGGGAGTACAGAGCTGGATCTGACACAGTCACTGAGCTCGGGCGCCCTCACTCCAACAAGGGCGACAAAGCCTGAAGCACAGCACGTCGTGCATGGTCCCTTACGGGAGATGCCTTTGTCCCCGAAGTTCTGAGGAATGAAGAAACTATTCCTCCTGCGGCTGAGTTAGGGACCTTTCACGTGGGTGGTGACATTTGCACGAGACCTGGTGGAGCTGGGGGAACAAGGAGACTCCAGGCAGAGAAATGACCCCCACAAGGCCCAGAGGCACAACAGAACTTGTGCAAATGAAACAGTCCTCACGGGAGGCTAGTGCAAGACACACGTGCAGCAAGGATGAGGGCTGGAGGGGCGCCCAAGACAAAGTGGGGCTGCAGATTGGGGGTGAGGGGGAAGCTACAAGGTGTGTGTGGTTGATGGGCTATACGGTTGTCCCCAGAGAAGATCCAGACGCTGGAGCAGAGCGTTCAAACCAGTGAGAGTTTTGATATAAGAGCAACTTATGAGCAACTTCAAAAATCAGCAGTATGGTGACACACCAGGAAAGCCAGTTTGAAAATAATTTTTTTTTTTTGGCTATGTCGCGCGGCATGTGGGATCTTAGCTCCCCGACCAGGGATCGAATCCACGCCCCCTGCAATGGAAGTGCGGAGTCCTAACTACTGAACTGCCAAGGAAGTCCTGAAAATAATTTTTTTAAAGATGCCATTTACAGTAATAAAAATTACATGTCAAAAATCTTTAAAAATTTTAAGAAATTAGTGAAAGACAAAATTTTAAACATCCATTGACAACAGAGAACTACATGTTCATGGATGGGAAGATTCTATCTTAAAAGCACGAGTTCTGTCCAGATTCATCCAAAAACTCAATGCTATTTCAATCAAAATCCCGACAGGTCATTTCCGGAAGTTGACAAGCTGCTCATTAAACTCGGAAGGAATTTAAAGGTCCAAAATGGCCAAGACAGTTCTGAAGAATAAAGAAGAGAAGGTCTTCCCATAGCATATGTCAAGATTTATTATAAAAATAGTACTTAGGCCTGTGGTCCCGGCTCAAAGCTAGAAGCTTGGAGCAGAAAAGAGGCCGCAGAAAAAATCCCAGGCGTGAGAACTGGGTCCAGACAGATGTTTGAGAAATCAATGAGGCGATAACAGACTTTTCAGTGAATGATGCTGGACCAGTTGGCAATCCACATGGCAAAACACAAAATTAAATGTTATATGGCAATCATAAAGTATTTATTTTGCTTCGATTTATCTCTCAGTGGATAGTGGCATCTGTAGTGACTCTTTGTCAGTTCCCGAGGGGAGCACGCCCCACACCCGCACCTCGAGCCTTGCCCTCCCCTGGTCAGGAGATGGCCTTGCCCTCCCCTGGTCAGGAGGTGGCCTTGCCCCTGTTCTGCTGAGACTGAGGTCGAAGCTCCCAGTCCTCCTTCCATTGTCATCTCTTAATATCTGGCATCTTCTCTCTAGATTAAAGTCCCTTCTTCCCTCGCTGCCTTATTCTCTCCCACCATTCATTCATTCATTCATTCATGGTACATTTGAAGCCCTCCCACTTTCCCCAGTACATTTTTCTTTTCCTTTCTTTTTCTTTTTTCTGGCCACACTGTGCAGCTTGTGGGATTTTAGTGCCCCAACCAGGGATCGAATCTGGGCCCTCGGCAGTGAGAGCGCAGAGTCCTAACCACTGGACCACGAGGGAATTCCCTTTTCTATTTTTTTATTGTGGTGAAATATACATAAGATTTACCATTTTAACCATTTTTTAAATGTACAGTTCATTGGCATTAAATACATTCATAATGGTGTGCAACCGTCACCACCATTTATCTCCATAACTCATTTCATCTTGTAAAACTGAAACTCCGTTCCCATGACACAATAACCCCCTATCCTCCCCTCCCCCCAGCCCTGGCACCCACCGTTCTACTTTCTGTCTCTGTGATTTTGACTAGTCTAAGTACCTCATATAAGTGGGATCATGCAGTATGCCTTTTTGTGACTGGCTTAGTTCATTCAGTATAATGTCCTTGGGGTTCATTCACGTTGTAGTGTGTGCCAGAACTTACTCTTTTTTAAGGCTGAATAATATTCCATTGTATATATGTGCCATACTTTGTTTCTCCATTCATCTATCAATGGACACTTGGGTTGCATCCATGTTTTACTTATTGTGAGTAAGGCTGCTGTGAACATGAGCATAAAAAATATCTCTTGGAGACCCTGCTTTCCATTCTTTCGGGTATGTACCCAGAAGTGGAATTGCTAGATCATACGGTAATTCTATTTTAAAATTTTTGAGGAACTGCCACACTGTTTTCCACAGTGGCTGCACCATTTTACATTCCCACCAACTGTGTACAAGTGTTCGAATTTCTCCACACCCTCATCAACACTTGTTATTTTCTGGTGTTTTTTGATAGCAGCCATCCTACTGGGTGTAAGGTGGTAAAACTTCTACATCAAGCTTAACACAAAGAAAATTCCACCTAGAATAAAGAACTAAATGTGAAAAGGAAAACTTTAAAATTCTTAAAGAAAAAAATAATAGGCAAGTGTCTTTATGACTTCCAAGCAAGGAAGAATTGCTTAACCGACACAGAAAATGCACAAACCCATAAAGGAAAATATTGATAAATATTACATTAAAATTACAGTTTTCTGTATGACAAAGATGCTGACAAAATGCAAAGACAAATCATGGGCTAGAAAGTGACGTTTGTAAGATACATGTCCATCAAATCTCTCTAGCTAGAATAGATAAAGAACCACGTATCAACAAGAAAAATGTAACTCAGAAAAATGAACAAAGGATCAGAATGAGAAATTCATAGAAAAAGTAACCCAAGTGATCAGTAAACATGAAAAAGTACTCAAACTTACCAGGAAAGCAAACAAAGAAAAGTAAAATTAGGTGCCTTTTCATACCCAGCAGATGAGCCAAGATTGGCAGGCAGATCACTCTTGAGTGTCAGGAAGGACACCAGGGAAGGGGGACTTTCGCACAGTTTGAAGAACATGTTTATAATGTCAAGCAAGGTTGCAGATGGCATGTCATATCCTGTGACCCTATGTTTCCGTCTCTAAATACATACTTCACAGTCACGCTGTCCTATACGGTAATCACTAGCCTCGTGTGACTCTTGAGCACTTGAAATGTGGCTCATCCCAACTGAGAAATTCGTCTCGGATTTGAAGACTTTATGAAAGAAATACTGGACTTCCCTGGTGGCACAGTGGTTAAGAATCTGCCTGCCAATGCAGGGTACACAGGTTCGATCCCTGATCCGGGAAGATCCCACATGCCACGGAGCAACTAAGCCCGTGCACCACAACTACTGAGCCTGCGCTCTACAGCCCACAAGCTACAACTACTGAGCCTGCGTGCTACAACTACTGAAGCCCGTGCGCCCAGAGCCTGTGCTCCGCAACAGGAGAAGCTACCGCAATAAGCCCGTGCACTGCAACGAAGAAAAGCCCCCACTCGCCGCAACTAGAGAAAGCCCGTGCGCAGCAACGAAGACCCAACGCAGCCAAAAATAAATAAATTAATTAATTTAAAAAAAAATACTGTAAGGTGTTTCATTAACGTATCGGTTATATGTTGAAATGGATATATTGGCTATGTTGGGTTAAAATATGTTATTAAAATTAATTTCATCAGTTTCTTTTTATATTTTTTAATGTGGCTACTAGAACATTTTATGTTACATATATAACTCTCATTTGGGGCTTTATTATATTTCTACTAACAAAGCTGCTGTGGAGAAACTCTCACTGTCGTACACAAAGAGACATGCTCAAAATGTTAATTGCCCTATTGTTTGAAATGGTAAAAATTGGGAAACATTAGTGCCCACCAACAGGAAAACGATGAGAAACACACATTGCTGGAGGATTTAGACAGTTAATAAAATATACGTAAAAGTGAACAACACAAAACAATCCAGTGTGTTATTACAGGGAGGGAGGAAAGGGTTCAGATAAAGTGAAAGTGTAAAACATGGATGGAAGGGACGTGTCACATCTTCCAGAGAGCGATTGGCCCTGGGAAGAAGAGGACAATAGGACGAGCAGTGCATACAGAGAACATCGATGCACCGGGAACAGCTTATTCCTTTAGATTAAAAACCAAATATTCTAGGCAAATAGGGCAAAGTGCAAACATTTGTCATATTTGTCCAATCTGGTTGCTTGCGCCACATTATTTATGTTATGTTGTTCTCTACATGTTTGTGTGCTTAAAATAATTAATAATTTTTTAAAGAAACAGGTCCTGAAGAGTTTTGTATCCCTTGCAGAGGGGTTTGGACTTTGTTCTTTTGGTCAATGTTCGGAAGCCATTGAAGGGTTTTAAAACAGGGGACGAGATTTCCATTTAGAGGGAGCGTTTTGGCAGCCTCGTTTTAGGCTCATCCAGGCCAGCTAATAAAGGTGAAGAAGAGTATTTCATTGCTTCTGGCACACACTGTTTCCCCATGTTTTAACAGCTCTGAGATTGGGCTATGCTGTGTTGGCCAGTCAGCAGTCAGGGCGTGGGTGTCGCTGATGCATCAGGACTTGCAGAATGGGTGTCCGGAACCTGGATGAACATCCTGGAGATGGTGGAGCGGCCTTAAATGCTGCCTCACCCTCGCTGCGCTGCTCGTGGTACTGAGAACGCTGATGCTGGTAAACCTCGGCATCAGTGACTCTAAATCAAAAAGCGATTTAGAAGGAGTAAGTTCTACACATGCGTGAGTTTTAGAAAAGCATTAACTTATTGATTCGGCCTATATTTTCCTTTTTATACATGCACAAGAGTGGAATGATTTTTTTTTTTTTAATTTTTTTTAGAGTTCCCTGGCGGTCCAGTGGTTGGGACTCCATGCTTTCACTGCCGGGGGCACAGGTTCGATCTCTGGTAAGGGAACTAAGATCCCACAAGCCTCGAGGCCAAAAAAAAATTTTTTAAAAACAATTTTTAATCGTGGTAAAATACACATAACATGAAATTTACCACCTTACCCATTTTTAAGTGTACGGTTCAGTGGCATTAAGGACATTCACCTTGCCGTGCAGCCGTCATCACCATCCGTCTCCGGAACTCTTTTTGTCTTGTACAGCTGGGACTCTGTCCCCATTATGCAATAACTCCCGTTCCTGGCAACCAGAGCAAAACCAGTCTCCAAGTCTCACACAGGTCCGTCTGATTGGTAGGACCTCCCTAAATCACAGCCGAACTCTAGTCGAGGCTGGAGGGTACCATTTTCAGCTCTGCAGGCTCTGCAATGCAGGGAGGCGCCCTGCAGGGGGCAGATGGAGGTGGGGACCACTCTGCCGTCTGTGCTGTAAATGTCCACTGGTCCTGGTCCAGGGATACACTGGGGAAGGATTGTTCTAAACAGGGAAACCCGATCACAGGCGAATTCTGTGAGTTTGAACCACCAAAGTCGGCCTCACTGAACTCTGGCCCTAGGGACCCGCCCCTGTAATTCCCAAGGGCGGCCACTGCAGGATCTCCCATCACAGTGGGACCTCGCACATCCTCCAGGACTAAACCTTACCAGGACCAGTCCAGGCTGAAGACCTTACGCAGATAAAGCCCATCGAATCTCCCACGTTTGCTGCCCCTGGGACTTAGCTAGCCTTGAACTTTTCATCTCAGTGAATTGCTCTTCTAATGCATTTCCTTTTCCAATGGCCAGAGAGCCTCTCTGCCCTCCCAGACGTTCCCCATCGACACGTGGTCTGTGGCGCTCAGCTGGCGGTTATGCTATTGACCCATGAGGTGCTGTTTACGCCCAATTCTCTATTGTGTCAGCCTGTGAGTTCCCTCCTCCTTTTCCTCAACAAAAAAACGAGGAAACCAAACAACCACAAATCCCTACAGCTTTTCTCCAATTCTCAAGCTTTCATCTACTTTCAGTGTTCCTGTCACCAGCGGTTGTGTCATCAGCAGAGTGCTTCAGGGACGATCGGATTTTGATCTATCAAACTGGCAAAAACACATTAAAGGAGATCACAGTAATCCCAGCCCCAAATCCAAGCAGATAAGGATTATATTACTCAAGAACGTACCCCGAGTGACAGAAACTGAACTCATCCAGTGGGAAGACTCATTAGCATTCAGCAGCCAGGATTTCAAGTCTCACCAGTTTGGGTAGTGGTTTTATATATTTATTTCAAAATCGTCTGGAAATCTCTGGCTCCCGGAGGTGGCTCTCTGTAAATCTTTTTGAAAAGACACAGCGTCGTCATTTGCTTTCCCTCTGCTGATGTTTTCCATTTCCTCAGGCCAGTCCAGCCTTTGACACAAAGACTATTTGATGACAGATGGCTCTGTGAGCTCCTGGTGAGGCCATATCTCACTTTTGGAATGCAAGTGATAACCGGGTTCCTCTAGAGCCTTATTTATTATACTGTTATTCCACACAAACTCATTCGATGTAAAACGTTCTGCCAGGCAACTTGAACCCGCTCTTCCCCAGCTGTCATGCTGGCAGCTCAAAGATGGTGACAGATGATGCTGATGGACAGGACGCCTGCCGCCTCCTGCTTTCCCAAATTTAAAGCCGGATGCTTCCCAACTGAGGGAACATGCTAGAGAAAAGAGCTAAGAAGGCACTCTGCGGCATCCTGCAGTTTAATCTCCGTAGTAGTTTACTAAGTGGCGTTTGCAGGGTCTCGTTGCCAGGCCTTCCTAGCACTTGTGAGTGTACTTACGCCAACGGTATGAAATCAACCGAAAGCAGACCACATCACTCCCTCCAGAGCCACGGGAATGCTGTCAGTCTTGCATCCTTGTCCCAATGCTTGCCAAGGACTAGTTCTTTCTCCCTTTTCAGAGGTGCCTTCCTCCGGTCTCCAGCACAAACACTTCTCATAGATATCTTGGCAATAATATAAGAAGTAACGATTTATTCAATCACTCATTTAACAAAGGCACGCAGTAAATATTATCTAACGGTATTATTTGCTGTTCTGTGGAAACACACCTAAAGGATTGGATAGACTGTCTGTGCATGGATTCAATCAGGACATTACCTTTGGGGTGAGTCTCAAAGAACCAATAGGAATTTGGCAAGTGGACGCTGGGAGCTCAGTAGTTCCGGGCATGCGTGTGCCAAGGGAGGTTCATGAACAGGTGATCACCTGTGAGCAATTAGAATTTTCTTATAACAAGGGAGCTCATGTTAGGCTCTCATGTCTCACATTCTGACCCCAGGTGACCTTGAACCTCAGCAAATCCCCTTGGGAGGATGTGGGAGAAGAAAGACTATTAATGTATGTCATGAGAATCAGGGGACAGGTGCCATGTTGGCACTGAGGACAGACAGCAGAAAAGCCAAGATTATGATCCAATGAGAAACTCATCCTCCACGTCTGGAGGACAGGAGTCCAAACAGGAGGAGAGAGGTTTCTGGGAAGGTGGTGGGGTAGGAAGCCCCAGGACTCTGTCTCCTCATCCAGACAACAACTGCACTGGCAGGATGTGGCTGATGTAACTGCCTTTGAACTCTGGAGCCTATCCAAAGGCTTGCAACTTCCAGGGGAGGGTTTGGATGGTAAACTGCCCTTAATTCCAGCCAATTTCAGCTCCCAGCATAGTGGCTGATACCCACCCTCGATCCTTATCCACATGGCAGGCAGCTGTGCATGAGTTCCTGGAGCAGCTTATGGGCAACTGTGGGGAGCCAGAGTGGGCAATAAGGACCTTGACTTCCAAAAACTGGGGCTCTGTGTTCTGATTGCTGCTTCTGATCTTGGAGGTGCAGAAACATAGGCAGGTGGCCCATGTGGAACCCCTCCTCGGTGTTGCAAGCCCCTCCTTCTCCAGCTGAAGCAACTGCCAAGGGAATTAAAGGGCCAGCACCCCTTTTTTCCCCTTCCATTCATTTTTCTGCTTTTCCCTTTTGGGAGCCAGACATTTAAAATCTAGGACTTTGAAAAGGAACCACAAATACAGGGGAATTTATAAAGTCAACACATAAGGCCAGAGAAAGGTACACGCCCAAGGAAATATGCAGGTTTAAAAAAAGACCTGAGAAGATCGACGTTTATACCTCAGGCTTATACCCAGCAGAGACACAGCTTACAATAAGCAACAAAACAAAACCAAAATGCAGCAAATCCTGAGGAAGGGGGAGAATCTGATTTCCAGAGTTACTACGTTACTAGATTCAAATGTCCAGTTTTCAACAAAAATTCACAAGGCGTACAGGAAAGAACAGCCTGTTCAAAGGAAGAAAGAACCTGACAGAAACCATCACTGAGAAAGACCAGATGGCAGAATTGCTAGATGACAAAGACAACTGTCTTAAAGATGCTCAAAGAACTAATCAAAGACATGGAGAAAGTCAAGAAAACAATGTATGAGCAAAATGGAAATATCCAAAAAGAAATAGAAAACCTAAAAAGAAACTAAAAAGAAATTCTGGAGCTGAAAAGTGCAATAACTGAAATTAAAAATTCACTAGAGGGATTCAAAGGCATATTTGAGCAGCCAGAAGGAAAAAAAAAATCAGTGAACTCGAAAATAGGACAATTTGAAATTATTGAGACTGAAGAACAGAAAAAAAAATTGAAGAAAAGTGAACAGAGCCTAAGGGACCTGTGGGACACCATAAACTGGACCAACAAACACATTGTAGGCATCCCAGAAAGAGAAGAGAGAGAGAGAGAGAGAAAGGGATAGAGAGATTATTTGAAGAAATAGTGGCCAAAAATTTCCCAAATTTGATGAATGACATGACTATAAACATTTAAGAAGCTCAGCAAACTCCAATAGGATGGACTCAAAGAGACCCACACCAAGACACATTATAATCAAGCTATAGAACAGCCAAGACAAAAGGAGAATCTTAAAAGCAGCAAGAGAAGAGTAATGCATCACATACAAGGGATCCTCAGTAAGATTATCAGCAGATTTCTCACCAGAAACTTTTGCCCAGAA
The DNA here is from genome assembly GCF_028023285.1 of Balaenoptera ricei. Taxonomy (NCBI): domain Eukaryota; kingdom Metazoa; phylum Chordata; class Mammalia; order Artiodactyla; family Balaenopteridae; genus Balaenoptera; species Balaenoptera ricei. The sequence goes on along the minus strand of NC_082653.1, from coordinate 46,887,391 downwards.
GGCAGTGGGGCTGTTATATTCAAAGTACTGAAAGAAAAACTGTCAACCAAGAATCTTATACCCAGCAAAACTGTCCCTCAAAAGTGATGGAGAAATGAAGACATTCCCAGATAAACAAAAGCTGAGGAAGTTGGTTGCCGCCAGACCTTTCCTGCAAGGAATGCTAAAAGGAATCCTGCAGATTGAAATGAAAGGATATTAGACAGTAACTTGAAGCCGTATGAAGAAATCAAGATCTCAGTAAAGATAAAGATGTGGGCAATTGTAAACACTAGTATTATTTTAACCTTGGTTTATAACTCAATTTTTTATATTCTACATGATTGAAGAGACTAATACATTTTTTAAAATATTAGCTTAAAAGCTATTGTAACTTTTGTTTGTAATTCCACATTTTGTCTTATACACAATGTAAGAAATTAATGCATAAAAAATTATTATTAGTTTATGTTTTGGACACACAACATGTAAAGACATTTTTGTAACATCAATAACTGAAAGGGGTGGGGACAGAATTGTTTAGGAGCAGAGTTTTTTTATGTTATTGAAGTTAAGTTGGCGTAAATTCCAATTGGTGCTATAATGTTAGGATGTTAAATGTAATCCCTGTGGTAACCACAAAGAAAATAGCTACAGAATATACACAAAAGGAAATGAGAAGGGAATTAAAACATTTCACTGCAAAAAATCAACTCAACACAAAAGAAGCCAGTAATGCAAGAAATGAGGCACCAAAAAAAGCTATAAGGCATATAGAAAAAAAAAGTTAAAATGATACAAGTAAGGCAAAAAAATGGAGCTGGAGGAATCAGACTCCCTGACTTCAGACTATACTACAAAGCTACAGTAATCAAGACAATATGGTACTGGCACAAAAACAGAAACATAGATCAATGGAACAAGATAGAAAGCCCAGACATTAACCCACGCACCTATGGTCAACTAATCTATGACAAAGGAGGCAAAGATATACAATGGAGAAAAGACAGTCTCTTCAATAAGTGGTGCTGGGAAAACTGGACAGCTACATGTAAAAGAATGAAATTAGAATACTCCCTAACACCATACACAAAAATAAACTCAAAATGGATTAGAGACCTAAATATAAGACTGGACACTATAAAACTCTTAGAGGAAAACATAGGAAGAACACTCTTTGACATAAATCACAGCAAGATCTTTTTTGATCCACCTCCTAGAGTAATGGAAATAAAAACAAAAATAAACAAGTGGGACCTAATGAAACTTCAAAGCTTTTGCACAGCAAAGGAAACCATAAACAAGACGAAAAGACAACCCTCAGAATGGGAGAAAATATTTGCAAATGAATCAACGGACAAAGGATTAATCTCCAAAATATATAAACAGCTCATTCAGCTCAATATCAAAGAAACAAACACCCCAATCCAAAAATGGGCAGAAGACCTAAATAGACATTTCTCCAAAGAAGACATACAGATGGCCACGAAGCACATGAAAAGATGCTCAACATCACTAATTATTAGAGAAATGCAAATCAAAACTACAATGAGGTATCACCTCACTCCTGTTAGAATGGGCATCATCAGAAAATCTACAAACAACAAATGCTGGAGAGGGTGTGGTGAAAAGGGAACCCTCTTGCACTGTTGGTGGGAATGTAAATTGATACAGCCACTATGGAGAACAATATGGAGGTTCCTTAAAAAACTAAAAATAGAATTACCATATGACCCAGCAATCCCACTACTGGGCATATACCCAGAGAAAACCGTAATTCAAAAAGACACATGCACCCGAATGTTCATTGCAGCACTATTTACAATAGCCAGGTCATGGAAGCAACCTAAATGCCCATCAACAGACGAATGGATAAAGAAGATGTGGTACATATATACAATGGAATATTACTCAGCCATAAAAAGGAACGAAATTGAGTCATTTGTTGAGACGTGGATGGATCTAGAGACTGTCATACAGAGTGAAGTAAGTCAGAAAGAGAAAAACAAATATCGTATATTAATGCATGTATGCGGAACCTAGAAAAATGGTACAGATGAGCCAGTTTGCAGGGCAGAAGTTGAGACACAGATGTAGAGAATGGACATATGGACACCAAGGGGGGAAAACTGCGGTGGGGTGGGGATGGTGGTGTGCTGAATTGGGCGATTGGGATTGACATGTATACACTGATGTGTATAAAACTGATGCCTAATAAGAACCTGCAGTATAAAAAAACAAACAAAACAACTAAAAAAAAAAAAAAAAAATGATACAAGTAAGTCTCTCCTTATCAGTAATTATTTTAAATGTAAACAAATTTAACTCTACAATCACAAGACAGAGATCAGCAGGATGGATTTTAAAAAACATGATCCAACTATATGCTGCGTATGAGAGACTCAATTTAGATTTAGAGACACAAATGGGTTGAAAGTGATAGGATGGAAAAAGATACTCCACGCAGAGAGCAATCAAAAGAGAGCAGGGGGCTTCCCTGGTGGTGCAGTGGTTGAGAGTCTGCCTGCCGGTGCAGGGGACACGGGTTCGAGCCCTGGTCTGGGAGGATCCCACATGCCGCAGAGCGGCTGGGCCTGTGAGCCACAACTACTGAGCCTGCGCGTCTGAAGCCTGTGCTCCGCAACAAGAGAGGCCGCGATGGTGAGAGGCCCGCGCACCGCGATGAAGAGTGGCCCCGCTTGCCGCAGCTAGAGAAAGCCCTCGCACAGAAACAAGGACCCAACACAGCCAAAAATAAATAATAAAATAAAAATTAAAAAAAAAAAAAAGAGAGCAGGGGTGGCTATAAATAAGCTGGTCCCAAGAAGACAGATGCTGTATAATTTCACTCATATGAGTTCCCTAGAGTAGTCAAATTCATAGAGATGGAAAGTAGAATGGTGGCTCCTGGGAGGTTGGGAGGAGAGGGAAAAGGGGAGTTAGTGTTTAATGTTTTAGTTTTGCAAGATGAAAAGAGTTCTGGAGATGGGACAGTGGTGATGGTTATACTGCAATATGAATGTACTTACCACTAAAAATGGTGAAGATGGTAAATTTTCTGTTATGTGTATTTTACCACAATTTTTTAGTGTTATTAAATTTTAAAAAAACACAACTAAATTGGAGTCATTACAGTCCCAATGTACCAAATGATAGTCTTTTTTTTTTTTTAAGTGTGCACCATGGTCAGATAGGTTCAGGAAACACTTTATGTTAAACCCCCCACGCATATGAGCTTCTGAAATTCTTGGGGAGGTGCTGCATAAGGAAACCCTTGTTTACCCTTTTTTTCATGGAGCAGTTTGATCTCCGCGCTTCGACAGAGTGGCCCTGATGTAATCAAGGAGCCGAAGGTGTTTGAAACACAGCCATCTCTCATGTGCCCTGTTCCTGTGGTTGCTGGCTGGCCTATAGGAAATTGCCGCTGGCCACAGCCCCACATCCCTGTGTGTGGTGAACTGTCCATCTAGTGGCCCCCAGTGACCCTCTCCCCCTGGTATTTAAGTCTTTTGAATCTGGCCTGGCCCTGTGACCTGTGGCAGAATCCACACGGTGCCAGTTCCAGGCCTCGAGCCTAGAAAGGTCTGGCAGCTTCCACTTTGGCACTTTGAGGGAAGCCAGGGGCCGTGTCAGAAGGCTGGCTGCTCTGAGCCCACACTGAGCTGTGAGGGAGCCCATGCTGGCCTTGTGGGCAGGACACGTGCACGAGAACCGAGGAACCCAGCCAACAGCAAGTCGTTCTGTTCAGCCTCCAGCCTTGTGAGCACCAGAGCTGGTGAGTCTGCGTGAAGCCAAGATGAGCTGCCTGCTCGAAGTCCACGTTGGGAGCAAATAAGCAACTGTTGTTTGTCTTAAGCCTCTATGTTTGGGGCTGGTGGATTTGGGCAGCGATAGATACTCAAAACCGCATGTTTCCCGTCTGGCTGAGTGAGGTCGTGAGCAGCCCAGCTGGGGCTTCTCATTACCTTCATTCTCCCTTCCCCCGTGGTCCCCTCTTCTTTCCTGATGATCTAATCCTCCAGCCTGCATCTCTGAACAATAAGGCCATATCCTACCTAATCACAGTACTATTATCATATTTAAGACAACTAGCATTAATTCCGTAATGCCCTCCAATGTATAGTCCCTATTCTAACTTCACCATTTGTGCCCCCCAAATTTCTCTTATAATGTTTTTCTAACTCCAGGAGCCACCAAGGCTTACTCGTTGCATTTGGTTTTCAGAGACATGAAGAATTCTCGAAAGGCAATTTCACTGGAGAAAAAGATCATGACTGAAGTCCTGCTGTGGTTATTACCTGGGCCGCCCTTCGCTCCTCTCCTGGTCCACCTCCTTCACAGGTTGTGTTTCAATGAGAGCCATTGCTAATTTGTGGTGACCACTATTCTAAACTAGTCCAGGTTAGTAAGAGCTTCCACATATACCATTTTCATTTATGCTCGCCCATAAACACCCAGTGTCCTCACTACTTGGTACGTTGGCTTCTTCGTGGGTCTTCTCTCAGTTCTTATTTTATTTCTTGGTGGCTCATTGATTTCTCTGGATAGTAATTCCAAGCTGTGCATTTCCCTTGTGGGAACCTCTGGCTCCATCGTGTTGTCTTCGCTGCATCTTTTTTGGGTAGAGATGAATCATTCTGGAGGGGTTGCTTAGAAAGAGTGAGACCTGGGCATGGGAAGAGAGAGGAAGATAACATTTTTTTTGCAGCAATGGTGTTAAGAGGGTGAAAGTAAGCTAACCCAGGGCTTTCCTGCCTCTGTTGGTGGACAAGGCAGTAGGACATCTCCAGAGACAGAGGGGAGTCCAGGATATGGGGGAGCTATCAACCCTAGTCCTGGCATTAAGCAAAATTTTTTGCGTGAAGATACAGGTATATCCATAGTAATAATTCTTGGTTTGCACATTATCTTGCCCAAAGCCAGATAAATTCACAAGTTTCTTCTTGATACTGTGAGGAAGGATTCTGAAGTTTCCTGGGGCACTTACACTGCCCTCACATCACGTGGGGGAGTCAATATTTTATTCTAATAAATGTTTAAACATTTAAAAAATGTTTTACAAGGACTTTCAAAGGTTTATTGTGATCTCAGTCCTTTAAGGTGGAGTCCCTTCCTGCCCAGAGGGAAAGGGACCATGACCCTGTTTTAGCCAGTTCCTGCCTGCGACCCTCTTTCCCCAGGAAACCTCCAGAAAAAAGAATGCTGCAGGGACCCCCACAGGCTATACCAGGACCTGGGAAGTCAGATGTCTTCCTATTTCTTCCTACGGAAGCAGCTCTGCAAGAACTGGGAAAGGACAGATTGCTTCCCATCTTCTGTGTGGCCTCAGGGGAAGAACAACTGATTAAAAACGGGGAAGGTCAATATCACCCCTGCTGGGCAAACTTGAGATCCTTGAAGAGCCTCTCAGCCCAGCAGGACACTCGAGCCCTGCTCAGAGTGAACAGAAAGAGACTGAGCTTTCCCCTTGAAGGCCCATCCCGGCCCGAGCTCATCATCAAATGCGGAGCGTCTTCATCTTTATGCTGCCCCTGCTGCCCTGGCCAGAAAAGCATTCATCACGGCGCCTCGCTCTATCATTTCCTTCAGAAGCCTAAAGTTCCAGTCACTCCAAGCCTCTCTTGTCAGAAAGTGGGAGATGATGGCATGACGTTGGCCCCCGTGAGTACAGAATAGCACACCGGGTCCCCATTTGCATGGCTCAGTTGCGAAGCTGGTCCGTAACCTTTCCTGACCCCTCCATCCTAACTCTGCATCCATTTGCCGAACACAACCGGCTCCTTTTTTAGGGCAGCAGAAAGCTTTATTCTGAGATTTTTAATAATGTCACATATTATAATAGCTGCAGTTTGGGGTCATGGCCATCTTTCCCCACCCTGGTAGTTACAGACAGGGACTCTGAGGTGGCCACATTCCCGTCATGGGGGTGGGGGGAGGGGAGGCTCCCTGGCCCAGGAGAGGCAGACCACAGGTCGGGGAGAAGCCCCCGTACCTTTGTCCCCAGCCAGCAGCGCTCTGCCCCTGGCCTCTGCCTTCCCTCATGAGGCTGTCTGCCTGCGGTTCCCTGAGCTCTGTGCTCAGATTCCCCACCTCCTCACCCGTCAGGTGTGATAAGGAGAAAACCAGTATCCCCTGGTGGGGACCTCAGCTGGGGCCATCGGCCAGAACGGCTACACCTGGCCTCTCCATGTGGCTGCTTGGCTTCCTCACAGCCTGGTGGATGGGTTGAGAGAGAGAGAGAGAGGGGGACGCGGCTCCAGGTGGAAGCTGCATTGCCTCAGAAGTCACATCCTGTCCCTTCTGCCACATTCTGTGCCTTGGAATCAAGTCACTAAGGCCAGTCCAAATTCAAAGGAAGGAAGTGATGAGAAGGGTGCTATGGAATGTTCAGACACGTTTTAACTTTACCACACATCTGCACAGTTGCCTAAACTCATTGGCTGGACATTTGAGAACTGATCATCTTATGGTAGGTTGTGGTATTATGACTTACTATAAGAAATATGTATTTGGTCTTCGTCCCAGTTCCTGGCACAGAGCTCCTGAAACCCTGGGAATTTCCCAGAGCTGATAGAGGTCTCTTTTGTGATGTTAATGAGGATGGAGAACCAACCTTGATTAGATTGGAACTTTCAGTCCCACCCTCTGATTTCAGGGGAGGAGAGAAGGTCTGGAAATGCAGTCAATGATCCGTCATGCCCACTAGATGAAGCCTTCAGAAGACCCAAAAGTACAAGTTCGGAGAACATCCGAGTTGATGAATATGTTGAAAGTGGGGAGGGTGGTAGCACCCAGAGCTCCACACCCTTTCCCCACCCTGCCCTGTGCATCTCTTCCATCTGGCCGTTTCCTGAGTTGTGTTCTTTTATAACAAACCGGTAAGCTAATAAGTAAAATGCTTCTGTGTTCTGTGAGCCACCCTAGCAAATTAGTCTAACCTGAGGAGGAGGTCATGGGAACCCCTGATCTACAGCCAGTGGGTCAGAAGCACAGGTGACGACCAGACTTGCGAGGGGCATCTGAAGTGGGGGGAGGGTCAGTCTTGGGGGACTGAGCCCTCAGCCTGTGGGATCTGACACCATCTCCAGGTAGACAGTGTCAGAATTGAGTTGAACTGTGGGACACCCAGCTGGTGTCAGAGCATTGCTTGATGGAGAATTGCAATTACACTTTGAAATTGGTGTCAGAAGCGTATATGTCAATTATACCCCAATTTAAAAAATGGAAATTTGGCTTTCCTTGACCCTAAAATAGAGGCCCCACCCCACTGTCACTCCCCATCCCTGCGCCCTGTTTTATTTTTCTCCAGAGCACTTATCACAACCCAACACAGTATTATACGTTGTTTCTTCACTTATTTGCCGTCTCTCTCCCACCCCACTCCCCATGCTAAGCAAGACTGTAGAATCTAGGAGGACAGGCAATTTTTGATGAACACCTAGCACCTCCAACAGAGGCTGGCACACAGCTGCACAGTCAAGATTTGCCAAATGTTACTGAAAGCATTCTAATGACTCCAGGGAGGGAAGCCCCACAAAGCTGAAAACAAGTGGCAACAAGCTGTGTATGTCAACGTGTTAAATACTGACCACAGATGACACAGGCATTCAGACAAGGAAAGTGGCGTCTAATGCTGACGGTTAGAGCCGGAAGAATCCTCAGAGGTGATTGGTTTAGCAACTCGCTTTACAGGTGAGGGCAGTGAGGTCCCAAGGAGGCGAGAGGATCGTTCAAGGCCACACAACACTAGGTCTAGAGCCATGTCTGTGACTTGGGTCACTAGGTAAAGTTAAAGCCCCAGGTGTCTATCCCTCTCTCCAGTGCAGCATCTTTTAGGATCGTGGCATCCCTAGCCTGAGAGTGCTGGCTGGCTGGGCAAAAACGAATGAGATTTTAGAACGAGACTATGAATTGGACAATAAAAGTCCGGCTCACACGTTGCGGGATCTCTGGGTACTAGACCGAGGGAAATGCATTCTTTGGAGTTTTATTTGATTTACCTTGGGTCGTGGGATCAGCTGCATGAAAACTACTACTGGTCTTTGGTATCATAAAAGTCTCTGTTTTTCCCGGCCATTGGCTAAAGTGCTCTCTGTAAAAGATAGAATTTTCTAAGCCAGTTCTCCTTAAGCAAGCGATCCCATGATCGAAAGATAGAAACACGTGACTGCCATTCACGCACAGAAAAGCTTTTGGATTCTTACCTTTGTTAACTTTCTGAGAGCACTAATTTAAGGCGCTCTCCCATGGTGCTGGACTAACTCCCACATCGTGCAGCCAGAAGCCAAATCATGACTCATCTCTGCACCACACAAGCATCCAATTCTATGTCTTAGTTCTTATTCAAGTTTCTTGAGTGATTCTATTTGAGTAATGTGTTAGGACAAAGAAATGCACTAGTCCAGGTGGAAGATTCATTTCAGAAAAGAACATGAGGATTTGCAGAACAGTGGGAATCAGTTTTAAAAAAATAGAAGAAAAAATGGCACATGCACGCTTCCTATACCAATGTATTTTCTCCTTCAAATTGATATTGTCTTAACAAGCAAAATGGGCTGCTGGCGATTTTGTAAATGCACGATTCTTCTCCCCTCCATCTCGTTTTCATCTTTGTGATTGGCTTTACCTGGAAGAGACTGCATCTGAGCCCAGGAGACATTACAGATCTTTTTCATGATGATGCTTCTTTTTTTAAAATTAATTAATTAATTTGTTTTTGGCTGTGGTGGGTCTTCATTGCTGCACGCAGGCTTTCTCTAGTTGCGGCGAGCGGGAGCTACTCTTCATTGCGGTGCGCGGGGTTCTCATTGTGGTGGCTTCTCTTGTTGGGGAGCACAGGCTCTAGGTGCGTGGGCTTCAGCAGTTGCGGTACATAGGCTCAGTAGTTGCAGCACGCAGGCTCTAGAGCACAGGCTCAGTAGTTGTGGCGCCCAGGCTTAGTTGCTCTGCGGCATGTGGGATCTTCCCGGGCCAGGGATCGACCCCATGTCTGCTGCACTGGCAGGCGGATTCTTAACCACTGCACCACCAGGGAAGTCCCCATGATGATGTTTCTAATAGCGATAGACATCATTGCAATTCAGCAGCACCAAATGGACACTTGAGGTTTATTTGCTTAAACAATGAATGAATAATGAGACAGGGTGGGCTGCTCGCTTTTTCTTCCTCTTCGTAATTGTCATGAACTGTATATTCCAGTTTTCCCATTTGTGCTTCAGGTAAAATTGCATCAGCCCATGTGGTTACTTCAGGCTCCCTTAGAGCCGTCTGCTACTTCCCCCTTTTAGACTGCTGCATTGACCCACATCCATCCTCTAGAGACTCTACAAATGGTATCTCCCACTATGCTTTGCTCCTAGTAGATGCTCACTAAATGTCTGTAGACTGAATCTGTCAACAGAATGCTCTCTGTACTCCCTTCCCTTCAAAAAGAGGATTTCTGGGGCTTCCCTGGTGGCGCAGTGGTTGAGAATCTGCCTGCCAATGCAGGGGACACGGGTTCGAGCCCTGGTCTGGGAAGATCCCACATGCCACGGAGCAGCTGGGCCCGTGAGCCACAATTACTGAGCCTGCGCGTCTGAAGCCTGTGCTCCGCAACAAGAGAGGCCGCGACAGTGAGAGGCCTGCGCACCGCGATGAAGAGTGGCCCCCGCTCGCCACAACTAGAGAAAGCCCTCACACAGAAACGAAGACCCAACACAGCCATAAACAAATAAATAAATTAAAAAAAAAAAAAAGAGGATTTCTGAAATCCTAGAAACATGTTTGCAATGTTTAGAGACAGACAAAATTTCAAGATTAATGATGTCTGTGAAATTTGTCTTAAGAATGTGATGTCACACATATAAGTTGGTACCTAACCCTGACCATTTGGCTGGTAGGTACCTGGTCACATGGACAACGAGGCAAAAAGAGGAGCTGGACTAGTGCAAATCCACGTGCAGTCCTGGAAGCACTGTCACTTATGTTTGGCTCAGTTGTGGATAAGCAGGTAGTTCAATGGTGTGTGAGTGAGCGAAGTAAGCATATACTAGGGTGGTGGAAAAGCAAAATAAGGGCAGATGGCAGAGGGCCAAAGATGCTAGTCTAAGGAGTATCAATTCCATTCTATAGCAATCAGAGAGCCTCTCAAGGTTTTTGACAATGACAAGAATGCTCATGGAGGCCATTCTTATAATCATCAAATGTATGTTTAGGTAAGATGGTACAACTATTTGTAAAACAGTTTGGCAATTTCTTACAACATTAAACATACGCCTACCAGCAGCCCTTATTCCCAGTATTTGCTTGCTCCAAAGAAATGAAAGTGTATTTGCAAACACACACAAAAAAACTCGTACATGGATGTTCACAGAAGCTTTATTCCAAAACACTGGAGACAACCCAAATATCCGTCAGCAGGTGAATGGACCAACAAATTGTGGTACATCTACATAGTGATAAACAAAGGACTGATTCACACAACATGGATGAATTTCAAAAACATTATACTGAGGAAAAGAAGTCAGACAAAAGACTATAAAAGGTAGATTTCATTTATAGGAAACTCTTGAAAAAACGAATCTAAGTTAAAAAATAAATAAATAAATAAAATAAAATAAATTTTTTTAAATAAAAAATAAATAAAAATAAAAAACTAAAAAAAATAAAAAAATAAAAAATGAAATAAATAAAAAACACTAAAAAAAATTAAAAAATAAAAAATAAAAAAATTAAAAAATGAAAAAAATAAAAAATAAAAATAAAAAATAAATAAATAAAATAAATAAACTAAAAAATAAAAATAAAAAAAATTTTAAAAATAAAAAAATAAAAAAATAAACGAATCTAATCTATAGGGGCAAAATGCGGATTAAGAGTTGCCTGAGGCCAGGGGTGAGGAGGGAGTTGCCACCGCACGCACAGGAGCACAGGGAACTTTTGGGGGTGATGGAATTGTTCTATATCCTTGTTGTAGTGTTGGTTTCCCAAGTACGTCCATTTGTCAAAATTCATTGAACTTAAATGGAAGTATTTTAATATATGTAAATTATACCTAAACAAAGCTGGTTTAAAAAAAAAAAAGAACTGTACTTGGGCAAAATGCCACACAAGGCAGAGGAAACAAGACAGACCTTCCTAAGGTGCTTGTCCTCTTGTCTGAAGGTGAGTTGCAGCCTGTGACATAGAGGCCCCGCACTGCAGCACCATGGACAGCAGTGTGGGTGCCATGGCCCGGGAAGCATGTGGACAGAACGGAGAGGAGAGTGCGTGTGCGTGCGTTCGTGTGTGCGTGCAGGGGGGATGGGATCCCTGTGGCCTGGAGTTAATTAATGCACGTCATTCTAGTGAAAATCTTACCTATCTGGCTCTTCCTTCAAGACTTGTTCCCAGTCCCACTTTCTCCATGAAGTCTTGCTTGACTCCCTGCCCACATCAGCCTTTTCTTCTTTCTCTCCTCTGAACTCTTACAGTAAGTTCTGTTTAATTTGTTTGGAAGTAACCATGGCCTTTTTTTTTAATTTTTATGTCATAATATTGACATTCAGTCCAGTAATCCTCCACTGTAGCAGCTCCTTTACTTTGCAGTGAAAATTGATTTGTATATTCTTTGCCTCTGAGTCCTTGTGGGATTTTTTTTTTAATTCAAACAGAAAGTGACAAAAATTATACTCATCCTCATCAGTTCACTCAGTCCCATGTAATTTATTTATTTATTTATTTTCATCTTGATCTTTTGTTAGCACTTTTATGAGTTCATCAGTTCCTTTTTTTTTTCTTCTTGTACTGCTATTGAAATTGCTTATTGCTACTTAATTTTAAATGTGATTACACCTTATATCGTCTGCTACTGTGAGTCCCTGAAGAGAGAACCACAGCCCGGATCCCCCTCAGTTCCTACAGAGAAGTCAGGCAGTTTTTGTGGATGTGCTTGATTCATGTTGATTTTCAGTTCCTAAAACTGGACTCTGTTAACAATTTGGCAGAAGGAAGAGACAGCTACAACTCTATCATAATTGAACTTAAGGACTACATAGGGAGATGATGAGGTTTGTGAACCCCTCAGTAATTCATCTCCATTTCTACTTTATTTATTTTTATTAATTTTTATTGGAGTATGGTTGCTTTACAATGTTGTGTTAGCCTCCACTGCACACCAAAATGAATCAGCCATACACATACAGATATCCCCTCCCTTTTGGACCCATTTCTACTTTAATTGACAGACCATAATTTCTACCACAAAGCCAATACCCTCTTCAGATGATGTCCTCTCTGTGGCAAACTGAAATCTAGTTGATATATTTCCCCGATGATTTCATATCTCCATGATTTTTTTTTCAGTCATGAATTTCAGCCAGGGCAGTCACATTTGTATTCGAAGCCTGCCAACTCTGACCAGAAATCAGGTGTCCGCTTAAGACATACCTTGACAAGCGGATTAGATGTTCTAGTGAAAGGCAGATAAATGTCACTCATGTCACTATAAATAAAAGTCTGGACTTGCTTATCAGCTTGTAGGGTTGAGGTCATACCTTCAACACTTCTGAGTGCTTCACACTTTATTATCCTTTAAAGGAGGCCTTTTTCATCCAGTTTCTCCATTTATACCCCCAGAGGGAATTATTACCGTTCAACTCCTTGAAACATGTGCCTTCTGTCAACTTCCTGTCTTGCTTTAGGAGACAATACAACCTGTGGCCTTAAACAGAAATCTGCCAGAATCTTCTCAAATGTCATATTATGGAATGAAATGGAGCAGGACCCTTTCATAGTGCTGACCTAGGACGTCTTATACCTGCTTTACAAGCGAATCACATTCTGGCGGGCTTTGACTGTTTGGGGTTACATTTCAGAGCACGGGATTTGTCATTGAAATCCATGTAATAACAAGTATGGATTTAGATTTGTGGTTTTGGTCAAATCCTGTTCTTTGAAACCGAACTACATACAGCCAAAGTCAGTCGCAGCCTGTATACACTGTATACACTTCAAAAGTATCTGAGGGATACAAGGCCTTGCAAAAAAAAAAAAAAGGATTTTTGTGGTTAGAGAAATTGTGAGCTGGGGCATGCCAAAAGGCTCTAAGATGGCCACAGAAATGTAGTCTGCTTAACTCAGTTTAACCCAGAGCTCCTCAAGTCATGTGACTACAGATCCCCTTTCTCACACACTTTGGGGGTACGATGCTCATTGTTTTATGTCTTTGGTCAACTTAAGGTGTGAGTACAGACTGAGAAAGTTTACAGGGAAATAAGCTTTCTGAATACATTTAGCAGTGTGTACAGATTGAGGTCTTAACAAATGCATCTTTCAGTTATCACCATGTCTGCATTACCTTTCTGTCCCTACATTTCTGAGCTGCATTCTTAAGTTCAGTGAGGACAGGACTGCACAGGAACAAACATGTTTTCACCACCGTCATGTTCATTTGTACCTGTGAATTACACCTGGTGATAATGATTGCACATTGTTTTGTGCTGCAAGGAGCATTTAAGACAAGATCTGAATATATCAAAATCCTAGAAATTTGAAAAAGTAGATTTGGATGGGTTCTAAGAGCAGAAACTTGTCGATTCCATTTCTGTTTCTGTGTCCTAAGACAGAGGTTCTCAAAGTTTTTGGCCTTGGGACTCCTTATACTCTTCAAAATTATTGAGCACCCCAAAGAGGTTTTGTTCAGGTAATTAGATCTGTCAATATTTACCATGTTAGAAATCAAACCTGAGAAAATTTAAAAATGCTTAGAATACTAAAATAAATAATTATTAATTGGGACTTCCCTGGTGGTCAGTGGTAAAGAGTCCGCCTTCCAATGCAGGGGACGCTGGTTCGATCCCTGGTCAGGGAACTAAGATCCCACATGCCGCGGGGCAACTAAGCCCAGGCGCCGCAGCTACTGAGCTTGCGGCCTCAAGGAGAGAGCCCACGTGCCGCAAACTACAGAGCCCATGTGCCACAACTAGAGAGGGAAAACCCACATGCCACAACTAGAAAGAAGCCCGTGCACTGCAACGAAAGATCCCGTATGCCGCAACTAAGACCCGACGCAGCCAAAAAAGAAAAAAATTATTAATTCACTTTAACAAAAAACCCATAACATGCTAACATAAGTAACATATTTTAATAAAAAAACGATTTTTCCCAAACGCCCCAAAATTAGTGAGAAGATTGGCATTGTTTTATATTTTTTTTGAAATTCTTCAATGTCTGGCTTAATAGAAGACAACTGGGTTGCCACAGCTGCTTCTGATATTCAATCTGTTGCGCTATCACATCACATAGCCTCTGAACAATACACTCGGAGAATGAGAGTGAAGAGGGAAAATCACATCTTTTTTTTGGCCTCGCCGCTCGGCATGCGGAATCTTAGTTCTGGACCAGGGATCGAACCCATGCCCCCTGCAGTGGAAGCACGGAGTCCTAACCACTGGACCACCAGGGAAGTCCCCAAAATCACATCTTAATATTACTATGAAAATAGTTTTAACCTCATGGACCCCCTGAACAGGTCTCTGGGATCTTAGGGGTCCCCGGATCACATTTTGAGAACTACTGCTCTAAGAATTCAATTCAATAAAAATATTGACAATCTACTGGATGCCCACAACAAGATTAATAAAGACATGTCCCTGCTTCCAGGGAACTCACAGTGTCTCCTTCCACACACACCTCCTTATTTCCAATCCAATCTCACTGAGATTTCAAGACTCATTGTCATTCTACTTCCTCCTTATCATCTCTGATTTCCCCATTAGATGACTAGATCTCTATCTTTTTAAAATGTCTGTAGCAGTTGTTGTCTGTGCAATTCATCTGGGATTTTTAATCATACACTGTGGTATGAGACTTGTTTACTGTAGGTCAAAATGCGACTTAATTATTATGCTGTGGTTGTATCTTGTCCTTGCTACTGATGGTAGGTTCTTTGAAAGCAATGATTTATTTTGCTAATGGTGCCCAACATAGGCAGGCAGCAGGGACTGTGGACCTTAAATACATATTTAATAATTTGATTTTCAGCTTAGTTAAAGAGTGTGGCAGAGATAAGGTGTGTTCACCAGTCCTGTTTCCTTTTCCTATTCTTGAGCACTGCAAAAGACTGTATTTCCCAATCTTGTCTCCAGTTGGGTTGGGACCATGTGACTGAGATTTGGTCAAACGGTTGCAAGTAGAAATTATGTAAGCCACCATCAAGTCTGGCCCTTCAAAACATCCAGGGCAGCCCTCCTGCCCTGTCTTCCTTTGGTAGTGGCTGTGGTGGTCATGTGTTGAGCTGGCAGAACCACAGGATGAAAGCAGCTGGATCCCTGAGTCACCACGTGGAGGACAGCCCTGTAGGGTAGCTCAACCGCACATATGGTCAGCTGATGAGATTTCAGGCATTACTTATTACCACAGCAAAGCCTAGCTTATCCTGATATGTTAGAGGAAAGAGGATGTTCACAGATGAGATAGGAAACAATGTAAGACACAACACCATGTGTTAGAAGTCAAGGAGTGCTATGGAAGGTGAGGGCAGGCAGGAGCCAGTCTGGGCTCATGTGCTGGGAGATATTTCTGGAGAAGAGGGGGAAGAGGGAATACATAGGATATGAATTGGCAGAAGACTCTTTCCTTTGCGAAGGATAGGAACTTAGCCCAAAACATCTTAGGGCAAAAGGATCATTTGTTGGCTCATGGAATTAAAGGACAGGTTTACCAACCAAACTGGAGGAAGAGGGATTTAGCTGTACTCAAAACCCACTGAAACCAGGGACTAAATCTGCTCCTCTCATTGCAGACTGACAGTAAGTCCCATTCTTATCTTTTGGCTTTCAACCATCTGGGAGGGATTGCCTCACCATCCTTATGGCTTGGGCAAGGACTCTCAATGGCCAAGCTTGCCCAGCTACCCATCCCCGTACCAAATGCCTACGGCATGTGTTCCTATAAGATACTTCCGCAGGGAAGCCAGATATTGAGGAGGGGCTGTTTCTAGGAGAAATGAAGGACTTTACCACAGATAGAATTCCCGGTAGTAGTTTTGGTTGTCCTTAGGTAAAATATGGGCTCACCATTTCTCTAATTTCCACACCAGCAGTTTAAACAAAGTGGCATCAGACCACAGAGGAGGGGGCATGAATACTGCATGCCAGGTAGCAGGGGGAAATGCTTTCACAGAGGCCTCCTGAGGTGAGTCTTTAGGATTGAGTGTGATTTATCAAGCCAAGAGGGGATTCCAGGGAGACAGACTTACAGGCTTGAGCAAATGGACATAAATAACTCTCCTTCCACACCTCCCATTTTATATGTTGGAAAAAAATGTATTTGAAGCCATCAGAAAACAAAGGACAAAAGTATTCTGTTAGTGCAAGGACAGAGGATTAAATGATCTTTACCTGGACTGAAGCACAAGCTGTGTGAATAAGCAAGTGACTTAACCCCTCTACAACCTGGCCTTCTCATCTGTTACATGAAGATGATAAAAGCACCCTCAGAATGCCCAAGTGACGATCAAATTTGAGAATCCCTTAGCCAATGCTTTAGCACATTGTAAACGCTCAATTAAATGCTGGAGAGTGATACCAGTAATTATTTTATACTCATAAATGTAGCTGGATGCTTGAACTAGATGCTGAACAGTACATTCCATTTTATAACTATTTAAAGTGAGTTACTTATGCAAACCAGCCATCATTAGTGCAAAATACTTTTCAAAAATACGGTTGCTAGTCTTGAGGGAAAAAAACGGAGCTGGAGGAATCAGACTCCCTGACTTCAGACTATACTACAAAGCTACAGTAATCAAGACAATATGGTACTGGCACAAAAACAGAAGCATAGATCGATGGAACAAGATAGAAAGCCCAGAGGTAAACCCACGCACCTATGGTCAATTAATCTATGACAAAGGAGGCAAAGATATACAGTGGAGAAAAGACAGTCTCTTCAATAAGTGGTGCTGGGAAAACTGGACAGCTACATGTAAAAGAATGAAATTAGAATACTCCCTAAAACCATACACAAAAATAAACTCAAAATGGATTCGAGACCTAAATGTAAGACCGGACATTATAAAACTCTTAGAGGAAAACATAGGAAGAACACTCTTTGACATAAATCACAGCAAGATCTTTTTTGATCCACCTCCTAGAGTAATGGAAATAAAAACAAATATAAACAAATGGGACCTAATGAAACTTCAAAGCTTTTGCACAGCAAAGGAAACCATAAACAAAACGAAAAGACAACCCTCAGAATGGGAGAAAATATTTGCAAACGAATCAACGGACAAAGGATTAATCTCCAAAATATATAAACAGCTCATTCAGCTCAATATTAAAGAAACAAACAACCCAATCCAAAAGTGGGCAGAAGACCTAAATAGACCTTTCTCCAAAGAAGACATACAGATGGCCAAGAAGCACATGTAAAGCTGCTCAACATCACTAATTATTAGAGAAATGCAAATCAAAACCACAATGAGGTATCACCTCACACCAGTTAGAATGGGCATCATCAGAAAATCTACAAACAACAAATGCTGGAGAGGGTGTGGAGAAAAGGGAACCCTCTTGCACTGTTGGTGGGAATGTAAATTGATACAGCCACTATGGAGAACAATATGGAGGTTCCTTAAAAAACTAAAAATAGAATTACCATATTATCCAGCAATCCCACTACTGGGCATATACCCAGAGAAAACTGTAATTCAAAAAGACACATGCACCCCAATGTTCACTGCAGCACTATTTACAATAGCCAGGTCATGGAAGCAACCTAAATGCCCATCGACGGACGAATGGATAAAGAAGTTGTGGTACATATATACAATGGAATATTACTCAGCCATAAAAAGGAACGAAATTGAGTAATTTGTTGAGACGTGGATGGATCTAGAGACTGTCATACAGACTGAAGTAAGTCAGAAAGAGAAAAACAAATATCGTATATTAACGCATGTATGTGGAACCTAGAAAAATTGGTACAGATGAACCGGTGTGCAGGGCAGAAGTTGAGACACAGATGTAGAGAACAAAGGTATGGACACCAAGGGGGGAAAACCGCGGTGGGGTGGGGATGGTGGTGTGAATTGGGCGATTGGGATTGACATGTATACACTGATGTGCATAAAATTGATGACTGATTAAAAAAAAATCAAAAAAAAAAATACGGTTGCTAGTCCAGATGCGTACTGTGGCATAAAACCGGGAGAAAGCAGGACGCAGAAATAACGTGTGCGTGTAGATGCTTAGATTCTACGTGAATCAAGATGGGTGGGAAAGAGGTGACCAGACCGGCCAAGGCTCCCTGGGGGCCTGCGGAGCGCAGGGATCCCGCCCGAGGGGTGCCCGCGGCAGAGGAGGCTCCGGGACAGGTACCGCCGAGGACGCGCGCCGAGCCACGCCGGCTGCTGTCCTCGCCGCCCGCTCCATTGGCCAGCCCCGCCCCCGACGGGGCCCGCTCCGCCCAGCCGGGCCGGAGCTTCCTTCCCGGCTTCCCCGGCGGCGGCGCCATTACCTCACTTCCTGTCGCCGGGTGCACGTGGGAGGAAGTGCCTGTGCCCGCGGCCCGCTGCTGCCTGTCTCTCTGGTTACGTCGGTTCGCGGGCCGGGCAGCGGCCTACAGCTGCGCCGCCGCTATGGGAGTCCCGGCTTTCTTTCGCTGGCTCAGCCGCAAGTACCCGTCCATCGTTGTCAACTGCGTGGAAGAGAAGGTGAGGAGGCGCCCGGAGGCCGCCACGCCAGCGCCTGGAGCCCCGGCGCGTCCAGGCCGCGGTCCTTGGGGCCCGCCGCCCGCCCGGGGGGCGCCGTGCGGGGGCCCGCGCTGCGTTCGCCCCGGCAGCCGCGGCCCGCCGGGCGCGGGCGCGGGCATTGGCGTTCGGACTCCGGCTCCTGGGGGTGGCTTGGGCGGGGCGAGGGCCGAGCGGCGGAGCTCGCGGAGGGATCCTCCTCCCCGGCCCGCAGATTCCCCGGCGGAAGGCCCCGCCCACGGCTTTGTTTCTTCCCTGCTCGCAAGGTTTGGGTTTCGGAAGCGGCTCCCCGGCCGTCGGACAGCGCGCGGCTGGTCAGCTGAGTTAGCTGGTTAGGGATGCGCGGGTGCCCCTGCCAGCCTCTAACCACTCTGTGAAGTAATGCTGGGGGGGGGGGGGGGCGGGGAGGCAGCTTTTTGTCGTTTCCTGTCCCAGCCTGAAAGGTTTTCTGCTAGGGGAGAGGCCATTTGTTGCTGTTGTCAGGTCCTACGGAGAGAGCAGCACCTCGGAAACGTCTAGGACAGGACAGACGTCCCTTAAGTGCCCCCTTGTCTAGGTGCCCGACTGCTGGGCAGCATGCCTTTGACATTTTCAGAATTCTTGAATGCACTTGGACAATACACTTTGTGCTGTTGGTTTGTTAGTGTTACGTAGACTGTTGGCCGTTCTTGAGTTTTGTATTTGCCGTTTCCTTGTTTCCGTCCCAGTTCGATTTTGTACTCTTAATGAGAATTTCCGGATTGGGAAGTTCAGGGGCACATTATGCTCTCCACCCCTTCGTTTTTGAAGGAAGTGCCCAGTCGACACTGGGAACTTTTTGCTTAGGCTAGTGAGATTTGTTTGTTCGTTCGTTTGTTTTTTGGACAGGTAGATGGATCTCCAGGGTTCATTCGATGTGAGATCTTGATTTTGCTTAGTTTCTATCCTAGGAGGAACCGAAACCCTTGTTCTGATGAATTTACAATACTCCCTGTATTTTTCTCAAAGAGAAGCTGTTAAACTGAATGCTCATGTTCTTTGCTTTTAAAACTTTTATCAAATTTTTTTAAGTTTACTTCCATCTTATCCCATTTCTACTCTCCAGTGATAACTGCTTTAAACTATTTTTGGTTCTATCTCTAAATGTCCTGTTCGCGTCTGATTTATTGATTTTGGGTGTATCTGTTGAATTCTAGCTATGATAGAAGAGGATGTAGTCACTTATACAGCACCCTTCCCCACACGCCCCCATCCTCCTAATCATTATTTTTATTTCTTCTATTGGTAAACTTGATAAATTTAAGTAATATTCCTTTATTGTTTTATTCCATCTCCTCTACAAAGTATCCCATGATTCTTCACATTCTGAGGTTAGGTACTAGCTTTTCTACTGCTGTTTCCTTACTCTTCATTCCAAGCTTCTCAGCTGTGCTCTTGCTTCGTTGGCATCCAGAATTAAATTGTCAGGGCTTTGGCTATACAGGTTTGTTTCAAAAGATAAAAAATCAAATAGTATTGGTGATTATTGTCACTGTGTAGATTCAGGTTATGTACTGTGACTCTGTTTTTTCTCCTGTGCTACTTTTGTCTTTTTCTATATGTTGCCTGTTTTCCATTATACATGGTTCCCCATCTAGACTCTCCTTCATCAGTTATTCTGTCGAGTTGTCTTTCTAGGTGGAGACTGCTTGAAGTCTTTATTTCTGTTGCTGTCACACCTGGTTATTTAGACTTGCTGGAAAGCTGCTTCCTGAGATTTTTAAAAATTTCTTCAGTTGGAGGTACTGTTTTCTAATCATTATGTCTCTTGGCTTAAACCCTTCCTTGGTTTTTGTTCTTACTTGAGTTCTTTTTTTTTTTTTTTTAAATTTATTTATTTATGGCTGTGTTGGGTCTTCGTTTCTGTGCGAGGGCTTTCTCTAGTTGTGGCAAGCGGGAGCCACTCTTCATCGCGGTGCGCGGGCTTCTCACTATCGCGGCCTCTCTTGTTGTGGAGCACAGGCTCCAGACGCGCAGGCTCAGTAATTGTGGCTCACGGGCCCAGTTGCTCCGTGGCATGTGGGATCTTCCCAGACCAGGGCTCGAACCCGTGTCCCCTGCATTGGCAGGCAGACTCTCAACCACTGCGCCACCAGGGAAGCCCTTGAGTTCTTAAGAAGTGGTGTGTGGTATGTGAGTTTTCTAAGTCAATTCTACCCTTGTATATGTGGATAATCATTAGCTAGGCAGAGTTTGAAAATTACTTTCCCTCAAAACTTTGAAGGCATTGTTCTTTTGACTTCTGTCATCCAGAATTGTTGAAGAGAAGTTGAATGTTAATGTGATTTATTTATTTAGCTAACACTTATGTAGTGTTTAACATGTACTAGGCACTTCACAGATTAATTTATTAAATCCTCATAACAACCACATAACTATTTCTCCTTCTCCCTCCCCCTTCTCCTTCTTCTTATTACAGATGAGAAAAGTGAAGCACACAGGGGTTAAGTAAGGTACTCAAGGTCTTGTAGCTAATAGATGTCAGAGCCAGTGTCAAAACCAGGAAGCCCATGCTCTTGGTTTCTGTGTTCTTTTGCTTTCATTCTTTTGTCGTTGATCTGTTTTTCTTTCTGAATTTTTGAAAGATCTTTATCCTTGGTGGTATTAGCTTTTGTAATTATGTACTTAGGTACAGATTTTTTTTTAAAAATTTCAATTCATTTTGATCAGTGCTTGGCTGACTCTGAGTCTGGAGGCTTGTGTTCTTTAGTTCTAGGGAATGCTCTTTGATTTTTTTCTTGTTTTCCTTTTACTCTGCCTTCTCTGAACTCTGAATACTGGTCCTCCTAGATTGATTTATTTTTCTTTTCTCTGTTCTCTCCTCCCTCCTCCACCGAGGTATAATTGACCTAGAACAAACTGCACATATTTAAAGTGTACAGTTTAATCCATTTTGACATATGTGTATGTTCATGAACCCATCACCACAATCAAGATAATGAACATCATCTCTGAAACATTCCTTCTGCCCCTTTGTTGTTCCTCCCCATAACCCCTCCCCACTGCCCATCTTTAGTCAACCACTGATTTATTTCTGACTCCACTGATTTGTTTCTGACTCTATAGATAAGTTTTCATTTCCTACAATTTTATATAAATGGAATTATACAATATGTACTCTTTTTTTTTTAACCTGACTTGGTTACTTTCATTCAGAATAATTATTTTGAAAGTCATCCATGTTGGTACTTGTATCAGTAGTTTATTTCTTATTATTTTTGGATAGTATTCAGTGTTGTGCATATATCACGTTTATTCATTCACCTGATTGGTGAACGTTTGGATTGTTTCCAGTATTCGGCTATTAAAAAAAGTCTATGAACATTGGTATACAAATCTTTGTGTGAATGTATGCTTTCATTTCTTTAGAGAAAATACCTAGGAGTGAATTGATTGCATTGTATGGTAGGTGTTTGATTATTTAAAAAGAAAAACTTGCCAGACTGTTTTCCAAAGAGGTTGTACCGTTTCATTGCCACCAGCGGTGTATGAGAGGTCTGGTTGTTCCACTTCCTTGTTCAACACTTAGTATGGTTAGTTTTTCTAGTTTTAGCCATTCTAGTGTAGTGTTATCTCAGTGTGGTTTTAATTTGCATTTCCCTAATGAGAAATGATGTTAAGCATCTCTTTGGGTGCTTATTTGCTTTCTATATGTCTTCTTGAGTGAGGTGTCTATTTATATCTTTTGCCCATTTTTAAGTTAGGTTGTTTGTCTTACTGAATTGTAGAGTTTCTTACATATTGATTTTTTTTTTTTTTTGCAAATATTTTCCCTTAATCTGTGGCTTGTCTTTTTACTTAGCAGTGCAAAGAAGAGCAAAAGTTTTTAATTTTAGTAGTCTGCTTTCTTTCTTTTTCCTCAGTATTCCTGCTTTTTGTGTTATATTTAAGAAATCTTTGCCAAGGTCACCAAGATTTTTTCTTGTGTTTTCTTAGAGATGTCTTATTATGCTTTTAGTTCATACTATGCTTTCTGTTTTTTAGGGGCTTTTTTCATTGTGAATTACATTGATTTTTAAATGTTAAACACACCTTGCATTTCAGGTGGATAAATCCCACTTGGTCATGGTGTATTATTTTTATATATTGTTGGAGTCAGTCTGCTAACATTTTCTTGAGAATTTTTACATTTATGTTCAAAAAGGATGTTTGTCTATAGTGTTCTTATAATGTTTTTGTCCAGTTTTGGTATGAGTAATCTCGGCCTCATATTGAGTTGCGAGGTACATACCCTCTTTAGTTTTCTGGAAGCGTCTGTGTAGAATTGGTATTATTTCTTCCTTCAGTATTTGGTAGAATTCATCAGTGAAGCCATCTGGACCTGAAGGTTTTTTTGGGAAGGTTTAAGCTAAAAATATAATTTTTTTAGTAGGCATAGAGGTATTCAGATTATCTATTTTTTTAATGAGCTTTTGTAGTTTGTATCTTACACAGATTTTGTTAGTCTATGTTGTCCAATTTGTTGCTATAAGGTTGTTCATAGTATTCCTTATTATCTCTTTAATATCAGTAGAAAATGTAGTGATGTCACTTCTCTCATTCCTGATACTAATTTTGTCCTTTCTCTTTTGTTCCATTATCAGTCTGGCTAGACTGATCTCAGAGAACTAGCTTTTGGTTTCATTGATTTTTCTATATTGTTTTTTTCTGTTTTCTACTTCATCAATTTCTGTTCTTATTTTTATTGTTTATTTCTTATGCTCATTTTGAGTTTAGCTTGTGTTTCTTGTCCTTTTAAGGTAGAAGCTGAGGTCATTGTATTGATGCTGCTTCTTTGAGTTGCTTCTGTTGAGTGCCATAAGCTGCTTGCTAGATGCTGTTCCAGTGGCACACCACAAGCATTGACATGTTGTCTTTTCATTTTCATTCAGTAAAAAATACTTTCTCATATCCCCTTGACTTCTTTGGCCCATTGGTTATTCAGAAGAGTGTTCCTTAATTTTCAAATATTTGGGGGATTTTCCAGGCATTCTTTTTCTGTTATTGATTTCTAATTTAGTTCCCTTGTCAGAGAACATAACTTTCCATAATTTGAATTACATATTTTAAAGCTCAACTGATTTGTTTTATGACCCAGAATATGGTTTTGGTAAATGTTTCATTTTGACTTGAAAAAGACACAAGTTCTGCTGTTGTTGGGTAGAGTGTTCTATAAATGTTATCATGCTGGTTGATAGGATATGGAAGACTTGAACAACACATTGATTTTTCTGTCTCCTGTTCTATCAATACTTAATAGGGGTATGGAAATCTTCTATAATTTTTTTGGATTTGTCTGTTTCTTCTTTCAGTTCTGTTGGTTTTTGCTCCTTGCATTTTAAAACTCTTTTATTAGTGTATAAATGCTTAAGATTGTTAGGTCGTCTTGATGAATGTGTTTCTTTTTTTTTTTTGAAGATTTGATACTTTTATGTTTTTTTTAATTTATTTATTTTTGGCTGCATTGGGTCTTTGTTGCTGCGCGCGGGCTTTCTTCAGTTGCGGTGAGCGGGGGCTACTCTTCATTGTGGTGTTCAGGCTTCTCATCGTGGTGGCTTCTCTTGTTGTGGAGCACGGGCTCTAGGCACGTGGGCTTCAGTAGTTGTGACATGCGGGCTGAATAGCTGTGGCATGCAGGCTCAGTAGTTGTGGCTTGTGGGCCCTAGAGAGCAGGCTCAGTAGTTGTGACTCGTGGGCTTAGTTGCTCTGCAGCATGTGGGATCCTCCCAGACAAGGGGTCGAACCCGTGTCCCCTGCATTGGCAGGCACCATTGCGCCACCAGGGAAGTACCTGGATGTGCTCCTTTATCATTATAAAATGATTTTTATCCTTGGTAATATTCTTTGCTCTGAAATCTCTTTTGTCCAATATTAATGTAACCAGATCTTTTGAGTAGTGTTAACATGGTCTGTTCCCCCCCTACTTTCTATCTTATGAATTTGCCTATTCTAGGAGCTAATATAAGTGGAATTATATAATATTTGTCATTTTGTGTCTGGTTTATTTCACTTTTTCATTTTGCATAGTGTTTTCAAGATTCATCCATGTTTAGCATGTATCAATTTCTTTCTCTTTTTTTTCAGATTTTGGAAACCGTTTAATTGAAGTATATATATACACAAATACATATATGCATGTATAGTCACTTAAATGTTTAAACTCTTCATATATTGAAGTTATATAACTATGTGCATAGCTTGTTAATTTTCACAAAATAAAAATGTATGACTTGCATCTAGATTATGAAACAGAGTATTATTGTAGTATTAGTACCCCAGAAGTTCCCCTTTGCTTTTGATTCTCTTGGGTATATATACCTATGAGTGGAATTGCTGGGTCATATGGTAATTCCATGTTTACCTTTTTGAGGAATTGCCAAACTGTTTTCCCAATCTCTGCCTTGTAAATCGGGCATTTAGAACACTTACATTTAATGTGATTCTTGATATGGTTAGATTTAAATTTGTAATCTTACTATCTGTTTGCTGTCTGTCTCATCTGTGCTTTGTTTCCATTTTACAATTGTTCTGCTTTTTTATGATTCCATTTTATTTCTTTTTGGCTTTTTAACTATTCTTAATTCATTCAACCATCAGTTTCTTTACTTTGTGTCCTTGGCTTATACAGTCCTCCACTCATTAGCTTTCTGGTCTTGGGAAAATGACTTCAACTCTCCTAAACGGTGAAGAACTGGAGTTTCTTGTATTTCACCACCCTGTTCCTACAGTCTCTGTGCTCTGGTCATCTCTGTATGAGAGCTGAAATAGGGCAGAATGTTGCCTTGTTTAACATCAGTTGGGAATGTGTGTGTCAGTGGACTCAAATTTTTCACCCTTCTGCTTGTGTCTGTGAATGACCTTGAGAGTGCAAAAATACTGATTTGGGGGGGGGGGTTACAAAAAATTTTAGTGAGCAGGTGAATTAGCAAATATGGAATTTGTGAATAAAGAAGATCAGCTGTATATGTGCCACATAAGGTGGTTGTGTGGGTTAAGTCAGTTAATCCAAGTTAAGTGCATGAAACAGTGCCTTGCACTGATATTTCAGAATTTTATTTGGTAAGTTAATTTTTGGTAGTTTATATGTCCAAGTAAAAATGGGGATATTTTTGTGTCTAACTCTTGGTAACATTGCGTAGTATAGAATTGTGCTGTTTGCATGTAGTGAAATCTAGGTTTCCCACCTTGCTTTTTTTCTTTCTTGATCATACTTGCCAGAGGTTTGTCAATTCTGTTGATCTTCTTTGGTTTCATGGATTTTTAAAAATTGTTCTTTTTATTCTCTGTCATTAAATTTTTCTCTAATATTTGTTGTTTTCTTCTTTCTGCTTGCTTTGGGTTTAGTTTGCTCTTCTAGTGTCTTAAAGTGGAAGGTTAGGTTTTTTTGTTTGTTTGTTTTTTAAGCTTAAATGATATGTGAAAAGATTTATGGGTATATAGGGCTCTTAATTTCATAAAATAATAATTCAAGTCATATCAATACATGTTAAAAAGAAGCTTCTAATTTTCCAAGTATTTTGATACAAAAAAATTTTAAACAAATATTTTATAGACCTTTTTTTTTTTTACTTTTTAAAAAATTATTTATTTATTTATTTATGGCTGTGTTGGGTCTTCGTTTCTGTGCGAGGGCTTTCTCTAGTTGCGGCAAGTGGGGGCCACTCTTCATCGCGGTGCGCGGGCCTCTCACTGTCGCGGCCTCTCTTGTTGCGGAGCACAGGCTCCAGACACGCAGGCTCAGTAATTGTGGCTCACGGGCCTAGTTGCTCCACGGCATGTGGGATCTTCCCAGACCAGGGCTTGAACCCGTGTCCCCTGCATTGGCAGGCAGATTCTCAACCACTGCGCCACCAGGGAAGCCCTTTATAGACCTTTTGTGAGAAGAATATAAGGATAGTTACAAGAGACATGGTGTTCAAGTGATCTTATGCAGTTCACTTGGCCTTCTTCAAATCAGTTATAATCAACATGATTCCAATAAAGGTTAGGTTGTTGATTTGAGATCTTTCTTATTATAGACATTTACAGCTATAAATTTCCCTTTGAACACTGCTCTTGGGCTCTACACTGTAAGTTTTCATATGTTGTGTCTTCATTTTTATTCCTCTCAAATTATTTTCTGATTCGCTTTTGATATCTTCTTCAATTTATTGGTTATTCATGAGTGTGTTGTTAAATTTCCACATGTTTATGAATTTGCCGCCTTTTCTCCCATTATTGAGCTCATTACTTTGTTGTGGTTGAAGAACATAACTTGGCATCACTTTTATGCTTTTATTGAGGTTTGTTTTATGGCCCAGCGATTGGTCTTTCCCAGAGAATGTTCCATATGCAGTTGAGAATGTATATTCTGTTGAGTGGAGTGTTCTGTAAAAGTCTGTTAGGTCTGGTTGGTTTATAGTGTTGTTGCAGTTATCTGTTTCCTTGTTGATCTTCTGTCCAATTCTGTCCATTATTGAAAATGGGGTATTGAAGTCTCCAACTATTATTGTTCAATTGTCTGTTTCTTTCATTTTTGTCATTTATTAAAAGTTGCATGTATTTTGATGCTGTTATTAGGTGCATGTGTTTCTAGTTGTTATGTCTTCTTGATGGATTGACCTTTTTATCATTATCAAACGTCATTATTTCCAGTAAGTCTTTTTTAAAGTTTAGGTATTTTGTCTGATACTAGTACAGCCACTCCAGTTTTCTTGTGGTTGTTGTTTGAGTCTCTTTCCCCATCCATTTACTTTCACTCTGTATCTTTGAATCTCAAGTGTGTCTCCTGTAGACAGCATATAATTGGATATTTTTTTAAATCCAGTCTGACAACTTTTGTTTTTTGATTGGATTGTTTAATCCAGTCACATTTAATGTTATTGACATCACTGAATTTATATTTGTCCTTTTACTTTGTTTTCTATATGTATTTTTAATGTAGCATTTAGATTTCATTAGTGATCTTTTTAAAAAATATATGTTAAGGGCTTACTATACACATCTTATCAGCTTTAGATTTTTTTTTTGTCTTTTGGCCGCACCACGCTTACAGATCTTAGTTCCCCAACCAGGGATTGAACCCAGGCCCCCAGCAGAGAAAGCCCAGAGTTAGCTTTAGATTTATACTAGCTGAATTCCAGTAATATACAGAACCTTTACTGCTGTATGGCTTGATTACCATTTTCCTTTTTTTTAAATTTTATTTATGGCTGCGTCGGGTCTTTAGTTGCTGCATGCAGGATCTTTTGTTGCGGCGTGCGGGCTTCTCTCTAGTTGTGGCACATGGGCTCTGTAGTTTGCGGCACACGGGGCTCTCTAGTTGAGGCACGAGGGCTCAGTAGTCGTGGCACGTGGGCTTAGTTGCCCCGCAGCATGTGGGATCTTAGGTCCCCAAGAGGGTTTGAACCCACGTCCCCTGCATTGCAGGATGGATTCTTTACCACTGGACCACCAGGGAAGTCCCCCCATTTTCCTTTTTTATATAGTATTGCCATTATATGTATTATATCTATTAATGTTACAAACCCAACAGTGCATTGCTATAATTATTACTTTACCATCTGTGGTTATTTCCATAGCACATTGCTATTTTGCTTCTACCCACCTCTTTTTGGGCTGTTACTAGGAAATATATTACATTTATATTAAAGTGTGTGTTGTAAGCCATAGTATTTTCCAAAATATCATTTCATCCCATTGTTTTTTTGCAATAGCAGTTAAGAAAAGAAAGGATTAAAAAATGTATTATTACCTTTAGTGGGGTCACTTAACTTTCAGCCTGAAGAACTTCCTTTAGTACTTCTTGTAAGTCCGGTCAGCTAGCAACAAATGCAATTTTTGTTTATCTGGCAAAGTCTTTATTTCACCTTCAATTTTGAACAGTGGCCTTCCTGGATATATGATTCTTGGTTAACATTTTTTTTTCTGTTTCGGCACTTTATATATGTTTTCCCACTGCTTTCTGGCCTCCGTTATTTCTGCTAGAAGCCAGCTGTTAAATTTATTGGGGTTCTCTTGTAAGTGACTCGTCATTTTTCCTATTGGTTCTTTGAAGATTTTCTCCATGTCTTACACCTTCATCATTTTAACTCTGATGTATCTGTCTTTGGGTCTCATTGTGCTTATCTTACTTGGAGTTGTTAGAGCTGCCTGTATGTGTAGGTTATTGTTTTTCAATACATTTGGGAACTTTTTTGTTATTGTTTCCTTGAATATTTTTTCTGCTCCTTGCTCCCGTCTCCTTCCAGTACTCCAATTGTATGTTCATGTATTTATTTGTGTCTCATATTTCTCTCAGGCTCTGTTCATTTTTCTTCATCCTTTTTTCTCTCTACTCCTCAGCTCGCATAATCTTTATTAATCTATCTAAGTTTAAGAATTCTTTTTTTTTGGCTGCACGCAGGCTTTCTCTAGTTGTGGTGAGCGGGGGCTACTCTTCATTCCGGTGCACAGACTTTTCGTTGCGGTGGCTTCTCTTACTGCGGAGCACGGGTTCTAGGCGCGAGGGCTTCAGTAGTTGCAGCACGCGGGCTCAGTGGTTGTGGCACGTGGGCTTAGTTGCTCCGCAGCATGTGGAATCTTCCCAGGCCAGGGATCAAACTCGTGTCCCTTGCATTGGCAGGCGGATTCTTAACCATTCCGCCACCAGGGAAGTCCCAAGAATTCTTTTTTTATTTTTTGGGTTTTTTTTGGCTGTGTTGAGTCTTTGTTGCTGCACGTGGGCTTTGTCTAGTTGTGGCGAGTGGGGGCTACTCTTCTCTGCTGTGTGCGGACTTCTCATGGCGGTGGCTTCTCTTGTTGCAGAGCATGGGCTCTAGGCATGTGGGCTTCAGTAGTTGTGGCTTGCAGGCTTCAGTAGTTGTGGCTCGCAGGCTCTAGAGTGCAGGCTCAGTAGTCGTGGCACGTGGGCTCAGTAGTTGTGGCTCACGGGCTCTAGAGCACAGGCTCAGTAGTCGTGGTGCACGGGCTTAGTTGCTCCGTGGCATGTGGGATCTTCCCGGACCAGGGATCGAACCCGTGTCCGCTGCATTGGTAGGCGGATTCTTAACCACTGCACCACCAGGGCGGCCCCAAGAATTCTGTTTTTTGCCAGTTCAAATCTATTGTTGAGCCCCTGTAGTGAATTTTTTTTAAATTAATTACTTAATTTTTGGCTGCATTGGGTCTTTGTTGCTGCGTGTGGGCTTTCTCTAGTTGCGGCGAGCAGGGGCTACCCTTCGTTGTGGTGCGCAGTCTTCTCACTGCGGTGGCTTCTTGTGTTGTGGAGCATGGGCTCTAGGTGCGTGGGCTTCAGTAGTTGTGGCACACGGGCGCAGTAGTTGTGGCTTGCGGGCTCTAGAGTGTAGGCTTCAGTAGTCGTGGTGCACGGCCTTAGTTGCTCCACAGCATGTGGGATCTTCCGGGACCAGGGCTCAAACCCGTGTCTCCTGCATTGGCAGGCAGATCTTAAGCACTGTGCCACCTGGGAAGTCCCCAAAATTCTTTTTTTTGCCAGTTCAAATCTGTTGTTGAGCCCCTGTAGTGAATTTTTGATCTCAGTTATTGTATTTTTCAACTCCAGAGTATCCATTTGTTTGTTTTTTATAATTCTTATTTTTGTTACTGTCTCTATTTGATAAAAGTTGTTATCATACCTTTCTTTAATTCTTTAACCATATGTCTCTTTAATTCTGTGAACATATTTTTAATAGCTGCTTTAAACTCTATTCTGTTAAATCTGACATCTGGACACTATCACAGGTAGTTTCTTTTGCCTGACTTTTTTCCAGGATGTGTGTCATACTTCTCTGTTTTTCTGCATGCCTGGAATTTTTTTTTCCTGCAAACAGGATATTTTAGGTGCTGGTCCCCCCAAGCTGTTCCCAGATATGTTATTTATGTAGCTACTGGCTGGATTATTTTAACGAGGTGAGTTTCTTCCTCAGTGTGTTGTTATGCCTCTGATACTGCTCCTCAGGGAGGTGCAGTTTGGATGTGCCCACAGTCACCCTGCGATGACAGTGGCACACGTAGGGCTGTCTCCTATTCTCACCCACTTAACTGCTCGGTGTGATCACCTAGCAGTTAAATTCCATGGATTTTTGTCCATTGCGCCATTGTTTTCAACAGCACTCAGGGAATAAATTCCTCTACAGACTAATGCAGTGAAATTGTGGCACCTTCCAAGGATTAGCTTCTGAGATTAATGTTTGGTATCTGTTCTAACCCCAGGAGGGTTCCTCCCAGCTGTCTTATTCCCCAGTTCTCTCCTGCAGACCAGCTGGTCTGTGGTCTAGGCTGAATTTTCATTAGATTCCTGATTCTCTACTCAGTTCTTTTCACCACACCTTATGCCGTTCTTGAGAATGAATGCCCTTGGGTGTAAACTTCTCCATGCTCTGTTGCAAATGAAGTCATTTCTGAATTTTCAAAGCTTTTCTTGACTAGATTGCTGTTTGCTCCTTGGACTGTTTCCAAAGGCTTTAAATGTTTTGGTTTTTTAAAAGATTTTCTCTAGTTCAGCTGGGGAGCAGGTGGGCAGAAGTCCTCATGCAGTCATGCTGGTAGCCGGGCTCTCCAATATGATCTCTGTCTTGGAGAGTGAAGATCAGATTCACACATTTTGCATATTATGTGTCCCCCATAGTTCTGGGTGTAGTCCTTGACATGCATTATAGGTGTTCAGTAAGCTTATGCTGAATCTAGTGAAATTGCAATTAATCAGTCTGACATACCGCTTAAGATACCAGCTCTGAATTCAGGTGACTGGGTTCAATCCTGGTCTCTGAACTTGGCAGAAGTGTGACTTTGGAAAGCCACTTACCCCTCTAAGCATTTGTATTCTCATCTGTAAGTGGGATACTCTGTACCTCACAGGGTTGTTGTGAGGAGAAAGGGAAATAATTAATCCATGAGTAAAAGCCCTTAGAAGTGTCTATCCCATTTTAAGTGTTCCGTAAATGTTAGTGATAATTAGTAGTCCTTGTTGACTAACACTGTATAAAAATGGAGAGCTGATATACATGCAACTTGAAAAAACACTAATCGCTAAAAATACTAAGTGTTTTTGTTTGACAACTACATCAAAATTTATGGCCTGAATTTTTAACGCAAATACTGTAATTTATATTTTTCAGTAGGCTTTTGACCCTTTTTCCCCAAAATGTCACCTGTGTTTTGCAGTTCTTTTCTGGAGTTCTGAGCTGCTTTAAGGGAAGTCTAAAACCAAGTTCTACAGTATGTTATCTACCGTCCAACAGTGGACGCTCTCGTTACAGTGGAACCTTAGGCATGAGTCCTGATATTTCTAGTGCTGCTGTTAAATTTTGTTCAGACTTACACAAAAATGCATTTAGTTAGGTATTTCTGATAGTAGTGGTTTCCGCCTTACATTTGAAGAGCCAGAAAGCCGTATAAGGTTGACTGGAACAGTAGGTTGGTGTGAAGTTCATTCTGTGGGTTTACTTCAAAACCTGTGGAGAGTATTTTTATACAGATTCACTGTTTGTGTATGTGTACCATCTTTACTTCTTCAAATACCTTCCTTATCTTGATTCCTTGGCATATTTGTGCACAACCAGTGTAATTTCTCAACTGCTTCTTCGGGACACATATATCCCTTCCTTTTTCCATGCAGTGGGCTTCCTGCAGGGCAGAACTGCCTTGACGGCCAGCCTTTGGGTGGGTGTGCTCCCTGCCCCTGCGGGGAACTGCTGCTCAGCCAGGGTACTGACTGCCCTTCCTTCGCAAGCACTCGTGTTTTCTGGGAATAACTGTCTGAAGTTGACTGGTCCACATGGGGCCTGAGAGGGCCAGGGGAGAGGAGAGTGCAGGGCTTGACCCGCCGGGCTGTTCCTGCTGTGGGATCATCCAGACGCTGTCCTGTGAGCCCCCTCTGGGCCCAGAGCCCTCTTGTGTTCTCCCATTTCTTCATGTTTGAGGCTGTGTGTTCCATCTGATCAGATCTACTAGTTTTCTACATTTTGGGCATCCCCTGTGATTTATCAGTCACAGATGGATCTCCTTTTGGTTTTTCAGCACAGTTATGCAATTGTGGTTATTTGTTTTTAGTCTTTTTTAAAAAAACTATTTATTTATTTGGTTGCGCTGGGTCTCAGTTGCGGCACGTGGGATCTTTGTTGCCGCGTGCGGGATCTTTAGTTGCGGCAAACGGGCTCTTAGTTGCTGGATGCAGTTAGCTCCCTGACCAGGGATCGAACCCAGGCCCCCTGCATTGGGAGCGTGGAGTCTTAATCACTGGACCACCAGGGAAGTCCCTGTTTTTAGTCTTTTATGTGGTCTGGGGATAGAAAGGGAAGGCTGCAATGTGTGCTCAGTTTATCATCTGGAAAACCCGAAAGATAATGAAAAGCTATTTGAAATGAATTGGCTTTAGGGTTCAGAGTAGCTCTCCTTTTAGCTACTCTTTGATTAAGAATCTCTCTTGAACCTAGCAGGAGATAACTGGCATTGTATTTAATGGCAAGGCTCTTGAAGAGTGAGTTCCTTTGTTGAGTATCAGAATTTTCTCTTGAAGAAAGAAACTCTAAATTTATATAATTAATGTGTTGAAGATATCCTCAGAACTCTGGAGAGAAAAATATGTTCCGTTTTCTTATTGGGAATGCCTGGAGCTCTTTTCTCAAAATTAGGACCCACCTATACTTCCTTCCCCAGGCTATACTTTCTAGGTAGTGGAAGTGGAAATTCTCATGCAGCTGCACTCAGCATTCACTGAAGAGCTGCAATATGGTAAACCAGTGGTTTCCTGTTTTTGTAAAGTTTTATTGGAATGCAACCATACTCATTCATGTCCATCTTGTTTAGGGCTGCTTTTACTTTATAAAGGCAGATACGAGTCATTGCAACTGAGGTCGTTCGGTCAACAAGTCTAAAATACTTACCGTCTGGCTTCTTGGGGAGCATAAAGAAAGTGGGTTTGGATCCTCCTGAGTGTGGTGTCTGCTTGGCTCAGGAGAAAGGAAAATGTGGACTTTGAATGTAGAGGTGAGGTGGAGAGGCACAGAGCCTCCTGCCTTCATAGAGCTTGTTTTTGTTTTGGACTCATCAGATTATCTTCTTTGATAGACCTCCTAAATCGACCTCCTGCTTTCCTTCCCACTTATCCCATTCACTGCTTCTGATCAAGCCCCTCTTTCCTGATTTACAGGGAGTCTGCACAGATCACTGATAGCTTCCTCCCTGTTTTGATATCCGTTTCTCCCCATTATAAACACGAACTGAAGCCCGGTCTCATTCCTTCCCTCTCTCGAAGATCACCACTTGTCCTGAAGTTGGTGTTCATCATTCCCCTGCTCTTTCCTGTGCTTTCACTGCATCCGTATTCATCCCTGAACAATGCCTAATACCGTTTTGTGTATTTTATAACTTCTTGTAAGTGGTATACTATGTTTATTCTTCTTCACCTTGCTTTTTTGGCTTAAGATATTTGTGACCTTCCAGCCCTGTTTCTTTGAATCTTAGTTTTGTCTGGCATTCCAGTGTATGGACGTACCACAGTTCATCAGTCCTTTCTACAGGCTCTTTTTTTTCCTAGTTAAGTTGACCTTTTGTTTTTATTTCTTTTTTAAATAGCTTTATTGAGATATAATTTATATACCATAAAATTCACCTGTTAAAACTATACAGTTCAGTGGTTTTTAGTATATATGCAGTGGTACAGCAATCACTGTTATCTAATTTAGAACATTTTTGTCATTCCCCAAAGAAGTGTTGTAACTGTTTTTAGTCACTTCCTATCTCCCTCACCCTTCCCCCAACCGCAGATTGAAGGTAATCTATTTCTGTCTAAAGATTTGTGTGTTCTGGATCTTGTAAATGGGATCTTTTGTGGTCTTTTGTGACTGGCTTTTACTTAGCAGAATGTTTTTGAGGTTCATCCATGACGTAGCATGTACCTGATGGGCTTTTAAGTTGTTCACAATTTTTTGTTATTACAAATGATACTTTTTATGTTATTTTTTAAGTGACTTTGCTGTTAGTAAGAGTAAAAACCAGTCTCATTGTTATCATTTACTGAAGCTCTGGCAGAAAAAGAGAAAGATAATGCTTACCACAGAAATACAACTGAGTGCTTCCAGGAGTGAGTATGGCGCGGTCCTTGCCTTTGGAAGAACTCACAGTGTAGCTGGGGGTTAGAATGACAACAAACTAATTATAAGACCACAAAAGTGCTGCAAGTGAATAAGCAAAATTGGGAGGAAATGCAGGCGGAGCAGTTAACTTCTTGAAGGATGTGTACAAAGTGTTATAAAGTGAGTGGCATTTGATCTGAGTCTAGACCTTGGAAAATTAATAAGGTTTCAGGAAGTGGGTGTTGGTTGGGAGGAAGAAGGAGGAGCAGGGGTGTTGAGAGGTGGAAGGGCGTCTTCCAGGAACTGGGGGGATCTGGCCGCCTGAGCAGTGCTTGGCAGGACAGGGTGGGTAAGGGCTGGGCTCATTGGTCTGCACCTGCTGTGGTATCATTGGAAAAATTAGGGAAGATGAAGACACAGCCACGTTTGTATTTAAACTGACAGCATAGAGGGTGGGCTGGAGACAGGAGAGTCTGGAGGTGGGGCAGCCCATATGAAGGCTGTTCCAATCTTTTGGTGAGAGGTGATGCCTGATGTTGGTGGTGGGAATGAGAGGAGATGGCGTGGAGGGGCATTTTTCAGGTTAAACTGACAGGACTTACTGGTAATGGGCGGTAAGGGAGAGAATTCTAAGATGACTCCCATGGTCTCTGTCTTGGACAACTGAGTGATTTGGGAATTTGGTAACTATCCCCCACGTAGTCAAGAGTAACTTGTTGCGATGGAATCTTTAAGGACTAAAATAGCCTATTTTATAATTTAAAGATTACTAAAAGTATTTTATTTCCAATTCAGAAATGAAGGAGGTTCATACTGAGCCTACGATGTGTCAATTTCAGACTTGAATGGTCAAACTACTATTAATTATCACTTCCTTATAGCCAAAAGAATGCAGTGGCGTAAAGATTCCTGTCGATGCCAGTAAACCTAATCCAAATGATGTGGAGTTTGATAATCTGTATTTGGATATGAATGGAATCATCCATCCCTGTACTCATCCTGAAGACAAGTACGTAACCCATTTTTGTTACTGATGTCACAAATTACAGAGGAGTACTATATGATATTACATTGTTTGCTTGTCATTGTAGACCAGCACCGAAAAACGAGGATGAAATGATGGTTGCAATCTTTGAGTACATTGACAGGCTTTTCAATATTGTAAGACCAAGACGACTTCTCTACATGGCAATAGACGGAGTGGTAAGTGCTGAATGACTTAGAGTCCCCCATTTTTGTTTTTGCTGTGTTCCCAGTGTCTAGAATGAGAGTAAGCTAAATCGTGAAAAATGTTGACTATAGTGAATTTGAGAAAGAAAGCCTCATCTTTCAGTCATTCATCCAAATGTATTTTGTGTATGTGCCTGTTTTGTGCCGCATCCCGTGAGGGGCTGGGGATGTCAGTGACTGCCCTTGCTTTGAAGGGCTCGCCACTCAAGGGACAGAGGCAGAGGTAGACGTGCAAGGTTAGTTACCCAAGGCCTTCCTCGGGCGTTAGACGGCACTTGCGGGGCCCTTGAGGGAGGGGGAGTCAGTGCTACAAGGGAGTGAGGAAATAGAGAGGAGGGGGCTTTTGTCCCATTTTTTGAAGAGTTAAGAATAATTGGAGATTGGTGGGGGCAGGGGCAGAGGAGGGAGGTGGATGTGGCCAGATGTGGGGAAGGAGGACCTTCCAGATGTCTCAAATGTGCCAGGTCACACACTTTGTGTGTCTTGGGCCACACTGACATGCTGGGGCAACTGCAGGTGTTTAGATTGGAAAGAGAAGTAGAGAGAGGGGCTTGAGAAGGCCTTTCCTGTCACACTCAGTTTGGCTTTTATCCTATAGGCAGTGAGTAGTCATCACAATAACTTCGGAGGGGACTACCTTATAATAATACCAAGTGGTTTCAGTTATAAATGACCAGCAAACTATATATCAGGGTTCAAGGAAAATTAGGGTAAATCATAACCCTAAATTTATTTAGCCATATGCACATTGATTCCCTTTCTTTTGGATTTAATAATTTTGGTGGATAATGAAATAATTTTGAAAATCTGGAAAACTTGGGTCCAAGAAGCTTAACTTTTCTGTGAGATACTATTTACTCAAAGAAAAACCTTAGCTACCTGAAAACTTAAGTTGCAGTTAAAGTGTAGTGAGGAATAAAGGGAACAGGAGTATGTCCTATTTGGAGCAGATTGCAGTTCACATTAGCTAAGTTTCTTGAAGAAGCTCTTTCACTGTACTCCGTTGTGCACTTCTGCTGAATCAGGTCTAATTTATGTGCACATTCGTATGTGTATGTACATGCTCTTGTCTATAACTCATGTTTTGTTAAAATATAAATGTAGATCATAGAACCTGAAAGAGTTAGATTAGGTGGTCTCATTTTACAGGAAAGGGAACTGTTTAAAGAGAATATGAAATAACTTATTTCATGTAGGCAGGATACTTGAGAGTCCCTTCCAGCCCCAAACCCAGTTCAGTAATTGCAAAACCTTGCAGTTCAGTTCACTTCATTCAGGCTTACCCAGTGATTGAAGTTACATTTGGTTCGAGTGATTTAAGAGTACTTTTGATTAAAACCTTGCTCCTTTTCTACCTGCTGTGCCTTATTATTGACACAGAGTGATAATTATGAACCTTATTGTGGGAAATACAAAAAGGCTTTTAAGGTCTTGTGAATCCCATTTGGAGACCATCCTTCCTTTTAGTCGTGGACAAAGGGAAGGTCTTCCTGATCCTGGTTCTGTAGAAACCACTCAACTTGCTGTGTGCTGAGTCTTTGAGTAAAGTGAGCTTTCCATCTGGGGTGCCTGAAAGCGTCGTAACCCAGTGGAACTGGCCTTGGGGCATGGACCCTGCAGTATTAAGTGCTGTGGCCTCATAGGATGTTTGTCCTTTTGACATGTCACTCACTCACCTAAGTTCAGCGTTCAAGGTTCTTGGTCCAAATTTAAGCTCCCAGGAACTACTGTCTGTCATGAAAGGATTGTTTGGACATATTACTTAACTTTTCCATTTTAGCATACTATTTTTGTTAAGACTAACGGATTCAAAATAATGTACAGATTTAGTTACGAACATTTGGAACAGTATTATGTCACTGTGAAATACCTGTTTTCAGGCGCCACGCGCTAAAATGAACCAGCAGCGTTCAAGGAGGTTCCGAGCATCCAAAGAAGGAATGGAAGCAGCAGTAGAGAAGCAGCGAGTCAAGGAAGAAATACTGGCAAAAGGTAAAGAACATGCGCCTTGAGGTTGGACTTGTTATCAGCTGTATGCAGACGGGGGTAGGGGTGGAGACTTCTCCTTACAAATAGGTACGGTTTTAATTTAATCAGGACCGCAGGATAGCCAAGGGAAGTTTACGTTGACTGTTGAGGAAAAGTAGTTAATAGAATCGTTTATTCCATTTATAAGCTTGTTCATTTCCAAACTCTATAGTAAACAGGAAACTTGGGAATAAAAGGAGGGAATTCTGGTAGGGAGAGCAAATTGTCAACTTCTATCAGGGCGAGTGCAGCCCTTCAGCTCACTTTTATATATCTGTAAACTAGAAACCCATGAAGAATGCTTCTCACTTCCTTTTTCTGTGGAGGCTGTTAGGAAGCTACAGTTCTGTAAGCATTTTCCTCAAGTCAGTCTTGGTGGCATGCTTGCTGCTTCTCCCAGGAACTCAGGTCTGGATGAGGAGGCCTGGGATGATGGGACCATGTTTCCAGGCTTTCCCCGAGTCATGCACACTCTCACTTTGGGTTGAGGCGGCGGGCACCGAGGTAGTGAGGTGCCCGGGGCTCCCTCAGTTCAGGGAGGGGGTTGTGGGGTGGAATGTGGTCATTTTGGCAGTTCCTCAAAGCCCTGATGGGTCCAGAGGTGGGAGTTGGCTGAGTGTCAGAGAGGAGGACGACCAGGGCCCTGACGCCCCGGGACCGCTTCTTCCAAGACGCCTGTGGGTGCGGTGCGGTGCAGGGCGGTGCTGGCGGGGTGGCTTGTTTGGTGTTTTGTTACATGAGGCAGAATGATAGACCAGGAAA
The DNA here is from genome assembly GCF_028023285.1 of Balaenoptera ricei. NCBI lineage: Eukaryota > Metazoa > Chordata > Mammalia > Artiodactyla > Balaenopteridae > Balaenoptera > Balaenoptera ricei. The sequence goes on along the minus strand of NC_082653.1, from coordinate 46,848,625 downwards.
GCCACGATTATTGGTTCAGGATGTTGCATTTGGCAAGTGGAAAAAGAGACATAGTGTAGTTGGCTGAGGCTTATAATTACACTGCCTTTAATGTTATTTTAATTTGCTGGAAGTGTGCAAGTATGTGAGTATTTTAGCTGCAGCTTGTAATTAATACTCTAAAACCTGTTTATATTTATAACAGGTTGTCTTTGCTTTTAGAGATGTCTTCTTTCTTGAAGATGTTGTAAAATATATTTGTGTCTTGAGAAAAAGCTAATCAGTGACATAGAGGAAAAAATAGGATTTCTAAATCCCTCTAGGTGATATAAAGCTCTGATAAACTCAGCATTTTAACCTTGTTTTTCTAAGGCCCCTTCATCTTAAGAACCGTTAGTAGGATCAGAGCCCCTAACCTCTGTGTGTGTATGTGTGTGTGTGTGTGTTTGTGTGTGTGTGTTCTGCTGCCAGGGGCATTAGGAAGAATGTCATAATTTTTATATTTTTATGTAACAATATAGTATCTTTTGTGTACCATGTATTGTTTGACAGTCACGTTAAAGCTTACTTTAAATTTGAGGGGAGGAACCTTATTTTCTTCAGAAAGGGGGATCATTGTTCCTCAGGTGACAACGCTTCTCCTTCTTTTGTATTTCAACTTACTGTTTTTGTTGTTCTGGCCTACTGCTGAATAGTTACCTCACTGTTTATGGGGAGAACAAAGCATTGCCCCTTTTTCTCTAGGTGGCTTTCTTCCTCCAGAAGAAATAAAGGAAAGATTTGACAGCAACTGCATTACACCAGTAAGTAGTCTCATACTTTGCTAGTTATTGCTAACTCTTAAATGATAGGTTAATTTATTTCCTTCTATCATTTTAGGGAACTGAGTTCATGGACAATCTTGCTAAATGCCTTCGCTATTACATAGCTGATCGTTTAAATAATGACCCAGGGTGGAAAAATTTGACAGTAAGTTTCATATTTTTATACTTCAAAAAGATTAAGGTGACGATTTGAGGCTATCCTTTGATACGACTGATATTATTTGTCCTTTTCCCCCCATAAAATACTGGTTGGCTGTTAGAGGAAAGAGAAGCTTCCAGGGTTATTAGAGATGGGGTGCCTTGCACGGTCCAGTTAGAGACAGCTGATTTTCTCTCAGTGCCAATTTCGTACTCTTATCATCACTGCGAAGCCATAAGATGGGACTCGTGATTTAAAATACATATATATGAAAGTCATTTCTGTTATTAGAAATCAAAATACAGCAAGATTAAAGTCATGGGACTGCCTCTAAAGAATGGCTGTGTTCTCCTGAGAATTTAAGCAAAACTTTTATATAATAAAAATTATAATAAGCTTGTTTCCCTATTAATTAGATATGGTACATTAATTTAATGGATATCTCTTACTTACTCTCAGGGCTTATATCGTTCGGTGCGGTATACTTGAGTAGCAGTGAGAAGAGTAGAAACTTGTGAACTGAATCTGTTTTTCAAATGGCTAAGTTTGACACAAACATTTCATTTTTTTCTATTCCAAGTAGTAAGTTTACCGATGAAATAATTTCGATGTCTAACACATGCACACCTAATTAAGAAAAATTTCCAATTAGTAACACTATCTTAATAGAATTATCCCAGTTTATTTTAAGACATTCATTTCTGTTGATTTTTGTGCTGGAAAACTGGGCGTGAGCTACAAATGTTAAAAACTGTTTTTTATAGGTTATTTTATCTGATGCTAGTGCTCCTGGTGAAGGGGAACATAAAATCATGGATTACATTAGAAGACAAAGAGGTAAAATTCACTTATAAATATTTGATTATATGTTCCATTTTAAAAAAGACAAGCCATTGTATAGAAAATATTTGGTAAAATGTGATATTCCTATAGTATAAAATGTATTTACTTAAATATAATATATATTTCCCTTCTCTCTAGCCCAGCCTAACCACGACCCAAACACTCATCATTGCTTATGTGGAGCAGATGGTAAGTTTCTTCTTTGGGATCTGAGTCTCTTGGATTAAACCATAGCAAGTGGATGGGTTGGTGTGTAGTAATGGATTATTTGTGGTTGCCTGGAAATTCTAAAATGCCTTGCTTATTTTATGTGTGAGGGGGAACTAGTATAGAGTTGTTGTTCAATCTGTGATTAACATTCACCTATCTTGAATTTTTGTTGTTGTTGTTACATTTTTTCAACTTTTTAATATGGCCACACATATCTTTAAAATGGAATGTTTCCAAGTGTTGACTCCTGAGTGGTAGTTAGATTCTAGGCCCACATTTCTGTAGGAGATCTTGTTGGCCTCTAGGAAGTTTTAGGCTTTTTGGCTTTGCTGCCTCTGTGTGCTCATTTGGGCTTTTCTTTGCGTTGGTGTCTTGTGTTATGATAATGTCTTGCCTTTGGTTACGGGGTAAGGGTCTTCTAGAGCACTCACTGTTTGCTGTTTTGTTGTTGTTGATTGATAGCTGATCTCATTATGCTCGGCCTTGCTACACATGAGCCCAACTTTACCATTATCAGAGAAGAATTCAAACCAAACAAACCCAAACCCTGTGGTCTTTGTAATCAGTTTGGACATGAGGTCAAAGACTGTGAAGGTTTGCCGAGAGAAAAGAAGGGAAAGGTAAGAACTTCGAGATGGTAGTAGCCTCATTTAAAATTTCTTAATTTTATTTTTTATTGTGATAAAATATTGATATATGTCAATACAACAGAAAATACACCTTTTTAACCACGTTTAAATGTACAGTGCGATGGCATTAAGTATATTTAGGTTGCCTCATTTTAAAAATGGATAAAGAGAAGACAGTGGTTGATTAGATTTTTACCTACTTGCTCCGTTACCCCTCATAGAGATGTATCTTTCAAAGCTCTTTAAAGTAAACACAAATTCACAACCATGCATGAACTCATCCTTTCTACTCCCCACTTTCCTAACACAGCTTGTATCTACATGAGGCTGAGGTCATATAGGTAATAATGCCCATTGCACTTGATTTGTTTGTAGAAGTTATTTGTCTCAAATGGTTATTCTTCTTAAAAGGAACTATAAATCAGGTATGTTAAACTTCTTGGTATTTTTTTTAACGGCATATGTATTTTATTTTATTTATTTAGTTTTTTAAAAAAATTATTTATTTATTTTATTTATTTATTTTTTGGCTGTGTCGGGTCTTAGTTGTGGCACACGGGATTTTTCTGTTGCGGCGCGGGCTCTTCGTTGCAGCACTTGGGCTTCTCTGTAGTTGTGGCGTGTGGGCTCTGTGGTTTGCAGCATGCAGGCTTTCTAATTGAGGCGCGCGGGCTCAGTTGCCCTGCGGCACGTGGGATCTTAGTTTCCCGCCCAGGGATTGAACCTGCGTCCCCTGCATTGGGAGGCAGATTCTTTACCACTGGACCACCAGGGAAGTCCCCTTGGTACTTACTTTTAAGTTACTCCTGGTTTCTACATATTCTGGGTTCCCTTGATTATATCCATTCTCCTTTAAAGGGGTTTCTGTTTTAAGAATATGGTACCTCTTTAAAAGACATGTTGAGTGAAAAAAGCAGGTAAGAAGTATACGTATTCACAGAGAAAGATGAGGCATATACATTAAAATGTTAATATTGGTTGGGTGGAGGTCAAGGTTTGGCAAACTGCAGCTCTCCAGATTTGACGTATGCTAAGAGGGTTTTCTTCGGTTTTTCAAGAGTTGTAAAAACAAAACAAAACATGAAAGAATATGCAACAGAGACCATATACGTCCCGCTCCCCAGGCTAAAATATTTAGTGTCTGGCCCTTCGCAAAAAACGTTGGCCAATCCCTGGTCTAGGTCTGATTGAGGTTATGGGTAATTTTTATTTTTAAAATGGTTTGGTGAGTTCTTTTTTATTTAATACTTGTAATATTGAAGTGGGTCTTGCTTTAGAAAAAGCCATAATGTTTGTGTGGGTGGAGAAAATTCCAGGGTTCAGAGTAGATGTGTTGAGTCTTCATCCCCTTTCTTGCAGCACGATGAACTGGCAGACAGTCTTCCTTGTGCAGAAGGAGAGTTTATCTTCCTTCGTCTCAGTGTTCTTCGTGAGGTATGTAGCAGTGACCCTTGGCATCGGTCCGCTAAACCAGGGTGCCTTTTCATGGCTTTAATGGCAACGTTCCTTCTTGGTTGCAGTATTTGGAAAGAGAGCTCACCATGGCCAGCCTGCCGTTCACATTTGATGTTGAGAGGAGCATTGATGACTGGGTCTTCATGTGCTTCTTTGTGGGAAATGACTTCCTTCCTCACCTGCCGTCCTTAGAGATTAGGTATGTGTGTTTGTGTCAGTCTTCAAACTGTTGTTTTAGCCTTCTTGCCTTTACAGTGCACGCTGGTCCTAATGCATAATGTTTGTTTCCTGGTGGCAGGGAAGGTGCAATTGACCGTTTGGTTAACATATACAAAAATGTGGTACACAAAACTGGGGTAAGTTCACTCTTGAATAATTTCAAAACAGAAGTATTTGCTTTTATAAGAAGATCATTTTACATGTATTTTATCACTTACAGGGTTACCTTACAGAAAGTGGTTATGTCAATCTGCAGAGAGTACAGATGATCATGTTAGCAGTTGGTGAAGTTGAGGATAGCATTTTTAAAAAGAGAAAGGATGATGAGGTAAAGTGTTTCTATTGCAGTAGCTAAATTGCTCCTGTCTCTAATAGGCTGTGATGATCCTGTGATTGTCCTTTTAACCTCTTTGAGTGCGCTGTTAAATCATTGTAGTGTATCAAACACCAATGTAATCACGAGTGGTCAGTGCTTTGATGATTTTATAAAGGCTGTGATGCTTGCTGTGTGGAACTGTGTACTGCACCTTGTGTGAGTTGCATTGTAATTTCTTCTCTCTTAATCTTAATTAAGGTATAAATCCAAACACTTGTCTAATCAATAGGACATGAAATGAGGGTTCCAAAGCTAGAAGAATGCTGGAATTGAACTAGTGTGTTTTATAGGCACTATTTATGCTCTGGACCTAAGAACTCTGTACTCTGGTGGCAGAGTATAGGGGGTCTGGGTGGGATTACATCAGTCAAGGTAGGTGGTTGCAGCTCTGTGTAAGAAATGTAGACATAAAAAAAGGAAAAGTCACAAAGCACTCGGGAATGAGTTACCTGTGATAGGGTGAATGCTTAGGTGAGAAGTCCAGGTTTCTGGCTGGGGTAGTTGGGAGTTCACTGGTGCCATTCACCAAGGTAGCAAGCCCCAGGGGTAGAGCAGGATGGGGTGGGGATAAGGTAGAAGTGAGTTTCATTTTGGAGGTACTGAGTTTGAGGGGCCACAGGACACCTGAGAGGAGAAAAGTCCATGAACCAATCAGATGGATATATGTGGAGCGCAGGTCATAAGTCTTTTGAAAGGAGATTTGAGAACCATTGGCATGTGGGAGATACCTCCCATCATGAGTGTGAACTTGATGTCCCTGGAAACTCATATAGAGTGAAAGTGCCTCCATCAGGAACCTTGAGGAGTGTGGACGTTTAAGGAGAAGGCGGGGCCAGGGGAGGAGGTCCCTAGAGAGAGGAGAAGCCGTCGGTGCTGCCTGAGGCGTCAGAGCGGGATGGACAGGCCCCTAGTCTTCAGCCAGGGCTTGAGATGCCCTCGGGAGCTGAGGGCTGGAGGGGCAGCAGCCTGGAGGCCGAGTGGGCTGGAGGATGACGGGGGGGGAGTCGCCAGGGAGGCCAGCAGCGGGTGAAATGAGCAGAGAGAACGCGGAGGAAATCCCTTAGAGACTGATTTTCTAAAAGTCATATGGCTCTTGTGAGCAAATAGCAACATAATATCACTGCCTTGCTTCACGATTTCCTAACAGATTAAAACATGTCATTGTCTCTGACAAGATTTTATGTTTTCTTCAATTTTGTGTACTGTAGCTAGTGGCCTCTTCTTTAGAACTTTGGGTACCATTTTGTGTAACAGTGAGTGGACTGTAGGCATTCTTTCAAAGCCTTTGGTATTTGATAATCTTCACATGTAAAATTCAAATAACTAACTTTGGGATATCAAATATCTACCAGAACAGCTGTTTTTAACTAAGTCTTCAACAATTACAGTGGCTCCACTTGAACTGCTGCCATTTTGCTTAAGAAATAAACTATGTATACTGTGTACTACTTGGTATAAAAATCTCATGTTAGACAAGTCCTTTTATGTGGCTTTAGCAGACTCTGTACTATTAAATATTGATGGTATTTGGCATTAGAATGGGATGTATAGGATTTGATAGATTGCAGAGTGCTTCAGATTTAAGTATGTCATGTGGTTTCCAGCTGGCCTGGCAGAGAGGGCATTTTACAGCTTTGGATCTTTTTTGGTGTCCTTGACATCATATGATATCTGTTAGCATGGTTGGGCATTGGGGAAATTAATGAACCCTCGGAAATTCAATATAAAAGTATCTGGCTCACTTGGTGGGGAAGTATCTGGGAAATTCAGTATAAAAGTATCTAGGGAAGTGTGTCCACGGCTTTTGACAGATTTCCAAAGGAATTCATAGCACACAAAAAGATTAAAGGTCAGTAAGGTCCATCCAGGTGGACCTGTTCTGCTTACGTAGCCACCTCCCTTAAAAATAGCAAAATAGATAGTAGAATGGGAATACATCAGTATTTGTTATTAAAATTGAACAGTTAGGTCAGAATTGTATAGTTTTTATTTAATGAGTTTTGATGTTTGCCTTTCATCTTGCAAATGTTCATTTATTCAGCAAATATTTCTTGTTTACCGCGTGCCAGGTAGTATTCTGAGTGCTACTGATACAACAAAAAATGAAACAAAAAAGCAGACGAAATTTCTGACCTCATGGAGCTAACATTCTTCTGGGGTAAATGGACAATCAAGACAAAAACGAAGTGTAGTGTGCAGGGTGTTAGAGAGTGCTAAGTGCCATGAAGGAAACTAAAGCAGGGGAGGAAGTGTCTGGGGGGGGTTGCAACCCTAGAAAAGGTGGCTGGAGAAGGCCTCACTGACGGATGGCTTTGAGGAAAGACCTGAAGGATGTGAGGGAGTGAGCCATGCAGATGTGTGTGGAAAGAGCATTTCAGACAGGGAATAGCCCGTGCGAAGGCTCTAGGGCAGGAGCATACACAGGATGTTGAGAACAGCGAGGAACCAGGAGCCACTGTGGTGGGAGCAGAGGAAGCAAAGGGAAGCGAGCAGGAGAAGAGGTCAGAAAGACGATGGATCCGGTAGAGCCCTCTAGGTCATTAACAGGACTTCAGCTTTTCAGTCTGCATCATTTAAGCATAAAAGTGACAAAGATCTGACACGTACTGTAAAGCCATCACTCTAGCTGCTGTATGGAGGTAAAGGCAGAAGCAGCGAGCCCAGTTAAGAGACTCCTTTGCAATAATCCAGGGGAGCCAGCATGGTGGCAGTGAAGGTGAGAATAGGTGGCTGGATTCTGAATGTGTGTTGAAGCAGGAACCAATGGGGGATGAAATCCTAGGTGTGAGAGAAGGAAAGGTGTCAAGAATGACTCTAAGGCATTTTTTCTGAGCAGATGAAAGACGGTCTGGTCTGAGCAGCTGTGATGAGACGACTGGGAGGTGCAGGGCTGGGGGTGGGGTTCTGTTTTGGACACATCAAGCTTGAGATGTGCGGGTGGGGGTGTTGAGTTGGGAGAGGCTCTGGCTGGAGAGTCATGAGATGAGAGGATTCCTTCTGTGAGCGCAGGGAAGTGGGGAGGTCCAAGTATTGGGCCCGGAGGGGTGCCAGCGTTACAGGGACAGTGTGGGGGCTGGGGGGCTGTTGAGTGAAGGCAGCAGCAGGAGTGAAGGAACCAGGTGAGTGTGGTGTCCTGGCAGCCCAGTGCAGAGGGCACCATTCCAGAAGGAGGAGTCGTGGTCAGATAAGAGACGTTTCCTTAACGACAGGGGCAAAGCTTCATCAGAGAAGTGGGTGGTGTTCACGTCTTAGGAGGTTTTCAGGAGTAGGTCACCATGTATCCAGCATTCAGCCCCTCCTGCAGAAAGCACAAAGCTCACATCTCGTTAGGTGTCCTCTTGCGGGTGGCAGTACTCCTTGGAGGGGTGGAAGTGCTGCGAGTAGGGTGACGGTCAGTATAGTACCTGCCGTGGTCACCTTAGCTGTCGTTTCAGTGCCTGGACACTCAACAGAAATGCAGGCGTGGGAGGAGTGCTTTCTGGGGAAAGGGGGCCTTTGAATGGCTCACTTGGTGGGGAGCAAGGTCAACCCTAAATCCTGTCTAGTTGAAACCATGGCTACATTTTGAAAATGAGAGGAGGGAAGAATCAAGGCAGACTGGACACTTTCCTGTGAATTAAGCTGGCCCAGAATAAGCAGTATAGACATCTGAATTTTCTTCCTTCTTTTCGTTAGGTCGACTTGTTGCAATCTTGGTGGGTAGTGTTTGCATAGAGCCCCGCTGCTCTCTTTACCCACTTGTGCCACACATGTGACAGGGTTAGAAACTGTCCAGCCCTTTTTAGGTAATAGAGGCCCATTATTAAATTGTCGTGTTGATTTTTTTTTAATTGTCATCTTGATTATTAACTATCTTCAGCTACAACTTAAAGAATTGTTTTCTTACTTATGTGTATCTTCTCCATTATTGGCAGCCTGTTCACTCCAGGGAAAAACCAAGGGTCCTTGTCATGACTCTTGCATTCTTTCCTGAAATGATGTTAAAAACTACCTGAAAAAAAAATTGAGGAACATTTTAAATTGTATCTAAACTCAATTTAGAATGCTCTCTATCCATCTGCAGTTCTGATAAGCAGCACTTTGAACATACAGTCCATTGCCTGGTTTAATTATGTACCTAGGTTTCTGGGGTCTTCCTTTAAAACTTTAATTGTCTCCCGAATCATTCCTGGTAATGTTTAACTCTTACATTTTTGTGTAATTATTTGACAGAATATGTGGATTTTATACTTTTAGGACAGTTTTAGAAGACGACAGAAAGAAAAAAGAAAGAGAATGAAGGTGAGTTTTAGCTAATATCATAAGACTGGCAATGGTATCAGTTTACGATTTGGGAGGAAGATGTTCATTACAATAGCTGTTTATTCCTTACCGGCTGGGAGTTGGTTAGGGAGGTGGCGCCCACCCAGCTGCCTTCCTACCTGGTATTGATTTTAAAGAAGTCCTTTCTAAGCTCTCTGGAGTCTGAAGGGAAACACTTGATGGGCAGGAAGAGGCAGGTTGCATTTAGCTGTTTAAGAGTTTTTTTTACAATAATCAGATATTGTTTTTGTAATAAAAGCAGTCAACCCTTTGTTTCCCCTTACAAGTCACTATACTCTGTCTATATCTTTGTCAGGTTAATCTTCCTAGAACAAGATACCCGTAGCTTTGTTGTTTCTCTGCTCGGAAATCACCAGTGACTCCTTAGTCCCCTCAGAATCCAGTTCTCTCTCCGTCTGCCTTGCAGAGCGCACCGTGGTCTGGTTGAATTCCGGCCGCCAGCTCTTCCCCTGCTGTCCTCTAAATACACCATGTCGCTCCTGACCCAGAGCCTTGCCCCCCTTTGGCTCCTCCAGAAGGTCCCTACTTCCAGCCCCGCACACCTTGCCTTCTCCACGGCCTCCCTTGCTGCCTCTGCTTGTGGTCCAGGTTGAGCAGTCCTTTCCTTTATCTCTGGTGAATCTTGTCTTCCTTCCTGGGTTTTAAATTCATGGAGTTGAGGGACTGCCTCTTATTACCATATTTTATTGGATTTGAGCAATTTCAGGAACCTAGAAGGGAGAAGAGTAATTTATTGTTGCAGGTAGTTGCCAACCACTTAGATTGGGAGGAGCATATTTGGTTTCTACTTTATTTTTTTTCCTCTTTTTTAATTAATTTTTTAAAATTGAGGTATATTTGATGTATAATATTATATAATCAGGTGATTAGAGTATATTATATACAGTATAGTATATATAATATTGATTCAGTTTTTAAAGGTTATATTCTATTTACAGTTATTATAAAATATTGGCCATATTCCCTGTGTTGTACAATATATCCTTGTAGCTTATTTATTTTATATATAATAGTTTGTACCATATATTATTATTTCCTTTCAGTCAATATCTGTTTTTAAAACATCTGTTTTATCAGTCAGCCACAACCGTCACCTAGTATAGCTATAGTCATAGCTGTAATTAATTGGCAATAAAGAGTTAAATTCTAGCAAGGTGAAGGGTAAATAAAAGCTGTATTTCCTGAGTAGAAATCAAACTCTTGACTTGTTTTTTTTTTACCATTAAGGTAAATGTTATAGTTATTTATTATTTGTTATTTTTATTTGCCTAAAATTATGTCTTGAATGTGTTCAGAAATTGTGAGTAAACGTAGTAGAACAGCCTAATGAGACTTGAATAGTTCCACAGGGAGGAACTGCAAATGACGGGCATTCTCAAACTCTACGTGTATATACCAGAACAGTGAATTATATGTACTTTTAGAGCAAAGTTACTATTACAAACTGTTGTTTACAGGGTAAATTACCATTATATCAAAGTGTAGACAACCCTGTAATGTTAACAGAAATCCATTTTGTCTTTTAAGTGCTTACAGTGGGGACTCTTTCTATTGCCCTCTTTTCTTCCTGTCATCTAACTGTGTTGTGATTTAATTTTAATTTCTACATTCATTTATTTCCATGTATGTTAGAGAGATCAACCTTCTTTCTCTCCTGGTGGAATATTAACCCCTCATGCCCTTGGTTCAAGAAACTCACCAGGATCTCAAGTAGCCCATAATCCGAGACAAGCAGCCTATGAAATGAGGATGCAGAATAACTCTGTAAGTGACTCACTTTTATGTAGCTTTGGAGGGTGGCGACTTACCAGATGCCCCTGTAGTTGTGTGTGAATTTGATCATTTAGCCTGGGGTTGTTTCGTTTTATAGTTTTTCTCAATTTCTTTTGCCTTGAGAGATATTTTTAATTCTATTAAATTCTTTATCAATATGAAAATATCTAAATGATGTGAAAGGAAAGAAAATGCATGTAAATACAGATGGCTAAGTGGCTGCAGTGTCTCTGTAATGCACATGGGCCACAGTGCTTCCCTCTTCCCCCAAAGGTACAGTGGTGATGGTGCTAGAAGCATGAGGGGACATCCAAATGTCTCACGTCTCTGGCATGAGAGACGAGGGAGGGTTTTGCTGCCTGATTTCCCCTTTCCTTCCAGGGATCAGTTATGGGCATTTTGCAGAATGGTATTCCTCAGTCTGTTAAATACAGGTACTCCTTACTGCCTAAGCTTCACTCTCCAGCTCAGTCATAGAATAGATCTGAGTATGTGTTTTAAGGTAGCTCTCACTACCGAACTCAGAATGGATTTGCTTCATGGTATCCCTCCTTATTTGAACTTTGTAATCTAAGCTGCGTGAGCAGATCATTTCAGCCAGCAAGCCTTTACTCTGTGCATGAGCTTCCTGTTGTATTGACAAAAGACCAAGAGCTCAGAGCACGTGGCAAGACAGCAAGCAGGGGTGAGGGAATAGACCATGAACTAACGCACACATACAGCAGATAAAGCTATTGCTTATTTCAGGCTAGTAGGCATGAGAGAGAGAGAGTTTTGTAAAGGGAGAAAAGATACAATGTAAACTTTTACTATGATAGATGCAAGGAAATTGCATAAGTTTGGATATTTAAGTTTTATTTTTCTATTAGTTATCCTATTGATGATAAAATCCCTTATTATAGGGCAATCCTATACGTAGAATTTTTGCCATATCAAGAGACTGATTGAATTTATATTCCCATAAATTCACAATTAGAAGTTTTAGGACCTTAGATTTGGAATTTGAGAAATGAGGTTTTGCATCTCCCAAGAGAAGAAGACTGCCTTTCTATTGTGTTTTTTTTGTTCTGTTTGATTTTTGTTTTCTTTTTCTTTTTTTAATTTTTATTTTATACTGGAGTATAGTTGATTAACAGTGTTCTGGGACTTCCCTGGTGGCACCAGGGAAGAATCCACCTACCAATGCAGGGGACACAGGTTTGAGCCCTGGTCCGGGAAGATCCCATATGCTGCAGAGCAGCTAAGCCCGTGCGCCGCAACGGCTGAGCCTGTGCTCTAGAGCCCCTGAGCCACAACTACGGAGCCCACTGCTGCAACTACTGAAGCCCGCGCACCTAGAGCCCGTGCTCCACAGCAAGAGAAGCCACCGCAATGAGAAGCCCGCGCACCACAACAAAGAGTGGCCCCCGCTCGACGCAACCAGAGAAAACTCGCATGCAGCAACGAATACCCAATGCAGCCAAAATAAATTAATTAAAAAACAAAACAAAACAAAAAAACCAATGTTCTGTTAGCTTCAGGTGTACAGCAGAATGATTCACTTGTATATAGTTGGCCAAAAAGTTCCTTTGGTTTTTAAGTAAAAATAAAAGCACATTTTAAATTTTCACCAAGAACTTTATTGAGCAATGTATTCACTGTTTTGTTCCACTACCTTCTGCCGTTTTTCAGGCAACTTTATAATTCCATTTTCCCAAAACTTTTTATCTTTTTGAGCAAAGAACTGTTCCAGGTGCCTTTTACAGCCTTCCGGGGAATTGAAATTTTTTCCATTAAGAGAATTTTATAAAGACCAAAATAAATGGAAATCCACAGGTGCAATGTCTGGTGAAGAGAGCGGATGACTCAGAACTTCCCAGCCAAGTTGTAATAGTTTTTGCCTGGTCATCAAAGAAACATGCGGTCTTGCGTTATCCTGATGGAAGATTATGCGTTTCCTGTCTCTTTTCCGGACGCTTTTCGTCGAGTGCTGCTTTCATTTGGTCTAATTGGGAGCAATATATGTTGGAATTAATCGTTTGATTTTCCGGAAGGAGCTCATAATAGAGGACTCCCTTCCAATCCCACCACATACACAACATCACCTTCCTTGGATGAAGGCTGGCCTTTGTTGTGGTTGGTGGTGGTTCATTTCACTTGCGCCACAATCTCTTCTGTTCCACATTATTGTACAGAGTCCACTTTTCATTGCCCATCACGATTTGTTTTAAAAACGGAACGTTTTCCTCACGTTTCAGTAGAGAATCACATGTGGAAATACAGTCAAGAAGGTTTTTTTCACTTAATTTATGTGGAACCCAAACATCAAAGTGATTCACATAACCAAGCTGGTACAAATGATTTTCAGTGCTTGATTTGGATATTTTGAGTATGTCTGCTATCTCCCGTGTGGTATAACATTGATTGTTCTCAGTTAATGTCTCGATTTGTTTGCTAACAACTTCAACTGGTCTACCCGACTGTGGAGCGTCATCCAGCGAGAAACCTCCAGCACGAAACTTCGCAAACCACTTTTGACACATTCGATCAGTCACGGCACCTTCTCCATACACTGCACAAATCTTTTTTTGCGTTTCAGTTGCGTTTTTGCCTTTCTTGAAATAATAAAGCGTAATATGCCAGAAATATTGCTTTTTTCTTCCATCTTCAATATTAAAATGGCTACACAGAAATTCACCGATCTTGATGTTTTTTTTAAATACACACTGATGTGACAGCTGTCACAATACAATCTAAGAAAATTGTTTCGGACTTCCCTGGTGGTCCAGTGGTTAAGAATCTGCTTGCCAGTGCAGGGGACACGGGTTCGATCCCTGGTCCAGGAAGATCCCACATGTTGTGGGGCAGCTAAGCCTGTGCGCCACAACTACTGATCCCACGCTCTAGAGCCCACAAGGTGCAACTACTGAGCTCACGTGCCACAACTATTGAAGACCACACGCTCTGGGGCCCACGTGCTGCAACTACTGAAGCCCGCGTGCCTGGAGCCTGTGCTCCACAACAAGAGAAGCCACTGCAATGAGAAGCCCACGCACCGCAAAGAAGAGTAGCCCCCCGCTCACCTCAACTAGAGAAAGCTGCGTGCAGCAACAAAGACCCGACGTAGCCAAAAAAAAAGAAAATTGTTTCAAATGAAGTTAAAGACAACTAAGCGCTACTAGAGCCATCTTAATGGAAGAAGACCAACAAACGTTTTGGCCAAACCTATACATGTACATGTATCTATTCTTTTTGGTTTTTGTTTTCTTATACAGAGTGAGATGTGGAGGGTAAGTGAAAGGGATTGCAGTGAGACACTTGAGTAGGACAGAAAAGGCTGATGTCCATCATTTAAGATCATAGTGACTACAGTCCCCACAGAGTGGAACTGAAAGTGACTGGCATTCTCAAACACCATACTGATGATAGAATGCTTTTTTCTTAATGTCAGGGAGGCAGTAGGTTTAAACTTTGTCACCTGTGATTGCCCTGAGAAGGATTGCAATATTACAGTCAGACTCCACAGAACCAGACCCACTGTTGATTAGTAACGTCTCCCATGGGAGTGAGAGTGGAGAGGTTGGTGTTTACGTTGCTTATTTGATCCTGTATTAATTCCTCTTGACACATTTATTTCTTTTGGAGTCTTTGCTAAGAGGGATTTTCATCTAGAATGTTCTGAATTTAAAGTAATCATGAAGCCATATTACCAGTTCATTTAAAGATGGCCTTTAAAGTTATGGATTTTTGCTCTTTTGGCGTGTTTTTGTTTATTTTTGTTTATTGATTTTTTGAGCTGTTTGGGCATGTTAGTCTGCAGTACTTGACCAGTGTCTGCTGATGGTCAACATTGTCAGTGTTTTATCAGATGGCATCTGTTTCTTCATAAATATGTGTTTTTAATTTTTGCATTCTGAAGTATGGTTTCATTGTATCTGCAGCCATTCTCAATTTAACAGAATATGATTACAAAGCAGCTTTTAAAAAAAAATTTCATGACTTGTTATGAATCTGGTATGTTTCGGAAGGAATCCTTTTGTTGGTAGAGGGAGAGGAGAAAAGAGCAGTGGGGGGGGGGGTTAGCATTAAAGAGCAGACACCCGCCTTTTGTGTTTTCCTTGAAGATATATTACTTTTGTTATCTAAAGATGGAATTTATATTTTGTCAGTTTGGGAAAGTTTCCTTTTTACCCAACTTCCTCTCATAATTTAATCCAAATGGATTAGTGTGGGGTTTAAAAATAAAAGTGATGACTTAGTGAGTCAGGTGTGCTATTGATCTGTCACATGTGGTGTTTCGTTTAATCCCGGCAGTAATCTGTGAAGATGAGAACAGTAGCATCCCCAGTTCAAGTTGAGGCTGACAGGTTGAATAAATTGCCCAAGGCCATGCACCGAGAAAGGCTGGTTTGGTATTTCAAACTCAGGTCTGTCTGACTGAAAATACCCATCTCATTTTCCCAGTGCAACAGTGCCTTCCTGGATTTATTTTTTTACTGGGTTTTGTGAGGGGTTTTGGACAGTATTGGCCATACAGTATCATGGGTAAAATTGATACTATACATTTTTAAAAGGAAAGTGTTATAAGCTCTATGTGAAATATAATTTTGCTTTGTTGTAACAAACTTTCTTAGCCTGTGGTATGAACTACCTTTATGCTAATTATAGTATCAACAAAATAGCCTCCTGAGCTCTCAATTTAAAAAATTCAGTTTACTCAAAATATCTAATATATTGTGAATAATAAGAACAAAACCTCTACTATGAAAACCTTTTTTGCCACTTATGTTTTTGGTCATTTAACATAAAACTAAAGTTGCAGAAGACTTTAACTTTTTAGTTAAAATTAAAATACTCTAGGGTGTGCCTATCTTCATTGAGTTAAGTACAAAGGGAAGAGATAATACTGAATTTAAAGTGGTATCCAAGTCTTTGAAATACTAATAAGATGTGCATTTTTCTAAGATGACCAATAGATTTTTATTTGTACATTGAATTTTAAAATAGTGTATGTAAAATAATTTACAGTTATCTGGCAGAGTCTTATTACTAAACTATTGCTTTCCAGAGTGGTTATACTAGGTTGAACACATACCATTTAACTTCATTTTCACCAGCTTGACTATTTTATGTATTATTAATTTATATATTTATCTTTTTCCCCCTTTACCGTTTTGCTGTTTGATTGGTGGAAAGCGATCGTGAATTCATAAGATCAGCGAATCACCAAAGAAAAGAAATATTTAAGTATTAATTTTTTAAATTTATAAAATTAAATTGTTCTTTTTTCTTCTGAAGCAGTTTTTACCCTAAGAATGTTCAGATTCTTTTGAGTTTAAGCATAGGAAGCTTGGTACCATATTACTCTTTTTTGGGGAAGTGCAGTAGTCCAAGATCAGTCTTTGTGCTTTCAAAATACGTTTACCAATATCTATTTTAACAGCCTTAAAAAATGTATTACCGTGAAGCATGGTGGTAGTAGCAGTTGGATGTAACTTCTTATGTGAAATGAATAATTAAGTCCTTCCTCTCTAATGTCATAATTGTCTGCAGAGTCCTTCAGTGTCTCCTAATGCGAGTTTCACTTCTGATGGCTCCCCATCTCCGAGAGGAGGAATTAAGCGAAAAGCGGAAGACAGTGACAGTGAACCTGAGCCAGAGGATAACGTCAGGTGAAGCCATTTTTTGGTAGCACTTTGTTAGCAAATTGCTGAAATAGAGGCGGTCTAATTAATGCTATATTAGCTCAGAGCAGCAGTGCCTTCAGATGCTTGCCTGTGATCTTTTTATCCACCAGTAATTAATGTGGAGGGTTAGAATAGTCAGTAAATTCCAGTGAGATATGTAAGCTATAGCTGTTAAACCTAAGTATCTAGATTAGTATGCAAGTTTTCGTCCTCCAAGCCACTTTTCCCCCTGAGAGCAGGCGCTAGATGGGCTAAGCATGAGGTGTTTAGCTCTGACTATGTGATCTGAAGGTCACTGTGTGGAGATTACATTTTCAAGCTGCTTAACCCAGAAAGTTCAGTTACACTTGGATACTTGATATAGTTTGCTTTAATCTTCTTAGTTGAAAAGTTTCTTCCTCAAGATGAAATATGTAGAACTTATTTGGTTAAGAAATACGTATATTTTTAAAAACCACAGACTTGTATATGCATAGTTATATTTCATGACAGAGAAGTTTCCCTGTAGCTGTATACTTATCATTTATTTTATTTTTTAAAAATAAATAAATTTATTTATTTATTTATTTTTGGCTGCATTGGGTCTTTGTTGCTGCACGCGGGCTTTCTCTAGTTGCGGTGAGCGGGGGCCCCTCTTCATTGCGATGTGCAGGCTTCTCATTGTGGTGGATTCTCTTTGTTGCAGAGCACGGACTCTAGGCCCGTGGGCTTCAGTAGTTGTGGCACACGGGCTTCAGTAGTTGTGGCTCGCGGGCTCTAGAGCTCAGGCTCAGTAGTTGTGGCGCACGGGCTTAGTTGCTCCATGGCATGTGGGATCTTCCCGGACCAGGGCTCGAACCCGAGTCCCCTGCATTGGTAGGCGGATTCTTAACCACTGTGCCACCAGGGAAGTCCCATACTTAACATTTATAATAGGAAACTTTGACTCTTTAATTTGTCCAGAAGTTGGAGATCATCATATAATAAGATTAACAGCCTCTCCTGTGATTAAATCTAGGTTTGAATCCTGGGCTCGAAGTGCAAAAGGCCAACAGCCTTAATAAATGTAACTCATTAAGAATTTAGCAAAAATGATATAGTTCAAAGTTAAGCAAACAATGGTGGTCCATATCTCGTGCTTCTTATATAGGATGTGGATGGTGTGTTTATAATTAGAAATGTTCTTTGATGTTAGATTCTAATATCTGTGATGACTGGTCATCGAACATTTACCTGACCTGAGTTTTTATCCTATGCTTCTATAACAATGGATTTCCTCTTAGAGTGTCTTTTGTTTTACTATGAGGTCATCATGATCAATACTAGCTTAATAGTAAACTTGATTTATTTCGTACTTTATTATTTAATTCAGGTGCTGGGGATAATCAAGGTAGAAATGCTTGTCAAGGAATGCTTGGCATTCTTAGCATTTATTTTGTTCATATTTTCTGTAAAATGGTGATAATCCACATTATGGATAGAGGATAGTTCTCCTGATTGATTTCTGTGAATCCTTTGTGTATGCGGGAAATTAAAATTGGTAATGTGTGCGGGTTTCCCCCGAAAGTAGAGGGGGCCTATGAAACCTTTCAGAGCCGAAATGGCGTAAAGAGGCAGTTACCGTAGGTCACATCTTGCTGCACAAAATAAATGGAGATAAAGCCCAGATGCTCACAGACACAGCTCACAGCTCTGGCGGCAGATGCTAAGGCGCTGAGTGTGATTCCTGGGGAAGGGGCTGGCGGGGCCACTCTTGCTCCTGGGGTGCATGCTGAAAACAAACGTGCTAAACGAGATTCCCACTTTCTGCCTTTTTTTTTTTTTAAGCGAAATCTCTGTATTTCTTTCGATTAGAGAAAACAGGTATTAATGGGGGTCTTTTGTAAAAGCAAAGTGGTGTAAAGTGAACTTTTGAAAAGCAGGACATACCTGTATTCTGAAACATGACTGCAGTTAATTTGTAAGATCTGGCACATGGTAGAAAATGGCCTTACTGTAGAATCATCTTGATGTTCTTGATCTGTCCTGATTAAAAAAAAATTTTTTTGGCTTCTTTGTGTTCCTTCAAGAAAATGTTTTAATCTCTCGGAGAATGAGAAATGAGTACTTTGTGGTTCTTCACGTTGTATTTTCAGTGATTAATGATAACTTAGTGAATTAATTGACCTGCTTCTAAGTTTTACCAGAACATACATACATACGTGTGTACATGTGCATGCGTGTCCTTCTCTTCAACTCTTAGCTCAAAGAGGCCCAAGCATAGGGAGCGTAGGTTAGGTATACACATGATTTCTGCCTGGTTTCTAGATTATTCTTTTATAAATCACTTTTTACCTTTAAAAGAATTACCCATGCAAATCTTTTTTTTTTAAGGCGTTTAATTGACTTTCTCTGTACAGTTTAAATATATTTTAACAAACTGAGGAACTTGAACTATATAAAAATATCTACAGCAAATTTTAAAGTGTAGTTTTAGGGACTTCCCTGGTGGCGCAGTGGTTAAGAATCCGCCTGCCAATGCAGGAGACGTAGGTTCGATCCCTGGTTTGGGAAGATCCCACATGCCACGGAGCAGCTAAGCCTGTGCACCACAACTACTGAGCCTGCGCTTTAGAGCCCATGAGCCACAACTACTGAGCCCACGTGCCACAACTACTGAAGCCTGCGAGCTCTAGAGCCTGTGCTCCGCAACAAGAGAAGCCACTGCAATGAGAAGCTCACGCACTGCAACGAAGAGTAGCCCCCACTCGCCGCAACTAGAGAAAGCTTGCGCGCGGCACCGAAGACCCAATGCAGCCAAAAAGTTAATTTAAAAAAAGAAATGTAGTTTTAGCATTATTCCACAATCAAAAAGCATGTAAAACAGTATGAAAATTTGAGCAAACAAGTGTGCTGTATCTACTTTATTAGCATAAGTGATTATTCTTTTTTTAAATGTAGTTTTATAATGATCTTACTGGAATCAGTGTTTGAGTTTTTGATGTTTAACTGTCTTTAAGTTGGTAATAAATCCTGTGAAAGTGGGCTTTTTAGAAATAGTTAAATGAAACCGTGTTTGTTAGCATTACTGTTTATTAACTCATTTACATTTCACCTGGACATTAGTATAAATTGATTTGGTGATAAACAGGTAGACAGTTACCATATTAATTCAGCATACACTGGCTTTGCCTCGTTTGTAGGTTATGGGAAGCTGGTTGGAAACAGCGGTACTACAAGAACAAATTTGATGTTGACGCAGCTGATGAGAAATTCCGACGTAAAGTTGTGCAGTCTTACGTTGAAGGACTCTGCTGGGTTCTTCGATATTATTACCAGGTACAAAGAGAATATTTTCCTCTAAACCTCTAGTTAGTCATTTTAGGAACATAATTTCTATAATAATATGTATTATTGAGCTGTATTCTGAGATTAAACCTAGACTTTTTTTTAAGCTTCCTATTTAGAAATTCATTACTTTGAATAATATTTGTTTCTAAAGCTCCTGAGGTGTTAATATATAAACAAAGCTATTTTTTTGTTGTGTCAAAAGATTTCAACACCAGGGAGTATGGTTGAGTATACTTTGTCTTTCAGATGACTAAAGTGTAGTGTTTTTTTAATTGGAATAAAAAATAACTGAGGAACTAATAGATAGTCACTAAATGACTGAAAAAAGGACAAAGCCTGGAAAATACTAGTAAGAATTTGAAAGCAATTTGAATGATACCATTTCCTCTGTATAACGTAGTGATGTTACTTGAAGTGCTTTCTAATTGGAGTCATCTGTATCTGACTTAAAGCCTTTGATAATTGGGATGTCAGATTGATGAGAGGTTAGGTAGACATGGGAATTGTAACACAGATATTTAATATCTGGTTTTGTGCTCGGAGAGTGAAGCAAGTTCAGTTTGTTGTGTGATCTGAAATTAGTAAGTAGAAAGTAATTTAATGTGCTGAGTATCAACTATAAAATATTTTAATTTCATGTTTTACTCCTACCAAGATTTTAATTCACCAGGCACAGAGTCAAAACACATATCAGGAAGACTTCTTTTTTCTATGAGTATAACTTGTTTCCGTTTTGATGGGCTTACTTAAATATTTTTATAATAAAGAGAAAGTTTTCACTGAAAATATAGGGAATAGTAAGATGAAGCTTTTGCCTGTTTTACTCTCAATCACAGTGATGTGCCTTCCTCACCTGTAGGCTCAGTAAGTGTCAGCTGCAGCTGCTCTTCATTTTATTTGATGATGGCAGCTCTAGAGTTGAAAGAAATGCCACCAAACACATTATAAGGATAAAAATCTTCACCAAATTGTGTTTGTGGATATAAAGTTTGGAATTAAAGGTGTTTTGCAGTATTTTTTAAATCAAAGGGCCATTGATACGAAGTAAAAAGTTCAGATTTAATCAGAATAACTTAGGACTCATGGAAAAACTTAATGCATGGAATATATACTAGAAGTCGTGTTTTATAAATAGAATATATAGGTTAATAGTCTAATTTTTATTTGTTTTTTTCTGTGTATATCATTAACATAGATTTTTGGGTTTGCTGTTTTTAATGATTCCAGGGTTGTGCGTCCTGGAAGTGGTATTATCCATTCCATTATGCACCGTTCGCTTCAGACTTTGAAGGTATTGCAGATATGGCTTCTGATTTTGAGAAGGGTACCAAACCGGTAAGCTTAACTATTTAGAGCCATAAAATTTATAGAATTTTGGCTTAGATAAAAATTGTGTGTTGTATGTTAAAGTTTTTTTTTTCTTTTTTACAGTTTAAACCACTGGAACAACTTATGGGGGTTTTTCCAGCTGCAAGTGGTAACTTTCTACCTCCATCATGGCGGAAGCTCATGAGTGATCCCGTGAGTCTTTTAGTATTTTGAGTGTGTTGGTAACTGGGTTTTTGTCGTACATTTTACCAACATTAGCCACAATTTGTTTTGCATCTCATAGTTAAGAGAGCGAAGTGCAGAAAAAAAGTAAAAGTATTTGAGTTCCGTATATTTTTCACCACTTTATTTTTTTTCTGCTTTCCTTGGCCATCAGGACCCAACTTAGTAAAAAAAAAAAAATGATTTGTGTTTGGGAGAAATTCTTAGAACAGTTTTTTTATTCTCAGCCTACCTGTAAGCCATTTTTTTTGGTTGTTCCAGCCTTTGTGGTGGCTGCTAGAGCTAAGGCTGGCCCGCTTGAAATCCCCTCCCAGCTGGTTTTGTGGGCGAGGAGTGAGACCCAGCTGGGAGGTGGGGTTGTCAGTAAGCTCTTCACTCTACACTGGGTCCACATCTGTCTGCTTTAAAATTCCTCTATAATAATGCCTTTTTTTTCATCTTTTAAAATATAATTGTTAATTTTGTTTCACTCGACCTGCAATTAAAAGAATACCATTTTTAAAAGGAAAGGACGCTCATTTTCTTATCAAGCATGATAACATGATCAAATGTTATATCAAATTCTTTGTAACAGAAATATGTGACTTCACTTTTTGAATCTTTACTTGTCTTCCTGGTATAGGATTCTAGTATAATTGACTTCTACCCGGAAGATTTTGCTGTTGATTTGAATGGGAAGAAGTATGCATGGCAAGGTAAAATTTAGACATTATTCCTTTTCGTTAAAATAATTTTCTCTTGGTAAAACTGTGCACAAACATGATTTATGGGATGAAAGAATTTCTATATTTTGCCATCCAAACTGGGATTAGCAATGATTGATATTCTAATAGTCACACTATGGTAAACAATAAATGGGTTGAAATACATTAATCATATTTTTTATCTCCTTTGTGATTAATTAATGGGACTTGGGACTTGCTCCTTTCAGTCACTGACGCCTTGTGAGGTTGCTGAGCAATGTAGAAACATGAGAGTGTCCATGTGGAGATTTACTTACACTCTGTGGAAACTTTTGAAAAATATATTCGAAATTTAGTTTACATACTTAACATTAATCATACTTAAAGTTTATTTCTTATTTATCTGTACATTATTTTCTCATTCCATTCTGTTCACAGACTTTGTAGAAAGAATGGCAATAAAAATTAGTACTAAATGTAAGGTGATATTTCCCACTCAAAAAATGTGCGATGACAGTAAAACACAAGAAAGTGTCTCACACAGTAAGCCAATTGTTGTTTCACACCAGAGTCCCTTTCAGCAAATCATTTTAACCTCTTCTTCCACCATATATTTTTCTAGAATGATAAGCATGTTTGGTAATACCGTGCTTTCATTCTTTTTCCCTGATTATTCTCTGGGGTACAGAGACCAGTAAAATAACTCAAAGAGAACTGTGGAGGAAAAGGGGAATAAATAATAATTTACCAATTGAAATAATTATTTTATGAGATTTTAGGGTTGACTTTTGATTTATGTAGTAACAGGAATTTCATATTACTTTAACAGAATGATAGTGGGAAATGCAACCCGTTGATTGGGGCTGTGCAAGTGTTGTACTCTGTGGGCATATTGTGTTATAGGTAAAAAGATTGGGGTCTTAGGTTGTTTTTGAAGATGCTTTGTAGAGGAGTAACATAGAGGGAGAGGAGGCATAGGAGAACAGGAAGTAGTAAAGTAAAAATAAAGTTATTTATGTAAGTGTTCATTAAATGAATAAGTAAATACATAAACATGCAGATGACTTACTATCACTGTAGTATAAATTGTCCAGAGGAAAAGTAAGGCAGTGCACATCAGTTAGTTTCTCCACACCCTTGCCAATATTTATTTTGTTTTTTGATAATAGCCATCTGGATGGGTGTGAAGTGGTATCTTACTGTGGTTTTGATTTTTCATTTCCCTAATGATTAATTATGTTGATCATTTCTTTTTTCATGTGCTTATTAGCTATTTGTGTATCTTTTTTTGGAAAATTGTCTTTTCAGGTCCTTTGCCCATTTTTGAATTGGGTTTTTGTTGTTTCATTATAGGTGTACTTTATATATTATTAATTTTGATGAAGTCCAGTTTTTGTTGGACTATTTTGTTATTGTTGCCTTTGCTTTTGGTGTCTAAGAAATCACTGCCAAATCCAGTGTCATGAAGCTTGCTCCCTATATTTTCTTCTAAGAGTTTTATAGTTCTGGCTCTTACATTTAGGATGTTCAGCCATTTTGAGTTAATTTTTGTATATGGTGTAATGTAAGGGTCTACCTTCATTCTTTTGCATGTGGATATCCATTTTCCCACCACCGGTTGTTGGAGAGACTGCCCTTTCCCCACCGAGTGGTCTTGGCACCCTTGTTGAAAATCATTTGAGTGCGTATGAGGGTTTATTTCTGGGCTGTTTATTCCATTGGTCAGAATGTCTGTCTTATGCCAGCACCATACTGTTTTAATTACTGTAGCTTTGTAGTCAGTTTTGAAATCAGGAGATGTGAGTCCTCCAACTTTATTTTTCTTTTTCAAGATTGTTTTGGCTGTCTGGGGTCCCTTAAGATTCCAAAAGAATTTTAGCATGGGTTTAAACTCAGACCTTTAATATTTTTATATTTCATATAAATATTTTCATTTATTAGACTCTGTAGCAAGAACACACCTTTCTTGAGGTTAAATTTACTACTGTTAGGAGATGTCGTTTTTTCTCCATACCTATCTTTAAATCTTATGGAAAGTAATGATAATACTTAGTTAAGTTCTTGCCTAAATTGAGTGCATCTTAAAATGATAGATGATAAAATGTATCTGGGTATTTTTCCAACATTTATTGACCATGTGTACTTACAATTATTATATATAATAATATAGCATAGATATTTCGAATGCTATGTATTTTATATATGAACAGAGAATTTAAGTAATTTGATCAGAGTCACACAGTGTCAGAACTAAGATCTGAACCCAGAGAGTCTGACCACTGTGTTTAACTAAATATTACCACCATTTGGGCTGCCTCTGGGCTGTTGAGAGGTTTAAATGAACCAAAGCATGTAACATAGGAAATAGGTGCTCAGAAAAAAGTAGCTGCTGCTGCTATCATTTTTACTATCATATCATTCTCAAGCACTACCACTGTCACACCTGGGTGTAAGGCGTCCTTCCTCCCTTGGCCAGTAGGGCTCGTTTGTTACTTGTTAACCATATTGCTGTCATTAGCACTGCAAGTTGCTTACTGTTTGGAGTTAGCTTCTGGAGTTGATATTGTAGGAAAGTCTTTCTGATAATTTGTTTAGATCCTAAATCTATTAGGTAGAAAACGAAAGCTAGATAATGTTGTAGTTTTTCATGTTATAACTTTTGTTAAGTGAATGACTAATTACCACTTGAACAACTTTCTAGGTTTTTTCCATCTAAGTGTTTACCAGCTTTTTAGGCCCCATAAAATTCACACTAGAAGTTGGTATTCTCCTTAACTAGGTATTCTCCTTACTTGTAGTACAATTGAAGACGTTTTCCTAACTTTGAAAATATGGTAGCTAAATAATCAATGACAACTTTGGAAACCTTTCATTTCTCATCATTTTAAAGGGAAAAAATCACGAATACAGCAGTTTTGAGTGGCAATAGTTTCAAAATTATTTAGCTTTATTTAACATTTCTCTTTGCTATTTATCTTAAAATTTTTATTTGGCCAAAATACTATTTTTACTGTATACAGCAGCACTTATTATGCTTCAATAACTTCGTATAGTTTTCTAGTAATAGATATTGTATTACTGGTGTGTTTCTTTGAAGATTATGCACATGGGTCCAGATAAAGCAATGATCTCAATTCTAGCACACTCCAGGGAACAATTTTCAGCCTGAAAATAATCATCTATTCTACCCGCCCCTAAAGTTAATTTAAGCAAACAAGTGTCTAAAATTTTTGTGTGTATAAGTTAATTATAAGGTCTTAAAATGTAATAGAATATTATGCAATTCTAGAGCTGCAAGAGTCATTTCAAGTCTTCTAGTTAAACAGAACTTCTGAGTATTTTTTTTGAATGATCTCTGTACAAAAGAAGAAACCAAGGTCCTAAAAAGCTGAAAGGATAAACCCAAGCCTTTGGGAGATTGACTGGTTTGCCCGAGGGCATCTAGTAAGGAGAGCGAGAACAGAGAGAGGCTGGTGTCTAGGTGGCCACTTGTTCATTTAATTTAAAAATTTTATTATCACAGAGTTAAGATCAAACATGGTTTTCCATATAAGCCATTTTAAGGGTGGGAAATTTGGAATTTTTTCTTCTACAGTTGAATTTTGGCTAAAGACTAGAGTTCAGTTCCCGAATGTTTTTATATTAGCAGGGATATTCTACTAGAAATGTTCATTTGGACCAGTTGGAATTTAGGTGACCCTAATAGTTGGGCGGTTGGTGTGCGTTTATGTTCCCAGGTGTGGCTCTGTTGCCGTTCGTGGATGAGCGAAGACTGCGAGCTGCCCTGGAAGAGGTGTACCCGGACCTCACCCCCGAAGAGAGTAAGGCCAGCGCCCCACTCAGGCAGCACTGAGTCTGTGGGACACAGACTTCACGTTTCCTTATAAAATTAGACCATTTTTTTTCATTTGTGAATTTTTCACAAAGGGGGCATAAATCATTGATTTTACTTCTTTGTAACAAAAGTTAAATTTGTTTCTTAAAATTTATTATCTGTAAATTGAATAGTAATTAAATGAAACTTTTAAGTTATAAGTGTTAGATTTCCTCCATCTCCCTTCTTCCCTTCCTCCTCCCCTAACCCCCAAATAACAATAACTTTGCTTGAAGGTTGAGTCAAAAGCATTTGCTCTCAGAGTGTTAACTTGAAATGTTATTTTTCACAAAAAGTGGGATTTTGTCATTAATACTGACAGTTAAAATATTGGGAAATTGCAAGGCTGAGCTCAATTGGAAAATTTATTTAATACCAGTGTAACAAACCTATAGAAATAGTATCTCCATCAATCATCCTTAGTATAATTTTTGTCCTCAGATGATACAATTTGTGTTTCCTCAGGGAATGTTTATTTCTTATAATAAGAAATTGAGTTCTGTATAAATAAGAAAACTCTGACCCTTATCTTGCAATCCCATAATAATTCAGGTATATTTTAGTAATTTTTTTTTGATAGTCATTGATTTTTGAAACCTTATCGTCAAAGTTTTTTTTTCTTCTGCAGAGACATATCACCTGTTTAGACCTATTATTGTTAAATTATTTTTCACAAACTTTAAGTTTTTAAAATTTAGATGCATCTTTTAATTTTGTTGTCATAAAAATTGCTCTTGCAGGTATAATTGTTTGATCTTTATTCTTTTCCTACTTTCCCCCCAGATAGAAGAAACAGTCTTGGAGGCGATGTCTTATTTGTGGGGAAGCATCACCCACTGCACGACTTCCTTTTAGAGCTGTACAAGACAGGTTCCACAGAGGTACGGTCTCCCTTCCATCATGAAGTGTTTTTAAACAGTATATTTATTTGGTTAATTAATCAGGAATACCTTTTTTAAATTTGGTAAAATATAAACATGATTTACCATTTTAAGCATTTTTAAGTGTATAATTCTGTGGCATTAAGACCATCTACAAAGTTGGGCAACTACCACCAACTGTCTGTTTCCAGAACTTCTTCATCTTCCCAGTCAGAAACTCTGTACCCATTAAACAACATTAAACACTGCCTCTCCATCCTCCCCTCCTCCCAGCCTCTGGTAACCTCTCTTCTTCTTTCTGACTCTATGAATTTGCCTAATCTTGATACCTCACATAAGTCGCATCATACAGTAGTATTTATCCTCTTGTGTCTGGCTCACTTCGCTTAGCATAATTTTTCAAGGTTCAGCCATCTTGTGTCAGAATTTCCTTCCTTTTATGGTTGAATAATATTCCATTGTGTGTATACACTACATTTTGTTTATCCACTCATCTGTTGATGGGAACTTCAGTGGTTTCCACCTTTCAGCTGTTAGGAATGTTACTCCTGTGAATGCTGACGAACAAGCATATGTTTTAGTCCCTGCTTTCCATTCTTTCGGGTGTATAATCAGGACTGTGTTTTTCCACAGTCAATGGATGTACCACCTGAACTATGTCATGGGATTCAAGGAAAGTTTTCTTTGGATGAAGAAGCCATTCTTCCAGACCAGTAAGCATTCATTGTATATAATTGAAACGATTGGGAGGATGTATAGTTAGCATTTTTACTTTGTTGCCTAAATGTTTCATTTTCTAGTAATAATGAGAAAGTAGTGAGAAAACAAAACAACAACAGAATACCCCTGGACTGAAAAAAGACTTGGGGTCAAAGCCCAGCTCTTGGGGCAATCCGCAAGGTCAAAACTATTTTTATAATAATACTAAGGTGTTATGATGCTGTTTGCCTTTCTCACTCTTTTCCTCCCTTGAGTGTATGGTGGAGTTTTCCAGAGGCTAAATGTAGTGTGATATCTCAAGAGATTGAATCTGAAGTGGATAACAGAATCCAGCTATTAAGATAGATACTAAGCCATGTATTAAAGAAAGTCAAAACATAACATTCTTCTCATTTGTTTTTTGTTTTGCTTTGTAAAATATAGTGGTTTTTTCATAAAAATGTTATATAAATTAATGGTAGGTTTATTACTAAATTGTCTTAGGTTTTCAATAATAGGTTTATTTATATAAATATATAAATAAATATATTATAAATAAAATAAATAATAAATAAATATATTATAAATAATAAATAAATATAAATAAATTTATTTATAAATAAATATATATAAATATTTATATTTATTATATTTATTAATAGTAGATATATAAATAAATATTATGTATTTCAATAATAGTATTATCTTTAAATTAGTGTTTAAAAAATTTCTTAGTTTTAATTTTTAATAGGTAAATATTGACAGATATAACCAACATGAACAGAAGTTCTTTGGGGTCCTCAATTGTTAAGAGTGTAAAGGGGCTCTGATATCAGAGTTTGAGAACTGCTGCTCAAGGGTGTATAGATACAGGAATAGAATTGTGGGTCATAAAATACGTGTATCTTCATCTTTTCTAGATAATATCAGGAGGGTTTCCAAAGTGATTACACTATTTTATAATCTGTGTCAATTTGTGAGAGATCCTATTGCTCTGTGTTCTTGTAAACTCTTGGGATTGTCACGACCTTAATTTTTGTCAATTTGGTGGATGCTTGTTGGGATCTTGTGGTTGACAGTTGTATTTCTCTGATTACTAATGAAATTGAATGCCATATGGTATATCTCTTAACTATTTGGTTTTCCTCATTTATGAAATACCTGTTCTGTTTTTCTATTAAGTTATCTGTTCCCTCACCTCCCTCTTTTTGGTTTGTAGGTATTCTTTACAAATTCTGATAAAAGCCCTTTGCCCATAATTGTTTTCTGTTAGTGAGATCACAAGCAAGGAAGACAAGGCCCTTTGTTAAAGATATATACGATTATATTGTTTTGCTGGTGCATTTTAATGATTCCTCAGAAACATAGCAACATCTTGCTTCCACTTATCCAAAAGGTTACAATTCACAAATAGATGGTTCTTCTCTTGTTTCTTTTTAGAATAGTATGTTCTCCTGTTCCCATGTTAAGGGATCTGACACAGAATGCTGCGATCAGGTAAGTTTCCCCAAACTGCTGACATTTGCCCAGAATGCAGCTCTGAACTTGCAGATAAGTTTAAGAAGACTGGTTCACCGGGAAATGGTAGCTGTTATTACAGCAGTGCTTTGAGATTGGAGAGTCCCTGTGTTGCAGACCTCCGAGTAGAGCCTCTTGACTTTAAATTGTGTATATTGTTAAGGTTACTGATTTAACAAGCTTGCTTCTCTGCTTTCTGGTTTCCCCTAACAACCTCTAATTCTTCCTGGATTAGAAAAGTGGGAGGTAGAAAGTAGGAGTTTCCAGGAGTAGTTTGCTGTGTATGTGCAAACAGACCTCTTCACCCCGGAGGCCCACACAGCTTCACCGTATTGTACGACTATTTATTACATTTATAGTCGTGGCCCTGCAGATTTTAAAAACAAAACTGTTACTATACTTTATTTTGGTTAAGATGAAATAGAATGAATTTGTGGAATTTTTTTAATCAGCAATTATAAACTTAAGGGGCTAATTTCTGCTATCTGGAAAACTTATACTTCGTTTCTTCAACGGTGACAGCATTTACTACTGAGTATGTAAAATATAATATAGCTATTTAGATAAAAATCAACAAGTAATTCAAGGATTTTGTAAAAGCTGTTCCTGAATACTCCTTTCCCACATTAATTCTCTCATTCTCAGGGAATATTTTGGATTTTACTTAGATTTCTCATTGTGACGTATAAGCATGTTTATTTTCCTGTCTTTCATGGATTTAGATAGCAACTGCCATTCTAGAAAGGCTTTTACTTAAAGAAAACCATTGTGAATTTGGAAAATCTTCCTAAATTAGTTGCCTTTATTTATCTCTACCCACGATTTTTGTTTATCTTTGCACATAATTTGTCCTGGCTCTTTGTCTGTGGGCTCTTTTGTTAAGGGTGGGATTCAGAACCGTAAGCCAAGCTGCTGTGCCCACCACAAACAGCCTGGCTGCAGCAGAGCCAGTGTGGACTCTGTGTAGTAACCCCTGGGGTCTTTGGCTCCCAGCCGAGCTTCAGGCCGGTTACTCCCACCTGTCCTCTCTGTTTGCTGTGCTCCTCAATTTCTCAGCATGTTCTCAAAGGTCTTCCTTCACAGCCCTCTAGAAATAGTTAATTCTTCTTAGCTATCTAATTAGGATAGAGACTTGCCCAAGGGAGGAGTTACAAACTTGACAGATCCTGGAGTTTTTGTTTGTATGATGATATGGTGGTGGTGATTTCTGAGCCTGAAATGGCACCAATTTGGTGTTGTTTGGTATCCACTATTTTCACAAGATTTATTAATTTATAAAAGAAATCTCAGATTCAGCTGTAAATTCAGGTATATGTTGAATATAACTTCATAATAAAATTGACTTAATTGAGTTGATTTCCTAGAGGTTCGTGAAAGACCAAAGTGTTAACTCGTACCGTATGAGGTGATTTTCAGTGTTTTCTCTGAGGGGTCATGTTGAGGCTGAGATGCAATTTACTGTAGTTTTGCGTGTGTTTGTTTCAGGGTTTCTTGTGTATGCTAGTGGGTTTTTTTGCTTTATAAACAAAAAATCTGAAAAGGTAGCCTCCAGAGTCAGCTGCCAGTTATTTCTGTCTGTTTTGACTCTTAATATTTTCCCCCTTCTCTGTTTGCATGCATCTGGTATTGCATTCCATGTTTGAGAAGTTGTTTCCTCACATTGACTTTAGGTAGATTCTTCCCATCGTGTTAGGTCTTATCTGTAGTATTGAGAAAGTATATTTTAGAAGTTATTTAAGTGTCTTAAATTCATAGAAGGATTCTTAGAGAATACAATCAGCTGTTACCTAGGATTTTTTTTTCCAATTCTGATTCCATAAATCGTCCAACATAGCAGTAGTGTAACCTTGAACAGAACTGAGTCATCTCCCTGAGTTTTCCTCGTTCTGCTCTTCCTCCACCATTGTAATTTGCTTAGCAGAGTATTTTAGAATAATTCTTCGTCAAATTTAAATATATAAAACCTGTATATGATTTTTAAATTACAAAAAAGTTATCTTCCTGGTGTAGCAGCACAATTTTCTATCCGTCTGGGGGAGTAGATGCACGCACACCCCCTTGGTCTCACCTCGGACTCTGTGTCCACACTGGCTGCTTTGTTCTGCGCCCCTCACACGCCTCCTTGCCCATCTCTCCGTTCTGTCCCTCGACCTCCTGTTCCCCCAGATGCCCAGACTTAGGAGCTTTGGCTTCTCACTTTACACGACTCCATGTACCTACACCACTGCTCTGGAATATTTTTTTCTTCCCAATTATTTTTCATATCTGGCTTTTCCCAGTGAGCCTGTTTTGTACTCTCTCCTCCTGGATTACCGTGGTGCTCTCCCAGCTGATTTTTTTTTTACGCCACCTTCCTTCCCACTGAATCTCTTGTCTCATCTTTCTTAAACACTGCCACCCCTCGGCGATCTTTGGTTCCTGCCATAATTTGGTGGAGCCGTGCTCTGTGCCTGAGTCCCCACAGCTCCTCAGGGACGCCTCCTCCTTGCTCTCCAGGCTGGTCCCTTCTGTGTCCCACTTATCTCTGTGCCTTCCTCCCAGTGCTTGGAATGCTCTTCCCTTTGCCTACCCTTCATTGCTTTTCTTCTCAGAGGTAATCTGGGTTTATGTAATCTTTAGAGATGTTTTCATTAGTGGCATTGTCAGATTTCTCTTTTTCTCTCATGGCACCTGGCATCCTTCTAAACCCATGTAAAAGCTTGGCTGTGCATAGTGTTGGAACCCGTGTTTGCCAGAGTCTTCTAAGAGCCCAGACTTACTTCTTCAGAGGACTGCTTCTCAAACATTCTGTGTTCACTTTTGGATGGATCAGGCAAGGGATAGAATGTTTTCTGTCTTCAAGGAGATTTTTTTTTTTTTTAATGGGATTTATTTATTTATTTATTTAT